>NC_073379.1:97596738-99009238 GCF_028641065.1 Leucoraja erinaceus | reverse complement strand
CCATTCGACCCATCTAGACCACTATGCATTCAATCATGGCTGACCTATCACTCCCTCCTAACCCCATTCTCCTGCCTTCTCCCCATAACCCCTCACACCTGTACTAATCAAGAATCTATCTATCTCTGCTTTAGAAATGTCCACTGACGACCTCCACAGCCTTCTGTGGCAAAGAATTCCACAGATTCACCACCCTCTGCCTAAGGAAATTCCTCCTCAAGTCCTTCCTAAAAGCCTTTATTTCTGAGGCTATGACCTCTAGTGCTAGACTCTCCCACTAGTGGAAGCATCCTCTCCACATCCACTCTATCCAAGCCTTTCACTTTTCTGTATGTTTCAATGTGTTCCCACTCATTCTAATAAACTAAGGCGAGTACAGGCCCAGTGTCGACAAACACTCACCATAGGTTAACCTACTCATTCCTGGGATAATTCTTGCATGTTCCCTCATTGTATTGTTCTATGTTCTATGTTCTAAGGAACGGCTCATGAGGATATGGACTGTGATCTCAAATATTCCAGTTATTTGTCATTGCATCTAGTCAGAGAACTGCATGTTATGAACAAAAAAAAAGCAACAGGCAAACTTAAAGAGTTGTATCCATCAAAGATCTTATAGCGGAGCAAGATGGGTTACTCTCACGCAAACGCGTAGTACGCTCATGGGCGGATTCATGGGTGATTATAGGACCCATTTTAGCGACCAGTCCCCGCCATCTTGTTCCGCCATCTTGCTTCCGGCCAAAGATCGGATCTTTGTTTCCGCAGCGGGGAGAGGGAGTGTGGGGCCCGGATCTGGGCGGCCCGGGGCAGCGGGGAGAGGGAGTGTGGGGCCCGGGGCAGTGGGGAGAGGGAGTGTGGGGCCCGGGGCAGTGGGGAGAGGGAGTGTGGGGCCCGGGGCAGTGGGGAGAGGGAGTGTGGGGCCCGGGGCAGCGGGGAGAGGGAGTGCGGTGAGAGGGAGTGCGGGGCCCGGGGCAGCGGGGAGAAGGAGTGCGGGGAGAGGGAGTGTGGGGCCCGGGGCAGCGGGGAGAGGGAGTGTGGGGCCCGGGGCAGCGGGGAGAGAGGGAGTGTGGGGCCCGGGGCAGCGGGGAGAGGGAGTGTGGGGCCCGGGGCAGCGGGGAGAGGGAGTGTGGGGCCCGGGGCAGCGGGGAGGAGTGTGCGGCCCGGGGCAGCGGGGAGAGGGAGTGTGGGGCCCGGGGGCGGCGGGAGAGGGAGTGTGGGGCCCATGGAGGGGGAGAGGGAGTGTGGGGCCCGGGGAGGGAGAGAGGGAGTGTGGGGCCCGGGGAGAGGGAGAGAGAGTGTGTGGGGCCTGGGGAGGGGGAGAGGGATGTGTGGGGCAGCGGGGAGAGGGTGTGTGCGGCCCGGGGCAGCGGGGAGAGGGGCATAAGAGGGGGGGAGACATTGTAGTGTGGGGGCAGGCGAGGGGGAGTGCCGGGGGTGGGGGGGGGGGAGGAGAGTTGATGGGTGGGGGTAAGGCCTGGTGCGTGTGAAGTTGCGGGGAGGTTTACAACGTTTCTTATTTAATGTCCCTTGTCTAGTCTGAAATAAAGTTCATCATTGGATCAGAAGAAATATAATTGTGTGTGTTATATGATTATATACATTTATATCACATTCATGTATGTGTGTTTGTAAACATTTTATTCTTTAACAAGAATTAACAGAATTATGAACTAACAGAATTATGAATCTAACCCTATATCACACACAAACTTCCCCCGCAATGTCAATCACCCTGTGAGTCGAGTCGATTCCGGTTACTACAAAATCAACTCAAACACTGCTTGTGAGCCATTTAAAAAGAAATGATTTAAAAAACATTAAAAAAGACAATTACCAGTCAAATTTTATTCTTGACAAGCAGTATGAACTGACAGAATTATGAATCTAACCCTATATCACGCACACAAACTGTTGCCCTGCAACATTGATTACACTGCGAGTCGGGTCGGGTCGGGTCAGGTAGGCTCCGGTTACTAAAATGGGCGGGGAAAAATGCCCAGGATCCCCTCCGTAGCGTACTACACATCAGCCCATTGTATTTAGCAGGAGCGGCCCATCTTGCTCTGCTCTAAGATCTTTGGTATCCATCGTGGAGTCAAAGGTGTTGACTTCAGGTGATAAGTGTTTTGCAAGGCTATGCTGTTGCTCAAGCCCAATGAAATCAGCTTCAAGGTGTGATGATAAACGCAGGGGCCTGAAGGAAAAGTCTTTATAAGGAATCAAGGGTGATATTGATGTCAAAGGTTCAAAAGGGATTCACATATTGCTTTGGCAACAGCTCTGCCCAAGAGCACAAGAAATTGCATAGAGTTGTGGATGCAGCCTGGTACACCACAGAAACCAAACTCCCCCCTATCAACTCTATCTACACTCCATGCTGCCTTGGGAAGGCATAATGAGGACCATTTGCACCTGAAGAAGGTCACCTATCCGTGTTCCCCCGAGATGCTGCCTCCAGCACTTTGTGTCCTTTTGGTTAAACCAGCATCTACAGTTCCTTGTTTCACCATTTGCACCACAGACATTCTCTCTTCTTCTCTTTCCCTTTGGGCAGAAGAAACAATAGCTCGAAAGCATGTACTACCAGATTCAGGAACAGCTTCTTCCCCACTATTATCAGATGACTGAACAATCATCTCATAGCTATGGGTACAGTCCCGATTTCCCAACCAATCTCATTGCGGCACATGCTATTTTTTATCTGCCCTTTGTTTGCAACTGTAATGTTATAAAATTGTAACCATACACTCTATACTATATCATATTCTTTCTACTACCTGTTGTATTTGTGTATTGGCTTGATTATGCTCATGTAAAGTATGATTTGATTCTATAGCATACAAACAAGATGCTTCACTGTATCTCGGTACAGGTGACAATAATAAACCAATACCAATGATGTTTCCTATCAGAACCTTTAAGCAGTGAACACAACTGTTGAATCAGTGCCACACTGTTCAATGGCAAGCAAGTTAGCTCTTAAAGAAGTAACCCCATGATTGCCACAGTATATAGACAGAAAAGGATGGCCTTGCGGCACAAGAAAGCACAGGAGAGTGGGCACAGCAATCTCTAGTGTGTCTGTACCACCCGCACCCACCCACCACTTTCATGCAATCAATTGGACTGGTTTAATCTCCTGCCATGTGTGGTGACAAGCCTCAGCAAGCTGCAAGCTGATTCACATGCCAGCAATTGCTACGTGCATCACAAGTGATTGCAATTAGCATGGGGAAATCCAGAGCACTATTTAACAATATTCTGATCAGTAAAATAGAAAACTGAGAACTGCTGTATGCAGAATGTCAATGTGACGGTGCAGACAATTTACTTTCTATTTTTCCCCCAAGCCCTGGACAATATACCAGTATCTTGTCATCAATGAAGGTTATGTGTTTCTCCTAGACTCTCCAATGTTCTCTCGACTCTGGATCAATTCCTGTGGACTGGAGGGTTGCCAATGTAACACCACCTTTGAAGAAAGAAGGGAGAGAGAAAACGGGGAATTATAGACCAGTTAGCCTTACATCGGAAGTGGGGAAGATGCTTGAGTTGATTATTAAAGATGTTATAGCAGCGCATTTGGAAAGCAGTGACAGGATCGGTCAAAGTCAGCATGGGGGGAAATCATGCTTGACTAGTCTTCTGGAATTTTTTGAGGATGTAACAAGTAGAATGGATAAGGGAGAGCCAGTGGATGTGGTGTATCTGGACTTTCAAAAAGCCTTTGACAAGGTCCAACACAAGACATTAGTGTACAAAATTAGAGCACATGGTTTTGGGGCAGGGCATTGACATGGATAGAGAACTGGTTGGCAGACAGGAAGCAAAGAGTACGAATTAACGGGTCCTTTTCCCAATGGCAGGCAGTGACTAGTTGGGTGCTGCAAGGCTCAGTGCTTGGACCCCTGGTTATTTACTATATATATTAATGATTTAGATGAAGGAATTAAATGTGACATCTGCAAGTTTGCAGATGACACAAATCTGGGTGGCAGTGTGAGCTGCGATGAGGATGCTATAAGGTTGCAGGGTGACTTAGGTAGCTTGGGTGAGTGGGAAGATGCATGGCAGATGCAGTATAATGTGGATAAATGTGAGGTTATCTACTTTGGTGGAAAGAACAGGAAAGCAGATTATTATCTGAATAATGTCAGATTAGGAAAAGGGGGGGTGCAACAAGACCTTGGTGTGCTTGTACATCAGTCATTGAAATTAAGCATGCAGGTACAGCACGCAGTGAAGAAAGCTAATGGCATGATGGCCTTCATTGCGAGAATTTGTGTTTAGGAGCAAGGAGGTCCTCCTGCCGTTGTACGAGGCCCTGGTGAGACCGCACCTGGCATATTGTGTGCAATTTTGGTCTCCTAACTTGAGGAAGGACATAATTCCCCAGATGGCAGGACTGACGTACTGTATGATGAAAGAATGGGTCGACTGGGCTTGTATTCACTGGAATTTAGAAGGATGAGAGGGGATCTTATAAAAACATATAACATTTTTAAAGGATTGGACAGGCTACATGCAGAAAAATGTTCCCAATGTTGGGGAGTCCAGAACCAGGGGTCACAGTTTAAGACCATAATGGTAGGCCATTTAGGACTGAGATGAGGAAAAACTTCTTCACCCAGACAGTTGTGAATCTGTGGAATTCTCTGCCACAGAAGGCAGAGGAGACTAATTCACTAGATGTTTTCAAGAGATAGTTAGATTTAGGTCTTAGGGCTATATGAATCAAGGTATAAGGTGAAAAAGCAGGAACGGGGTACTGATTTCAGATGATCAGATTATTTTTTTTCTTACTCTCCAATTCCTTCAGGCAAGGATGCGAATGTGCATGGCATGACCTATGATATCATCAGCTGTGCATCTGACTCTGGGCAAATCCAAGCATCACAGAAGTAAATCATGTCTGGGATAATTTCTGTTGTGTTGTCTTTTGTTCAATAAATGTTCTTTTGGTGTAAGTTGCCTGTAGCGTGGTAAAACGCAAGTTGGGAAAAGGAGCAAAGACCTCATTAATCTTTTCGCAACAAAGGGTAACGCTGCCCTTAAATATCAATCATATTTATTAAATCTGAAATGAAAGTCATGTTAACTACTGATGTTGAGAAGATGGAAATCTTGGCCATTTCTCATGCCCCCCCCCCCCCCCCCCCCCCGAGGAGAAATTCTGTAATGAATGTTAGAGAATATAAGTGGAAATAGGCCTGGCTAGTCAATTAACCTTGCAATTTGGCATAGGATGATAAGATCATTCGCTGCTTGTCACATTCCCTTTTTCAGCTCACAAGAGTTTATCCCAGTTGGATTTACTCAAGTAGTCTCACTGCCCCGGTTTTAGAAACATAGAAACATAGAAAATAGTTGCAGGAGGAGGCCATTTGGCACTTTGAGCCAGCAGCGCCATTCATTGTGATCATGGCTAATCGTCCCAAATCAATAACCCGTGCCTGCCTTCTCCCCATATCCCTTGATTCCACTAGCCCCTAGAGCTCTAGTAAACTCTCTCTTAAATCCATCCAGTAATTTGGCCTCCACTGCCCTCTGTGGCTGGGAATGACCTAACTGCAATATTTTTTCCTACTATTTTTTTCCATGATATTGGATTTTTCAAACCTGTCATCAAGTATTTTCAATTTCAGAATAAGGTCCCTCTTAAATGCAAGATCTTCCCTTCTAAACGTGGATTAGCAACCTATTTGTGGTGAATCTCTGGAACTCTCCGCCACAGAAGGTAGTTGAGGCCAGTTCATTGGCTATATTTAAGAGGGAGTTAGATGTGGCCCTTGTGGCTAAAGGGATCAGGGGGTATGGAGAGAAGGCAGGTATAGGATACTGAGTTGGATGATCAGCCATGATCATATTGAATGGCGGTGCAGGCTCGAAGGGCCGAATGGCCTACTCCTGCACCTATTTTCCATGTTTCTATGTTTCTATTTCTCACTAAGTGCAGACATATTTGGTGAAGGTCACGAAAATAAGATATGGAATAAAATATAATGCCAATGTATTATCATGGTAAATCTAGGCACAAGAAATTGACACAAGATGCTGGAATCTCGTACCTCAATCAATCTTCTGCAGGAACCTAGTGAGACGAGCAGCATCTATGGTGGAAATGAATGCTTAGGGTTTCGACCCGACCATTCCTTTCTACTTGCAGATGCTGTTTGATCTGCTGAGTTCCTCCAGCAGATGGTAAACATCGGCTTCTAATAAAAAAATGAACTCTGTGTACAGCTATTTCTCAGTTTGACAGATTAGGTAATGCACATCGTCCTTTCTCCTCTGGGTATTGGGTTTGAAATCAAAATATTCTCGTAGATTTAAAATTTCCAGAGAGCTGGCTGTAAAGGTTTTTAATCAAATAGTTTGGTTAATCTTAATCCATTTCCTATGTCATGTCCAGGACCACTCCATTTCTTTTAGACCGAGGAAATCTTGTTGCTGACACCATTCACTCAAGGTTGAACAAGTGCAATTCCCCATATCCCCTGATGGAATAAGTGTTAGATTAAAAGTGCTGACAATATTGTTTTGCACATTTAGTCCAAATCTCTAAAACATCAAGCCAATTCAGACTGAAGGTGATCCTCCCTCCCATCAATGGTGTGAGAATTCTCTATAGCATTTTCTGGAAACCATTCGATTTATAGCAGCAGCATCTGTCCCACTGTGTATGAAGAAATGTAGGCATGGATAAGTGTCAACTCGACCGAATAATCCACTTTACTACAAAACACACGGTAGATGCAAGCATTTACTTTGATTTCTCCTAATTGGAGAAGCAGTAAAACTGATCAACCACACAGGTGGTCTATTTATGTCTGCTAGCTCATCAAAAATGATCTTGTAAGTTTGCTAGGAGCACTGCGATGAAATGAGTCTTTTGCTGCACGTAACTGAGATGTCCTTGATTTTTGTCATTCTCGATCAATCTTCTGAAACTACGCACCTAATATCTGCCGGACCAGCAGGAATGTTCACCAAAAATATTGGACCTGTATACTCCTTTGGCAATTGTCTCTTTGCTAAGAGTAAGAATACGTTAAAAGGTAGGATGGGATGAATTGTATCCTCTAATATTTATTACATTGCCTGTCAGAGATATTCAGAATTTAATGGTGGAAATCTGTAAAGAAACTCATAGAAAATTCAGGTCAGACAGTAAGAATCTTAGAATGCCTGATTCTGTATAAGAACATAAGTACTAGAAAACAAATTCATCCTTCACACAAATTGATAGAAAATGGAACAATATATTAAGCAGTTTTTCACTGAATAAGATTGAATCCCGGGAAGATTTTTTTTATATGTGAGGCGAGATTCAGCAAAATAAATCTGCTCTCTCTCTTGAGTGCATCATCAGCAGAAGAATGTGAGACGATTGGGATAAACATACAAAAAATATTGAACTTGATAGGTAGACGCAAGGATCTTTCACCAGTCCACAATGTCCATCACTGGGAGACCTGGTGTCAAACATTCAGGACAGTGATGAGGAGATATTTTATCATCCACTGGCTCGTGAATCTTTGGAATTCTCTACCAAAGAAGGGTGTGGAGTAAATTTGTGACAGTAATCAATAGATTTTTATATATTAAGGGAATCAACGGGTATGGGCTGAGAGCAGAAAAGTAGCATAGGATGTAAAGTCTATTGAAGTTAGTATGAGGGCTGAATGACCAATTCTCTGTGTTTTTATGCTCATACAATTGGTATATTTTTTCCTATGACACATGATTTTAATTATTTAAGTAACAGTTTGTGAAGTTTAAAAATGACAGATTGCAAAGACTGGGGAAAATTGAGAAGGAATTTGACCTATTAACTGGTAGTAAGGCGTGAACATCTTCAAGCGATTCTTCTGACTCATTTAGATGTGGCTAGTAAGCTGTGGGTGACATATGTTCACCCTCTTTAGCTGAGTGGTTTTAAGGTGGCATAAAGTTGTCCACAATTCTGGATGGATCTTATTCAAGGAGAACTTAAAGAAACACAGCCTGGTGAAACAGGCCCCTTGGCTCACTTACTGCACGCTATCCATTAACCATTCATTTACCCTAATTATACACTAATCTAATCTAACTTTCTTCTTTCATATTGTCAGCAATTTCCAGATTCTACTACTCACCTACACACAAGAGACAATTTACAGCAGCCAATTAAACTACCAATTGGTATGTGGGGGGAAAACCAGAGGACTCTGACAAAACCCACACAGTCACAGCAAGAATGGGTAAACTCCACAGATAGCATCTGAGATCAGGATTGAACCCAGGTCTCTGGCATTATGAGGCAGCGGTTCTACCAGCTGCACCATGAATTGGCTGCATTAACTGATATAGGACTCTTTATATATTGGTGTGTCTGATGCCTACAGGCATGTAGCTCTGCCATTGGGATATCTAAGCTGCCTTCTGTTTACTTCAGCTGAGTGGTTTGCCAACACTAAATTGGGCAACCTTAAACACAGCTCGTCAATGTGTTGGCCAAAGTGCTCTCATGCACAATAGCTGCTGCTTAGACAATTCCAGGCCACGTTGCAAAAACACGTACTTTGAAAATTGTGCTATCTGGATTGCAATGTTGGCATTTCAGTAGAGCCACCTAATTGTAAATATGAACAGTTGAATATTTCCACTCTTTTATTGTTTAATCGTTTAAACTGAAACAAAGACAGGGTGATTGGTAATGTGATTAGCATTCTTTAATTAGCCGGGTAATGAAGAGTTTAATTGAAAGGTAATTCTTTTCTACTTTGATTACTTTTTTAGTCAAGCTGTGTGCTTTTTTTTTTAGGCTAAAGGGTGCTTGGTCCTGTGCGTTGTCGTTTTTGCAGCAGAATGGAATTCTCGGGTGCTTCTTGCAGTCTGGATGGCCACATCGGCAGGAAGTGCTATCAGCTTTGACACCAGAGCTTGGAATTTAGGAGCCACTGGAATGACTACAGTGAAAGGACCAGGCAGGTACTCGGGGAAGCCTCAGAATGCATCCCTCTACGGAAAGGTCTTTCCATGTTGGGAAATGTTTGGTGTGAGTGTTCTTCTGTGATGTACAGTCAGAGCCAAGTTCACAATACTGTGGGTGGCTTAGTTTGTGCTGGAGTCTAAGAGGAATCTTCTGTGGAATATTTGATCATGAGAATGGATCATGATTCTGTGGGTGTTGAATTGAATTGAATTGATTAAATTTAATTAGCCAAGTGTGTATACATACAAGGAATTTGCCTTGGTGCTTTGCTTGCAAGTAACAACATGATATACAGTAGACAATTCAAAATAAAACATTATAATTTAAACATGTGAAGAATTAAATAAAATACCAGAGCAAAAGGAGGCTACAGACTTTCGGCTGTTGAGTAGAGCTACTGCCCATGGAAAAAAGCTGTTTTTATGTCTGGCTGTGGCAGCTTTGACAGTCCGGAGTCGCCTTCCAGAGGGAAGTGATTCAAAGAGTTTGTGGCCAGGGCGAGAGGGGTCAGAGGTGATCTTACCCGCTCTCTTCCTGGCCCTTGCAGTGTACAGTTTGTCGATGGGGGGAAGGTTGCAGCCACCTATTACTTGCTTGGCTTTGTCCCACTTCCATCGCTCTTCCAACTTTACCTTCACCCCCTCTACAATCAGTCTGAAGAAGGGTTCCGACCCAAACGTTGCTTATCCATGTTCTCCAGAGATTCTCCCTGACCCGCTGAGATAAGCTAGCACTTTGGGTCTTCCGTATGGAACAGTACATCACTGAAACGGGTCCTTCGGCCCACAATGTCTGTGCCTATCATGATGCCAATAACTCCTATCTGCCTACACATAATCCATATCCCTCCATTCTCTGCCCATCCATGTGCCTATACAAAAGCCTCTTTGACCTGTTTCCTGAGACCTCAGAATGATTGTTCCCAATGAACGAAAACGTTTATTCTAATTAAGCTCCGTTGTATCGAGTGCAATAGAATGACTTACTAAGGCCATTTCAGAGAGCATTTATGAGGGGACCACATTGCTATGGTCTATCTGCAATCACAAATTTGGTGAACCTGAGAAAGTGTTGCAATAATTTGATCTTTTCTTCAGACCCTTTCCTGGTCATTCAATTAATTAATTGAATTTCATTTCTCAACCTGCCAAGATGGCAACAGATCCATTTTTCTGGATTACTGTGCCAAGCTCCTAAAATGCTAGCCCAGTGTCATGACTAGGATGCTTCGGTATGTCCTATCTAATCTATATTTTAAATAAGGTTCCTCAGCACTGATTTCACGTTTTACCCTCTCCTTGTCTTCAACTACCACCCCACCATTCCACATTGTTAATGTCGATCACTTTCCCTCCCATTTGTCAGATACAATCACCATGATCCATGGTTACCCCTCCAAACCTGTCATATCTGAATGGTGTTATTATCGGAATGATGGCCGATTAGGAAAAGGGGAGATGCAACGAGACCTGGGTGTCATGGTACACCAGTCATTGAAAGTAGGCATGCAGGTGCAGCAGGCAGTGACAAAAGCGAATGGTATGTTAACATTCATAGCAAAAGGATTTGAGTATAGGAGCAGGGAGGTAATACTGCAGTTGTACAGGGTCTTGGTGAGACCACACCTGGAGTATTGCGCACAGTTTTGGTCTCCTAATATGAGGAAGGACATTATTGCCATAGAGGGAGTGCAGAGAAGGTTCACCAGACTGATTCCTGGAATGTCAGGACTGTCTTATGAAGAAAGACTGGATAGACTTGGTTTATACTCTCTAGAATTTAGGAGATTGAGAGGGGATCTTATAGAAACTTATAAAATTCTTAAGAGGTTGGACAGGCTAGATGCAGGAAGATTGTTCCCGATGTTGGGGAAGTCCAGAACAAGGGGTCACAGTTTAAGGATAAGGGGGAAATCTTTTAGGACCGAGATGAGAAAAACATTTTTCACACAGAAAGTGGTGAATCTATGGAATTCTCTGGCACAGAAGGTAGTTGAGGCCAGTTCATTGGCTATATTTAAGAGGGAGTTAGATGTGGCCCTTGTGGCTAAAGGGATCAGGGGGTATGGAGAGAAGGCAGGTACAGGATACTGAGTTGGATGATCAGCCATGATCATATTGAATGGCGGTGCAGGCTCGAAGGACCGAATGGCCTACTCCTGCACCTATTTTCTATGTTTCTATGTTTCTATGTTTCCTGAGACCTCGGAATGATTGTTCCCAATGAACGAAAAAGTTTATTCTAATTAAGCTCTGTTGTATCGAGTGCAATAGAATGACTCACTCAGGCCATTTCAGAGAGCATTTATGAGGGGACCACATTGCTATGGTCTGCAATCACAAATTTGGTGAACCTGAGAAAGTGTTGCAATCATTTGATCTTTTCTTCAGACCCTTTTCTGGTCATTCAATTAATTAATTGAATTTCATTTCTCAACCTGCCAAGATGGCAACAGATCCATTTCTCTGGATTACTGTGCCAAGCTCCTAAATTTCTAGCCCAGTGTCATGACTAGGATGCCTCGGTATGTCCTATCTAATCTATATTTTAAATAAGGTTCCCTCAGCACTGATTTCACGTTTTACCCTCTCTTCCACCTGTCTTGACTTCAACTACCACCCCACCATTCCACATTTCCCTCCCATTTCTCAGGCCTAATCACCATGATCCATGGTTTGACATAGTCAAGGAATGTTACCCTCCAAACCAGTCATATTCATGTACCTGTCTAACTGTTTCTTAAAGGATGGGATAGCCCCGGCCTCAACAACCTCCTCTAGCAGCTCATTCCATACACCCACTACCCTTTGTGTGATAAAGTTACCCCTCAGATTCCTATTAAATCTTTTCTCCTTCATCTTAAACCTATGGTCCTTGATTCACCTACTCTGGGCGAGGGACTCTGTGCATCTACCTGATCTATTCCTCTCATGATTTTATATGCTATGAAATGAAATGGTTCTCGATGCTAAGCTTCCCTTCATGCTACATATTTTGCCTGTTACTAGTTGGGGAACAGATAAAATATACTGAGGTCCTGCTTTAGTATATTTCAGCAGGACCAATGTTCTCTTGATATTGCTGGAGTTTTTGAATGGACTTTGGTCTCCCTCCCACAGCATTCTCAATCCACCCATAACTCCCTTCATAAATATGGAACCTTTGTTTCAGTAATGGCTAGTTTGGACAAACTTCACCCCTTCTTTTATTCAATTTCATCACTGCAGTTCCCACTGAATTCACATCATGTGAAGATTCTGTGAAATCGCTGTTGTTAATATTGAAAATATTCTCTTGGCATGACATGTTTCACGGTAACAATTGCAGGCTTTAATGGATCTAAAGAGACCTGGTGAATCAATGAAATCAGGAAGGCAGAAATGTTATTGCTCCAAAGTATTAATATGATGAGAAGAGAGCCCAATGCAATATGCTTTAGATGTTAAATTAAAATCATTGTAATCGCAAAGAATTCATCCAGAGAGTGTTTTTAGAAGCTTTGAAATGTAACATAATTCTGTGTTGGGAGATATTCTGGCTAGCTACCAAAATGGGACTGAACACAGAGATAGACACAAAATGCTGGAGTAACTCAGTGGGACAGGCAGCATCTCTGGATAGAAGGATAGGGCGACGTTTCGGGTTGAGACCCTTCTTCAGACTAATGTCAGGGGAGGGGGCGGTACTAAGATAGAATGTAGTCAGAGACAGTAAGACTAGTGGGAGAACTGGGAAGGGGAAGGGATGGAGAGAGAAAGCAAGGGCTATCTGAAGTTAGAGAAGTCAATGTTCTTACCGCTGGGATGTAAACTACCCAAGCAAAATATGAGGTGCAGTTCCTCCAATTTGTGCTGGGCCTCACTCTGACAATGGAGGAGGCCCAGGACGGAAAGGTCAGATTGGGAATGGGAGGGGGAGTTGAAGTACTGAGCCACCGGGAGATCAGCTAGGTTAAGACAGACTGAGCGGAGGTGTTCAGCGAAACGATCGTCGAGCCTGCGCATGGTCTCGCCGATGAAGAGAACACAAAGTTTGTTTTGAGAGATTGTTTACAATGTTCACAAGGGTTTCTTGTGCTAGTGGAAATATCAGTGGTGGATGGCGGTTTTAATGTAGGTTTGTTTCTACCCAACCAACTCCAATATGATTCTACATCAACTTTTGAAATAATTTTTTATAGAAACATAGAAAATGTTTTATACTTGTAGTAAAAGAAAATATTAACTCAAAAAACACGATACCTTTAAAGCCCTTTGGGAGAAGAGGGTCAGAAGAGCAGGAGAATCTTATGCAATGTATTTGCTACATACACCATTCGAATCTTCATGCTTCTTCGATTAATTTGTGACAAAGTAAATGAAACTCGACTTATTGAAAAACACTTCTTTTTGGGAAAATGGTGCACCTTTTAAACTGATAGATTTTAAGGGCTGGGAAAAAACCCCATTGTAGCTGTACCATTCTCAGCTCGGGCAATTTATCTTTCTGAAAGCTGGCCTGCAGTGGTTATCAAACATTTGGATTGCCTTTGACAATGGAGTTTAAATCAGTCACTGCCGGCAAAATTGGGTCCTGGGGAGAATTATTAAAATATATATCCGTGTTAGATACCTAAAATTCTCAACTACACTTCAAATCAGGATACTCATACTATACCGAGTAAGATTCTCTCTGCTTCAATTATGAATACTTAAAGAGCCTGATTGATTTTACAAGGTTCTTCGTGTCACACTGAAGACTGCTTTGAAGTTATTGCTCATGCATTGGTTGTGTTGCTGCACTGTGTGCAGGGGTCAGTGCCTTTGATGACAAGCCAGCCAGGCTTACTTTGTTACACTGGACGGCATGAAGAAAAATATATTTTCAAACACGCATTGCCAGCCGTCAGGAATCAATAGTAATTGAACTTCAACTGGTCTAAGAAATCCTGGATGTGGTTTGTGATGCATGCCATTTTCTGAGAAATATATTTTGGATATAAAAAGCTAACGCAAGGTATCTTCGGTAATGATCGTGTCACAAAACCGGGGACAAATGAATGCAACTGACACATTACAGGGAGAATTTTGCATGATTTGGTGTTTTTAAATAGATGTGCATTTGTGATAAAATCAATACCATCCAATAAAATGCACACGTCTGATATGACTAATAAACTCACTTTAATGCTGTGTGAACTAGATAGAAGTGAGTGATGAATGACTCGGGAGATTTTGCTGTAGCATTTGCTGCCTGTGGCTGATAATGAAGCTCAGCCACTAGTGGAAAAAAAGATTTGCAAAATGTTGAGGGGAAATGATAATCACCAAAAAGAGTCTTGCTATAAATTTTCCATCGATATTACCCGCAGTAGTTGCCAATAAAATGAAGGAGACAAAGGAAGTGGCAGATGGATGAATCGGAGAAAGTTGGACCTTCACGTGTGTTGTTTATTTTTCACAGCATCAGGACGATGTACACATGTTCTTGAAGTGATTCCAAAAATAAATGATATTAATGAAATTTGCATTTATTCAATACTTGGGTATTTATAGTCATAGTTACACGGCATGGAAACGTTGCATATTTCCTTCGCTCCACAGATGCTGCTGCACCCGCTGAATTTCTCCAGCATTTTTGTGTACCAACATGGAAACAGGCCTATCATAGAAACATAGGTGCAGGAGGCCCATTCATTTGGCCCATTCATTACGTTCATGGCTGATCGTCCCCTATCAATAACCCGTGCCTGCCTTCTCCCCATATCCCTTGACTCCACTAGCCCCTAGAGCTCTATCTAACTCTCTCTTAAACTCTATCGGCCCAACTCGCCCATGCTGGATAAAATGTCATATCTAAGCTTGCTCCATTTGCCATATATCCTTCTAAACCTTTCCTATCCACGCACCTGGCCAAGCGTATTTTTAAATGTTGTAATTGTATCTGACTCGATTACCTCTTCTGGCAGTTCATTCCAGGTTTGTGTTCAATCTTTCCCCCTCATCCTAAACATACGTCCTCTGGTTTGGGATTCTCCTAGCCAGGGATTTTGTGCATTCACCCTATCTTTTCCCCTCATTATTTTATTCATGAGAATATTTATCCTTGGTCTCCATCAACATTCTATGTGGCAAATATATCTTTACATTTCCTTTTGAAATTTGCATTCTGTCAAAATGGCATTGACTAACATTGTCACAAATTCCATCAGTGATAATTGGATTATCGCCAAGGCATGCCGGTCTGCAAAAACTTGAACTAATCTAATCCAATTAATTTCTATCCCATCAGACTACTCACTGTTATCATTAAAGTGATGGAACAAAGGAATGAAAAGGAGCAACATTTATTTTAAGATTTGTGAATAAATTACAGCCTGAAGGAAAGGAACTTCTTACTCAGAATTGTTTATTTTCCAGGAACGTGTGAGTAATCATTGTACTTTATTCATTTAATAAATGTGGGGTTTGCAGGATGAGCCTGTAGGATGAGCCAGCATTTAATTGCCCATCCATAATTGAAGTTGAGAAGGGGGTAATGAGTTGACTTCTTGAGGTGCAGGTTTGCCCATAATACCGGTGGGGAGAAGGATCCAGGGTTTTGACCCGGTGATGAAGGAACATTTTCAAGTCATTAATATTTATCATATCAATAGGGCAAATGCTCTGACAATTGCTAGACAACTTGGTGTTGAGTTTATTGGACAATTCATTTGACAATGAATATGCAAATACACCAACGTCACAAACCACAGGGAAACCTTGTGTGGGACGCTGTTTTGAACATGGCATCAGAGAATAACAAGAGCCAGCAGGTTTCAGTGATTCAGAATTCATGGGTTATCTCAGTCCAAATTGTGTGTTGATAAGACACATTATGTATAAACAATCCTGACTGAAGTATAGGGTAGAGAGTCGGAACCTTTTTTCCCCAGGGTAGAAATGTCAAAGAGAAGAGGGCATCGCTTTAGGTGAGTTTAAAGGAGAAGAGCGGGGCAAGTTTTTTACACAGAAAGTGGTGGGTGCCTGGAATACGCTGCCAGGGTTGGTGGTGGAGGCAGATACGATAGTGGCATTTAAGAAGCTTTCAGATAGGTACATGGCAATGCTGGCTTTGGAGGGATACATATCATATGCAGGCAGATGAGATTAGATTATCCTTGCATCATATTCGGCAGAGTCACTGTGAAACGGAGGGCTTATTCATGTGCTGACCTTTTCAATGTCCTTTGTGACGGCCCTCAATGTACAAGAGGAATTGTATATTTTTCAACACAATATGGCTTTATAGCATTTCCCAACAATTGCCAGGTAGAAGAATGTAATTTTGTGTGGGGTTGAATGTAATGCAATTCATAAAGTCCTAACTTGGGCTGCTTTATTTTCCCTATCAAAATATCAAAAGCTTGCTGAACTTATGTCTAACCTTGAGGAGATGATTATTGCCTTCTAGCACTGAATTAAGCACTTCTGGATAAAAAATTACACCCTTTGTCATCGTACTCCAATTTTCTCATTCTCCTCTGCTCCCATTATGTCCATTGAATTTTTTGCCAGTCAGAAAGAGTAAGCAACCATTTAACTGTTTGAAAAGCTCAGCTCATTCCAGTTTCTCACTGTTAACATTAGGAAAAACAGGTTGAATGAAATTGCCCTGGGGAAATTTGATCACAGTGAGAGGTCAGCCATCAAAACTTGCTGAAGCATTTTGTTTTATTCTCAATTATGTTTCATACACTTGGTAAAGTCTAGATTTATCTACTCGCTCTTTTTGTCAGGGTTTTTTTTACACATAGCAGAGGATTAAATAGGGTGACGGAGGAAACAAAGCAAAATAACAGGCTGTTCAGCCTTATCAGACATGCCGGCATTTATGTTCTGCTCAAGACTCCTCTCAATTTTATTTATCTATTGATATTTATGAGTGTAATCCCTTAAGGCCATGTCCCACGAGCATGCGACCTGCATGCGGCAAGCGCGACCAAACCGGAAGCGGGGGCCGCGTGGAGGTCGAGTGAGTGACTTGAAGTTCGAGCGAAGTCCGCGGGAAGTTCGCGCGTGACGTACAACGTCAAGACGCTGTGTACGGCGTCAAGATGCTGCGCACGCCCATCGAGTCGGTGCGTATGGCGTCGAGGCGGCTGCAGGCCGACAGGCCGTTGCAGCGCTGAATTTTTGAACGGTCAGTTTTTCGGAGCCCCGCGCGATGTCGGGACCAGCTCCGTACAACTCCATATTGCTCTGGCGATCGAAGTGAGATCGGCCCCGCGAGGTCGTACGGCTCAAACGGCCATGTTAGGTCGCGCTTGCCGCATGGAGTCACATGCTTGTGGGACAGTCGCGCTTGCCGCATGGAGTCACATGCTCGTGGGACCGGCTTACACTATTCTCCCTTGTATGCTTGTTCACTTTCTTTAAATTCTTATTTTATTATCATGAATTTTTTTTTTCCTTTTTTCTTTTTCTTTTTGTCTTTTTATCTTTGTGTTTTTTTTACATTTATAAGTTTTCTTTTAAAGATTTAACTATATTTACATAGAGATCGGGAGTTCTATATTCAATGTGTATTTTGACACTGGTCTCATATTAGGTTATACAGTACATGTTATTAATGTAATAGAATAGAATAGTTTCTTTATTGTCATTGTAACATGAACCATGTACATCGAAATTAAAAAATGTCAGCCAGTCAGTGCATCATTCAAACATTTCTAAAAGCTAACGATACATACAAGGTAAAATATTAAAAGATAAACAACTAAAATAAATATCATGAAAATAGCGAGCATAAACACCCAACCCTCCATCCTGTCGATTTCACAGTGTATCACAGTCCCTTAGTATGTCTAGCCCCTGCGTTCCTTGGCGGCTACATTTAGTGCTTTTATAGCAGTTGGGTAAAAACTGTTTTTTAGTCTGTTCGTCCTTGTCCTTGTAGATCTGTACCGTCTGCCTGACGGCAACAGTTCAAACAGGGAGTGGCCGGGGTGAGAAATGTCCTTTATAATACTCTGGGATTTTTTGGTGCAGCGGGAACTGTGCAAGTCCTCCAAGGTAAGGAGAGGGCAGCTGACAATCCTCTAATACACAAATATCATTGTCATGTTTATCATTATTCTTTTTGCTCTGTTTTTTATGTTTTCTTTTTGTTTGGGAAAAAAACCCAATAAAAAGATTAAAAAAATAAGAAATGCATTTAAACTACATAGCACAATGACTCCCTGTTATAGTGAGTTCTTTATTCCCACTATTCTATGAGCAAGGAGGTTTATTCTAACTTCCATTTGCATCCCTTGGTGAGTATTTTATAGTGGCTCCTAGTTATCGCTTCACTATATGGAATATGAAATCTTTCATTGTTTTCAAGTTCCCTTTTAAGTCAGCCTTCAGCGCCCAGAGGAACGAGACCCAATGTGTATGTTTATATGTATATGCTCACACTTCTGGTATCCTCTTTGTGAATCCTCTTATCACCATTTCCATTCGCCTGACATTTTATAACAGGGCAACTGAAACTGTTCTCAGTACTCCTGTGGGATTTAGCTAACTTTTTAGGTAAATTTGGTATAACCTCACTTTTCAACAAGATCTATCTGGAAATAAACCTTGTGCTTGCATTGTACTCTTTTTGGTATTTGCAACTCTTGTTACAACTTTTAAGGACTGGTGTATTTATGCTCTGAGATCCCTATATTCCCGACTTGACTTATTTTTGTGCCTCCCAGATAATGTTCCTCCTTTCTCCTTCAAAATATATGAACTAGTATTTATTTCTAATGATCCTTTGCTAATTATGTGCCAATTCTGCAAGTCTATTCATGTTTTCTTATGGTTTGTTGAACATATTTTACTGATTATGCCCCAGGTTTGGTATCATTCAAAAAAAAAAAAGTAATACCAAGAGCAGCTTCTAATTTCTGGAACATCAATGATATTTTCAAAGCGGGTGATCTTTTTTGTCCTCAACATAAACATAAATTAGGTTTCTGAGCAGGCAGACAAATACAAAAGATTGAACAAACTACATACAATGTGCCTTATGCCCCTGTCCCACTTAGGAAACCTGAACGGAAACCTCTGGAGACTTTGCGCCCCACCCAACGGTTTCCGTGCGGTTCCCGGAGGTTGCAGGTGGTTGCCGGAGGTTGCAGGTAGTGGAAGCAGGTAGGGAGACTGACAAAAACCTCCGGGAACCTCTGGGAGACTGCAGGAGGATTGGAAGTGGAGCTGATGATCCAGTTAAGCAAACAATCAGGCAGCACTGGAAATATATACCTGATGCACCCAACATCTTTGTCCTACAGCTCCTAGATTCCCTAAGTGTCTGACAACATGGCCTACAGGCATAAAAGTACCTCCCTGGTTTGATCAGTGTAACTGTGTTGGGGCATGGTGATCTGTGTAAATTTGTGGCATTTACCGCATTAAAATGTTTCACTATTTGACACATTGCTGGAGGGATGTTATTTGCAGTCTTTCTCCCGCACTGGAGCTGCATCGCAACTTTCAAAATTAAATCAGAACAGAATGTTCTAATAATGGCACTCACTAGCTGTTCCCATTTCCAGTGAAAAACCTTATAGACTCAGATTTCCCTTTGCATCTGTAACCTCTCATCTGTGGTACAATATTTTGAACCCACGTTACAAATTATCTGTTGTTTCCTTCAATGGTCCGGTAGGCGGCGCGACTCTCGTCAGCAGCGGCCTCTGCAGCCCGTCCGCGTTTTTATTATTTTCTGTCTATGTTTCTATGTAGTTTTTGTTATTTTTTGTTGGGGTGGTGTGTGTGTGGGGGGGTGGGAGGGGGTACCTTTTAAATCTCTCCCTGCCCGGGCGACCCGACCTTTTCTTGTCGGGTCTCTGTTATCGTTGGGGCTGCAACGAGAAGCGGCCTCCAACAGGAAGAGACCGGGGACTCTGGTGCCGACGACTCACCGTCACCGTCGCGGAGCTGGCCGAGTCCGGAGCGGGTGGAGCGGTGGAGGAGCGCTGCTGCTGCTGCGGCCCGACCTCCGGAGATTCGGAGGCTGCAACTGCGGGTCTGGTGGACGGCGGCACTGGGAGCCCGCGGGTCCCTGGGGGGAGACCGCTTTTCAGGGCTCTCGCAATGGCGACTTCTCCCGCACGAGTTGCGGGGTCGAAGAGCTCCTGGAGCGGGGCCTGACATCACCGCCCCGCGCGGCTTGGAATGGCCGCGGGACTCTGCGAGCGCACGCCGGGGGCTCCAACACCAAGACCTGGTGAGCGACCTTGCACCACCCGGCGTGCCTTTAATGGCCGCGGGACAATTGCCATCGCCAGCCGGGGGCTTTGACTTTGACTCTAACATCGGGGGGGGCAGAGTGCAGTGGAGAGGTAAGTTTATTTGGCCTTCCATCACAGCGATGTGATGGATGTTTATGTAAATTATGTTGTGTCTCGGGTCTATTTGTTTGTAATGTAATGTATGGCTGCAGAAACGGCATTTCGTTTGGACCTCAAGGGGTCCAAATGACAATTAAATTGTATCTTGTATCTTGTATCAATGGGGTGTTCAAAGTTCTACCCAAGGCTGCAATTGTTATCTAACTAGGGTTTTGTTGGTGATCAACGTTACTTTCATGATTTTTATATTGCATCTTATTATGTGTACATAAAACCCCTGTCCCACTTAGGAAACCTGAACGGAAACCCCTGGAGACCTTGTGCCCCACCCAAGGTTTCCGTGAGTTTCTCACGGAGGTTTTTGTCACTCTCCCTAATGGTCGAAAGTGGTTTCCGTGTGGTCGAGGCTTCTTCTATGTTCCGGCGAATATTTCAAAATATCCAAAACCAGCCTCGACTAAAAATTGGTTGCCGTTTTAAAAATTGGTAATTTTTTAGTTGAAGCCAGTTGCGATGCTAGTTGAAGGTGGTTGCCAGAGGTTGCAGGTAGTGGAAGGTAAGACCTCCCTGGTGGAATAAAACTGGGTGAAGAAAAAGGTTAATATTAACATAAGCATGTGACCTCTGTCACTCCTGGGCGTGCTCAATCATAGTTGCAGAGTTCTTTTAGCAGAGACGTTTTTTTTTTCCTTACAATAAAAGCGTCCCAGGTTTTATTTTAAATCATTCTGAACCATGAGAGCAGGGAAGGAACAAGTTAGCTGGATGTTACTAAAAGTACATCTACTGCTGTCAGCAGCAGCCCTTTTGCTTCATCAGCCTTTCAAGAAAGGCAGAAGAAGAGATGTCAGTGGTTGAAGCCTTTCTTGCAAAGAAGATTGATGCTTGCAGCACATTCATCAGGTTACCTTACTGTCCAAGCATCTCTGCTTCTGCTTCCTCTTCATCCTTGTGCTTTCTCTTCTCCCTTTTTCAAACCATCTTCTACCCCAAAACATTCTTGGATACAATGAATGTGGAACTGATGTTTCAACTAGTGGGAGAGTCGAGGACCAGAGGCCATGGCTTCAGAATCAAAGAACGTACCTTTAGAAAGGAGATAAGGAGGAGTTTCTTTAGTCAGAGGGTGGTGAATCTGTGGAATTCATTGCCACGGATGTCTGTGGAGGCCAAGTCAATGGATATTTTTAAAGTGGAGATTGACAGATTCTTGATTAGTAAGGGTGTCGGGGATTTATGGGGTGAAGGCAGCAGAATGGGGTAGAGGGGTTATGGGGTATATCCGGTAGGCGGCGCGGCTCTGGCCAGCAGCGGCCTCTGCAGCCTGTCCGCGTTTTTGTTATTTTTTGTCTGTGTTTCTGTGTAGTTTTTGTTATTTTATGTTGGGTGTGTGTGTGGGGGGGTGGGGGGTGGGGTGGGGAGGGGGGGGGAAACTTTTGAATCTCTCCCTGCACTGGAGACCCGACCTTTTCTCGTCGGGTCTCAGGTGTCGTTGAGGCTGCAACGAGGAGCGGCCTCCAACGGGAAGAAGCCGGGGACTCTGGTGCCGACTCGCCGTTGCCGTCGCGGAGCTGGCCGAGACCGGAGCGGGTGGAGCGGTGGAGGAGCGCTGCCGCTGCCGCTGCTGCTGCTGCTGCTGCTGCTGCCGATGCCGCTGCTGCTGCTGAGTCGGAGGCTGCTACTGCGGGTCTGTGGACGGCTCGGACGACCCCGCGCGGCTCCCTGGAGGGAGACTGCTTTTCGGGGCTCCTGCAACGGCGAATTCTCCCGCCCGTGTTGCGGGGTCGAAGAGCTCCTGGAGCGGGGCCTAACACCATTGCCCCGCGCGGCTGGAACGGCCGCGGGACTTTGCGAGCACACACCGGGGGCTCCAACACCAAGACCCGGTGTGCGACCTCGCACCACCCGGCGTGGCTTCAATGGCCGCGGGACAATCGCCATCGCCAGCCGGGGGCTTTGACTTTGACTCTGACATCGGGGGGGGGGAGAGTGCAGTGGAGAGATAAGTTTTTTTGGCCTTCCATCACAGTTATGTGATGGATGTTTATGTTAAATGTAATTATGTTGTGTCTGGGGTCTATTTGTGTGTAATGTATGGCTGCAGAAACGGCATTTCGTTTGGACCTCCAAGGGTCCAAATGACAATTAAATTGACTCTTGACTCTTGACTCTAGAGAGGGAAAGATCGATCAGACATGATCGAATGGTGGGATAGACTTGATGGGCCAAATCGTCTAATTCTGCTCCTAGAATTATGAATATGTAGCTCTGATTGACACACATTTTATCTTTTCTTAAAAATAGGTCAATTTACCCCCCCCCCCCCCCCCCCCTCTCACACACACACACACACACACACACACACACACACACACACACACACACACACACACACACACACACACACACACACACTCACACACACACACACACACACACACACACACACACACACACACACACACACACACACACACACACTTTTGGGTGTAAATAGCACGAGGATTATTGGTTGGGAGACACAAGAAACTGTAGATGCTGGAAAAAAAATCAGGCAACATCATCTTGACCTGCTGAGTTCATCCTAGTACTTTGAGGTTTCGTTGAGAAATTGTTGGTTCACAATCCCTGATTTTCATCCTTTAAACTGCACATCATCATCTGAGCAGTGCTCCCTGTGTTTCACATTCCTCATTAGAAATATCAGATAGACAAAAACTGATATTTTATGTTTATAGCCCACGGCTTGGAATGTACTATTCTACAAATACAGAGGTAATTTAGCATGACAACAGATAATCCCAAACATATTTTGTTCATTGTACTGATATTCTAATAGAATTGTGCTACCAAGATGTTATTATGAAATGTTAACACTCAGCAGTGTGTTCAATAGTCATTGACTTCCTCCCCAGCTATTTTCTAATGGGAAAGTTATAAAATGCATTATATTGTTAATGTAGCATTACATCTGAAGGACGTTTTCCCCTTTAGTTTTACAGATGTGGCAATATTTTAAACTTGATGGAAACAGGCATTGATTCTTAATGTAGTGGAAATTTGCAAATGTTAGGTACAATTACAAATAAGTCAAAAGCAAAATACTGCAGATGCTGGACATCTGAAATAAAAAGCAGAAAATCTGTAGAAAAAGTTAATATTCCAGGTTTATGATGTTTTATCAGGACTGGGAAAGGTCAGAGAAAATCAGGATTGGGTGTGGGGGCGGGAAGGTAAGAAAGAATATAAATAAATATATTTATGACAGGGCAGGGGAAAATTCAATCATAGTGTTTAAAGGGGAACTGGATTAATATTTGACGGGAGTGTGGGGAGATATTGGGGGGGATGAGACTTGATAGGTGGATGATCTCCTTTCAGGTTGATGCCTATTAGTGATTCTGCAAAATTGTTGAACATGAAGGTACAGAGAAGATTTACGAAGATGTTGCCAGGACTCGGGGGACTGAGCAATAGGGAGAGGTTGAGCAGGCTGAGAATATTTGTTGAAGCGCAGGAGGATGAGGGGTGATCTTATAGTACAGTACAAAATCATGAGAGGAATAGATCAGGTAAACGCATAGTCTCTTGCACATGGTTTGAAGTGAGGGAGGAAAGTTCTAATGGGAACCTGAGGCGTAACTTTTTTACACAAAGAGTGGTGGGTGTATGGAACGTGCTGGAACGTATGGACGGAGGAGGTAGTTGAGGCAGCTACTATCACAACGTTTAAGAAGCATTTGGGCAGGTACAGTCAGACATTTAGACATGTATAGAATAGGTTTATAGGAATATGAGCTAAACGCCGGTAGGTGGGACTAGTTTAGATGAGACATGTCAGTTGGTGTGGGTAAGATTGGCTGAAGGGCTTGTTTCTACACTGTATGACTCCATGACTATGATTGAAACTTGTATTTATCTATGAGTGTGGTGTTTGCAGGCCAGTCATGCTGCTGCAAGCAATAATTTTATTGTTCTGTTTTCAGTACATATGATAATTCGACTTGATTTTGTTGGGAAATGAGATGCTGTTTCCGAAACTTACATTAAGCTTCTGTTGCAGTTTTGGAGGCTAAAATGTGGGTAAAGTGGGAATTGTAGAAAATTAAAATAATAGATTGCAGGAAACTTGAGGCTATGCTTGCGAACTGAACAGAGGTAATCTGCAAAGTAGTCATTTGGTGTGCTCTCCCCAGCATAGGCATGATCACATTATAAGCAGTGAATGCTGTATACTACATTTAAAGTGATTGTTTCACCTTGAAAGAGTGTTGAGAGGAAAGGAAGAAGTGTTGCCTCTCCTATATTTAGAAACATAGAAATTAGGTGCAGGAGTAGGCCATTCGGCCCTTCGAGCCTGCACCGCCATTCAATATGATCATGGCTAATCATCCAACTCAGTATCCCGTACCTGCCTTCTCTCCATACCCCCTGATCCCTTTAGCCACAAGGGCCACATCTAACTCCCTCTTAAATATAGCCAATGAACTGGCCTCAACTACCCTCTGTGGCAGAAAGTTCCAGAGACTCACCACTCTCTGTGTGAAAAAAGTTCTTCTCATCTTGGTTTTAAAGGATTTCCCCCTTATCCTTAAGCTGTGACCCCTTTGCAGGTCAATGATCTTTCATCAGAACACTTCCGATGAGACTTCATTGACTTGTAAGATTAACTTTCTCAACAGATGTTGCATGAAGAGTTGAGCATGTGCAATGTTTCTGATTTTTATTTCTGCTTGATTGGCACACTATTGTCTACCTTACAGTTTCACTCGAAGATAGACACAATAAGCTGGAGTAACTCAGCGGGCAGCATCTCTGGAGAGAAGGATTGGGTGACATTCCGGGTCGTGACCCTTCTTCAGACTGAAAGTCATGGGCTTTCTGTGACTTTCAGTCACAGACTAAAAGTACAGATGAAAAGGGTCTCAACCCGAAATGTCACCCATTCATTCTCTCCAGAGATGCTGCCTGTCCCGCTGAGTTATGCCCCTGTCCCACTTAGGAAACCTGAACGGAAACCTCTGGAGACTTTGCGCCTCACCCAAGGTTTCCGTGCAGTTCCCGGAGATTCCCAGAGGTTTTTGTCAGTCTCCCTACCTGCTTCCACTACCTGCAACCTCTGGCAACCACCTGCAACCTCCGGGAATCGCATGGAAACTTTCGGTAGGGCGCAAAGTCTCCAGAGGTTTCCGTTCAGGTTTCCTAAGTGGGACAGGGGCATAACTCCAGCATTTTGTGTCTACCTTTGGCTGAGGAATCCGATGTGAGATCTGTAGATAATGCAACAGTTGAGACTTGAGGGGGTGGATGGGTCAATTGTCTGGGATGTTGTGCACACCTCCCACAGTACGGACAGAGCTTCTGCACGTCAATGTTGAGGAGACAAGATGATCGGTGAATTGAATGGTCATGGGGTGGTCATGTGGTCAGTAGGGATATTTCATGTTTCTTAAAGACCCTCTGAGAACATGCTTGAGCAGTTTCACTATCTTCCCAGAAATCTCTTTGCATAATGGGGCTCGGTGTGGGCAGCTAGTTTTCAGAGTCAGGAGTTGGGGATGTCGTTAAAGTGACTGTCCATGAGCTCTGTAAGTATTGTTAAGGGGCTGTCCCAATGTGGTGACTTAATTGGTGAGTTTAGTAGAGTTTGCCCTTGACTCATACTCGCAGAATGGTCGACATGAGGTCCTAGGAGGTCTTTGTAACTCTCTTTCATGCTCGAGAGTAGTCCCCGCGTACTCGAGGCCTCAGCTAGGATGCGGTGTATTTTTAGCATGCTGGAAAATGCCCGCGAGTAAAAAAAGGTCGCTATGGAAAAAATCGATACTTTTTTTACTCGTAGGTTTAGTCAAAGTAGGTCGTAGTAGGTCGGCATGTTATTCGTAGGTAGTCGAGGGTAGTCAATGGTAATAGAAGGTAGTCGAGGTAGTCATAGATAGTCTTCAACATAGTCGAAGGGAGGTCAAAGGAGATTGAAGGAGGTTGTCTTCACTCTCCACTATTTGGTGTCCCATTTTCCCGAAGCTAGTCGAAGCTAGTCAAAGCTGGTCTTCTACATAGTCGAAGGAGGTCTTCAACATGTCATTTTTTTCAAACTCTTCTAAACTCACCAATTAGGTCGCCCAAGTGGGACAGTCCCTTGAACACCACAATGTTGGATGGAAAGGATGTTAACACTCTTTCCCTCAGCATATTTATGCCAGACCTCTATTCAAAATGTGGTTTGCCATCTTCCAAAGGGCAATTTGAAGTGGGAAATAATTGCTGACTGTGTGTGTGTACCTGCAATTTTTATATAGGAATTAAGCAAAATGTTCGACTGGTAACAATTACTTACAATTGCAATAGATATTGAAAAGATTCTTCTTTTTTTTTCAAAATAGCCCTATTTTACCCAGATATGTTTTCTTGTTACTAGCTGGCTGTTTTGCGTGCTGCAGTCAATTTTTGTCATACAACTCTGAACTAGTTGATGTTTGGGAAACAAACTGGGTGAATAGGTGAGTTTGGAACAATTATCTGACTTCAGTTCACAGAAAAGTGTGCTTGAATGCATTTGTGAATTAGTCATGTCTATCCAAGTGGAAATGGATAGGAAAGGTTTGGATCGGGTGCAGGCAAGCAAGTGGGACCAGCTTGGCTAGGCACTTAGTTAGCAAGTACAGGTTGGGCTGAAGGTCCTGTTACCATGCTTCGTGACTGCATTCGTGCTGTTCATATTTCTTGAATTTTATTTGAATTATTGAAGTAGAACTATTATATGCGATGGAAAAGCCATTAGAGCAGTGGTTTAGCTTTTACATATTGGCAGAAGAAGCATGTTTTCGCTATTCAGCGAGAGAATAGCTTTGGATATGGGAAGGACAACAGGGAAAAACTGCTCTTTGTGTGTTTCCATGGATACCATCTCCATTGGGAGATATGTTTGTGGCACATGATCTACCCACAAAGGTTGGAAGGGAAACATCAGAATTTCTGCCATGTGTTTTCAGCTGGATATTATTCCCCACTTCCACTGTTAGCATTGGGACGTAGCCAACAGAAAGAATGAATGACAGTAGTCATGAAACCTTGTTAATCCCAAGATCTCATTACCCAAGTGACAAAGTGGTGAGACTTGATAAGATGTACAGCAGAGAAGTATGTCAGCCTGACATGTACTTATGCAATGCTTCGTTACTCTTTGTTTTAACTTAGTAAAGTTCCAGAAATATAATATTTATCGACACATTGTCTGAATCTAAATAAAATCAAAGATGCAGCTTTTTGATTTTGGCACAGCGTAGAGTTGCTGCCTTACAGCGCCAGAGACCCGGGTTCAATCCAGACTACGGGTGCTGTCAGTAAGGAGTTTTACATTCTCCCTGTGACCACGTGGGTTTTCTCTGGGTTCTCCAGTTTCCTCCCACATTTCAAAGCCGTGCAGGTTTGTAGGCTAATTAGCTTCTGTAAATTGTCCATAGCGTGTAGGATGGGACTGGTGTACGGGTGATCGCTGGTTGGCGTGGACTCTGTGGGCTGAAGGGTCTGTTTCCACACTGCATCTCTAATCTAAACTAAACTAAACACTGAAGACTGATGTTCAGCTTTCAAATAAGTTAGCAGAATGAGAAAATCTTGAAATAAATCATTTTGCTCTTAAAAATGCTCTTAAAATAATTGAAATATTTTTTAAAGGAAAAGTAATTGCAATCATCATAATAATACTAATTTATTCATACTAATACGATGCATTAACTTTATTTTTTGAGAAAGGCTTTAGAATAAAAACTGATTAGAGCATCTTGAGAATCTTGTTACACATTTAAGGAACTCTGTAAGCTTGTTAGCATTTGTTGTAAGTGATGTATTGCATTGGTTACTGTAACACATTTGACTATGTTGAATACAAAAATGGTTGAGATTTTACTGAAAAGTGTTGTCCTGTAATGGTTTTGACCTTATTTATTGAATTAGGTCATTTGGTGATTACTTTGTAACCTACTGCAGGCAACTGTCTTTTAATGCTTTAGATCCCTTCAGCTTTTACTTTAATCTAGTTTTGAGATACAGCACAGAAACGGGCCTATTGGCCCACCGAGTCAACATCGACCAACATCAGCCATACACTTGGGACAATTCACAGAAGGCAATCAACCTACAAACTTTAATGTCTTCGGAATATGGGAGGAAACCAGAGCACCCGGGGAAAACCCACACAGTCACAGGGAGAACATACAAACTTTGTACCGACAGCACCCGTAGTCAGGATCAAATCTGGGTCTCTGGCACCGTAAGGCAGCAACTCTACCACTGCGCCCTTGCTTAAACACAATTAGCTTCTATCAATGTTTGTGAGCTGTCTATGCTAAAGATAAAGAATAAAGAAGGTTATTCTCAAAGGTTATTCCCGATGTTGGGGAAGTCCAGGACAAGGAGTCACAGTTTAAGGATAGAGGGGAAATGCTTTAGGACCAAGATGAGAAAAATATTTTTCACGCAGAGAGTGGTGAATCTCTGGAACTCTCCGCCACAGAAGGTAGTTGAGGCCAGTTCATTGGCTATATTTAAGAGGGAGTTAGATGTGGCCCTTGTGGCTAAAGGGATCAGGGGGTATGGAGAGAAGGCAGGTACGGGATACTAAGTTGGATGATCAGCCATGATCATATTGAATGGCGATGCAGGCTCGAAGGGCCGAATGGCCTACTCCTGCAACTATTTTCTATGTTTCTATGTTTCTAATCACAAACTGAAACATTGTGAATGAGATAATCACAAAAAAGATGGAAACACTATTAGATTTCAAAAACAATTTTGATTTTGATTCCAACAATAAACAAATCTTATGGTTTATATAAAGTTTAACTGAACTGTTTACTAGTTCATTTACTAATTGCATAAGTGTTGTCTTTGATTGCACTACAAACATATTCTGCATGTGTTCAAAGGGTATTTCATGAAAGGAACAAATGTTTAGTAGCTGGAGAAGTGCCATCACTATGGGCAGATTTATATTCCAAGTGCAGAAGGCTGGAATTTTTTTGGTTATTTTTTTAATGGAAATTATCGTATGATTTCATGTAGAGAATTTCATTTGACGATATCCCACATGCTAGGTTAATCCAGAAGATTAAGAAGCAGGCCATCCGCGGTGACATGGTAGTTTGGATTCGGAACTGGGTCACCCATAGAATACAGAGTGTAGTGGAGGACATGTGGCATTTTGGTTGGAGGTCGGTGACCAGTGGTGTTCTGCAGGAATGAGTGCCAGGCTCCCCACAGTCTGTGATATAGATCATGTGCAGGCAGAAAGGATTAGTTTAATTTGAAATGCCTGTACATTCAATATTTTCCATGTTACGATGTAATTACTAAGAATTATAGCTTATGTATGCTCATACTCCCCTCAACATTGCCCCTAATCCCATTTGTCAGCTACTTATCTACCCATTTACCGTCTCAGTAATTCCTTCTTAAATCTCTCCTCCCTCAAGATCCAATACTTTGATCACATTAACAGGTGGCTTGGTGTTACATTTTGAATTATAGCACTTCGCAGGTGTACCCAAGGAGATTTGCTATTTTAAAAAGTATTTTTTCAATACCTGGTGATGTTGGTCACAATTCTTGATTGCACAAGAAATTGGAACAAGATGTCACTGGTACGAGAGCCAGAAACGGAATGTTTAATAGATTACAACCAGGGTCAGAGTTAGATGAAGAGAGGCCCTAGGCTATTACACTTGTGAGGCCCCTCCCAATCTCCCACCCCCACGACGAGAGGAGGATAGAAGAGTCCACCAGATTGACACCGATGTGCAGCTGAGCGTGGCCAATGAGATAAGGGCTAGAAAGCTGCGCTTTTTATTTATTGCCAGTGCTAGTGTCGAGTTATCAGCTTAAAACACTATTATTCTGAAATAGAGGGCAAGGAAAATTACTGTAGTGTTGTTTAGAGACCACAGTGCGTTGTGACAGCATATGTAAGAAAGGCCTATGACAGTATCAAAAATATTATACACCAGGCCCGTACGAAGCTTTTCACAAAGGGGGGAGGCATGGCAGGATTACAAAGATTTTATGTGAAATAAGTGCATGCAACGCATATCACAAGCGCGAAGCTCAAATACCCTTATGGCCGGGGTCTGGGGTTTTAGATGCTCTCTGGTGCATTCTGAGCCTTATTTTGGAGCATTTTTGCACCAGATTTATGACCAATATTTCAGAAATAATTTTGGTTGAGTCAAGAGTGGTTGGAATGGGATGATTGGGATTATTGTTGTATGCATTTTTTAAAACCAAGAATTGAAGCTGTCCTGTACTGTACTGTAAAATGTTTTTAGAACCTTTTTTTAGAAAATGTTTTGTGTGTTGATTTGATTGCCTGTTACTGTTGAACTGTGTTACTGTGTGCACATTAAAAATGATGCAAAATGAAAGTCGCAAACTATGGAATACATATTTTTCAGTATTGTTATCAAGGAAAAGAAAGCAGTTCCAATTGTTTGATATTATTTATATGGAGGAGACAATATAATTGCTCTAAAACCTACCTTAATTATCTCACTAAAGATAATCCCCCCTTTCCCTCTCCCCCCTCCTCCTTCCCCCTCCATCTCCCTCCACCTCTCTTCCTCCCTCCCCTCTCTCTCTCCCCCCCCCCGCTTCCCCCCTCTCTCCCCCCCTCTCTCTCTCTCTCTCTCCCTCCCCCCTCCCTCTCTCCCCCCTCTGACTCAAGCCCCACTTTCCCCCTCTCCCATCCCCCCCGCTCTCTCCCTCCCTCCCCCTCTCTCTCCCTCCCACGCAGCGAGGCTCCAACTCCGCGCCTCAGACACTGCAGCCCCGCCCGGACCGGAGAAACGGGCATTCCTGCAATGCAATATTCCACTACTTACCTGGAGTAGACACGAGGCATCGAGGTGATTGTGTGGAATGCAAATGGAGATCTGAACCCGCCCGGGCCCACTGCACATGTGCGGAGAGACAGCGTCAATTTGCGTCGCTATTGCGTCACCCGCTTCCCCCAACTGCGCGATTTTTTCCCCCAAAACCTCCAGCGGGCCGGAACCAGAATTTCGGGTAATTTCCATCAAGGTAGAAATGCTGATAGCGCTCCAATTTTCTTTTTTTCTCAGGATTTCTTTTACTCTGGGGAAAAAAACACCTTGGCCGGAGCCCCCTAGATTTTGAGGCCCTTGGCTTCAGCCTATGAGGCCTGTAGGTCAATCCGGCCCTGCCGAGGCCCCTCTGGGTCTCGAGGCCCCAAGTTTAAGCTTGTGAAGCTTATACGTAAATCCGGCCCTGATTACAACCAAAAAATATGCATAGTATGAGTGGCACCGCATCGTTCAGAAATTCTTCCTCTTTTCAGTCAGACAGGATTGAGGGTGACTTGCAACCACTCTGTTATTTTACTTTTTGAGATAGCTAATGAAACTAATATGGGAATTGCAGACTCTTCCATGGAAGGAGCATGCAGGTGATGCACCCCTCTGTCACTTACACAAGTCGCCTGTGTGCACAAAATGCTGGTTTCGAAGTTGTTAAGACCACTTCGAATGCTTCCTCTCCACTTTAAGCAGCTGTTGGCCGGATTTCAGTGGGGCAGTTGCTTTTCTTCAAGGATGCTTTGAGCATTTTTTCCACTATCCACATATGGGAGGTACTTTGGCATAGTGGTAGAGCTACTGACTTACAGTGCCAGGGACCTGGGTTCAATCCTGACTATAGGTGCTTGTCTGTATGGAGTTTGTACCTTCTCCCCCATGACCTGCGTGGGTTTCTTCTGAGATCTTTGGTTTCCTCCCACACTACAAAGACGTACAGGTTTCTAGGTAAGATGGCTTTGTAAAATTGTCCCTAGTGTGTGTAGGGTAGTGTTAATGTGTGGGGATCACTGGTCAGTGTGGACCCGGTGGGCCGAAGGGCCTGTTACTGCGCTGTATTTATAAACTAAACTAAACTAAACCTAGCAATCTCCCTTGATGGACATCAGAATAGAGTGTCTATATTTGGAAACTGGGATTGACTATGTGAATGACATGGCCTGCTCAACTGAGGATATTGGCTTGGGAGAGGACACTGATGTTGGTACACATCTTCTTTCAGAGCATTTGGTGGACAATGTGGAGACACGTCTTATGGATTTATCCAGTATCTCGAGATGCGTGCTGTAGGTAGTCCATGTTTACAAAGCATGTAGGAGGGTAAGGGTTATTGCTGCCCAGAAGACCATATGTTTAGTGCCAAGTCTGAAGATCTTCAAGCACCCTTTTTTTCCCTCAAATGGCCATATTTGTTATATGGTATATACAGGAGCAGCGGATTCTGGTTCTCATATTAAAACAAAATTAAATTCATGGTATGAACTCAAAACGCATGTTGTGCTCCCTGAAGCAATAATACATTTGATTTGATGCCATGGTGGTAGAGTGCACAGAGAGCGGTGAATCTCTGGAACTCTCTGCCGCAGAAGGTAGTTGAGGCCAGTTAATTGGCTATATTCAAGAGGGAGTTAGATGTGGCCCTTGTGGCTAAAGGGATCAGGGGGTATGGAGAGAAGGCAGGGATGGGATACTGAGTTGGATGATCAGCCATGAACATATTGAATGGCGGTGCAGGCTCGACGGGCCGAATGGCCTACTCCTGCACCTATTTTCTATGTTTTCTATGTCTATGTCTATGTCATTGGGACAAGGTTGAATATATGCTGTCAAAGACCTCTGGCTTGGATATGTCAGGTTTTGGGGTATTTGTGTTAAGTGCCAAGTGTTTAATGGTCAATTAAAATCAAATTAACAACTATGGGGCACCTTAACTATCTCAATCTCAAATTCCTCCCAGGATTTTACAAGATGTGGTTAGTTTTTTTAAAACATTCCCCAATGATATGTCTAATATTTTTCCATTCTTATTCTCAGTCTCATTGATACCCCACACAAAGCTCAAGGTGCTTCTTTTGTTCTCTGTTTAAAATTGCATAAAGTATCTAATCCGTCATGAAGATTTTTCAGCTGTGGCCTTTACTACTGTGACTGTTGCCTAGCAACATCATTACTGAGCTTTACTTATGTTACCTTTCTTATCTCTCCTGTATTTCACATTTGATTTAGACAAAGCACCAGCTTGCCTCATCTTAGTTTGAGATACTACGCATGGCTTTTTTTCTCTACCTTTTAACTTCAAAGGGAAGACGTCTCTAATGATTGAGCTGTCACTATTGGCCTAAAAGAAAGGCACAGGCCTCTAAATTAACCACTCCTTCACTATCTTGCTCCTTATATTTGTTAAATTTCTGGTGACAAAATAAAACATCAACCACCTATTTCTCTTCACTTAGTGGATTTTCACTTACCTGTGGATTTTCATTGGAAATCCACAGGTAATATTGAATCTGGCATTTAATAAGTGAAATTATCGGCAAGCATTGATTTTCTTTGCAAATTAAATTCCTCTTTTACTTTTTTTTTATCGAATCAAAGGAAAGCGATTGAAATGAAGAAATGATTTTGCTTGGTCACCAAAAATGTATTACATTAAAAAAAAACTTTAAATTACAATGATTGTGCTGAACAATTTTAGCTATTTCACTTAATGCCAGATCTAACTTTTTAATGCTTTGAGTGTGTAATTTCTGGACTGGACCTTCAGAATTTTATTTTTCACATAATGTGGAGAAACACCATGACAATTACGATGGGCAAAAATGCTGGAGAAACTCAGCGGGTGAGGCAGCATCTTTAGAGAGAAGGAATAGGCGATGTTTTGTGTCGAGACCCTTCTTCAGACTGATGTTGGGAGGGGCGAGAAACAGAAAGGAAGAGGCGGAGACAATAGGCATGTGGGAGAGCTGGGAAGGGGAGGGGAAGGAGGGAGAAAGCAAGGACTACCTGAAATTGGAGAAGTCAATGTTCATACCGCTCCGGGGGTAAACTACCCAGCTGTTCCTCCAATTTGCTGGTATGCCTCACACTGACAATGGAGGAGGCCCAGGACAGAAAGGTTGGATTCGGAATGGGAGGGGGAGTTGAAGTGCTGAGCCACCGGGAGATCAGGTTGGTTATTCCGAACTGAGTGGAGGTGTTGGGCGAAGCGATCGCCAAGCCTGCGCTTGGTCTCACCAATGTAGAGCTGTTGACACCAGGAACAACGGATGCAATAGATGAGGTTGGAGGAGGTGCAGGTGAACCTCTGCCTCACCTGGAAAGACTGCTTGGGTCCTTGGATGGAGTCGAGGGGAGAGGTAAAGCGACAAGTGTCGCATTTCCTGCGGTTGCAAGGGAAGGTACCAGGGGAGGGGGTGTTTTGGGTGGGAAGGGACTAATTGACCAGGGAGTTACAGAGGGAACGGTCTCTGCGGAAAGCAGAAAGGGGAGGAGATGGGAAGATGTGGCCAGTGGTGGGATCCCATTGGAGGTGGTGAAAATGTCGGAGGATTATATTTTGTATGTGAAGGCTTGTAGGGTGGAAGTTGAGGGCAAGGGGGACTCTGCCCTTGTTATGAGTAGGGGGATGGGGAGTGAGAGCGGAGCTGCGGGATATAGAGGAGACCCTGGTGAAAGCCTCATCTATAATAGAAGAGGGGAGCCCCCGTTCCCTGAAGAACGAGGCCATCTGCGATGCCCTGCTCTGGAACACCTCATCCTGGGTACAGATGCGGTGTAAACGGAGGAATTGGGAGTAGGGGATGGAGTCCTTCCAGGAAGCAGGGTGGGATGAAGTGTAGTCCAGATAGCCAAGGGAGTCAGTGGGTTTGTAGTAGATGTCGGTCAGTGGTCTGTTACCTCCGATGGAGATGATGACGCCTAGAAACGGTAGGGAGATGTCGGAAATGGTCCAGGTGTATTTGAGTGCCGGATGGAAGTTAGTGGTGAAATGGATGAAGTCAATTATGATCCTTTTTTCCACCATACATAATAACACTCACTTAGTTGTGACAAGGTTACAATAATTTCACCTGTTTGGGTTGGAAACTAATCATCCTAAGTGAGGTTTCAGTTTGTTTTAATGTTGTAAACCTTCATACTCCATCCTGGGGGTGGAGTTAAATTCACTGGAGGTGATCTTGGAGGGGAGGATGCTCCTCACACTATGGAACATCAAGGATAATATAGCTCACCCCTCCATGATGTACTGGTCAACCTGAGGAGCACCTTCAGCAACAGACTGGTTCTACCAAGATGCAGGACAGAACACCACAGGAGATCCTTCATCCCTGTATAGCACCTCTCCCTTCTGTCGTGGGGTAGCTTGACCCTCCTCCCCACCCCCCCCCACCCCCCCTCCCCCCACTCCTCAATCTTTGCACATCCCAAATCCTGGCCTTTCCACTCATCACTTTAAGTTCATAGATAAATAGAAAATAGGTGCAGGAGTAGGCCATTCGGCCCTTCGAGCCTGCATCACCATTTATTGTGATCATGGCTGATCTTCACAAATCAATAACCCGTGCCTGCCTTCTCCCCATATCCCTTGATTCCACTAAACCCTAGAGCTCTATCTAACTCTCTCTTAAATCCATCCAGTGATTTGGCCTCCACTGCCCTCTGTGGGAGGGAATTTCACAAATTCACAACTCTCTGGGTGAAAATGATTTTTCTCACCTCAGTCTTAAATGGGCTCCCCTTTATTCTAAGACTGTGGCCCCTGTTTCTGGACTCGCCCAACATTGGGAACATTTTTCCTGCATCTAGCTTGTCCAGTCCTTTTATAATTCTATATGTTTCTATAAGATTTCCCCTCATCCTTCTAAACTCCAGTGAATACACGCCTAGTCTTTTCAATCTTTCCTCAAATGGCAGTCCCGCCATCCCAGGGATCAATCTCATGAACCTACGCTGCACTGCCTCAATCACAAGGCTATTCTCCAATCCACAGGAACTGATCCTGAATCTATTGAACATTGGAAAATGATCACCAATGCGTCCACTATTTCTAGAGCCACCTCCCTGAGGACCCTGGGATGCAGACCATCAGGCCCAGGAGATTTATCATCCGTCAGTCCCATTAGCCTACCCAATACTATTTATCGCCAAAAGAAAATTTAATTCAGTTCCTCTACTCCCTTAGATCCTCTGTCCTCCAGTACATCTGGGAGATTGTTTGTGTCTTCCTTAGTGAAGACATATCCAAAGTACCTGTTCAACTCTTCTGCCATTTCCTTGTTACCCATAATAATTTCTCCTGTGTCTGCCTTCAAGGGTTCCACATTTGACTGTAACTCTTTTTCCCCTAACATAACTAAAGAAGCTTTTACTGTCCTTCTTTATATTCCTGGCCAGCTTCCCCTCGTACTTCTTCTTTTCAGCCCGTATTGCCCGTTTTGTTTCCTTCTGTTGTCCTATGAAAGTTTCCCAATCCTCTGGCTTCCGGCTATGCTTTGCTGTGTTATACATCTTTTATTTTAGTTTTATTCTATCCCTAACTTCTCTTGTTAGCCACAGTTGCCTCCTACTCTCCTCAGAATCTTTCTTCCTTTTTGGAATTAAATGATCCTGCATCTTCCGGATTATGGCCAGAAATTCCTGCCACTGCTGTTCCACCGTCATTCCTGCTAGTATCCCTTTTCCGGTCTACCTTGGGCAGCTTCTCTCTCATGCCTTCATAGTCCCCTTTGTTCAACTGCATCACTGACACTTCCGATTTAACCTTCTCCTTCTCAAATTGCAGATTAAAACTAATCATATTATGACCACTACCTCCAAGCGGTTCCTTTATCTCGAGTTCTCTTATCAAATTTGGTTCATTGGACAACACTAGTATTGCCTTTTCTCTGGTCGGCTCCATTACAAGCTGCTCTTAGAATCCATCTCGGAGGCACTCTACAAACTCTCTTTCTTGGGGTCCTGAACCAACCTGATTTTCCCAGTCTACCTGCATATTGAAATCCCCCATCACCACAGTGGCATTACCTTTGTTACATGCCAGTTTTAACTCCTGCTGCAACTTACATCCTACATCCGGGCTATTATTTGGGGGTCTGTAGATAACACCAATTTGTGTCTTCTTGCCTTTGCAATTCCTCAACTCAATCCACAGTGACTCTACCTCATCAGTCCCTATGCCTTCCTTCGCAAGGGACTGAATTCCATTCCTCACCGGAAGAGCTACCCCATGCCTCTGCCCACTTGCCTGTCCTTTCTATAGGATGTATAACCCTGAATATTAAGTTCCCAGGCCCGATCCTCCTGCAGCCACGTCTCAGTTATCCCCACAATGTCATATCTACCAACCTCTAACTGAGCCTCAAGCTCATCTACTTTACTTCTTGTATTTCGCACATTCATATACAATACTTTTAATTCCTTACGCATCGCGTCTTTCACATCGATCCCTATTACACTTGGCCATACTCTCCTATCCCTTTATGAGCTTTCTTTCCCATTAATTTTGCGGTCATTAACTATCCCTTTACTCCCTTTCCCTTTAACTTTCTCCGTCCTTCCCATTTGACCCCCCCCCCCCCCCCCCCCCCCCCCTCCTTATTTAGTTTAAAACCACCCATGTAGCAGTGGCAAACCTGCCGGTCAGAATGCTGGTCCCCCACCTGTGAAGGTGCAATCCGTCCCTTTTGTACAGTTCCCCCTTACTCAAAAACAGATCCCAGTGGTTGAAGAATCTAAATCCCTGCCCCGTGCACCAGTTCCTCAGCCACACATTCAGGTCCTGTATATCCCTGTTCCTGCTCTCGCCAGCACGAGGAACTGGAAGCAAACCAGAGATAACAACACTGGAGGTCCTGCTTTTCAGCATTTTTCCGAGCTCTCTAAAGTCACGCTGGAGAATATTCATCCCCTTCTTTCCGACATCATTTGTGTCAACATGCAATACAACTTCCGGCTGTTCACCTTCGCCCTTGAAGATTTTCTGCACTGTCAGTGACATCCTGGATCCTGGCACTCGGGAGGCAGCACACCATCCTCGAATCCCATCTGTTGCTGCAGAAACCCCTGTCCGTACCTCTCACAATGGAGTCTCCAAGTCCCATGGCATTTCCTGACGTCGGCCTATTTGGTTTTGGTTCAACACAGGCTTCGCAAGCCAGTCCGCCGCTCAGTGTGTTAACGTCTTTTGTCCCGACAGCTTCTAAGTGGGTGAACCTGTTCTCAAGAGGTACAACACCCGGGGACCTTTGCATTCCATGTTTCCTTCCCTTTCTCACCATCACCCACCTTCTCTCTTCCAGTACCTTAGGTGTAACAATCTTACTGTAGGACTTGTTGAGGAACGACTCAATTTCTTGGACGAACCTGAGGTCATCCACTTGCTTCTCCAGTTCCCCGACACAAGAATACATGTTTCATGTATCTTGTTATGTTTAATGACTGTTGGCAGACCAATTTCCCTCCTGGGATAAAGTTATATCATATCGTATGATAAACAACAAAAATGTAATCTGCTCTTTTATATAAATGGGATTCTTGCCTTTTTTGAGGCACCGTACAGGGCACACAGATATTCAATGTGCGTGAGATTTAGATTTAGTTTTAGATTTAGTTTTACAGCACGGAAACAGGCCCTTCGTCCCACCGCATCCGCACCGACCAGCGATCCCTGCACATTAACACTATAGGACACACACTAGGGACAATTTATGCTTATACCAATATAATTAACCTACAAACCTGTATGTCTTTGGAGTGTGAGAAGAAACCGAAGATCTCAGAGAAAACCCACGCAGGTCACGGGGAGAATATACAAACTCTGTACAGACAGCGCCCATAGTCGGGATCGAACCCGGATTTCTGGCACTGTATGCACAGTTATGCCCTTGTCCTACTTAGGAAACCTGAACGGAAACCTCTGGAGACTTTGCGCCCCACCCAAGGTTTCAGTGCGGTTCCCAGAGGTTGCAAGTGGTTGCCGGAGGTTGCAGGTAGTGGAAGCAGGTAGGGAGACTGACAAAAACCTCCGGGAACCGCACGGAAACCTTGAGTGGGGCGCAAAGTCTCCAGAGGTTTCCGTTCAGGTTTCCTAAGTGGGACAGGGGCATTAGGCACCGTGCTGCCCTGATCAGGAAGCTGTGGAAGCCAGTGGGCAGAGGAGAAGGCACCAAGATAGAGGATGCTGCAAAGGTTGAATGCACAGCCATTGGAATTTTGTAAAGTAAGTAGGTAATGTAGAAGACATCAGTCCATAAAAGATATGATTAGAGTTTTATGTCATGTAATAAAATAGCAGACTATAAATGCCATACAGGGAATAATAAACTCAGAAAACCATATGTTAGGCTGCTGCTGGAGTGATGTGTGCAATAACAATATTAATGATATTAAAACCACAAAACCAACTCGCTGTATAGTTTTATCATGGATGTGAAACACGAGTTATAAGGAGGAGCCTGAGATAATTAATTCCCTGGGCAGAGAAGGCTAAAGCAAAATGTTAGGGATGTTTTGATAGAATTTACAAATATTCATGATGTAAGACTCTGGGTTTAATTTTGACATGGAATGAGAAAATGAATTAAATGCATTTACACACCAGAATTGAAGAAACATTGAATGTTTTTTCACAAAATTAAACAAAATTGGAGACCTTTGGTAGTTTTAAAGAAGCAATTATATGAATGTTTGAAATAAGAATAAACGATAGGGGAGACCACTAGTCATCATGGAGCTAATCATTCCACATTTGTGCTGTATTGATGTGGAGAAAACCCCATATCCAAAAGCCCCTTATAAGCCACTCAGCGGCCATGTCGCAGTACGTGTCCAATGTTAGCTTGACCCAAGCTATGTCCATCTGTGATGGCGCATGGGACCCAGAACACGTCCTGAAGCTCAATCCTGAGAATGTGCCGCTGGTCCTCTGGACATTTAGAGCATTTGTTCTCCATGTGTTTTTCACCAAGCGTATAGTTTAGTTTATTGTCATGTGTACAGTGAAAAGCTTTTGTTGCGTGCTAACCAGTCAGCAGAAAGACAATACATGATGCCAATCAAGCCATTTACAGTGTATAGATACATGATAAGGGAATAACATTTAGTGCAAGGTAAAGCCAGCAAAGTCCAATCAGGGAATCCAAGAATAACAGTGTAAATTGTGAGGAGGATGCTATGAGGATGCAGGATGACTTGGACAGGTTGGGTGAGTGGGCAGATGCATGGCAGATGCAGTTTAATATTGAATAAATGTGAGGTTATCCACTTTGGTAGCAAAAACAGGAAGGCAGATTATTATCTGAATGGTGTCAAATTGGGAAAAGGAGAAGTACAATGAGATCTGGGAGTTGTGCGTCAGTCGCTGCAAATAAACATGCAGGTACAGCAGGCAGTGAAGAAAGCGAATGGCATGTTGGCCTTCATAACAAGAGGAGTTGAGTAGAGGAGCAAAGAGGTCCTCTGTAGTTGTACAGGGCCCTAGTGAGACCACACCTGGAATATTGTGTGCAGTTTTGGTCTCCAAATTTGAGGACGGACATTCTTGTTATTGAGGGAGTGCAGCGTAGGTTCACGAGGTTAATTCCCGAGATGGCGGGATTGTCATATGTGAATAAAATGCAGCGGCTCGGCTTGTATACTCTGGAATTTAGAAGGATGAGAGGATATCTTATTGAAACATATATGATTATTAAGGGTTTGGACACGCTAGAGGCAGGAAACATGTTCCCGATGTTGGGGGAGTACAAAACCAAAGGCCACACTTTAAGAAAAAAGGGTAAGCCATTTAGAACGGAGATGAGTAAAAACTTTTTCATACAGAGGGTTGTGAAACTGTGGAATTCTCAGCCACAGAAGGCAGTGGAGGCCAATTCTCTGGATGCTTTCAAGATGCTTTCAAGAGAGAGTTAGATAGAGCTCTTAAAGATTAAAAACCCTCTCTCACACCTCCCGCTGCTGAAAGACTCATCCATGCCTTCATCTCCTCCCGACTGGACTACTGCAACTCACTTCTCCTTGGCATCAGCTCCACCTACATCAACCGACTCCAACTGGTCCAGAATGCAGCCGCCCGACTCATCACCCACACCAAATCCTGGCATCACATCACTCCAGTCCTCAAACAACTTCACTGGCTTCCCATCTCCCACCGGATCACCTACAAAATCCTGGTCCTCACCTACAAAGCTCTCCACCATCCCCCCCCCCCATATCTCACTGACCTCCTCTCCCCCTACCAACCCTCACGGTCCCTCAGATCCACATCAGCCGGTCTCCTCTCCATCCTCAAGTCCAACCTCCGCAGTTTTTGGGACAGAGCCTTCTCCAGGGCAGCTCCCAGGCTCTGGATCTCCCTCCCCCAACTGATCCGCAATTCCGTGTCCCTCACCATCTTCCAGTCCCGCCTCAAGACCCATCTCTTCACCTCTGCCTATCCTTAGCCCCACGTCCCCCTCCCTTTTGATCTGTGCTTAAATTGCCTCATATTGTGTTTTGAATTGAATTCTGTCTTTAATTTGTGTACTAGTCATGTCTCTACTATTTATTTCATTCCGCTTACATGTTTTTCCTCTACTTGCTAAATTTTTGAAAGGTGTCCTTGAGACTCTTGAAAGGCGCCCATAAATAAAATGTATTATTATTATTATTATTAAAGATAGTCTTTTTTTTAATATATATTTTTTTTAATCAATAATATTTATTCAAATATTAAAATAGTATTTACAATACAATAAAACAAAACACCACCATAATACAAGACAAACAAATATGCTAAGCAACTGCTAAACAACTATATTGCAATCCTTGTCCAGGATACATTCAACCCCCCTCGGTGCCCAGCGGTCCCGGAACTCCCTCAGGGTGCCCACAGACAGGGCGTATTCCCTTTCTAATCCCACCCGGGCATGGACGTAACCCCGGAAAAGGGGCAGGCAGCCAGCTCGGGTAGAGCCCTCCACCGTCTGGCGCCGTGACTCGCGGATGGCCAGCTTGGCCAGGCCCAGGAGCAACCCAACCAGGACATCTTCAGCCCTACCCTCTCCCCTACGCACAGGGTGTCCAAAGATGAGGATGGTGGGTGAAAAATGCAGCCAGAAGGCAAGGAGCAGCCCCTTTAGATATTCAAACAGTGGCTGCAGCCTCACGCACTCCATGTACACGTGGTACACAGACTCTTCCAGCCCGCAAAAGTGGCAGGCGGCTGGCGAGTCTGTGAACCGCGAGAGAAACAGGTTGCAGGGAACTCCTCGGTGCAATACCCTCCACCCCAGGTCCCCAATGTAGAGGGGCAGAATCCCTGCATAGAGGGACCCCCCCACTGGGGGCCCCCCTCGCAAGCTCTTAAAGATAGTGGAGTCAAGGGATATGGGGAGAAGGCAGGAACGGGGTACTGATTGTGGATGATCAGCCATGATCACAGTGAATGACGGTGCTGGCTCGAAGGGCAGAATGGCCTACTCCTGCACCTATTGTCTATTGTCTATATGACCTTTTGGAAGACTATATGACTGTGATGGAAGGCAATAAAGGCCAATCTCCTTCCCCTTTGTTCTCCCACGGTCGGGGCAGTCGAGCCATCCGCTGTCGGGGAGATCAAAGCTCCCACAGCTGGCGGTCAAAGCCCCTGTGTCGGGGCAATCGAAACTCCCACGTTGGGGCGGTCGAAACTCCTGCTTCTAAGAAATTAGAAAAAAATTCCCCCAACTCCTCCCCCACCCCCACATAAGCTAAAGAACAATAAAAATACATTTAACATATTCGAAACAGACACAAAGGAGGAAAGGACAGACAGATTGTTGACGAGGCAGCCATTGCAGTCTCTCCTCATAGTCTATTTGAAGACACTATCAGCAGGAGAGGGTGGATGGTGTCTTCAAATTGTCTCCATGCACCCTCTCCTACTGTCTAGTTAGCTTGTATGAATTTACATGCTTGGCTGTTGGAGGCAATTTCTGCATTATCTTTTGGTTCACAAAGGCAACCTTACTCATTTCATTTTCCAAATCCTGTTGCGAGCTGATTCTCTTGGTCCTGAGCAATATTACCACTGGAATGACCAATGCCCCAGTGTGCATGTAACTGGCCTTTGGAACATGTCTCACCACAGTTGGTGTATCGATATAAATATGGTTCATTTATCTATAAATTTATCATTTATAAATATAAAAGGATAAGTCAAGAAAATGTCCAGGTAGTTGCCTCTACACCTTAACCTGCTTTTAGCTTCTATTTTCATTCTCATTCAGTTACGGCATCCTAAAATCAATGTATGTTCTTCTCTTCACCTCAGAATGGTATACTTCAGATGCATAAAACTGAAGGAGCTACAAACAATTTTATATTTCTCTTGTGTATTATATTTCATTTTGATTTCTGCTTGAACTCTAGCAACTCTTCTCAAAGTTCCAGAATTTGTTTCTCTAAAGCTTTCTGTAAATACTTTGGTTGTTTTTGGCAATATCCCTTGCTGCTACAGTAAATACAACACAGCGAGAAGCCCAAATGTTTTGGATAATTCCAGGAACTAATCAATTCCCTTGGATAACTAAATACTAAAAGATATGTTTTTCAGGAACGGTTTTGGCCAGAACACATCATGCGCTGTGCAAAGGCATTCTAATTTCTAATTATGACTCATTGTCAAGTAGTGTTCATTTTGTGGTTGGCATTATGATGTTGAATCTGGAATAATTATTGGAAATTGAATTGCTGCTACAGACAGCCATTATGTGGAAACGGTATACCTACAGTAAATTGCTACCATTAATGATTATTGGTAGCCCCGCTGCTTCACAGAACAGGTTCAATCGTGACCTCGGGTACTGTCTGCATGGAATTTGCATGTGACCGCATTGGATTCTTCCAGGTTCTCCAGTATATTCCCACATCCCAAAGGTGTGCAGGTTTGTTTGGTTACTTCGCCTCGGCAAATAAAATGACTCTAATGTGCAGGTTGAGGACAAGAAAGTCGGATAACATAGAACTATGTTATGAGACCACACCTGGAGTATTGCGTACCGTTTTGGTCACCTAATCTGAGGAAAGACATTCTTGCCATAGAGGGAGTACAGAGAAGGTTCACCAGACTGATTCCTGGAATGTCGGGACTTTCATATGAAGAAAGACTGGATAGACTCGGCTTGTACTCACTAGAATTTAGAAGATTGAGGGGGGATCTTATAGAAACTTACAACGTTCTTAAGGGGTTGGACAGGCTAGATGCAGGAAGATTGTTCCTGATGTTGGGGAAGTCCAGAACAAGGGGTCACAGTTTAAGGATAAGGGGGAAATCTTTTAGGACCGAGATGAGAAAAACATTTTTCGCACAGAGAGTGGTGAATCTCTGGAATTCTCTGCCACAGTTGAGGCCAGTTCATTGGTATATATTTAAGTGGGTTAGATGTGGACCTTGTGGCTAAAGGGATCAGGGGGTATGGAGAGAAGGCAGGTACAGGATACTGAGTTGGATGATCAGCCATGATCACATTGAATGGCGGTGCAGGCTCGAAGGGCCGAATGGCCTACTCCTGCACCTATTTTCTATGTTTCTATGTAACTAGTATGACATTCGCTGTGGATTCGGTGGAACCTAAGAGTTTGTTTCCAAGCTGTATCTCTAAAAAAAACACTGCTTAATAAGAATGAAACAGTAATATTGAAAAACAGTCCAGTGTGTTCATCTCTGTTTTACTTCGGAGTCACGTGAGTGACTTCGTGAAGAAGCCCGCCCCAGGACGCATTGCGGCATTACGTTTCAGACATGCAAAGCGGCAGCCGGGAGTCAGGGCTCCCGAAGAAACGAGAAAAAATCTAAGTTTAGGTAAGTACTTACCTTTACTGTTACAGCCCCTTTGCGTCTGCTTGTTTCCCGCAGGGCGTGCAAGCGGCCCCCTTGGACTCCGGGAGGAGTTTTCCGTTCGAGGGAGGCGAGGAAAGACGCGACTAGGGAGAGAGAGCGCCGGCGGACCATGAATGGGAGCTGTGCCGGTGCCGGTAAACTCTCCACAGGGGCGACATTGAGAGCGCAGGAAGACGGCGCTAGCACTGCGTTGGGGTCCCCTCAGTCCTCGCTCGCTCGCGAGTACTGTCCAGGTGAGGCAGGCAGGCGGGCGGGAGGAGGCTTCCGACATTTGCGGAGCCGTTAAGGGGACCCACTGTGCAGTGCTGGCGTGGAGTGCGCTGCAGCCCGAGTGCAGGTGAGCAGCAGCCCGAGTGCAGAGAGAGAGAGAGCGAGGACCGCTAATCAGCGCCCCGCTCCCGACTCTGCATCAAGCCCGTCAGCATCAGCTGCGGGCTTGGGGGGGGGGAAATGCTGCACCTGCCCGCTCGACGAAAGGACGTCGTTGGGCAGCAAACAGGGGTGGACCGCTTAGCGGGCGGTCCGCAAACCCGACACCGCGACCGAGCCAGCCCGCTAGCACCTGAGCAGCGGGCTGGATGTGTGTAAAACCCGGCGGTGGAGCTGACATCGGACTGGGACGTCTCTCCACCCAGGAGGGGGAGAGACAGCCGCCTGAGCTGCAGGAGCGGCTCTTGGGCATTGGAAAGGTGAGTTTGCAGTTGTGTTTTATTACAGATTTCAGGAACTCAACGCAAAAAACTCGCAAAGAGAAACTGCCCCGCTCCAACTCTACCAGCGGGGCAGCAACCGGCGGCAGCGTCGCTCGCAGAGCGTTTTCACTATCCCTGAGACCGAGCCAAGCCAGTCTCGCCAGAGCCTACACGGCGGACTGGGAAAGCGGCCAGGAAGCCAAACGGCCGGTCGTCTCCGATTCGTCGGAGGGGGACATGTCTCTACCAAAGCAGAGAGAGACAGCCGCCTGAGCTGCACTTAGCAGCTCCTGGAGGAGAAGGTCCTCCGGGAACAGCAGCGCTCCCGGTGAGACAGGACAGGCACCTCCTCCATAGTGTCGTTCAGGCACTGCCCTTTGCTACCCTCATACCACGGGTTGGAGCAGGAGGCTAGCATTGGTGACCAGGGCAGGGCTGGTCTGCAAATGGGGCAGGCGGACAAAAATCGGGAGTATGCATGAGGTGCAGGATCAGGAACAGCTGTTGGGTGTCGTGGACCGCTTCGTAGCAACCCCACGGGCTGGAGCACCGCCGGAGCCAAAACAATGGCAGCCAGCAAGAATATACAGCACCAGAGAACTATGAGGCCCTTAAGGGGAATAAGCCTAAAACAGCAAAATCTGGAAGTTGTGGGGGCCCTTATGCGGGCATAAAAACTCAAGCTACAGCGGATCCGAAGGCTCCTGATGTCAGCTATCACAGCCTATGCTTGTTCTGTGGAGATAACGAGATCAACACATGCCACCAGAAAGTGCTGGTATTAAGGTGTACCACGATTCGAACTAAATAATCTCTGAAGGGAAATACAACACCTGCCCTCAATCTCAAAGATGCAGGCTTGAGCAAAGCCCAGCAGCGGAGGCAGACTCACTGCTATTTGGGAGAGATCTGAACAAAAAGCTGAAGGAGAGATCGAAGAGGTATCAAAAACCTTCGGCATCATGAGGGCAGGCCAAGGGACGAGCAAACCACGACTTTCGATAACCTAACAGCAGCACCTCACGGCATCTACCAGTCTATGTCTAGAATATGGGACTGGTGAAAGCTTGGGGCCGCACTATCCCCAAAGATCTTTTAGATCAGGGCCCGCCGCGGACCCCCTGGAAAATGCGCCCCCCCCCCCAACGTCGCCAGCACATCCTCAGAACAAAAGCACTCAGAAAACAGAAAACACAAAACCGCCAATAACCATGGAGGTACGTGGGTCTGGTTCCTACCAGTATATAGAGCGCTTTCTTGGACTATCTTGGCTTTCATATTAATTCAGTCCACGTAACGATAAGGATGCCAAGAGACAACATAGTTGAATTGGCACAAACAAGCACAAAGTAATGGTCAAACTACCAACTACTCGACAAATAACAGAGTAATTGGGAAAAAATGGTACCATTTCTGTCTACATCATTCAGATGTTAGTATCAAAAACAACATATAGGTTGTCATTGTGCATCTCATGAAGTTACCCACTGAAGTAATATCAGAAAGACAGTGGTGGGGTTACCACTTATACTGGGCATTAATTATCTAAAAAATGTTCGGGTGAATTTATGAGTTTAAAGCACTTGCATGTATGGGTATAAATAGACTACACTATGGAGGTGGCCTATATTAACCATATGGCAGCATAAAGTCGGTATCATATGAGAAGTTGGTCAAACCAATTTCGCAATGGTATATCCATAGATGTATTTGACTATCAACAACTTACCTGGGTGGTAAGCAAAATACAGTGACAGACAACAGGTCACATAATATTAAGGACTACATCAATTAGATGTTTTCATATAAAGTTAACAAAACTATTAAGCTATATGATGCAACAGATATTAATGCATTTCATTGTCGCTGTACTGTACACTGACAATGACAATTAAAATGGAATGTGAAACTGATATCGATTATTTGCATTAACGCTATATCACCAGGTGTTCGGGGATGTCCTATGTATGTCGCAGGGGGAAACCAGACCCTGGGCCAGTGGAATCCTCATTAAAAAATTTCTCTGGGACAGATAGTTCCAGCAGAAAGATCGTCAGCTATATATATTAACTTTTCTGACCTATAGGTCATGTTGTCATTCAAGAATGTATTTATAATATTGATAGACAAATGCGTTCACGCTGCATTGGTGAAATTAATTCTATGTATTTTTCCCTTCTGCCTCACCAATCGAGAACAACGCACAGTACAAAAGGATTCTGCTTCAGGTATTTGATAGTACCTGACGGACTTACGCAGGCCTTGTTTCACTTCACGCCATGACATGGCTGTTGAAACTTGGATGGTGTTTTTCCAGTACCCAGAATTATTAATATCGGAGCCGGGCACAAATCAACTGTGCCATGAGAAATAAGCTCCTGAGCTGCAGATTCTGCGCAAGCCTCTGGGACTGGGATTGTTATACTGAATAATCGACACCATGTCAGCATCCTTTTGAACATCCACTGGACTACAACACTTGTCCAGCATCAAGAGAAGTACTGCAAGGATAAAGGGGAAAACCTACTCATCCGATACAGGTACTATGAACTGGAATTCCTGGAGAACCTTCATCATGATGAAGGATTCGGCTACAGTGCCATCAACACAGCTAGAATTGCCCTGCCTGTTCTTTTTCAAAACAGCTACAGGACAACAGGCCATGGGGTCACTGGCTGGTGGTAAATTTGAAGGGTATTAAAACTCTAAAACCCTAGACTAGGTACACCTATATATGGGATGTCACAGTGGTTAACCACACTTCAGGGGATCCCACCAGCCAGAGTCCTAAACCTGAACCTTCTATGCACTAAAAACATATGTTAAAGGCACATGGAGCAGCACAGAGTGTCCAGTCACTACTCCTATTTTCAACTAGACACCATGCTCACAGCTTCAGACCAGATCTCTATCATTTGTTCAGGGAATGGTCAAACCAGACCAGGAACACCTTATCCAGTCATAAAAAACGGGCTACCCGCCAGAAAACACGGTATGTGCCAAGACCCTATTACCTTACATAGACACAACCTAATTATGCGAGGGAGATGAAAAGCCTTGTGGGTTGGTCACAAAACACCTTGTGGTCGGGTAACAAGCCTTTTTTGAAATGGCTCAAGCAGGTTAAAGCTCCTGGGATAAAACTAACATGTATAAAGTTGTCATCCCACAGGAGAAAAACATAGAAACATAGAAACATAGAAACATAGAAAGTAGGTGCGAGAGCAGACCACCAGGTCCATCGAGCCCGCACCGCCATTCGCTCATGGCTGAACACTAAACAGACACACTTACCCACAAACAGTAGACACAAGACACAGAACACAAGACACTACCCTCCCCTTTATACCGCTATCACCCCTCTCCACCCCAAGAACCTCGTGATCTCCTGGGGGAGGCAAAAAACCGGATAAAAACCCAGGTCCAATTCGGGAAAAAAAACCGGGAAATTCCTCTCCGACCCCAATCTAGGCGATCGACACTTGTCCAGGAGATCACTCAGGTCTTACTATACTAACCATACCTAGGTCCATATCCCTGCCCTCTCCCCGTAGCCCCTTATCCCCTTGGCAGCTAAAAAAACATCTATTTTAGTCTTAAATATATTTAAAGTTTCTGCTTCCACTGCTCCCTGGGGCAGTGAATTCCATAAATTAACCACCCTCTGGGTGAAGAAGTTCTTCCTCATCTCAGTTTTAAAAGAGCCCCCCCCTTATTCTGCAACTATGTCCCCGAGAAGCTTCCACGTCAACGGCAAAAGAATGGACGTGCCTGTAAACCACATCCTGGCTACAGCAGAATAGTGGGGGTAAAACGTTCAGAGAAATAAATTATTATAAACTGTTGACAAAACCTGTTTTTATTTGCAGGAAGATTCCAATCTGCAAATATTCAAATTAGCCAAGGGGAGCATTTAAAATTCTTCAGTGTTATTGTAAAATACCATTGGTTTTTTTTCTATAAACAGAATCATTGGTTGATTATGATAACACGCTTCCTCCCTCAAAGGCTTCGGCAGCGAGTGATATAAGCTGTTACACGGTTTGAAATCACAGAGCTTTGAAATCTTCACGAAGTCACTCACGTGACTCCGAAGTAAAATAGTAAGATTAAACGAGAACTTACCAGTTTGAAGTTTGATCTGTATTTTATGAGGAGTTACGATGAGGGATTACGTGCCCTCCGCTCCCACCCTCATTACATGGATCAAACTGATAATTGATGTCTCTTTATTCTTTACTATGTTACTTCAAATACGTGTCTGTCTGTGATTCCACAACGCTGCTTTGAAGTTATGCCGCAATGCGTCCTGGGGCGGGCTTCTTCACGTAATCCCTCATCGTAACTCCTCATAAAATACAGATCAAACTTCAAACTGGTAAGTTCTCGTTTAATCTTACTATTTTACATTATTCTTGGTATTCTCATTTCACCTTTAGGACGCCAACTTCCCTGCATCAGCATTCCTCAATGACATCAGAACATAAGGAGTGGGCCTTTCAGATCTATGTTTCTGCCTCATCATTCAATAAGATCATTGCTGAATGGATCTTCAGCTGCATTCATAGTAAAAGAGTTGCATTTGAGTATAGGAGCAGGGAGGTTCTACTGCAGTTGTACAGGGTCTTGGTGAGACCACACCTGGAGTATCGCGTACAGTTTTGGTCTCCTAATTTGAGGAAAGACATTCTTGCCATAGAGGGAGTACAGAGAAGGTTCACTAGACTGATTCCTGGGATGTCAGGACTTTCATATGAAGAAAGACTGGATAGACGCGGCTTGTACTCGCTAGAATTTAGAAGATTGAGAGGGGATCTTATAGAAACCTACAAAATTCTTAAGGGGTTCGACAGGCTAGATGCAGGAAGATTGTTCCCTATGTTGGGGAAGTCCAGAACAAGGGGTCACAGTTTAAGGATAAGGGGGAAATCTTTTAGGACCGAGATGAGGAAAACCTTTTTCACACAGAGAGTGGTGAATCTCTGGAATTCTCTGCCCCCGCAGAAGGTAGTTGAGGCCAGTTCATTGGCTATATTTAAGAGGGAGTTAGATGTGGCCCTTGTGGCTAAAGGGATCAGGGGGTATGGAGAGAAGGCAGGAACAGGATACTGAGTTGGATGATCAGCCATGATCATATTGAATGGCGGTGCAGGCTCGAAGGGCCAAATGGCCTCCTCCTGCAGCTATTTTCTATGTTTCTATATCCAGTTTCCATAATCCTGTATTCCCCTGTAGTCCAAAAATCAATCAATTTCAGCCTTGGGTCGAGAATTCAAAAGATTCAGCACTTTCTAATGAATTAGATTTTTCGTCTCCTTACATGACCTTATCTTGAGACTATTGCCAAAATATTTGTATAAACCATGCCAGATAAAGTTAGCATTTATGCAGATAAACACGTTGATGACAAAAATGATGCACATGAATCTGCAAGAGTAAATGCAGCCTTTAATAGCACATTGTCATAGTGGTGTGACAAATGTCTGTACCATAACACTGTTTTTGTTTGGTGCCTAGCTTGACCAAAATGATATCGATAATAGACAAATGCCCCTAGTTTATTTTTTGACATGATTTTGCACCTCATTAGTTTTAATAGCAACTGGTGCTGTTCACTCCCACAGAAACATTTCTTAATGGCGGTGAATGTTCACACTGCACATTATTAAAAGGGCCAAACATATTTTTTGTGCAGTCATGGACAGCCTACTGCAGAACACATTGCAAAATAAACCATTGAGTAAATGAAGCAAATCTGGCATCCCAGTCAACACAAACGAAGGAGCTTCAAGATCACTTCAAACTTAAATTATTGGAAATGCCAAAAGAAAGTCAGCAAATTCAAAGTTTGAGAAATTAGTTTAAAAAATTCTGATAAAAGAAGAAATACAAAAACTCTTCTCCATCCAGAGTTCACAAGGAAGCATCTGCCCTCTATTCAGCACTTCATGTAGGAACTATGATTATGCAGGCTAGCATTCCATAGATATTCAGAACCTTTTTCCCAGTGTGGAAAAGTGAAAGACTAGAGGTCAGTAAATGAGCCAAAGGAGCTTGTTGAGACAGGTAAAATAACAACATTATCGCAACAATTGGACAGATGCATGGATAGGAAAGGTTTAGAGGAATATGGGCCAAATTGCGGCATGTGGGACTAGTGTAGATGGGACATTTTGGTCAACAAGGGGAAGTTAGGCTGCAGGGAATCTAAAATATGCTGTACAACTCTGACTATGCCATAACTTTAAGATAAGAGGGGTAAAGTTTAAAGGAGATGTGCGGAGCACGATTTTTACACACAGTTGTGGTTGCCTAGAACACATTGCCAGGGGTGGTGGTAGAGGCAGATATGACAATGGGATTAAAAAGCCTTTTGGATAGGCACATGGATATGTAGGGAAGGGAGGTATGTCACAGAGGAGTGTGTAGGAAGCAACTGCAGATGCTGGTTTACACCAAGATAGGCACAAAATGCTGGAGGAACTCAACGGGCCAGGCAGCATCTTTGGAGAAAAGGAATAGGTGACGTTCTTGGTCGAGACCTTTTTTTTTTTTTTTTCCCCCCCCACACAGAGTGGTGAATCTCTGGAACTCTCTGCCACAGAGGGTAGTCAAGGCCAGTTCATTGGCTATATTTAAGAGGGAGTTAGATGTGGCCCTTGTGGCTAAGGGGATCAGAGGGTATGGAGAAAAGGCAGGTACGGGATACTGAGTTGGATGATCAGCCATGATCATATTGAATGGCGGTGCAGGCTCGAAGGGTCGAATGGCCTACTCCTGCACCTAATTTCTATGTTTCTATGTTTCAGATTAATTTAACCTGGCATAATGTTCAGTATGGACCTGTTCCTGTGCTGTACTGTTGTATGTTCTGTGTTCTAAGTGCATCCTCACTCTGAATATTTGCACAGTTTGGAAATTTAACATCAGGCTCATTCTCAGTGTCAGAAACCGCACCGATGGATCCTTGTCGGCTTCCGCTGCTGATAAAGGCCACATTTGACATTTTACTGCTCACTGTGGCATTGCAGAAATAAAACACAAGCTCAACCAGCAACGAAGAAAGTTCAATTGTTGATGAATAAGAACTTCATCTTTGCGCTTGTAAGGGGCATATGGCTGTGCATGCATTCACAGAGGCCTCTAGTGTCTGTCAGTGATTATTAGGCATGGGACATCTTTTTGGATTATGGACTAGGGGGAGTAGCTAGTTAATTCAAACAAGAACCAGTCTTCAAAAGAAAACCTGTAGCAACAAGGAATTGCAGCTGCTGTTTTACAAAAAAACTAGTTTAAAAAAAAAGCTGCTGCTCAAGAAAATGTGATGACATGTAAGCAGTGGTATTTCAATATTAAAGGTGTTCTGTCAACTGGGATGTGCTCCTATTGTAAATATGTAATTCAACAAAGTTAATCATCTGCACTCAAAATGTTAAAGTTAAGTAGGTAATTGTAGCCTTTCAAACTGGAACTAAATTGGTCATTGTTACCTTTGTGTTTAAAAAGTATAAAACATTACCGCTGAGTTTCAAGACGGGAGAAATGGGTTTGCCAGAATACACAAGGTGCAGCAGATGCTGCAATCTTGAACAGAACTCAGAGTGCTGGTGGAACTCAGCGGGCCGGGCGGCATCTGTGGAGAGAATGGACAGGTGGTGTTTCAGGTTGGGATCTTTCTTCAGACTGATGGAGCTGTGGGGAGAAAGCTGGAAAAAAAATGGTGGGGTGGGGTAAAGTCTGACATGTGATAAGTTGGTAGAGCTGAGGGGTTTAGATTGGTAGATGGGGGAAGTAGGTGACAAAGGCTGGAGGTGAAAAGGAGACAGAAGGGTTTCGGATATGGATAGAAAAGCGAAATGTAAAGCCGGAGGGAGGGATATGGGAGGAAGGAGACCGGTGAAAGGAGAAAGAGGGAGGATAAAATAAACCAAAGATAGGAGATGAGTGTGCGGAGCAAGGTTGCTGGAGGGTGGGAGGTGGTGAGAGAACTATTGGTACACTGGGGCGGGGGGAGAGGAAAGAGAATACAATACAATATTTATTCAATGTCATTTGAACCTCAGTGAAGCTCAAATGAAACTCTGTTTCTACAGCCATACAAACAAAATAATTCCTACAAGACACACAAACAATTCAATTCACACAAACATCCATCACAGTGAATCTCCTCCTCACTGTGATGGAAGGCAAGGTCTTTTCTCTCCCATGTGCACCATTTTTATCCCAATGATGAAGCCCCAAGCGGGCGATGGTAAGTCCCACGGCCATTAAGGCCGCGCCGGTCGATGTACGGCCCCGCTCCAGGACTTAATGTCACAAAGTCGGAGCCCCCGGCGGGCGCTGGAATGTCCCGCGACCATTACTGCTGCGCCGGGCGATGTACGGCCCAGCTCCGGGTCGTTCCAACCCCGCGACACGGGCTGGAGAAGTTGCTTTGTGGGAGCTCCGAAAAGCGGTCTCCCACCCGGACCCGCGAGCTCCCGATGTCACCGTCCACTGGCCTGCGGCTGGAGCCTCTGAGCTCCGGAGTCGGGCCGCAGCAGCGAGCCACCACCGCTCCCCACGCTCCGAGGCCGGCCAGCCCCACGATGGTAAGTCCGCAGCTCCGCAGGCTCCGCAACTGGAGTCCCCAGGTCGTCCGGTTGGAGGCCGCTCCACGGTGCTAGGCCCCAACGACAACGGAGACACGACAGGGAAAAGGTCGGTTCTCCCGTACAGGGAAGAGATTTTAAACAGTTTCCCCCTCCCCTCCCCCCGCGCCCCCCACATAAACACAGTTAAAAACAGTATAAAAAAACACAACTACATTTAACTAGACATTATAAAAAAAGACAGACATTTAACTAGACATAACAAAAAAAGACAGACAGGCTGTAGGGGCCGCTGCAATGTGAGTCACGACTCCAACCGGGAGGTATTACATTAAATCAGAGAAATCAAACATCCAGTTGTAAGCTACCCAATTGGAATATGAGGTGTTGTTCCTCAAATTTGTGTGTAGCCTCACATTGGCAATGCAGGAGCCAAGATCAGAAAGGTTAGCATGGGAATGGAAAGGCGAGTTGAAATGATCAACATCCTGAAGATCCAGCAGGCCTTGGTGAACCGAGCGTAAGTGATCAGTGAAAGGGTCACCTCGATCAGCTTGGTCTCGCTGATATAAAGGAGGCCACATCAGGAGTACTGAATGTAGTAGACAATGTTTGAAGAGTGGCACGCGAACCACTGGCTCACATGGAATGGCTGGGGTCCCGGAATGGGAATGAGGGAAGAGGTATAGGGACGGGTGTTACAGCTCCTGCGGTTGAAGGGGATAGTACCTGGGAAGGGGGCAAGTTGGGCGTGGACTGATGAGTGAACCAAAGAGTTGCAGAGGGAGTAGAGATGGGAAGATGTGACTGGTGGTGGGATCACATTGAAAGTGGCAGAAATGTCTGTGAATGATATGTTGGATGTGGAGACTGACGGGGTGAAATGTGCAGACCAGGGAAACTCCATCCTTGTTTCTCTGAGAGCATAACTGCGAGATACGGAGTGGATTCTCCAGGTGATGAATAAAAGCCTTTCACATCTAAAGACGCATGGTGCTGGAAAAACTCTGCGGTTCAGGTAAAGTAACAATGTAATGCGGAGAAAGTAACATCTGTCTCTGTACCTCCTCTCTCACCTCCTTCCAGGGACCCCAACAGTTCTTCCAGGTGGGACAGAGGTTCGTGTACACCTACTCTAACCTCCTACTGCATCTGATGTTCCCGGTATGGCCTCCTGTACATGGGCTAGAACAAGCATACACTCGACAACTGTTTCACTGAACACTTGTGCTAGGATCTAACACTTGTTTCACTAACACTTGTGCTAGGATCACAACTGGATCTCTTGGATGCAAACTATTTTAGCTCCTCCTCCTCCTCCTCCCATTCCCACACTGACCTTTCTGTCCTGGGCCTCCTCCATTGCCAGAGTGATGCCTGAAAGAAAAGCACCTCATATTCTGCTTGGGTAGCTTACAACCCAGTGGTATGTACATTGAATGTTATAATTTTAGGTAACTAACTACTTCCCCCCCCCCCCCCACCTAAAGCTTCCCCCCTTTATTTTCTTCCCCTCACTCCCTGTGCCCCATTTAGACTCGCACCTGTTTCTCCCCTCGCCCACCGCATCTACTTGCACTCCTTCATCTAGCTTCACAATTTGCAGCTCGTTAATCCTTTTGTCTCACACCTTCTGTCTTTTCAGCTCTACCCTATGTCCAACCATCTGCCTATCAAAACTCCCCTCACCTGTATCCACCTATTACTTATTTGTCCTACTGACCTAGGCCCTTTCTTTCGGCCTTAAACGTCCATCCTCACTATTTCAGACTTCGCTCCATAGATGCTGCTGCCTGACCCGCTGAGTTTCTCCAGCACTTTTTTTTTTGTCAACATCTAACAGTTGCCTATTACATTTGTCCTGCCCTTTTATCCACCTCATTTGTCACAGCAGCGCCCTTCCCGAGCTCTTCTTCAAAAGTTTTCTTACGAACCCTGCCATCCTCACCTGTAATCAGACTGAAGCAGGAGGATCCTCCACCTTTGAAACGTCACCTATCCATGTTCTCCAGAAAAAGATGTTTATTGCCCTTTTTTGACCCGCTGAGTTAATTCCGCACTTTGTGTAATTTTTTTCACAGCATCTAACAGTTGCTTCTTTCTGCCTTTTACATCTACTAGTTTTAATCTCTGTGTAACTCATTCGCAGTCACAGCAGCGCCCTGGCACATCTTCCCGAGCAACTTACTGTCAAAAATTCTTTTATACGAGGAGGTTGCCTTCTGCATACATAATGCGTCAGAACCCTGTGTGAGTATTTGTCTGCATCACCCCTCCCAGCAGGACTCTTCCGCCTCCTTTCCACCTTTTAAACATGCACCCATTCCTTGCCAAGACTCTCCAAAAGCTGAAAAAGTGGTGGTTATGTTTGGGCTTGCCCTTTTTTGGGCTCTGAGAAGAGGTGCAACTGAGGAAGAAAATTTGCCCCCTCATGCTTGCAGTAGTACTACATGCGGGAGTCCTTTACCTGTATTTGGGAGTCATCCCATATAGTTTTTGTTTTAATGTGATTTTCAAAGCAGCGTTAGCGGCCTGCAAATGAATTAATATTGCTGTAAAAATTACACCAAAGAATTTCTGGGCCCAGGAGACATGTCCGTTTAGCATCTAGTCTGTCAGGTTTCCCTGGAACCTTTTGTCATTGTAAGATCATCTGTCATTCTTGCAATGAATATAGGCCTACTCCCCTCTTTCTTATTGAACAACCCTCTTCATTCCAGTCAACCGTAGTTGCACCACCTCCAAGGAAAATATATCCTTCATTATATAAGAGGAAATACAGTATTCATGTATTCAACATAACTGTGGCTAGATTTCCCTGCTGCTGTACTTCTTCCATTACCTTTCTTAATTACTTGTTAAACCTTCAAGCTAACGCCTTCTGTCTTAGTACTTGAATTACAGGTTTGGAATGGAATGGAATATTTTATTGTCACATGTGACTAGGCAGAGTGAAATTCTTTGCTTGCATACCCAAGGTATGCAAATAGCAGCCATCTACGGCGCTGACAGGTACAAATTACCCCACCGGCTCCTTCTTTGTCCCCCCCTACATGGTGGTCCCCCCACACCGGTTCCCCATTGCTCTCTCCCTCCCTCCAACGCGGTGGTTCCCCCGTGCTCTCATCGATCGCTGAGGCCCCTCGAGGCTCTGCCATCGCAGCCGAGGCTTCACCACTGCCGAGGCTCCACCGCCGCGAGGCTTGTTCTACACCGACATTTATCCCAAAAAGCATCCTACAAAGCCAAATACCCTCATGGAAGCTGAAAAGGGGGGGATTATTAATGGGGATTCAACCATAAATAGTGATGTTCAATAAATATTTTGTATTTGTCATCACAATGAAAGGCACTAAAAGCATACATAATAGATATCTGAGGGCAAAAAAAGCAGTAATTAATACAATTACCTTTGGTAAAGAAGAAATATTAGGCAAAGTAATGGGATCAACAGCTAGCGAATCTCCTGGACCTGATCACCCATAAACCAGATTTGCAAAAGGTGTGGCTGCAGAGATCGTAGATGTATTGTCATTTTCAAGAATTTCCTGCATTCTGGAAAGTTGCCAGCAGATTTTTAAAAAAAGCAGCAAAAGTAACATTGCTATTGAAAGGTGGGAGAATGAAGAAAGGAAATCATGGGCGGCAAGCTGAACATCAGTGATCAGGCAAGTGCTGGAATCCATGATTAAGAAAGTAATGACAAAAAACATACAGAATTAAAATATGATTGGGCAGAGTCTAATATAGGGGAGTCAAATCTAGGCAGCGTTTACAAATACATCCATTGAGAATATAGAAATGCGAGTGTTTATTTGAAACCTATGATATCCATTTCCAATGAAAAAAATCAAAGGTTAACTGGCACAATATCAGTTGGATAAAGTATGCACTTTTTGTTCTTTACATGGCTAACACATGGTGGACCGACAACACAAGCAGTGATGCTGATCAATTTGCCTGGACCAGACCTAAGGAATTTTCATGGCTCACAGACTATCAACTCGTCAACACTATCTATCGCCTCTCACAAACAAATACCCTTCCTGGGTGCCTGTGAAACTTGTTTCTACCTGATACACAGAGGACATGCCTACGGAAGTCCCAGACTGCTGCCAAGTACCTAACCTAGTTACATCTTCTTTAATGTACAAAGACATGAACTCTTCTCCCTGTATATGCTCCCCTTAGCCCAAGTCATTCAAAGGCATGGCATTTCCTTCCATTGCTATGCAGACGATACACAACTCTATCTCCCCCTGAAGCCCAAAAATCGATCAAATCTACTTAACCTTATCCACTGCCTCGAGGATATAAAGTGTTGGATGGCCTAGAACTTCCTCCAACTAAATGAGAGTAAGTCTAAGGTCATCCTTCTCGGCCCCTCGGACTCAATCAAAATGATAGCAGGCAGCTTTGGAAGCCTTACCCCACTACTCAAACCTCACGTCAAAAACGTTGGCGTGATATTTGACTCAGCATTGAAATTTGACAATCAAGTCAATGCCGTGGTAAAAGCTAGCTTCTTACAGCTTCGGATGATAGCTAAAATAAAACAATTCCTCCACTTTGATGACCTCTAAAAGATCATCCACACATTCATCTCCTCCCGCCTAGATTACTTCAACTCCCTTTACACTGGCATCAGCCAATCTTCCCTGTCCCGCATGCAACTGGTCCAAAACGCCGCAGTGAGACTCCTGACGGGCACCCGAAATAGGGACCACATCACCCCGATCCTGGCCTCTCTCCACTGGCTCCCTGTGCGGTTCCGATTAAATTTCAAGATCCTCCTCTATGTCTACAAAGCCCTTAATGGGCTTGTCCCCACCTACATCAAAAGACTTCTCACCCACCACACCACCTCCAGGTCCCTCAGATCGGCCGACTTGGGGTTACTGAACATCCCGCCGTCTAGGCATAAGCTCAGGGGCGACCGCACCTTTGCGGTTGTAGCTCCTAGACTGTGGAACAGCATCCCCCTTCCCATCAGAACTGCCCCCTCCATCTACTCCTTTAAGTCGAGACTTAAAACTCATCTTTATTCTCAAGCCTTTCTTGACATCCTCTGTGGGAGGGCTATATGTATGTATTTATGCATGTACTTAATCTATGAACCACTGTTGTATAACGTTAGTACCTCCACCAATTCAAACAAGAGGACATGACTTCAGAATTAAGGGACAGAAGTTTAGGGGTAATATGAGGGGGAACTTCTTTACGCAGAGAGTGGTGGCGGTGTGGAATGAGCTCCCAGTGGAAGTGGTGGAGGCAGGTTCATTGGTATCATTTAAAAATAAATTGGATAGGCATATGGATGAGAAGGGAATGGAGGGTTATGGTATGAGTGCAGGCAGGTGGGACTAAGGGGAAAAAAAAATTTGTTCGGCATGGACTTGTAGGGCCGAGATGGCCTGTTTCCGTGCTGTAATTGTTATATGGTTATATGTATAATGTAAAGCATTTTGGCCAACGAGAGTTGTTTTTTAAATGTGCTATAGAAATAAAAGTGACTTAACTTGACTTGACATGAAGAATGATCTCGAGCCGAAATGTCACCCATTCCTGGTCTCCAGAGATGTTGCCTGTCCCGCTGGGTTACCAGCTTTTTGTGTATATCATCTTTAAGGTAGTTTGTCATTTAGCTCTTCTTTGGAGCTGATTCTATCCTGCAGCAACCCAATAACCTTCCAGCCAAGCTTGCAACATTAGGATGGTATTCAGCAACTCATTCCCCTCCCAACCCCCCATCTCCAGTCTCTCTTCCTGTCTTGATCAGTTGTTTCAGAGTGCTGACTGAATTCTTGGCATATCCTAGCACACACCAACTTCCATCATGCAGTCTCACAATCTAATGTTCTTTTGAAATTGGCACAATGACCTTTGGATAGCTCTTCATATAAAAGAAAACTTCATGGCTTTAATACAAACAGCTCATTCCATTTCCAATAATGGAGCTTGAGGCACTTGAAACTGGAATAAGAGAAGTTTTATACACAAACATAATTTCATGAAGATGAAGATATTTTCGTGAAGAAGAAGTGGAATAGCAAATGCATTGTGTCTGAATGTTGCTAATTGAAAAACAAGAGTCATAGAATTATATCTGTATCAGACGTCTCAGCCCAATGAGACTACACAAATCCTATTTTAATCTTTCTACATTTCCCATCAACGTTCTTGAGATTCTAACACTCAGTTATGCACCAGGGCATTATATCATGATCAACCAACGACTGTCAAATCATAGAGCACAGGAACCTCTACCTATCACATTTATGTTGACCAGCAAGCACCTGACTGTGTAGTAAAGGAACTGCAGATGCTGGTAAATACCGAAAACAGACATAAAGTGCAGGTGCAACTCAACAGGTCAGGCAGCATCTCCCAAGAAAAAGAATGAGGCAAAAAGATAATTTTCCTCCAGAGAAGCTGCCTGACCCACTGAGTTATTCTAGTCTAGTGCTTTGTGTCTATCTTAAGCACCTAACTACATCAGTCTCACACAAAAGTCAAAATGTGGAGGAAAGAACTACAGATTGACACAAAATGCTGGAGTAACTCAACGGGACAGGCAGCATCTTTGGAGAGAAGGAATGGGTTACGTTTTGGGTTGAGACCTTTCTTTGGACTGATGTCAGGGGAGTGGGCATTACAGAGATCACACAGTAGTCGCATTTTTTCCCTCTCATCAACCGATCTCCCCCGATCCCCACCCCATTCCTGCATTTCTCCTCCCACCCGATACAAAGGTTTCAAAGGTCTGTTTATTGTTACGTGTAGCAATTAAGGTAATGAAACTCGATTACTATACAGCCATACTAAAAAAACGACAAGACGCACAACGTACATAAACATCCACCACAGTGGATTCCCCACATCCCTCACTGTGATGGAAGGCACTAAGTCTAATCTTCTTCACTCCTTATTCTCCCGCGGTCAGGACTGTCAAACCATCCGCAGTCGGGGCAATTGAAACTCCCGCGATCCGAGCGGTCTATACGTGGGCAATTTACAGTATCCAATGAACTTACCAACCAGTGTGTCTCTGACATATGCCAGGATATTTGGGGCAAACTTTCAGGCAATGGGGAGAACATGCAAATTGCACACTGAGAGTTACCAAGTCACGGTTGATACCTGGTCCCTTGGGGCAGCAGTACTACCTGCTGCATTCTGTGCCATTCTTCCATGTGCTCCAAGTGTGGTCCAACTAAGAGTTGATGCAGACTCAACATAGTTTATGTTTAATTCTACCTCTACAGAAATAAAACAAGCCCAAGTGGGCAAATGCATGGCAGATGCAGGATAATGTGGATAAATGTGAGGTTATCCACTTTGGTGGCAAAAACAGGAAAGTAGATTATTATCTGAATGGTGGCCGATTAGGAAAAGGGGAGATGCAACGAGACCTGGGTGTCATGGTACACCAGTCATTAAAAGTAGGCATGCAGGTGCAGCAGGCAGTGAAGAAAGCGAATGGTATGTTGGCATTCATAGCAAAAGGATTCGAGTATAGGAGCAGGGAGGTTCTACTGCAGTTGTACAGGGTCTTGGTGAGACCACACATGGAGTATTGCGTACAGTTTTGGTCTCCTAATCTGAGGAAGGACATTCTTGCCATAGAGGGAGTACAGAGAAGGTTCACCAGACTGATTCCTGGGATGTCAGGACTTTCATATGAAGAAAGATTGGATAGACTCGGCTTGTACTCGCTAGAATTTAGAAGATTGAGGGCAGATCTTATAGAAACTTACAAAATTCTTAAGGGGTTGGACAGGCTAGATGCAGGAAGATTGTTCCCGATGTTGGGGAAGTCCAGAACAAGGGGTCACAGTTTAAGGATAAAGGGGAAATCTTTTAGGACTGAGATGAGAAAAACATATTTTGCACAGAGAGTGGTGAATCTCTGGAATTCTCTGCCACAGAAGGTAGTTGAGGCCAGTTCATTGGCTATATTTAAGAGGGAGTTAGATGTGGCCCTTGTGGCTAAGGGATCAGGGGGTATGGAGAGAAGGCAGGTACAGGATACTGAGTTGGATGATCAGCCATGATCATATTGAATGGCGGTGCAGGCTCGAAGGGCCGAATGGCCTACTCCTGCATCTATTTTCTATGTTTTTTATGTGTATGTAAATTGATCCTGAATATACATTGATCTTATTTTTCCCTAGGAAAAGGTATCAATAAGAACAATTGCCAGGAGTGCCCGCCCAATTGGGCATCATCATGACATTACAAGTAGACGTTTGAAGGCACTCAAATTGATGACGAGGGAACGGACCACGGTTTTTATGTAAAAATAATTATTTCTTTGTGTTTTCAAAGTTGTGTCAAGATTTCCATCTGTCATACTTAGTGTGACTGCTATGCTGCATGGGTTTTGACATTGGGAGCCATGTGTGACCATGGGTCTGGTCAGAAACAACCGTGGGATTGTACCCAGCCCAACCCAAAACAGACACATTGCTTGTGTATTCTGCTGAGACTTAGATTGCTTGACCTTGTTGAAAACAGCAAGGCTGACTGGTCAAGATTTTTCACTTTAAATTGATTCTCCCGTGAGGATTTTTGCAACAAATTCTAACCAATTTCAACAGGCGCATCCCGGAGATTAGTAAGCATTTCACGTCTTCATTAAGTTTGCTTTTCTCTCCATTATTAATATCAGTGGCAGCAAAAATTGCATTTTGAAATAAATTTCAGAAAACTAACAGGATTCCTTATCAGCTTGCATAGTCTCTGCATCTCCAGAATGAGGACATTTACTCCTGAGCACCAAGGAGTATACGTCTAGTGCACACCTTTCCTCAGAGGCAAACTGTTTTGTTTATGAGGAAGACATTTATTTGAAAGTAATGAATGACTGCGTGATTTATGTGGCAAAAGGGGAGAATACGTGTTCGACACGGACTAGAAGGGTCGAGATGGCCTGTTTCTGTGCTGTAATTGTTATATGGTTATATGGTTATAAAATGAGTGAAACTATTGGTGAAGACCATTGTGTGCTTTATGCAGTGTGCCAATGCTTTTGTCTCCAGTGCTCTGTCCTTTCTCCGTTTGAACTTCCCTGTGAAGCACTCCAGGGAGGAACAGTGAAGAAGTTTTATTATACAGTATGTGTGCATAATTACTTATCACTTAGCCTCAAGGGTTTGTGATTTTCAACAGTAGGTCAGTAAACTTATGATGGACTCATAAGTACTTCAGCATTTAGAGAGTGCACTTCACAATGGATATTCATGTGGAATAACCACCCCGCATCATCCTCCAACTTTAGAGATGTAGCGTGAAAACTGGCCCTGTGACTCTTCGGGTCCGTGCCAACCAGTGATTACTGGTTCCGTCCAGCACACTGGGAGCAATTTACAGAAGCCAATTAATTGATTATATCAATTATTGGTGGCTCAGCCACCAAGCACGAAATCCAGCGAATCGTCCGATCAGCTGAGAAGGTTATTGGCTGCAACCTTCCCTCCATTGACAAACTGTGCACTGCAAGGGCCAGGAAGTGAGCGGGTAAGATCATCTCTGACCCCTCTCACCCTGGCCACAAACTCTTTGAATCACTTCCCTCTGGAAGGTGACTCCGGACTGTCAAAGCTGCCACAGCCAGACATAAAAACTGCTTTCTTCCATGAGTAGTAACTCTACTCAATAACCAAAAATCTGTAGCCCCCTTTAGCTCTGGTATTTTATTTAACTCACATGTTTAATCGATAATGTTTTATTATTAATGTTTAATGTTTTATATGTCATTCCTAACTGTCACTGTATGTCATGTTGTCACTTGTGGGCGGAGCACCAAGGCAAATTTCTTGTATGTGAATACTTGGCCAATAAACCTATTCAATCTCATTCATTCATTCTCATTAGTATTGGGTGTCAGGGGTTATGGGGGAGAAGGCAGGAGAATGGGGTTGAGAGGGAAAGATAGATCAGCCATGATTAAATGGCAGAATGACCTAATTCTCTTCCTGTAACCTATGAACTTTTAGCTGTAGTAGAAAGTTAATTTGGTCAAAGATCATATCATCATCTGTAGAAGGGTATTAAACCAAAATGTTATCTGTCCATTTCCACCACAGATGCTGCCTGACCCACTGAGTTCTTTCAGCGCTTTATGGTTTGTTCAAGATTCCGGAGCTGCAGTCTCTTCTGCCAACATATTATAATTAAACTGAAATATAGATATAATCATATTTCATCTTAACAGACTCAATGCACAGAAGCAGCTCCGGGAGATGTGGTCAATGAATTATGACTGGACTTTAAATATGGATTTTAAATTCTAATATTCCATCGGTTCCAAATTGGATGCTCTGATTACAGCTTACGGCACAAGCTGTGAATAGGGAACTGGGAAAGTAAAATACACAAAGAGCACAAAGACATCTTCCTAAAATTAAATGGGTGGAATTTACTCTGAAGCTAAGTATTTTCTTTAGCACCAACTGTATCTCAGTAGAGCTGCCATAATATTTGCATTGATCACAAATAACAACTATTGAAGGCGTTGAAGGCAAAATTCAATACCTCCTGTAGCTGGTTATTGAAGCTGGGTGTGTGCTGTGTTTCAGGGTGACGGTGGGAACAGAGGTGATTGCTATTTATGATTGACTTGCACCTATGGGTTTCAATGCATGCCGCACTCCAGCCTCCTGCTGTATTTTCACTTCAGTGATTTCAGAGTTCATAGAATAGATTAGAATGCAATTTATTGTCATTCAAACCTAGGTTTGAACGAAATATCATTTCTACAGTTTTTTACATTACAAAACAATCCAAGACCCACACTTAACACAGTTCACATAAACATCCATCACAGTGAGTCTCCAACATTTCCTCACTGTGATGGAAGGCAAAGTCTTTATCTATTCCCTTTGTTCCTTCTCCTGTGGTCCAGCAGTCCGACTGCAGTGTCGAGGCGAACTGGGGCTCCGATGTTAAAGTCCCCGGCGGGCGATGGTAAGTCCTGAGGCCGTTTAAGCCACGCCGGGCGATGTTAGGCCCCGGCTCCATGTCCTTAAACCCGCGATTCCAGCGGGAGAAGTCGCCGTTGCGGAGCTCGGAAAAGTGGTCTCCCACCAGGGACCTGCGAGCTCCCGATGTTCCCGTCCACCGGGTCTGCGGCCGGTGCCTCCGAACTACAAAAGTCGGGTCGCAGCCGCACGCCACAACAGCTCTTCCCGCTCCAAAGTTGGCCAGCTCCGCGATGTCAGTTCCGCAGGCTCTGCAACTGGAGCCCTCAGGTTAGTCCCGGCCGGAGGTTGCCGCCGGCTCCACGATGTTAGGCCCAACGATATCCGAGACCCGACAGGGAATAGTCGGGTCCCCGCACAGGGAAGAGATTTAAAACGGTTTCCCCCACAGCCCCCCCACCACCCCCCACAAATACACAGCTAAAAAAAATAATAAAAACTAACTCAAGACATACATTTAACAAGACAAAAATAAAAAAAGACAGACGACTATAGTCGAGCCGCTGCCGTTAGGCGCCGCCACTGTACATACCACTGCTTCACAAATGATGGCTCTGCAGGAGTCGAATATCATGTTGCTCACTTTAACTGGAGATTAAACTAGCTCAAGCATCTTAGAGGGAAACTCCACCGTGGCCAGCAGTCATGCAGATTCAGGTAGACTGTTTTGGTGATGGTTGCATAGGTTGCATGGAGTACAAACTCTGAGATGTTGGCATGAGACTTGCAATTGTGTGATGGAGAGGTAAAGCAATTCTGACCTTTGAACCCTAGGAAACATCGAGGAACGGGAGCAGACCTTGGGTGTTGTGTGACCTTGTTGATGGAGGAGACTTCATAAGACATCAAGACTGCTCCGCCCTTTGATCATGGCTGATTGATTTTTCCCTCTCAACCCCATTATCTTGCCCTCTCCTGTAACTTTTACATCCTTACTAATCAAGAACCTATCAATCTCTGCTTTAAAAATACCCAGATGCGGTTGCTTCTACAGCCGTCTGTGGCAATGAATTCCATAGATTCACCCCTTTCTGCCTTAAGAAATATCTTAATTTCAGGCCTTCTATCCACACATCACAGCTTTAGATACAACACCAAACATTTTAACCAAGATATCCACATCACTCAAGCAGATCACATGATGTACACCAATCCTGTTGCTAACATTATTTTCATCCTAATTTTCTCATTAGCTTTAAGCTGTGACACCTAATAGAAAGATAACTCTCTTATGCTATGGTGTAAATCGAAAGGCTTCTCTGCTAAGTTAAGAGATAAGAATACTGTAGATATAATACTGAAGATGGCCACAAGATGTTGGAGTAACTCAGCGGGACAGGCAGCATCTCTGGATAGAAGGAATTTGTGACGTTTCGAGACCTTCTTCAGACTGAGTCAAACTAAGTCAGTCTGAAGAAGGATCTTGATCCAAAACGTCACCCATTCCTTCCATCCAAAGATGCTACCTATCCTGCTGAGTTACTCCAGCATTTTGTGTCTATCTTCGGTGTAAACCAACATTTGGAGTTCCTTCCTACACATCTGCAGTTCCCACGTACACCTTGTAGATTTATTACTGCTTGGTGAATTTTCTGCCTTTAAAATAGAAACATAGAAACATAGAAATTAGGTGCAGGAGTAGGCCATTCGGCCCTTCGAGCCTGCACCGCCATTCAATATGATCATGGCTGATCATAATGATGAAAATGATGAATGAAGATTTGGCATTCTTTAGTCTACGTTATTTCCAATTAGTCTTGCGAGTTATTCTTTCTCAGTGACGTTTCTAAACAGACACCAGTGAAACCTCTAAGATTATGAAGTGTGTCATAATGTACAATAGCCAAGACATTTCAAAACAAATTATTATCACTATCTCAAGATAGACTCAAAATGTTGGAGTAACTCAGTGGGTCAGGTCGAGCCCCTTCTTCAGACTGAGAGATAGGGAAACAGACCATCACCATCTTACCAGCTATGCATTATTTCCAATGTACTTTAGTTAACAACTAAAACATTAAAGTTAACTACTTAAATGGTTCCAGGGTCTCAATCAGTTCCCAAATGCGGTGTCTGAAGGGGTGTCCTTTGGACTTGCTGCCAATGTTAACTTGGTCAGTGGCGCAGGGATAGAGTGGCTGCCTTACAGCGCCAGAGACTCGGGTTTGAACTTGACTATGGGTGCTGTCGGTACGGAGTTTGCACGTTTTCCCTGTGACCGTGTGGGTGTTCTCGGGTGCTCCGGTTTCCTCCGACGTTCATTAATTGGCTTCTGTAAGTTGTAATTGTCCCTAGTGTGTAGGATAGTATTAGTGTACTGGGGTGATCACTGGTTAGTCCAGTCTGGGTGGGCCGAAGGACCTGTTTCCACGCAGTATCTGTAAAGTTTAAAGTTGAAGCAAAATTATATCAAAGACTCAAAGCTTATGGTACTTGGCAGAAAAATCGCGTTGGCGTAGAAGATCAGCATTAATCTTAATAAACGTCAAGCCTCCTTAATTAAGGAGACAGAGCTGGCTGGATGATTGTAACAGTGCAACAAATAAGTACAAGCTGCTGATGTTGAGACAAACTCAGCTCTACTACAATGCATTTACTGTAAGTGCATTATTAATAAATCAATACCCCTGTCCCTTTTTCTCACCTTCTTATGTCAAGAGTCAAGAGTGTCTAATTGTCATATGTACTGACAACAGAACAATGAAATCTGGCTTGCAGCAGCATAACGGGCCTGTAAACACACTACACATGGATAATATATAATAAACAAAAATCCAATAAATTAACAGCCACAGTACTAGTGCAAATAAAAGTCCTTAGTGCAAAACAAGGATTATCCATAGAAGTTTATTGTTAAGGCTAGTGTATATAATGATCCAGAGCCTGATGGTTGTTGGGAAGAAGCTATTCTTGAACCTGGTGGTCACAGTTTACAGACCTCTATACCTTTTTCATAATGTAGGAGTGAAATCTGAATGTGGCCAAGATGATGGGGTATTTGATGGTATTTGCTGTAATATTGCTTCATTTTATTTGATGATGTTTTGTGTTGCCCTTCATAATTATTAAAAATATATATTTAATGAAACAAGCAAACATTGACCCCGATAATTCATTATGGTTTTGTTCTGGAGAGATTCAGTGTGACCGATATGAATTAATTTTTCAAACCAGTAGCAAAATATTTTGATGATGGCAGTGTTGTTGATGGAGTCAACATGGACTTCAAGAGGCCTCTGACAAGGGATGGAAGACATCCCCAATCTCAAATGATTGGCTTAGAATATATTCCATGAGAAAGACTGATCCACAAGATTAGTTTATGGGAACCACGGTGCATTCGGGGGCAAGATGGCGGCGGGACCGGAGCTCACAGCGACCTCTCCCAGTGAAAGTTCGGTGTTTTCGTGGGTTTTTGGAGCGAGTGGTGTGTATGAAGAGTGTGTGTCGGAGGAGTGTGTGTATGTGCGTAAGTACGAGCGGCAGGTTCTTTTAAAAATCGGCAACAAGGCTTCTTGTTGCGACTTTACCTTACGGAGCGTCCTGGTGGAGCTGAGACTTCTGCGTCGCGTAGGCCCACGGAGGCGCGCAGGCCCACGGAGGCGCGCAGGCCCATGGAGAGCCGCGGCTGCACCCGCACCCGCACCTGGAACAACGCTGGTGGGGAAACATCGCAAGCGGTGTAGTAGAGGGCAGAAGCGGGGGAAGCGCGCAGGAGCCTACGCTAGGCTAAACGCGAACCCTCACAAACCGGCAGTGCCTACAGTCATGCTGGCAAATGTCCGCTCCCTCGACAACAAGATGGACTACCTCAGAGCGTGGAGAGCCTCCCAACGAAGCGTGAAGAACTGCTGTGTTTACATCCTAACGGAGACCTGGCTGAATCAGAACATCACAGACGCTGCGATCCAGTTGGAGGGACTTATGCTATACAGAGCTGATAGAGTAGCTTCGCTAGCTGGTAAGGCAAGGGGAGGGGGGCTGGCTGTGTATGTGAACAGATCATGGTGCCGGGATGCTGTGGTGATTTCCACTTACTGCTCACCCCACGTGGAGCTAATGACTGTGAAATGCCGACCCTTCTACTTACCCAGGGAGCTAACGGCAGTCTTCATAACGGCTGTCTATGTACCACCGAGCGCGGACATGAAGGATGCTATGACGGAGCTCTACAACAACATCAGTGAGCAGCAGAGGGAACATCCAGATGCTTTCTTCATGGCAGCTGGGGATTTCAACCAGGCAAGTCTTAAATCTGTTCTGCCTAAATTCTACCAGCATGTGAACATTGCAACCAGGGGGAAGAACAAACTAGACCTGGTGTACACCAACATTAAAGATGCATATAAAGCAGCCCCCCTCCCCCATATCGGCAACTCTGACCACCTAGCGGTCATGCTCACACCTGCATATAGACCCAGGGTGAAACAGGACAGGCCAACGGTCAAAGAAGTCAGAACATGGCCACAGGGAGCTACGGCAGCACTACAAGACTGTTTTGAAACCACACAGTGGGCCATTTTCAGAGAGGCAGCGACAGATGACAGTGGCATCAACCTCCAAGAATATACAGAATCCGTCATCGCATACATCAATAAATGTATTGAGGATGTAACGGTGGTAAAAACCATCAGGAGGCGTGCCAATCAGAAACCTTGGCTAACTGGGGAAGTGTGTTCCCTACTGAGAATCCGGAATGCTGCATTCAAATCCGGGGACAACGCAGCATACAAACTGGCAAGGGGTAACCTATCCCGGGGGATCAGGGAAGCGAAGAGGCTGTATGGACAAAAACCTAATAGCCACTTCGCAAATGACAAAGACACACGTCGCTTGTGGCAGGGATTTCATACCATCACTGACTACAAGCCCCCCCCCCCCGCTGCGAATATGCCAAAACAACCCCTCCCTACCAGATGAACTGAACGAGTTCTACGCACGGTTTGAGGTTAAAAACAGCACCCAGACACGTGCACTACTGCCATCTCCCAGTGACCAGTCGCTCAGGCTGTCCGCAGCCGGAGTTAAAAAGGCCTTTGCCAGCGTCAATCCACGCAAAGCTGCAGGGCCAGACAACATTCCTGATGCGTTTTAAGAGACTGCGCCGAGCAACTGAAAGATGTCTTCACAGACATTTTTAACATCTCACTCAGCCAGGCAGTAGTGCCCAACTGTCTTAAGAGTGCCACCATCGTCCCTGTCCCGAAGAAACCAAACCCAGCCTGCCATAATGACTTTCGACCAGTGGCTCTAACACCCATAGTAATGAAGTGCTTTGAGCGACTGGTTATGCAGCATATCAAAAATAGTCTACCTGCTGACCTAGACAATACAATCATTCCGCAGCAGCTGGTGGAGAAGTTGGAGCTATTGGGGGTTGATGCTGGCACATGCAACTGGGTCCTGAACTTTCTGTCGCAACGGCAGCAGACAGTCAGGGTGGGCAGTAGGACATCAAAAACCATAGCCGTGAGCACTGGCTCACCCCAAGGCTGTGTCCTAAGCCCCCTGCTGTTTAGTCTGCTGACACACGACTGTACTGCTAGACTCAACAACAACTTCATCAACAAGTTCGCTGATGACACAACAGTGGTGGGTCTCATCAGTGACAATGATGAATCGGCGTACAGGATGGAGGTGGAGCTGCTCACAGGTTGGTGCAAATCCCACAACCTCATTCTCAACGTGGGAAAAACTAAGGAGATGGTGGTTGACTTCAGGAGGGCGGGGAAACAACACCATACACCTCTGCACATCGATGGAGCTGATGTGGAAAGGGTCAGCAGCGTGAAGTTCCTAGGACTACACCTGTCAGATGACCTGACGTCCACGGCCAACACCACAGCACTGGTCAAGAGAGCCCAGCAGCGACTACACCCTCTCCGAAGACTACGTAAAGCAGGTCTCCCCACTACACATCTACGGACTTTTTATAGGGGGACAATCGAGAGCACATTAACCTACGGCATCACTTCCTGGTTCGGGAGCTGCAAGGCGTACGAACGGCACCAACTAGACAGGATTGTGATGCGCACCAGCAGGATTATTGGTGCTCCACTCCCTTTCCTGCTGGACATATACAGGAAGAGATGTATCAGCAGAGCCATCTCCATCATCAAAGACCCCTACCACCCATCGCATCACATATTCTCCATCCTGCCATCTGGGAAGAGGTACAGGAGCATTAGCTGCAAAACCAGCAGGATGCTCCTCAGCTTCTTCCCGCAGGCTATAAGACTGCTAAACGGACTTTGCCCCCTGCCAAAGTATCGCGCACCAACCACCAACCTGGACACACTGCAGCAGAGCCACTGTCGTGCCGCTGCCGATCGGAACGCCTGTTGAATGTTTAGTAGAGTGTTAAATTTGTTCATGATATATGTATTTTTATTTCTATTTATTTTTAATGCACACTGAATGGACACTGGTTGAGCAACGTTTTTTTGTTTCCTCTGGGTATGTGAATACTCAGGAAATGACAATAAAGATATACAATACAATACAATACATTTGAAAAGTTAGGGAGAGCGAAAAGGTGGACAAGTGTTTTAGTGGCCAATGTTGTACCACAGTGATTGGTACTAGGACTCTTACTGATTGTTATATTCATTAATTATTTTGACATGAAGTTAGGATTTATGATTAGTTGGTTTGGGATTTACACAAAAAATGACGGTGTTGTTGGCATTAAAACAAAAGATAGTTCAAGGCTATGGAATGATATCGATCTGTTGGTGAGATGGGGAGAGACAGATACCTAGAAAGGAACTACATTTTCAATGCATGCATAAACTTGGAGGTAAAAGCTGGAGTGAACTCTGTCTGACATTGAACTACAATTTCTATTTAAGTTTATATACATTTAGTACTCCATACCATTAGTAATAACATTTCCAGGAAATTTTAGATGCATGTTAGGGAATGGTGGATAGGCTTCCGAATGCATTCTCCTGTCACTGGTCTGCTCATACACTTCCTAAACAGACTATAGTTTGCAGGGAAATCCAGCTTCCAAACCGTTCATTTTGAAAGTAGTTGCTCCTGGCATCTCTGCTTATAAGCGGAGATTTTCAGCAATTGGGAAGATGACCTTAGGATGCTTGTCCTGACCCAAAAACTATCCACAAAGCTGACAGGCTCTTGGAAATGGCACACGTACATCTGGTGCAGATGGGCTTATTGCTGTTTCTTGGTGTGCTGCCATCTCAAAGGCAACATCTGTTGTCTTTACCATATTGTCAGCGACTCAAAGGAATATGCTGCAATGATGTCACAAGACTGTTAAAATACATTTCCCTCTAAAGTTCATTTATAAAGGAAGTTTAATTTTATATTGTTAAACAGACAGGGACCATTTTATTAACTTCTGAAGCTTTTTAAAGTATTTAAAGCACTGAGCTTTTTATAAAATTATCTTTCATACTTCAATTCTAAACCTTACAAAGAGCTAAAATGTTCTAAAGGTCATGTGACAGATGAAAAATTTGCATAATTATGACATGAGTTGAATAAATAATGATAGCAACTGAGTTCCCATTAGAAAACACCATAATGCTAGCAATCTTACATTTTCTGATCAAAATATGACTTGTTTAGGAATGGTAGTGACAGCAACAGGCATTTCATCCACTAGAATGAACCACATGGTATGTCAGTTAATAAGGGTGATATGTTAATTGCATATTATTAATCCCTTATCCAGCTTCAACAACACCAAAGGCAAGATATTTATTATAGGCAGTGAACTTCAATGAAATGAAGTCACAAGAAATATTAATCATAACATTGTGAGTGAAAAAAATCTCCACATAACTGCACAAAACTGGTTCCCTGAGACCCATGAGTATTGATTGTCCTCAGGAGTAACATGGGAAAGACAGACATATTTGCATTAAAACATAATTTAATTCCAATTTATATTACTAGTATATAATCCAAACACCATAAAAATGGCAATTGATCGAGGGGATGTTTGTTGAGAAATGTAATGGTTTAACAACATATTTTGTTGATTTATGTAATTTCAATAAAAAAAAGACTGGGAATGTAAATTGTGGTTCTTACTGCATTGTCCACAAAATGCCTAATTTCCTACTGAGTATTAGCACATTAGTACAGCATAGAAGCAGGCCCTTCTGCCCACAATATCTGTACCAAACATGATACGAAAACCAACTCTTATCTACCACCACCACCCCCCCCCCCCCCCCCCCCCCCGGACACTTATTATTATTTATTCAAATCGTTTGCTATGTCGCTCTTCCAGGGAGATGCTAAATGCATTTCGTTGTCTCTGTACTGTACACTGACAATGACAATTAAAATTGAATCTGAATCTGAATCTGCACATAATCCACATCCTTCCATTTCCTGCATATCCATGTACCTATCCGAAAGTCTCTGAAATACCACTGACATATCTGCCTCCACCATCATCCCTGGCAGCTCATTCCAGGCACTATTCTGTGTAAAACAAAGTTGCTCTGCACATCTCCTTTACACTTTGCCCCTTTCACCTTTGATATTCCCATCGTGTGGAAAAGGTTCCGACTGTTTACCCAATCTACATCTCTCATCTACTTCTGTCAGGTCTCCCTTCAACTTCTTGTGTTGCAGCGAAAACAATCTAAGTCTGTCCAATCTCTCCTCGTAGCTAATATCCCTTAAACCAGGCATCATTCTGGTAACCGCCTCCGCCTTCTTTCCATAGCCTTCACATCCTTCCTGCATTGGGGTGATCAGAATAGGACAAATATTCCAAATGAGTTCTGACTAAAGTCCTAAATATTCTGCGCTTCTGTCCAGCACTCATTTTAGATTTGGGACAACTGGCTGGTGGTATCCTAGTTAGTTTTCCTACTATTTCTCATTTCCTTCATGCCTGTGTATTTTGATCTTTGAAAAGACTAATTTCATGCTCTGCTTCAGTCAATCTGCAGATTTCTAATGACATGAGTGATATTCAATTGGCACAAATCATGATATAAAATATCTAGTTATAGCATTTAGTAGAAATATTCCCAAAGATATTGGCCGTATTATTAATATTGTATCGAAAATTGCCTTTGAAATAGTGTCAGGAATTCTTACCATTTCTGTTCAGTGCTGGCTCACATTCAATTATAAGCCTTTAGAGAATTTTTTTTTTTAAACTGCAAAAGTTTGTAAGGTCACAAAACTGAGGCCAGATTGGATGTTGGAGAAGGTTGGAGAAGTATAATAAACTCTGCGCTTTGACAATTTGAGAAATCAACATTGCCAATGCTGATAGACACAAAATGCTGAAGTAACTCAACGGGACAGGAAGCATCTATGGATGGAAGGAATGGATGACGTTTTGGGTCGAGATCCTTCTTCAGATTGGGAATCAAAGGAGAGGAAGACACAGAGATAAGGAAAAGTAAAGTGTGAAAAAGACATCAAAAGAGATGGTCAAATAAAATATCAAATAGATCATTGTTAGCTAGGAGAAGGTGACAACAAAGTAACCAAAGATAAAATGTAATCGGACACATCAGACTGGTCGGAGAACGTGGTCGTAGAGCTGGAGGAATCACAGAGGTGTAGCAGCGAGAGAGGATGTTGCGGGAACTCTCTTTGGAGAGAGGAGAACTTCTTCAAAGTAGGCTAAGGCCAAGCGAGAGACATCAGTAACAGATCCTCATCAGAGCAATCAAGTGCAAGTGTATCTTGTGTGAGACCACTCAGATGCTGGCTGGGTTTGATAAGCCATTAGGATACAATTAACATAAATGTAAAGGCTAACCTGGTTTACCATTATTACAGTTGACACAATTAAGCTATTGTTGTTTTAAGATACGCCAATGAACTATCCTTAATTTAGGATTTATTGACAGTTTAATGTTTTATTATAATTACATTTCATAATGGCAAATTTAATATTGTCAATGGAATGCTAATTATGTCTTTGTAAAGTTTTAATTAAATCCCTTTGACATTGTGTTAATGATGTGGTAAATCACTGTTTTGTTCCAGTCACATTAATGCTTTGTGCTCTTAAAACTCTTTTCTAACAGTCTCCACTCCTCTCAGTTGTTCCACTGCCAAATTCTTACACTCATTACCTGATTTATTTTCCATCAGCCATTGCATACAGCACATAATCCTCTAACATGTTTGCCACCTCCAACGGGATCCCACCACTAGTCATGTATTCCCATCTCCACCCCTTTCTGCTTTCTGCAGAGACCGTTCCCTCCGCAACTCCCTGGTTAACTCATCCATCCTCACCCAAACCACCCCCTCCCCAGGTACTTTCCCCCGCAACTGCACGAGATGCAACACCCTGTCCCTATGCATCCTCCCTCGACTCTGTCCAGGGACTCCATCAGTCCCTTTGGGTGAGGCAGAGGTTAACTTACACCTCTTTCAACCTCATCTACTGCATTCGCTGTTCTAGGTGTGGACTCCTACATATCAACGAGACCAAGAGCAGACTAGCGATTGTTTCCCTGTTCCGTCTGCATTTGGCCTATGCGATCTCCCGGTTACCAAACACTTTAACTCCCCAAAATTCTGTGGGCAGTTGAATGAAAAGACCCTGGCGATGACCTTCGCCATGGTGGACAGCAAGGCCAAAGGACATTTATTGTCACGTACACCAAATGGTGTAGTGAAATTTGTCTTGCCATGCAGCACACAGATAAAGATTAAACATAACATTAAAGAGATTTAACAATAAACATAAATACATCCCCCACAATGGTTCCCACAGTGAGGGAAGGCACAATGCCCAGTCCCCATCCTCCCCTATGGGTGCATAGTCGGGCCTATTGAGGCCTCCACAGTTGCCTTTACGGAGGCCCAATGTTCGAGGCCGTTCTCGCCAGGTGATGTAGCTCCGGCGTCGGGAGAATCCTCACAGCGGCTTGGGACACCTGGAACGGCCGCTTCCGTACTGGAGGCCGCGGCTTCCGAAGCCAACAATGCCGCACCGGATGGAGCTCCACAACTGGTGATCTCGCTGAGAGATCCCAGGCTCCACGATGTTTAAGTTCAGCGCCGCCGCCTGCAGCTGGCCGGCCACAGACCCGCAGCTCCTCGATGTCTTTCTTGGTGGTCTTCATCTCACTGGAGCTCCAGCGCAGCGACCTGGGCAAGGCATCGCCCACTCCGCGATAGCGCTCCAGCGCTGTGCCGCCGCCGAAGCCAAGATTCTGGGCAGTTCCTTCAGAAACGCCGCTCCAGGCCCGCTGGTAGGCCGCGAGGACGGGTCGACAGTGCAGCCTGGAGAAAAGCTGCCTCTCCGACCAGGTAGGGACCCTGAAAAGTAGTTTCCCCCCCCCTCCCCCCCCCCCCCCCCCACCCCCCCACATAAAAAGGCTAGAACTCCTAAAAACAAAACACTCAACTAACTAAAAATTAAAAAAAAGATGAATAACAGACAGGAGATCTCTCTTTAGTTCCAACAGGTGGACTTCTCTCCTTTCCTGAAGATGACCATGAATATAGCACTTCTGAGGTTCCCTATAATATCCTACCATGGTTGAGCAAATAGCAGAAAATGATGAGTCAGAGTATCAGAGAGAGATCGATAATCTCATTGAATGATGCCAGAACAATAATTTTAGTCTTAATGTTAGCGAGACCAAGGAGCTGATTGCGGACTTAAGGAAGGAAAAGCCGAGGGGCTATGAACTTGTCTTTATCGATGGGGTAGTGGTGGAGAGGGTCAAAAGCTTCAGGTTCCTGGGTATGCACATCTCTGAAGATCTATTCTGGACCCACTACTGTGATGCAATTACAAAGAAAACTCATAAATTCCTCTATATTCAGTGACTGTTTGGCAGAATTTTTCCGGCCCTTCCTCTCTTCCTGTTTTCTTCCCCCCTCCCCACAATCAGTTTAACAGAGGGTTCCAACCCGAAACATCACCTATCTATATTCTCCAGAGATGCTGCCTGACCCGCTGAGTTACTGTGCTTTAGTGTTTTGTAACCTTTTATTTATCAGTTTCTGCCTCTACTTTCTCAGAAGTTTGAGGACATTTGGCATGCCACCAAATACTCTTTCGAACTTCTAGGAGGTGTACAGTGGCGAGCGCCATGGCCTGGTTCAGCAACTCAAACGTCCAAGAAGAAAGAAGGCTGCAGAAACTGCTGGACATTGCCCAGTCCATCATGGCTATTAACCTTCCCACCATTGAAGGGGTCTACAGGACTCATTGCTCCATGAGGAAGCTAATATCATCAAAGACCCACACCATCCTGGCCACACTCTCACCCCACTGCTCCCATTGGAAAGATGGTACAGGAGCTTGAGAACTGTTATCTCCAGGTTTGAGAACAACCTTTTCTAATTGACCAAAGGGGTCTTCAAACACACTGGACAGCCCTAATCACAACTCTCTATCCCAGTAATGAACTACTATGAACATTATATAATAGACAATAGGTGCAGGAGTAGGCCATTCGGCCCTTTGAGCCAGCACTGCCATTCAATGTGATCATGGCTGATCAGCCACAATCAGTACCCCGTTCCTGCCTACTCCCCATATCCCCCTGACTCTGCTATCTTTAAGAGCCCTATCAAGCTCTCTCTTAAAACATGGGAGAATAAGAAGGGATGAGACAAAGACTCAAGACTTTTGCCTTCCACCACAGTGAGGAGGTACCTGGTGAACTCACTGTGGTGGATGTTAATTTGTGTTTATTGTGTGTTTTGGCATTTTTACCATATGTAGGATTGCAAGGCAACTAAATTTTGTTCAGACCGCAAGGTCTGAATGACAATAAAGGCTAATTGTTACTTGTTACTTATTGTTAAAAGTCTCCAGAGAACCTGCCTCCACCGCCCTCTGAGGCAGAGAATTCCACAGACTCACAACTCTCTGTGTGAAAAAATGTTTCCTCATCTCCATTCTAAATGCCTTACCCCTTATTCTTAAACTGTGGCCCCTGGTTCTGGACTCCCCCAACATCGGGAACATATAGATTGCTCTACATACTTTGGCTTGCACTCTTTAGTCTGGTTACCTTGTAGAACTGATCATCTTTTGTATTATTGTTTACTGTATATTACTTGATTGTGCTGTTATGTTAATGTGCTAGTCAAGCTGCAGAATGTGAGAATTTAATTCCTGGTTTCATATAATAGTTTAGTTTAGAGATACAGCATGGAAACAGGCCCTTCGGCCCACCGAGTCTGCATTGACCAGCGATCCCTGCACATTAACACTATCCTACTCACACCAGGGACAATTTACATTTATACCAAAACAATCAACCTCAAAACCTGTACATCTTTGGAGTGTGGGAGGAAACCAAAGATTTCGGAGAAAGTCTACGCAGGTCACAGGAAGAATGTGCAAACTCTGTATAGACAAGCACCCGTACTCAGGACCGAACCCGGGTCTCTGGCGCTGTAAAGCAACAACTCTACTGCTGCGCCACCATGCCGCCCCAAATTAGAGTAGATGCCTAGCAAGACCTCCCCATCTGGTTGGTAATCCTACTCCCTGACTACTTATCCTAACTTCCATTATCCCTGGCTCCAAACTGCCCAGACTCCTATAGACCATCATCAACCTTAACTTCTCTTTCGGTTCCTGATTCTCAACCTCTGCCCCCTCAGTCTGTTTCCCCACATGCTCTCTGCACCTCTCTGGCCTCATTCCAAACATCTGATTTTGCTCAGGTAACCTGCAATGGTGGAGCACGCAGAGGAGGTAAATCCTTTATTTCCCAAGTCCTGCTTTTGTTGTGCAGTAGCTTGGACTCATGCATTATCAAATCTCCCTGTGGCTGTTCATTGCCCATTGCACACCAAGTGCTGTGCACCCCCATTAAAGGGACGACTGACCAATTCCTTCTGTCAGCTACTTAAAGCTGTGCTTAACATACTGTATTAAGGTACTTTATGATACTGGTGAACGTAAGGTTCAATGGATCACATTTCTGATGTGGAATAATCTTTGGTACAAAAATGGCACTAAAAGTTTGTTTCATGTAATTGAGAAGGAAAGTTAAAAATCCCAAATCGTTACTAAGTATGTTAAACAAAATGTGACTAGAGTTAGGCTTATAAATGTTTATGTATAATTACTGACAATGTACATGCTGTTCCTTTTTGCCATGTCATTATAAAGAGAACTAAAGCTCTTTAACAAGGAACAATCATCTCTGTTTAATGGAATGAATAGGTTAAGAAAATAAGCGGTTTGCTTGTAAACAGAATGAAAGACATTTGTTGTTTCTGATCTCTGGGCTCGGATGCTGTTATGCCTGTACTGGATCGAGGTGAAGAGTGGCTCTGTAAATAGCTGACATAAAGTGTGAACCTTTATAGCTAAAGTTTGCTGGGAACGTGCAAAAAGTTGAGCTCTGACAAGTCTGTTGCCAACAAAGCTTCTTCTTAATTACAGCAATTTTTATCCTCGTAATACCACCCACTAGCACGGTCAGTGGTTGCTCATTCAGTGTCCTGAGACTTATTAAAAATGATCTCTGCTGAAGCCTGAGACAAGACCCGGACACCTACTGTTTCTTCATGTCAGCGTAGCTGATTGCATTCAGTATAATTTGCCTGCAAATTATTCCAATTTTTTGCAAAGGAAAAATTTCCAAGAGTAATTACACACCTTTCTGTTTCCGTGACGTTATTGGCATGGGATAGCAGGCGTTTTAATTAGAACGAGTTTTGATAGGGATGGCAGGGCAGGTGTTGTATTGTAGCTGCAGCGCGTGGGAGTTTTTGGAGGTCAGAGGGCATTGTTTCAGTAAATGGCTACGTCTTGAAGCTGCAACGCATCGGGGAAGAGTAGAAATGCCAGCAGGCTGTCAACGCCTTTCTGTTAAATGGTGACCTGGATTCGGGCAATTGCAGCAACTGAATCAAATAAACCTTGGTGACTGAGGGTACAGGAGCCTCAGCATTTTATCTTGTCTAACAGTTATTATGTAATTGCTGCAAAAAAAGAGGACAGGCAGCATGAACTATCTGGTCATCATGTGTGCTAAGGTGCTTTCTGATATGAATCATGTTAGCAGGTTGAGGGGGGAGGAAGGGGTGTGTAGGATGGTGCATGGGAGGGAGAGTTGGAGGGGTGGGGGGGAAAGGGGGAAGGTAAGAGGCAACTTAGTGTAGGGTCATATAGAAACATAGAAACATAGAAAATAGCTGCAGGAGTAGGCCATTCGGCCCTTCGAGCCTGCACCGCTATTCAATATGATCATGGCTGATCATCCAACTCAGTATCCTGTACCTGCCTTCTCTCCATACCCCCTGATCCCTTTAGCCACAAGGGCCACATCTAACTCCCTCTTAAATATAGCCAATGAACTGGTCTCAACTACCTTCTGTGGCAGAGAATTCCAGAGATTCACCACTCTCTGTGTGAAAAAAGTTTTCCTCATCTCGGTCCTAAAAGATTTCCCCTTATCCTTAAACTGTGACCCCCTTGTTCTGGACTTTCCCAACACCGGCGGGAACAATCTTCCTGCATCTAGCCTGTCCAACCCCTTAAGAATTTTGTAATTTTCTATAAGATCCCCCCTCAATCTTCTAAATTCTAGCGAGTACAAACCGAGTCTATCCAGTCTTTCTTCATATGAAAGTCCTGACATCCCAGGAATCAGTCTGGCGAACCTTCTCTGTACTCCCTCTATGGCAAGAATGTCTTTCCTCAGATTAGGAGACCAAAACTGTACGCAATACTCCAGGTGTGGTCTCACCAAGACCCTGTACAACTGCAGTAGAACCTCTATTTTGTTAGTCCTTGCTGTCTCCTCCCCTTCCTCAGCCCCCCTGCTCTCCTCCCATCCCCCAGCCTTCGGGCTCCTCCTCCTTTTCCTTTTTTGCTGAAGAAGGGTTTCGGCCCGAAACGTTACCATTTCCTTCGCTCCATAGATGCTGCTGCACCTGCTGAGTTTCTCAGCTTTTTTGTGTAACCTGCAGTAGAACCTCCCTGCTCCTATACTCAAATCCTTTTGCTATGAATGCTAACATACCATTCGCCTTCTTCACTGCCTGCTGCACCTGCATGCCTACTTTTAATGACTGGTGTACCATGACACCCAGGTCTCGTTGCATCTCCCCTTTCCTAATCGGCCACCATTCAAGTCAAGTCAAGTCAAGTTCATTCAGATAATAATCTACTTTCCTGTTTTTACCAAAGTGGATAACCTCACATTTATCCACATTAATGTGAGGTTATACCACCCACTAACATGGTCAGTGGTTGCTCATCCTCGAAAAATTCTATAAGATTCGTCAGACATGATTCCCCCTTCATAAATCCATGCTGGCTTTGTCCAATGATTTCACCACTTTCCAAATGAGCTGCTATCCCATCTTTAATAACTGATTCTAGCAGTTTCCCCACTACCGACGTTAGACTAACTGTCTGTAGTCTGTAATTAGTCTGTAATTTCCCGTTTTCTCTCTCCCTCCCTTTTTAAAAAGTGCTGTTACATTAGCTACCATCCAATCCTCAGGAACTACTCCAGAATCTAAAGAGTTTTGAAAATTTATCACTAATGCATCCACTATTTCTGGGGCTACTTCCTTAAGTACTCTGGGATGCAGCCTATCTGGCCCTGGGGATTTATCAGCCTTTAATCCATTCAATTTACCTAACACCACTTCCCGGCTAACCTGGATTTCACTCAGTTCCTCCATCTCATTTGACCCCCGGTCCCCTGCTATTTCCGGCAGATTTTTTATATCTTCCTTAGTGAAGACAGAACCAAAGTAGTAATTCAATTGGTCTGCCATGTCCTTGTTCCCCATGATCAATTCACCCGTTTCTGACTGCAAGGGACCTACATTTGTTTTAACTAATCTTTTTCTCTTCACATATCTATAAAAGCTTTTGCAGTCAGTTTTTATGTTCCCTGCCAGTTTTCTTTCATAATCTATTTTCCCTTTCCTAATTAAGCCCTTTGTCCTCCTCTGCTGGTCTCTGAATTTCTCCCAGTCCTCTGGTAGGCTGCTTTTTCTGGCTAATTTGTACGCTTCATCTTTTGTTTTGATACTATCCCTGATTTCCCTTCTTATCCACGAATGCACTACCTTCCCTGATTTTTGTTTTTTGCCAAACTGGGATGAACAATTGTTGTAGTTCATCCATGCAGTCTTTAAATGCCTTCCATTGCATATCCACCGTCAACCCATTAAGAATCAATCGCCAGTCTATCTTGGCCAATTCACGTCTCATACCCTCAAAGTTATCTTTCTTTAAGTTCAGGACTGTTGTTTCTGAATTAACGATGTCACTCTCCATCCTAATGAAGAACTCAACCATATTATGGTCACTCTTGCCATGGGGCCAAGCACAACAAGACTGCTAACTAACCCTTCCTCATTACTCAATACCCAGTAATGCACCCTTGCCAATTTGATTCACCCAATCTATATGTAGATTGAAGTCACCCATTATAACTGTTTTACCTTTGTTGCACGCATTTCTAATTTCCTGTTTGATGCCATCCCCAACTCCACTACTACTGTTAGGTGGCCTGTGCACAACTCCTACTAGCGTTTTCTGCCCCTTAGTGTTTCGCAGCTCTACCCATATCGATTCCACATCCTCCAAGCTAATGTCCTTCCTTTTTATTGCGTTAATCTGCTCTCTAACCAGCAATGCTACCCCACCTCCTTTCCCTTTCTGTCTATCCCTCCTGAATATTGAATATCCTTGGATGTTCAGCTCCCAGCCTTGGTCACCCTGGAGCCATGTCTCCGTGATCCCAACTATATCATAGTTATTAATAGCTATCTGCACATTCAACTCATCCACCTTATTACGAATGCTCCTTGCATTGAGACACAAAGCCTTCAGGCTTGTTTTTACAACACTCTTACCCCTTTACTATTATGCTGAAAAGTGGCCCTTTTTGATTTTTGCCCTGGTTTTGTCTGCCTGCCACTTTTACTTTTCACCTTGCTACCTACCTATTGCTTCTACCCTAATTTTACACCCCTCTGTCTCATTTAAGAAACCCTTTCCCTTTAACTCCATCCTCCACTATCCCATTCGACACCCCACCCCCCTTATTCAGTTTAAAACCACCCGTGTAGCAGTGGCAAACCTGCCTGCCAGAATGCTGGTCCCACACCTATGTTTTGGTGGATGGATAATGTTCCCAGCAGAATTGGTTAGAAGTGTGGTTCAGGATCTTTAAAATCTTAGGCAATTGCGACACGGAAGGCGGTAATTTAGTCCATCATGCCCACACCCACCAAAATGGGGTTTAGGTTAATCTTTCTTCCAGCTCTTAGTCATCTGCAGGTTATGGGTATCCCAGTGCTCGTCTGGGTACAGTCTGTTATCAGGATTTCTGCTTCCAGAAAGCAAGTTTCAGATTCCTACAGTCATTGCATGGAATCAGTTTTTTCTCCATTCCCCTCTTATCCTTTTCTTCATGAACTAAAACGTGTGCTGGGTTCTTACTAGCCTCTCTGGTGAGGGAAATAGATCCTGACTGTGTATCCTGTCTAGACCTCTTATACCTATTTATCTCATTAATTCCCCCCTATTTCCTGCGTTCTTGTCTAGTCAGTTTTCAGTTTTATTTATAATTCTCCAGCCCTGACTGCTACCTCTTAAAGCTTGACTGTACCCATGGTTGGATCATTTGTCAGCGAGGAAATTGTGGATCTAACATTGGTCATGGTCTACATGAGAACTAACAATGTTGGGTGAATTTAGAATTAAGTTCTGCTGAGAGACTTTGAGGATTAGGGGTTCATAATAAACCACAAGATCTCAAGGGTAAGAACTTCAGGATTCTTACCTTAAGATGCCATGCATGGAGCTAAATGAATGTCCTCATTCTTCAGGGAACGGGGGTTCCCCTCCTCCACCATAAATGAGGCTCGCACCACGGTCTCTTCCATACCCCGTAACACTGCTCTCTCTCCCCATCCTCCCCACTCGCAACAAGGGCCGAGTCCCCCTAGTCCTCACCTTTCACCCCACTAGCCGTCACATAGAACAAGTAATCCTCCGTCAGTTTCACCACCTCCAACGTGACCCCACCACTCACCACATCTTCCCATCTCCCCCCCATGTCTGCCTTCCGCAAAGACCGCTCCGTCCATAACTCCCTTGTCAGTTCTTCCCTTACGTCCCATACCACCCCCTCCCCGGGCACTTTCCGTTGCAACCGCAAGAGATGCAACACTTGTCGCTTTACCTCCCCCTTCGACTCCATTCAATGACCCAAGCAATCGTTCCAGGTGTGACAGAGGTTCACCAGCATCTCCTCCAACCTCATCTATTGCATCCGCTGCTCTAGATGTCAGCTGATCTACATTGGTGAGACCAAAAGTAGACATGGCAATCGGTCTGCCGAACACCTCCGCTCGGTCCGCATTAACCAACCTGACCTCCCGGTGGCTCAGCACTTCAACTCCCCCTCCCATTCCATATCCGACCTCTCTGTCCTGGGTCTCCTCCATGGCCAGAGCGAGCAGCACCAGAAATTGGAGGAACAGCACCTCATATTCCGCTTGGGGAGTCTGCACCCTGCTGGCATGAACATTGAATTCTCCCAATTTTGTTAGCCCTTGCTGTCTCCTCCCCTTCCTCTGCCCTCACGCTGTCTCCTCCCATCCCCCAGCCCTTGGGCTCCTCCTCCTTTTTCCTTTCTTCTCCCCGCCCCCCCCCCCCCCCCCCCCATCAGTCTGAAGAAGGGTTTCGGCCCGAAACGTTGCCTATTTCCTTCGCTCCATAGATGCTGCTGCACCCGCTGAGTTTCTCCAGCATTTTTGTGTACCTCCTATATAACTCAAAACACTGACACCCATGCAAGAGAATGAAAATTGTTCCACCAAGATGGGCTCGAATTTAACTGGCTGAGATCTCAACAAATTGCAGGACTATTGTTGTGTATTGAGGTTCAAAATAGGTAAGGGGGGGGGGGGGGGGGGGGGGCAGGAATGGTGGTGTTTGTGAATAGGATCATAGATTAAATGGGAAGAATTCCCGTGAAACGCAGTAGATATTAGGGTGGTGGAAGTGGGTATATTGAGACAGGTAAGGCATAGAATTTAACAGTTATCTAAGGTAGCAGTTGAAGAGTAATATTGTACCCGCAAACAGATTCATTAATAGGAAAAATGGAGAAGTGTTAAAATCAAGAGTGTTGTTTCTGAATGTATGATGCACAAAAAATAAATTACTGACGTAAATGGAATTGGGTTTCACCTTTTAGCTATTCCATAGTTGCATTATGAATTAAATATTCCAAGGTACATGACATTTAGAAAGGAGCGATGAAATAGAAAAAAGACAACAGGTAACTGAAAATAAAAAAGTGATGTAAAAAGTGCCAGCAGCCTCCACCTACAGCCCGGTATCTTTTTGTTTTTTTGTTTATTTTGTAATGTTAAAAGTGTATTTTTTTTGTGTTTTTTGGTGTTTTTATGTGGGGGAAGAGGGCACGGTGCGGGGGATACCGTCCTTCAGCCGCTTCCTGGTGAGGACGCGACTATTATTCGAGTCGCGTCCTCCCCCCCCCCACAGCGGCCTACCTACCTGGATTGGCGCGGCCTTTCCTGCCGGGATCGACCGGAGCTCCAGCAGCGGCGGGACAGCGCTGGAACATCGCGGGGCTGGCGATGCCTTACCGGGGGTCGCCATCTGGAGTCCGGAGTGCTGGACTTGCTGCACCGACATCCTGGAGCTGCGGTTTGCAGAGCTCCCAACGCGGGCGGCGCTGATGGACAGCGCGGGGTCCTGTGACTCTGCCCAGCTCGGCCTGTGGACTCAGGAGCGGCAGACTCCGGCAGCGGGAGGCGGCTGATCAGAAGGTCCGGGCCGCTGAGGAGGAGGCTGCTCACCGTCGGGGTTCGGCGTCGGCGTTCCACCAGCCCGGCGTGAGGGCCTGAACATCGGGCCGCCCGGGGCGGCGACTGCAGGTGCTCGGAAGGCCCCGACTACGGATGGACACGGAGGGGAGGCTGGCTGGACTATGGTGCCTTCCTCACCTGGGTGCCATTTATGTTATGTTGTGTTGTGGACTTTTTGTGTTTGTGCTTTTGTTAAATTTTTAATTCAATTTCAATTTTATTTTTTTTAATATGTTTTATTATTTATTTATTATTTATTTTTATTATTTTTCTTGTGATTTTTTTTTTTTTTTAACGATACTGCTGTACGGGAAATTCATTTCGTTGTCTCAAAGTGAGGCAACGACAATAAAATTTGAATACAAGAATACAAGAATACAATAAATAGAAATGATCGTGGGCAAGAAAATATGAAGACAGAAGGAACTGGAGATTCTGGAACCTTGAGCTACAAAGAAAGTGCTGGCAGAACTCAGCGGGTCAGGCAGTATCTGTGGAGGAAATGGACAAACGACGTTTTGGGTTGGGACCCTTCTTTAGACTGAAGGAGTAGGGGTGTGAAAGCTGGAAACGAGAGGTGGGGTTAGGACAAAGCCTGGCAAGTGATAGGTGGATAAGGTAGGAGGGCTGATTGGCAGAGGGGTGGAATAAGTGACAAAGACTGGAGGTGAAAAAGAGACAAAAGGGTATCAGATGAGGAAAGAAGAGGAAATGTAGAACCAGAGTGTGGGATGCGGGTGGAAGGAGACTGTGGGGAGGAGAATGAGGAGGGGTAAAAAGGAAATTATGTTCTTGGAGCTGGGAGTTGAGCGTATGAGGAGGGGAAAGGAACATGGCAACTTGAGTGGTGGTAGAAAATACAAACCTGCATGAAATAATAAAGTACAAAAATCCATTGAAAATAATCAAATTCCAACTTTTTCTTTTATTTCAGAAACAGCAGTTTTCAGTCCTTCACACTTCCAGCATTTTTTTACCACTTTCCTCCTCCTCTACCTACTTACAGTCCCTACAAATCCATCATCTGTAGTTATCATGCCTCACCACTCTCCTCTGGTGGGGTCCCGGGAGTTTAAAGCAGGAGCGGGGAACAGGATCCCAATGAGATCAAAGGAAGTGGGAACAGGGTTCTGGTGAGTTTAAATGGAGTGTTGGAAGCAGGATCCCGGTGAATTTAAAGGGACCGCAGGAAAGTGAGCCCTGTCAAATATCGGAGGAAAGACTGTTAATGCTGGGAGATTCAAGGAAGATGGCTACAGCTCTAATGACAATCACAAGCTCTACAACTCCAAAGATGGGATGTAATTGTGACCCCAGTCAAACATCAATGAACAGGCTTTTGGAGGAAGGGGGGAGAGAGGGATGCCTAAGAATTATTTAACCCCATAAAGTCCCTTGCTTACTCCTCCCCAACCCCATCTCTGAGGGTAGACACTGATCAACTTCCAGAAACAAAGATGCCAACTATAAACAAATCATTTTCGGTGTGGAGTTAGGGTGCCGGAGTTTTCAAAGGGTGGAAGATAGCAGGGGGAGAAGAGGAGGGAGCTCAGCCCCCCCTCTCCCCAGTCTATCACAAGGAGGACAGGGAGAGGCTCTTCAGCCCCCACTTTCAGGCCTGTCACTCTCCGGCCTACTCCTGTTCCCATGGCAACAAGGCCTGGGAAGTAGGCCGAGGAGGTCCAAACACCTAGCTTCAACCCCTCCTTCCTCCCTCCACTCTACCATCCCAGAATCCCTCGCAGGATGGACCAGGCCTTGACACGCCAGAGATTTGCACCCAGTTTGGACATGTACTGCATTTCAGGGGTCAGCATGGACCGGCAGATGTCCTGGTAGACCTCCTCCAAGCCAGGCCTGAGGTTGTAGCCCATGATGGTGCCCGCACCTCCGGCCGGCTGCCAGGGCCTCAGAGAGGGATCCCTCACCAGCCCTGCCTTAACCGGACCTCCTCCATCCAGGCAGGCCTCCCCCATCATGGCGTTGGCCCTGCGTAGCTCTGCCACCTCCCACGCCATCCGCCAACGCCCGAATATGTCGACCTTGCGCCAGAAAGTACGGTTGAAGTGGGCGTAGAGGAGGGCGTCCAGCTGGTTCCAGGAGAGGGCCAACTTCTCTGCGGCCGGGCTCAAGGCGGGGGGAGTACGGGCGGGATCCCGCATGTTGAGGGGAAAGTACAGCACATCCTCCAGGTCCCAGCACAGGAGGTCCTTCAGAAGCACCAGGGACTCGTCGAAGTACTCGGTCAGCATGACTAGGGAGAAGCTCTCCTCCAGGGATTGAAGGATGCCCGGAATGGCCGGGTGGCTGGGTTCCATGTCCTTGTCCTGGCCCAGGTCGAAGAACTGGAGGTTGCGCAGGTAGTGAGCGTTGAAGGCCTGGGGGTTATAGTAGGCCCGAGGCTTGCGCAGGAAGGCGTCCATCTTGTCTGGGCCGGGCAGGTGCCAGGTCAGGGGGATGCTGGGGCCATAGTAGTGGAAGCTGGACTCGAAGAGGCGGGCGGGGTGCCGGAGCAGGGTGAAGTAGACTCGTTCCAGGGGCAGGAGTCGGCCCGCCTCCTCTGGCTCGAAGCGCATGTGGCTGGCCACCACGTTGAAGCAGGAGATGGCAGGGTTCCCGGCCACGGAGCGGCGGGAGAAGGGGGCAGGGTAGGCGAAGTCGCTACGGCCACCGGAGGGGAAGGCGAAGCTCAGTTTGTTGTGCTCGCCGTAACGGAACAGCATGTTGAGCACCGTGCTGCTGCCCGTCTTGTGCGTTTTGAGGAAGAGGAGGTCCCAGCGGGGGGAGCAAGTGGGGGTGAAGGGGACATCCGACATTGGGGGGGGGCCCAGTCGGGCACAGGAGTTGGGAGGGGAGTCACTGTGGAGAGTGTCAGGTAGAGAGAGGATGGGAGCAAGGGAACAGAGAGTGAGAGAGAGGAGATAGGGGAAAAGAAAAAAAGATATCGTTAGGAAGGAACAGACTCCCTCCCTATCTCTGTAGTCCTCCATGGCCCCTAACCACCTATCTCTCTTTGTCTTTCTCTCCCTAACGACTCCTATCTCTGTAACCCCCTTATGTCCCTCCCTATCTCTGTAGTCCCCACCAGCCCTGCATCTCCCAGCACCCTCTCTGGTCGCTACACCCCTTCCTATTTCTGTAATTCCCTTCGGCCCATGCAGCCCGTCCTATCTCTAAAACCCCTTCTGGCTCCAACACCTCCCTTTCCCTCTAACCCCTTTCAACCTCTACACTTTCCCCAATCTCTGTAAACCCCCTCTGGTCCCTACACCCCTCTCTATCTCCGCAACTCTCTCTGGCTCCTATATCCCTTCCGATCTCTGGTGACCTTCCTGGAGCCCTCCCTATCTCTGTAACCATCGTCTACAACTCACCGAGCATTGTAGAGTGTATACGAGATGATAAACAAGGACATCGCGATTACGACACTCAGTAACCCTCGATGCATTTGCTTCCAACTACGCATGAAGTATTCCCGAAACTGCATCTTCTCCCTGGGGGAGATAGAAAGCAGGGAATTACCTCAGAAAAGTGCCTTGTGAATCCTGTTCAAATTATAATTTTGGGAAAGGACACTGTGCTGGAGTAATTGCAGGTTAGCCAGTATATCTGGAGAATATGGATAGGTGACGTTTCAGGTTGAGACCCTTCTTCAGACTTAATTTCGGGAAGTTGGATTCACGGATGTCGGGATTTTCCGAAAGCCAGACCTGAGGGAAGGATTTTAGGAGGAATTGGATCAGAGGACGAGTTTTTGGGAGAAGTCAGTTCAGAGGTATATTCAGTTAGGAATCCTTGGTTTGGAGGGAGGGATTTTGGGAAGTGTTGGATTGGAGTTGAGATTTCGGAGCATGTCAGATTGGAAGAAGGGATCTCCAGAGATTGGATCGGATGAGGGATTTTGGGAAGTCGGTTCGAACGGAGGGATTTTGGGAAAAGTCGGATCGAACAGAGAGATTTTGGGAAATGTTGGATTGCAGTGTGAGTTTTTAGGAAGTGTCAGATTGGAGGGAAGTATTTTGTTAAATGCAGGATCGCAGAAAGTATTTTATGGGGAACCGGAGCAGAGTTTCCGGAAGCAATGGATTGGAAGGAGGGGTTTCAGGAAATATTGAAATACCGGGAGAGATTTTGAGAGTAACTGGATCAGAGGAATCGGCTTGGGGATAGGGATATCTGGTGGAATTGGCTTGGAAAAAGGAATTTCAGGAAGCAACGGATCAGAAGGGGGATATTTTGGGAAGCTTTTGATTGCACGGAGGGGTTTTGAGAGGAGTTGGATCAGAGGGATTTTGAGAAGAGTCACCTTCGAGGGAGTGATCATAGGGGGAATTGGATGGCAGGAGGAATTTCAGGAGTCGGCGATATGGACGACGGATTTCAGGGAAATTCAGAGAGAGGGGATTTTGGGAAGCATTGGATCAGAGGAGGAATTTCAGGAAATTGGATCGGAAATAGGGATTTTGGAAGTTTCAGATGTGAGGAGGCAGTTCGAAAGAAGTCAAATTGGAGGGAGGTATTTAGGGAAGAGTCGGATCAGAGGAACGATCCTGGGAATTGCCCGAGTCTCACCTGCAAGACTGTGAGCCCACAGCATGTGGCAGGAGCACGGGATCGTGGGTGGGATGATGCAATGTGGGCAGAGCAGTGCATTGTGGGCAGGGGGGGGGGGGGGGGGGTTGTGGGCTAAATCTCTGCAGCCTTGACTACAGGGGAATCAGGGGACAACTTGACAAGGGAGGCATCACAGACACAGGGGCAGACAAGGAAGCACCGTAGCAGCAGGGTGGGGAGGGGAGGGGTGGGGGGAGCGAGGCTGGATGGGACGGCAAGGGGGGAGAGTCAGGGGAGGGTGTGTGGCGGGGGAAGGGGGGACAAGGGCGCCAGGCGGGAGGAGATGCTACTGAGGGAGCATCAGGGAAGCGGGCAGGGTGTGGGGAGTGAGTTGGGGAGGGGTGGGCGAAGAAGATGGCGGGAGAGAGTGGAGGGGGAGCGAGGCAGGAGAGGAAGGGGAGAGAGAGTGGCAGGGAAGGTCAGGGTGGGGAGGGGGAAATGGGATGGGATGGGAAGGGAAGGGAAGGTGTGGAGGAAGCATCAGAAGGAGGGGGGGAGGGGCAGGGAGAGAGGCCCCTGGAGGGTATGGAGAGAGGGCAGGTACGGGATGCTGAGTTGGATGATCAGCCATGATCATATTGAATGGCGGTGCAGGCTCGAAGGGCCGAATGGCCTACTCCTGCACCTATTTTCTATGTTTCTATGTTTCTAAGATGCGAGAGAACTGTGAAGAGGGAGTGCAGGGAGAGGGTGGAACGGGGAGGAGGGAGAGAGATGGGAGGGGAAGGTGAGGAGGGCGAGGACGACAGAGAGATGGGAAGGGGCAGATAGACAGCACGAGGTGTGAGAAATGGCAAGAAGTGAGTGAGGGGGGAGTGAGTGAAGGGGGAGAGGCAATGAGGAAGCACCATGATAAAGACAGTGGCACAGTAGTAGAATTGCCAGAGACCCGGGTTTGATCCTGACTACGGGTGCTGTCTGTACGGAGTTTGCACGTTCTCCTCGTGACGGCGAGGGTTTTCTCCGGGAGCTCTGGTTTCCTCCCACATTCCAAAGATGCACAGGTGAAATTTGGCTTCAGTATAAATGTGTGTAGGATGGTGTAAGTGTGCCGGGATCGCTGGCCAGCGACACCCCGTTGGGCCGAAGGGCCTGTTTCTGTGCTATATCTGGAAACTAAATTAAACAGTGCTGGGGGAGTTCCTTCAGGCAGGCTCCATTCATAATGGCCCCCTCTGGCCCTGCACAGAACTGACATCAGGAGAGGGACAGGAGAAGGCCGTTCTGCCCCTCTTTCTATCCTACCCGCATATTCATTAAACACTGTTAGATCTTCCCCACGACCTCCTCTCTGACAGTTTCCCTCAATATCTCCACTCATCGTCAACAACACCCCTTCTCTTTAACAACCCCCCTGCCCCCACAATTATCCGACCTCCCCCCCCTTCATGAATTCCAGTCATTCACCTCCCTCTGGGGAAGGATTCAGTTTTGAAGACCGCCTCTAGTGTTGAAGACCCCCCTCCCCCTTTATCTCATAATCACTCACCCCTCTATCCAGACACTCCTACCAACAGGAAGGCCTCCCCCCCCCCCCCCCCCCCCCCCCCCCCTCACGGCCCCTCAATGTCTAAAATGTTGACATTAGATTGTTCCCTCGTTCTCCCAAACTCTGAAGGTCGGTGAACCGGCTTCTTCTGTCGCTGGTGGTGGAACAGCCCCCCTCATCCGTGGAATCCATTGATCTCCCAATATCCTCCCAATATCGTTGTGTCCTTCCTAAAATAAGGTGAGCAGAACTGTGCACGGTCAATCTATGTGTCCTGCTGTAATTTGACTTGGTGCATTGTGTGCAGTTCTGGTCTCTACACAACAGGATGGATGTGGTAGCAATAGAGAGAGTGTGGTAGAGACTGGCCATGGTTGTGGACTTTGTTATTCAACAACAGGAGCCCAGAGTGCAGGTACATAGTTCCTTGAAATGGGGCAATGCAGATAGATAGAGTGGGAAAGAAAGTGTGTGGCACACTTGCCTTCATCGGTCATGGTACTGAGTATAGGGGTTGGGTTGTAATGTTACAGCAGTATAAGTTGTTGATGAGACCATATTGTGTGCAATTCTGTTTGCCCAGCACCAGTAAGGATGTGATTAAACTGAAAAGGGTTCAGACAAGATTTGCAAGGGTATTGTTGGGACTGGACAGCTTGAGTTATGAGGAGAGGCTGGATTTTGAATTGTTTTCCCTGGAGCATAGGAGGCCGAGGAATATTCTTGTAAAGGGTTATAACCTCTTGTAGACGTTCCTACAGGAACCTGAGGGGAAACTTTTTGACACACAGGGTGGTGGGTGTATGGACCGAGCTGCTGGAGGAGGTAGTTGAAGCAGGTAGTATCGCAAAGTTTAAGAAACATTTGAACAGGTACATGGATAGGATAGGTTTAGAAGGATATGGGCTAAACACAGGCAGGTCGGACCAGTAAAGATGGGACATGTTGGTTGATGTGAGTGAGTTGGGCCATAGGCCTGTTTCCATACTGTATGACTCAATATATATATATGTGTGTGTGTGTGTGTGTGTGTGTGTGTGTGTGTGTGTGTGTGTGTGTGTGTGTGTGTGTGTGTGTGTGTGTGTGTGTGTGTGTGTGTGTGTGTGTGTGTGTGTGTGTGTGAGTGTGTGTGTGTGTGTGAGAGAGAGTGTGTGTGTGTGTGTGTGTGTGTGTGTGTGTGTGTGTGTGAGTGTGTGTGTGTGTGTGTGTGTGTGTGTGTGTGTGTGTGTGTGTGTGTGTGTGTGTGTGTGTGTCTGTGTGTGTGTGTGTGTGAGAGAGTGTGTGTGTGTGTGTGAGAGAGCGTGTGTGTGTGTGTGTGTGTGTGTGTGTGTGTGTGTGTGTATCAAGTTCAAGTTCAAGTTGACATTTATTGCCACATGCACCAACTAAGGTACAGTAAAACTTGATTTACCATGCAGCCATACAAACAAAAGAGCACAATACACAATAGAATATAACATAAACATCCACCACAGTAAAATCAACATTCTTCACTGTGATGGAAGGCAATAACTTTGCCAGTCCACCTCCTTTGTTCATCCATGGTCGGGTCCATGAACCCTCTGCAGTCGCCGGTACGGATGGCCCGATGTACAGGCCCTCTCGTCGTGATGCTTGAAACTCTGACGTCGGGACGGACGGACACTCCGCGGCTTGGTGGTCCCGAATCGGCCGCTTCCTACCGGAGACCGGGGCTTCACGATGTTATAGGCTGCTGGCCGGAGGTCGGAACACTTCTTCTGGCGACCCCCGGCAATTGCTCACCCGCTCCGCGATGGAAAGTCCACAATGCGCCCGTAGTTAGAAGCTCTGCAGATCGCGGCTTCAGGACGTTGTAGTCGGGCCAGCGATCGGAGCACTTCTTCTGCCGACCCCCGGCAAGGGATCGCCCGGCTACACGATGGAAAGTCAGCTCTGCGCCCGCTGCGGAAGCTCTGGACCCGACTCCGGGAAAGGCCGCAGCAACCCGAGTTGTTAGGCCGCGAGGGAGGTCGAAATGCAACTACGAGAAAAGTCGCATTCCACCGAGGTAATTGTAATTGTAATTGTAAATTGTAATTGTAATTGTAATTGTAATTGTAATTGTAAATCTTTATTGTCATTTCCTGAGTATTCGCATACTCAGAGGAAACAAAAAAACGTTTCTCAACCAGTGTCCATTCAGTTTTCGTTACAAAATAAATAGCAATTAAAATTAAAATACATGTCATGAACAATCTAACCCTCTAATAACATTCAATAACATTCAACAGCCGTTCCGACCGGCAGCGGCACAACAGTGGCTCTGCTGCAGTGTGGGGTGTTTGTGCGCGATACTTGGCAGGGGGGAAAGTTCATTTAACAGTCTTATAGCCTGTGGGAAGAAGCTGAGGAGCATCCTGCTGGTTTTGCAGCTGATGCTCCTGTACCTCTTCCCAGATGGGAGGATGGTGAAAAAGTCATGCGATGGGTGGTAAGGGTCTTTGATGATGGAGATGGCTCTGTTGATGCATCTCTTCTTGTATATGTCCAGCAGGAAGGGGAGTGGAGCACCAATAATCCTGCTTGCGGTCTTCACTATCCTGTCCAGTTGGTGCCGTTCGTACGCCTTGCAGCTCCCGAACCAGGAAGTGATGCCGTATGTCAGTGTGCTCTCGACAGTCCCCCTGTAAAAAGTCCGTAGATGTGTGGTGGGGAGGCCTGCTTTCCGTAGTCTTCGGAGGGGGTGAAGTCGCTGCTGGGCTCTCTTGACCAGAGCCGTGGTGTTGGCCGTGGACGTCAGGTCATCAGACAGGTGTAGTCCTAAGAACTTCATGCTGCTGACCCTTTCCACATCAGCTCCGTCGATGTGCAGAGGTGCATGGTGATGTTTCCCCGCCCTCCTGAAGTCAACCACCATCTCCTTAGTTTTTCCCACGTTAAGAATGAGGTTGTGGGATTTGCACCAACCTGTGAGCAGCTCCACCTCCATCCTGTACGCCGATTCATCGTTGTCACTGATGAGACCCACTACTGTTGTGTCATCAGCGAACTTGCTGATGAAGTTGTTATTGAGTCTGGCAGTACAGTCGTGTGTCAGCAGACTAAACAGAAGGGGGCTTAGGACACAGCCTTGGGGTGAGCCAGTGCTCACGGCTATGGTTTTTGATGTCCTACTGCCCACCCTGACTGTCTGCTGCCGCTGCGACAGGAAGTTCAGGACCCAGCTACATGTGCCAGCATCAACCCCCAACAGCTCCAACTTCTCCACCAGCTGCTGCGGGATGATTGTATTGAAAGCGGAGCTGAAGTCTATGAAGAGGATCCTGGCATAGGTTTTTTCCGATCGAGATGTGACAATACGAGGTTCAGTGTTGTTGAGACTGCGTCCTCTGTGGATCGGTTGGCTCTGTAGGCGAACTGCAGTGGGTCTAGGTCGGCAGGTAGACTATTTTTGATGTGCTGCATAACTAGTCGCTCAAAACACTTCATTACAATGGGTGTTAGGGCCACTGGTCGAAAGTCGTTATGGCAGGCTGGGTTTGGTTTCTTCGGTACAGGGACGATGGTGGCACTCTTAAGACAATTCGGCACTACTGCCTGGCTGAGTGAGATGTTAAAAATGTCTGTGAAGACATCCTTCAGTTGCTCGGCACAGTCTCTTAGAACGCATCCAGGAATGTTGTCCGGCCCTGCAGCTTTGCGTGGATTGACGCTGGCAAAGGCCTTTTTAACTCTGGCTGCGGACAGCCTGAGCGACTGGTCACTGGGAGATGGCAGTAGTGCACGTGTCTGGGTGCTGTTTTTAACCTCAAACCGTGCGTAGAACTCGTTCAGTTCATCTGGTAGGGAGGGGTTGCTTTGGCATATCCGCATCGGGGGGGGCTTGTAGTCAGTGATGGTCTGAAATCCCTGCCACAAGCGACGTGTGTCTTTGTCATTTGCGAAGTGGCTATTAAGTTTTTGTCCGTACAGCCTCTTCGCTTCCCTGATCCCCCGGGATAGGTTACCCCTTGCCAGTTTGTATGCTGCGTTGTCCCCAGATTTGAATGCCGCATTCCGGATTCTCAGTAGGGAACAAACTAGGGAAAAAAAGAGACTAAAAAACAGTTCCCCACAATATATAAATACATATATATACTGAACTTCTTTTTGTTTATTATATTGTTTACAGAGTATTATGTTTGCATATTCTGTTGTACTGTTGCAAGTAAGAATTTAATTGTTCTGTTTGGGTCAATTGACAATAAAATGTTCTTGACACTTGGCTCAAAAACCAGACGGAGTCAAGTGTTTAATCATCATATGCACTGACAACCGAACAATTACATTTATTACATACAGGAGTGTAACAAGCATATAAACACATTGATAATATACAATTAACAAAATCAATAAATTAATGACCACAATACTAGTGCAAAAAAAGCCAAGTCTTAGTGCAGATTAGTGTGGCGTCGTCTTCAACTGCCTGATGGTTGTTGGGAAGAAACCCTGCAATCACAGTTTTCAGTCTTCTGAACCTTCTCCCTAATGGTAGGAGTGAAATGAGAGTGTGGCCGGCGTGGTCACCGTCTTTTCTCCCGCAAGGTAGGAGATTCCAAAAATTGAGGGCACAGGTTTAAGCTGAGAGGGGAGAGATTTAATGGGAACGGAGGGACAAACTTTGTGCAGAGGGTCATGGGCATGTGGAACAAGCTGTTAGAGAAAGTAGCAGAAGCAAGTACTATTACAACAAAAAAAACATTTGAACAGGTACATGAATAGCAAAGATTTGGAGGGATGTGGGTCAAATGCAGACTGAAAGGCACCTCAATTGGCTTGCATGAGTTGGCCCAAAGGGCCTGTTTCCATGCTGTATAACAATTTATCCCTTCTGGACTGACTCCAATGCCAGTGTCCTTCCTTAAATAGGACGAGCTGCACTGTGCATGGGACCCTAAGAGTGGACTCACCAACATGCTGTCCACCTGTAACTAAACCTACATATTCTTACATCTTAACCTCTTTGCAATGAAGGACAATGTACGCTCTCCCTTCCCAACTAGCGGCTGCCCTTCCTGCTAACGCTTGGTGTTTCAAGCACCAGAGCTGCTCTGTTCCTCTGCGCTCTCCTCTACTGTAGGAGGGGGGTGGTATGACTAAGTTCCAAGCTATGGCGGAACAGACCTGCCCTTTCCAGAAGGTGGTGATAATGTAGTGGGTGGCCCTACTCCTGGCTGAATCCTCTCCATTGTGGGAGTGTGGGGATCACCGGCCTGGTGAGATCAGTGACAGTGCATCAGTCTTCATGGAGAGGACTTGTTGTGTGGTTGCTGCAAGAGTGCCTGTGGGTGTGAGAGAGTATGTGACAGTGTGCTAGTGCAAGAGCGTGTATTTGTAAGAGAGAGTGTATGTGTGTGTGTGTGAAAGCACGTGTGAAAGTGTATGTGCATGAATGTGAATGTCTGTGTGAGTCTGTACGTGTGTATCTGTGAAACTATGCATGTGAATGGGTGTGGGTGTGAGTATGCCTGTGTGTGTATGTCAACTCCAGTAGCGTTTATTGTCATACAAGTACAGTGCGGTACAAATACAATGCCATTGTTGCTTGCAACAGCATCGCAGGTTCATAGACGCAATTAACGCACAAATGTCTAATGTTAATGACTTTAGTCTTCTGCACCTCCTGCTCGATGGTAGCAGGGGGAAGAGAGCATGGCCTGGGTGGTGGGGATCCTTGATGATGAATGCTGCCTCAAGCGGATGTTTTCAATGGTGGGAAAGACTATGTGTCCATGATGAACACCTTTTGTGTTCCTGTGCCTTGGAATTGGCCATACCAGGCCATGATGCAATCAGTCAGGATAGTTTCTACAGTGCAGCTGTGGAAGTTTGTCAGAGTCACAGTGACTTGCTGAATCTCTTTAAATCTTGAAGAAAGTACAGACATTGGTGCACCTTCTTCATGATTGCATCTATGTGCTGGGCCCAGGACAGGATGTCTGAGCAGTTATCATCCAGGAATTTGAAGGTGCTAACTCTCTCCAAAGCCAACTGGCACGTAGTCTCCCGACTTCCCTGTTCTGAACTCACTAACTGGTCCCTTGCTTTTGTTGATGTTGAGCGAGAGGTTGTTGTTGCAGGGCCACTCAATTAGGTATCCTATCTCTCCCCATTAGTCTGAGTCATCACCTGTGATTTGGCCACCAGCAATGGTGTCATGGATGTGTAGATAGCATTGGAACTGTGAGGAGCCACACAATAAGGAGTGAAGATCAGAGGGCTCCGCTCACTGCTAAGGAGGAGGACATGTTGTTACCAATCCATACTGATTGAGGCCTGCCGATGAGGAAGTCAGTGATCCAGCTGTAAAGAGAAGAGAGATCCAGGTCTTGGAAATTGGTGATGAGTTGGAGAAGATGATAGTGTTGAACACTGAGCTGCAGTCAACAAACAGCAGCCTGATATGTGTAACAAGGAACTGCAGATGCTGGTTTACACTGAAGATAGACACAAAATGCTGGAGTAACTCAGCGGGTCAAGCAGTATCTCTGGAGGAAAGGAACTGGTGATGGTTCAGGTTGAAACCCTTCTTCAGATTGATATGTGTTCCTGTTATCCAGATGGATAATTAAGGACAAACCCACTTATCTGGGTCCATCTGGATTCCCATTGTGTAGGAAGGAACTACAGATGCTGGTTTAAATCGGAGATTGGACAAAATGCTGGGGCAACTCAGCGGGACATGCAGCATCTCTGGAGAGAAGGAATGGGTGACGTTTTGGGTCGAGACTCTTCTGCAGACTGAAAAAGGGTCTCGACCGGATTGCCATGGTATTGTGTCAGCATGACCTTGATGGGCTAAAGGCCCATCCTTTCATGTTGTGACCTCTCTTTGATTCTATGGACCACAAAATGACTGCAGCCCTGAAGTCCTCTTGGGATCTTACTAGACTAGGTGGGACCCGTTGGGTCTCTTTGTCACACAGGAGGCCTAGTTCCCCCCAAACACAATTTTCCACCATTAAGCCACAGTCCCCAACTGCGCATGATCGGGTGACGGTCCCACACTAACGGCAGAAGTTAAGTTAAGGATAATAACTTTGCATTTAATATTTCCATTACCTCGCCTTTTCTCTTCCTACTCCTATCCTCCTCCATTCCCCCCTCACCCCCCAGCACTGTTCCCCTCCTCCTGACCTTTCACCTGCGAGACAGGGAAAGGGAGGGAGAGATGAAGGGAGGTAGAGAGGCAGAGAGAGAGGGGTGGAAAGAAAGAGGGAGGGGAGGGAATTAGGGAGGGAGAGAGGGAGGGAGGGAGGGAGGGATGGAGATTGAAGGGAGAGAGGGAGGGAGGGAGAGAGGATGGAGGGAGGGAAACGGGAGGGAGGGAGGGAAGAGAGAGGGACAGGGAGCGAGAGGGGGGAGGAAAAGGGAGAGGGAGGGAGGGAGAAAGAGACAGAGAGGGGAAAGAGAGGGGGTGGAAGAGTGGATGGATAGAGGGAGAGGTTGAGAGAGAGGGAATTAGGGGTGGGAGAGAGGGAAGGAGAGAGGGAGAGAGAGAGAGGGAGGGAGGGAGAGAGGGAGGGGGGAGAGAAGGGAGAGAGGGAGGGAGAGAGGGAGGGAAAGAGAGAGGGAGAGGGAGGGAGAGAGAGGGAGGGAGAGAGGGAGGAGAGAGGGAGGGAGAGAGGGAAGGAGGGAGAGAGAGAGAGAGAGGAGGGAGAGAGGGAGAGAGAGAGTGGGAGAGAGAGAGAGAGAGAGAGAGAGAGAGAGAGAGAGAGAGAGAGAGAGAGAGAGAGAGAGAGTGGAAGGGAGGGAGGGGGTAAGGAGGGTTTGTCCCTGACCCCAGACCCAGGCTTATCCTTGCAATGGTTGCATTGCCGGGCTGCAGGTTCTATCACGTCCACGGTCATTGCCCCATCCCAAGCCCCGGGCTCAGCCCTCACTTCAGCGCCTGCCTCAGGCTCGACGGCCCCAGCCCAGGCCCAGACCCCGGGCTCATCCTTGGCTCCAGCCCAGGTCCAGGCCCACGGCACCAACCTCACTACCCGGCCACCGCCACTGATTCACCGCGGCGCTGGTGGCGACCTCCAGCCGACTGACAGCGGACGCGGCCAATCAGTGCAGCAATGGTGCAAGAAGAGGCATCGCCGTCCCGGCGATGGCCCTTCCTGACTGACAGGAGAGAGGACCAATCTGCGTGGTGGCGACTGACAGGAAAAGTGACCAATCTGAGCATGCGCGGTTTTTAATAACTTTTACAAAATACCATCGATCGGAACGAAACTTGTCGCACTTGAGCACAGGAGAAAGGTGAGTAAGGTGGGGAAAAATCGTAGCGCTATCGTGTATCATATTTGCACAAATAGAAAAACCGCGCAAACTGGTAGAGCACAAGACCAGAGTTTTAGTTATGTGCTAGACCAAGTGCAGACCCATTGGGTTTCCTACCGTAATGCACCCGTTCCCTACCCGTAGCCCCCACGGGAGGCGTGGTCCTCTAACTCAAGGCATTACCGAATGTAAGATTCCAGCACTCCCCTTGCCTTCCTCAGCAGTGATCTTTAAAAAAAAATCCAATTGCACTTACCCAGTGTGTTGCAATAGCAATTCGTCCTCCCCCTGCTAGTCGAGCCAGAGTTAACATTTCATGTCAGAAAGTCTTCATCAAAATTGAGAAAGGGTGAAAAGAAAGGTCAGAATAAGTGTTGGAGACGGAGGCAAGAAGAAAACTGTGAGGCATCCGTGATCTTGGCTCAGTTTTTTGTAATTTGTATGCCTGTCCTGCTGGACACGTCCCACAATCCCATATTTGCTACACATAACAAAGATACATTTAACCCCCTAACTGCACCCGAGAGGTAGCTCTTTCCACAGCCCTTCCTACCTTACGCACCACCTCCCAATCCCTTCCATTTGGAATTACAGTAGCTAATTTGTTGCCACTCTGAACTGCGTGAGGGGGACTCGTGAATATTTATGTCTTTATTTGGTAGCTTGTGAATATGGGTAATGGAAGAGGAGACTTTCTGGCTGAGTGAGCATGAAGGAGGTAGGGAAAGGGACCTGGCTCTCAGCAGGTGTGGGGCAACAGAATATAGACCAGTACAGCACAGGAACAGACAATATATGTCGAACACCATGCCAATCTAATTATTCCCATCTTCTCGCATAAGGCCAATGACTCTATTCCCTGATTTCCTTAACATAGAAACATAGAAACATAGAAAATATGTGCAGGAGTAGGAGTTTTTTCTCATCTCGGTCCTAAAAGATTTCCCCTTTATCCTTAAACTGTGACCCCTTGTTCTGGACTTCCCCAACATTGGGAACAATCTTCCTGCATCTAACCTGTCCAACCCCTTAAGAATTTTGTAAGTTTCTATACGATACCCCCTCAATCTTCTAAATTCTAGCGAGTACAAGCCGAGTCTATCCAGTCTTTCTTCATATGAAAGTCCTGACATCCCAGGAATCAGTCTGGTGAACCTTCTCTGTACTCCCTCTATGGCAAGAATGTCTAATGTGTCTAAATGTTACTTTGACGTTGGTATTATATCTGCCTCTACCACGTCCCCAGGCAATGCATTCCAGGCACCTACCACCCTCTGTGTAAAGAAATCTTACCTCATAAATCTCTTACATTCCATCTTAAACCTATGCCCTCTAGTATTGTACATTTGCATCCTCTACCCTATCTATGCCATTCAGAATCTTATATAATTCTATCAGGTTGCTCCAGCGGAAACAGTCCAAGTTCTTTCAACCTCTCCTTACGTTCTCTAACCCAGGCAACATCCTGGTAAACATCCTCAGCACCTTCTCCAAAGCACTCTGCATCCTTCATATAACCATATAACCATATAACAATTACAGCACGGAAACAGGCCATCTCGGCCCTACAAGTCCATGCCGAACAAATTTTTTTCCCCTAGTCCCACCTGCCTGCACTCATACCATAACCCTCCATTCCCTTCTCATCCATATGCCTATCCAATTTATTTTTAAATGATACCAATGAACCTGCCTCCACCACTTCCACTGGGAGCTCATTCCACACCGCTACCACTCTCTGCGTAAAGAAGTTCCCCCTCATATTACCCCTAAACTTCTGTCCCTTAATTCTGAAGTCATGTCCTCGTGTTTGAATCTTCCCTATTCTCAAAGGGAAAAGCTTGTCCACATCAACTCTGTCTATCCCTCTCATCATTTTAAAGACCTCTATCAGGTCCCCCCTTAACCTTCTGCGCTCCAGAGAATAAAGACCTAACATCCTTCCTATAATTGGGCGACCAAAATTGTACACCATACTCCAGATTTGGTCTCACCAATGCCTTGTACAATTTTAACATTACATCCCAGCTTCTATACTCAATGCTCTGATTTATAAAGGCTAGCATATCAAAAGCTTTCTTTACCACCCTATCTATATGAGATTCCATCTTCAAGGAACTATGCACGGTTATACCCAGATCCCTCTGTTCAACTGTATTCTTCAATTCCCTACCATTTACCTGTGATGCGGCACCCAGAAATTAATACTAGTTCCAATGTGGTCTCATTAAACTTTTACAGAACTGCAACATGACGTCAACTTTTATCCTCAATGTCCTGATAAATGAGGGCAAGCATGCCATACTTATCTTGATCATATCTTTATCGTCTCATCCGCTTGTGTTTGCTACTTGTAGGGGACTATGGACATGCACCCCAAGTAGTGAAGAGAGATCTATGGTAACTATGGCTAAGCAGGCAAGAACATGCTTTATCTGTTTTCTTCTCAGCAGTCACATTACTGAACATTGACTAGTTTTTCTGCACATTACCACATTACATGTAGCTTTTTAAACTAGCGACACCATATGGGTTATTTAATATTTACCAATGGGTTTAGGTTTTCATGTCTTTTGTGTTGGATTACAGTTTAAATCCTTTGCAGGCACTTGCAACTGAAGGATATAATTTGATGCAGTGTTGGGTAACAATTCATTTAAGGGTATATCCTATTATATTTTGTATGACTGGCAATTGCCCTGTGAAGGGGATTATTGCTTCAACAGCCATTCATTTCCACCTGAACACATACTTTCTTTTCAAGTGCATTTGCAGTGAATGATTCCATTAGTGCAGTTTATTTCAGTGAACAGTGCTCAGATGTAATGACATTATGCATAAATCAAAGGACTAGGCTAAATATTATACCTACAATCTGAAAGGCAAATATATGCAATGGGAAAAATAGCAGGAGTAGCTCCAATCTGAAGAACTAACTTCATTTTATTTATAATAAAATAAACATTCTCTTCAGTATTTCTCAGAGACAGTTTAATACATCAATTTTTTCCTCCTCCCTTTTTTACTCTGCTGCAGGGCCTGGTAATTACATACCTCTGTGAACTTGATTGCTGTTTTTTACGTTTTCATTTTGCATTGCCGCTCCCTTTGATCCAGGACAAAGCTCTTTTCCTTCGAATGCACAGTAGGGTGGCAGCAGATTAGGAAACTCTTCTTGCAAACTGCAGAGATTCCTGGTTGTCAGAAATCCCGAAGTCACGCAACTTTGCATTGCTTAGACCAGCAACCCTGTTCTTTCTGGGCCCCTAGCATGACAAAAAAAAATAATTGCTGTTACATTTGCTCAATATCCATCCTTTTAACCACATCTCCAATATTGTCTTCTTCAGCTTGCCATTAATTGTTTGATGGTATTGATCTGCATGTTTCCTCCCTCTCTTCTGTCAGTAACACCCTTGTGACATTATTTTCTCTATTGCCTGTGGCAGTTCTACCACTGTCGTGAGAGAGAACCCAAACAAAATAAATCCTCTACACTTGCCTGAGAACGATATTAGTGAATTCAGAAAAATACGCCTAATCAAGTAGTTAGCATCCAACAAATAGAGAATAAACAAAGAATACAATCAGGGCACTCCATAATCCAATTGAATGTTGGAGCATATGAATGATGGCCGTATTTCAGGGCAGATGAAATATAATAATTGAGTAAATTATTGAAAGATATTGCAGAAATAAAACAAAAAATGATTGTTTAGTGGATTCATCTGGCACAAATTGAAACAAAGATACTGATTAAATTATCACATAAGAAAACTATCAGCAAATTATCGTTGTTTTATTTTAGTAGTAATACAGTACAATAACCGCGTATGCTGGAATTTAAACTGGACTACCACTGCATTATGCAGAATGCTGCCTGGATTAGAGGGTATTAACTGTACAGAGAGATTAGACAGACTTCACCATCAGGGGCGCCGCAGGATCGGCAGCCCCGCCAACAGTCTGTTCGTGCATTTTAAAAATGTTTTGTGTGTGTTAAAAGTTAGTGTAAATGTTCTCCAGTTTGGAGGGGTCAGGGGAAACTCTTTTTTTAGTTTCTTACCTTGCCGGAGATGCGATTAATTTTCAGATCGCATTCTCCGGTGGCTCTGCGGCCTACCATGGATGGAGCTGGAGGCCTACTCGGACTGACCTTGGGCCCCACCGCAGGGCGTGGACTTACATCGGAGTCGATCCCTTGCCTGGGATCGCTCCAACCGAGGCCTGCGGACTTCACATCAGGAGCTCGTAGTCTCGGGAGAGGCCGTAGATGTTGGGAGCTTTAACGTTTCGGAAGGTTCGACCAGCCCCAACATGGGGTTCGATCGTCCAGCGTGGGGGAGCTGACATCCCCCCGATGCAAGAGCTGATTGTCTCAACGCCGAGGGCCCGCTGCCGGCTACAGGAGTCAAGATCTTCCCGTCAACGGACGGCTCGATGCCCCCGACCGTGGGAGAGTAAAGGGACGAGATTGAACTTTTTTTGGTCTTCCATCACAGTGAGGAATGTGGAGGAGTCACTGGTGGATGTTTAAGTTAAAATGTGTTTTGTGTGTTTCGTTGCTTTTTATTTGTATGACTGACCTGGCAAATGAAATTCCTCAGATGTTGCAAAACATACTTGGCTGATAAAGTACTATTGTGATTGTGAATAGTTTTCCTTGGAGGTTTGGAAGCCAAGGGGAAACCTGATACAAGTATATAAAATTATAAAATAAAGAAGAATATATATGATAGATATGAGGATATGGTGATATGGAGGTTATGATACAGATGTGCAAGACATTGGTGAAGCCACATTTGGAGTATTGTATCCAGTTTTGGTCATTGTTATAGGAAATATGTTGTTAAGCTGGATAGGGTACAGAGAAGACTTTGAGCATGTTGACAGGACTCGAGAGCCTGAGCTTTAGGGAATGATTCAGCAGGATTGGACCTTATTCCTTGGACCGCAGGAAGATGATGGGTAATCTTATTGAAGTGTATGTTCATGTGAAGATTAGGGTAAAAGCACAAAATAATCTTTTATGCAGAGTAGGAGAATCAAGAATCATGGGACACAGGTTTAAGGTGAGGGAGGGGAAAGATTTGATATTAACCTTTTTTATACAAAGAGTGGTGGGTGTTTGGAACAAGCTGGTAGAGGAGGTAGTTGATTCAGGTACAATCACAACATTCAAAAGACATTTGGGAAGGTGCATCGATAGGATAGGTTTAGAAAGATATGGGCCAAACACAGGTAGGTGTATTTGGGACATGTTGGTCGACATGCGCATGTTGGGCTGACAACATAGAAACATAGACATAGAAAATAGGTGCAGGAGTAGGCCATTTGGCCCTTCGAGCCTGCACCGCCATTCAATATGATCATGGCTGATCATCCAACTCAGTATCCTGTACCTGCCTTCTCTCCATACCCCCTGATCCCTTTAGCCACAAGGGCCACATCTAATTCCCTCTTAAATATAGCCAACGAACTGGCCTCAACTACCTTCTGTGGCAGAGAATTCCACAGATTCACTGCTCTCTGTGTGAAAAATGTTTTTCTCATCTCGGTCCTGAAAGACTTCCCCCTTATCCTTAAACTGTGACCCCTTGTCCTGGACTTCCCCAACATTGGGAACAATCTTCCTGCATCTAGCCTGTCCAACCCCTTAAGAATTTTGTAAGTTTCTATAAGATCCCCCTCAATCTTCTAAATTCTAGCAAGTACAAGCCGAGTCTATCCAGTCTTTCTTCATATGAAAGTCCTGACATCCCAGGAATCAGTCTGGTGAACCTTCTCTGTACTCCCTCTATGGCAAGAATGTCTTTCCTCAGATTAGGAGACCAAAACTGTGCGCAATACTCCAGGTGTGGTCTCACCAAGATCCTGTACAACTGCAGTAGAACCTCCCTGCTCCTATACTCAAATCTTTTTGCTATGAATGCTAACATACCATTCGCTTTCTTCACTGCCTGCTGCACCTGCATGCCTACTTTCAATGAGTGGTGTACCATGACACCCAGGTCTTGTTGCATCTCCCCTTTTCCTAATCCGCCACCATTCAGATAATAATCTACTTTCCTGTTTTTGCCACCAAAGTGGATAACCTCACATTTATCCACATTATACTGCATCTGCCATGCATTTGCCCACTCACCCAACCTATCCAAGTCACCTTGCAGCCTCCTAGCATCCTCCTCACAGCTAACACTGCCCCCCCAGCTTTGTGTCATCCGCAAACTTGGAGATGTTGCATTCAATTCCCTCATCCAGATCATTAATATATATTGTAAATAGCTGGGGTCCCAGCAATGAGCATTACGGTACCCCATTAGTGACTGCCTGCCATTCTGAAAAGGACCCGTTTACTCCTACTCAGGGGCAGCACAGTGGCGCAGCGGTAGAATTGCAGCCTTTCATTGCTTGCAGCACTGGAGACCCGGGTTTGATCCCGACTATGGGTGCTGTCTGCACGGAGTTTGTACATTCCCCCATGACCGTGTGGGTTTTCTCAAAGATCTTCAATTTCCTCCCACACTCCGAAGATGTACAGGTATGTAGTTAAATTGGCTTGGTGTAAATGTAACAATAGTCACTAGTGTGTGTAGGATAGTGTTAAGATGTGGGGATCGATGGTCAGCGCGGATCTGGTGGGCCGAATGGCCTGTTTCTGCTCTGTATCTCCCAACTAAACTAAACTAAACTAAACTAAACTAAACTAAACTAAACTAAACCTGTCTTCATTGACAGGGTTGACAGTGGAGAGAATCAACAACTTTAAGTTCCTGGAAGTGCAGATCTCTGAAGGTTTGTCTTAGGCCTAGTACATTGAATCATAGAAACATAGAAAATATGTGCAGGAGGAGGAGGCCATTCGGCCCTTCGAGCCAGTATCACCATTCATTGTGATCATGGCTGATTGTTCCCTATCTATAACCCGAGCCTGCCTTCTCCCCATATCCCTTGACTCCACTAGCCCCTAGAGCTCTATCTAACTCTCTCTTAAATCCATCCAGTGACTTGGCCTCCACTGCCCTCTGTGGCAGGGAATTCCATAAATTCACAATTCTCTGGGTGAAAAAGTTTTTTCTCACCTCAGTCTTAAATGACCTCCCCTTTATTCTAAGAATCAATCATAAAGAAAGGCCATCAACGCCTCTACTGATTGAGGAGATTTGTTAAGTTGATGAATACTCTCTTGAACTTCTGAACAATCATGAGGTGTCGGAAATGGTCCAGGTGAATTTGAGTGCCGGATGGAAGTTCGTAGTGAAATGGATGAAGTCAGTGAGTTGTGCATGGGTGCAGGAGATAGCACCAATGCAGTTGTCGATGTAGCGGAGGTAGAGTTCGGGTATAGGGCCACGGTACGCCTCGAACAAGGATTGTTCGACGTACCCTACAAAAATGCAGGCATAGCTGGGGCCCATGCGCTTGCCCATAGCTATGCCTTGGATTTGGAGGAAATGGGAGGAGTCAAACGAAAAGTTGTTGAGGGTAAGGACCAGCTGAGCTAGGCGGAGGAGAGTATCAGTAGATGGGGATTAGTTGGTCCTGCGGTCGAGGAAGAAACGGAAGGCATTAAGACCCTCCTGGTGGGGGATGGAGGTGTAGACTGACTGGACATCCATGGTGAAGATGAGGGAATGGGGGCCTGGAAAACAGAAGTTATGGAGGAGATGAAGAGCGTGTGAGGTGTCTTGGACATGTTAATCCTGGCTAAATTGGAGCAGCTAGGACTTCAAAATGGGGTTAAGTTTCAGGGTTGCTGGGAGATTTGGTCAAATTGGAATTGCTCTCTGCAGAGCTGGGACAAGCTGCAGAGAGGTGCCAGAGTGTCTGGAGCTTAGATACAATTTGCAAGCAAAGAATGGGAAGATCTGCAAACCCTGTCAATTTGGTGCAAAATGCACAGAATGGATTGGATGGCTGCAAACCAGACATACACCTTGTAAATAGATGTACATAATGTTGCACAGTTTAACTTTGCCAAGTGTTGATTGGATGAGGTGTTGAGCCTTGTCTGGGTTCTATAAGTCAGGGTAAATGTTTCTCAGTTGGCATCCTCTCGAAGTCCGTTTTGAATACAATGCATTGAACTGTTGTATCGTTGCGTTAGGGGGATGCCTGTTATGTATGGGGTTTAATTAATATCTGTAATTGGGTTATTGAGAGACCACCGCCATGTGGTTCGGCCCCTCGAGGTCCCGGGACATATAAAAGTCCGCGATCACGAGGCTCAACGTCGGTCTTCAGGAAGAGCGCTCTGGACTGCGTGAACTTCTGGAGTGTTTCTGTCTGAGCGAGGACTAGAGGGCTTGAACAGGCAGACACAAGGATCGAACCTGCGGTGGGATAGGTACAGTAGTTGAACTGTAACGTACTTTTGGTAAAATAAAATGTTGTTTCGAGCTTGATTCAGTGTTTTTTCTGAAACTAGACTGGGGAGAAGCTTAGAAACGAACAATTGTCAGACATGGGTAGGGAGGGATTTAAACGGGGGGGAAAGGATGGAGTCGGGGTCTGTGGAAATAGGTTTAGTGGGACATGAACAAGCAGAAACAATGGGTCTGCCAGGACAGTCAGGTCTGTGGATTTTGGGGAGAAGATAAAATCGTGCCGTGCGGGGCTGGGAGGGCAGGGGACCAGAAGTGATTAAGCCAATGATAGTGTTTGAGATAATGGCCTGGTGCTCATCCGTGGGGTCATGGTCCAAGGATAAGCAGGATGAGATGTCTGAAAGTTGGCGCCTGACCTGAGACTTGTCGAGATCAATGCGCTAGACTACCACAGCACCTCCCATAGTCGGCAGGTTTGATCACCAAGTATGGGTTGTTCCAGAGTGAGTGGAGGGCTGTACGTTCAAGGGAGGGAGAGGTTAGAGTGAGAAAGGGGAGTGGAGAAGTTGAATATCTAACAGATGTTAACAGATAGCTTTGTTGAGAAATAATTCATCTTTTATATATTTTAAGAGGTTTTAATTTTAATACTGTTGTTTGAGAGATTAATATTAGGCAGTTTACTGGAAAATTGTTCATCTTGAGTGGAACCTTGGGAGACATTACATCCACTTGAGAACTGCCCTCAATTTAGGCTTTAACCTAAAATGCAATGCCTGTAAGTGTTGCATGGTGAAGTGCTACCAATGGACCACAGCTGATATTGCAAGACTGCCTGTTGGTAAGAGAAAGGTCAAAAAAGCGGTTATTTCCTCCTCTTTATTACATCACAAGGGCTGAACAGTGGCACAGCGGTAGAGTTGCTGCCTCACAGCGCCAGATAACTGGGATTGATCCTGACAACACATGCTGTACGGAGTTTGTATATTCTCCCTGTGACCATGTCTGGTTTCCTCCCACATTTTCAAAGATGTGAGCTTTGTAGGGTTAGGGTTAGGGTTAGGGTTAGGGTTAGGGTTAGCACCTCATATTCCGCTTGGGGAGTCTGCATCCTGCTGGCATGAACATTGAATTCTCCCAATTTTGTTAGCCCTTGCTGTCTCCTCCCCTTCCTCAGCTCTCGGGCTGCCTCCTCCTCCCATCCCCAGCCTTCGGGCTCCTCCTCCTCCTTTTTCCTTTCTCTGGAATTCTCTGCCACAGAAGGTAGTTGAGGCCAGTTCATTGGCTATATTTAAGAGGGAGTTAGATGTGGCCCTTGTGGCTAAGGGGATCAGAGGGTATGGAGAGAAGGCAGGTACGGGATACTTAGTTGGATGATCAGCCATGATCATATTGAATGGCGGTGCAGGCTCGAAGGGCCGAATGGCCTACTCCTGCACCTATTTTCTATGTTTCTATGTTTCTTCTCCCCGCCACCCCCCATCAGTCTGAAGAAGGGTTTCGTCCCGATACGTTGCCTATTTCCTTTGCTCCATAGATGCTGCTGCACCCGCTGAGTTTCTCCAGCATTTTTGTGTACCTTCGATTTTCCAGCATCTGCATCCTTCTTAATCACTTAAACACTTGTAGCTTAATTGGCTTCTATAAATTGTCTCTAGTGCGTAGGATAGAACTAGTGTACGGGTGATCGCTGGTTGAGCAGACTCAATGTGATGAAGGGGCTGTTTCCACGCTGTATCTCTAATGCTAAAACTAAACCATGGGCTTGGTCTGATAGCCCACTTATCAGTGTGAGTATTGAGCCACAAGTCTCTCTATACTGCATTGGTGGACCTTGTATCATGTCAGAATCAATGAGAAAGGCTTGCTTTTAATATGATTTTTATTAATTTTTACTGACACTATCACACAACACACAACACATTTTATCACAAAATAACATCTTGGATTTCATGGTATGCACGTTGCATGTATTGTAATGCCATTGATAAGCAATGTTTCAACGTTATTGAAGTTCAATAGATGAGAAAGAAGGCTAAATATTCTGAAACAGATGGAGTCCCATTGTCTTGCATCAATCTCTGCTTCTAATACTATTCTTGATTTATTTTTTTACTGGGAATGGATTAAATGCACTAAAGTTATTTTTGAGATTTCAATTTACTCTGCATATCCAGGATAAATGATGATTAAGATGCTTGCTCTGGCATTGTTGAAAAAAAAAAGCAACTTAAGAATAATGTGTGCTGGAAAACTAGCTGCATCCAACCATTCTGTCATGAGGCATCTCATTTCTAGTAAGAGTCATAAGATCATAAGACATTGGATAAGATTTGGGCCATTCAGCCATCGAATCTGCTCCTCCATTTGATCATTGTTGATTTATTTTCCCCTTTCAACCCCAATCTTCTGCCTTCTCCCCGTAACCTTCAATACCGTTAATAATCAAGAACCTATCAATCTCCGTTTTAAAAATACCCAATGAATTGGCTTCCACAGCTGTCTGTGACAATTAAATTCCACAGATTCACCACCATCTGGCTAAAATAACCCCACCTCATCTCCATTGTAAAGGTATGTGCTTTTATCCTGAAACTATGCCTGGTCCAAGACTCTCCCACCACTGGAAACAATCTCTCCACATCCACTCTATCTAGACCCTTCATTATTCAGTAGGTTTCAATGAGATCCCCCTCATCCTTCTGAATAGGCCTGGAGCCATCAAACGCTCATACATTAACCCAAGGGATTGTTGGAATCATTCTTGTAAACATCCTCTGGGCCCTCTCCAATGCCAGCACATCCTTCCTCAGGCCCCAAATCATTAAAGGGCCTGTCCCACTTTCACAACCTAATTCACGACCTACTTGATGCCACGAGTACCTACGCCTAGCATCACGACCTACCTACGACCTACCTACGACCTTGTGGCAACCATGTTGCGAGTATGAGTCAAGGGCAAACTCGGCAGAAGCCGTGAATTAGGTTGTGAAATGGGACAAGCCCTTAAAGGTCAAGTGTATAAATTCTCTCGCCCAATAATAAAGAAGCCAAAAGAACTTACTGCTTTAACTCCCTCACCTAAGATCAGTGTAAAATGACAGATTTGGGCATTTTTCAGCCTCAGGACATCCAAAATGGTTATGATGAATTTCTGAAGTGCTTTACAAGGAAAAAATAGCAGTCACCTGGGCACTGTAAATTCTCACTAACAGCAAACAGTCGATTGTTTTAGCGTTGTTGTTTGAGTGATGAATATTGACCAGGACAGCTGGCAGAAATACATTGCACGTCTTCAGACCTGTACCATTGAATCTTTATATCAACCCAAGGGCAGAAAGAGGGCCGCAAACAAGCGATGGCACTTCCAGCTGTCAAGCATCACTGTATCAATAGAGATTAGACTGACACTGAACCCACGCACTCTCAACGAGTTAAATGTGATGTCTTTAGCAAACAACTCATTTAGTTCCTTGATCCTGAATGGCCTGTACAGCTACATTAACACACCAAGCAATACACACACACACACACACACACACACACACACACCCACGCACACACACACACACACACACACACACACACACACACACACGCACGCACGCACACGCACGCACACACACACACACACACACACACACACACACACACACACACACACACACACACACACACACACACACACACACACACACACACACACACACACACACACACACACACACACACACACACACACACACACACACACAATGTTGTTATGTGTAAGGAAAAAAGGAGTTGCTAACATTACTGAGCAGAACTCTAGCAATATTCAATCTATAGACAAAAAATGTATTTCACAGTTTTTCACAGTTTTTGTTTTGTATATATGTTTAACTAAATTAATTTTGAAATAACATCAAGTCAAGTCAAGCCAAGTTTATTTGTCACATACACATACGAGATGTGCAGTGAAATGAAAGTGGCAATGCTCGCGGACTTTTGTGCAAAAGACAAACAACAAAACAACCAAACAAATTATAAACACAATCATAACACACACATATTCTTTTACATAATAAATAATGGAAGGAAAAACGTTCTGTAGAGTTAGTCCCTGGTGAGATAGGCGTTTACAGTCCGAATTGCCTCTGGGAAGAAACTCCTTCTCAACCTCTCCGTTCTCACTGTATGGCAACGGAGGCGTTTGCCTGACCGTAGCAGCTGGAACAGTCCGTTGCAGGGGTGGAAGGGGTCTCTCATGATTTTGTTTGCTCTGGAGTTGCACCTCCTGTTGTATAGTTCCTGCAGGGGGGTGAGTGAAGTTCCCATAGTGCGTTCGGCCGAACGCACTACTCTCTACAGAGCCTTCTTGTCCTTGGCAGAGCAATTCCCAAACCAGATGGTAATGTTCCCGGACAAGATGCTTTCCACCGCCGCTGCGTAGAAGCACTGGAGGATCCTCGGAGACACTCTGAATTTCCTCAATTGCCTGAGGTGGTAAAGGCGCTGCCTTGCCTTACTCACCAGTACTGAGGCGTGTGATGCCCATGTCATATCCTCAGAGATGTGGACTCCCAGATATTTAAAACAGTTCACCCTATCCACAGGATTCCCATTTATCCTCAATGGAGTGTACGTCCTCGGATGATGTGCCCTCCTAAAGTCCATGATCAGCTCCTTCGTTTTTTTGATGTTCAAGAGGAGGCTGTTATCCTGGCACCAGAGTGCTAGATCAGCCACCTCCTCCCGGTAGGCCTTCTCATCATTGTCTGAGATCAGGCCCACCACCACAGTGTCATCAGCAAACTTAATTATTGAATTGGAGTCATGTGTGTACAGGGAGTACAATAGGGGGCTGAGGACGCAACCCTGGGGCGATCCTGTGCTCAGGGTGAGGGACTTCGATGTATTCCTTCCCATCTTGACTACCTGGGGCCTGGCGGTGAGAAAGTCCAGGACCCAGGCACACAGGGAGGTGTTGAGCCCCAATTCCATTAGCTTCCCGGCCAGTCTGGTGGGGACTATCGTGTGGAAGGCTGAACTGTAGTCTATGAACAGCATCCTCACGTAGCCCCCCTTCTGGCTGTCCAGATGGGAGAGAGCGGTGTGCAAGACCTGGGAGACCGCATTGTCCGTGGATCTGTTCGGACGGTATGCAAACTGTAACGGGTCCATGTTCCGAGGGAGGAAGGCGCAGATGTGATTCTTCACCAGCCTCTCAAAGCATTTCATGACTACCGAGGTAAGGGCCACCGGACGGTAGTCATTCAGGCAGGCTGGGGAGGCATTTTTTGGTACCGGTACAATGATGGATTTTTTGAAGCAGGTAGGGACCACGGACTTGTCCAGGGAGGGGTTGAATAATGTAGTGAGCACTGGAGCTAGCTGCGTAGCACAGGACTTGAGTACTCGCCCCGAGATGCCATCGGGACCTGCAGCTTTCCTCGTGTTCACCCGTGTCAGTGCCCTCCTCACGCGGCACAGTTGCCCCACTATAATATTAAACTTTAACAGAATTAAGAAAGTAAGTGGGAGTAGAAAGTATAGGTAGACAAAACTCAGCAGGTGCAGCATCATCTATGGAGCGAAAGAAATAGGCAACGTTTCGGGCCGAAACCTTTCATCAGACTGACATACTTCAATCTTTATCTCTATCCTGAGCGCTTCACCGGATATTAATAACACACACATATCACTGGTTAATGTAGCAATAGTCATGTCAAATTTTAAATCCTCTTTTTTTAAGAAGGGAAATTATTGCCTGAGCAACTGATTCACTCTGGTTATCTACTATATTTAAAATGTAGCTGCAAAATACTGCAAAAAAGACTCACTGTTCATGCAGCTCCACAAACAGCTGGCTTTCCCATGTCTGTCTAGCATAATACCCAAGAGTTGTGTCACAAATGTTCTATCTTTCCCCTTCAGGAAGGCTCATCTAAGCGTGTGAGCTGGATTAACCCTGAGAAATATCCCCAGAGGCAGCAGTGTAACTGCGGGATAGCAAGATTCCTGATTCCAAAAGGGAACATTCCAGCTTTATTGTGTAGGAACGAACTGCTAGACGCTGATTTAAACTGAAGATAGACGCAAAATGCTGGAGAAACTCAGCCGGACAGGCAACATCTCTGGAGAAAAGGAATAGGTGACTTTTTTGGGTCAAGACCCTTCTATTCAGTTCAATGTAGTTTATTGTCACGTGTACCGAGGCTCAGTGGAAAGCTTTTGTTGGGTTCTAACCAGTCAGCTGAAAAACAATACATGATTACAATCGATCCATTTACAATGCACACAGTAGATACATGATAAGGGAATAACAATTAGTGCAAGGTAAGGCCAGCAAAGTCTGACCAAATTCTGATCACGTTCAATCATCTTCTTCAGTATGAAGAAAGGTCTCGACCCGAAACATCATCTATTCCTTTTCTCATTCTGCCTGTCCCGCCGAGTTACTCCAGCTCTTTGTGTCTATTCCAGCTTTATTGCAGTTAGGATAATATGTCTTATTTTGTACAAGAAAATATGATTTAAGGAACCATTGAGGGAAAAATAATCCATTGTATTTGATGTTTAGTATGTTCTGGTGAAGAATATTGCTAGAGATAGAATTAACCTGTGTAATGTAAAGAGCAATTTGGCAAATGTGCACCATATGGCATTAATTGATATAATTTGATATAATTGATATAATTTAATTGCCACACAACTAGGGTCGGTGGTAATTTGGGTTGCCAGCAGCGGTACAGTAATAAAGAACACACAACCACAAAAAACATTTTACACAAACATCCCCCACAGCATTCATCACTGTGGTGGAAGGCACAGAACCTGGCCAGTCCTCCTCCATTTTCCCCTGTGGTCGGGACCTCCACCCTCCACAGCCGTTGCTGCGGTGGTCCAGATGGTAAGGCACAAAGTCAAAGTCAAGGTGAGTCCAGGATCGGCTCTTCCCCACCGGAGACCGCGGCTTCAGGCTGGTGTAGGGCGCAGGCCGGCGGTCAAAGTTTAAAGTACCTGCCGTGCCGCAGCCGGAAGCACCGCAGTCTGCAGGGCCGGCGGTCGAAGCTCCCCTCCAGGGAAGATGGTAAGTCCATACCGTGTCCGCGGTAGAAGACGGCAGCGGGCCGGCGGTGGAAGCTTCTTCTTCCCCCCGGGTCCTCCACTAGGGATCCCGGGCTGTAGACGCCGCACCAGCTGGAGCTCTGCAGACCGCTGCTTCAGGCTGCCGGCTACCGCGGGCAGCGTAACGGAGCACTCCCCTCCGGCGAGCCCCAGCGAGGGCTCACCCGCTCCGCGCCGAGAGTCCACGCTGCGCCCGTTGCTGAAGCTCCGGGTGCGTCTCCGGGAAAGGCCGCGCCGATCCTCGCTGTTAGGCCACGGCGGAGGCGACCTGTAAAAAAGTCACCTCTCCATGGAGGAGGCGGCCAAAACGGTTTCCCTCTCACCCCCCCACACCACCCCCCACACAAAACACACAAAGAAACATTAAAAACAGACTTTTAAACATACTAAAAAAAATAAAAATAGTTGAAAAAAACAGACACGCTGCCGACAGGCTGCCGCCAGTGCAGCGCCCCCTACACACTGGGAAATGAAATCATCAGTGTACCACATCCAAAATGGGATGTGTTTCACCAAGTATTATGGCCGATTAGCATAAGAATGATAGTTGTGTGGAAAAAAAGGACAGGCTGAACATTTCAATAAAGTGTAATGTTAAAGGAATCATTGCATAATTATGCTCCGAGCTGTCTCATAAACAAATTCTTGTCCCTAGAGGGTTTCCTTCAACTGTAGCATCATTTCGAAACATAGAAACATAGAAAATAGGTGCAGGAGGATGCCATTTCGCCCTTCGAGCCAGCACCGCCATTCATTGTGATTATGGCTGATCATCCACAATCAGTAACCCGTGCCTGACTTCTCCCTAGACCCCTTGATTCTGCTAGCCCCTTGAGCTCTATCTCTCTTTTAAATTCATCCAGTGAATGACCTCTCCTGCCTTCTGTGACAGAGAATTCCACAAATTCACAACTCTCTGGTTGAAAAAGTTTTTTTCTCATCTCAGTTTTAAATGGCCTCCCCTTTGTTCTTAAACTGTGGCCTCTGGTCTGGACATTTTTTCCTGCATCTAGCCTGTCCTGGGGTGGAAGATTGCAACCTTCACGTGGTCCGCCCTGTTTCGACTAATGCAATCAACTCGACGTGCACAAACGGAAGATCAAATAGAACAAGTTGTCCAACAACTTTAGGCTGTGCACGCCACATGAAAGAAGAAGAATCTTCCGATCCTTTAAGAATGTTATATGTTTTTATAAGATCCCCTCTCATCCATCTAAATTGCAGTGAATACAAACCAAGTGAACCCATTCTTTCATCATATGTCAATCCCACCATCCCGGGAATTAACCTGGTGAACCTACGCTGCACTCCCTCAATAGAAAGAATGTCCTTCCTCAAAGTAGGAGACACAATACTCAAGGTGCGGCCTCACCTGGGCCTTGTACAACTGCAGTAGGACCTCCTTGCTCCTTAACTCAAATCCTCTCACAATGAAGGCCAACATGCGATTAGCTTTCTTCACTGCCTGCTGTACCTGCATGCTTACTTTCAGTGATTGATGTACAGGCATCCCCAGGTCACGGTGCACCTCCCCTTCTCCTAATCTGACACCATTCAGATAATAATCTGCCTTCCTGTTCTTACCACCAAAGTGGATAACCTCACATGAATCCACATTATACTGCATCTGCCATGCATCTGCCCAGTCATCCAACCTACCTAAGTCACCCTGCAACCTTATAGCATCCTCATCGCAGCTCACACTGCCACCCAGCTTTGTGTCATCCGCAAACTTGCAGATGTCACACTTAATTCCCTCATCTAAATCGTGAATGTATATTATAAATAACTGGGGTCCCAGCACTGAGGCACCCCACTACTCACTGCCTGCCATTCTGAAAATAATCCGTTAATTCCTACTCTTTGCTTCCTGTCTGCCAACCAGTTCTCTATCCATGTCAATACCCTACCCCCAATACCATGTGCTCTAATTTTGCACACTAATCTCTTGTGTGGGACCTTGTCAAAAGCTTTTTGAAAGTCCCAGATACACTACATTCACTGGCTCTCCCTTGTCCATTCTACTTGTTACAATCTCCAAAAATTCCAGAAGATTAGTCAAGCATGATTTCCCCTTCATAAATCCACTTTGACCAATCCTGTCACTGTTTTCCAAATGCGCTGCTATAACATCTTTAATAATCGACTCAAGCATCTTCCCCAGTACCGATGTAAGGCTAACTGGTCTGTAATTGCCCGTTTTCTCTCCCCGTCCTTTCTTAAAAAGTAGGGTTATATTAGCCACCCTCCAGTCCACAGGAACTGATCCAGGGTCGAGAAAACATTGAAAAATGATCACCAATGCATCCACAATTTCTAGGGCCACCTCCTTGAGTACTCTGGGATGCAGACCATCAGGCCCTGGGGATTTATCTGCCTTCAGTCCTGACAGTTTACCTCACACCATTTCCTGACTAATGTTGATTTTCTTCAGTTCCTCCCTCCCACTAGATCCTCGGTCCACTTGTATTTTTGGGAGATTGTTTGTGTCTTTCTTAGTGAAGACAGAACCAAAGTGTAGATCAGTGCATGTTCCTTTAACCATAGTGACCTCCCCATTACTAACCACTCCCCATTGTCTCCAGTATAATTGTAGTGTCCCCACCTCTAGCTCGCTCTCTAGCTCCAGTGATGACCACGGACAGCTACAGCCTGGTGTTAACTCTAAGTTAATAAACAGTTATAGTAAAAAGACTTGTGTGTGCAGTAAGTCATTTTACATGGTGTCACAACGGTAGACCTGCGTCTCCTGTTTATCGGTTTTTATTTTCTTATTTCTTTCTCCCAGTCCTTCCCTCCGTTCGTTTTATCATGTCCCACTCCTGTCGTCGACCAGACATGTTGGTTTTCGACACGGACATTGTCCATCGCTGGACTGTGTTCCAGCGCGATTTCGAACACTACATTGCTATTGCCCATCCTGATGCCACTCCTGCTGTACAGGCTCACCTGTTGCTCAACCTCGCGGGACCTGCAGCTATGGATCAATATGCATCGTTCCATTTCGCCGCCGGAGTGGACCGTAACGACCCGGTATGTCTCATCACTAAGTTTGCTGCCCTCTGTGATATACCCACCAACAACATCATCGAACGCTTCAAATTCTTCCAGAGGCAGCAGCTGCCAGGCGAGCCTGTCGGCACTTATATTGCCGCCTTGCATCACCTGGCTCAGCGCTGCCGGCTTGACACAATCACCCCTGACGAATTAATTAGGGACGTCCTGGTTAATGGTCTCCGCAACGATAGACTGCGCGAGCAGCTCCTAGTGAAACCCGATCTCACACTGCGGGATGCTATGTATGCTGCCCACATGTCCGAAGCCGTTAGTTCCGTGGCCAGACAGGCTCCCCAGGACATTAACTTCACCGGTCAAGCCGGTCGCCTGACTACACGACGCAACCCCGCGGCTCTACCCATAAAGGTCGCCACCTCCACTGTCCCGCGCCGCTGCCCTAACTGTCATTTTGCAGCACATCCCTCAAACGTTTGCCCCGCACAGGGCAAGACCTGTCTTTCCTGTGGCAAACTAAACCACTTTTCTGCCACCTGCCGTTCCCGTGGGAAGCCAGTGCCTGCTCCGAGAAGGAATCTAAACAACCTAGCCGATCTAAACAACCTTGCACTCCCTGATAGCGCTCTGCTTCCTCAGTACGAGCTGGAGGAGCTCCCAGACTCTGATGCAGTCCCCTCCCATGAAGATCCAACTATTTTTTCACTCTTGGGTGCACCTGCTCTGATTACAGATCCCTCTGTGCATGTTACTGTGAACGGCCATTCCTTTTCAGCCAAGGTCGATACTGGCGCTTTCGCCAATGTTATGTCAATAAGCCTTTTCAAGCAGATCAGATCTGGTGAGAAAGTTCTTCCTGGCGACACCTGCCTCCATGCCTACGGGGGGGGCGTCCTGGTTCCCGTGGGAAAGGCAACTCTTATCTGCACAGTTCTAGAGACCTCTCGGCCCCTCACTTTCCACCTTCTGGACTCTGACAACGTCACCCTGCTGGGCGCCCGTGCGTGTCAGGACCTGGGGCTAGTCTCATTCCATCACAGCATTCACCTGGTGCAGGCCCCCATGGACCCACTGACCGAGTACCCCGACCGCTTTGATGACGTTCTGGGCAAGCTGCCCTGCGACTATAAGATTGTTGTCGACCCGAGCGTCGACCCGGTTATTCGGCCGGCACACCGCGTCTCCTTTGCCATGAAGGGCCGCGTGGAGTCTACTCTGCGCGATATGGTGACCATGGGCATCCTCAAGGAGGTGAGCGCTCCCACCAGGTGGGTCTCCACCATGGTCTTCGCCGCCAAGAAGGACAACAGCGAGATCCGGATCTGCATCAACCCCAAGGACCTCAACCTTGCCATCAAGCGCCCCCACTACCCCATGCGGATGGTGGAGGACGTTGCTGCACAGGTCGGCCCTGCAACTGTCTTTTCAGTCCTGGACGCCAAGAGCTCCTTCTGGCAGATCCCTCTGGACGAACGCTCCTCATTCCTCACTACCTTCAGCACTCCCTTCGGCCGGTTCCGTTTCCTCCGCATGCCGTTTGGGATCAACTCTGCCAACGAGGTTTTCCAGCCTACCATGGAACAGCTGTTTGCCGGCTTACCGTGCGCCATCATCGTGGATGACATTTTGGTGTACGGGAGGGACGTTGCTGATCACGACCTGAACCTCCGCAAAGTCCTGGACAGGGCGCGGGTGATAAACCTCAAGCTGAACCCGAAGAAATGTCGATTCCGGGTCCCGGAAGTCACTTACGTTGGCCATGTCTTCACGGCAAGGGGTCTCAAGCCCGACCCCCAGAAAACGTCGGCGGTCACAGAGATGCCCGCTCCTACCGACGTCCCTGGCCTGCAGCGCTTCCTGAGCATGGTCAATTACCTGGGTAAGTTTATACCCGACCTTAGTGAACTGAGTGCCCCCCTGCGGGAGCTAATCAAAAAGGACTCCGCGTGGGTCTGGCTCCCGCACCATCAGTCGGCTTTCGTGACTCTGAAGTCGAAGCTTGCCGCTACCCCCACTTTGAAATTTTTCGATCTGCACCGACCTATCATCCTCACTTGCGATGCCTCCAAGTTTGGTCTCGGTGCCGCTTGTCTGCAGCTCTACGACGGCCTTCAGCTGCCCGTCTCATACGCTTCTCGCACCATGACCCCTGCCGAGCAGCGCTATGCCCAGATTGAAAAAGAACTGCTTGCCGTGGTCTTCGCTTGCTCCAAGTTTAAAGACTACATCCTCGGCCACTCTTTCACCATCGAGACTGACCACCAGCCGTTGGTGACAATCCTGAATAAACCTATCCATGTTGCTTCTTCCCGGTTGCAGCGCATGATGCTGCAGCTCCAGCGTTTCACGTTCCAGATCGTCTACCGTAAGGGCAAAGACATGTTTGTAGCTGACACCCTGTCTCGGGCTCCGCTGCCTTCCGTTGTCCGCCACCCGTACGAATCCTCGGACCTTCTGGTACTAAACGTCAACATCGTTCCTTCACAGCAGATGCAGTCTCTGGTGCAACACACTGCTGCTGATCCTGCCCTGCAACAACTTGCGGACGTTATCCGCCGTGGTTGGCCTGACCGTCGCTCCGAGCTGCCTGCTGGCGCTGTGCCTTATTTCCTCGTTCGCGATGAACTGGTGCTTCACGCCGGCGTGGTGGTAAAGGGTCACAAAGTCGTGGTGCCTGCCGCACTGCGGGATCATTACTTCCAGACTGCTCACAGCGGCCACCCTGTGGTGGAAGCTACTTTATCCCAGGCCCAGAGCCAATTCTACTGGCCAGGTATGGCTCAGGACATCCGTGACAGGGTCTCCGCCTGCGCTGCCTGCAACACCCTGCACCCCCATCAGCAGTGCCAGCCTCTCCTGCAGCCGCCAGCTCCAGAGCTCCCATGGATGGCCGTTGCCACCGACCTCTTTGAGTGGCGCGGAAAGCACTTCCTGGTCCTGGTGGACTCCTATTCCAGCTGGTTCGAGGTCGACCAGCTGACCTCCATCACCTCTGCCGCCGTCATCGGGAAATTTCGCCGCCACTTCTCCACCTTCGGCTCCCCGGTGACCCTCCGGTCCGACAACGGCAGCCAATTCTCCAGCGACGAGTTTAAAACCTTTGCTGCCCGTTGGAACTTTCACCACATTACCAGCAGCCCCGAGTTTCCTCAGAGCAACGGACTTGCTGAACGGGCCGTCCGTAGCGCCAAGGAGCTGCTGGAACACTGCCGCCTGTTCCGTGCTGATTTCCACCTTGCCCTGCTCAACCTCTGCAACATTTCCCGCGACCCCGCGCTCGGTTCCCCTGCCCAGCGCCTTATGTCACGCACCACCAGACCTCCCCTGCCAGTCTCCCAGCAGTCCCTCAAGCCCTCTGTACAGAATCCTGCCACTGTCACTGAGCGCATTGTCAAGAAACAAGTGATCCAGAAGCGCTCCTTCGACAAGTCCGCCCGGCCCCTTCCACGTCTGTTCCCGGGGCAGGTTGTCCGGATGCAGTCCCCCTCTGGCCACTACCGCCTGGCCGTCGTAGTCGGCGACGCCGGTTCTCCGCGCTCCTACTTCGTCGACTACGAGGGGGCTATCTACCGTCGCTCCCGCCAGCACCTGCTGCTTGTGAATGAGCCCGCTCCGCCTCCCGCGGATCCTTCCCACCCCCCCATTTCTTCTCGGACTCCCGTTGCCCCTCACGCCCCGACAACTCCTCGCATGCCGCGCACCCTACCCTCACAACCGTCCGCCCGTTCCCCTGCCTCGCCTGTCAAGCCGGCTTCGCCCGTCAAACCTGCCTCACCTGCCAAGCCTGTTTCTCCGCCCGGTGCCCCGCTTTCTCCTCCGCCCGCCTCTCCTGCCGCTCCCCCGGCTGCTGTCCCTTCTGTTCCCGACGATGAGGAGGAGGGCGGCTTACGCACCCGCTCTGGCCGGCTGGTCAAGCCGCCTGTCCGTTACGGGGAGCTCGCATAGTTTTATACTGTTGCCGGTGCGATTAGTGTTCGTAGCGTATGAGCCGTGGTCACTCTGTATAGTACCTGCCATGCTTTTGTTTCTAAGAGGAAGGATGTAGATCAGTGCATGTTCCTTTAACCATAGTGACCTCCCCATTACTAACCACTCCCCATTGTCTCCAGTATAATTGTAGTGTCCCCACCTCTAGCTCGCTCTCTAGCTCCAGTGATGACCACGGACAGCTACAGCCTGGTGTTAACTCTAAGTTAATAAACAGTTATAGTAAAAAGACTTGTGTGTGCAGTAAGTCATTTTACACAAAGTACTCGTTTAACTATTCTGCCATTTCTTTGTTGACCATTATAAATTCACCTGCCTCTGATTGTAAGGGACCTACATTTGTCTTCACTAATCTTTTTCTTTTTACATATATAAGAAGCTTTTGTGGTCAGTTTTTATATTCCCCACAAGGTTTCTTTCATGCTCCTTATAAACCCTTTGTCCTCCTCTGTTGATGATTAATAAATGAAACTAATTACCATATAATGTTGGAGGTCTGTCATACAGTGCAGAAACAGACCCTTCAGCCCAACTTGTCCATGTCGATCACAATACCAGATTTAATCTGGTCTGATTTGCTCATATCTCTCTAAACCTTTTATGTCCATGTAACTGCCCACATATTTTCAGAATGGCAGGCAGTGGCGAGTGTAGTGCCGCAAGGCTCGGTGTTGGGGCCGCAACATGTTTACAATATATATTAATGATTTGGAAGAGGGAATTAGGAGCAACACCAACAAGTTTGCAGATGACACAAAGCTGGGTGGCAATGTGAACTGTGAAGAGGATGTTAGGAGGTTACAGGGTGACCTGGACAGGTTGGGTGAGTGAGCAGATGCGTGGCAGATGCAGTATAATATAGATAAATGTGAGGTTAACCACTTTGGCGGCAAAAACATGGGGGCAGATTATTATCTCAATGGGGTTAGGTAAGGGGGAGGTGCAGCGAGACCTGGGTGGCCTTGTACACCGGTCACTGAAAGTTGGCTTACAGGTACAGCAGGCAGTGAAGAAAGCTAATGGAATGTTGGCCTTCATAACAAGAGGATTTCAGTATAGGAGGTTCTTCTGCAGTTGTATAGGGCTCTGGTGAAACCACATCTAGAGTATTGTGTACAGTTTTGGTCTCCTAATTTGAGGAAGGACATCCTTGTGATTGAGGCAGTGCAGCGTAGGTTCACGAGATTGATCCCTGGGATGGCGGGACTGTCATATGAGGAAAGGTTGAAAAGACTAGGCTTGTATTCACTGGAGTTTAGGATGAGGGGGCATCTTATAGATACATATAAAATTATAAAAGGACTGGACAAGCTAGATGCAGGAAAAATGTTCCCAATGTTGGGCAAGTCCAGAACCAGGGGCCACAGTCTTAGAATAAAGGGGAGGTCATTTAAGACTGAGGTGAGAAAAAACGTTTTCAACCAGAGATTTGTGAATTTATGGAATTCCCTGGCACAGAGGGCAGTGGAGGCCAAATCACTGGATGGATTTAAGAGAGAGTTAGAGCTCCAGGGGCTAGTGGAGTCAAGGGATATGGGGAGAAGGCAGGCACGGGTTATTGATTGGGAACGATCAGCCATGATCATAATGAATGGCGGTGCTGGTTCAAAGGGCCGAATGGCCTCCTGCACCTATTTTTTATGTTTCTATATCTTTTAAATGTCTTGGAGTGGCTAGTTCTGCAGCCACTCCAAGACATCCTGGACCCCGCTGCCAAAGAGGCAGTACACCATTCTGGAGTGCCATTTATTGCCACTGAATCTCCTGTTTGCCCCCCTAATTATTGAGTCTCCTATCACTATAGATTACTATAGCTCTGTCTGACTTCACCCTATCACTGACCTGGCTGCAGCTGCTGCTGCTCTCCTCTGCATTGTAATTCCCCACAACAATATCCAAAAGTGTATACTTGTTTTTGAGAGGAGTTGCCACAGGGAATTCATGCACTCTTTGCCTATTCCCTTTCCTGATGGTCACATATCTATATTTTGCTTGTACCTTAGGTGCGATCACCTCACGATAAACACCGATATGTTATGTTCTTATTCTCAATGGGTTAGGGAAGCAGAGATCACCGATGGTTGAATGGTGGAGTAGACTCGATGGGTTGAATGGCCTAATTCTACTCCTATAACGTGAACGTGAACATGAACTCTCTGGTGATCCTGAGTTTGTCCAGTCATAGCTCTCGTTTCCTCCTGCAATCAGTCAGGAGCTGCAGCTGGATATACTTCCCACAGGTGTAATCCCGAGGGGCACTGGAAGTCTTCTTGACATGTGCAGGAAGGAATTGCAAATGCTGGTTTTCACCAAAGAGAGACACAAAATGCTGGAGCAACTCAGCAGGACTGGCAGCATCCCTGGATTAGACAAAAGACAATAGGTGCAGGAGTAGGCCATTCAGCCCTTCGAGCCAGCACCGCCATTTAATGTGATCATGGCTGATCATCCCCAAATAGTACTCCGTTCCTGCCTTCTTCCAATATCCCCTGACTCCGCTATTTTTAAAAGCCCTATCTAGCTCTCTCTTGAAAGCATCCAGAGGCAGAGAATTTAACACTCATCACTCTCTGTGAGAAGAAGTGTTTCCTTGTCTTCGTTCTAAATAGCTTACCCCTTATTCTTAAACTGTGGCCCCTGGTTCTCTGGACTCCCCCAACACCGGGAACATGTTTCCTGCCTCTAGCGTGTCCAAGCCCTTAACAATCTTATATGTTTCAATGAGATCACCTCTCATCCTTCTAAACTCCAGAGTGTACAAGCCCAGCTGCTCCATTCTCTCAGCATATGACAGTCCCGCCATCCCGGGAATTAACCTTGTAAACCTACGCTGCGCTCCCTCAATAGCAAGAATGTCATTCCTCAAATTAGGGGACCGAAACTGCACACAATACTCCAGGTGTGGTCTCACTGGGGCTCTGTATGACATTAAAAACGGTGTGTGAGTTGTCTTGGAATTAGGTGAGAAGGGATTGGACCAGGGGGGATAGAATGGAGTCAAGGTAGGTATGTTACAAAACCTACCTGAATCGCCATTGGGAATCTGCCCTCAGCCAGGCCCGCGATTTTGGCGCTGTTTGGAGGGGGCGGGTTTAAAACGCGATTTTTACTAGGCTGTACTAATCGCACATGTTCAGCCTAGTAAATCATTAACGAAAAATCGCTGCAAGACCCGGTCGCAAAAGGTATTATTAGTTTTATAGGCCTCGATAATATAGTTCTAATAGATTTAAAATTACTGTTTCATCTCGCAACCTCTCGCAGCCCCAGGGTTTTATAGAGCAAACAATTAAAGGTATGTACCTTATTTTTACATTAAATGGGGCATATATATAACCCTATATATCAAATTATCTATAACGAATAGCTCATTTTGGGCTTTTTATATCCCGCAGTATTTTTCTCGGCACTTGAGGGCACTAATCCAGCGCTATGTCAACGTTCTAAACCGGCGCGTTCCACATGAACCCACTAGAAAGCCGATTTAAATGGGCATTTATTTACAGCAATTGAACACTAAATTCCTTCCATTTGGCCTATAAATTAATGTAAATTAGATATAAAAATCATGTTATATTGTGAATTATTTGTGAATAATCTTTGGACACTTAGGCTATTTAAAAATGTTAATCTTTCCTTAAGAAAATGGCCTGTTGACTATCCAAGATCACAGCTTTTTTGTAATGTCCATTGAAAATCAATAGGGAACAAGATGCTAATTTCCGAGTATGAAAATGGTCATAACTTTTTTAATACTTGAGATATGAAAGTGAATTTGGTGTCAAATTAAACTTATTGTTATGCTTTATCTGATGGGATAAATTGCAGACTTGATTTTTTAAATCTCAAAATTTTGTAACATTGCTAGTCAAGGTGCATGGAAATGATTTCAGTGGGGTGGGAGCAGGCAGAAACAATAGATCTGCCAGGGAAGGGTCTCAACCTGAAACGTGAATCTGAAGAAGGGTCTTGACCCGAAACATCACCTATTCCTTTTCTCCAGAGATGCTCACTGAGCTGCTGAGTTACTTCAGCATTTTGTGGCAGTCTCCTTGTCATCCTACATCCCATTGGAGGAGCACATCAATGTCCTAACTGCCATTCCTACTGCACAGTCCAAAGACAAGCTACAAAAAAACAGGCCTTACTTTATCTTGCTGCCATCCTCCGCTCAGCCTCCTTGTCAAAGCCTCAGCACTTACCCTCAACAAAACCCGAAGCCTCATACAGTGTGGAAATGGGCCTTCTGTCCAACTTGCCCACACCGGTCAACATGTCCCAGCTATACTAATCCCACCTGCCTGATCCGATCTGGATCTGAATCTGAATCTGGTCCATATCCCTCCAAACTTGTCCTATAGAAACATAGAAACATAGAAATTAGGTGCAATTAGGTGCAGGAGTAGGCCAATCGGCCCCACGAGCCTGCACCGCCATTTAATATGATCATGGCTGATCATCCAACTCAGTATCCCGTACCTGCCTTCTCTCCACACCCTCTGATCCCCTTAGCCACAAGGGCCACATCTAACTCCCTCTTAAATATAGCCAATGAACTGGCCTCAACTACCCTCTGTGGCAAAGAGTTCCAGAGATTCACCACTCTCTGTGTGAAAAAAGTTCTTCTCATCTCGGTTTTAAAGGATTTCCCCCTTACCCTTAAACTGTGACCCCTTGTCCTGGACTTCCCCAACATCGGAACAATCTTCCTGCATCTAGCCTGTCCAACCCCTTAAGAATGTTGTAAATTTCTATAAGATCCCCTCTCAATCTCCTAAATTCTAGAGAGTATAAACCAAGTCTATCCAGTCTTTCTTCATAAGACAGTCCTGACATCCCAGGAATCAGTCTGGTGAACCGTCTCTGCACTCCCTCTAGCGCAATAATGTCCTTCCTCAGATTTGGAGACCAAAACTGTACGCAATATCCATGTATCTACTCTATCCATGTATCTGTCTAATTTTTTATTAAACATTGTGGTAGTCCCAGCCTCAACTACCTCCTCAACTACCAGTATGTTCCATACATCCACCACACTTTGTGTGAAAAAGGTGCCCATCAGATTCCTATTAAATCTTTTCCCCTTCACCTTGAATCTATGTCCTCTGGTCCTCGATTTCCCTACTCTGGGCATGAGCTAACACCTCAGCACTTATTCTCAACAAAGCACTTGCACCTCAATACACAGCATCTCCCAATGTGACCACCCTCAATAGACCACACAGCTAGTATCTGCCTTCCTTTTATACGCTATTCGTAGCAGTAAGTCCAGGACACTAACATCTGTTTTTTTAATCTCCTGTGCTGTTCCTCCTCTCAGCTGCTCATTTGCTGCTTAAATTATACTAATAAAATATGCTAATATATAAATATGCTAATAAAATTGAAAATAATTATGTAATTCTGTTTGATTTAGTTAAATGTTTTTTGTTGATAACACCCCAAGGTAAATGAAGGGAATTAGCATTCAAATATGTCTTTGGTAATTAATGTCTTATACTTAACACATGTTTTAATTATTTTAGCAATAATCTTATCCAAGCTCTGGGTGGAGAATAAGAGCAGAAAGTACCAATCCCCTTCACCTTGGCTGTTTTCTTCGCCCAAATGGCCATTGATGCAAATCAGATGTTATTTAAAATCAGATGCTTTTCAATTCACACCTAAAGGAGGCTGCAGAAATTCTTGGACATTGCTTGGCCCACATAGGCATTGACTTGCCCACCTATCGAGAGGACCTCCATAAAGCACCGCCTCAAAAAGGCAGCTTCTGTCATAGACTCACACCTCCTGGGCCATGCTCTCATCCTGCAGCTACCATTGGGAGGAAGATACAGGAGGCACTAGGTACAGAAGAACGAATAATAAAGTATCATTTATACATGGCAGCAAGGTGGCCCAGCGGAAGATTTGCTGCCTTACAGCACCAGAGACCCAGGTTCAATCCTGATGACAGGTACTTGTCTGTATGGAGCTTGTACGTTCTCCCTGTGACCTGTGTGGGTTTTCTCCGAGGTCTTTGGTTTCTTCCCACACTCCAAAGACGTACAGGTTTGTAGTTTATTTGGCATCAATAAATGTAAATTGTCCCCAGTGTGTGAAGGTTAGTGTTAGTCATGTGTGGACTCAGTTGACCAAAGGGCCTGTTTCCGTGCTGCGTCTTTAAACTAAACTAAACTAAATTAAATATTCATTCTCTCCTTCATTCATTCATACAGGAGTCTGAGAACCGTGACCTTGAGGTTCAAGAACAGCTTCTTCCCATCAACCATCAGCTTTGTCAACCATGCTGAACAGCACTAATTACAACCCTACCTCAGTAACAATTTACTGCGCTGTTTATTTTGGTTGCCTTATGTACTTTGATTTGCACTATTGTGGTCTGGTTATCTAGCACAACTGATAAGTTATTATATTATTGATTATTTCACATTTACTGGTTATGTTATTGCGTTAATGAGCCTGTAAAGCTGCAGCAAGTAAGAATTTAATTGTTCTGTTCTCAGTGCATACGACAATTAAACACTCTTGACTTGGCTCACCACTCTTGAAGGAACCCTTAATTGCACAATAAATCCTTCATGTATGAGCAAGAGAGCAATAATTCCTACTTGATGCCCGCCCCCCCCCCTCCCCCTGCTCTAAATTTAGCTGAACAATGAATAAACCAGTGGTTCTAAACAGGAAGATTAGAGATCATCAAACAAACATGGCGTTAGAGTCCTTTATTAGCCTTGATATAGAGACCAATTTGATTTGATTTGATTTGATTTGATTCCTTTATTGTCATTCAGACCTTTCGGTCTGAACAAAATTACATTGCCTGCAGTCATTCACAGTACCATTAAATAACAAAACATACAATAAACACAAATTCACTAAGCACCTCCTCACTGTGATGGAGGCAAAGTCTTAGTCTCCGTCTCTCCCCTCCTTGTTCTCCCTCTGCGCTGAGGCTATCGATCCAGGCCGAAGATGCCGCCCTCCAGTCCAGCGGACCTCCGTGGTGATGTCGCTGCTGCCGAAAGCCGGAACGCCGTCTCCGCTCCGAGTCGGCCTGCCACAGCCTCAGCTCTGAGTCCCGCTACATCAGCTCTGAGTCTCACTGCATCAGCTCCGGGCCGCTGCATCAGCTCCGAGTCCCGCTGCAACAGCTCCGAGCCCCGCTGCATCAGCTCCGAGTCCCGCTGCAACAGCTCCGAGTCCCGCAGCCTCAGCTCCGAGTCCCACTGCATCAGCTCCGAGCCCCACTGCATCAGCTCCGAGTCCCGCTGCATTAGCTCCGAGTCCTGCAGCTCCGAGTCCCGCTGCCTCAGCTCCGAGCCCCGCTGCATCAGCTCCGAGTCCCACTGTAACAGCTCCGAGTCCTGCAGTCTCAGCTCCGGGCCGCTGCCGAAAGCTGGAACGCCGCATCAGCGAGTCGAGCCACCGCAGCTACAGCCCCCAAGACGGCCAGCCTCGCGTTGGTAAGTCCTGGCTGACTCTGCCTCCGGAGCCTCGAGGTCGGTAGCAGGTTGGAGACCGGCAGCTCCGCCATTAGGCCTCAGCGCAGACGGAGGCAGAGAAGGGGGATACGACAAGAAAAAGTCGCATTCCCCCGAAGGAAGAGACAAAAAAAAACATGTTTCACCCCCCCACACACATATACACAGCCTAATAAACTAAAATGTAACTAAAACAAGACAAAGAAAAAACAACAAAAAAAGTAAAGACAAACGGACAGCAGGCGGGCCGCAGCTGATAACAGCGCCGCCACTTCCGGATGCCACCACCGGGAATCTGTCAACAGATGCAGGCTCATGATTGTACGTTGCCATTTCCATTTCAGACCCAATAGCAATTGAGGGCGAGTTCCACCAGAGGCTTCTGCTGATGTTCTCTAGATTGCACGGAAGGATTCAGAACCAGAGTTATCAACGGCCACTTGGCCATACAAGACTGCAAATTTAATGGGAACACTGGAGATCTAGATTGAAACTATTTAAATATTGCCTGAGGGCTAATTTGGAATGAAGTTCAGGTCAACAATGTTGGTCGTGTCCTGGGCTGACCCACAAAGGAGCCTAAGTCGATTTCTCATTGTGTTTGTGAAATATTTTTTTCATTTGCAGGAATTTCCTTCCTTTACTTTTTCTCTTGTTCTGATTTGTTCTCTTCTGTATCTCAATTTCTTTCAATTGGAACTAGAAGAAAATTGCCATTCCACCTCTTCAATCATATTCTGTTATTGAATTAAATTGTGGCTGATCTATATCTCAACTTTCTGCCCACCTTAGTTTCTTGTTCAATATGACTGACAATATGCTGGCCTCGGATCGTGGGGAGCGGTGGCGGTTCGCTGCTGCGGCCCGACCCCGGAGCTCGGAATCTCCAGCTGCAGACCGGTGCACTGTCGGGGTATCGGGAGCCCGCGGGTCCGGGTGGGAGACCGCTTTTCGGAGCTCCCGCAATGCAACTTCTCCAGCCCGTGTCGCTGGGTTGGAACGACCTGGAGCGGGGCCGTACATCGCCCGGCGCAGCTTTAATGGCCGCGGGACATTCCAGCGCCCACCGGGAGCTCCAACTTTGTGACATTTAGACCTGGAGCGGGGCCGTACATCGCCCGGCGCGGCCTAAATGGCTGTGGGATCTACCATCGCCCGCCTGGGGCTTCGACATCGTGAGAGAAATGGTGCAGGGGAGCAAAAATACTTTGCCTTCCATCGCAGTGAGGAGGAGATTCACTGTGATGGATGTTTCTGTAAATTGAATTGTGTGTATGTCTTGTAGGAAATTGTCTCTGTTTGTATGGCTGTGGAAACGGAGTTTCATTTGAGCTTCACTGAGGTTCAAATGACATGTAATAGATAATGTTATTGTTATTGTTTAAACATCCTCATTATTTTAGTGTGAATTGGTTAAAATTCAGCAATTTTTAGAAGAGAACTAGACCAAGTGCAGACCAAGTCTGTTCCCCCAACGTGTGGTTGTGGGGGGAGAGCCGGCATGCAGCATCACACACTAACTACCCCCCCCCCCCCCCCCCCCCCACCCCTCCCGCACTCACGCTAATGGAGGGGAGGAGAGGGGGGGGAGGGGGGGAGGGAGAGAGAGGGGGGGGGGAGGAGGGTGGGGGAGGAGGGGGGGGGGAGGAGGGAGAGGGGGGCAGGAGGGGGGGGAGAGGGGGGGAGAGAGGGGGGGGAGAGGGGGGCAGAGAGGGGGGGGAGGAGAGGGGGGTGAGAGGAGGGGGGGGGGAGAGGGGGGGGGAGAGAGGGGGGAGGAGGAGGGGAGAGGGGGGGGAGAGAGGGGGCAGAGCAGAGAGGGGGGAGAGGAGAGGGGGAGAGGAGAGGGGGAAGGAGAGGGGGGGGGAGGGGAGGAGAGGAAAAGAAAGATTATAGTATCGAAGATAATCAGAAGATAGATAGATAGATAGATAGATAGAGAGATAGATAGATGAGAGGGGAGGGAGAGAGGAGGAGAGGGGAAAGGAGAGAGGAGAGGAGAGGGGAGAGGAGAGGAGAGGAGAGGGGATAGGAGTGGGGTAGGGAGAGGAGAGGGTTGGGGAGAGGAGAGGGTGGGGGAGAGGAGAGGGAGGGGGGAGAGGAGAGGGGGGGGGGCAGAGGAGGGGGGAGAGAGGAGAAGGGGGGAGAGGTGAAGGGGGGAGAGGAGAGGGGGGTGGAGAGGGTGGGAGGAGGGGGAAGAAGAGGAGAGGGGGGAGAGGAGAAGGGGAGGAGAGGAGAGGGGGGTGGAGAGGGAGAGGGGTGGAGAGGAGAAGGGGAGGAGAGGAGAGGGGGTGGAGAGGAGAGGGGGGGAGAGGAGAAGGGGAGGGGGGAGGAGAGGTGGAGAGGAGAGGGGGGAGAGGAGAGGGGGGAGAGGAGGGGGTGGGAGGAGAGGGGGGGAGAGGAGAGGGGGGGGAGGAGAGGGAGGTGGGGGGGGGGGGGAGATGGGGGGAGGAGGGGAGAGGAGAGGGGGGAGGAGAGGGAGAGGGGAGAGGGAGAGGGAGGGAGAGGAGGGAGGGGGGGAGAGGAGAGGGAGGGGGGGAGGAGAGGCGGAGAGGGAGAGGGGAGGGGGGAGAGGGGAGGGGGGGAGGAGAGGGGGGGGGGGAGAGGAGAGGGGGGAGAGGAGAGAGGGGGAGGGAGAGGGGGGGAGAGTGCCCTTTTACTTCAACACAAACCCAAACAACCATTTGCAGGCAGTGTTTTTTTACCTCTAACCATATTTTCAAACCAAATTAAGGGTACTCACAGTGCTGTAGACATTTGTCAGTGTCATTCAAAGCTCTGATTGAGGCACACCACTTGCAGAGACTGATTGAGGCACACCACTTCCTGGTTTTATAGTCCCTCCCCCTCCCGCCAGCGGGGGCAGCAGAGAGAATGGGGAATGTTGTAAAAACATTAATATCTCTGTCAATTTTCATCGACGGGAAAAATCCTCGGCAAAGATGCGGCGGAGGGGGGCTCTGAGCGAGGTGGCCAAAAATGACGGCTGTAGGTCGCGGCGTACTCTTGGAAACCGTTGCACAGAAAGCCGAAACCGGTCAAGAACAGAGTTTTAGTAATATAGATATCAAATTTCCACTACTCTCTGTGGGGGAGAAAAGTGCTTCTCAATGTTACCCCTGCACCAACTAGCTCTATTTTTCTGGAATCCTGAGCAGAGGAAACAGTTCACGTACTGTAACCAATTCTTTAATCAGCAATTAGGAGAGGTGAATACCTGCCTGCACTTTAATTGGTTTTCATTTGCTTGGTAATCTATCTTCCGTTTTAATATTTTTAGTCTCAAACTCTTAAGTACATGTCATGAATTTTGAACCTTGAATGAGCTTGGCTGATTGTTTGTTTGCTTAATTGATTGATTGTCAAGTCAAGTCAAGTCAAGTTTATTTGTCACATACACATACGAGATGTGCAGTGAAATGAAAGTGGCAATGCTCGCGGACTTTTGTGCAAAAAGACAAACAACCAAACAAACTATAAACACAATCATAATTGATTGACTGATTTATTGATTAATTATGACAGAAGAAGCTGCTATCATTTCCATGTCAGCACCCAACAGAGCAGTCCCATAACCCCTTCCCCAATTATTCCCTTATAATTCAGCATCTTATTTCCTCTCCAAATATTGATTCATTCTTTTGCTAATTACCTACACTAAAGAGTAATTTACAGTTGATTAATTCATCTGCATGCCATTGAGATTCTTTCCTGAAATCGTTTTTCACTCTCACCATTCCTGCTCTATCAGCTGAGATTTTTTTTTGGACTGCACAAAAAGCAAAGTGCTGGAGGGACTCATCCGGTCAAGCGACATCTGTGGAGGGAATGGACAGATGACATTTTGAGACTGGACCCTTCTTCAGTCAGATAAAGAATCCCAACCAGATACACTGTCTGTCCATTCTCTCCCCAGATGCTGCCTGACCCAATGGGCTCCTCTGGCACTTTGCTTTTACAAAACCCCACGTTGACAACAATCTCTTCCATCTCCACTGACAGTTACCAGGGTATGATGTCACAATGGGATCTCATTTACATAAACTGCCCATCAGCAGTGTCCCACCCCACAATGATGTCACAATGGGATCTAATTTACATTAAAACAGTCCGTTTTTAAAAACACAGCAGCTTTCCATTCAGATTCATGTTATATTTTACAAGTTATTCACATTTTCAACTTTAAAAAATCACATTTTCACTTAAAAAAACTAAACCACTTTAAAACTTGCCCTGCCTGTTACAATGTTACCAAATGACAAAACATCCAGTGCAATGAGAGATGTGTTAGTTTTGTTGTAAGGAGAGAGAGGGAGTGGGGGAGGGGAGACAGGACTCCCAATGCAATGAGATATTTGTCACATTAGGGAAAAGAAGAGGGGGAGGGAGTGCTGGGGGATGTAGGGGAATGAGCCATGCCTGCGTAATTGGGGAGTATGGGTGAGTGGTGGAATATTGCATTGGGGGAATAGAGCCTAACGGGTCCCACTTGGTCTAGTAAATATATAAATCACTGCAAAAATGATTGTCGCCATTGCTTTACCAAAGGGTGCGGGGCGTGGGGGATGTGGTGGGGATTGGGGTGTGCAATGGGGTGGTTGAAGATATTTTTCAATAGCTTTTGGAAATGCTGCCAGAAGAGAGATATTGCCCATAATTGGGGTTTAAGATTGGAAATAAGGCATTGGCCTGTTTCAGATTGAAACTCCAGAATTACTATCGCCAACAAAGCATCAGTAAGTGTAAAAACACTTTCTTTTCTGACTTTTGCTGCCCTGTATTTGAGTGCAATGAGGTGGAAAATCGAGCCCTACCATATCTATAAACTAAAATACACATAGTCATACTATGGTGTACCATGCAAATACTCACTTTGCATTGATGTATGTTGTAACTATGCAAAACTCTTCAGGGCAAAATCAGTTCATCTTATTTTTGCAACAAACCCAATTAAGATACTTATGATTTATCTATGGCCAAAAGACTCTAAGATTATGGATTAGCACTTCACTACTTAAGAAGATCTTGAGCCATACATCATCGGCAAAGACAGATTCTAAAGGAGAAATTATTTCCCTTCTGTTCAAATAACCTATTGATCTCAACATACCATAAAACTGCATAGGAAAATTAATTATGTCGTCCTATTCTATTATTCAAACATAAACTCATTTGTCAGCTTCACTCTTAATCCTGCACATCCCTTTGGTGAATTTAAACCATTTGTCTTCCAGTTTAGTGCGTGCATTTTCAAATTATATTTTCTTTAGTCATGTGTGTCAACAGATACTGCCTACGATACCTGCTCCTGAAGCAATTTTAGACATTTCAAAGCTAACGTGATGTCTTAAGATTGCAGGAAGATGCAGTTAATATGGAAATAGAGTTTCATACTTTGACACAAGCAATTTTATTGTGAGAGCCAGATTAATTTCCTTTTTCTCTGCAGTTGTGGCAAAATTAGTAGCAGCACCATGTTCAATCAAATCTATTAATTTTCCTATGAGGTCATTTTCATCTGTATCTAAGTTTCAACAATCTGCCTTTAAAAGAACATAAGATAGACACAAAAAGCTGCAGTAACTCAGCGGGACAGGCAGCATCTCTGGAGAGAAGGAATGGGTGACGTTTCGTGTTGAGACCCTTCTTCAGACTGGTTAGGGATAAGGGAAACGAGTGATATAAACAATGGCATAGAGAGATAGAGGACAATGAATAAAATAGATGAAAGAGAGTAATGACAAAGGAACCGGGCCATTGTTTGCTGTTTGTTAGATGAAAACAAGAAGCTAGTGCGATTTGGGTGGGGGATGGATAGAGGGAGAGAGGGAATGCAGGGGCTACCTGATGTGAGATAAATCCAATTTTCATCCCACTAGGCTGTAAGCTGCCCAAGCGAAATATGAGATCAGGTAGGTTCAGGCAAGCTGAGCGAAGGTGTTCTGCGATAGGATCACCTAGTCTATGTTTGGTCTTGCCGATGTATAAGAGTCCACATCTAATTTGTTACTTCACTAATAAATGGCCTCCTGGACATAGAAAAATTGACTTACAAGAGATATGTTTGCACAATAAAATTTGACTGAATTTCACCACTGTAAATAGTGCTTGATATGCTGATCAACAATAAAGCAGAAAACTACAGATAAGAAATTTGAAATACATACAGAGAAAGCTTGGCATATTCAACTCTCTCAGCAGCATCTGTGGAGAAAGAAATCGTTGAGATCGATATGGGCATGTGAAGTAGAACAGCCTACAGAGAAATTAGTGGGAGAATGAGAGTGATAGGTTTGCTCTGGCAACAAATGTTGGTCTCCTACAACGGTTTCTTATTGTCATAGGAAAACAATAATAACATCAGAGTGCTGGACTTGTCTCTGAAATTCAGTTCTGTTGGGTTTAATGGCATGACTTTTGTAAAGTGCACTACAACACGTCCATTGTGTGATCACTGAAGCTGAATTTGTGGACAGAATTATCTTGAAGCTGATAAGAATAATTGAACTTGTTCTTGCATTCCTTATTTCTAACCTGGACAATGTAGATTACGTAGAGAAACATAGCAGGGAGTGATGCTGGAACATGTGCAACTGGTCCATGCAACCTACTAACTATAATGTGCATGTGTGTATACATTGTACAACATATATGACAAAATTATTAAAAACAAGGCTATTTTTCATATTTTGTAAAGGAAGAATTGTACACATTGAAGAAACTCGCATCATTGGCATTTTAACAACTTTTGAATTCAGAAAAGTGCCATTTGTTGACTCAATTGAATAACATTTTCTGTTATTTCTTCCACTGGATCAATGTCTGGAAGGCAATCTTAACCATATATCTCTTATGTATGTGTGCGTAAGTATGCATAAATACAGATATACAGTACTTGTGATTTGATCTGCTATTTCAGCAAGAAATATCTTTATGCTGCAATCTTTAAGTATCAGTCTGGCATCCCATTTCTGAGTGTCAGATTTGCCATGTGATATTAACACAGGGAATCTATCATGTTTGAATTGTTTCTCTCCCAGACTGGAGTCATAATTTTATTACTGTATCAACTATCTCTCATCCACAGTACCCTCAAGAATTAAGCTCCATCGTGTTCTGAATCTTCTACGGATTCATATCAGCATAAATATAACTTGTTGTGGGAAGAGGTGTCTGTGAGTTGATATCTCTGTGCCTCTGCTTAATACAAACTTGTTCTGCCAACAAGTCTTATCATCAGTTGTAGTACGGTCTCACATATTCATCTATATATTTGTCCAGTTCGGTTTATCCTTACAAAGATTTCTTATGTATTTATTTTAAAATAATATCTTTATGTGTCTTGGACTATCTCCACTACTGTAATCGGAAAATCATCTTCTGCTGTTTTCAATGTGAAAACCATGTTTTGCACCCCTCTATCTGAATTCCCATATGGTAACCCTGATAACATATCTAATCAAGTATTTTGCTTGGTGCTTTCATGTTATCTGTGCAATCATGTTGAAGTCAGAAAATGTTCTATCTTTGTATTCGCAATGCAGGCCTTGGTAGAGTAGCGGTAATTTGTTAACAAAGACGTATGGTCTACGACCAAGGTAAAAGGTCTTTCCAATTGGAATAGATTAATCACATTCTATCTCTAATGTCTCTTTCACAATTGGATTGCAAATTTTCTTATGCTTTATCAAATTATTTATGCAAAGACAAAAATGAGTAAATTCTAATACAACATTTGAAGAATCATCCACAAGTTTTGAAATATGTGTTACATCACAGTGAAATAAATAAGGATTAATTTGCCTGACCATTTTTATATGTCACATGCCTTTCGCTTTCCTTCTTCCCAGTTTAGGTTTTTATCTTTCTTTATTAATGGGTGAAAAATCATCAAAGTTGATCGAAGTTCTGGCAAAAACGTGTGTAAAATAATATTCTACGTTTAAGAATGACACATGATTTCTAAGGAATGTAGATCTCCTTGCCTTCTCAACAGCTTCCACTATTAGTTTAGAAACATAGAAACATAGAAATTAGGTGCAGGAGTAGATCATTCGGCCCTTCGAGCCTGCACCGCCATTCAATATGATCATGGCTGATCATCTAACTCAGTATCCCGTACCTGCCTTCTCTCCATACCCTCTGATCCCCTTAGCCACAAGGGCCACATCTAACTCCCTCTTAAATATAGCCAATGAACTGGCCTCAACTACCCCCTGTGGCAGAGAGTTCCAGAGATTCACCACTCTCTGTGTGATAAAAGTTCTTCTCATCTCAGTTTTAAAGGATTTCCCCCTTATCCTTAAGCTGTGACCCCTTGTCCTGGACTTTCCCAACATCGGGAGCAATCTTCCTGCATCTAGCCTGTCCAACCCCTTAAGAATTTTGTAAGTTTCTATAAGATCCCTCTCAATCTCCTAAATTCTAGAGAGTATAAACCAAGTCTATCCATTCTTTCTTCATAAGACAGTCCTGACATCCCAGGAATCAGTCTGGTGAACCTTCTCTGCACTCCCTCTATGGCAATAATGTCCTTCCTCAGATTTGGAGACCAAAACTGTACGCAATACTCCAGGTGTGGTCTCACCAAGACCCTGTACAACTGCAGTAGAACCTCCCTGCTCCTATACTCAAATCCTTTTGCTATGAAAGCCAACATACCATTCGATTTATTTACTGCCTGCTGCACCTGCATGCCTACCTTCAATGACTGGTGTACCATGACACCCAGGTCTCGCTGCATCTCCCCCTTTCCCAATTGGCCACCATTTAGATAATAGTCTGCTTTCCCGTTTTTGCCACCAAAATGGATAACCTCACATTTATCCACATTATACTGCATCTGCCAAACATTTGCCCACTCACCAAGCCTATCCAAGTTTAGTTTAGAGATACAGCACGGAAACAGGCCCTTCTTCCCATTGGGTCCACACTGATCCCCCAACACTAACACTATTCCATGGAGCGCAGGGGGATAAGGGGTGATCTTATAGAGGTGTATAAAATCATGAGAGGAATAGATCGGGTAGATGCACAGTCTTTTGCCCAGAGTAGGGGAATCGAGGACCAGAGGACAGGTTCAAGTTGAAGGGGAAAAGATTTAATAGCAATCCGAGGTGTAACTATTTCACACAAAGGGTGGTGGGTGTATGGAAAACGCTGCCAGAGGAGGTAGTTAAGGCTGGGACTATCCCATCATTTAAGAAACAACCATAAGAGATACATGGTTAGGACAGGTTTGGAGGGATATGGACCATGCGCAAGCAAATTGGACTAGTGTAGCTGGGATTTTGTTGGCCGATGTGGGCGATTTGGGCCAAAGAGCCTGTTTCCACACTATTGCACTATCCTAAACATAGAAACATAGAAACATAGAAACAGAGAAAATAGGTGCAGGAGTAGGCCTTCCAATCCACAGGAACTGATCCTGAATCTATTGAACATTGGAAAATGATCACCAATGATTCCACTATTTCTAGAGCCACCTCCCCGAGGACCCTGGGATGCAGACCATCAGGCCCTGGGGAATTATCATCCTTCAGTCCCATTAGCCTACCCAATACTATTTCTCGCCTAATGAAAATTTCTTTCAGTTTCTCGACCCCCTTAGATCCTCTGTCCTCCAGTACATCTGGGAGATTGTTTGTGTCTTCCTTAGTGAAGACAGATCCGAAGTACCTGTTCAACTCTTCTGCCATTTCCGTGTTACCCATAATAATTTCACCCCTGTCTGCCTTCAAGGGACCCACATTTGACTTTGCTACTCTTTTTCCCTTAACATATCTAAAGAAGTTTTTACTGTATTTCATCTTTTCAGCCCGTATTGCCTGTTTTGTTTCCTTCTGTTGTCCTGTGAAAGTTTCTCAATCCTCTGGCTTCCGGCTACTCTTTGCTGTGTTATACATCTTTTCTTTTAGTTTTATTCCATCCCTAACTTCTCTTGTCAGCCACGGTTGCCTCCTACTCTCCTTAGAATTTTTCTTCCTTTTTGGAATGAAATGATCCTGTGTCTTCCAGATTATGCCAAAAAATTCCTGCCATTGCAGTTCCACCATCATTCCTGCTAGGATCCCTTTCCAGTCTACCTCGGCCAGCTCCTCTCTCTCATGCCTTCATAGTCCCCTTTGTTCAACTGCATCACTGCCACTTCAGATTTAACATTCTCCTTCTCAAATTGCAGATTAAAACTAATCATATAATGATCACTACCTCCAAGCGGTTCCTTTACCGCGAGTTCTCTTATCAAATTTGGTTTATTGGACAACACTAAATCCAGAATTGCCCTTTCTCTGGTCGGCTCCATTACAAGCTGCTCTAAGAATCCTTCTCGGAGGCATTCTACAAACTGTCTTTCTTGGGGTCCTGAACCAACCTGATTTTCCCAGTCTACCTGCATATTGAAATCCCCCATCACCACAGTGGCATTACCTTTGTTACATGCCAGTTTTAACTCCTGCTGCAACTTACACCCTACATCCAGGCTACTATTTGAGGGTCTGTAGATAACACCAATTAGTGTCTTCTTGCCTTTGCAATTCCTCAACTCAATCCACAGTGACTCTACCTCATCAGTCCCTATGCCTTCCCTCGCAAGGGACTGAATTCCATTCCTCACCGGAAGAGCTACCCCACGCCTCTGCCCACCTGCCTGCCCTTTCTATAGGATGTATAACCTTGAATATTAAGTTCCCAGGCCTGATCCTCCTGTTGCCACATCTCGGTAATCCCCCACAATGTCATATCTACCAATCTCTAACTGAGCCTCAAGCTTCTTATACTTCGCGCATTCAAAACGGTACTTTTAATTCCTTACACATCTCACCATTCACATCGATCCCTACTGCACTTGGCCATACTCTCCTATCCCTTTGTGAGTTTTCTTTCCCATTAATTCTGGGGTCATTAACTATCCCTTTACTCCCTTTCCCTTTAACTTCGTCCTTGACTATCTCCTTTGACACTCCCCCCCCCCTTATTTAGTTTAAAACTAAAGGATATCAAAAGGATTTGAGTATAGGAGCAGGGAGGTTCTACTGCAGTTGTACAGGGTCTTGGTGAGACCACACCTGGAGTATTGCATACAGTTTTGGTCTCCAAATCTGAGGAAGGACATTGCCATAGAGGGAGTGCAGAGAAGGTTCACCAGACTGATTCCTGGGATGTCAGGACTGTCTTATGAAGAAAGACTGGATAGACTTGGTTTATACTCTCTAGAATTTAGGAGATTGAGAGGGGATCTTATAGAAACTTACAAAATTCTTAAGGGGTTGGACAGGCTAGATGCAGGAAGATTGTTCCCGATGTTGGGGAAGTCCAGGACAAGGGGTCACAGCTTAAGGGTAAGGGGGAAATCCTTTAAAACCGAGATGAGAAGAACATTTCTCACACAGAGAGTGGTGAATCTCTGGAACTCTCTGCCACAGAGGGTAGTCGAGGCCAGTTCATTGGCTATATTTAAGCGGGAGTTAGATGTGGCCCTTGTGGCTAAAGGGATCAGGGGGTATGGAGAGAAGGCAGGTACGGGATACTGAGTTGGATGATCAACCATGATCATATTGAATGGCGGTGCAGGCTCGAAGGGCCGAATGGCCTACTCCTGCACCTAATTTCTATGTTTCTATGTTTCTTAAACCACCTGTGTCACAGTGGCAAACCTGCCTGCCAGAATGCTGGTCCCCCACCTGTGAAGGTGCAATCTGTCCCTTTTGTACAGTTCCCCCTTACTCAAAAACAGATCCCAGTGGTTGAAGAATCTAAATCCCTGGCCCCTGCACCAGTTCCCCAGCCACACATTCAGGTCCTGTATCTCCCTGTTCCTGCTCTCGCCAGCACGAGGAACTGGAAGCAAACCGGAGATAACCACCCTGGGGGTCCTGCTTTTCAGCACTTTTCCGGGCTCTCTAAAGTCACGCTGGAGAATATTCATCCCCTTCTTTCCGACATCCTGCACACTAAGGACAATTTACAATCTTACCAAAGCCAATTAACCTACAAACTTGCAAGTCTTTGGAGTGTGGGAGGCAATCAGAACTCTCAGAGAAAACCCATGTAGGTCATTGGGAGAAGGTGCAAACTCCGTAGAGATAGCACCCGTGGTCAGGATTGAACCTGGGTCTCTGGCAATATAAGGGAGCAACTGTACCGCTGCGCTACCGTGCTATCCTTTTCTTTAACTTGTTACGATCCACTTATGTGCACTTTCACATCATTAGCTAGAATGTTAATATGATTAAGTTACAAAATGGAGGTGAGAAATCAGACGGTATCTAAATTTGTTAGGTACACAAATAAGCTGGAGAAACTCAGCGGGTGCAGCAGCATCTATGGAGCGAAGGAAACAGGCAACGTCTTGGGCCGAAACCCTTCCGGGTTTCGGCCCGAAACGTTGCCTATTTCCTTCGCTCCATAGATGCCGCTGCACCTGCTGAGTTTCTCCAGCTTTTTTGTGTACCCTCGATTTTCCAGCATCTGCAGTTCCTTCTTAAACATCCAAATTTGTTATACCGAAACTGATTAGGAAATTAGAATGGTTAAACCAAATGATGTTTGGACAACTAATATGCGGACCACTTCTACTGTGCCTGCAAATGCCATGGTTAATTCTTTCTTTGATTTCCTCTTTGATCTCTTTATTATTATTATTATTATATGATATGGTGAAAGATCATTGACCTAAATATTTTTTTTTCTTTGCAAGGATGACTCACCTGTTGCACAGTTATATTGTATAGTTGGCCTCTGCAGAGTTTTGCTTCTGCGTCACTGAATGAATTGTATTTGTCAATGCTTATGCTTATCACTTCCCCACAGATATTTTTATGCCTTTGTGCAGCAGCTCACATGGTTTCATCCATGCAACTCCTGTAGAATCTAAATGAGGAAACATGGCTAAATATTGTATTGAATATCATGATATATCTCTCAAAAATGTAACAGAGAAAGGAAAGGAAAGATAGGATTTAGAGAGAAAAAAATGGAAACATTTGTTTTTCATTGCAAAAATAATTTAAATCTGATAATAAATGAGGCCACACACTTGTAAACAGTAGCTTGCATGAAAGGAATATGAACTAAATGTGAAGTTAATAATGAGGTACAAGACTGCAGATGCTGGAATCTTGAGCAAAACGCGAAGTGCTGGAGGAACTCAACGGGTTATGTGGCATTTGTGGAGGGAGTTAACAGGTGATGTTTCAGGTCGGGACCCTTCTTCGGTCTCTGCCTGACCTGCTAAGTTCCTCCAACACTTTGTGTTTGCTGTTGTTGAAGTTCATAGCGGCAACCTCATGGCCATTATATCAAATGCCTTGGAAAAGTATCAGAAGATTAACACCGACAAGCAAGATGAATCAGATATAAATCCAATGTAATCCACAATAAATATTGACCTGCTCATCTCACCATTAATCCAGTTATAAAATCTGGGCCCTGAACTTTATCTTCAAATCTGTAACCTTCTGGTCAGAAATTTGTTTATTCAAGATTCAAGATTCAAGATTCAATTTAATTGTCATTTGGACCCCTTGAGGTCCAAACGAAATGCCGTTTCTGCAGCCATACATTACAAACAAATAGATCCAAGACACAACATAATTTACATAATGAAATGAAATGAAATGATTCAATTTATTGTCATTGTCAGTGTACAGTACAGAGACAACGAAATGCATTTTTAGCATCTCCCTTAAAAGGGAGATACAGGGCGTCGCGGTGTGCCCGCGCCTGCCGCCGTAATTACATTCCATTACAGGCAAGGTGGGTGAAGTGTCTTGCCCAAGGACACAACGACAGTATGCACTCCAAGCGGGATTTGAACCGGCTACCTTCCGGTCGCCAGCCGAACTCTTAGCCCATTGTGCTATCTGTCGCCCTAAACATCCATCACATCGCTGGTGATGGAAGGCCAAAAAAACTTATCCCCCCCCCGCCCTCTACCCCCCCCCCCCCCCCCCGATGTCAGAGAGTCAAAGCCCCCGGCTGGCGATGGCGATTGGCCCGCAGCCATTAAAGCCACGCCGGGTGGTGCGAGGTCGCACACCGGGTCTTGGTGTTAGAGCCCCCGGCGGGCGCTCGCACAGTCCCGCGGCCATTGCAAGCCGCGCGGGGCGGTGATGTCAGGCCCCACTCCAGGAGCTCTTCGACCCCGCAACTCGGGCAGGAGAAGTCGCCGTTGCAGGAGCCCTGAAAAAAAGCGGTCTCCCTCCAGGGACCCGCGGGCTCCCGGTGCCGCCGTCCGCCAGACCCGCAGTTGCAGCCTCCGAATCTCCGGAGGTCGGGCCGCAGCAGCAGCAGCGCTCCACCACCGCTCCACCCGCTCTGGACTTGGTCAGCTCCGCGTCAGTGAGTAGTCGGCACCAGAGCCCCTGGTCTTCTCCTGTTGGAGGCCGCTCCTCGTTGCAGCCCCAACGGCAACGGAGACCCGACAAAGAAAAGGTCGGGTCTCCAGTGCAGGGAGAGATTTAAAAGTTACTCCCTCCCTCCCACCCCACCCCCACCCCCCCCCACACACACACCCCAACAAAAAATAACAAAAACTACTTAGAAACATAGACAAAAAATAATAAAAATGCGGACGGGCTGCAGAGGCCGCTGCTGACGAGAGTCGCGCCGCCTATCAAGATATGACAGTCCCGCCATCATTTTCAGAGCTAATTTAATTCTACGCTTGAAACCCATATTTTCCATTCTGTAAATTGCTCAGAAACCCCTCTGCCCCAAATGTTTTGCGGGTCTGTCTGACACTTGTTTGAGATTACATTGTGTCTTAATAACTCTCTTTGATTTGTATGCCATCCCCCTCCTGTTTCTATTATATGAATATACCATCAACTTTTTTTTAGCTTTGAAGAAATCTTTGTGCTAAAACACTAACTTTTCATTCCTCAAATACCTGTATATTAGAGCCATAGAGTCATGCAGTTTGGAAACAGGCCCTTCGGCCCAACTTGCGCATGTTGTCCAACATGCCCCATCTACACTAGTCCAACCCGCCTGCATTGGGCCCATATCCCTCTGAACCTATCCTACTCATGTACCTGTCCAATTGTTTCTTAAACGTTGCGATAGTACATGCCTCAACTACCTCCACTGGCAGCTCTCTGCCTCAGAGGGCGGTGGAGGCAGGTTCTCTGGATGCTTTCAAGAGAGAGCTAGATAGGGCTCTTAAAAATAGCAGTCATTAGACAATAGACAATAGGTGCAGGAGTAGGCCTATGAGCCAGTACCGCCATTCAATGTGATCATGGCTGATCATCCCCAATCAGTACCCCGTTCCTGCCTTCTCCCCATATCCCCTGACTCCGCTATTCTGAGGCAGAGAAATCCACAGACCCACCACTCTCTGTGAGAAAAAGTGTTTCCTCGTCTCCGTTCTAAATGGCTTACTCCTTATTCTTAAACTGTGGCCCCTGGTTCTGGACTCCCCCAACATCGGGAACATGTTTCCTGTCTCTAGTGTGTCCAAGCCCTTAACAATCTTATATGTTTCAATGAGATCCCCTCCCCTGTCATGTCTCCAACTTTCAACAAGCCATTCATACAACAGTAGCCTTCTATAGTGCCAATGAAAATCAAAGAAGGCACTGGGAACCCAATGGTCTTTTTAACATGGTTAATTTTCCAGATCTTAAAATCTCTGTACTCCCAGAATACCAGTCACCCCAGTCCACCATCTGCTAATCTGCCAATCTGACTGACAATCACACCCATCCCCCTAACACCATTATCCCCTTAAACCACCAGTTTTCTTGCTTCCCTGTCTACCAACCCCTCCTCTCCGCTCCCTCATTAGCCCCCCGGGCATGTTGGCAACCCCTCCAACCAGGCCTGTCTCCACAAACACTACTCCTAACGCAACACCTCCTACTGACTCTGCTCACTTCTACCAACTGAACCTCTGTAATTGGTATTCCATTTGCAGGGGTAACTCACAGCTGCCTGTTGCCTGCCATTTAATTGCCCATCCTGGTCTCATTCTAATGAGCTTGCTGTGACCATTTGCACGATTGTGATGATGTCCACTATAAGCATGAGGAACAGTACCTCATCTTTGCGCACATTGCAAATTTTCAGTGTCCATTGAATACTGCAACTTCAGGTAACTTGTTTTCTCTGTCTCGGTCAGAACTGGTCAATGTCGTATGCCATCTATCTGTAACTCAAGATTTACGCATATGTTGTGCAGATTGCAGAATTTTAAAAATTTGAGGACTAATTGTTTTTCTAAGATTGAGAAGTGAATTGAGCAGCGTTTGGCTGAGATAGATTCTTCTTCAACATTATCTTTTCATATATACCATGCACTAATCCAGGCACTAAGTTAATTTAGTTCCATGCGCTGATCCAAACTCTCGGTTCATATCCGGACGTGGCAGCGCTGTTGAACTGCTGCCGCTCGCCTGCAGTCCGTCTGTCTTTACTTTTTGTTGTTGTTTTTTTTGTCTTGTTTTAGTCAAATTTTAGTTATTAGGTTGTGTTATGGGTGGTGGTGGTGGGGGGGGGGGGGGGGGGGGGTGCGGGAGTGAAACATGGTTTTCAGTCTCTCCCTTCGGGGGAATGCGATTCTTTCTGTCGTATCCCCCCTTCTCTGCCTCCGTCTGCGCTGAGACCTAATGGCAGAGCTGGCGGCCTCCAACTGCGACCGACCTCGAGGCTCCGGAAGCAGAACCAGCCAGGACTTACAACACGAGGCTGGCCGTCTCCGAGCTGCGGCGGCGTTCCAGTGGCAGCGGCATGACGCGGGTCTGAGACAGCGCTCCGGTGAGGGCGGCCCGGCTCGGGGCTGAGGCGGTGTTCCGGCATACGGCTGCGGCGACCTGAATCCGGGGCTCGGCCGCGGGCCAGTGGATGACATAGTCGGGAATTCGCAGGTCACAGGTTGGTGCCTGTTTTCCAGAGTTCCCGCGGCAACAGCTGCGTCCGCTGGACTGGTGGGCGGCAGCTTCGACCGCCCCGGGCCGCGGAGCTTGAACCGGCCCGTTCGCGGAGCTCGGTTGAGCCGCGGGACTGACTACCATCGCCCGGTGGGGTAACAACATATTTCCTCAGCGCAGAGGGAGAATGAGGAGGGAAGAGACAGTGACTTTAATACTTTTGCCTCCATCACAGTGAGGACGTGCCTGGTGAACTCATTGTGATGGATGTTAATTTGTGTTTATTGTGTGGATTGTTGTTTATTATTATATGTATGGCTGCAGGCAACGACATTTCGTTCAGACCAAAAGGTCTGAATGACAAATAAAGGCTCTAATCTAATCTAATCTAATCTAATATAATTTTCTGCATTGAACCAGACCCAAACTTCATATAGTTCCATGCATCAGTCCAGGCTGTTAAGGTCATGTAAGTTCATAAACTGAACTGAAATTAACTTCATATAATTCTATGGTCTGATCCAGGCTCTTAACTAATATTTGTAATGTTTACACATTTATATATCCTCGATATTAGTTGGATTTACAAATACTTTCTCCTAAAACCACAGAATGGCATAGATGAAGGAGCCTATCACCAGTCCTATGGTGCCTGCTTTGTCACTCAGTGAAGTCATGGCAGAATTGTACTTTGTTTTCACCTCCAATTTCCTGTTTAATCCCAAGAACCTTTAAATCCCCAGAGACCCACATAGCTCAAACTTCCACAGTTAAGTTAAGGGCCTGTCCCACTTACAAGTCCTACGCATGCAAATTACGCGACCTCGTGGTCATGTTGAGCCGCGACGGTCCCGCGAAGGTCGGGTGCGATTTCATGCGTACGCACAGCTGTCTGGAGCGCGTGACGTCATTTGAAGATGGACACAAAGCGGGAGTAATTCAGAGGGACTGGCAGCATCTCGTGAGAGAAGCAATGGGTGACATTTCGTGTCGAGACTCTTCTTCAGTCTGAAAAGAAGGGTCTTGACCCGAAACGTCACCCATTGCTTCTCTCCAGAGATGCTGCCGGTCTCGCTGAGTTATTCCTGCATTTTGTGTCTAACTTCAATTTTCTTGGCCCCGCTCTGGGAGTAGAAGTGGGGGCGGGTCCGGACCGCAACGGCCGTGAGCTCCAGGCTGAGCTCGGTGATCGTTTGCCTGCCTCTCCTGCTGTTGAAGGTGAGATGTGGCATCGCGCCAGGGTCTTGTGCCTGTCCCACTTTGGTCGTCAGTTCCGCGACAGGCCGTTGGCGCACGAAGATTGAGTTCACTACGAAAATTTCGGAGCCCCGAACGATGTCACAACTACATACCCCTCCGCATTTCTAAGTGGGACCAGCACGTGCGGCCATACAATACCCGTGCGCCTCAACGCGACCACGAGGTTACGTAATTTGCGTACCAAGGACACGTAAGTGGGACAGGCCCTTTAGTTAAAACTATAGTATTATTTACACCAACGGGTCTGTACAGGGCACAACATATTTAGTTTAATTTTGAGATGCCGCGCGGAAGCAGACTCTTCAACCCACCGAGTCCAAACCGAGTCCACACCGACCAGCGATCCCTGCACATTAACACTCTCCTACGCATACGAGGGACAATTTACACTTATACTAAGCCAATTTACGTACATACCTGATATCTGGCGTGTAGGAGGACACCGAAGATCTCGGAGAAAGCCCACTCAGTCACGGGGGGAACGTTGAAACGCCATACAGACAGCACCCGTGGTCGGGATCGAACCCAGGTCTCCGTCACTGCAAGCACTGTAAGGCAACAATCAAAGAGCTCATTGTCGACTTCAGGAGGCACAACACCGACTTAGCCCCCCTACACATCAACGGCGAGTGTGTGGAGAGGGTCAACACCTTCCGGTTTCTCGGCGTCCATATCGCTGCTGACATCTCCTGGACGGACAACACGACAGCGGTCATCAAGAAGGCTCAGCAGCGGCTGCACTTCTGAGGGTCCTCAGGAAGCACAACCTGGACTCTAACCTGCTGCTGACCTTCTACCACTCGTCCATCGAGAGCCTGCTGACATACTGCATTACAGCATGGTATGGCAGCTGCACCATGGCAGACAGGGAGAGGCTTCAGAGGGTAACCAGGACAGCGCAGAGGATCATTGGCTGCCCTCTCCCCTCCCTGAATGGACATCTACACCTCCCGCTGCCTTAGCAGGGCAAAGAAGATCATCAAAGACAGCTCCCATCCTGCGTTTGGACTGTTCGACCTGCTGCCCTCTGGAAGGCGCTATAGGTGCATCAAATCCAGGACAGACTCAGGAATAGTTGCTTTCCGAGAATTATATCTACTATAAATTCAAATTCACACATGCACTGACTACACCGCCCAACACGGACTTCCATCTGTATATATGTATATATGTATGTAGCGCCGCAGAAATTGTGCACCTATTGGCCCCCCCCCCCCCATCTCCCTTCTGTTTTTTGTTTTTTCTGTTTCTTGTTTTTTGTGCTAAATTGTATGTATGCACTGAGTACGAGCAGCTTTCAGTTTCACTGTACATGTATAGTGACAATAAATGGCATATCTGATTTGATATAGATATCTATCTATATCAAATCAGCCGCTGGGCTACTGGGCCACCCTAAAGTCCACCTGTTTATTTATAATATATTGAACATCAGGATTGAGGCAGAGAGTTTGTTATCAAAGCAAACCATCATGTTGATGTCTAAAGCTTTGTATGAAGAATCTGGGATAAAGGGAGAACCTGGTTTAACTATCTCCATTCATGCTGCGCTGTCAAACTGTTTCAAAGAACCTTTCAAATGGTTGTCCAATTAACAGCTAAACAATTCCTGGGTGGCCCAAAATGAGGACAGGTTTGATATGAATGACAGCAAGATTGAACTACTCCTTGTAGCCCACAGAGATGTGCACCAAGCCAAAATAATAACATTCCCTCACCAGTACAGAACTACCAAGAAATCAATTTCAAATGTGCAGGAATAACAGTGAGGTTGAGTAGGTAAGTGTGGACTGCTGAATAACTAGAAAGAATAATATTAGAGACAAGCCACTGATCTGATAAACCTGATGCATTTGTGGCAGTTTTGGGAGATTTTAAGAGGATATCTAACTACAAGTCTTACAAAAGATTTATAAAAAATCATACCAGAGACAGAATATTAAAATGAAATAGAAATTTCTGGAACTATTCAGCAGGTCAGGAGGTGGGTGAAAGAGAATGGTAAAAGCATCAGGTAGATCTGGGAAACAGTTATCCACTATAACTTTGCCAATCTCTTTCCCCTGCTCCATTGCTTATTTTTATTATCTATTTTCTTCCTTCAACCCTGTGACAAATCTTTCAAATTTCCTTCACATTTCCTTCATCACAAAATAATTTTACCTCTATTTGTTCCAAGTTCGGATGAACACTTATCAACCAGTAATCCTAACCATGAATCTTGATCCATCCAGATTAGAGATACTGCCCGAGCTATTTACTTGTGTTTGCTGTACATCTTAATGGGTCACAGCATCTATGGAGCAAAGGAAATAGGTAACGTTTCGGGCCAAAACCCTTCTTCAGCTTTTTTCTATGCGCGGGGGCGGCGGAGAGTGTCTGAGGTGTCTTGAACATAGGTAGGAAAGGATTTGACCAAGGGGGATAGTATGGAGTCAAGGTATGTGGAGATGAGTTCGGTGGGGCATGAACAGGCAGAGACAATGGGTCTGCCGGGACAGTCAGGTTTGTGGATTTTGGGGAGAAGGTAAAAACGGGCCGTGCGGGGCTGGGGAACGATGGGGTTGGAGGCTCGGTCGGGCAGGGCATGGGAGTTGGTGAAGTCGGTGATGGTGCTAGAGATGGTGGCCTGGTGCTCGTTAGTGGGGTCATGGTCCAGGGGTAAGTAGGAGGAGGTGTCTGAGAGTTGGCGCGTGGCCTCAGCTTTGTAGAGATCGACGCGCCAGACTACCACGGCACCTCCCTTGTCAGCGGGTTTGATAACCCAATCTGGGTTGTAGCGGTGTGATTCGATGGCAGTGCGTTCAGGAGGGGAGAGATTGGAGTAAGACAGGGGAGTGGAGAAGTTGAGGCGGTTGACGTCGCGGCGGCAGTTCTGGATAAAGAGTTCCAGAGCCGGGAGGTTACGAGGGGGGTTCCACGAGGAGGTGGTGCGTTGGAGATGGGGAAAGGGGGTCATCAATGGGGGGCGAGGACTCCTTCCCGTGGAAGTGCGCTGTGAGGCGGAGGCGACGGTAGAAGAGTTCCAAGTCGTGGTGGGCGCAGAACTCATTGAGGTGGGGACGGAGGGGGACAAACGTAAGACCTCTGCTGAGGACAGACCGTTCAGTGGGTAGGAGAGGGGGAGGTCGGGGGGGAAGGTGAACACCCGGCAGGGATGGGGGTTGGGGCCGGAGGAAGGCAGGTGGGTGGACTGGGGACGAGGTGATGTGTGGTGGCCCTGGTGGCTGTTGGTGGGGGGTGGTGGGTGGTCAGGGCAGGTGGGGGTGAGAGGGCTGTAACATAGAACATAGAACATATTTAGGATTAGGGAGTAGGCCATTCGGCCCTTCGAGCCTGCACCGCCATTTAATATGATCATGGCTGATCATCCAACTCAGTATCCCGTACCTGCCTTCTCTCCATACCCTCTGATCCCCTTGGCCACAAGGGCCACATCTAACTCCCTCTTAAATATAGCCAATGAGCTGGCCTCAACTACCCTCTGTGGCAGAGAGTTCCAGAGATTCACCACTCTGTGTGTGAAAAAAGTTCTCCTCATCTCGGTTTTAAAGGATTTCCCCCTTATCCTTAAGCTGTGACCCCTTGTCCTGGACTTCCCCAACATCGGGAACAATCTTCCTGCATCTAGCCTGTCCAACCCCTTAAGAATTTGTAAGTTTCTATAAGATCCCCTCTCAATCTCCTAAATTCTAGAGAGTATAACCAAGTCTATCCAGTCTTTCTTCATAAGACAGTCCTGACATCCCAGGAATCAGTCTGGTGAACCGTCTCTGCACTCCCTCTATGGCAAAAATGTCCTTCTTCAGATTTGGAGACCAAAACTGGACGCAATACTCCAGGTGTGGTCTCACCAAGACCCTATACAACTGCAGTAGAACCTCCCTGCTCCTATACTCAAATCCTCTTGCTATGAAAGCCAACATACCATTCGCTTTCTTTACTGCCTGCTGCACCTGCATGCCTACCTTCAATGACTGGTGTACCATGACACCCAGGTCTCGCTGCATCTCCCCCTTTCCCAATCAGCCACTGTTTAGATAATAATCTGCTTTCCCATTTTTGCCACCAAAATGGATAACCTCACATTTATCCACATTAAACTGCATCTGCCAAACATTTGCCCACTCACCCAGCCTATCCAAGTCACCTTGCAGTCTCCTAGCATCCTCCTCACACCTAACACTGCCCCCCTGCTTAGTGTCATCCGCAAACTTGGAGATATTGCCTTCAATTCCCTCATCCAGATCATTAATATATATTGTAAATAGCTGGGGTCCCAGTACTGAGCCTTGCGGTACCCCACTAGTCACTGCCTACCATTGTGAAAAGGACCCGTTTACTCCTACTCTTTGCTTCCTGTTTGCCAGCCAGTTCTCTATCCACATCAATACTGAACCCCCAATGCCATGTGCTTTGGGTAATGTGGGTGGGGAAGAGCAGGGGTCACATAGTTAGAGGGGGATGGGGAAGAGTCAGTGGAACAGCCACTGAGGTTAGCAAGGCAGGGCAGACTGGCACTAGGACCCAGTGGAGTTGAGCCCAGGAGAGTGGTAGTGAGCAGTGTGGAGGCTTCAGGCCCAGTGCAGAGTCCAGGCTCCAGGTAAGGCGACGGCTGTGGGTTGCTGGAGGGAGGTGGAGTGGCGCGGGTCACCGGACCCGATGGTCAGAGTCCAGTGGCAGTTGAGTCGGGGTCCGTGGGCGATGTGTGGGAGGTCCCGGTGGGCGGATGGTCGGCGGGGCGGCGCGGGTCGGCCAAAGCGGTGGGTCGGCGAGATGAGTTGGGTGCATAGCGGCGGCCATGTTGGGGGAGCCCCGGTCCGGCGGCGATGCCCAGTAGGTCCTGTGCCGCGGCGATATTAAGCGGGCCCAGTGTGACGGCATGAAGAAGGGTTTCGGCCCGAAACGTTGCCTATTTCCTTCGCTCCATAGATGCTGCTGCACCCGCTGAGTTTCGCCAGCATTTTTGTGTACCATCCAGAGTCAGTACCCCATTCCTGCTTTCTCCGCATATCCCTTGATTCCATTAGCCCGAAGAGTTATAACGAGCTCTCTCTTGAATCCGGTGCATTGGCCTCCACTGCCCTCTGTGGCAGAAAATTCCACAGATTCACCACTCTCTGGGTGAAAACGTTTATTCTCACCTCAGTCTTAAATCACCTCCCCTTTATTCTAAGACTGTGGCCCCTGGTTCTGGACTCGCCCAACATTGGGAACATTTTTCCTGCATCTAGCTTGCCCAGTCCTTTTATAATTTTATATGTTTCTGTAAGATCCCTCCTCATCCTTCTATACTCCAGTGAATACAAGCTTAGTCTTTTCAATCTTTCCTCATATGACAGTCCCGCCCTGCCAGGGATCAATCTCGTGAACCTACGCTGCGCTGCCTCAATCACAAGGATGTCCTTCCCCAAATGAGGAGACCAAAACTGCACACGATCCTCCATCTAATGCATTGACCTGGCAGTGTTTGACAGTTAAAGAAAATTCTTCTGAAAAACACTACACAGAGAGCCAGAAGCATTATAATCACCCATGTCTGAATTGTGATTCTGCCGTTTTCATGAACATGTCGGATTGACGGATGGAGAATGAACAAATTAAACAGTTCACTGATTAGCTGGGGGGAGGTTTTATTGAATGTGAAGTCCTAATTATTCGATGATAGAAGAACAGAGAATTTGCAGGCCTAATTGTTCGATGATTGAACAACAGAACACATTTTGTGACTTGACATAAAAATGCCATTTAGAGAAAGTCATTTTCTTTGTTTGCACTCAAGTGGTACACCGACTGCAGTCAAGCAGCTGCTATTTATTCCAGAAATGTCAGATTGATGAGAAGCATAAAACGCCTGCTTTCAGAATGGCAGCATTAATTGAGCTTATCTATTCTTTCTTTGTGTTATCTGTGTTATTATCCCCTTGCTTTTTCTCTGTTTTTCCCCATGGCTTTCAATATTGCACATCAAACTAGAAGCTGGGACTGTCACTATAAAGGTTTAAACAAACAACTGTACTGTCTCATAAAATTAAAAAAAAAACTATTTATTATATGTCAAAGTGGAAGTTAAAATAAAAGATATAGTGAATGCAGTTGACATGACAGAAATGTCAACAACTCAGAGTGTTCAACAAGCCATTCACTAACTTGATTTTCTTATCTGCCCTTTCTACAGATCTCTTTCAAATAATTAAATCAAGACACCCCCACCCTCCCAAGATTACTTTTCCACCGAAGATAGTCACACAATGCTGGAGTAACTCAGCGGGACAGGCAGCATCTCTGGAGGGAAGGAATGGGTGATGTTTTGGGTCAAAACCCTTCTTCAGACTGATTTTATACCTTCCTCCACCAGTCTCAGTTCATGCAAATTACTTTCAATCGGATATATTTTGATATATCTCTAGTATAATGTGCCATAGAGTGGAATCAGAGTCTTGTACATTGCATTCAAAATCCCAGAATCCATACAAATGTATTTTATTTTGGAGGCAGATTACGACATGTTTATATTAACTATGTCACACATTCAGAACAATAGATTAGAGATGAATTTGCAAGGTTGTGTTCGAATGCAGGTATTAGATGTATTGCATATGCTTTTATGATATCTATACTACTAAAAGTCTGATCTTGACCGCTTTTGGCTCGCTGTTTTCCGAGTTTTCCGAAAGAACGCCGCTACTTATGGTCGTCATATTTGGCCACATCGCTCAGAGCCCCCCTCCGCCTTCTGGGACCAAAGGATTTTTACCATCGATGAAAAATCAGAGAGGTATTAATGATTTTTTTTTAATTGCCATTCTCTCTGCTGCCCTTGCTGGTGGGAGGGGGAAGGGACTATAAAACCCAGAAGTGGTGTGCCTCACTCAGTCTCTGCACGATGGATGGATGAAGCCAGAGGGTCACGTCTCTCAGAGCTCTGAATAACACTGAACACATGTCAACTCAACTGTGAGTCCCCTTAATGTGGTTTGAAAATGAAAATATGGTTGGTTTGAAGTAAAAAGGCACTACCTGCATATGGTTGTTTGGGTGCTTTGGGTTGAAGTTAAAAGGCACTACTTACTGCAAATGGTGGATTGGGTGCTTTGGCTTGAAGTTAAAATGCACTAAAAAGCACGACTTACTGCAAATGGTGGTGTGGGTGCTTTGGCTTGAAGTTAAAAGGCATTACTTACTGCAAATGGTGGTTTGGGTGCTTTGGCTTGAAGTTGAAAGGCACTACTGCAAATGCACTTACTTCCTGTTTGCACACTATATTGATTTTAGATAAAATGCCACCACTTACAGCTGTGATTTTGGCCATCTTACTCAGTCCCCCTCTGCTCAGCAGGTGCAGAGAATTCTTCCCATCAATGAAAAATAAAAGTGTTATTAGTGTTTAAAAATGGTTGAGAATCTCTCTCCTGTCAATCACGCCATGAAGGCCACACCTTTTCCGGTGGGAGGGAGAAGGGTTATAAAACTCGGAAGTGTGGGTGTGGCTCAGTCTCTGCATGATGGGAGAGGTCACGACTCTGTCTGAGCTGTGAATCAACTGAACACACTGAATGTCTACTGAACTGTGAGTTTGGTGTTTTGTGTGGTTTTATGGTGGTTTCACCCTGAATGAAATGGTATGAAGCTGCATTTGAATTTGGTGGCCTTGCACCCTGCTTGAAATGGAATTTCAAGGAATAGCCATCAGTCAACTGCCAGCCCACCAGCCGTGAGTGAGCTGCCAGCAGATCAGGATTGAGGGACTGAGCTGCCACCTTAAGAACCCATACCAGCGCCCCAGAAAGCCCCCCCCACTGGCCACCAATATTGGAATTGGTGGAGAGGTGGAATATTGCATCAGGCGACCAGCCCTCCCGTGTGAACATGGGAACCAACGGGTCCCAATTAGTCTAGTGTTTTATAAATCTAATCTACTTTCATCCCAACTTCCACAACCTGCTGGGTTGGACTGAGTAGAAAGTTATTTGGAGAGGAATTGATCTTTTGTCACTGGCAGTAAATATCTGCAAATCAAGTCCCATTATGACAAAAGATTTCAAACCTTAAAACTAATCTGAAACATTGATTTCCACGCAGTTTAACAGAGGTCCGGTGGGTGGGGGGGGGGGGGGGGGGGGGTATGGTGGTGGAATATTTTACTAATGCTGCTGACAGGAATTAGAGGATAAATCGGTATATATATGCACAGAGTATTCTTGCCCAGAGTATGAATCGAGGATCGGAGAACATATATTTAAGGTAAAGGGGAAAAGATATAATATATCTTAGGGGTAATTTTTCACACAAAGGGTGGTGGGTGTATAAATAAGCTGCCAGAGGAGGTAGTTGAGGCTGGGACCATCCCAACATTTAAGAAGCAGACAGGTACATGGATAGGACATGTTTGGAGGGTTAGGGACCAAGCACAGGCAGGTGGGACTGGTGTAGCTGGGACATTGTTGGCCGGTGTGGGCAAGTTGGTCTGAAGAGCCTGTTTCCACATTATCGCCCCATGACTCTATGACTCTATGACAGAGAATTTCCTCTGTCTAGTTTTAAGATTTAATGAGACTCTGGGCCCAGATGAAAATCATATGCCTTATCTGCTCTAGACAGGAGTCAGAATTCTCTGCCACAGAAGGCAGTGGAGGCCAATCGACTGGAGGTTTTCAAGAGAGAGATAGATTTAGCGGTAAAGGAATCAAGGGATATGGGGAAAAAACAGGAATGGGGTACTGATTTTAGGTGCTCAACCATGATCATATTGAATGGCGCGCTAGATTGAAGGGCCGAATGGCCTACTCCTGCACCTATTTTCTATGCTCCTATGATGTACCAGAAAGCAATTTGGATGGCAATTAGGGACCATGAAATTATCTTGGTGCGTGGGATTATGGAGAATCCTAAAGACTTTTCTCAGTATATTGGAAGCAAGATGTTGCAAGAGGACAAAAATAATATGGCCCACAGAGTGTGTCCTGAGGAGGTTAATGACACATTTCTTTAGGCTTTAGAGATACAGTGTGGAAACAAGCCCTTCGACCCACCGAGTCTGCACCAACCAGCAATCACCCATACACTAGTCCCACTCTACTCACTCGGGGCAATTTACAGAAGCCAATTAACCAACAAACCGTCACGTCTTCGAATGTGGGAGAAAACTGGAGAACCCAGAGAAAACCCACATGGTCACAGGTAGAACATGCAAACACCGTACAGACAGCACCCGTAATCGGGATCGAACACGGGAGATTGGAGTTTGCAGACATCATCCCAGAACTCAGGACTTTGTTCCATTCGGAAAGATCAGCCAATACTAGTGTAATTGGGTAGAGGTTTATGGTTGTTTTTTCCAGAGGGAAGACACAGTCAAAGAAAGCACAGGGTTGTGAAAGGCAAGTACATGGCGGCTTGTCCACTGGTGAAGGCAATAAAGAAAAACGGCAGTATTTGGTGTGTGCTGATCTATGGTGTCAGATTAAAATGTCCCATAGAAAATAGGACATCACACAACAAAATAGGTAATTTGTCCCACATTGTCTATGCCAACCATAACGTCAAACCTATCTCCCATATATATATATACACACACACACACACACACACACACACACACACACACACACACACACACACACACACACACACACACACACACACACACACACACACACATACACATGTGTGTTTGTACACACACACACACACACACACACACACACACACACACACACACACATATATACACATACATATACATATATATATATACATAGCACATATGTATATGTATATATATATATATATACACATCGCAAAAATATATATATACACACACACAAACGTAATACATATCCCTCCATTCCCTACATTTCCATATACCTATCCAAAAGTCTCTTAAATGCCACTGTCGGATCTGCCTCAACCACCTCTCCCAGCAGCACATTCCAGGCACTCACCATCCTCAGTGTATGAAAACTTGCTCCGCACATCCCCTTTAATCTTTGACCCTCTCACTTCAAAGCTATTCCCTCTAGTATTTGATTATTCCATCCTGAGAAGAAGATCTTGACTGTCTACCCTATCTATACCTCTCATTATTTTATATACTTCTATCAAGTCTCCCCATTACCCAATTGTTTGCCTCCCCTTTTTAAAAAGTTTGTGTCCACAAAATGAATTTTGGTTGTCGGGTGGCTGCTGCCCAATTGTTTGCCTCACCTTTTAAAAAGTTTGTGTTCAACGATTCCAATGGGAGTCAGGGGCGACCATGGCTGACAAGGGAAGTCAGGGACAGTGTAAAAATAAAAGAGAAGAAGTACAACATAGCAAAGATGAGCGGGAAGCAAGTGGATTGGGTCACATTTAAAGAGCAACAGAAGATAACTAAAAAGTCAATATGTGGAGAAAAGATGAGGTACGAGGGTAAGCTAGCCAAGAATATAAAGGAGGATAGTAAAAGCTTTTTTAGATATATGAAGAGGAAAAAATTAAGACCAAAGTTAGACCCTTGAAGACTGAAAAGGGTGAATTTATTATGGGGAACAAGGATATGAGTTGAACAGGTACTTTGGATCTGTCTTCACTAAGGAAGCCACAAACAATCTCCCTGATGTAATAGTGGCCAGAGGATCTAGGGTGACGGAGGAACTGAAGGAAATCCATATTAGGCAGGAAATGGTGTAGGGTAGACTGATGGGACTGAAGGCTGATAAATCCCCAGGGCCTGATGGTCTGCATCCCAGGGTCCTTAAGGAAGTGGCTCTAGAAATTATGGATGCATTGGTGATCATTTTCCAATGTTCTATTGATTCAGGACCAGTTCCTGTGGAATAGAGGGTGGCTAATGTTATCCCACTTTTTAAGAAAGGTGGGAGAGAAAAAACAGAATTATAGACCAGTTAGCCTGATATCGGTGGTGGGGAAGATGCTGGAGTCAATCATAAAAGATGAAATTGTGGCACATTTGGATAGCAGTAACAGGATTGGTCCAAGTCAGCATGGATTTACGAAGGGGAAATCATGCTTGACTAGTCCTTTGGAATTTTTTGAGGATGTAACTAGGAAAATGGACAAGGGAGAGCCAGTGGATGTAATGTACCTGAACTTTCAGAAAGCATTTGATAAGGTCCCACATAGGAGATTAGTGGGCAAAATTAGGGCACATGGTATTGTGGGTAGAGTGCTGACATGGATAGAAAATTGGTTGGCAGACAGGAAACAAAGAGTGGGGATTAACGGGTCCCTTTCAGAATGGCAAGCGGTGACTAGTGGGGTACCGCAAGGCTCGGTGCTGAGCCCGCAGCTATTTGCAATATACATCAATGATTTAGATGAAGGGATTACAAGTAACATGAGCAAATTGGCAGATGACATAAAGCCGGGTGGCAGTGTGAATTGTGAGAAGAATGCTATGGGAATGCAGGGTGACTGGGACAGGTTGGGTGAGTGGGCAGATGCAGGGCAGCTGCAGTTTAATGTGGATAAATATGAGGTTATCCACTTTGGTAGCAATAACATTGGAAGGCAGATTATTATCTCAATGGTGTCAAGTTGGGAAAAGGGGAAGTACAATGCAAAATTCATCAGTGAATGAAAGTAAGCATGCAGGTACAGCAGGCAGTGAAGAAAGCGAATGGCATGTTGGTCTTCATACCAAGAGGAGTTGAGTATCGGAGCAAAGAGGTATTTCTGCAATTATATAGGGCCTAGTGAGACCACACTAGGGGTCTTAAGGGGTTGGACAGGCTAGATACAGGAAGATTGTTCCCGATGTTGGGGAAGTCCAGGACAAGGGGTCACAGCTTAAGGATAAGGGGGAAATCCTTTAAAACCGAGATGAGGAGAACTTTTTTCACACAGAGTGGTGAATCTCTGGAACTCTCTGCCACAGAGGGTAGTTGAGGCCAGTTCATTGGCTATATTTAAGAGGGAGTTAGATGTGGCCCTTGTGGCCAAGGGGATCAGAGGGTATGGAGAGAAGGCAGGTACGGGATACTGAGTTGGATGATCAGCCATGATCATATTGAATGGCGGTGCAGGCTCGAAGGACCGAATGGCCTACTCCTGCACCTAATTTCTATGTTTCTATGTTTCACACCTGGAGTATTATGTGCAGTTTTGGTCTGCAAATTTGAGGAAGGACATTCTTGCTATTGAGGGAGTGCAGCGTGGGCTCACAAGGCTAATTCCCATGATGGCGGGACTGTCATATGCTGAGAGAATGGAGTGGCTGGGCTAGTATACCCTGGAATTTAGAAGGATGAGAGGATATCTTATTGAAACATATAAGATTATTAAGGGTTTGGACACGCTAGAGGCAGAAAACATGTTCCCGATGTTGGGGGAGTCTAAAACCAAGGGCCACAGTTTAAGAACAAGGGGTAAGCCATATAGAACAGAGACGAGGAAACACTTTTTCACAGAGACAGTTGTGAGTCTGTGGAATTCTCTGCCTCAGAGGGCGGTGGTGGCCGGTTCTCTGGATATTTTCAAGAGAGAGCTAGATAGGGCTCTTAAAGATAGCGGAGTCAGGGGATATAAGGAGAAGGCCGGAACGGGGTACTGATTGTGGATGATCAGCCATGATCACATTGAATGGCGGTGCTGGTTTGAAGGGCCAAATGGTCTACTCCTGCACCTATTGTCTATTGTCTATTTGCTACAACTATTGTGCCAATTAATTCCACAGATTCACCATCCTTTGATTCCACCAACTGCCTCCCTTGCAAGTTTCCAGCATGTGTAATGGTGTGTGTGCCACTATGCTAGATTGAGGGGGGATCTTATAGAAACTTACAAAATTCTTAAGGGAGTGGACAGGCTAGATACAGGAAGATTGTTCATGATGTTGGGGAAGTCCAGAAGAAGGGGTCACAGTTTAAGGATAGAGGGGAAATCCTTTAGGACCGAGATGAGAAAAACATTTTTTACACAGAGAGTGGTGAATCTCTGGAATTCTCTGCCACAGATTGTAGTTGAGGCCAGTTCATTGGCTGTATTTAAGAGGGAGTTGTGGCCCTTGTGGCTAAAGGGATCAGGGGGTATGGAGAGAAGGCAGGTATGGGATACTGAGTTGGATGATCAGCCATGATCATATTGAATGGCGGTGCAGGCTCGAAAGGCCGAATGGCCTACTCCTGCACCTATTTTCTATGTTTCTATGCTACCCAATCTGCCATGTAGCACAAACCTGGCGAAAGTTAATCCACACATACAATGAATTGTGCTTGAATTAGCCCACACATGCAATACATTACCTGTGTGGCATCAAAGTTTCTTCACTGTAACATTCTAATCACCTTGAGCCCTCACTGCTCTGCTCGGTGAAGTCAGGTTTTGAACTGTAGCAATGAATGAAAAGTAATTCATAGATTTCACACTGACCTTTCAACCTTATTAGTTTAGTTTAGTTTATTGTCAAGTGTACCGTGGTGAAAATCTTTTGTTGTGTGCTATCCAGTCAGCAGAAAAACAATACATGATTACAATCTGGCCATTTACAGTGTGTAGATACGTGGTCAGTGTGTTTTGTTGCCAGCACTGTCTGTAAGCTGAAGGGCGTTTGTTTGGATTCTCAGAGGTTTGTACATTGTCAGTAAGACTGTGAGATGGCGACACAGAGCGCAAAGATATGCTTTCTATTTTGGGAGTTGGGGCAACATGCAGAGAGATCGAGAAAAATATGAATTTCAGATTGCTTCTAATGAAGAGAGCTGCTGGTGAACAGGTGGTAACAATGCTTGTAAGGGAGTGAAAAATCCAGCAGAGAATTGAATAAAATTCTGTTGCTTCTGTTGCTTCTCTTATTAACATCCATTATTAATGTAAAGTTGTTTAAATTACACATCTGTTTCAGAATATAAACATTGAGAGCAAAAATATTCATGTCACTTGAGACAGTGTGTAAGCCTGGATGACATAGCTTTAAGGTGAGAGGGGCAAAGTTTAAAGATGTGTGAGGCATGTTTTTTTTACACAGAGGGTGGTGAGTTCCAGGTATGAGCTGCAAGGGGTGGCAGTGAAGGCAGATACAATTGGGATGTTTCGAAGCCTTTTACATAGTCTCGTGGATATGCAGGCGGTGGAGTGATATGAATCATGTACAGGTAGATGAGCTTAATTTATCTTGGCATCATGTTTGTACAAACTTTAGAGATAGATAGATTCTTGATTAGCATGGGTGTCAGGGGCTAAAGGGAGAAGGCAGGCGAATGGGGTTAGGAAGGAGAGATAGATCAGCCATGATTGAATGACGGTGTAGATCTGCTCCTAACACCTTATGACCTTATGGCTTATGATTCTACCTGCCGAAACGTCTAATCCTGTGTTGTACTGTTCTATGTTCTAATTTAACATATTCTGAAACTTGGTCAACAGCTATGCCGTCTCCCTCGAAAACATTATTAATGTTATCTGCTCCTAAAGCAAAGACTTACTTATTATGACATAGAAAAAGCCTATTTGGCCAATTGGTTCCATGCCAGCTCCTTGTAAGCAATGCAATCAATCAAATTCACTCTCTCATTTCTCTAAATCCATGCAAGTTATTTACTGCCATATGCCCACATAGTCCCCTTTAGAATATAGAAGGTGGAACTACAGCACAGGTGCAGCCTCTTCAGCTGGCAATGTCTGTACCGATGACGATGCCAAATTAAATTAATCCTTTCTGCCTGCACTTGCTCCATATCCCTCTGTTCCCTGTATATCCATGTGCTTATTTAGAAACCTCGTAAACACCACAATCGTACCTGCTTTCATTATCACCTCTGTCAACGTACCCTGGGCACCCACCACCCTGTGTGCAAACCCTGTTTGCCCCACACATCTCCTTTAAACTTTTTCATAAGGTCATAAGGAATAGTAGAATTAGGCCATTCCGTCCATCAAGTCTAATCTACCATAGAAACATAGAAATATAGAAATTAGGTGCAGGAGTAGGCCATTCGGCCCTTCGAATCATGGCTGGTCTATCGTTCCCTCCTAACCCCATGCTCCTGCATTCTCACCTCTGACACCTCTTAAAAGTTCTGCCCTTTGAATTGTTTTGCTATTGATTTATATTAAGGAGCAATTTACTGTGGCCATTGAATGTGTGGGAGGAAACTGGAGCACCCAATGGAGAACATGCAGGCTCCACATGGCCAACATCCAAGGACAAGATTCCATCTGGTAGTTGGAGCCAAGTGTCATTGCTAACGGCTGCACCACTCAACACCACTCAACACCACAGAGCCAGTCTTGGATTAAGATAACGAGTGAACATGTAAATCATGATGATTGTTTCAAATGCCAGTGGATAATTTTACATTTGAGTGGAAGATTTGTGAAGATTGTTTATGATTAGTAGTAGTCTCCCAACAAATAATTCCAACTGAGTTTTTTTTACCTTATTAATAAGTTCTCCCACATTAAAAATCAAAATGCCAATGAACACTTAAAATATTCCCTGGAAAACAACAGAATATTGTATTTTGTTATTTGGGATCAAATCTCACAGAAATATTTTGGTCTCTTTCAGAGCTTGATAGTTAATTTTAATTTTAATAGAAATGACTACCACACTCTCTGAAGAGACAGTCTATTTCATTAGTTTTCGTTTTGAAGCAATCATTTTCAACATGTGCTTGGCCACTGGATGAGCATTGATTTCATTTACCAAGTGACCTTTTCATCAGAGCAGAACTGCTGGAAACAGCTGTTGGGGGAAAAAGGTACCTATACTCGAAAGAATTCTGTTGTTTGCACAAAAGTACCTGAGTATTCTTCAAACCTATTCTTCATAATGCTTAAGATGTGTTTTAACAACTGAGATTTAATGCATCATATGTTCATTGAAAATTATTATTATTATTTTCATAATAAGAACGAACGATATATTCAAATAGTTAATCAGATTCTAATAAAGACTGAAAATAAATATCTTTGATTAACCAATCACCTGAGAGCATTGGAAGGACTGTGGAATTTTATTTTATCCATGAAATTATTAGATGGGTTTCATCAATTATCAAAGTTTGACTTTTCACAGAAACTTAGAAATTAGGTGCAGGAGTAGGCCATTCGGCCCTTCGAGCCTGCACCGCCATGCAATATGATCATGGCTGATCATCCAACTCAGTATCCTGTGCCTGCCTTCTCTCCATACCCCCTGATCCCTTTAGCCACATCTAACTCCCTCTTAAATATAGCCAATGAACTGGCCTCAACTACCTTCTGTGGCAGAGAATTCCAGAGATTTCCAAAATGATATTGATTTGCCAGGACTGTCAGTTTAAAATAAACACAGTTCAGCTTTGAATTTAACATATTTTTCCAATGTTCGAGATTACAACAGAAAATGCTATTTTGCTGGCTACAAATTTCTTAATTGACCAGAACATGTTATCACCAGTCATCTGTGCTTGCCTTTAACCTATGTGTTAAAAATGGTTCATGCTTTACAGATCCAAATAGTTGATTTGCCCCCTAAAGCCGTCCAAATCCAAATATATCAACTCGAGTTTATTGTCATATACACAAGTTGGACGAGATACAGGTACAATGAAAATCTTGCATGCAGCAATGTCACAGGCACATAGACTCAGACAAGGATACAAAACGTAAATTATACGTAAGGTGCACAAGATGGTGAAAAGAAAAAGTCTGTGCAAAAACAAGACATTACGGAATTAGAAAAATAAGACCACGATAATCCAAGAGGTGGTCCTGTTAAAAATCAGTGAAGGAATTAAAACATCTTAAAAATAATTTTAAAAAATGTGACAGCTTAAAAAAAACTAAAAATACTTTAAAAATGCGAATATAATTTATGCAGACTCAATGAATTCAAAATTCATAAATGATCTTGTACATTCATGGATCCCCAACAGCTGAAACTCTCCATTTATATGTGGATTCATTATTCCTACGTATTCCGAACGGTGCTGGTTCAGTGACTGCATTTTCCCTTTTAACTGCTCGTGGCATTCTTGAAAATTGTTACCATTTCAGAGCACAACTGCTTGTATTTCCTGGTAAGTTTCACCTGACTATTTATTCTTGATTGGTACTGCTATGAAATGGATATGTCATCTTGTTTGAGAATGATAGAAACATGATTTTCCATTTGTAAGGAAGTTTTATGTCTCAATGACACAGTGTGTCTGAGTCAGACAGTGTAACATCCATAATATCCATGGATATCTGCACTGCAGACCAGTATGGACACATACTCTACAAGAACGTGAAATTCTATCACTCTGCATCACAGTTTATGTTATCTGCCATGACATTTTGCGCCATGATTGATTTTGAACACTGAATGGATTCAATCAATCAATGACAAAACAATGAGATACAATGTAAATTATCAGCTGCGATAACTCGACTAGCCTGAGATAATAATGCTACCAATTGACTGTTCCACAAACAGCATTCAGTTAATGACCAGCATTAATGAATTGGTCATATAATTAAATTCATCATAGAGTGTGCAATCTGCTGAGAGGCATTTGAGCTTGTGCCATATAATAAACTCATTAATAGAATTTAGAAGTTAAAAGGGCAGTCACAATATGGATTCAACATTGACAAAGAGATAAATAGTAAAGAATGGCTATTTTACTGACTTGCTTTTTAGTGTTTTGTTCCCCTGATTTATATGCACTTACCATTAATGCTGACACTTCTTTGAAATTAGTGTAATTATTTAAATTTAGGTTGTCACATTTGGAGAAGCACAATAGTGATTCAATTAACAAGTGAATTAAATCGCGTATCCTTTTTAGAAAGGGAATATAAAGGAATTTTGATCTTGATAATTTGAAATATCACTGAAATATATGGTTTGAATTAATAGATAATAGACAATAGGTGCAGGAGTAGGCCATTCGGCCCTTCGAGCCAGCACCGCCATTCAATGTGATCATGGCTGATCATTCCCAATCAGTACCCCTTTCCTGCCTTCTCCCCATATCCCCAGACTCCGCTATATTTAAGGGCCCCATGTAGCTCTCTCTTGAAAGTATCCAGAGAACCGGCCTCCACCGCCCTCTGAGGCAGAGAATTCCACAGACACGCAACTCACTGTGAGAAAAAGTGTTTCCTCGTCTCCGTTCTAAATGGCCTACCCCTTATTCTTAAACTGTGCCCCCTGGTTCTGGACTCCCCCAACATCGGGAACATGTTTCCTGCCTCTAGCGTGTCCAAACCCTTCACAATCTTATATGATTCAATAAGAATCCCTCTCATCCTTCTAAACTCCAGAGTGTGCAAGCCCAGCCGCTCCATTCTCTCAGCATAGAATGTCCTTCCACAAATTAGGGGATCAAAACTGCACACAATACTCCAGGTGTGGTCTCACTAGGGCTCTGTACAACTGCAGAAGGACCTATTTGCTCCTATACCCGACTGTTCTTGTTATAAAGGCCAACATGCCATTCGCTTTCTTCACTGCCTGCAGTACTTGCATGCTTCCTTTCATTGACTGATGAACAGGGACCCCCAGATCCCTTTTCCCAACTTGACGCCATTTAGATAGTAATCTGCCTTCCTGGTTTTGCTACCAAAGTGGATAACCTCACATTTATCCACATTAAACTAAATCTGGTATGCATCTGCCCACACCCCCAACCTGTCCAAGTCACCCTGCATTCTCATAGCATCCTCCTCACAGTTCACACTGCACCCAGCTTTGTATCATCTGCAAATTTGCTAATGTTACTTTGAATCCCTTCATCCAAATCATTGATGTATATTGTAAATAGCTGCGGTCTTAGCACCGAGCCTTGCAGTACACCACTAGTCACTGCCTGCCATTCTGAAAGGGACCCGTTAATCCCTACACTTTGTTTCCCATCTGCCAACCAATTTTCTATCCATGTCAGCACTCTACCCCAATACCATGTGCCCTAATTTTTCCCACTAATCTCCTATGTGAGACCTTATTAGATGCTTTCTGAAAGTCCAGGTACACTACATCCACTGACTCCCCCTTGTCCATTTTCCTAGTTACATCCTCAAAAAATTCCAGGAGATTAGTCAAGCATGATTTCCCCTTCGTAAATCCATGCTGACTCGGACCGACCCTGTTACCAAATGTGCGGCTATTTCATCTTTCATAATTGACTCCAGCATCTTCCCCACCACCGATGTCAGGCTAACTGGTCAATAATTCCCTGTTTTCTCTCTCCCGCCTTTCTTAAAATGTGGGATAACATTAGCTACCCTCCAATCCACACGATCCTGAGTCTATAGAACATTTGAAAATTATCACCAATGCATCCACGATTTCTAGAGCCACTTCCTTAAGTAACCTGGGATGCAGACCAAACTAAACATAATTGATGGTGCCCTCCCCTAATTCCCCATTTGATGGTGCCCTCCCCTAATTCCCCATTTGATGGTGCCCTCCCCTAATTCCCCATTTGATGGTGCCCTCCCCTAATTCCCCATTTGATGGTGCCCTCCCCTAATTCCCCATTGTTGGGAAACAGGCCCTTCTGCCCTCCAAGTGCACGCTGACCACAGTTTTTGTAAATTACACTGTTGTGCAGGGAATAGATAAGAAAGTGGGATAACCTAGTTAGCTTGAGTTAACGTACAAACACGTATGTCTTTGAGATGTGGGAGGAAACCAGAGCACCTGGACAAATCATCATCATCTTCGGCGGTTCCTCGAAACGAGTATGACTGCCCTCTCCTCTCCATATGGTCGTCCACTTGTGGGTCTGCAGATGTCTGTAGAGGCCGATCTACGATCCACACACCTTGGTGCAACGTGGGCAGTGGAGACTGGCGGTAGTTGGTAGTCGTTGTGCCCCCTTCTCTCTCTCCTTACTGTGCTGTCGCTTTGTCTCTGCGACACGGCATTGTTTCATTTTGTGACGAGTAGCTCCTCCAGGAGTGCCTGTCCAGTGCAATGAGCTCCCAGTTGCTTGATGTGATGTGGAATTTCTTCAGACTGTTCCTGGACAAAACGTACGCGGTCACAGGGAGAACATGCAAACTTCACAGACAGCACCTGAGGTCAGGATCGTACTCAAGTCTATGAGGCAGCAGCTCTACCAGCTGCACCATTGTGCCACCCTGTTAAAGGGAAGTAAATATGGGCACTGACGGGATTTGAACCTGTGATCTTTGTTTACAAGATGTTAAAGTTGGCACAGTTGCCTTACCAAATTGCCACAGTTATAAACTGAATCAGCACAAAATATACCCAGTAGTTGTTTTAAAATTTGAAAACCATCCTCCCACCCCCCACTCTCAGTCTGAAACATATAAAATGGGTGCAGGAGTAGGCCATTCGGCCCTTCGAGCCAGCACAGCCATTGAATATGATCATTGCTGATCATCTAAAATCAGTACCCCGTTCCTGCTACTTCCCCATAACCCTTGATTCCCTTAGCCCTAAGAGCTAAATCTAACTCTCTCTTGAGAAGAAAGGCATCGACCCAAAGCATCACCAATTACGTCTATCCAGAGATGCTGCCTGTCCCGCTGAGTTACTCCAGCATTTTTTGTCCATCTTCAGAGTAAACCAGATAGACTACAGTTCTGCAGTCTGCACTTCCTTCACACACATTTTTCTAGTCATTGGCTGAGAGGAGAGAAGCAGAGACAGAAAGCAGAAGTCAAGGCCGTTATTCGCAAGCAGTGAAGTGTGGGAAATATACTGGAGGAGTGGCAACACTTCTGGAGGAGAAATCGGAAGAGATAGAAGACAAGAGGCCCAGGAGCCGTTTGTGAGAGGAGCGACCTCCGTGTGGTGAGTTAAATTGGTTAAGAAGGTTCAATGGTTGGGTATTAATGGTGGAGTAGCAAGATGGATTCAACAGTGGCTGAATGGGAGATGCCAGAGAGTAATGGTGGATGGTTGTTTGTCAGGTTGGAGGCCAGTGACTAGTGGGGTGCCACAGGGATCTGTGTTGGGTCCACTGTTGTTTGTCATGTACATCAATGATCTGGATGATGGTGTGGTAAATTGGATTAGTAAGTATGCAGATGATACAAAGTTAGGAGGGGTTGTGGATAATGAAGTAGATTTTCAAAGTCTACAGAGAGATTTATGCCAGTTGGAAGAGTGGACTGAAAGATGGCAGATAGAGTTTAATGCTGATAAGTGTGAGGTGCTACATCTTGGCAGGACAAATCAAAATAGGACGTACATGGTAAATGATAGGGAATTGAAGAATGCAGGTGAACAGAGGGATCTGGGAATAACTGTGCACAGTTCCCTGAAAGTGGAATCTCATGTAGATAGGGTGGTAAAGAAAGCTTTTGGTGTGCTGGCCTTTATAAATCAGAACATTGAGTATAGAAATTGGGATGTAATGTTAAAATTGTACAAGGCATTGGTGAGGCCAATTCTGGAGTATGGGGTACAATTTTGGTCGCCTAATTATAGGAAGGATGTCAACAAAATAGAGAGTACAGAGGAGATTTACTAGAATGTTGCCTGGGTTTCAGCAACTAAGTTACAGAGAAATGTTGAACAAGTTAGGTCTTTATTCTTTGGAGCGCAGAAGGTTAAGGGGGGACTTGATAGAGGTCTTTAAAATGATGAGAGGGATAGACAGAGTTGATGTGTATAAGCTTTTCCCACTGAGAGGAGGGAAGATTCAAACAAGGGGACATGACTTGAGAATTAAGGGACAGAAGTTTAGGGGTAACATGAGGGGGGAACTTCTTTACTCAGAGAGTGGTGGCTGTGTGGAATGAGCTTCCAGTGAAGGTGGTGGAGGCAGGTTCGTTTTTATAATTTAAAAATAAATTGGATAGTTATATGGACGAGAAAGGAATGGAGGGTTATGGTCTGAGCGCAGGTATATGGGACTAGGGGAGAATACGTGTTCAGCATGGACTAGAAGGGTCGAGATGGCCTGTTTCCGTGCTGTAATTGTTATATGGTTATATGGTTATGTGGATTTCCTTCAGTTCCTCCGTCATCCCAGATCCTCTGGCCACTACTATATCAGGAAGATTGTTTGTGTCCTCCTTAGTGAAGACGGATCCAAAGTACCTGTTCAACTCATCTGGCGTTTCCTTGTTCCCATAATAAATTCACCTTTTTCGGCCTTCAAGGCTCCAACTTTGGTCTTAACTAATTTTTTCCTCTTCACATACCTAAAGAAGCTTTTACTATCCTCCTTTATATTCTCTCCCTGTATTGTCTTTTTAGTTATCTTCTGTTGCTCTTTAAACATTACCCAATCCTCTTGCTTCCCGCTCATCTTTGCTACGTTATACTTATTTTTAATTTTTATACTGTCCCTGACGCCCCTTGTCAGCCATGGACACCCCTTACTCCCCTTGGAATCTTTCTTTCTTCTGGGAATGAACTGATCCTGCACCTTCTATATTATTCCTAGCAATACCTGCCATTGTTGTTCCACTGTCATCCCTGCTTGTGTATCTTTCCAGTCAACTTTGGCCAGCTCCTCCCTCATGGCCCCATAGTCCCCTTTATTCAACTGTAACACTGACACCTCCGATCTACCCTTCTCCCTCTCAAATTGTAGATTAAACCTGACAAAATTATGGTCACTGCCTCCTAATGGCTCATTAACCTCAAGTTCCTTTATCAAATCCGGTTCATAAAGGGTCTGTCCCACTTGGCCGTCATTCGTGCGTCATTTACACGATCTGCTAGCGTGTGGGTAGTGTGTGGGTAGTGCGGGGACGGGCGCATGGAGTGGTGTGGATGGGTGTGGAGTGGCGTGGTGCGGAGGAGTGTGGACTTCGTCCTACACTAAATGTTTGCGTGCCACCGGCCTGTCGCATAAATGATGGCGAAAGTGGGACAGGCCCAAGACCCTGGCGCGACGCAACGTCTCACCTCCAACAGCAGCAGATGCGGGCAAACAATCGCCGAACTCGGCCTGGGGCTCACGGCCGTTGCGGAACCGGATCCGCCCCCACTTCTACTCCCAGAGCGGGGCCAAGACAATTGAAGATAGACACAAAATGCAGGATTAACTCAGCGAGACCAACAGCATCTCTGGTGAGAAGCAATGGGTGACGTTTCGGGTCAAGACCCTTCTTCAGACTGAAGAAGAGTCTCGACCGGAAACATCACCAATTCCTTCTCTACAGAGATGCTGCCGGTCCTGCTGAGTTACTCTTGCATTGTGTGTCTATCTTCAAATGACATCACGCGCTTCAGACGGCTGTGCGAACGCATGATGACGCGCGCAACTGTCACGCGTCAGTCACTACCGGCCTGTCGCGTAAATGATAGCCAAGTGGGACAGGCCCTTTACATAACACTAAATCCAGAATTGCCTTCTCCCTGGTAGGCTCCAATACAAGCTGCTCTAAGAATCTATCACGAAGGCCATCTACAAAGTCCCCTTCTTGGGGTCCAGTACCAACCTGATTTTCCCAGTCTACCTGCATGTTGAAATCTCCCATAACAACCACAGCATTACCTTTGCTACATGCCAATTTTAACTCCTGATTCAACTTGCACCCCATGTCCAGGCTACTGTTTGGGGGCCTGTAGATAAGTCCCATTAGGGTCTTTTTACCCTTACAATTCCTTAGTTTTATCCATACTGACTCCACATCTTCTGTTTCAATGTCACCCCTTGCAAGTGACTGAATTTTGATTCCTCACCAGCAGAGCTACCCCACCCCCTCTGCTCACCTGTCTGTCTTTTCGATAGGACGTATACCCTTGAATATTCAGTTCCCAGCCTTGGCCCTCTTGCAGCCATGTCTCTGTAATTCCCACAACATCATACTTGCCAATTTCTAACTGAATTATAAAGAAAAATAAGACAAATCCACGTAAAAGGTTATGTCATGTGTGTTGTCCACAATGGAATGGAGCATTAACATTTCACATTCAGCAGTATGTAGATCCCATTTCTGCATCTCAAATTACAATAAAATACAATTTATATAGGGGGAGCTTAAAGGAGCTAATTATAGGAATTTAGGAATATAGGACTAGAGGCCATAGCCTCTTTAGAAGTAGTTCCTGAGGATTGGCGTTCTTTTTAAGAAGGGAGGGAGAGAGAAAACGGGGAGAACAGTTAGTCTTTAGTGGGGAAAACTGCTAGAGGGTGGGTACATTTGGAAATGGTGAAATCATTGGACAAAGTCAGCATGGATTTACGAAAGGTAAATCATGTCTGACGAATCTTATAGAATTTTTCGAGGATGTAACTAGTAGCGTGGATAGGGGAGAACCAGTGGATGTGGTGTATCTGGACTTCCAGAAGGCTTTCGACAAGGTCCCACGTAAAATATTAGTATACAAACTTAAAGCACACGGCATTGGGGGTTCAGTATTGATGTGGATAGAGAACTGGCTGGCAAACAGGAAGCAAAGAGTAGGAGTAAAGGGGTCCTTTTCTCAGTGCTGGGACCCCCAGCTATTTACAATATGATTAATGATCTGGATGAGGGAATTGAAGGCAATATCTCCAAGTTTGCGGATGACACTAAGCTGGGGGGCAGTGTTAGCTGTGAGGAGGATGCTAGGAGACTGCAAGGTGACTTGGATAGGCTGGGTGAGTGGGCAAATGTTTGGCAGATGCAGTATAACGTGGATAAATGTGAGGTTATCCATGTTGATGGCAAAAACAGGAAAGCAGACTATTATCTAAATGGTGGCCGACTAGGAAAAGGGGAGATGCAGCGAGACCTGGGTGTCATGGCACACCAGTCATTGAAATTAGGCATGCAGGTGCAGCAGGCATGAAGAAAAGCGAATGAATTTCATAGCAAAGGATTTGAGTATAAGAAGGTTCACCAGACACCTGGATGTATTGAAGTACAGTTTTGGTTTTCTCCAAATCTGAGGAAGGACAACTTGCCATGAGGGGTTGAGAGAGAAGGTTCATGCAGAAGTTTTATACCTGTGGGACATCGGACAGAGGTAACAAGATTTTGGACACCCAGACTGGATAGACTTGGTTTATACTCTCTAAAATTTAGGAGATTGAGAGGGGATCTTATAGAAACTTACAAAATTTTGAAGATTTTTCTCCCGATGTTGGGGAAGTCCAGGACAAAGGGTCACAGCTTAAGGATAAGGGGGAAATCCTTTAAAACCGAGATGAGAAGAACTTTTTTCACACGGACAGTGGTGAATCTCTGGAACTCTCTGCCACAGAAGGTAGTTGAGGCCAGTTCATTGGCTATATTTAAGAGGCAGTTAGATGTGGCCCTTGTGGCTAAGGGGATCATATAACTGGATGAAGGCTTGATTAAGAAGGGCCGAATGGCCTACTCCTGCACTAATTTCTATGTTTCTATGTTTTGTGATTTGTCCAGTGTGTTTTATGTTTGGAACTCCTGATTCAACTTGTACCCTATGTCCAGGCTACTGTTTGGGGGCCTATAGATAAGTCCCATTAGGGTCTTTTTACCCTTACAATTCCTTAGTTTTATCCATACTGACTCCACATCTTCTGTTTCAATGTCACCCCTTGCAAGTGACTGAATTTTGATTCCTCACCAGCAGAGCTACCCACCCCCTCTGCTCACCTGTCTGTCTTTTCGATAGGAGGTATACCCTTGAATATCCATGTCTCTGTAATTCCCACAGCCACTTTCCAAGCTTTATAATTGGTGTCCACAATGGAATGGGCAACATTTCACAATTCAGCAGTAGATCCCAATACAATAAAATACAATTTATATAGGGGGAGCTTAAAGGAGCTAATTATAGGAATTTAGGAATATAGGACTAGAGGCCATAGCCTCAGAATTGAAGGACGTTCTTTTTGGAAGGAGATGAGGAGAAATTTCTTTAGTCAGAGGGTGGTAAATTTGTGGATTTCTTTGCCACAGAAGGCTGTGGGGGCCAAGTCAGTGGATATTTTTAAGGCAGAAATAGATAGATTTTTGATTAGTACAGGTGGCACACGTTATGGAGAGATGGCAGAAGAATGGGTTGGGAGAAAGAGATAGATCAGCCATGATTGATTGGTGGGGCAGTAGACGATGGGCCGAATGACCTAATTCTACTCCTATTACTTACGACCTTATGAATTTCAATTTATGTAGTGTGATTGCTTACTGGACACCCATATTATTTGGGTATGTCTTGCATTGGATATGCAGTGAAAACAGGTATAAAACAACCCTGAAATGAAAAGATGGCACTTAGAATCTGAATAACTGTGACTGCTGGGCTAATTTATTCTCAAGTAATGCACTGGTCCAACTGTTCTTGTGATGTGTTTGGAATGTTTGAATAGAATAAGAGTTTTTCATCTCAAAGATGGGGCCTCCTTGATCATGGAAAAGTAGCCGAGACTATGCACCTCTGGAGTAGCCCTCAAACCAACAACCTCTCATTTTAGACAAAAATATCAAAGCCCCACAGCAAGCTTTAAACCTATTTACCTGTTATGCTGGCAGTTCAAAATGTGTTCATGTTACATGTACAGGGGATGATGCTGCCGTTTAATTAGCAGGCTCACAATCCCGAGATCTGGACTAACAATCCAGAGATATACAGTAAATTCAAATCCCACTGTGGCATTGCTGTGGAATTAAAATTCAAATTGAGCGAGTAATCGCAAATTTGCTGCTGACACATCTCAACATTGCAATGATAACCTCCACAAACTACCAGATTCCCATTAAAACTCACCTGACTCACTGTTTGTTGTCCATTATCAAGGAAATCTACCAGGTTTGTTTTGTCCAGTCTACATATCAAGGAGACCCACTGCAATGTAGCTGGCTCCTAAATGCCTTCTGAAATGGCCAAGGGAGCCACTCACTTGTACCGTTATCAATATATTCAATAAATATATTGCCAAAGATGTCTATAAATGCCACGGATGGCTGTGGAGGCCAAGTCATTGAGTATTTGTAAGGCAGAGATTGGCAGATTCTTGATTAGTAATGGGCCTGACCCACTTGGGCGATATTTTTCGGCGACTGTCATAGTCATAGCAGGTCGCTGAAAAAACGGTGACTGGAACCCCCGACGACAATGTCTACGACAAGGTACAACTTCCTACCACCGAGTTGATGTCAAGCTACGGCAAGCTACTGACAACTGGCGACCCATTAGGACGTCCACCTACGACCATACCTTCGACAACCTACGCCCACTACGACAAGCTACGACCCTGTCTGCGACAACTGAAGACAACTTAAGACAATTCAGTCGCCGGTACCTGTCGCCGCTTCACGTAGGTTGACGTAGGTAGTTGCCAATGGAATTCTCCAGTCAGCACTGGCGACAACCTAAGTCATCCTGGCGACAACCTACAACAGCACCCACATCAGGAGAAGTCAAACTACGCTCATTGGCGTCAAGCCCACTGTCGCCAATTTTTAAAAACATTTCAAAATCCAGCGGCAAACAAAAAACGCTACGATTCTTTGGGCGACTAACAAGCCTACTCCCAACCCTACAGGTGACACCCCGTGACCATGTCGCAACAGTCTAGTCGCCTGTAGTCGCCTAAAAAATCGCCTAAGTGGGACAGGCCCTTAAGGGTGTCAATGGCATTGGGAGAAGCCAGGAGATATGGGATTGAGAGGGAAACCCTGATGTGGAGCTTAACATCAGACCAGCTGTGTTGTGGGGGGATTGAATGGTGAAGAGTAGACAGTTTGGTAGGGCCTTTGAATGGCCTACTGCCTTGCACACGTCTGTGAAATGAGGAAACAGGAGCTTTGATGTCAGACACGACAAAATGGACATAGAATCTGCTACCTCCTGGCAGCAATGTCAAAGCAAACCACATCAATCAGAGTATCAACTAATCAATTATCTGATACATCAGTGCTCTTGCATACCCACACAAGTTTTTTTACTTCCATCAGGCCGCCACGTTTTTCCACACAGAGAGCTTGTAAGATGGACAAATTAACCCTGAGAATTGGACTTTGAGACTTTTATCTTGGAATCTTACAGTTTGAAATAAGATTGCTTTTAAGAGTTTGGACGCAGAAATAGAGGAAGGAAACATTGTCCTGTGTTACCCGTCAAATGATTTTCGGGGAGTCCAGAACCAGGTCATTGGGAGGCCACAGTATAAGATCAGCAATAAGGGGTAAGCTGCATTTAAAATGGAGAGGCTACCTGCAGGAAACACTTTTTCACACAGAGAATTGTGAGTCTGTGGAATTCTCTGCCTCAGAGGGCGGTGGAGGCCAGTTCTCTGGATACTTTCAAGAGAGAGCTTGATAGGGCTCTTAAAGATAAGCGGAGTCAGGGGATAGAAGGGCCGAGGTGGCTTGTTTCCGTTCTGTAATTGTTATATGGTTATATGGGGAGAAGGCAGGAACGGGTTGTTCCTGAATGTACAGGGCAGAATGTATTCTGGGAGGTGAACTTCAGTGGCCATCACCAAGATATGTTTGGCAACACCACCACATCCTTAACCAGTAGACCAGGTCTATGACCCAACATAAGGAATAAATCCTTAAAGATTATATTTATGTGCAGGGCCCAGGACATGTTATCTGAGATGTTAATGCCCTCAAATTTATGGCTGCTAACTTTCTGCATCACCAACTCACCAATAAAGCCTGGCACATGATCTCTGCTTTGCCCTTTCTGAATTCAACAATTATTCTGCTTTATGTTAATCTTGAGTGAGGTTGTTGTTCAGGCACCACTCAACCAGGTGTCCTAGCTCTCGCCTGTATACTGTTTCATCACCAGCCATGATTTGGCAGACAGCAGTGGTGTAGTTGGTGAATTTATAGATGACATTTGAGCTGTGCTTAGCCACACAGACATGGGTGTAAAGAGAGTACAAAGATGTTTGCTGTTGTTGGATGTCAATTATCTCAGCTCCAAATCTTCGATGCTGTAGTTCCTCAGAACGGGGCGTTACACCAGAAATATTCATCTGTTGCATCAATGACCTTCCAGGTATCATAAGGTCAGAAAGGGGGATGTTTTGTGATGATTGAACAATGTTGAAATCCATTTATGACCCAACAAATGAAGACACAAGAAACTGCAGACGCTGGGATCTGGAGCAAAAGGCAAACTGCTGAAGGAAATTAGCGAGTCAGGCAGCATCAGTAGCGGAGATAAGTCATCTGCTCTTCATCATCACTGGGTATAAATCCTACAACTTCCTACCCAAATGCTCTGTGGAAGTATATACATCAGAGCCGTATAAGCAGGCAGATCCCTACCACATTTTTCAACAGCAATTTGGAATGGGCAACAAATGCTGGCCCTGCCAAGGAACATGCAGATCCCCCATTTAGAGATGCAACACGGAAACAGGCCTTTTAACATGCCGAGTCCGAGCTGACCAGCGATCCCCGCACACTAACATTACCCTACACACATGAGGGACAATTTACAATTATACCAAGTCAATTAGCCTACAAACCTGGACATCTTTGGAGTGAGGAAGGAAACAGGAGCACCGGAGATAGCTCACTTAGATCATGGGGAGGACAGTCAAACTCCATACTGACAGCACCCATAGTCAGGATCGAACTCAGGTGTCTGGCGCTGCAAGCCTGCAGCTCTACCTCAGCACCACCGCATGAATGAATATAAGCCCACAGTCCGACCATAATTTAAAGCCTGGAGGAGTTTCGATCGCTGTCCAGGTTGCTGGTTGCTGGGATGTCAGATTTGTTCACTGCACCTTTGGTTGCTCACTCCATTTAAAATATAATAAGGTATGTGCTGTTACCAGATGTTTGAACCCATCTGCAGAGATCATAAGAAAGAACCCATCTATAAGAGATTTCCATCTTCTTAGTCACATTAGCCGAATGAAGGTTATTTGCAGTTTTTACATCATGGTGCTCTGCAAATGTTTGCATGATTGCATGTTTTCCACTCTCCGTCTAATATGTTCAGTTACACAGTTCAAAGTTCTCTCACGAGCAAATCTTAGCTCGCTTCTGCCTCAGGAGTACATTCACTGGCTTTGATCTCAATGTAAGCTTTCTTACCTCCCCCGGGCATGGAGCATAAAACCTTCCCTTGGATTGTTCAGCTGTTAGGTTTATCATGTGTCTTCACATCTTAGAAGCTGCAGAAAAATGCCATCAACAGACTTGTTTAATCTTAAACTGGCCAAAAAATATAAAGGGCAATGTAACATTACCCTATCAGAGCATTGAGTATAGAAGATGGGATGTAATGTTAAAATTGTACAAGGCAAGGCATTGGTGAGGCCAATTCTGGAGTATGGTGTCAATTTGGTCGAAAAACTATAGGAAGGATGTCAACAAAATAGAGGATGTACAGGGGAGATTTACTAGAATGTTGCCTGGGTTTCATAAAATAGTTACAGAGAGGTTGAACAATAGATTCTTTGGAGGCAGAAGGTTATACACACTTGATAGTCTTTTTAAATGATGAGAGGGGGACAGAGTTCGAGGAAAAGCTTTTCCCACTGAGAGTAGGGAAGATTCAAACAAGGGGAATGGGAGAATTAAGGGACTGAAGTTTAGGGAACATGAGGGGGAAACTTTTTACTCAGAGAGTGGTAGCTGTGTGGAATGAGCTTCCAGTGAAGCTGGTGGAGGCAGGTTCGTTTTTATCATTTAAAAATAAATTGGATAGTTATATCACAACATGGAGGGTTATAGTCTGAGCGACAGGTACATGGACTAGGGGATTATGTGGTTGGCGGGACTATGGGTCAAACTCGGGCAGGTTTCCGTGCTGTAATTGCTGGTTACATGGTTATATGGCAACAGACAAATAAATGATTAAACAAGATGACCAATAACACGTTAAACCAACCGATTTAATCAATTAAGAAAAACTATCCTTGTAACGCAGGAGGATGAGGGGTGATCATAAAGAGGTGTATAAAATCATGAGAGGAATAGATCGGGTAGATACACAGAGTCTCATGCCCAGTGTAGGGGAATCGAGGACCAGAGGACATAGGTTTAAGGTAAAGGGGGAAAGATTTAATAGGAATCCCAGGGGTAACTTTTTCACATAAAGGGTGGTGGGTATTTGGAACAAGTTGTCAGAGGAGGTAGTTAAGGCAGGGCCAATCACAACATTTGAGAAATAGTTAGACAGGTACATGGATAGGACAGGTTTGGAGGGTTATGGACCAAACTCGGGCAGGTGGGACCAGTGTAGCTGAGACATGTTGGCCGGTGTGGGCAAGTTGGGCCGAAGGTCCTGTTTCCACACTGTTTCACTCTTTGACTCGATAACTTTAACTGATCAGGTATGCTCCCTCCATATCTACCCTCATTCCCACCTCTCTACCCCCCTCTCTACGCCCCTCCCTCTCCTTCCCTCGCTCTCTCCATCTCTACCTTCCCTCCCCCCAAATCGACCCCCTCCCTCTCTCTACCCCCCTCCAGCTCCTCTCCCTCTACCCCCCTTCCCCTCCCCACCCCTCCCTCTACCCCCTTCCTCTATACCCCCCCTCTACTCCCCCTCCCTCTCTACCACCCCCACTCTCTTTAACCCCCCTCCCTCTCTACTCCCCCTCCCTCTCTACCACCACTCCCTATCTAGGGATTGAAGAGGGAGGGTGAAGATGAAGTGGAAGGAGTGCTGAGAGATGAGGAGGAATGAGCCGCGCCTGGGCTGTGCGTGAGTGGTGCAATATTGTGTTGGGGGAACGGCTTGCATTGGGGGAATGGGTGCGTGGTGGAATCTTACTTCGGGGGACCAAACCCAATGTGTCTGCACTTAGCCTGCACAGTAATGCTTCCACCTTCTATGTCACAACGGGAACCCGTCATCCGCGCCTGCGCAGTTAGGAGGTATGGGTGAGTAGTGGAATAATGTGTTCGGGAACCAGCCCTCCCATGTGACGCCGCCCCCCCCCACACGTTGGGGGACAGGACCCAACGGGTCCCACTTGGTCTCGTCTCAATTTAAAATTACATCCAACCATGGACGTAAATAGGTAAATGTTTGAATATTTAACTTGGTTTGCCATTAAACCAACAATCGCAAATTAAGGCAAACGGAACATCTCACTTTAATGAACTAATAGGTTGGTTTTGAGTTGTTCTGGACAATTCATATCAGGTAGAAACGCAGTTTTTTCACCATTTTAGATACGGACCAGAGAAGGGAAATCCAGACTTACCATGCTAAACAGCACCTTGCATGCATGGCTCATCGCTAACACAGTGCCTTGCATGCATGGCTCATCGCTAACACAGTGCCTTGCATGCATGGCTCATCACTAACACAGTGCCTTGCATGCATGGCTCAACACTGGCAGCAGTACTAACACCTGTATTTTCAAAACTTTGATTGAACACCACGCAACATTCCAAATTTCTCAATCTCGCATCTGGATTCACTGGAAAATTTGAACCAAAAAATGGATGATGTAATTTAAGTCAAATTATGGGAGGTTTTGGGAGGTTATGCCAAGGCAGGACTTGCACAGTAAATTACTGTGCACTGGAGAGAGTTATAGAACAGAAAGATGTAGGGGCACACATGCATAATTCCCCGAAAATGCTGATACTGGTAAACAGGGTGGTGAAGAAGGCATTTGACATGCTGGGCTTCATCAGTTCTAACATTGAGTAAAGAGTTGGGACGTCATTTTGCAACTGTGAGGCCACCTAGGGTATTGTTTGAAGCTCTGGTTGCCTAGCTATATGAAAGGTGTCATTTTGCTGGGATGTGTATAAATACGCCACAAAGTTGTTGCTAGGATTGAAGGGCTTAAGCTAGAAGGAGAGACTGGAGAGGCTGGGGTTGGTCCCTGGAGCTCAGGAGGATGAGGGATGACCTTATAGAACTCATAGATAAAAGGTGTAGATAAGGTGAACGGTCACAGTTTTTTTCCCAAGGAAGAGGTGTTTGAAACTAGATGACATAAATTTAAGCTGAGAGGAAAAGTGTAAAGATGACCCGAGCTTTTTCCCCACAGATGCTGGTGGATAAGTGGAACGAGCTGCTAGAGGAAGTGGTAGAGGCAGGTACAATTGCAATGTTTATAGGGTGTTTCAATGAATGCATGGATTGGAATGGTTTACAGGGGTATGGGCCAAGCATTGTCAAATGGTATTAGCTCTGTTCAGTGTGGATGAATTGGGCTGAAGGGACTGTTTCTAAGCTGCATAACTCTTTGAATCTATGATTATATTTCATGAAAAATAAATATGATTTTATTAATCTCCCAGGTTAAACCTTGCAGTTCAGGTTTATTCAGATAAATCTATGCTGCATGCCTCAAAGGGACAGCATACCCTTCCTCATGTATAATTTTCGCAGCCTCTCACAAATCTCCCGTTGTAGTTTCACCAGTGCTTTAATATAATCCTTACTCCTTTATTTTAAGTCCTCGGGATATAAAGGTTAGCATTCCATGAATCTTTTTGATCATTTTCTGTATCAGTCCTTCACAATTTAATGATGAATTGACCCTAACTTGTTTCTAGCTTTTCAACATCCTTTTGGCTCAAAAATAATTTTATATCTGTCTATATTTGAAATCCATTGGCGGCCATTTGTCCTTTCAGTTAAGCTATTTATATTTTTGTATTTTAATAGTTCCATCCGCATTATGAATGATGGTGCCAAGTCTCAGTATGCCAAACTGGATATCTGGCAGATTGTCATTTGCATTATTTTTGCTTATTTTGACATTGGTGAGACTGATTCTATATTAGTTCACTTTGAATGTCTGATATGCCATGTCTTTTGTTCTGCTGTGAATACTGATGCAGCATCTGCAAATGTTATCCAAGCATATTTGCCGTTTTCTATTTTTTATATTCACATCACCATTATTAGTTTGCAAGGGCCCCTATATTTCTCCGCACCATCATTTTCCCAACCAAATTATAAACACAATGTTCTGCTTATTTATTTTTTATACCTTAGTTCTCTGCCATATTCCTCCAAGTACCTTCCCATTTTTTCAGCATTTAGCATAATGTTTATTTTTTGTTATTTTAGAAACATGGAAACATAGAAAATAGGTGCAGGAGTAGGCCATTCAGCCCTTCGAGCCTGCACCGCCATTCAATATGATCATGGCTGATCATCCAACTCAGTATCCTGTACCTGCCTTCTCTCCATACCCCCTGATCCATTTAGCCACAAGGGCCACATCTAACTCCCTCTTAAATGTAGCCAATGAACTGGCCTACACTACATTCTGTGGCAGAGAATTCCAGAGATTCACCACTCTCTGTGCAAAAAATGTTTTTCTCATCTCAGTCCTAAATGATTTCCTCTTTATCCTTAAACTGTGACCCCTTGTTCTGGAAGGGGTCACAGTTTGAAATTTTCACCTCCCCTGACCATTCATATGCATCCTTCTGTGGCATATAGAGATCATGCACCCTAATGGGCCTGTCCGCAACTTTTTCGACGACTGCCGGCACCTGTCATAGGTTGTTGCAGTTCTCCAAAATTTTTCAACATGTTGAAAATCCAGCGGCGACCAGAACAAGGTACGTCTCTTTGGGCGACTACTCACGACCATACAGGCTTCATCCCGCGAGATGTCGCCAGGGTGTCGCCTGTATGGACCTGAGTTGTCTCCGCATTCGACACAATTCCACTTAGGTTTCCCCATTAGGAAAACTTCTTATGGTGGTATTGTAAAAACCCCAGAAACAGTGAAGAAATTCACAGGTTGCCCTAAATTCCCTTTAAGGGTGCAACATCCTCTTTCTCAATTACCTGTGTTTGTAGGAAGGAATATTAACATCTATAAGAAATGTCCATCTTCTCAGAGGAAATTGGGTGAAAACTATCCCTGGGTAACCACCAGGTTCTGTTTTTACAGTTGTTCATGTCAATTTCGTCTGTAAGTCAGAAAATACATGAAAACCACTGGAGAGTGTTATCATATCTCCACTGTGAAGAATGGCATTACAAACACATAAGACTGATGGGTAATTACAAAAAGTATGAGAGGAAACTAGTTCTGCCATTCATAAGATCAAATATATGCAGGACGTCTACTTTTTTTATAATGTGGGAACGTTAATTTGCAAGGATGTCCATAAATTGGGCGTTTATAACCTTTGGATGACATAAATGTTGAGAGACTAATACCTCAGGCTGAAGAGTCTCAGATCATGCATTTCATAGGGTTTAGTATTTAGGGTTTCATTTATTGTTGTCACATGTACCTAGGAACAGCAAAAAGCTGTATTTTGTATTCTATCCAAACAGATAAGATAATGATATATATAAGAATAATAAAGTCAAGTGCAATAAATAGAGTAAAAGTGAAAATACAGAGTGCAGAGTATAGTTCTCATCACTGTAGTGCATCAGTTTGATAGATAAAGTCCAATGTCCACAACGTGGTGGAGGTGAATCAGACAGTACATTAGCTTATGGAGGGACAGATCAGAAGCACGATAGGCGAAGAAGTTGTTCATGCTAGTGCATGCTTTCAGGGAGTGAGAGTTTTTAGAAACATAGAAACATAGAAAATAGGTGCAGGAGGAAGCCATTCGGCCCTTTGAGCCAGCACCGCCATTCATTGTGATCATGGCTGATCGTCCCCTATCAATAACCCGTGCCTGCCTTCTCCCCATATCCCTTGCCTCCACTAGACCCTAGAGCTCTATCTAACTCTCTCTTAAATCCATCCAGTGACTTGGCCTCCACTGCCCTCTGTGGCAGGGAATTCCATAAATTCACAACTCTGGGTGAAAACATTTTTTCTCACCTCAGTCTTAAATTACCTCCCCTTTATTCTAAGACTATGGCCCCTGGTTCTGGACTCGCCCAACATTGGGAACATTTTTCTTGCATCTAGCTTGTCCAGTCTTTATATAATTTTATGTTTCTATAAGATACCCCCTCATCCTTCTAAACTCCAGTGAATACAAGCCTAGTCTTTTCAATCTTTCCTCATATGACAGTCCAACCATCCCAGGGATCAATCTTGTGAACCTACGTTGCACTGCCTCAATCACAAGGATGTCTTTCCTCAAATTAGGAGACCAAAACTGTACACAATACTCTAGATGTGGTCTCACCAGAGCCCTATACAACTGCAAGATGTAAATCTTTGGAATATTTTACCTGGTGCTGTACATTGCATGTGTTCAAGGCCAAGATTATAGGTTTATGGACATAAAGGGAATCAAGAGAATCAAAGCTCATGCAGGAAGACAGCCATAATATACAAGTTCAACCATGATATTGAATAGTACACCAGACTCAATGGGATTAATTGCATGTTTCTACAAGTTTTTCCTACTTTCTGTTTTACATTATGGAAACAAGTGAGGGCACTCATTATGGAAGCTATCATATAACCATATAACCATAAAACAATTACAGCACGGAAACAGGCCATCTCGGCCCTACAAGTCCGTGCCGAACAACTTTTTACCCTTAGTCCCACCTGCCTGCACTCATACCGTAACCCTCCATTCCCTTCTCATCCATATGCCTATCCAATTTATTTTTAAATGATACCAACGAACCTGCCTCCACCACTTCCACTGGAAGCTCATTCCACACCGCTACCACTCTCTGAGTAAAGAAGTTCCCCCTCCTGTTACCCCTAAACTTCTGTCCCTTAATTCTGAAGTCATGTCCTCTTGTTTGAATCTTCCCTATTCTCAATGGGAAAAGCTGGTCCACGTCAACTCTGTCTATCCCTCTCATCATTTTAAAGACCTCTATCGTCCCCCCTTAACCTTCTGCGCTCCAGAGAATAAAGACCTAACTTATTTAACCTTTCTCTGTAACTTAGTTGTTGAAACCCAGGCAACATTCTAGTAAATCTCCTCTGTACCCTCTCTATTTTGTTGACATCCTTCCTATAATTGGGCGACAATTGAATATCAGGGCACAGTATAGAAACATTAAAGGTTGGACGGCTTTTTATTCTTAGGAATAGGAAATGCACTCGTGGCACTGATTCAAAAATACTGATTCCATTTGCAGAATGTTCTCTTTAATTAATGCCATATCATTATTTATATGACCTTTTGCATGACTCATGAGTGTAATTGTTTGCACAATGAAATGTTTCCCCAATGAATCATGTTTGAGATGTTTATGTGATTATAATTGTAACCAAACACCAGAAAATCTGGTAAGTACACTCTATAAACCCTTGTGAAATTAACAAATTAGACTAACAGAGATAATCGCAAGTAGTTTTGCTCTTTTTATTTCCAAATTAAAAATTGTGAGGGCTACGTTAAGGTCACTACCCCATAAAATCCAACTGCCTTTCAAAGATATTGTGCGTTTATCTGATTAACAGGATTATTTAGAAAAAGGCAGACCTTTATGGATAAATGAGTCACCTTCCCACTGATAATATAATTCAAAAATTTGCCCTGAACCTTCTTTGGTGGGATAACAATGGTCAATGGTCAAAAAGCAGAATAACTCAGTAATCTTTAAATAATATATCATACTTACAAATAATATACAGATATTAATCTGCTATTCCTTTTTAAACTTTTTATATTACTTCCGTGTGCAGTTTTTTTCAACTCCAGGTGATTTTGTGAACAATTCACCGTGACAATTGCATGGACATTTCTGGTCCCTTATGTGCAGCTGATGATTTCTGTCTGCTGTTATATTGTTTGCTTGCCTTGGATATTACCAATTGGATTGATGTAATACAGTCTGAACAAGGGTCCTGATCCGAAATATCACACATCCTTTTTCTCCATAGATGCTGCCTGACCATATTGTTACTCTGGCACTTTGTGTCCATCTGATATAATCCTCTCTTTGATTGCACCATCTTTGCTTCTTTTTCAGTGTTTTTTTTCATGTCCGTGAATTGGTTCCTTTTCACTGAATTAGTCCATTGTCCTTTCAAATAAATTTTTATATTTAGATTATTATTATAGCAAGGCTGGGAAAACGTTTGCGATTATCAGCATTTGAAAGTCTGATGAATGGATATTACTCCAGCAGGGATTTTGATGACATGAATTTAGAAACATAGAAAATACGTGCTGGAGGAGGCCATTCGGCCCTTCGAGCCAGTACCGCAATTTGTGGGTGTAACCCGCAATTTCTAAACTTGTGGATGACAAAACACTTGCCACTCATTCAAATGGTAAATATAGCGATAGATTGCACCAGGGTATGGAGATTGTAATGGCAAAAAGTTTAACTTGGAGAAATGTGGGGTGGTACATTTTCATAGGAATAAAGAGAAGAGGCAAAGAGAATAAATAAATACTGTTTTAAAAGTTGTGCAGATGCAGAGTGACCCAGAGGTAAAGGTGGGCAAATAATTGACATGGCCAATTGCAAAAGTCAGCAAATAAAGTATAAACTATAAAATGATCATTATAAATTACTGGTCTACCTCAACTTACGATTCATGTTCAAAACTGGGTCCCATTAAAAAAGAATGATCTAAATGCATGGGAGGTAGATGCCCAGAATCGGGTAGATGCACAGAATCTCTTGCCCAGAGTGGGGGCATCGAGGACCAGTGGACATAAGTTCAAGGTGAAGGAGAAAAGATTTGACAGGAATCTGAGGGGTAACTTTTTCACACAAAGGGTGGTGGGTGTATGGAACAATCTGCCAGAGGAGGGGTTGAACTGAAACTATCCCAACAAACAGTTAAGGGTAGACATGGAAACATAGGAACAATTCTGCCAGGAGGAGGTCGGCCCTTGAGCCTGCACCGCCATTCAATATGATCAACTATCATCCAACTCAGTATCCCGCACCATTTCTCCATACCCTCTGATCCCCTTAGCCACAAGGGCCACATCTAACTCCCTCTTAAATATAGCCAATACTGGCCACTACCCTCTGTGCAGAGAGTTCCAGAGATCACCACTCTCTGTGTGAAAAAAAGTTCTCCTCATCTGAGGCTTATCCTTAAGCTGTGACTGTCCTGGATTTCCCCAACTCGGGACAATCTTCCTGCATTTAGCCTGTGTGGGCAGAGAGAGAGGTCAATTTAATTGTCATTAAGAAAGTACATAGATAGCCATGTTTGGAGGGTGCTGGTCGAGGCAGAACTAGTGTATGACATGTTGGCCGGTGTGGGCAAGTTGGGCCAAAGAAGAGCCTGTTTCCACACTCTATGACTCTATGAGAGAGTTCCCATAGAAACTTTACAGGAATTCATCACCTCCTCCAAATATATCACCATACTCCAAAACCGGGGCTAGTGTACCTCGCTTTGCAATTGACTCCTTGATTCACTCATTGGCAAACATCAATCAATGGGAATCGGTAACTCGGTAACAGGGGTGACCTCATTGAAACATACAGAATAGTGAAAGGCTTGGATAGAGTGGATGTAGAGAGGATGTTTCCACTAATGGGAAAGTCTAGGACTAGAGGTCATAGCCTCAGAATTAAAGGACGTTATTTTAGATAGATGAGGAGAAATTTATTTAGTCAGTGGTGAATCTGTGAAATTCTTTGCAACAGAAGGCTGTGGAGGCTGTCAGTGGATATATCTATGGCAGAGATAGATAGATTCTTGATTAGTACAGGTGTCAGAGGTTATGGGGAGAAGGCATGAGAATGGGGTTAGGAGGGAGAGATAAATTAGCCATGGTTGAATGGCGGAGTCGACTTGATGGGCCGAATGGCCTAATTCTGCTCCTATCACATGACCTTATGACTTATTTCCTCCTCTTTGACTATCAACGCAGATGCATTTCAAATGTACGTGCTTGGCCCCCTACTCTACTCTCTTTACACTCATGAATGTATGACTAAGCACAGCTTTAATCCCATTATATAAATTCACCATCCACACCATTGTGGTTGGGCAATTCACAAGTTGGCGATGAGTCAGTGTCAGGAGAGACAAAACCTGCTTGAGTGGTGTGACAACAAATATTTGCTCAATGTCAAAATAATCAGGCAACTAACCATTGACTTCAGAAAGAGGAAGTCAGGCGATCACACTGGTTTTCTTCCATGGGTTGGTGGTGAAAAGAGGCAGCAGCTTCAAATTCCTGGACATTAATATCTCGGTGACCTCTCCTGAGCCTAGCACATCAGTGCAATCATGAACAAGACTTGCCAGTGCCTCTAATTTCATGGAGGTTTAGAGATTCGGCATGTCTCTGAATACCCTAACAAACGTTTACAGATGTATTTTAGAAAGTATCCTGACTGGTTGCCTCATGGTCTGGTTTGGCAATTTCATTATAAACTGATAGGCACTAAACTGCATTTCGTTGTACCCATACTCGTATTTGTGCAATGACATTAAAGTTGAATTGAATTGAATTGAATTCATAGCACAAGACGCAAGAGGCTTCAGAGAGTCAGCTCGGTCCATCAGGGACAAAGGCCTCACCTCCATTGAAAGCATCTGCATGAGGATTGATGCCTCGAGATGGTGGCATCACCAAGGATCCACACAATCTGGGCCATGCATTCTCTCCTCTGCCAGCGTTAGGCATGAGAGACAGAAACCTAAAGTCCCACACCGCCATGTTCAGAAACAGGAGCTTTTCAACAACTATCAGGTTCTTGAACCAACCTGCACAACCTTAACCCTACCTCAACAATGCAACACTACACCTCTTGTGCAATGCAACACTACAGCCTCTTGTGCAATGCAACACTACAGCCTCTTGCATGACAGAGGATGTATATTTTTCCTATTACCTTTTCTTGTTTTTTGCAATTTTCTTTCTTTTAGAAATGTTGTGTAATTTATCTATAATTTATATATAATTTAGTTTATTGTCTGTTTGTCTAAGTCAATGTGCTTGTGATACTACTGCAGGCAAGATCTTTCATTGTACCTGTGCCTCACTCTTGCATATGACAATAAACGTGAACATGTATGTGCCCATTTATGACTCCTCAAGTTATATTTCATGTTTCTGGGGCTTGTAGCATTGGTGCCCCCTCCTGTCAGCACCTTTTGTTGCTATTATCTAAGGGACTGGGACTGATACAGATGGCTACTGTACCACTCCTTGCATTGGTATTACCAGAGGTATATCATCATCTTCCATAATCCTTCATTTCATAATTCCTGGGACTGTCTCTTTTGCTCCATGTTTGTAAAGTGTCATCTGAATGATGGGAATCTATTCTACCTTGTTGCGCTGTAGTGCTGTATACATCGATGAGATAGCTTTTTTCTGATTCTTTTTCTGATTAAATTCTCTGCACCAGAGGGCTGTGAAGACTTGATCATTGATTGTGTTCAGGCCAGAAATCAATAGATTTCTTGATATTAAAGGACCTGTATACTGCCTTTAAATCACTGCACTCCTGAGATACTCAATTATTTTTTTCTGTTCCCAATCCACTTCTTCCAACTGGTGCTGCAAATCAACTGCCCTTATTTCTAAGTAGCTGCACTTTGTCTCCAATTTTTCCTAGTCATCTTCTTTGCCCGATCCAGCAGCGACAACTCTTTCATCATTCCCGCTAGCACTGCATCCTCTCTGTGCAAGCCTGCTCCATATTGCCGATGCTACTGCATTAATAATGGATTTCTCACATGGCTACAATTCATTTGGAATTCAGCAATTGATGACAAAAGTATGAAGCGCAGAGGTGGTCTCATTATTACATTTATGGATGAGAATCGGCAAAAATGAGTTAACCATATAACATAACCATATAACAATTACAGCACGGAAACAGGCCATCTCGGCCCTACAAGTCCGTGCCGAACAACTTTTTTTCCCCCTTAGTCCCACCTGCCTGCACTCATACCATAACCCTCCATTCCTTTCTCATCCATATGCCTATCCAATTTATTTTTAAATGATACCAACGAACCTGCCTCCACCACTTCCACTGGAAGCTCATTCCACACCGCTACCACTCTCTGAGTAAAGAAGTTCCCCCTCATGTTACCCCTAAACTTTTGTCCCTTAATTCTGAAGTCATGTCCTCTTGTTTGAATTTTCCCTATTCTCAAAGGGAAAGCTTGTCCACATCAACTCTGTCTATCCCTCTCATCATTTTAAAGACCTCTATCAAGTCCCCTCTTAACCTTCTGCACTCCAGAGAATAAAGACCTAACTTATTCAACCTATCTCTGTAACTTAGTTGTTGAAACCCAGGCAACATTCTAGTAAACCTCCTTTGTACTCTCTCTATTTTGTTGACATCCTTCCTATAATTGGGCGACCAAAATTGTACACCATACTCCAGATTTGGTCTCACCTTGCCTTGTACAAATTTAACATTACATCCCAGCTTCTATACTCAATGCTCTGATTTATAAAGGCAAAATTGTTAAAATTGTTAAAAAGTTAAAATTGCTTTATTTCCATCTTAAACATCCAAATCTGGTTTTAGGTGTTTTGTGGTTGGAATCATGGACATTTATCCCATAAGAAGTTAACCCATTAGGGTGGCACAGTGGTTTTCTCAGGGTGCCCCAGTTACCTCCCACATTCCAAAGACGTGCAGGTTTGTAGGTTAATTGAGACTTCTGGTGTGTAGGGAAGAACTATTCAATTCAATTCAATTCAATTCAATTCAACTTTAATGTCATTGCACAAATACAAGTATGGGTACAACGAAATGGTACTAGTGAATTTCCTGGTTTGATGGTGGGCTTTGTAAACAAGATAAGTCAGTGGCAATTAGCTGGTAAACAAGAGTTTGTAATAATTTTGTGAACCTGAGCAACATTGATGGCTCATTTCATTTTTGGGATGATGCAATGTTTGAGAAAAGATTCATTTCAACATATGAGCAGTGTCCAAACTGGAAGTGAGTTCAACCCATCAATGGCTAATATCGCCGGAACTCCACGATGACACGATATTTTCTTGTCACTACATTTCTCATTGTACAAGGGTGACTAACATTGATGGATTTTTTGGGATGATGCAATTTTGGGGGGGATTGAGAAGATTCAGAATATGAGCATCCAAAATGAGTTCAACCCAAATCTAATATACTCCAAGGCAGATATTCTTGTCAAATCATTGTGGGCAATTTATTCCAGTTTAAACAAGACAATAATTAATCATATTCAAATCGCCCCATTATCTTAAGGATGTCAAAAAGTAAAATGACTAAAATGGGAAACATATCAAGGAAGTGATAAAATTCACTAAAAATAACTTTGGCCTTGCCATTGCCCAATCACCAGATGTAAATAAAAATAAGAATACGTTTATTGGCCAAGTATTCACATACAAGGAATTTGCCTTGGTGCTCCGCCCGCAAGTGACACCGACATACAGTGATCGGTATGTTATGGGAGCTGTACGTCTACTGTTTCTAATCAGTAGACAGAGTTTGATGTGCATGGTCAATGATTCTGTTGGAAACTGGTTGGGACATGGAGAGAGGGTTAATTATATATTTTGGGATAGTTTGTGTCAGACAGCCAACCACAAATCTGGGACAGACAAAGGCTCAAGACAGATATCCAGTGCTTGGAATTTCCAACTTAGCTAATGCCTACTCCTGGTCCTACCAGCATCTCCCTCGTTTAGTATTCCCGGCAACCAAAATTATCGGGTAGTTGACAAGGCAGAAATTGGTATTGTGGAATTTCACACATCCTGAAGTGTTTCCCATTACCTCTTCCTTTTCACAATAGAAACACAACATTTTAATACTGTATCTCTGTGATTTGTTTTAATCTGTGTTTTTGTTGTAGTGGTATCTGGCAAATTAATATTGTCTGAGGAGGAAGTAGTTTCTGCAGGAGGAAGTAAAGAACTTGGCTAGTTTTTTATATATTCACATAGAAGTTTGGGAGACATTTAGCAATCTGTTTAATCACTTTCTTCCATCAATGTGGACTCATTTACCATGGTGCAGATTCTAGGTCAGGTGTGGGGGAGGTCTCCCCGCTACGGGTACCATGTGATCCCGTGCTAACTGCTCCATGGTCGGATAGTTGGCGACTAAACCGTCTCCCCCACCTAGTTTGCCAGGTGAGGAGGGGGCTGCAAACCACCAGCAGGAACAAAAACAAGACCTGTCAAAGGGCAAATGAGCTCCTAGCGAGCCAACGGTCATCCACACTTCAGAAGAAGTTGAGATCACTTCTTAACACTTCTCGTACATAGCATCGTAAGGCACCGTGCCCGTTGATGTTTTCAATGATGCAGTTGATGAGATTCTAATTTACCAGGTTCAGTAGGTTAATTATAGAAACGTAGAAACATAGAAAATAGGTGCAGGAGTAGGCCATTAGGCCCTTCGAGCCTGCACCGCCATTCAATATGATCATGGCTGATCATCCAACTCAGTATCCTGTACCTGCCTTCTCTCCATACCCCCTGATACCTGTAACCACAATGGCCACATCTAACTCCCTCTTAAATATAGCCAATGAACTGCCCTCAACTACCTTCTGTGGCAGAGAATTCCAGAGATTCACCACTCTCTGTGTGAAAATGTTTTTCTCATCTCGGTCCAAAAAGATTTCCCCCTGTTCCTTAAACTGTGACCCCTTGTTCTGGACTTTCCCATCATCGGGAACAATCTTCCTGCATTTAGCCTGTCCAACCCCTTAAGAATTTTGTATGTTTCTATAAGATCCCCCCGCAATCTTCTAAATTCTAGTGAGTACAAGCCGAGTCTATCCAGTCTTTCTTCATACGAAAGTCCTGACATCCCAGGAATCAGTCTGGTGAACCTTCTCTGTACTCCCTCTATGGCAAGAATGTCTTTCCTCAGATTAGAAGACCAAAACTGTACGCAATACTCCAGGTGTGGTCTCACCAAGACCCTGTACAACTGCAGTAGAACCTCCCTGCTCTGCAGTTGCACTTTATTTATTGCAGTTATTAGGTTACAGACAAACAGAAAGAATTTGGGGGCATTAATGCAAGGCAATAAATTCAATTCCCATCATGCAAATTGAGGAATTTAAATTCAAGTAATATATAAATTGGATAGGCATATGGATGACAAGGGAATGGAGGGTTATGGTATGAGTGCAGGCAGGTGGGACTAAGGGAAAAAAAGTTGTTCGGCATGGACTTGTAGGGCCGAGATGGCCTGTTTCCGTGCTGTAATTGTTATATGGTTATATGGTTATATGGTTAAAGCTGGATTTTTTTTCAAAAACTAGTCTCAACAACAATATTGGGAATTAACAGTTTGTCATAAATACAGATCAGATTTATTAATGTCCTTCAGGAAGGGAAATCAACATTTTTACCCATTCTCCATATTGCATGAGATCCGACTCACCAAGGTGGTTGGGGTCACGGAAAGAGCGTTACTTCACGGCCGTGTTTCCACCAATCTTTCCACCACCACGCACTAGAAGCACAAGAAGCGCAAGACAGACACCATTCTATGCAGATGCCGAGAAGTTTGTTCAGCTCTGGCTAAACAACTTCCAATCTTGTATGTGGACTCGATAAGAAGAATACCAATGTGGTTGATTCTAAACTAACTTTTCAGTTATGGAACAAATAGGAACAGACAGTAGGTGTCTCTGTGCCAGTGGCATCAACATCCCAAAAATAAATATTTAAAACAAATTGGAGAGATGAAAAGCACAAAGCTGTAGGTGCTGGAAGCAAAATTAAAGCAGAAACTGCATGAGACACTTAGTGAGTCAGTTAGATTCAATATTTTTCTCTCCCTAGAAGTTGCCTCACCTTATGAGTCTTTCCATGTTCTCTGTTTTGATATGGAAAATGAGGCTTTCTTTACCATCAGTTCTGACTATCTTTAACTGAATCTTAAATCCGGAAGAATTACTTTAGGATATGGGAGATCACTAGATTTTCCATTCTCAAGTTCAAGTTCAAGTTTGTCATGAAATGTAATTTACAAATGTAATTTGTCATGAAATGTAATTTACCATGCAGCGTTACGATTAAAAAAGAATACAATGCACAACATAATTCAACACAGACATCCATTCTTCACTGTGGTGGAAGGCAGTTTAGTTCGGGCAGTTCTCCTCCTCCTCCTCTCTTGTTCACCCGTGGTCGGCGCCCTGACCCTCCGTAGTCACTGCTATGGATGACCCAATGTTCAAGTTCGGGATGGTCGGAATGCCTACGTCGGGACAGGTGGAGCACACCCCGCGGCCCGGAGCTCCCAATCGCCAACCTCCTTACCGGAGACCGCGGCTTCCAGATGTTGCAGGCCGCAGGCTGGCGGTCGGAGTGTTTCTCTGGCGACCCCCAGCGAGGGATCACCCACTTCACGATGGTAAGTAAAGTCCGCTCCACGCCTGCCGCCAGAAGCTCCGCAGACTGTGGCTTCCAGATATTGTAGGCCGCAGGATGTTGTAGATCGAAGCATACAGAGAAACACTAAAACATACTTTTGGACAAACTAAAAAAAAACAAAAAAAGTCGAAACAAGGAACCCGCTGCTGGCGAGGCAGCCAACTCGCAGCGCCACCGGAACTACAACATTTCTCCCAAATGGTTTGCTGCCTATGATTAGTGCTGGCAGCTCACCTCCCCATACTAATGAGACCAAACAATGAGAATTAATGGGTCCTTTTGTCCACTGTCCACCAATGTGTTCATCATTTATATATTGACCCAGCCAATCCTAACAACGTGGATTGTAGCAGTTGGAAAACAGCCTGATTAAAAAAAAATTCATATTCAATGTCTTAAAAGTCTGATCTTGTATATGGATGTATGTATTTATGTGTGTATTTGTTTCACATCTTCTCATAAAAACAACGTGCTAACAGTAAGATTTTCACATATTCCGATAGAGATTTATCCCCTGGAGTCTGAAAACGCCTTATCAGAAAATTTTGAGCTTTATTTCTCGAGTTACACAGCCGAACACACAGTTCCGCTCCGCCCTCTCCTCCCCACTGCTCCCCTCTCCACACCGTTGCTCCCCACTCCCCTCCTCCTCCCCTCCCTCCACTCCCCTCCTCTCTCCTCTCCCCCTCCTCCCCTCCTCCCCTCTCCCCACCCCCTCCTCCTCTAACCCCCCCTCTCTCCCCCTCCATCTCCCCCCCCTCTCCTCAACCCTCCTCCTCCTCCACCCTCCCCCTCTCTCCCCCACCCTCCTCTCACCTCCCCCCTTCTACCCTTCCCGGGCCTCTCTCCCCTCTCTCCCCCCTCTCCCCCCCTCTCTCCCCTCTCTCCCCCCTCTTTTACCCCTCGCTCCCCTCTCTTTTACTCCTCTCTCCCCCCTCTCCTCCCCCCCCCCCCCCTCTCCTCCCCCCTCTCTGCCCTCTCTCTCCTCTCTGCCTTCTCTCTCCTCTCTCTCTCTCTCTCTATCTGCCCCTCTCTCTCTCTCTCTGCCCCCTCTCTCTCTGCCCTCTCTCTCTAGCCCCCATCCATCTCTAGACTCTCCTAGAGGGGGCTTTGCGTCAGTGGATATGGTGGGGATGGGGTAAAAGGAGCCAATGAATAATATTAATATATTATCAAGGGGGTGGTTAGTGTGTGCGTGTGGGGGGTGGTTAGTGTCTGTGGGGGGGGGGGGTGGTGGTTAGTGTGTGTGTGTGTGTGTGTGGGGAGTGGTAGTTAGTGTGTGTGCGTGGGGGGTGGTTAGTGCGTGCGTGACGCCGCAGGCCTCCCCCCCCCCACCCCCGCAACCACGTGTTGAGGGGATGGGACCCAACGGGTCCCACTTGGTCTAGTAATATTTAAATGTGAAATCACCTCACCTTCAGAGTGGGCAATGAAACTGCCTGTCAACTCTGACTCATCCCCAATTTCACTCTTTGTAGGTTACTAACACACCTATTAATCATTCCCCATTAAAATTGCATGACTGTGATAAGGAAAACAAAAAAACTATATTTTCAGTTCTGTCTCACCTATTCATTGGTGAGATCCAGAGAATAAAGTTGACAAATAGTTAATGGATCAGGAAAGCTGAGGTGTTTCAAAAATTGATTTTAAAATAGCTGTAATTTTTTTGAACCATTTAATGATAAATTCAGTTTACTGAACTGGAATGTATTCAAAGACTTATATAAAAACACCAAAAAATGTTTTCCTGGAACTGTTTCTTAGATTTAATTCTATAAGTTTTATTAAGCAGTTTAAAATAATGCACATTATTTCTCCAATATATAATCTAAGATATGTAAACTTCCATTCTCGTGGTAAATGTTAAGAGATGTTTGCATGTTTCATTGCCATTAACTATAGCTTCTCATGTATGTTACAAACTATAAGAGTATAAAGAGCAAAAGGATTTGAGTATAGGAGCAGGGAGGTTCTACTGCAGTTGTACAGGGTCTTGGTGAGACCACACCTGGAGCATTGCGTACAGTTTTGGTCTCCTAATCTGAGGAAAGACATTCTTGCCAAAGAGGGAGTACAGAGAAGGTTCACCAGACTGATTCCTGGGATGTCAGGACTTTCATATGAAGAAAGACTGGATAGACTCGGTTTGTACTCGCTAGAATGTAGAAGATTGAGGGGGGATGTTATAGAAACTTACAAAATTCTTAAGGGGTTGGACAGGCTAGATGCAGGAAGATTGTTCCCGATGTTGGGGAAGTCCAGAACAAGGGGTCACAGTTTAAGGATAAGGGGGAAGTCTTTTAGGACCGAGATGAGAAAAACATTTTTCACACAGAGAGTGGGGAATCTCTGGAATTCTCTGCCACAGAAGGTAGTTGAGGCCAGTTCATTGGCTTTATTTAAGAGGGAGTTAGATGTGGCCATTGTGGCTAAGGGGATCAGGGGGTATGGAGAGAAGGCAGGTACAGGATACTGAGTTGGATGATCAGCCATGATCATATTGAATGGCGGTGCAGGCTTGAAGGGCCGAATGGCCTAATCCTGCACCTATTTTCTATGTGTCTATGTAAAAGACTTTTACTCTAAGGAGCATTGCTATCAAGGAAAAGAGACTTATCTACACTTTCGATTTTCCAGCATCTGCAGTTCCTTCTTAAACACTTTGTCTACTCCACTGTGATATCTCCTCAAGGTATGCCTACTTTGAAGAAGTTCTCCTTCTCCCTCCAGAGTTTCACAACCTCCTCTCTAACTGCTTCCCCCTCTGCGCCCTCAGCCCTCGGGCTCCTCCCCCCTCCTTTTTCCTTTCCCCCCCCCCCCCCCCCCCCCCCCCCTTTCCCCCCCCCCATCAGTCTGAAGAAGGGTTTCAGCTCGAAATGATTCCTATTTCCTTCGCCCCATCGATGCTGCTGCACCCGCTGAGTTTGCACATTCGATTTTCCAGCACCTGCAGTTCTTTCTTAAACGACTTACCTAGTTTGTTCTGTATTATGAAAATAAAATGTTGTAATCCAAATTAAGTCAATTGCATTATTCATTATGTCCAAAAATGATATACAATACTTTTTATCTCTTATTCCTACTCAATCATAAAAGAGCATAACAAAATGAAATTAAGTAAAGATAGTACTCTGTTGGTAGGTATTGTTGAAGGACTTGCAAAATATTTCAATTTTGTAACAATTTTATGCAAAGAGTCATCTTAAACTCTACATGTAAAATACAAAGACCACAGGGCAGTAGAGCTGAAGCTGAATTACAAAGGAAAATAAAGGAATGGCATTGATTAATAGAATATTTGGGTGGCAAGAAATAAGAAATAACAAGTGATTTGACAATGTGACAGGTTCTTGCAGCAATTGAAAGTATGCTCATTAAACATACCTACAACTATGATGTCTAAACATTTTCACTCACTGTATCCTGGATGATCAAATAATCTTAAATTGATCACCGCAGAAAGTCTGGAGGGCCTCTTTACCCCCCACCCCCACCCCCCCCCCCCCCCACCCCTCACCCCCACCCCCCCCCCCCCCCCCCCCCCACCACACCACCCCCCCCCCCCCCCCCCCCCGCATGGAAACAGGGTAACAGGATATATCTGCTCCTCAGTAGCTCCTGTACTGAACTCCTCAGGATGACCTCCAAAAACCATAGGGACTGTCCTCTCAGCTATCTTAGAAACATAGAAACATAGAAATTAGGTGCAGGAGTAGGCCATTCGGCCCTTCGAGCTTGCACCGCCATTCAATATGATCATGGCTGATCATCCAACTCAGTATCCCGTACCTGCCTTCTCTCCATACCCCCTGATCCCTTTAGCCACAAGGGCCACATCTAACTCCCTCTTAAATATAGCCAATGAACTGGCCTCAACTACCTTCTGCGGCAGAGAATTCCAGAGATTCACCACTCTCTGTGTGAAAAAAGTGTTCCTCATCTCAGTCCTAAAAGATTTCCCCCTTATCCTTAAACTGTGACCCCTTGTTCTGGATCTTGATTCTTAAACATCTAATAGGGCAGCGTTGGATGTAGAACGACTGTCAACAGATGTTGCAGCCTCAGTGCTCTCCTTCACAATCCTTCCATCAATTCTGGTGTCTCGATGAGGTCCAAAAGGCGGACCAGTAGCACAGCAGTAGTGTTGCTCCCTTACAGCACCAGAGACCCGAATCGATCCTGACTACATGTGCTGTCTGTACAGAGTCTGTACATTCTCCCTGTGACCGCATAGGTTTTCTCCGGGTTCTCCGGTTACCTGCCACACTCCAAGGACGTACAGGTTTTGTAGGTTAATTGAATTTGATAAAATTGTAAATTGGCCCAGTGTGTAGGATAAGGATAGTGCTCGTGTACGGGGTGATTGTTGGTCAGAGCGGACTCGGTGGGCTGATGTATCCACAAAGTATCTCTAAAGTCTAAAAGTGTGAAGGTGGTAAACCAATGCACAATATTGCATGTCACTATAGTGAGCAATCAATGTGGATTTGGTCATTTTAAGGGGTCTTCAAATTGGACCCCTTAATGATTGTATTTTATACAGACTAAGCAAGTTTTTCTTGGATTAAATCTTTCCCCATTATCTGATTTGGCCCAACATCTTCTTTGAAAGATGCATTATGGGTCTACAATGGGTTGCTAATCATTCGACCACTGAGGCTATTCTCTGAGATGTCTGACTATGTCAGAAGTAGGGAGGGTAGCGCTATGATTATTGTAGGCTTGGGCACAGAAGATGCAGAGCTGAGATATTCTGTTCCCACAGGCCCAGATGAGGGTTAGTGAGCATGTGGACAGGAGGCCCTCCAAACTCAATGTCTGAATGCAGGGGAAAGGAGACAACTGCAGAGGTCAATGTTGGTGGCAAGAACAAGAAAGTAGATTATTATCTGAATGGTGTCAGATTAGGAAAAGGGAAGTGCAACGAGATGGGTGTCCTTGTACATCAGTCACTGAAAGTAAGCATACAGGTACAGCAGGCAGTGAAGAAAGCAAATGGCATGTTGGCCTTCATAGCAAGAGGATTTGGATGAGGAATTGAAGGTCCTAATGCATGTACAGGGTTTGGTGATGACCACATCTGGGACCCCACTAGTCACTGCTGTGCCATTCTGAAAGGGACTGCTGTAAATCCCTATAGGCTGGGTTCCTGTCTGGGCAATTTTTGTCAGATGTCAGCACTCTGTGGATAATACCATGTGCCCCATTTTGGCCCACTAATCTCCCATGGGCAGACTATTATCTAAATGGTTTCTGGAAGTCTAGGTACACTACATCCACTGGTTCTCCCTTGTCCATTTTCCTAGTTACATCCTCAAAAATTCCAAAATTTCCCCTTCGTAAATCAATGCTGACTTGGACCGATCCTGTTACTACTATCCAAATGTGCCGCTATTTCATCTTTTATAATTGACTCCAGCATCTTCCCCACCAACTATGTCAGACTAACTGGTCTATCATTCCCTGTTTTCTCTCCCCCACCTTTCATAAAAAGTGGGATAACATTAGCTACCATCCAACCCACAGGAACAGATCCTGAATCTATAGAACATTGGAAAATTATCACTAATGTGCCCACAATTTCTAGAGCCACTTCCTTAAGTACCCTGGGATGCAGACCATCAGGCCCTGGGGATTTAACAGCCTTCAGTCCCATCAGTCTACCCAACACCATTTCCTGCCTATTGTGGATTTCCTTCAGTTCCTCCATCACCCCAGATCCTCTGGCCACTAGTACATCAGGAAGATTGTTTGTGTCCTCCTTAGTGTAGACGGATCCAAAGTACCTGTTCAACTCATCTGCCATTTCCTTGTTCCCCACAATAAATTCACCTTTTTCAGTGTCCAACTTTGGTCTTAACTATTTTTTTTCTCTTCACATACCCCAAGAAGCTTTTATTATCCTCCTTTATTATCCTCCTTTATATTCTTGGCTAGCTTACCTTCGTACCTCATCTTTTCTCCCTGTATTGCCTTTTTAGTTATCTTAGGATTTGAGTATAGGAGCAGGGAGGTTCTACTGCAGTTGTACAGGGTCTTGGTGAGACCACACCTGGAGTATTGCGTACAGTTTTGGTCTCCAAATCTGAGGAAGGACATTATTGCCATAGAGGGAGTGCAGAGACGGTTCACCAGACTGTTTCCTGGGATGTCAGGACTTTCATATGAAGAAAGACTGGATAGACTCGGTTTGTACTCGCTAGAATTTAGAAGATTGAGGGGCGATCTTATAGAAACTTACAAAATTCTTAAGGGGTTGGACAGGCTATATGCAGGAAGATTGTTCCTGATGTTGGGGAAGTCCAGAACAAGGGGTCATAGTTTAAGGATAAGGGGGAAATCCTTTAGGACCGAGATGAGGAAAACTTTTTTCACACAGAGAGTGATGAATCCCTGGAATTCTCTGCCGCAGAAGGTAGTTGAAGCCAGTTCATTGGCTATATTTAAGAGGGAGTTAGATGTGGCCCTTGTGGCTAAAGGGATCAGGGGGGTATGGAGAGAAGGCAGGAACAGGATACTGAGTTGGATGATCAGCCATGATCATATTGAATGGCGGTGCATGCTCGAAGGGCCGAATGGCCTACTCCTGCACCTTTCTATGTTTCTATGTTTCTGTTGCTCTTTAAACATTACCCAATCCTCTGGCTCCCCGCTCATCTTTGCTACATTGTACTTCTTCTCTTTTATTTTTATACTGTCCCTGATTTCCCTTGTCAGCCACGGTCACCCCTTACTCCCCTTGGAATCTTTCTTCCTCTTTGGAATGAACTAGTCCTGCACCTTCTGTATTATTCCCAGAAATACTTGCCATTGCTGTTCCACCGTCATCCCTGCTGGGGTATCTTTCCAGTCAACTTTGGCCAGCTCCACCCTCATGGCTCCATAGTCCCCTTTATTCAACTGTAATACTGACACAATTTACCCTTCTCCCTCTCAAATTGTAGATTAAAACTTACCATATTATGGTCACTACCTCCTAATGGCTCCTTAACCTCAAGTTCCTTTGTCAGCCCAGTTCATTACATAACACTAAATCCAGAATTGCCTTCTCCCTGGTAGGCTCCACTACAAGCTGCTCTAACAATCCATCACGGAGCCACTCCACAAACTCCTTTCTTGGGGTCCAGCACCAACCTGACTTTCCCAGTCCACATGCATATTGACATCTCCCATAACAACCGTAGCATTACCTTTACTACATGCCGATTTTAATTCCTGATTCATCTTGCATCCTATATCCAGGCCACTGTTTGGGGGTCTGTAGATGTCCCATTCGCGTCTTTTTACCCTTACAATTCCTTAGTTCTATCCATACTGACTCCACATCTCCTGTTTCAAAGTCACCCCTTGCAAGGGACTGAATTTCATTCCTCACCAACAGAGCTACACCACCCACTCTGCCCACCTGTCTGTCTTTTCGATAGGAGGTATACCCTTGAATATTCAGTTCCCAGCCTTGGCCCTCTTGTAGCCATGTCTCTGTATTTCCCACAACATCATACTTGCCAATTTCTAACTGAGCCTCAAGCTCATCCACTATATTTCTTATATCGTATACAACACTTTGACCTCAGTATTCACTTCCCCTCTCGCACCATTCGCAATTGGCCCTGACCTTACTCTATTATTCCTTCCCATTAATTCGAGAATCTTTTGTAACTTTTCCTTGTCTCACATCCCCTTCAACTCCATCTTTATACTCCCAATTTGTCAATCCCTGCCCCCCACTATTTAGTTTAAACCCACACGTGTAGCCTTAGCAAACCTGCCTGGCAGAACATCGGTCCCCCTCCAGTTAAGATGTAGCCCGTCCCTTTTGTACAGATCACCCCTACCCCAGAAGAGATCCCAGAGGTCTATAAATCTCAGCCACACATTCAGATCCCCTCTCTCCCCGTTCCTATCCTCACAAGCACGAGGTACTGGAAGCAATCCAGTGATAACCACCCTAGAAGTCCAGCTTGTCAGTCTTCTTTGAATTCACGTTGCAGAACCTTCTATAAGATGCAGATTAGTTTGGGATGATATTAAATCATAAAGAACAAATTCAATTAATTCAATGGATTACAAAAACATGTTAATTGTGCTAACATTTATGAATTCATAGAAACATAGAAACAGCAAACATAGGTGCAGGAGGAGGCCATTTGGCCCTTCGAGCCAGCACTGCCATTCATTGTGATCATGGCTGATTATCCACAATCAGTAGCCCGTGTCTGCCTTTTCCCCATGTTCCTTGATTCCGCTAGCCCCTAGAGCTCATGAAAAAGTTTTTCTCATCTCAGTTTTAAATGGGCTCCCCTTTATTTTTAGACTGTGGCCCCTGGTCCTGGACTCCCCCAACATTGGGAACATTTTTCCTGCATCTAGCTTGTCCAGTCCTTATATAATTGTACATGTTTTTATAAGATCCCCTATCACCCTTCTAAATTCCAGTGAATACAAGCCCAGTCTTTCCAATCTTTCCTCGTATGACAGTCCCGCCATCCCGGGGAATCTTTCTTCCTCTTTGGAATGAAATAATCCTGCATCTTCCGGATTATGCCCAGAAATTCCTGCCATTGCTGTTCAATATAAAATGAATATATTTTAATATACCTGGTTGGTAACAGCAAGAATGAATAATTCATTTGAATTTAGATTGCTCATGTTTGTCAACGATGGTGGAGAATGTGGAAGCGTATTGCAGGTTCAGATAATGTAGCCTGATATATGTGGCAACAGGCGACACGCAACAGAACATGTCTAAAGGGTTCTGAAACAAAAATGAAAATTGCTGCACAATCTTCCATATGACTAGCTTGCATAAACTGATATATTAAAATAATTCTCAAGGACCTCTTCTTTATTAGTCATTAATTTAAAATGTTAAAATGGTTAGGGAAAAATAGTAAATGGGATTATATTAGAACTGCATAAGCATACAGGTTATATTGTTCAGTCTGATGATATTAGCCTCATTTTAGACTTGGGATTGGAATTCCAGAGAATTCATTTGAAAATATAACAGCATTTCCTCTGTAGTTATTAGATGCTGACATAGTTTAGTTTAGTTTAGTTTAGAGATACAGCAGGAAATAAGCCCTTCGGCCCACCGAGTCCACACCGACCAGCGATCCCTGCACACTAACACTACCCTACACACTCGAGGGACACAGTTTTAACATATCTGCAATTGAGGTATGCCTTCAATGAGTTTCATAGAGTCATAGAGTCAAGACAGCACGGAAACAGGCTCTTCGGCCCAGCTTGCTTGTGCTGACCAAGGTGCCCCATCTACACTAGTCCCACCTGGCCATTACATTTTGGTAGGCTGGATCATACTAGATCTAACTCCTAGATTTAACTTGCAGATTGAACTTGCCACCCGTGGTTCTTAGGGCAAGAATCAAGAATCAGGAGTATTTAATTTACAGTGCATTCAGAAAGTATACAGACAGCCTTCACTTTTTCTACATTTTGTTACGTTACAGCCTTATTCGAAAATGGATTAAATTATTTTTTTTAATCATAAATCTACACACAATAGCAAATAATATAAAAGTGAAAACAGGTGTTTAGAAATGTTTGCAAAGTAAAGGAAAGTAAATAACTGAAATACCACATTTACAAAGTATTCAGACCCTTTGCTATGACACTCAAAATTGAGCTTTGGTGCATCCTGTTTTGGCGAGACAGGCAGGTTGAGTAATACAAATTTTTATTTGGAAATAACAAACAAAAGGAGGTACTGGAAAACCCGTCTGCATTGTCTACCCGTCTGTCCCTATTGCAACACCGTCTGTATCTCTCATTTCCCTTTCCCCTGACTCGAGTCTGAAGAAGGGTCTCAACCTGAAACATCACCCATTCCTTCTCTCCAGAGATGCTGCCTGTCCCGCTGAGTTGCTCCAGCTTTTTGTGTCTATCTTTGGTTTAAACCAGCATCGGCAGTTCCTTCCTGTTAACACAATTCTATTACTGGTGTGGGCAATCGATGTTTAGGTTGATTGACTGGGTGCTGATCTAGTTAACTACTTTGACCGGAGCTCGTTGTAGTTTGCTGCACCTCTACTCAAACAGGCCAGGGAACTACTGTATATTCCATAATGCTACTGACTAGTGGATGATGGAAAGACTTTGGAGTGCCAGGAGTTGGTTCATGTGCTGCAGCACTCTGTCTTCTCAACCCTCGTGCAGGACTTTGTCAGTGAAGGAGTTGGAAATGATGTGATTCCATGACTATCGATAGTGAAGTGATAATACGGTCTATTGCTGGAGATAATAATTGCCTGCCACTTTTTGTGGTACCGACGTGACAGACTTGTCACTTATTAAGCTGAGCCCAAATGTTATGGCATGCATTGTGAACATCCTTAGATCACAAGAAGGAAAGGATGCCTTTGATGAAGCAGTTGTCATGATGGGGAGAATGACTTGGAACATACAACAGGTCAGCACAGGACAGGCCTTTTGGCCCATGGTGTCATGTTACCATTCAAAATGAATCTTATCTGCCTGCACATGGTCTTTATCCTTTCATTACCTGCCTGTCTAAATGCCGCTTAAACATTGCAACCGTATCTGCTTCCTTACCACCGTATCACCTCCCTTAGAAGTATGTTCCAGCCACCTTCCTCTGTGTAAAAGAATACTTCCGTAAGCCGCCTCCTTTAAACTTTCTCCTCTCACCTTAACTCAGCATGTGACATTCCACTTTGGGGAAAAGTCTATGTGTACTATCTAAACTTCTCATAAATGTATTGTCTTTCTTCAAATCACCTCCCACCCTCACCCCCACCTCCAATTCAGCCTCTTACACTCCAGGGGAAAAAAAATCCAAGTTTGTCCAACCTCTCCATATTCTCCAATGATTAGGTGAGGGTTAGCAGATTTGCCTGCCCCACACGATATTTGGAACCAGATTGTTTTTATAAAATTCCAGCGGTTTTGCAGTTTTTAATCAAATTTAAATTGCACAACAGTGATGTGGGATTTCAACTCAGGTCTCTGGATTACCAAATATCCACACGACTGCACCAGTACTAACTAAACAAAGCTGTCTTTGAAATGTAGTGAAATTGCAGAGAAAAGGCCATGGCATGCTAATTCACATTCCATGAGCTCCCTCTTCTGCACCACAAGCTGACAGGCAATTTCTGAATGAATAGCAGTTTGAGTGTCTCACAGTCACAGGACTCTATTTTTTCACCAAAATCTAGTGTTCAATTATTTAATTGCTGAACGCAAACTATTAACACAGAATTGTGGATCAAAATAGACATGAAAGAGACTTTTTTGTGGCTTTCGATGTTCTTATTTCTATGATTAGTTAGTTGCCATGAATTGTACAGTTCACTGATCAACATTAACATCCCAGAGTTCTGTCCAGATTGGTGAACAATTGCTTTTGTTGCTCTGTCATCTTATCAACCACTATCGATTAAAATCCAGTTAAATTGTGCCAACGCCAAAATTGTGTATTCAGGCATTTAATTTGCTACATTTAAAATGTTTGATTTTCAAGATTATTAAATATGATATTTCACTTAATAACAATTTAATTTCTTGGTCAGTTGTCATATTCAATTTGTTCTCATAGACACATCATTATGACATCATAGGACTTCACAGAGGCTTTTATTCATGGTCATTAACTTCATCTGGTAGTTGTACAAAAGCAGCTCATCAATCTAGTCCCTGGAATCACTACTGATGATCATGTGAAACGATTCTACATATTTAGGATATCAGACTACTCGTAATCTTGGTTGCAAATCGCCGGGAGACTGACAAAAACATCTGGGAACCTCACGGAAACCTTGGGTGGGCGCAAAGCCTCCAGAGGTTTCCGTTCAGGTTTCCTAAGTGGGACAGGGGCATTAGATTCCTATTAAATCTTTTCTCCTTCACCTTGAACCTATGTCCTCTGGTCCTCGATTCCCCAACTCTGGGCAAGTGACTCAACACTACCCTATTCCTCTCATGATTTTGTACACCTCTATAAGATCTCCCCTCATCCTCCTGCGCTCCATGGAATAGAGACTCAGCCGACTTAACTTCTAAAATATAGGAAGGTCATCCTGTCACCACAAATTTAATGAAGGCACTGACACTTAAATTGTGGAACAACGTATCCTGTGGTGGATGCTCAGAAGTAACTGCTCCAGATCTCATATACAGTCCTTTCAAAAGTGCACGTTGTCAGTATGGTGTTGCGGATAAATCTTGCACTGCGATTTGAGTGTTGGTATCATGTAAAATCAATAGAACTCCAAGAGCTTCCGAACAAAGATATATACTTTAATCTGTGCTACTAACAAGGCATACCAGCTCATGGTTCTTAACTCATTTATATACATACAATAACCACATTCCATTTTGTGATAACATGACTTATTTTCATGTAAGACATACACATTGCTTTCCACTTTGGAAACATCATTCCCAACCAGGCACAGTCTAAAGGGCCTGTCCCATGATTGATTTCGACTACTTCATTAAGATCCTGTATGCTTACTGATCTACCGATGTTCTAACTTTAACTTGTTAACAGATTAAATTGCATGCCTTTGACTTGACCCATTGTCCTCTGCTTCACTTGTTATTTCAATAATTTACCTTCTTTGTTTGACTGTTTTTCTTGTTAAAACTGGTGCACTCCTCGGAGTGTTTGTAGATTTGATGTAGGAGCTAAGTCACTTGTACGATATCTGTGGGTGTAATCAGGAAATTCTCTTGTGCAAGCTGAAATGTGAGAATGAAACCTCTGCTCCCTTTGTCAGAGGATTGGTATGATAATCTGCACAGAACAGCAATTACTTACAGCGTCAGGCAGAACTGCAGATCACCAGGTTAACTCCCGGGATGACGGGACTGACATATGATGAAGGATGGATTGATTTTGTATTCACTGGAATTTAGGAAGATGAGAGGGGATCTTATAGAAACGTATAAAATTCTTAAGGGATTGGTCAGACTAGATGCAGGAAAATGTTTCCCCATGTTGCGGGAGCCCAGAACCAGGGGTTACAGTTTAAGAATAAGGGATAGGCCATTTAGGACTGAGAAGAGGAATAACTTATTCACCCAGAGAGTCGTGGGGTAGACTGACTTCCCCCCCACCCTCTGAATCTTTGCACATCCCCAATCTTTTTCACTCACCACATTTTTATTTCATGTTTCATGCATCTTTGGTCTCCTAATCTGAGGAAAAACATTCTTGCCATAGAGGGAGTACAGAGAAGGTTCACCAGACTGATTTCTGGGATGGCAGGACTTTCATATGAAGAAAGACTGGATAGACTCGGCTTGTATTCGCTAGCATTTAGAAGATTGAGGGGGGATCTTATAGAAACTTACAAAATTCTTAAGGGGTTGGACAGGCTAGATGCAGGAAGATTGCTCCCGATGTTGGGGAAGTCCAGAACAAGGGGTCACAGTTTAAGGATAAGGGGGAAATCTTTTAGGACCGAGATGAGGAAAACATTTTTCACACAGAGAGTGGTGAATCTCTGGAATTCTCTGCCACAGAAGGTAGTTGAGGCCAGTTCATTAGCTATATTTAAGAGGGAGTTAGATGCGGCCCTTGTGGCTAAAGGGATCAGAGGGTATGGAGAGAAGGCAGGTACAGGATACTGAGTTGGATGATCAGCCATGATCATATTGAATGACGGTGCAGGCTCCAAGGGCCGAATGGCCTACTCCTGCACCTATTTTCTATGTTTCTATGTTTCTATCTTGATGTGTTTTATGACTGTTGGCAGTCCAAGTTCTATCGTATCGTATCATAAAAAGCTGGAGTAACAGCGGGTCAGACAACATCACTGGAGAAAAGGAATAGGTGACATTTTGGGTCAAGACCCTACTTCTTCAATTACGTTGTGTTTTGATGAACGATATTCAATCATTTTGTGGCAGAAATTTGCACTGTTGCAATCCTAAGCAGTGATTGATACTGAGACCCTTGTTTATGAGATTTTTTTTAAACTTGGAAGTGAATGTAAGCAGTACGATTGGCAGATGGACTTTAATGCTGATAAGTATGAGGTGCTACATCTTGGCAGGACAAATCAAAATAGGACGTACATGGTAAATGGTAGGGAATTGAAGAATGCAGGTGAACAGAAGGATCTGGGAATAACTGTGCACAGTTCCCTGAAAGTAGAATCTCATGTAGATAGGATGGTAAAGAAAGCTTTTGGTGTGCTGGCCTTTATAAATCAGAGCATTGAGTATAGAAGTTGGGATGTAATGTTAAAATTGTACAGGGCATTGGTGAGGCCAATTCTGGAGTATGGTGTACAATTTTGGTCGCCTAATTATAGGAAGGATGTCAACAAAATAGAGAGAGTACAGAGGAGATTTACTAGAATGTTGCCTGGGTTTCAGCAACTAAGTTACAGAGAAAGCATCTTTCTCCTAAACAAGTTAGGGCTTTATTCTTTGGAGCGCAGAAGGTTAAGGGGGGACTTGATAGAGGTCTTTAAAATGATGAGAGGGATAGACAGAGTTGACGTGGATAAGCTTTTCCCACTGAGAGGAGGGAAGATGCAAACAAGGGGACATGACTTGAGAATTAAGGGACAGAGGTTTAGGGGTAACATGAGGGGGAACTTCTTTACTCAGAGAGTGGTGGCTGTGTGGAATGAGCTTCCAGTGAAGGTGGTGGAGGCAGGTTCGTTTTTATCATTTAAAAATAAATTGGATAGTTATATGGACGAGAAAGGAATGGAGGGTTATGGTCTGAGCGCAGGTATATGGGACTAGGGGAGAATACGTGTTCGGCATGGACTAGAAGGGTCGAGATGGCCTGTTTCCGTGCTGTAATTGTTATATGTTTAGTACGACCAGGAAATTTGCAGATGGCACATAGGTTGTTGGTGTTGTGGATAGCAATGTAGATTGTCCAAAGATGCAGGTCAGATAGAAAGTTGCAGGCAGGCTTGGCAGATGGAGTTTAATTGTCACATGGACCGAGACAGGAACATTGAAATTCTTACTTGTTGCTCCATTGCAGGCAGATTAAAAAAATCTAATGGTGAATGGTACTTTATTTGTCACATCTACTGAGGTACAGTGAAATCTGCTTTTATATGCAGTTCTGTACAAGTACTGTATCACTTTACATACTATAAGCACTTAGATTAATCCTTTGATTGTAAATCATTTTTCTTTCATAGAGAACATGGATAGGCGTTGTTTCGGGTTAAGGCCCTTCTTCAGATTGAAAGACCCAAAACATTGCCCATTCATGTGCTCCCGAGATGCTTCCTGATCCACTGAGTCACTCCGGCACTCTGTCCTTTTTTGTTGTTGTAAATCTGCACCTGCACTTCCTTTTGTTTACATTCTTCATTCACACCTGCAATCATAATCACACTTTATTCACCAAGTATGTTTTGCAACATACGAGGAATTTAATTGGCCAGGTCAGTCATACAATTAAAAGTAACAGATCACTTCAAAAAACACATTTTAACATGAACATCCACCACAGTGACTCCTCCACATTCCTCACTGTGATGGAAGGCGAAATAAAGTCCTTTCCTTAGTTATTCCTCAGTCGTGGGCCTCGAGCCCCAATTGCCGGGATGATCTTGACTCCCGTAACCGGCGGCGTTCAGGCCCTCCGTGGCGAGGCGATCCGCTCCCGCATCGGGGGGATGTCAGCTCCCACACGCCGGGCGATCAAACCTCGAGTCGGGGCTGGTCAAACCTTTCACGACGTTGGAGCTCCCAACTAGCCTCACCCGAGACTGCGAGCCCTTGATGGTGTTTCCGCGGTGGTTTCTGTGGGAGCGATCCCAGGCAATTGATCAGCTCCGATGTTAAGTCCGCGCCCCACGGTGGGGCTCACGACAGTCCGAGGCGGCCTCCAGCTCCAGCGATGGTAGCCCGGAGAATGTGATCCGAAAATTGATCGCATCTCCGGGAAGGTGAGAGCTTGAAAAAAAGTTTCCCCCGATCCCCTCCCCCCCCTCCTCCCACATAAAACAAACCGAAGAACATTAAAACAGAACTTTTAACAAACTAAAAAATAACAAAACGAGTGAAAAGAGACTGCCGGCAGGGCTGCCATCTCCCCAGCGCACGTTTCCTGAGATTTGTAATAGAAACTTTTCTTGAACCTGGTAGTAATTGTTCTCAAACTACTGAACTTTCTTCCTCACCAACGAGGTGAGAGTGTCTTGGGTATGGGTCTTTGATGATATTAGTTGCTTTCTTGGGACATGGATCCTGTAGATTCCTTTGATGAGGGGGGGAGGGGGGGGGGGGGGGGGGGGGGTCAATAACAGCAATCTGAATTCACATGAACTATTCATTCTTGCTGTTATCAACCAGGTACCTTAAAATATGCAGATTTTCTATTGAATTCGTAAATGTTAGCACAATTAACATGTTTTTGTAATACCAGTTTAATTTGGCATGTTGGTTGACACAGATATCGTGGGACCAAAGGGACTGTGTGCCATACAGTTCTATGATCTATTTTCTGTGCATCTCAATAGTAATAAAGCTGGTTGTCCAATTTAGGACTCTTACATGAAGATAAATATATAACTCTATTTTTTTCCAATAGAGAAAAGAGCATTGTGAGAGACATGATTTGGATTTCAGATTTTAGGTGTTTAAATTGCTGGGAGGCACTGAAACTATAATTATAAAATTACTTCTTGATCGGCACCCAGAAATTATATTTGAAGAATACAAGCACACAGCACACCAAATACAAATTAAATTGCGACTTAGAATGCATCAATATGTGTAAATGACTCCCACTGCAAGCAATTAAATTTTCTCAGTTTCCTGAGAGTTATAATGAAGTGATAATGGAAGACTTGCTTTTCAACATCTTTTAAGAAAAGGCTAAAACATTCATTAAGTATGGGATTTGGGTGAAAGAATACGCATTATTAAATGCCCTTTGGTGCACAATGATTTCACCACAGTTCAGGCATAGAAAACGTCAATTATATATCATGGCAATGAAGAATATATGGAATAGCTACCACAAGGAGGTAGTTGAGGCAGGTGCTATAACAGCATTTGAAAGACACTTGGGCAGGTACATGATAAGAAGGTTTTGCAACATATGGGCCAAATGTGGGCAAATGGGACTAGCATAGATGGGGCATCTTGGTCGGCATAGATCAGTTTGACCAAAGGGCCTGTTTCCGTACAGTTTGATTCTACGAGTGGTTTATGTTAGAATAATGTTCTAGAACTTGAACAAATTAGTGGGAGAGAAGCAGGGTGTAGTTTTAGTTGCTTGCAAATTTTTGTAGTTTTTTTATGAATAACATTTTACATTGGCTACATATCTGCTATGAGAATGATTCTTGGACTTAAGGATCAGGAGAATGAGCTTTACCTGCTGTGGAATGTTATATCCTCTGAACTTAAATTATTACAACTAACTATGATTTAAAAAAAACACAATGTTAGGTGGAGGAAATTAATTCATAGATCATATATAACTAATTAATCGTTTGTTAAAACATATTTAAACACTCTGCTGTATGGAAATTGTGCTAATGAATCATTTTTAACTGGGGCGGTACGATGGTGCACCAGTAGAGTTGTTGCCTGACAGCACCAGAGACATGGGTTTGATCCCGACTACGGGTGCTGTCTGTACGGAGTTTCTACGTTCTCCCTGTGAGAATGTGGGTTTTCTCCGGGTACTTTGGTTTCCTCCCACATTGTAAAGCCGAACAGGTTTGTAGGTTGCTTGGCTTCAAATAAAATTGTAAGTTGTTCCTAGTGTGTAGGATAGTGCTAGTGAATGGGGACCATTGGATGGCGCGGACTTGGTGGGCCACATGGCCTGTTCCCGGGCTTATCGCTAAACTAAACAAAACACAAAAATTTGAGTTGCGACCAATTTACTACCTGGATGTTGGACATTTAAATTGGGCCGAAAAGTCTGTTTTATATTTCAGATTTCTCAAATCCATTCTAGGGCTGTGCAGGCCCAAAATTATTGCAATGTAAACCCAACACCGTAGTAATCCCAACAGATGGGAATCACAACAGGTTCACTAGAAATTAAGACAAAAAAAGGGTATATTTGTATTGAGTCCACATTCAATTGCATGTTTGACAGATAGCACACAGCAGTTTCTGCTTTATTTTAATTTTATATCAGTTATATCAGTTGTTTTGAATGCAGAAACCATTGAGTGGGCGCTGGTAATAAAATGTCACATGCAGACCCACCAAATCCATCACTGTAGACATATGGTTGAATATTTGCTGTTTTCAGAGATCTGTTGCTTTTAGCTGCAAGTCCCATCAAAGATTAATGGCCTGTTTACACCCCTTTGCTTTTAGCTACAAGAGGTGTCAAAGATCAACTGCTTGTTTATCTCATTCAACACAGACAATTTGACCCATACATACAAGCAGTGAACACGGAACATCTTAAGTTTGCCTGTTCTGACACATGGTATAGAAACATAGAAACATAGAAAATAGATGCAGGAATAGGCTATTCGGCCCTTCGAGCCTGCACCGCCATTCAATATGCCTTCTCTCCATACCCCCTGATCCCTCTAGCCACAAGGGCCACATCTAACTCCCTCTTAAATATAGTCAATGAACTGGCCTCAACTACCTTCTGTGGCAGAGAGTTCCAGAGATTCTCCACTCTCTGCGTGAAAAATGTTTTTCTCATCTCGGTTCTAAAGGATTTCCCCTCTATCCTTAAGCTGTGGCCCCTTGTCCTGGACTTCCGCAATTTCAGTAAGAGAGGTATCATGAGCTTTTTAGAATGGGAACACTTTTTGCCTCTCTGAAAGCCACTGTTTATATCCCTTGAATGCTGCTGTCCACTAGCAACCAGATGGAGATGTTCATCCTCATAAATATGGTATTAAAACACTATTTTACTCAGCAGAATGAACATCGCCTATTACAGCACCCAAAAAGAAAATGACTGGCACCTTTCATGACCTCTTTGCAGGCTGTGAAGCACTTTATGTACTTTTCAACATAATAGTATAAGGGGTAAGAGTGTTGTAAAACAAGCCTGAAGGCTTTGCGTCTCAATGCAAGGAGCATTCGTAATAAGGTGGATGAGTTGAATGTGCAGATAGCTATTAATGACTATGATATAATTGGGATCACGGAGACATGGCTCCAGGGTGACCAAGGCTGGGAGCTGAACATCCAGGGATATTCAATATTCAGGAGGGATAGACAGAAAGGGAAAGGAGGTGGGGTAGCGTTGCTGGTTAGAGAGCAGATTAACGCAATAGAAAGGAAGGACATTAGCTTGGACAATGTGGAATCGATATGGGTAGAGCTGCGAAACACTAAGGGGCAGAAAACTGGGAGTTGTGTACCACAGGCCACCTAACAGTAGTAGTGGAGTTGGGGATGGCATCAAACAGGAAATTAGAAATGCATGCCACAAAGGTAAAACAGTTATAATGGGTGACTTCAATCTACATATAGATTGGGTGAATCAAATTGGCAAGGGTGCTGAAGAAGAGGATTTCTTGGAATGTATGCGGGATAGGTTTCTAGACCAACATGTAGAGGAACCAACGAGAGAGCAGTCTATTCTAGATTGGGTATTGAGTAATGAGGAAGGGTTAGTTAGCAATCTTGTTGTACGTGCCCCCTTGGGCAAGAGTGACCATAATATGGTTGAGTTTTCCATTAGGATGGAGAGTGACATTGTTAAGTCAGAAACAAGGGTCCTGAACTTAAAGAAAGGTAACTTTGAGGGTATGAGACGTGAATTGGCCAAGATAGACTGGCAATTGATTCTTAATGGGTTGACGGTGGATATGCAATGGAAGGCATTTAATGATTGCATGGATGAACTACAACAATTGTTCCTCCCAGTTTGGCAAAAAAATAAATCAGGGAAGGTAGTGCATCCGTGGATAACAAGGGAAATCAGGGATAGTATCAAAACAAAAGATGAAGCGTACAAATTAGCCAGAAAAAGCAGCCTACCAGAGGATTGGGAGAAATTTAGAGTCCAGAAGAGGAGGACAAAGGGCTCAATTAGGAAAGGGAAAATTATGAAAGAAAACTGGCAGGGAACATAAAAACTGACTGCAAAAGCTTTTATAGATATGTGAAGCGAAAAAGATTAGTTAAAACAAATGTAGGTGCCTTGCAGTCAGACACAGGTGAATTGATCATGGGGAACAAGGACATGGCAGACCAATTAAATAACTACTTTGGTTCTGTCTTCACTAAGGAAGACATAAATAATCTGCCAGGAAATAGCAGGGGTCCGGAGGTCAAATGAGATGGAGGAACTGAGTGAAATCCAGGTTAGCCGGGAAGTGGTGTTAGGTAAATTGAATGGATTAAAGGCTGATAAATCCCCAGGGCCAGATAGGCTGCATCCCAGAGTACTTAATGAAGTAGCCCCAGAAATAGTGGATGCATTAGTGATCATTTTTCAAAACTCTTTAGATTCTGTAGTAGTTCCTGAGGATTGGAGGGTAGCTAATGTAACCCCACTTTTTAAAAAGGGAGGGAGAGAGAAAACAGGGAATTACAGACCAGTTAGTCTAACGTCGGTAGTGGGGAAACTGCTAGAATCAGTTATTAGAGATGGGATAGCAGCACATTTGGAAAGTGGTGAAATCATTGGACAAATTCAGCAACTCTCTCAGTTCTCAAAAATATTAGAAAAACTGTATGTAAGTAGATTAGATAACTTTATCGAGAAACACGAATTGCTAGTTGATAGTCAATATGGATTCAGGTCAAACAGATCGACATCCATGGCATTAATGGAGTTAATTGAAGACATTATCAGTTCTGTAGATAACAAGAAATATGCAGTGGGTGTATTTATAGATTTTTAAAAAAGCATTCGATACAATTGATCATCATTTGCTAATCAAAAAACTGGAAAAGTATGGAATCAGAGGGGTTGTACTAGAGTGGATGAGAAGCTTCATAAGTAAAATACATCAGTTTGTGCAAATAGGGGACTGCAAATCAACATGCTTAGAAATAACTTGTGGAGTCCCACAGGGGTTGGTTTTGGGCCCCAAATTATTTATTTTGTATATTAATGATATATGTATAGTGTCAAACCTCTTGAAATTTGTGTTATTTGCAGATGACACTAGTATTTTCTGTGATGGGGACAATTTGCAGCAGCTTTTGGAGGTGGTCACAGCAGAAATGAGTAAACTAAAAACATGGTTTGATTTGAATAAATTATCATTAGATTTAAACAAAACCAAACTTATGCTGTTTGGAAAACGCAAAATAAATACACACGTAAAAGTAATGATAAATAATGTTGAAATAGAAAGAGTGTATGAAAATAAATTTCTGGGTGTGATTCTTGATCACAAAATCTGCTGGAAACCCCATATAAAACATGTGAGAGCAAAAGTAGCACGGAGTATTGGAGTGATGGGGAAAGCAAGGCATGTTTTGAATGAGCGAGCACTGTATATTCTGTGCAGCTCACTTGTGTTACCGTATTTAAATTACTGTGTGGAAGTATGGGGCAACACCTACAAAACCACCTTACAATCACTAAGCACACTACAAAAAAGAGCTATCGTATAGTAAACAATGTAGGACATCATGAACACACCAATATACTTTATTTAAAATTACACACCTTAAAGATTAAGGATCTGGTAGAATTTAAGACTGCACAAATAATTTATAAAGCAAAAAATAAACTGTTACCTGTAAACATACAAAAACTGTTCAAAGACAGAGAGGGGGGTTATAACTTTAGAGGGAAACTAAACTTGAAACAGCATTATGCTCGGACCAATTTAATAAGTATATGTATTTCCATTTGTGGGGTGGTTTTGTGAAATGGTCTTGACGAAACGATTAAACAAAGTATGAATATAATGCAATTTAAAAAAATGTACAAAAGATATATCTTTGAAAAGTACAGTAATGAGGAAGGAGAATGTAAATCTCACAGATGTTAATGGTGCTTGTTCTTTTTGTTCTTTTCTTTTTTTGTTCTTTTTTTCTTAATAGCTTGATTGGAGTAGTTTTATTTGAATTGTCTGTTTAGTTTATTTTATTGAATTTTGCATTTGTTAATGGTGAAGAATGGGGGTAGGACTTGACAAGCATAGGCTTCTTACGATCCTTTTTCGACCAAGTCTAATGTGTATTATGTTGAAATTCACTTGATTTTTCAATTTATGTATGTACATATATGTTATGTATATGTGTATGTGTGCATATGTGTATATGTATGTGTATATGTATATATGTACATGTATATGTATGTATGTGTGCATGTATTTACGTATATATATATGTATATATATAATTTTCCTTTTATTTATTCATTTTCATCTTTTCTCTTCTTTTTTTTTAATCGTTCGAAATAGAAGATAAAAGATAACAATATCATCATTCATTCATTCATTCATTCATTCATCATTCATTCATATATTCATTCATTCAATCATTCATCATTCATCATTCATTCATTCATATATCAATTCATTCATTCATTCATTTATGAAAGGTAAATCATGTCTGAACAATCTTATAGAATTTTTCGAGGATGTAACTAGTAGAGTGGATAAGGAAGAACCAGTGGATGTGTTATATCTGGACTTTCAAAAGGCTTTCGACAAGGTCCCACATAAGAGATTAGTATACAAACTTAAAGCACACGGTATTGGAGGTTCAGTATTGATGTGGATAGAGAACTGGCTGGCAGACAGGAAGCAAAGAGTACGAGTAAACGGGTCATTTTCACAATGGCAGGCAGTGACTAGTGGGGTACCGCAAGGCTCAGTGCTGGGACCCCAGCTATTTACGATATTTATTAATGATTTGGACGAGGGAATTGAATGCAACATCTCCAAGTTTGCGGATGACACAAAGCTGGGGGGCAGTGTTAGCTGTGAGGAAGATGCTAGGAGGCTGCACGGTGACTTGGATAGGCTGGGTGAGTGGGCAAATGCATGGCAGATGCAGTATAATGTGGTTAAATGTGAGGTTATCCACTTTGGTGGCAAAAACAGGAAAGTAGACTATTATCTGAATGGTGGCCGATTAGGAAAGGGGGAGATGCAACGAGACCTGGGTGTCATGGTACACCAGTCATTAAAAGTAGGCATGCAGGTGCAGCAGGCAGTGAAGAAAGTGAATGGTATGTTAGCATTCATAGCAAAATGATTTGAGTATAGGAGCAGGGAGGTTCTACTGCAGTTGTACAGGGTCTTGGTGAGACCACACCTGGAGTATTGCATACAGTTTTGGTCTCCTAATCTGAGGAAAGACATTCTTGCCATAGAGGGAGTACAGAGAAGGTTCACCAGACTGATTCCTGGGATGGCAGGACTTTCATATGAAGAAAATCTGGATAGACTCGATTTGTACTTGCTAGAATTTAGAAGATTGAGGGGGGATCTTATAGAAACTTACAAAATTCTTAAGGGGTTGGACAGGCTAGATGCAGGAAGATTGCTTCCGATGTTGGGGAAGTCCAGAACAAGGGGTTCCAGTTTAAGGATAAGGGGGAAATCTTTTAGGACTGAGATGAGGAAAACATTTTTCACACATAGAGTGGTGAATCTTTGGAATTCTCTGCCACAGAATGTAGTTGAGGCCAGTTCGTTGGCTATATTTATGAGGGAGTTAGATGTGGCCCTTGTGGCTAAAGGGATCAGGGGGTATGGAGAGAAGGCAGGTACAGGATACTAAGTTGGATGATCAGCCATGACCATATTGAATGGCGGTGCAGGCTCGAAGGGGTGAATGGCCTACTCCTGCACCTAATTTCTATGTTTCTATGTACTGTGCTGGATGATCAATCTGGTCTGATGTATCTATGGGTCAGTGGGGGCGCTGCAAGCCGGCAGCCGTGCCAGGAGCGTGGTATTTTTTTCTACTTTTTTTGTTTTTTTAGAATGTCCTAATGTGTGTTTTTAATGTTTCTTTGTGTGGGGTGTGGTGTGGGAGGGGTAAGGGGGAAACCGTTTTGGTCACCTCCTCCATGGAGAGGCAAATGTTTCCATGTCGCCTTCCCCGTGGCCTAACAGCAAGGATCGGTGCGGCCTTTCACGGAGACGTACCCGGGGGTTCAGCAGCGGGTGCAGCGCGGACTCTCGTCGAATAGCGGGCAAGCCCTCACCGGGGGTCGTCAGAGGGGAGCGCTCCGTTCGCTGGCCCACGGCAGCCTGAAGCCGGGGTCTGCAGAGCTCCAGCCAGCGTAGCGTCCACAGCCTGGAATCCCTCGTTAGGGACCCCGGAGGAGAAGAGCTCCGACCGTCGGCCCGCAGCCAAATTCTACCGCGGGCGCGCCGGGGACTTACCATCAGGAGCGGGATTCCTCGCCGGGGATCACTGGAGATGATCTCCAACCACCGGCCCTGTAGTCTGCGGTGCTTCCGGCAGCAGCGCGGCGGGGACTTTAGATCTTCGACCGCCGGCCTGCGGCCGACACCAACTTGAAGCCACAGTCTCCGGTGGGGAGACACCGATTCAGGACTTGCCTGGACCTTGTCTGCACATTTGGACGCCCGCAGCGGCGGCTGCGGAGGGTTGAGGTCCCAACCACGGGGGAAAATGGAGGAGGACTGGCCAAATTGTGTGCCTTCCACCACAGTGATGAATGTTGTGGTGGATGTTTGTGTTAAATTTTTATTGTGTTTTTGTGTGTTTTTTGTACATCGTACCACTGCTGGCAAATTCATTTCTCTTGCACTTTATGTGCAAGTGACGAATAAAACTGATTGATTGATTGATTTATTGATTGATACACTGTAAATTGATTGACTGTAATCATGTACTGTCTTTCTGCTTACTGGGTAGCACACAACAAATAGTTTTTCACTGTACGTGTGAAAATAAACTAAACTGACCTGAAGTGATGATACTTCATGACACAAAACGTTGCCTATTCCTTTGCTCCATAGATGTTGCCTCACCCTCTGCGTTTCTCCAGCATTTTTGTCTACCTTCATACTTCACTCAGGAATTGCCCAGGTAAAAAACAGTTTTTACCCCACTGCTATAAAAGCACTAAATGTAGCCGCCAAGGAACGCAGGGGTGAGACATACTAAGGGACTGTGGTACACTGTGAAATCGACAGAAGGATGGAGGGTTGGGTGTTTATGCGTGCTATTTTCATGATATTTATTTTGGTTGTTTATCTTTTAATATTTTATCTTGTATGTATCGTTAGCTTTTAGAAATGTTTGAATGGTGCACTGACTGGCTGACATTTTAAAATTTCGTTGTACATGGTTCATGTTACAATGACAATAAAGAAACTATTCTATTCTTCTATTCTATTCTATTCTAACAGAGTGTTCGATTTCCTGCATGGTAAAGTAGGAAATACAGCAGCCATGTTTTACATAGCATATTGTCACAAACAATAATAAGCTAATCCTTTCCTGTGATGTTGAATGAGGGATCATTTTCTTTTGGGGAAGGTGGGACCTGTACAGAAAGGATGGGTTGCACTTGAACCCGAGGGGGACCAATATCCTAGTGGGGAAATTTGCAAAGGCAGCTGGGGAGATTTTAAACTAGAATGGTTGGGGCGAGGGACTCAAATAGCAAAAGGTAATAGACAGAATGGGAGGCAGGAAGCAGAAATGGGAAGCACTCGGACACAAGAGGAGAAAGAAAAAAAGGAAATAAACAGAGAATAAGAGGTGGGGGTTTTCTTAAATGTGCATATTTTAATGCTAGGAGCATTGTAAGAAAGGTGGATGAGCTTAGAGTCTGGATGAAGGCAGCTGCACTGAGCTCTCCTCCAGACAAATCGTGTTTAAAGTCGACTCCCATGCCAGGAACGAGTTAAAAATTCTTATCAGGTTTGCTGAACGTCAAGGGTACTGACTCCATCAAACGATACTGGTGGTTTTGGGATTTAAAACGATCTTATCGTAAAAACTGGATGAGAAAGAGAAGAGGTCAGAGAGGACCCAAGAAAACTACAATCAGTCTCCAGCTCCAAAAAGCTCTGGATGAGCTTGAAACTACCCCTGAACTCTCGTTTGAAAGTTTGGAAGAGGAGCTGGAACCTCAACAACCTACAAGCGATATGGCTGCGAGAAGTGATACAAAGGAGAAAGAAATGAAAAGCTGGGAAGAAACGGTAAGAGCTAATATTCTTAAAGAAATTAGTAAAGATCTTCAGCAGCAATTTGCCAAAATGAATTCTACAATTCAGAATAACTTCTCCACTATGGAGGGCAATCTTTCTATGAAAATTGATAAGAGCTGTGGCGAAGTAAAAGAGCTTTATGTAGCCCTGAAACAGCAGTTTAAAGATTTGGAGTCCAGCACAGCGAAAGAGATGGAAAGTATGCGGAGAGAGTATAACAACAAACATGACATCCTGCTGAAGCAATTAACAGACACGGAAAGATTGATGGAAGAAATGGAGGGTGAGATGGAACAGATGAGCCAAGAGATAACAGGTCTGAAAAAACAACACGATACGAATTGGCAATTAACGAATAAATTGAATGAGAAATGTCAAGATTTAGAGGCCAGGTCTAGGAGACAAAATCTGAGACTTGTAGGAATTAAAGAGGGTGCCGAACACGGCCTTCAAATGCGTGATTTCATTACTAATCTACTTAAAGATGTTTTCAAACTTCCTGAAAAACCAAAGATAGATCTGGCTCATCGAGTGGGTCGCCTCCAAAAACACGATAATGCTAAACCAAGGCAAATTATTGTAAAGTTTCTAGATATTTCAACTGTGGAAACTCTATTAAAGAAGATAAAATATGGAGAAAATCTTACATTCGCTGATAATATCGTAAGATTCTACAGGGATTACCCTCGGGAAATTCTGGCAAAAAGACGCGAGTTTAAAACTGCAAGCAGTGTTTTATATGGACATTCTGAAGTTCGTTATGGCGTGATCTATCCAGCAAAAATGCTAATTACTTTTAAGGGCAAGCAACGCTCATTTACCGACCCGGACGCTGCCTGCAAATACGCCGAGGAGATTTTAAACAAAATTCAATCAGGATCAGATTAACTGACATTTTGTCTGGAAACCGTTTTTTCTGTTCAAATTAAACCACTCGAAACCTACAGACAGTTACCAGACAGTCTTATCTGCAAAGAATGTGCTATTTAATAACATCTTCTGAACTGAAAGCACATAGGAAAGCTCAAGGTTACAAGCACATCACCAAATTTTGAAGCACAGAGAACTATGAGACTATCGCCTTTTGAAATGGCCATGATAAGAGGCATCTGTTTCACACTATATGACCTATTATTCACACATATAACTAACTAACTAATTAACCAATTACGCACAATATACTCAACCAACGTTAAAGGCGTAATGTCCTATACTAACACGATTAACTATATAGCAAGAAGGGTGGGGGAGGTTAGACATATATTTTAATTATTAATTACTAATAATGAATTAACTAACATACAGGTAAATGAAAAGTGTAATTTTTGATGAGGTATTTTAACCCATCATTATTTTTATTTTAAGCTAAATCCTCTACCTTCCCTTTTATTTTATTCTATTTTAAACTGCTCAGCGATGACCTGATATGATAATTTTGGTAACAATTAGAGGGAACCGACTAACGTTGGGTCAAATTCTAACAGGGGGATAGGGCCCAGTGCATAATTTCATCGACGGAGGTCAAATTTAAAACATATCTAGCTACCTTAGGTGGCTTTTTTGTAATTTATCGCTTTTTTTGATAAATTACATTCACTTTTTTTGTTTATTCACAATTATGTGTTGCATGATTTAATCATTTTTATGTACACTTTATTTTATGTTTTTCTCTTCCCCTCAATTATGTTTAATAATGTCAAGAGATGTAGAACTACTGTAGAAATTATGAAGGACAACCCTGGATTCGGGATTCTGAGGTACTTGGCTGCATCACATGAAGCATACAGTCTGGTAATAATAGCCAATGCAAGATAATAGTCGAATAAATACCGGAGGTCTCACCTTCTGTAGTTGGAACATCAGAGGTGCGAATGAGCCAATTAAAAGAGGTAAAATTCTGGCACAATTAAAATCATTAAATATGGATATTGCGTTCCTACAAGAGACACATTTGAAACAACAAACTCAGATCAGATTAAGGGCAAATTGGATAGGTCAAACCTATTACTCCTCATTCACCTCTAAAGCAAGAGGCACGGCCATTATAATTCGGAAGGGCATACCTTTTAAATTAAAGAATTCCATATCTGATAAAGAGGGAAGATATGTTATAGTCACAGGAGAAATTTACAATACACCATTAACTATGATAAATATTTACGCGCCTAATTTTGATAACCCACAATTTTTTAGGAAAATAATAGATTTAATCGCAGAGCATAATTTTCAAAATATAATAATGGGGGGAGATTTCAATTGTGTTATAGATCCATATTTAGATAAATCAATAAAGCTAGGGAAGCGTCTTGTTAAAACCAAGACCTGTGAATTTTTAAATACTTATATAAAAAATAATAACATAGCTGATGTTTGGAGAATAGCAAATCCAAGTGGTAGGGAATACTCATTTTATTCATCAGTTCACAAAACTTATTCGCGAATTGACTATTTCTTACTGGACACAAAATTGATCCCGTATACGAATAAACCATCATATCATAATAGTATTATTTCTGATCACTCACCATTGACTTTTATACTTAAAATTGAGGGAATGCCGAGTATAAAGCCTTTTTGGAGGTTCAATGCACACATATTAAATAACCCGCAGGGTTATGAGTATATAAAAGAACAAACAAAACTTTTTTTCGAAATAAATGACACACCGGGTATTTCTGCACCGCTATTATGGGAAACCTTCAAGGCATATATTCGCGGTGTCATAATCTCTTACCAAAGTTTTCAAAATAAGGAAAATAAAAGAGAACTTCAGCGGATAGAACAGAAGATAAAATTACTAGAACTGGACAATGCAACTGACCCAACCATAAATAAACATAATAAGATAACTTTACTGAAATATAAAGTCAATAGAATATTAGCGGCTAGAGTAATAAGATTATTCCAAATTACAAAACAAGCACACTTCGAATTTGGGGATAAGCCACATAAACTGCTTGCGAGGCAACTGAAGCAACGAGAAAAGGAAAAAACTATTACAAAAATTAAATCGGACAATGGTGAGTTGCTAACATTGCCTAAGGATATTAATAAGAGGTTTGCCCAATTTTATCATAATTTATACACATCCAAAATAAAGACAGATGTAAGTAAAATTACAAATTTTTTAGATAATTGCAAGCTCCCAAAATTGGATAGTTTAGAACAAGAGCAATTAGGAGCACGGATTACTAGTGAAGAAATAAAACAAATAATAAACTCATTGAAAAATGGGAAGACCCCAGGACCAGATGGCTTTAGTAATGAATTTTATAAAAGATTTCAGGAGTCTATTGTACCAAGATTATTTAATTTATACACGCAGGCTTATACTGAAAATAAACTACCAGAAACCCTAGCAGAAGCAACAATAACGCTTATACCAAAAAAAGATAAAGATTTAGATGAGCCTGGTTCTTATAGAGCTATATCACTTCTAAATACGGATCAGAAAATTTTAGCAAAGATTCTAGCTAGAAGGCTAAATAATTATATTAACAATTTAATAAATACGGATCAAACGGGATTTATACCCAAAAGACAATCATTTAATAATTTGAGAAGGCTTTTTAATATAATGTACTCTCATAAGAAGGACAATGAAGATATCTCAGTGGTCACGTTGGATGCAGAGAAGGCATTTGATCAAGTAGAATGGCAGTATTTATACAAGGTACTCCAAAAATTTAATATGGGAGAGAATTTTATCAGATGGATTAAACTACTTTATGATAGACCTACGGCAAGAATATTAACTAACAATACGCTATCTCCAAAATTTTACTTATCAAGGGGTAATAGGCAAGGGTGTGCCTTATCACCATTGCTATTTGCCCTTATGATAGAACCGCTGGCCGAAAGGATTAGAAATCACCCGAATATTCACGGATATAACAGCAAGGACTCAAAGAATAAAATTTCATTATACGCTGATGATATCCTTTTATATATTACTAATACACAAACGAGTATACCCACCTTATTAACACTAATTGAGGAATTCGGCTCTTTTTCAGGATACAGAATAAATTGGAATAAAAGCGAAATTATGTCTTTAAAACCACAGGATTCGAGACACTTACTAAAATTCCCCTTCAAAATTGCAACAGAAAAATTCAAGTACCTGGGTATTCAAATTACGAGAAGACACAAATCATTATTTAGTGCCAATTTTATACCACTATTAAATAAACTGAATGATACGATTAAATTTTGGAAAACGCTTCCACTCTCATTGATAGGTAGAATTAACGCTATAAAAATGACTTTCTTACCACAATTAATATATTTGTTTCAAGCAATCCCAATATATATTCCAAAAATATTTTTTCAAAAAATTAGATTCCACTATCACTAATTTTATATGGGACTACAGAACACATAGAATTCAACGAAAGCATTTGTGCAAATCTAAAGAAGTGGGGGGTTTATCATTACCTAACTTTATATATTACTACTGGGCAGTGCATATTAAGAACATAATATACTGGCTAGATAGTTCCACTCAGCAGTTGGAGTGGATAAGAATGGAGAAAGAGGAGTGCTATCCGTACGATATAGGAACGATCCTGCTCTCACCGATAAAATTGAATAGTATAATATATAAGAAGAACCCAATTATTCACAATATAATAAGAATTTGGAAACAAATAAAAGCATCCTTGAAATTAAATAATTTATCAGTACTAACCCCACTATTGAACAACCCCGCATTCAAACCTTCTCTCATCGACAACACATATCAACAATGGGATAGACTGGGGATTAGGAAAGTAGGGGACATGTATGAAGTGGGCAAACTGTTATCATTTCAACAATTAAAATTAAAATTTAAATTGAAGGATAATCAATATTTTAAATATATACAGGTATGTGACTTTATGAAGAAACATACACATAGATTTCAAACTATATTTTTAGATCCTTTAGAAGAAGCAATGAATATCAAGGCTGATTCACAAAAATTAATATCATACTTTTATAATAATATATTAAATAGAGAATCACCCTCAACAGAAGCATTAAGGGAAGATTGGGAACAAGAGCTAATGACAAAGATCTCTAAGGATAGATGGGAAAAATATTTGATGAATACACATAACTGTTCTATTAATGCAAGACATAATTTAATTCAATTCAAATTATTACATAGACTATATTATTCAAAAACGAGGTTGAATAAATTTTATCCAAACGTCTCTCCCAGATGCGATAAATGTTTGTTTCAAAACGCTAATATAACACACTCATTTGTTGGATGTACAAAGTTGAATAAATTTTGGAGTGATATATTTGATATATTTACAAAGATTTTCAAGTCAAGAATAGAACCCAAAACGGAATGGATTATATTTGGAATAATAGGAGAAGATACCAATTTAAATAAAGATCAAAATGTTTTTTTTTAATTATGGGTTAATAATTGGAAAGAAATTGATACTTAAATTTTGGAAAAATACAACCACACCAACTGTTAAAATGTGGATTAGGAATATGATGGACATAGCACGCCTTGAAGAAATGAGACTCCGACTAATAGATAAATATGACCAATTCTTAAAGAGTTGGTCTCCTTTCATCGACTTTTTGGAATCATGTGATGCAGCGGTGCCGTAAGGATTGCTGATTTCAGTTCATGACGCGGATAGAGCTACATCTCCGAATACAGATTTGAAAAATTCTCTTTTAAGGGGCCTTCTCTTCTATTTCTACTTTTCCTCTTTCTCTCTTCCTTTTTTTATTTTTTATATACACACTTCACGTTTTTCTACTCTCTACCATCTATTTTTCCACTTTTTCCCCTTTCTATTGCTTTCTTTTTCTTGTTCTGCTTACTTCTTTCTTATAACATAAAACTAGAGGTTGTACATAGAATGGATTACGGTATTACATAGTTGGCACCTAAAATTAGGTGCCACTGTACTGAAAAAAAAAAAAAAAAAAAAAAAAAAAAAATCCAGGATTTCGCTGCTTCAGGTGTGATAGAATTGGAGGGGCAAGAGGTGGAGGTGTTGCATTGCTAGTCAGGGAAGATATTACAGCAGTGCTTTGGCAGGATAGATTGGAGGGCTCATCTAGGGAGGCTATTTGGGTGGAATTGAGAAGTGGGAAAGGTGTAGCAACTCTTATAGGGGTGTATCATAGACCGCCAAACAGGAAACGAGAATTGGAAGAGCAAATATGTAAGGAGATAACAGATATTAGTAGTAAGCACAAGGTAGTGATTGTGGGAGATTTCAACTTTCCACACATAGACTGGGAAACACATTCTGTAAATGGGCTGGATGGGTTGGAGTTTGTAAAATGTGTGCAGGATAGTTTTTTGCAGCAATACATAGAGGTACCTACTAGAGGAGGGGCAGTGCTGGACCTCCTGTTAGGAAATGAGACGGGACAGGTTGCGGAGGTATGCGTTGGGGAGCACTTCGGGTCCAGTGATCACAATACCATTAGTTTCAAGATAATTATGGAGAGGGTCAGAACTGGACCTAGGGTTGAGATTTTTGATTGGAGAAAGGCTAACTTTGATGCGAGATGATTTAAAAGGAGTGAACTGGGACATTTTGTTTTATGGGAAAGATGTAGAAGAGAAATGGAGGACATTTAAAGGGAAAATTTTAAGAGTACAGAATCTTTATGTTCCTGTTCGGTTGAAAGGAAACAGTAAAAATTGGAAAGAGCCCTGGTTTTCAAGGGAAATTGGACATCTTGTTCGGAAAAAGAGGGAGATCTACAATAATTATAGGCAGCATGAAGTAAATGAGGTGCTTGAGGAGTATAAGGAATGTAAAAAGAATCTTAAGAAAGAAATTAGAAAAGCTAAAAGAAGATATGAGGTTGCTTTGGCAAGTAAGGTGAAAGTAAATCCAAAGGGTTTCTACAGCTATATTAATAGCAAAAGGATAACGAGGGCCAAAATTGGTCCATTGGAGAGACAGAGTGGACAGCTATCTGCAGTGCCAAAAGAGATGGGGGAGATATTGGACAATTTTTTTTCTTTGGTATTCACCAAGGAGAAGGATATTGTCAGGTCTCGGGTTTGATCTAGTTTCTGTTTCTTATTGTTTTTTAGTATTAGAGTGTGCATTCTTGTTTTATTTTGGTGTTTCACATCTCCTCTTGTTTCAGGTCCCATTTCCTATCAGGTCGTTTACCCTCATGTGATTATTGGCCCCGCCCTGATGTGTTTCACCTGTGTCTCGTTATCCCCTGCTAGTCTGTATTTAAGCCCTTGGTGTTTTAGTGCTCATTGCCAGTTCGTCGTGTATGATACTTGATTGTACTGTTGCCTCTGTTTTGCTTACCCATGTACTGACTTGGACCGATTAAACTTTGAAGACTGATCTGCCCTGTGTCTGAGCCTGCATTTGTGTCCTCCTCCTTGTTCAGTTCTGATATTATGAACTGGCCAACAATGGACGCAGCGGGCTCTGATCCTTTTCGTGCAGCGCTCCAGAAGCAAGAGGAGCGCATCTCGCATTATGAGGGTCAACTCACTTCGATCGTCGCCGGGTTCCGGGACCTCGGTGAGCGTCAGCAGGGGTTCCAGGCGGACATCGGTTCACAGGTGAACACTTTAAGTTCTCGGTTTGAACACCTGGTTACTCGGCTGAATTCTTTGTTTCCTGCTGCGGCTCCTGTGCCTGCCGAGTCTGTTTCCTTGTCTGGGTCTCCAGGAGCTCCGAGGGCCACGGCTGCTGCAGCATCTCCATTCGTCCACCTGGCAAGACCGGAACACTTCTTAGGGGAATCGGAGAAGTGTAGACCTTTTTTGATTCAGTGTGGACTGCATTTCGAACTTCAAGCGGCTTCCTTTCCATCAGAACGCTCAAAGGTAGCCTTTATCATCACGCACCTGTCGGGTAGGGCGGAGGCTTGGGCCACGGCGGAGTGGTCTCGGAATTCTCCTGTTTGCCAGACGTCGGTCCTGTTCATGGAAGCTCTGTCTCGCACGTTTGATCACTCCAATCCTGGCCGAGAGGCTTCACAGAACCTGGTCTCCATGAAACAAGGTAATCGCTCAGTTATGGATTTTGCTATTGACTTTCGAACTGTTGCTGCTAATAGTGGATGGAATGAGGCTGCTTTGTTGGATGCTTTTCACAATGGGTTGTCTGAAGCTATCAAAGATCAATTGGCTCCACTAACCCTGCCTTCCGACTTCGAGTCTATGATTTCGCTGGCTGTCCAGATTGACGCTAGGCTCAGAGAAAGAGAGCGAGAGAGGAGATCGGCAGCAGTTCGTTCCTCCTCCCAGCCGTGGCGGCAGCGTCGCCCTTCGCCTTCCGGTCGGGACTTGTTCCCTCTCAGCCGGTCCAGTCAGCCTACAGCGCCACCTGTCTCTTCGGAGGAGCCCATGCAGGTGGGACGAGCCAAACTCAGCCCGGAGGAACGGCAGCGCCGCCTAAGGGAGGGGAGGTGTTTTTACTGTGGTAAACTGGGACATTTGTTGAACAGCTGTTCAGTAAAAGAAGGCTCACCAATGAAAGAGAGGACATTGGTGAGTTGTACCATTCCTATGAGCCATTCCTCTCGTCAATTGTCGACGGTACAATTGTTGGTGCATTCCCAGTGGCACTCCCTGCAGGCTTTGGTTGATTCTGGGGCAGATGATAACTTCATGGACATTCGCTTGGCTGATGAATTGGAACTGGAACGTGAACAGCTTCAAAGTCCTCTGGAGGCTAGTGCACTGGATGGGCGCCTACTGTACAGGGTAACTCACCGAACTCAACCTGTTCAACTCATCATGGCAGGTAATCACCTTGAGACCATCAGTTTTCATCTCCTCGACTGTCCTCTTCATCCTCTGGTTTTGGGGCTCCCTTGGCTGTCTTACCATAATCCTCACATGAACTGGGGTACCGGGGAAGTAATTTCTTGGGGGAATAACTGTAAACTCATCTATCTGCATGATTCTTCTCCTGAGTCTATGAAGGATCCATCAAGGAGCAGTTTGCTGGGATCTTCCAGGTCCACCCTCCAGCAGCCTCCCCGTGCAAGGGAGGAGGATTTTCCTGATATCTCCAAGGTTCCCTCATGTTATTTAGACCTTAAGGAGGTGTTCAACAAGGCCAAGGCCACATCTCTTCCGCCGCATAGACCGTACGATTGCTGCATCGACCTTCTGCCTGGTACAGCGCCTCCTAAGGGTCATCTCTACTCCTTGTCTTCACCTGAGCGGCTCTCCATGGAAAAATACATTGACGACGCCCTTGCTGCTGGGATCATCAGACCTTCCTCTTCACCTGCAGGAGCTGGATTCTTCTTTGTGGATAAGAAGGATGGTACACTTCGGCCCTGCATTGACTACAGAGGACTCAATGACATTACTGTTAAAAACAGATACCCTCTTCCTCTTATCTCCTCTGCATTTGAACTGTTAAAAGACGCTAAGATATTCACCAAGTTAGATCTTAGAAATGCTTATCATCTGGTGAGGATAAGGGAGGGGGATGAATGGAAAACTGCGTTTAACACACCCAGTGGTCATTATGAATATCTGGTCATGCCGTTTGGTCTTACTAATGCTCCAGCAGTTTTTCAAGGAATGGTTAATGATGTATTACGGGACATGCTGAACAGTTTTGTATTTGTGTACCTTGATGACATTTTGATCTTTTCTCCAGACGAGACTTCCCATGTGCAGCATGTACACCAGGTGCTGGAACGTTTGCTCCTGAATGATTTGTTTGTGAAAGCTGAGAAATGTGAATTTCATGTTAACACGGTTCAATTCCTTGGTTATATTGTATCACCTGCTGGTATCCAGATGGACCCGAGCAAGGTCAGCGCTGTGGCCACCTGGCCTACACCCTCCAGTCGTAAGCGACTTCAGGGGTTCCTTGGGTTTGCTAACTTTTATAGGAAGTTTATCCGGAACTTTAGTGTCACTGCTGCACCACTCCATGCTCTTACCTCGCCCCACGTGCCTTTCTCTTGGTCCCCTGAAGCAGAAGCTGCTTTTATGAAACTCAAGAGGAGCTTCTCCTCAGCCCCCATCCTGGTTCACCCTGACCCATCACTCCAGTTCGTGGTTGAGGTGGACGCCTCGGGTGTGGGCATCGGGGCTGTACTCTCCCAGAAATCCTCCACAGATGGTCGATTACATCCCTGCGCTTTCCTCTCAAAGAAACTTTCTCCTGCTGAGAGAAATTACGATGTGGGTAACCGTGAACTGTTAGCGGTTAAAACAGCCTTGGAGGAATGGAGACACTGGTTGGAGGGCACAGAGCAGCCGTTTCTAGTTTGGACAGACCACAAGAACCTGGAATACATCAAGTCAGCCAAACGCCTCAACTCGCGCCAAGCTAGGTGGGCTCTCTTCTTTAATCGATTTGATTTTGTACTGTCTTACCGCCCTGGTGCCAAGAATGGCAAACCTGACGCTCTCTCCAGACAGTTTGATCCTGACCCGTCCCCTAAGGTTTCAACTCCCATTCTGCCTGCTTCCTGTTTTGTTGGGGCAGTTACTTGGGAGATTGAGAAGAGAGTTTCCGAGGCAACTGCTGGTGTTCAGTCACCGCTAGGGTGTCCTTCTAATCGTCTGTTTGTTCCCGAGTCTCTTCGTTCACAGGTGATTCACTGGGCTCACACGTCTCGGATCTCCTGTCATCCCGGTGTCCGCCGAACCCTGTTTGTGGTCAAACAAAGGTTTTGGTGGCCTTCCATGGAGAGGGGGATTAAGGAGTACGTCGCCGCCTGCAGTATTTGTGCTCGGAACAAGACTTCACGTCAGGCCGCCTTTGGCCTCCTGAATCCGCTGCCTGTTCCCTCACGCCCCTGGTCAGACATCTCAATGGACTTTGTCACGGGCCTGCCCTCTTCTGAAGGTAACACCTCAGTCATGACTGTGGTGGACAGATTTTCTAAAATGGTCCATTTCATTCCGTTGCACAAGCTTCCCTCCGCCAAGAAAACGGCAGAGGTCATGCTGTCTCATGTTTTTCGTCTTCATGGATTTCCCAGAGACATTGTGTCTGACCGGGGGCCTCAGTTCGTGTCCAGGTTTTGGAAGGAGTTTTGTTCCCTGTTGGACGCCACGGTCAGCCTTACATCTGGTTATCACCCGGAATCCAATGGACAGACTGAACGACTTAACCAGGAACTGGAGACAGGACTACGGTGCTTGGTGGCACAGAACCCTTCAACTTGGAGCAAACACCTTATTTGGGTGGAGTATGCACACAACACACTTCCTTGCTCCTCCTCTGGTCTCTCTCCATTCCAGTGTGCCTATGGTTATCAACCGCCATTGTTCCCTGCTGTGGAGAAGGAGTCCAGTGTGCCCTCCGCTCAGGCTCTCATCCGTCGCTGTCGCAAGGTTTGGAATGGGGCTCGTCAGATGCTGTTGCGCAGTTCTGCGCGTTACAAGAGGATGGCTGATCGTGGAAGAACGCCGGCTCCGGTATACTCGCCTGGCCAAAAGGTGTGGCTCTCCACTCGAGACTTACCTCTGAGGGTGGAATCCCGGAAGCTGGCTCCTCGTTTTATTGGTCCTTTCCCCATATCGAAGGTCATCAATCCTGTGGCGGTTCGTCTCAAACTCCCCCGTGCCATGAGGGTCCACCCTACTTTCCATGTCTCCCGACTAAAGCCATTTAAGGAAAGTCCTCTGGTCCCTGCCTCCATACCCCCTCCGCCCCCCCGGTTCCTTGATGGGGGTCCGGTGTTTACGGTCAGCCGGTTGCTGGGTATGCGCCGGCGTGGTCGTGGTTGTCAGTATCTCGTGGACTGGGAGGGTTATGGACCTGAGGAGCGGTCTTGGGTGCCGGCTCGCAACATATGCGACCCGGAACTTATCAGGGAATATCGGCGTCAACATCCTGAAGATCCTGGGCCGTCGGGAGCCGGCCGTGGAGGGGGGGGTACTGTCAGGTCTCGGGTTTGATCTAGTTTCTGTTTCTTATTGTTTTTTAGTATTAGAGTGTGCATTCTTGTTTTATTTTGGTGTTTCACATCTCCTCTTGTTTCAGGTCCCATTTCCTATCAGGTCGTTTACCCTCATGTGATTATTGGCCCCGCCCTGATGTGTTTCACCTGTGTCTCGTTATCCCCTGCTAGTCTGTATTTAAGCCCTTGGTGTTTTAGTGCTCATTGCCAGTTCGTCGTGTATGATACTTGATTGTACTGTTGCCTCTGTTTTGCTTACCCATGTACTGACTTGGACCGATTAAACTTTGAAGACTGATCTGCCCTGTGTCTGAGCCTGCATTTGTGTCCTCCTCCTTGTTCAGTTCTGATAGATATTGAATTATGTGAGGTAAGGGAAACTAGTAGAGTAGCTATGGATACTATGAGGTTCAAAGTAAAAGAAGTACTGACACTTTTGAAAAATATAAAAGTGGATGTCTCCAGGTCCTGACAGGATATTCCCTAGGACATTGAGGGAAGTTAGTGTAGAAATAGCCGGGGCTATGACAGAAATATTTCAAATATCATTAGAAACGGGAATAGTCCCCGAGGATTGGCGTACTGCGCATGTTGTTCCATTGTTTAAAAAGGGTTCTAAGAGTAAACCTAGCAATTATAGACCTGTTAGTTTGACTTCAGTGGTGGGCAAATTAATGGAAAAGATACTTAGAGATAATATATATAAGCATCTAGATAAACAGGGTCTGATTAGGAACAGTCAACATGGATTTGTGCCTGGAAGGTCATGTTTGACTAATCTTCTTGAATTTTTTTGAAGAGGTTACTAGGGAAATTGACGAGGGTAAGGCAGTGGATGTTGTCTATATGGACTTCAGTAAGGCCTTTGACAAGGTTCCTCATGGGAGGTTGGTTAAGAAGGTTCAACTGTTGGGTATAAATGCAGGAATAGCAAGATGGATTCAACAGTGGCTGAATGGGAGAAGCCAGAGGGTAATGGTGGATGGCTGTTTATCTGGTTGGAGGCAGGTGACTAGTGGGGTGCCTCAGGGATCTGTATTGGGTCCTTTGTTGTTTGTCATGTACATCAATGATCTGGATGATGGTGTGGTAAATTGGATTAGTAAGTATGCAGATGATACCAAGATAGGGGCTGTTGTGGATAATGAAGAGGATTTCCAAAGTCTACAGAGTGATTTAGGCCATTTGGAAAAATGAGCTGAAAGATGGCAGATGGAGTTTAATGCTGATAAATGTGAGGTGGTACACCTTGGCAGGACAAATCAAAATAGGACGTACATGGTAAATGGTAGGGAATTGAATAATACAGTTGAACAGAGGGATCTGGGTATAACCGTGCATAGTTCCTTGAAGGTGGAATCTCATATAGATAGGGTGGTAAAGAAAGCTTTTGGTATGCTAGCCTTTATAAATCAGAGCATTGAGTATAGAAGCTGGGATGTAATGTTAAAATTGTACAAGGCATTGGTGAGACCAAATCTGGAATATGGTGTACAATTTTGGTCGCCCAATTATAGGAAGTATGTCAACAAAATAGAGAGAGTACAGAGGAGATTTACTAGAATGTTGCCTGGGTTTCAACAACTAAGTTACAGAGATAGGTTGAATAAGTTAGGTCTTTATTCTCTGGAGCGCAGAAGGTTAAGGGGGGACCTGATAGAGGTCTTTAAAATGATGAGAGGGATAGACAGAGTTGATGTGGACAAGCTTTTCCCTTTGAGAATAGGGAAGATTCAAACAAGAGGACATGACTTCAGAATTAAGGGACAGAAGTTTAGGGGTAATATGAGGGGGAACTTCTTTACGCAGAGAGTGGCAGTGGTGTGGAATGAGCTTCCAGTGGAAGTGGTGGAGGCAGGTTCATTGGTATCATTTAAAAATAAATTGGATAGGCATATGGATGAGAAGGGAATGGAGGGTTATGGTATGAGTGCAGGCAGGTGGGACTAAGGGGAAAAAAACATTTTGTTCGGCACGGACTTGTAGGGCCGAGATGGCCTGTTTCCGTGCTGTAATTGTTATATGGTTATTATATGGTTATTTTTTAGAGTATTGTGTTCAGTTCTGAGCACCTTGTTATAGGAAAGATATTGTCAAGCTTGAAAGGGTTCAGAGAAGATTTACGAAGATGTTGCCAGGACTAGAGGGTCTGAGCTATAAGGAGAGGTTGAACAAGCCTGGTCTCTATTCCTTGTAGTGCAGGAGAATGAGGGGTGATTTCATAGAGGTGTATCAAATCATGAGAGGAATAAATCGGGTAGTAGCACAGAATCTCTTGCCTAAAGTGGGGGAATCAAGAACAAGAGGACATAGTTTCCAGGTGAAGGAGAAAATATTTAATAGGAATCTGAGGTGAATTTATAATGGGAAACAAAGAAATGGCAGAACAGTTAAAAAAGTAATTTTGTTCTGTCTTCACTAAGGAAAACAGAAACAATTTCCCAGAAATACTAGGGGACCGAGGATCTAGTGGGAGGGACAAACTGAAGGGAATCCACATTAGTCAGGAAATGGTGTTAGGTATCCCAGAGTACTCAAGGAGGTGGCCCTTGAAATCGTGGCTGCAGTGGTGATCATTTTCCAATGTTCTCTCACCTCTGGATCAGTTTCAGTGGACTGGAGGGTAGCCAATGTAACCCCACTTTTAAGATAGGAGGGAGAGAGAGAAAAATGAGGGATTATAGGCCAGTTAGCCTTAAGGGCCTGTCCCACTTGGGCGACCTCATTTGCGAGTTCTGGGGATTTTGCCCTCGACTCATACTCGCAGCATGGTCGTAGGAGGTCTTCGTAACTCTCCTTCATGCTCGAGAGTGGTGTCCGCGTACTCGAGGCCTCAGCTAGGTCGCGGCGGTTTTTTCAATATGTTAAAAAATGCCCACGAGTAAAAAAAGGTCGCCACGGAAAAAATTATTTAATTTCAGATAGCCCTTGCTTTCTCTCTTCATCCCCTCCCCCTTCCCAGTTCTCCCACTACTGTCCCCGACTACATTCTATCTTTGTCCCACCCCCTCCCCTGACATCAGTCAGATGAAGTGTCTCGACCCGAAACGTCGCCCATTCCTTCTATCCAGGGATGCTGCCTGACCCACTGAATTACTCCTGCATTTTGTGTCTGCCGGAGGTAGTTGAGGCTGGGACTATCCAAACGTTTCAGAAATAGTTAGACCGGTATATGGATAGGACAAGTTTGGAGGGATATGGACCAAACCCAGGCAGGTGTAGCTGGGACACGTTGGCCGGTGTGGGCAAGTTAGGCCAAGGGCCAGTTTCCACAGTATATTACTCCATGAGTCTAATGTTGGCCAGGACACTGTTGATACCTTATATTCCTTTTGATGTATTACTACTGGGCCTTTATCATCCACTTTTGTGAGTCAGCAGAACAGCATATTCTCAGTATCGATGTTTTGCTGACATCAGCCTGTATTTTTTTTTCTTGGTTCCCCTGAAGTGGTACTTGGACCCACAACTGACTGACTTCAGTCTGCTATCCCTGAGCCAGAGGAGAGATTGATGATGGTTATGACTTTCACGAATAAATTCACAGCATTTTTGGCTGAAGGAGGCTGTATAAGTCCCTGATTGCCTTTCAAGCGAATCTCATGAGCAGCCCTTTAAACAAGTCCAGTGTCGTGACTTTATATTTATGCGCTCTTATGAGCTGAGTAAGGTCTTAACCAAGTGATGCTATTTTTGCAGTTTATGTTGCTACTTCTTGTTGCTCCTGCTGTTCCTGCATGCGATCAAACTGAAGGGTCAAGATTGACACCCTTCAAAAATTCTGTGATTTATTAAAGCATTGGGGAAAAAGCAGAATAAGTGTTCAGAAAAATTCAGCTGAGGAGAGGCAATCTCTGGATTAACAGACGTTAATTGGCTAGTGTCCTTTAAATGCTTCTTCCAAATACTACTTTGAAGCCAATCACGGTGGAACTTTAGAGTAGAAACAATGAACTGCAGATGCTGATTTACATTAAAAAAAGACCCAAGGTGCTGGAGTGACCTTAGCAGGTCAGGCAGCATCTCAGAAGAACATGGATAGGTGATATTTCAGGTTGGAGGAGATACAGGTGAACCTTTGTCGCACCAATCGCTCTAGATGTCAGCTGATTTACATCGGGGAGACTAAGCGGAGGTTGGGCGATCGTTTCGCCGAACACCTCCGCTCAGTCCGCAATAACCTATCTGAACTCCCGGTGGCTCAGCACTTCAACTCCCCCTCCCATTCCCAATCCGACCTCTCTGTCCTGGCTTTCATCCAATGCCAGAGTGAGCAACACCGGAAATTGGAGGAACAGCGCCTCATATTCCGCCTGGGTTGCCTGCGTCCGGATGGCATGAACGTTGAATTCTCCCAATTTTGCTAGCCCTTGCTGTCTCCTCCCCTTCCATAACCCTCGAGCTGTCTCCTCCCATCCCCCTGCCCTCGGGCTCCTCCTCCTCCCTTTTTCCTTCCTTCTCCCCCCCACCCCCATCAGTCTGAAGAAGGGTTTCGGTCCGAAACGTCGCCTATTTCCTTCGCTCCATAGATGCTGCTGCACCCGCTGAGTTTCTCCAGCATTTTTGTGGGCCTATTTCTGTGTTCTATGACTGTGTGAATTTGTGATTTAACTGCTTAAATTAGATAGAAAATGAAGATAATAGTAGGCATGAAGTAAGTGTGAAACAGACACTTGCTGCAGAACTGCAGTCTTTTACCAGACAGCTAGTTATAATTTCCCACTGTTATCTTTCTATTTTTGTTATTAATGTATGCTAAAATTAGACCAATGGGTTAAAAATAGACCTCATGATTTTTCTTATGATCTCCACAGATGTGTAATTTTGAAGATGGTGTGCCAGCACCTCTTCTTTCCTTGAAGTTTTAAGAGATTCGGCATATCACCGACTACTCTAGTTAACTTCTGCAGATGTATCATAGAAAAGATTCTGCCTCATTGCATCTTGGCCAGGAAGCGCGATTCAAACACATAGCAACACAAGAGGTTTCAGAGAGTGGTGGACACAGCCTGGCCCATCACGGGCGCAGTCCTCCCTACTTTCGGAAGCATCTGCATGAGTTGTAGCCTCAATAAAGCAGCATCTTTCATCAAACAATCATCATCATTCAGGCCATATCCTTTTCTCACTGTTGTCGTCAGGCAGGAGGTATAAAGCTCACCATTTCACACCAACACGTTTAGGAACATTTACTGTCTTGCAACTAGCATTCATCCTACCCCAGCCAGAGAACACTATGGGCTACCTCTTACACTACCACGACTTGCTTTCTAAAATGTATTTTGCACTGATGTCTTGTTTTAGTTGTATAATCGTTTTCTTTACACTGATTTGGGGACTGTATATTTGAGAAATGTAGCATATATTTAGAATTGATATTTTTGTGTGTGGTCCATGTGCCTGTGCTGGTGCTGCAAGGAAGATGTTTTATTGTACCTGTAACTCATTGTACTTGTGCAAATGACAATAAACTCCACTTGACTTACTTGCCATTGGGAAATTTAGAGAAAAACTGTCAAGAATAGATAATGACATTTGCTCTGTTAATCAAAAGAACCGGGATGTTAAAAGCAACGGAACATGGGATTTAAGGGTCTCAGGATGATGTAAAACTGAATCAGATATGTAATCTACGTTACAATGGTAGTTTAACAATGAAGGATGATAAATCACTGAGGGTCCAAAAAGAACATCCATATCTTTGGAGGGTACAATTGTAGGGTACACATTATGATCAATGGGTGACATTGTGCATTTGTCTAATTTAATCTCTTTTCCACAGAAGAAAATTCATCATGAAAATTAGCAGCTGACAAACAGTTTCAGAGAAATCGTAGACTGCATGGGAGAATATTATCTTCACTTCATTAAGGTGAGAGAGGGAGAGGGAGTTAGGATAAATGGTCCTTTTGTCCCAAGTCTGCACTAACCATCAAACACTAATTTTTCCCTTATCCTATCTTAACCAATTTTATCCTCCAAATTCCCATTACTTCCTCCTTACCACATTTTTTCACACCTATGATAATATACAGTGCCTGTATATATGAATCTACCAAACCACAGATTTTGGGGTGTAGGAAGAAAAACTCAGGAAAAACGCACATGGTCACTTCCCATAGATAGCATCGGAGGTCAGGATGAACATGTGTTGCTCTGTCTGGGAGGGAGTAGTTCCTACAGCTATGCCACTCTGCTGCCCCAACTTATATTGCATGACAAGACACAAGAAGATACCTCAAAGGTGAAATTGAGACCATTGTATGATTAAGAAATTATATGCCATAGAAGGAAGCTTTTGGACTCATGTACTTGGGGGAGATACTTGGAAGAGTTATCCATGAGCCTCACCCACTTGAACATTTACCTTTTAGGTGTTTATGCAAGTTATTTTTGAAAAGTTACTCTTGAGGCCATTGTCACTATCTTTCTGATCAGTGTTCTGCAGATGTTAACAACTTGCTGTGTAAATAAATGGTTCTTTACTCCCCCTGTTGTTTCCATGCCAATTATTAATCTGTGTCCTTGTGTGAGTTTGTTATTATTTGTTATGGTTTCATAACAAATCTCTCCATCATTTTCAGTTTTAAATTGCCCCTTTACACTCTCTGCTCCACAGAGAATAACACCAATTTCTCGAATCTCTCCACAAAGAAGATATTGGAGTAATTAATTTTTCACACTTTGGGAAAAGCCTTTTACGGAATTAAAAGGACCTAAAATGAGCTCCCCAACAATCTCAATATGCCATGGATTCTCTGGTTAGTGGGGAAGGTATGTGACTCTGGGTAGGAGGGGGAGGGAAGGAGGTTGGATATAATAGATGATCTAAACCAGGGGTGGAGAACCTTTTCATGATGGAATGCCGCATTAAGTTAGCTGTAATCTAATAAGACTGCATCCAAGAAACTTCAATTAGATATACTTCAAAATGTACATTATTTTGTAAAAACCTAACTACTATGTACTAACGTCAAGAAAATGAAAACATTTTGTTAAGTCTAAAGTTAACTAACGTTTTAATTACTTTGTTGTGACTTTTTGTGGGAAAGCATTTGAATATTTAGTTGCAACATGGAGGTACGCAGTTTCAACTGATCTTCTAGATGGGTATCCGTCATTTGTGACCTTAAGGATGTCTTGATTTGGGTTAGGTAGGAGAAGGTAGATTTGCAGCAATAAGTTGTTGAAAAGCAAGAAAGCTATTCTGGACAAATTTGTTTTTGGAACAAACTTTATTTCATGGATCAGGTTACTATACTCTCATCCCACAGCCTCAATTCCTAGTTGTCCAAGTCGTGCATCGTGGAACCCGCCAGGGGTGTCCTCTGAGCCCCATGCTTTTTGCCTTGGCCATCGAACCACTTGCCATGGCCTTTCGCAGCTGTGAGGACATTTGGAGGGACAGTACACAGCATAAGGCCTCACTATATGCTGACGACCTTTTGCTTTTTGTCCCAAACCCAGGCACCTCTCAGCAGTCCGCTATGTCACTGCTCAATAATGTTGGTCAATTTTCAGGTTATCAGATAAAACTTGGAAAAAGTGATCTATTTCCCATTAACTATGAAGTGCAACCCTCGGTTCTTCCCAACTTGCCATTTAAAATTGAAAAAAACAAGCTCTCATACTTGGGCATTTCAGTTAAGAGGAAATACAAGGAACTTTTCAAAGAGAATTTTATCATTCTGTTAAACCAGATCAATCAGATGCTAACACAGTGGTCACCCCTTGTCAATGTCACTTGTTGGCCGGATAAATTCAATCAAAATGACCATATAACCAAAATATTTGTACCTCTTTCAGGCCTTACCGGTTTTTATCCGCAGGTCCTTCTTTGACCATCTTGACTCAGTTATTTCCTCCTATATATGGAGAGGTAAGTGACCTCGTCTCAATAAGGCCTACCTTCAAAAAAACAAGGCTGCTGTTGGCCTGGCTCTCCCAAATGTTTGCTTTTATTATTGGGCTACTAACCTGCGCTGCCTTGCATTTTGGTCTTTCTTTCACAGCCAGCCCGATTGCCCTGACTGGGTAGCCATGGAATTACACACAGATGTTAATGTCCATACCTGCACTACTTGGTTCCTCACTTCCACTCCCCTCAATTAAATCTGTAAAAAATCCAGTGGTTAAACACTCTTTGAAGATATGGGTTCAATTTAGGAAATGTTTTGGGTTGCATAACTTTTCTCTACTATGCCACTACTCGAGTGCTCGGGTCTTCTGATACTGGCCTGCTAGCCTCTCAATGCCACAGCAATAAGGAAATGGGTGAAGCAGCCTTTTTTAATTATGCCCCCAAGCTGTGGAATACCCTACCTAGGTCTGTGGGAGACACCCACTGAGTTTACATTTTTAAATTACAGCTAAAAATATTTTTAATCAAGCTCTTAACCGATTTTACTCTGTATTTGACCTAAGTGTTTTTGTTTTATGTCCTTTTACATTCTCACTTTTATATTTTAAATATTTATATAAATCTGTGCTTTAAATTGTATTTTTGTTTAGACCTGTGTTTTTGTGGAAATCACTTTGGGTTGCATTAGATTGTATGAAAAGTGCTATACAAATAAAGTTATTATTATTATTATTAAATAAAGATAATCTTTCTTTATCTTTGATTCCCAATGCATTCTTTTCATGAATGTGAAGACAAATCTTCATTGCTGAAATCCAATCTTTTTTTGCCATCTTTGCTCTTTTGCAAAGCAAATCATTTATAGGGATTCTGACTACTCTATCTTCAGGCACAAATGTCTAATATCCCTTCCAAAATCAATCATTCAAACACACTTACCCACCCTGGAGATTAAATAAATAATGATCTTTTTCTTGTCTAAATACATCCAGAAATATTTGGAAGTGGCTACAGGACTAAATTAACGTCACTTCTATAGTCATTGGCCATCCATCAGAACATAGACCATCACCACAATGTTGCAATGAAGAAAAGAAAAAGAGAAAGAAAAGAGAAAAATAAATATATAAAAATGCAATCTGTATTCTGATAGGATTTGTTTATGCTCATCTGTACCATCCCACTTGCATGAACATTGAAAGCCAACCAAACGGTTTGTCAAAGATCATAAAGTAACCAATCAAATAGTTATACATATTTCAATGTTACTGGAAGGCATCTGTGTCAAAGGGAGCAACAAATCAGAATAGCAACACATTCACTTTATTTTTCTGAAGGAGCAGCTGACTTAGAAATTTCTGCTTTGGAAAAAAATAGGTTTGCTATGTGACGATGTTACAAGTTCTCCGACTCTCCATATCCTCCACTACTGTTGCTGCTCATGATCACAATGAAACCAGCCATGATCACAATAAATGGCAGCACTGGCTCGAAGGGCCGAATGGCCTCCTCCTGCACCTATTTTCTATGTTTCTATGCTCCCCATCATCAGAGAATCAATAATCAACTTCTAACATTTTTACCTTCTATGTGCAAAGATCTTTTCAATGTTTGGGAAGAACTTCTAGTAAGTCTGGTTTATTATATCAGATTTTCAAATATCTTTCATCGGGGAGTGCGGAAAAAGACCGGCGGATTGATTTCCGAACAAAGGAATGAATTACGAGAAAAGGTTGTATCCAGGACCATTCTTTTCACTAAAAAGAGAAGGGAAATACGATCAAAGAGTTTGGATAAATTCAATCCAGTTGATGTTGTCTGCTTGCAATAATGCATGTTGCTTGTCCATTCTAATTATTGATGTGTGAGCTGGCAAAGAGCTGAGAGATAATCATCAATCAAACCTTGAGAGCCTTGTGGTCTGTTCCATGGCTTGAGGCTGAAATTTAGCCTGAAGCAGCAGATGAATCTTGCTTCCTTCTATTTGTCCAACAATACTTCCAGCTAGGACACTTGTGAGGCAAAGAGAAACAATAACGTTAAAAAAAAGTAAGCCTTGCAACAAAAGCCGTCAGAAGCAAACATTGCAAGAAATAGTAAACAGGTGAATTAGCAGTACATTCTGCCTGTCCTCTTTTAACAAGACCAGCAAATGGTCCTTCATGCTGGTTCATTGTGCTTTGTATGCTCAGCAGATATTGAGCGAATACAGGATGTTGCACAATCCTGGAGTATCGCCGACTTCCTACTTTGCTGGTGTGCTCCCCTAAGACATATCTGGCTCTTCAGTCTGAAGAGCCAGATTCATTGGTGCCATAGAGGGAGTACAGAGAAGGTTCACCAGACTGATTCCTGGGATGTCAGGACCTTCATATGAAGAAAGACTGGATAGACTCGGCTTGTACTCGCTAGAATCTAGAAGATTGAGGGGGGATCTTATACAAACTTACTAAAATCCTTAAGGGGTTGGACAGGCTAGATGCAGGAAGATTGTTCCCGATGTTGGGGAAGTCCAGGACAAGGGGTCACAGTTTAAGGATAAGGGGGAAATCCTTTAGGACCGAGATGAGAAAAATAAATTTTAAAAAAGACACACAATCCTTAAGAAACTCAACAGGTCAGGCGGCATCTCTGGAGTACATGGATAGGCAATGTTTTGGGTCAAGACCCTTCCTCAGAATGATTGTAGTTGGGGGAGAAAACTGGAAGGGAGGTGGGGACTGGACAAAGCCTGGCAAGTGATAGATGGATAAAGGTGACAAGGGAGGTTGAGTAGCAGATAGTTGGCCAAAGGCCAATGAAGAAAAAGTAAAAGATGGTAAGATAAGGGTGTAAGGAGAGAAGTGGCAAGAAATGTGAACCCGGAACAAGAATATAGGTGGAGGGGGGTGGGGGGGGGGGGGGGGGGGGGGGGGGGGGGAGGGAAGCACCTCATATACCTTTTGGGTAGCTTACAACCCAATGTCCTGTGCCCAACTTGGATATAACTCCCCCCCTTCCATCTATATTCTTTCCCATGGCTTCAAATTTCATGGGTCTTATCTCCTTATCTCATTTCCAGCTTAGTCTAATTATCTACCAATCAAAACATCCTTCATCTGCATCCACCTATCATTTGCCAGGCTTTGTCCCCCTCCCAACTCCCTTCCAGTTTTCTTCCCCCTACTACAACCAATCAGAGGAAGGGTCCTGACCCAATGTGTCACCTATCCATTTTTATCCAGAAATGTATAAGAAGGAACTGCAGATGCTGGTTTACACCAAAGATAAACAGAAAATGCTGGAGTTACTCAGTGGGACAGGCAGCATCTCTGGATAGAAGGAATGGGAGACCCGAAACGTCACCCTTTCATTCTATCCAGAGATGCTGCCTGCCCCGCTGAGTTACTCCAGCATTTTGAATGAATGCATGCATGAATGAATGAATGACTGAATGAATGAATGAATGAATGATTGAATGAATGGATGGATGAATGATTGAATGAATGATTGAATGGATAAGTTTATTGGCCAAGTATGTACACATACAAGGAATTTGCTTTGGTGCTCCGCTCGCAAGCAACAACACGACATACAGTAAACAATTAAGAATAAAACGTAAAACATTAAAACATTAAGAACATAACACCATAGTTTAAACATGTGAATGAAACAAAACACGAGAGCAAAAGGAGCCTACAGACTTTTGGCTGTTGAGTAGGTTGTTGACTACTCGTGGAAAAAAGCTGTTTTTATTTCTGGCTATAGTGGCTTTGACTTTCCCGAGTCACTTTCCAGAGGGAAGTGTTTTTGTGTCTTTCTCCAAGGATCTTGCCTGACCCCCTAAGTTACTCCAGCACTTTGTGCATTTTTTTGTTAACCGGCAGCTACAGTTCCTCGTGTCGGCAAAGGCTGTATGTTACATAGAATATCGTTCGACAAATGTTAATAGAAGTGATCACTTGTCTAATTCAATGGCCACCTGTGGTGAAAGTAACATTAGTCTTCTTCAGATACAATGGTGCCTGATTACTGTGTGGAGATTGCAAGGGAAACATTTTTTCACTAGGCAACATTTTTCTGCTTGTCAATTTCCAAAGTGATTTTTAAGTGTTCTCTAGCTCCCCATCAAAATCGTGTTCTAACCAATTAAGCCAGAACAATATAAATAGTGTTCCCTAACTCATTGATCGTGTTATAATCAATTTGCATTGTGGAAACATGTGTTACAGTATAACTACCTGTATAATAAGACTAAACATGGTCATGAAAACAAATGGATTGTCATTAACACTTTAATATCCTTCATTGCAATAAAATGTTGTCCATAATTAAAATTTCAATCACTTTCAAATGTTCAATGTATATATTTTTGGTGCAACTCCATTGACTTTTTATTTAAATTAACAAAATAATGGGCCACTTAATGGCCATTGGAATACACTGTCCAAAAATCACACAATACGTTCTGCCAGCATTTTCGATTTATAAGATTTTGCTTGTTAAATTTTTTCTAGGAATGCATCACTTCTGCAAATCAAGGGAAGGCTATAATTGATTCTGAGAATGTCTAGCAAGCTTCTAAACTGGGAACTGTGACAAAAATATAACATGGAACATACAATCTAGGAACAGAGCCTTTGGCCTCTATATCTCTGCCAGACATACTGCCAAATTAAACTAGCCCCTCCTACCTACATGTGATCCACATCTGAGGAAGGACATTATTGCCATAGAGGGAGTGCAGAGAAGGTTCACCAGACTGATTCCTGGGATGTCAGGACTGTCCACTCTCTAGAATTTAGGAGATTCATGCAAAATTCTTGTTCATCCCGATGTTAAGGATAGCCTTGCTCTGCCGAGATGAGAAGAACTTTTTCACACAAAATAATGCCGCAGAGGGTAGTCACATCCTAAAGATGTGGCCCTTGTGGCAAAATGGGTTAACTTATGATGAGCGTTTGATGACACTGGGCCTGTACTCGCTGCAGTTTAGAAGAATGAGGGGGGGACCTCATTGAAACATACCGAATAGTGAAAGGCTTGGAGAGGATGTGGAGAGGATCTTTCCACTAGTGGGATAGCCTAGGACTATAGGTCATAGCCTCAGAATCAATGGACACCCCTTTAGGAAGGGGATGAGAAGCAATTTCTTTATTCAGGGGAGGTGAATCTGTCGAATTCTTTGCCACAGAAGGCTGTGGAGGCCGTCAGTGGATATTTTTAATGCAAAGATAGATAGATAGATCCTTGATTAGTATGGGTGTCAGGGGTTATGGAGAGAAGGCTGGAGAATGGGGTTAGGAGGGAGAGATAGATCAGTCATGATTGAATGGCGGAGTGGACTTGACAGGCCGAATGGCCTAATCTGTTCCTATTACGTATGATCTTATGACCGTATGAAATAAAAGTCAATTTACTTCTCTGATGATCCAACCTTCTTCCCATTTGTAATAAAATGAAAAAGATGAATGGAAATTTATGTTCATGACCTTATAGAGTGGGCAAATTATTTGTTGGTACTTCTTACTTCTTACCTTTGCTCAAAAATCACTATCATCATTCCCTTCAAGATTTTCCAGTTGTTGAGACACTGGCATCGTTGTCTCATTGTAGGACACTGTTCATTCTTTTTTATTCTGGATTTTAAATCATGTATTGTGTTTATTTAATATATAATTTATGTTGCTTTTATAATTGATATACTAAGATGGTATATGTATTTTATGGTGTTTTTTAATGCAATGTATTTTTATGTAATGTTGTCCCTAGTCTGGACCTTGGGTCCGAAATAAAGTTTATTATTGGTATTATTATTATTATTATTATTATTATTATTATTATTATTATTATTTTGAATTCAAATGCACCCCACGCAATCAGTATATGGATTTCCACAAGATACAGCCTGTCACAAATGTGTTGCCTCACAGATTGACTATGATATGACATATATTCACTGACGAGTATGAACAAATAGCTGTACTTCCTCTCTGCCATTCAGTCAGTTCTCTTTGGGTATTCTGACGTGTCATTCATGAATATAATTTATTATTTGTTCTGCATGAAAGAGGAACTCCTGTCTTCTCAACCTTTATATATTCAGTTGTCGATAATCTAGCAGAAAATATTTACTGGGGATTGTGTTCCAGCTTTCAATACACCGCAAAGCTGCGAAGCATATTCATGAATGGGTAGAATATACAGTCTTTGCTGTTGATAGAGGCTTGATGTACAGCAAAGAAATACCTGCAATTTTTTTTATTATTCTTTGTTTGGATTAAATTATGAACAGTGATTCTTGTGCACTGTAAGTATACATCTTCCAATTTTACTTCGGAGTCACTTGAGTGACTACGTGAAGACCCTGTCCAGCACGCATGCACGACATAGCATCTCACGCAGTGCACAACGATGGATGGGAGTACGAGCTCTCCCGCAACAATTTGAAAACGGACGTTCAGTTAAGCAAATCTTACTCTGAGGACATGGTGTTTTCGAAACCCTGTTCTGTTTTTATTTTTAAATAGGAATGGAATGGGGAAAACACCAAGGAAGGTCGTTCCCGTCGGGCTGCTTTGGACCAGGAGGGTTCCAGCAATGGGGGGGGGCGACCGGCGGCACCTGGACTGCACAACGCTGCGGTCCACAGTCACCGACAGCATTCCGAGCCGAGCCCAGCGCCGCTAGCATAGCTCAAAAGGGAACGTTGGCGACCAACCGCTGGTCTGGATGTAAGGCACAACGGAGGTCGGACCGGCCGGTTCACTCAAACTAGCCCGGCACGGTAGACTCACCGCCCGAGAGCGGCTAAAGGTGACCGTTTCAAGCCTAATGGAAAGGCTCATGGAGCAAAAGCTCCAGCGAGACTTGCTCCGGGGGATGGGGCAAGTTCGCCAAGGGAGCAGAAACACTCCCGCTCCAGTGCACTAACAGCACTGGCCATCGCATCTCCCTCAACAGAGGGGAGCGTTGGTGACCAGGGCTGGGCTGGTAAAGAAGAGGGGTCACTGGCTGAGCAAAATCGGGAGTATGCTTGAGGTACAGGACCAGGAAGAGCTGCCCCTCCTCCCCCTCTTCCACACTGGGTCCCCCTTTTTTCTTCCACCATCACTCACGGCGGTCCCACCACGCTGGGTCCCCATTGTCTTCCCCTTCCCCTCCTCACGCTCATCAAATGCTGATTGTGGGTTGACCACGAGGCCCCACTGCCGCTGAGGCCCCACTGCCGCTGAGGCCCCACTGCCACTGAGGTCTCCGTTGCCGGCGAGTCATCCGCTGCCTCCGCTCCAGTCTCGATGGTAGGCCGCGACGAAGGGGCAAAGAAGCAGCTCCTTGGGAAGCCGTCTCTCCGACCAGGTAGGGACTAGGAAATAAAGTTTCCCCCTTCCCCTCATCCCACCCACCACATAAAAGAAGACCTCCAACTAACATTTTTTTTTAACAGGGAGAAAAATAAAAAAGGTTGAAAGGACGGACTGCAGGCAAAGCAACCGCACACAACGGCGCCCCACTCCTGCAGTCCGCCATCTTATGCTAGGCATGCACAGAAGTCTCAGACATGCTGATGTTTGAATGGCTTATGGCCAGTGGTTCGGAGGCTGCTACTGCGGGTCTGCGGACGGCGGCACCGGGAGCCCGCGGATCCCTGGAGGGAGACCGCTTTTCGGGGCTCCTGCAACGGCGAATTCTCCCGCCCGAGTTGCGGGGTTGAAGAGCTCCTGGAGTGGGGCCTGACATCACCGCCCCGCGCGGAATGGCCGCGGGACTTTGCGAGCGCACACCGGGGGCTCCAACACCAAGACCCGGTGTGCGACCTCGCACCACCCGGCGCGGCTTCAATGGCCGCGGGACAATCGCCATCGCCAGCCGGGGGCTTTGACTTTGACTCTGACATCGGGGGGGGGGGGGGGGGAGAGTGCAGTGGAGAGATAAGTTTTTTTGGCCTTCCATCACAGCTATGTGATGGATGTTTATGTAAAATGTAATTATGTTGTGTCTGGGGTCTATTTGTGTGTAATGTATGGCTGCAGAAACGGCATTTCGTTTGGACCTCCAGGGGTCCAAATGACAATTAAATTGACTCTCTCTTGTCTTGGCTTATGGCCAGTGGTTCCCAATCGTGCAACCGACTGTTATTTTAATGCTTACAGTGTGGATCGATATGAAATGTTCCATGAACTGATCCAAATATCGTGAATTTGAATTTGCCTCAGAGTAGGCATAGCCTTTTAGAAGGGATCAGAGGGAATTGTGGAAGATTCTTGTTTTAAATAATTAATAAACAAAGATTCATACCTTCCGTTTCATATTCGTTGCCTGACAGCATACATTGAAAGTTTAATTAACTGATCCTTAATTAGGTCAGAATCAGACCTCAAGATTTACAATTTTACTTCGGAGTCACGTGAGTGACTACGTGAAGAAGCCCGCTTCCACGCATGCGTGTCATATCGCTACACGCATTGCAACGAGTCACACAGGGGGGAACGGCGTTCCCCAAGCGGGAGATTTGAAAGTCGGGAACAGCAGGTAAGAGACTCTGCGTTCCTTTTTACTACTTACTTTTAGGAGGCTGCGGAAAGCTTGCGGGGAGACCCGTGGAGGTCGAGCAGCCAGCAGCAGCAACAGCACGAGTTTCCCTGGAGGGGAACAACCTGAGCCCGACTTTGCTCCCGCACCGGCAAAATTCACCTCTCGGCCGGGCGGGAAGCAAAGTAAAAAAGGTCCCTATGCCAGTCTCAAACGAGACTGGCTTGGGACCAGTCGCTAGCAGCCAGCACAGAGGCTGCGGGACAGACAGCACGGACCAGCGGTACCGGGGCTCGAAACGCTCAGCGAGTGCAGCGGCACTTATGGAGTCGGAACGGGACGTTCGGGCTGAAAACCTTCTTCAAAAGGTAAGGCCCAGGGTCCAGGGGATCCATAGGAACAGCCGGGGTTACCGGCTGCGGAACTGCCGCGAAGGACCAGGCCCGTGAACACCGGGGTCGGTCCAAGCGGCTCGAACCCGACACAGGGAACGACGGTCACCGGCGGGAGAAGGAAAGTCGGGAACAGCAGGTAAGAGACCCTGCGTTTCCTTCAACTTACCTTTCTAGGTGCAGACATGGACCAGGTCCATGTAAGGTGCAGAAGGCCGGCGGGAGAACCGCGGAGGAGCGGCAGTAGCAGCGGCAGCGGCAGCGGCAGCGGCAGCGGCAGCGGCAGCAGCAGTGGCAGCCGGCAGTTGCAGTAGCACAGACAGCAGCAGTGGCAGCTGGCACTTCGTGAGGAGCTGGCAACGGCAGGAGCAGCATGGGCACATCGATTCCCGGAGGGGGAAAAACACCTGTGCCCAACTTCGCTCCAGCATGGTGAGAAAGTTCATTTCTCGGCAGCAAAGGACTTTGCAGTTGACTGGCTGCAATCTACTACAAGGGACCAGTATGTGAGTACCAGGATCGGTCCCAGCGGGGTTTTAGTTACAATAATCGCTTCTCGGCTTTTTGGCTAAGATCAAGTGTAGTATCTGTTCTTATCAGTTTAATATCTGATACACCCCTTATCTAGGGACTATATATATTATATAAAAACTATAGTAGCTGTTATCATCAGTTTTAATGTCTTATATGTCCCTTATCTAAGGACCATATAAGTAGGAGTGCCCAGAATTGAGGGCATTAGAGTGGGGTTGACCGGCTGCAACGACCATAAGGGACCAGTACCGTCAGTACGGGGGTGGGTCCCAGGGGTCTAAGATAAAGGAGCAGCCAGGAGTGCTGAGAGCGTTGAAGTCAGGTTAAAGGAATAGATGGAAGCAGCTGTGCCAGTTATCCTCCACACCGGCCATATCCACTTCACGGAAGGAAGGACAAAACTGGAGAAGGAGGACCATGGAACAGCGGGCAGCCAGCAGCAGCCAGCGGCACTTGGATCAACCGTAGTGGGATCAGCTGTGCCCGATGTCGGCCCCGCACCGGCCAGATCCATGTGACCGAGCGGTAGGCTAGACACAAATCAAACAAGGTAGTGGACTCGGAAGGGTCCGACTTTGCATAAAACCGCCGGCAACCAGTGCCCGAGAGGGCTGGAGCGGGAAGAAGCGGTGTATGGAGCCTTGCTCCAACGTGATAAAACCACAGCAGTACCTCTTTGAGGGCTGCACAATGCTTTTACCCCATCAGAGGGGAGCACTGTGGGTCAGTTCTGGGCTGACCTGCAAGAGGGGTCCGCAGAACAAAAGACAAGTGGGCAGCAGTTTAGCCCCACATGGGTACCCCGTGTGGGACCCTAGAGATCTCTAACTCTATAAAAAAAGAGTAGGCAGGACCCTGATGGGCCAGAGCCTGGTAATACAGCGTCCCATGATCCTAACACAGCAGGGACTCTGCTGGACATGGTGGCCGATTACTTTAGCCAAGTCAAACATGGGTAGACTTGGATCCAGGATGGCAATAGTATTACTATATGTCTGGCCACAAACGCCAACAAGAAAAATTTACAAACACTGGCCAGACATCTGCCACCTGGCAACGGTGAGGCATTACAGGTGCCCAGTGTAAACCAATGCATTTGGCAGCATATGGACGAACATCAGGAACCAGGACCTCAAGATCCAGAGAACCTTCAAGGGATTGACGGAAGACATCATAGCACACACCAGCACCCTGGACTAAACGTAGGTAACCAAAGACCATCAAGACGCACTAGATCTGTTTAATAATATGCAATATAACCTGAACTACACGTGGAAGGCGGCCATTCAGCCAGCACTAGGACCCCAAAAATGCTACCATTTGCAAATAAAAACCGTGTGTGGACTAAGCCAAGACACTGGGGCTCATCAAGGCCAGCGCAAGGGCCTATTTTGGAGCATGATACCAGCCACAGGCAAGGCCATAAAAAATGTGGCTCATACCAGTAGCAGTGTCAGAAATCAATATAACCTGCAGGATCCGTTTTAGGGTATGGCCAGGGCGGCCACCCTGGAAGATGCGGAAGCCTCAACCTCCCACACAACCCCGAACAAGAAATATTAAACCAGAAACTTATTTACAAAAAACCAATGAAATAACAAAACCACCGGTAACCAGGGAGGTAGGTGGGTGGGGTTTTCTTCTGTTAAAATAGGGACCTACGAGGGTAGGGGAGGTTGCAACACTACAGTTATGTATGGTATATAATCACTACAGATTCATATAATCTCAGCAGTATTGAGGGTTATCTGATAGGGTTTTTCTCATCCCATTAACCACAGTACATCATACACCAGAAGGGCATTTTTGTCCTTACATAAACCAAACAACCTAAAACCCAACAGGGTGCTACAAGAATTGTACACAAAAGATGGGATTGAACATATTTATTAAATATAAGATAGAGTAGGGTTGTAGGACTATCATTGATTTTAACCCTAAACACATTTGTTTTAGATATTCATTTTAAGATGGATGCTCTTATTATTGATATAGACTTGGTGTCAGTTGTGGGTTTCTATATGGCAGGCATTGACTCAATAGAGGAACTTTGGCAATATAGAGCTTACATAAGGGGCAATCATTAGCCCCATTATTATGTACTAAAATTCGTAAACCAGCTTGGCATTGTTATGTAAATAAGCCATAGGGTGAGGTTTTCCCCCGTTCGGACCCATCATTGGGGTACTAGGGATAATTCAACCACACTCGGCATCTGGAATTTTCAGAGTACCCGACTGACCTTCTCAATCATGGTATTTCAGTCTTACAGGGGATGGTGTTAGAACCATGTTCCCTATGAACATTGCCAAAAAATTATTGATTTATCCAGTGACTGGAGGCAGTCATCCATGCCATAACACTATGGATTTATTGATTTGTAGAGTCTAACAGACCCACTACACTGTCAGACAGGACGATGAATCTCATCTCATCTGCACTAAGACTGTCAACACGGAAGCAGTACCTTGGACACATCAAGAAATGGGGCATATACTGCTTGGACAACAATCTCGACCAAAAGGCCAAGAACATTCTGGCCGTATTGGAATTTTTACAAGCCTCCATTAGGATAATCGATGGAGCTACAGTGCCTTCAATAGTGCCACAAGTGCACTCTCCAATTACCTATCACAAGGAACGGAGCGGCACGCGGTGGAAACGCACCCCTGGTAAGAAAACCAGGTACTCCGAAATCTGGGACGTGGGTGTCGTTTCTCAACATGCTGAGGAGCCTGTAGCTCATAACAGCGTTGTCACTTCAGTAACAGTCCAGGAAGATGGTTATGCTCATGGTGTTATTTACCGCACAACAAGTCCAGCCATTAAGCAAACTGAGCCTGGACTCCCTGATCATCTCACCGAGAAACTGGTGTTGTCATACAGGATTTAATAAAAGAAAACAGATCGGGTTCCTCGGGTCAAGTGTTTGAATTTATGGTACACCCATATGGCAAACGACTGTATAGCAAGACACATCTAACAATACATAGAATATACTAAGAACATTCGAGGTCAGAGAATGGAGTTGTTTATCTCTTACAAGAAACCGCATGAAAGGGTCATGACTCAAACTATATCAAGGTGGCTCAAATAGGTCCTAAAAATGGCAGAAATAGACACTAATGTTTTAACTCTCATTCCACCAGGGCTGCAGCAACATCCGCAGCAAAAATTGTACAGGTACCCACAGACCAAATCCTCAGAATGGCAGGATGGTCATTAAAAAAGGGTTTTCCACAGGTTTTATAATAAACCAGTTATTTTTTGGAGCCATCATTGTATTAAGAAAACATTTTATGTTCAACAAAATAATTTGCCCGAAAGGTTACAGGGCTATGAAATTCTCAAATTTTTTAAAAAATGTTATATATTTTTTCGTTATATACCACACAACTCTTTGTATAATTGTGTTTAAAATTACTAATGATGCTCTCTCCCAATACCCAAGGCAGTTTGTGAAGCATGGACTCGTTCCACGGCATGAGGTCACAGAGCTTTGAAATCTTCACGTAGTCACTCACGTGACTCCGAAGTAAAATAGTAAGATTAAACGAGAACTTACCAGTTTGAAGTTTGATCTGTATTTTATGAGGAGTTACGATGAGGGATTACGTGCCCTCCGCTCCCACCCTCTTATGATCATATCAAAAACTGGTATCTCTTTGGTAATCTTACTATGTTAGATCATTATAGGTTCCTGTGACCTCACACCGCTGCTTTGAAGTATGACACGCATGCGTGGAAGCGGGCTTCTTCACGTAATCCCTCATCGTAACTCCTCATAAAATACAGATCAAACTTCAAACTGGTAAGTTCTCGTTTAATCTTACTATTATATATGGCATTGCTGTTTTTACATTGGTATATCTCACTGCTGCACCTTCCAGGATATGAAGAGCTTCTGTTGTTATTGTAATCAGATTAGAGGTATTAACCTTTTGTGTATTTCCGACAGTGTGGGTATATTCTTATGTTCCATTTTTTTCAGTTGAATAAAAAGTGCAGGAGAAGGAGGGATTAATTGGGACAACTGGAGATTAAATAATGACGGCATCACCCTCAGATCCAAGCCCCGGTCAAAGGAACCAAGGGAGTAGGTCTACTTGACTGCGTAGCCACCTTACACAGAGGGCCTGTTCTCCTTTGACAATGGATGTATCCATGCTTTCAATGACCAGCACAAACAAGCAGGCATTGTTTCTTCCAGTTCCTTGATGTTAATATTACCAACAATCTATCTTCATTGACTAACCACATTGAAGCAACAGACAAGAGGGCACACCACTACTTCCTGAGGTGATTGAGAATATTCAGTTTGTTTCCAATGTCTCTTACAAACTTCTACAGATGCAGTATGGAAACCATACTGTCGACAGACACAAAATACTGGAGTAACTCAGTGGGACAGGCAGCATTTCTGGAATGAAGGAATGGGTGATGTTTCGGGTCGAGACCCTTCTTCAGACTAGTCAGGGGAAAGGGAAACACTGTTGGGTTGACTACAGCTAGGTTTAGGAACAGCTCTACCCAAGACGGAAGAAGTTGCAGAGAGATGTGGGTGTAGTCCAGTGCATTAACAGACCAGACTCCCCGCCAGTGATTCCATCTACCCTTCACGCTGCCTCGGAAAAACAGCCAACAAGATTTGTCCCACCCTGAACATTCCTTCTACTCCCTGCTCCCATCAAGCAAGAGAAATAGAAGCTTGAAAGGGTGAACCATCAGACTTAGGAATAGCCTCTTCCCCTCTATTATTCAGCTTCTGAACAGTCCTTACATAAGCTAAGGCACTTTCTGACTCATTTCTACCCCATTGCAGACATTGGACTTTGTCTATAGAACTGTTGTGCTACACTGCTGAGCACTGTATTCCACACTTTGTCTCTTCCCCTTTACTCTGCCTATTTTAGTTGACTTTGACTGGATTATATTAATGCATCCTATTAAATGATTTGATTGGATGGTATGCTAAACAAAGCTTTTCACTGCATAGGAAGTCAAGTCAAGTCAACTTTATTTGTCACAGACACATACAATGAACTGCAGATGCTGATTTAAACTGAAGATAGACACAAAAAGCTGGAGTAACTCAACAGGACAGCATCTCAGGAGAAAAGAAATTGGTGACGTTTCGGGTCGAGACCCTTCAATAAGCGATGTGTTGGGTCTCGACCCAAAACGTTACCAATTCCTTTTCTCCTGAGATGCTGTCTGACCCGCTGAATTACTAAAGGTTTTCACTGTACCTTGATACGCGTAACAATAATAAATCTAAATTTGGATCCGACCTTTCTGTCCTGGGCCTCCTCCATGGCCAGAGTGAGGCCCACCGTAAATTGGAGGAGCAGCACCTCATATTTCGCTTGGGCAGTTTACACCCCAGCAGTATGAACATTGACCTCTAATTTCAGGTAGTCCTTGCTTTCTCCTCCCGTTCCCAGCTCTCCCTCAGCCCACTGTTTCCGCCTCTACCTTTCTTCTTCCCGCCCCCTCCCACCCTCACATCAGTCTGAAGAAGGATCTTGACCTGAAACGTTGCCTATTTCCTTCGCTCCATAGATGCTGCCTCACCTGCTGAGGCTCTCCAGCATTTTTGTCTACCTTTGATTTTCCAGCATCTGCAGTTCCTTCTTAAACTCTTTAATATAAACAGGTCTACTTTTGGAATTAGGAAAGACCAAAAACTTTTGTTGCATTTGTAATTCTTAATCAATATTCTGATCACACCCATCACACTTAGAAAGGCAATGTCACTGGCCTGCCTGGAACAACTGCTGGAATTTTCAGAGGCGATAACCACTTTATCAATATTTCACCTATCAATTGGTTTTATTTGCAGTACTCTATTATTTTGCATTAAATATACATTAATGGCAGAAGGTACACTATTGTTTGACTGAGAGGTTAAGAAGTGCATGTAGAAAGTTAAAGTAGCCTGTGGTGTAAATTATCCTTGGCATATCCAATGGCAAAACAGTTCTGTTCCAACCAGCAGGAGGTCCACTTACTGCTTTGTGAAGCAGATGGCGTGACATTAGTAACCACCCCTGGAAGCCAAACTTGGGGAGTAGAAGTGTGAAGGAAGCTTTTTAACTCGATTGCTGCTGAGATGGGTTTCTCTTAGTTTATTCTTTAGTTGTTTTAGTTGTACCATTGGGGGATTAGAATATCTGTTTGGCTTTGATCATCCAAGTTAATTATTGTGGAAAGTACATTGAAGTTGTGCTCTCCCCTACTGCTACTACCCAGAATGAGAATCTGGTTCAGTCATTGGCAAATAGCCAGATACAGTCGGATTGCCTAAAACTGCAGCTAGTCTGGAACATTGCAAAATATGAAATGCATTTAATATTATGATAACATTTTATGTTTTCATTAACCAGCCTATATCGAGTCAGGTGTTGCATTTAAAAATAACTGGACTTCACAATTGTTTGGGCTTTTGACTATGTGCTGTGTTGTTATATTTTCCAGTGTGATTGAAATCTGGTCACATAGAAACATAGAAACATAGAAAATAGGTGCAGGAGTAGGCCATTCGGCCCTTTGAGCCTGCACCACCATTCAATATGTTCATAGTGTAAGGACCCACCTTCAATCCTGATCTAAGGAGCTTAATGTGTCATTTGCACAAACCTACGAGACCAAATAATTTCCTTCAGCGGTTCTAGATTTTCCTCGATATCCCAGATACATGTTGGTAGGTTGCTTGGCCATTATAAATTATCCCCTCTTGTGTGTCAATGGCGAAAAGAAGTAATGGGGAGTTGATAGGAATGTGTAAGAAAGAACGAGTTGAAAGGTTTACAGGGAAATACAGAGAGGTGGAATGAGACCAATTGGATTGCTTCCCTGGGAGCTATCATGGGCCCAGTTAACGAATAATAATTTATATAATATTGATTGATATTTAAAGAAACACAGCTCTTTAGGGGGAGGGGGGGGGGTTACTGTTATGGATATGGTATCTTGCTCATTTTCAGCTGGAAATGCATCTCTCCTTCCATATTGATAGTGGGTATAAAAGTAATATGTAACTTAAGGACAATTAGCACTGAAACTGTGGGAGATTAGCTGGTCTTCTGCTATAGCTTTAGTGGGATGCCAGCAGAAATAACCACGTAATTACTTATTTTCAGATTTTATGGTAAGTGGTGGACCTCGATTCAACCCTTTAATGGAAAAGCTGTCATGGGATATAGAGCCAGATGGACAAGCTTCCATCTCTGAGAGTTGTTGCTTGCCTAACCAAAGTTTTGCTCTGGAAAGTGGGACACTACATGCGATGAAGCAACTTGGCCTCTAGATGGGAGGGAGCAAACCTGCTTTAAACAAGGGGAATTGAAAAGGTTGGGAGCTTCAAACTAATGAAGTAGCCTAGACCCTCAACTGTGGCTACGATATGGGAACAATGCACCTATTGTCTATTGCCTATTGTCTAATGCAAAACCTTGCACACTTTGGACAATGTAGCCCAAAAGTTGGACAAACACCAGATCTTACAGCTCCAAGGGCACCAGGTGCTTTCAATTGACGTTCAATTTTGTCTCTTTCATTCAAATCATAGAGTCATAGAGTGATATAGCGTGGAAACAGGCCCTTCAGCCCAATTTGTCCACACCGACCAATATGTCCCAGCTACACAAGTCCCTCCTGCCAGCATTTGGTCCATATCCTTCCAAACCTGTCTTATCAAAGTGCCTGTCTAACTGCTTCTGACATCTTTTTTAAAAATGGATAGGAGCCATTTGGAGTTTACATGCACCAATGACAGCCTCAATGTAGCCTAAAACATGAGGATTTGGTGCTTATGTTTAAAAGGTTGCTGGTCATGTTAATCTAACCCTACATTTTCTTCATGTGAAAGAAAATAGACAATAGACAATAGACAATAGGTGCAGGAGTAGGCCATTCGGCCCTTCGAGCCAGCACCAACATTCAATGTGATCATGGCTGATCATCCCCAATCAGTACCCCGTTCCTGCCTTCTCCCCATATCCCCTGAATCTGCTATTTTTAAGAGCCCTATCTATCTCTCTCTTGAAAACATCAAGAGAACCTGCCTCCACCGCCTTCTGAGGCTGAGAATTCCACAGACTCACCACTCTCTGTGAGAAAAAGTGTTTCCTCATCTCCGTTCTAAATGGCTTACTCCTTATTCTTAAACTGTAGTCCCTGGTTCTGGACATCGGGAACATGTTTCTTGCCTCTAGCGTGTCCAAACCCTTAACAATCTTATATGTTTCAATGAGATCACCTCTCATCCTACTAAACTCCAGAGTGTACAAGCCCAGCTGCTCCATTCTCTCAGCATATGACAGTCCCGCCATCCTGGGAATTAACCTTGAAAACCTACGCTGCACTCCCTCAATAGCAAGAATGTCCTTCCTCAAATTAGGGGACCAAAACTGCACACAATGCTCCAGGTGTGGTCTCACTAGGGCTCTGTAAAACTGCAGAATGACCTCTTTGTTCCTATATTCGATTCCTCTTGTTATAAAGGCCAACATGCCATTTGCTTTCTTCCCTGCCTGCTGTACCTGCATGCCTACTTTCGTAGACTGATGTACAAGGACCCCCAGATCCCATTGTACTCCCCTTTTCCCAACTTGACGCCATTTAGATAGTAATCTGCCTTCCTGTTTTTGTTACCAAAGTGGATAACCTCGCATTTATCCGCATTAAACTTCATCTGTCAAGCATCTGCCCACTCCCCCAACCTGTCCAAGTCACCCTGCATTCTCATAGCATCCTCCTCACAGTTCACACTGCCACTCAGCTTTGTGTTATCTGCAAATTTGCTAATGTTACTTTGAATCCCTTCATCCAAATCATTGATGTATATAGTAAATAGCTGCGGTCCCAGCACTGAGCCTTGCGGTACCCCACTAGTCACTACCTGCCATTCTGAAAGGGACCCGTTAATCCCTAGTCTTTGTTTTCTGTCTGCCAACCACTTCTCTTTCCATGTCAGCACTCTACCCCCAATACCATGTGCCCTAATTTTGCCCATTAATCTCCTATGTGGGACCTTATCAAATGCTTTCTGAAAGTCCAGGTACACCACATCCAATGGCTCTCCCTTGTCCATTTTCATAGTTACATCTTCAAAAAATTCCAGAAGATTATTCAAGCATGATTTCCCCTTCGTAAATCCATACTGATTCGGACCGATCCTGTTACTGCTATCCAAATGTGCGGCTATTTCATTTTTTATAATTGACTCCAGCATCTTCCCCACCACCGATGTCAGGCTAACTGGTCTATAATTCCCTGTTTTCTCTCTCCTGCCTTTCATAAAAAGTGGGATAACATTAGCTACCCTCCAATCCACAGGAACTGATCCTGAGTCTATAGAACATTGGAAATTTATCACCAATGCATCCACGATTTCTAGAGCCACTTCCTTAAGTACCCTGGGATGCAAAGCATCAGGCCCTGGGGATTTATCAGCCTTCAGTCCCATCAGTCTACCCAACACCATTTCCTGCCTAATGTGGATTTCCGTCAGTTCCTCTGTCACCCCAGATCCCCTGGCCACTATATCAGGAAGATTGTTTGTGTCCTCCTTAGTGAAGACAGAACCAAAGTACCTGTTCAACTCATCTGCCATTTCCTTGTTCCCCATAATAAATTCACCTTTTTCTGTCTTCAAGGGTCCAACTTTGGTCTTAACTAATGTTTTCCTCTTCACATTCCTAAATAAGCTTTTACTATCCTCCTTTATATTCTTGGCTAACTTACCTTCGTACCTCATCATTTCTCCCCATATTGTCTTTTTGGATGAAATGGAGGTTATAATGTGATTTTTGTCATGCGACCTCCTCTACTGACAAGCAAATTAAAGGGCCTGTCCCACTTGGCCGTCATTTCCGAGCCATTTACGCGACCTCGTCGTCGCATTGGTAGCATGTGGGCCACGCGGGACATATGCATGGAGAGGGGTATGGAGTTGTGCACGGTATCACGCAGCGCTCCAGGATTTTGTAGGGCAGAAAATCTTTGCGCGCCTCCGGCGTGACATATCGCGTATGCACGCGGACGTGTTGCGGTCGCACGCAGGCATCCAGACCTCGTACGTGTAGCGCGTGGTGATGCATTATTACGTCACCATGCGTAACCGTGCGCCGCCGGGCGCCGCCCATACGCAGTCGGCCACAATGAGAAAATAATTACGCCGTAAGCATCATTGCTTACAGAGTAATGCCTTCAGAGTAACACCTTAATAAGTATTTTTGAAACATCCTTAGTTAAGGATGTTTCAAACGTTAACATCCAGGTAAGGATTGGAGATTTTATATCCTAAAAGAACACTAGTAACCAAATTATTATTTTTTTTAAATAACCATCAACAATTTTACTAAGACCATTTAAAAAAAAATTGCAAACTAATTCTTAAGCTGTGTTGAAACCCTCAAACTGCTGTAATGGAATACAATTTTGTGTTTGCTGGGAGTAATTCAGAAAGTTTAAAAGTAAATTAATTTCTCAAGCACACAATAATGTTATCAATGTTTCACTTAACAAATGAAGTCAATACGCTGACTAATTCTACTTGCAGAGCAGATAAAATATTTGAAGACGCATTTTGACGGGTGATGACGCCCGTGACTGTCGCACGTCAGTCACTACCGGCCTGTCGCGTAAATGACGGCCAAGTGGGACAGGCCCTTCAGTAATGATTATCTGAGGGCAATGTCAACAAAATAGAGAGAGTACAGAGGAGATTTACTAGAATGTTGCCTGGGTTTCAGCAACTAAGTTACAGAGAAAGGTTGAACAAGTTAGGGCTTTATTCTTTGGAGCGCAGAAGGTTAAGGGGGGACTTGATAGAGGTTTTTAAAATGATGAGAGGGATAGACAGAGTTGACGTGGAAAAGCTTTTCCCATTGAGAGTAGGGAAGATTCAAACAAGGGGACATGACTTGAGAATTAAGGGACTGAAGTTTAGGGGTAACATGAGGGGGAACTTCTTTATTCAGAGAGTGGTGGCTGTGTGGAATGAGCTTCCAGTGAAGGTGGTGGAGGCAGGTTCGTTTTTATCATTTAAAAATAAATTGGATAGTTATATGGATGGGAAGGGAATGGAGGGTTATGGTCTGAGCGCAGTTATATGGGACTAGGGGAGATTATGTGTTCGGCACGGACTAGAAGGGTCGAGATGGCCTGTTTCCGTGCTGTAATTGTTATATGGTTATATGGTTAATGTGTTACTTGAAATTAACTATCACCTAACTAATTTCCTGCATATTACTCGACATAATCTTCAATGCAGATGGATCTTTAACATTCCAGGGAATTTTCATCACAATTACAGCCCGGGGTCTCCCCTAACCAGACTCATCAATGAGACTATTTGAATATTCCAGTTGAATCAATGCCTGTTTGAATTTTAAAGATCAAATGATTTGAAAGGAGTTGCTCTACTTTTTGATCCCTGCAACCACGTACAGAAAAATGCCTCTTTCAAAGCCACAAACGCAAGGAAACCAGGGCTGTGCAAAATATAAATGTGCAAATTGAAGCAGAGTCCCTGGGGCTACACATCATAAGAAATACAAAAGGTTCAAGGGGGGTCATATGGATTTGTGAAAGGCAGATCATGTTTGACAAATCTGGTTGACAGTTTCGAGGATGTCACCCGCGTTGTACATCGAGCTGATGTAAGCAGATTTCTAGTCCAATGGATTGACAGAAAGAACACCAGTGAGTAGACATACCCTTGCTAAAGCCAAGCATAAGCATCACTTCACTGCTGTGTTCAAACTAAAGCGGTCAGAAACCATTACCCTTAATGGAGCATACTCATGTTCCTTCTAATAATAAATGAATTATTAACTATCAAATATGTTGGCTCATTTATCCTGTTCAATTGCTATGCTATTAAAATAAAGCAAGCTCATGTATATGTTTTGTTAAATAACTTTTTAAAGATTCAAAAGAAGTTGATGTATATTTTCAGCCCCAATCTTAATGACCCAGATGTGATCAAAATGGGATACGTTTGGCCACTAGTTGGATGGCTTTGGTGGGAGGAAAGTTTGTGTAAAAAACAAACTGCTGGAGGAACTCAGTGGATCAGGCAGTATCAGTGGAAGGATATGGACAGATAATATTTCAGATCGGGAACCTTGATGGAGGACATGTAAACTCCTATGGTAACCTAGATTGAGGCCGAAGATATACATCGACTACCTTTGAATTTTTAAAAAGTTATTGAACAAAACAGATCCTCAATGAAAGTGTATTAATTGGTGTATTCAGGCCAGTTACTGGGAAACATAGAAACATAGAAATTAAGTGCAGGAGTAGGCCATTCGGCCCTTCGAGCCTGCACCGCCATTCAATATGATCATGGCTGTTCATCTCTGTTCAAGCTTCTGCCTCCAAAAGTATTTTATCTCTGGTTCCTATATTGCTCTAGTCAGGATTAATGGATTTGAATTTCAGAGTAATGGTGCAAATCGATAGTGGCACCATGCAACATTTCCTTCGGAAACACATAATGTTCTTTCAAAACACAGGGCAGCACGGTGGCGCAGCGGTAGAGTTGCTGCCTTACAGAGCTTGCAGGGCCAGAGACCTGGGTTCGATCCCAACTACGGGTGCTGTCTGTACGGAGTTTGTACGTTCACCCCGTGACCGCGTGGGTTTCCTCTGAGAGCTTCGGTTTCCTCCCAAACTCTAAAGACACAGTAGGTTAATTGTCTTGGTTTATGTCTAAAAATTGTCCCCAGTGTGTGTAGGTGTGGGGATCGCTGGTCAGTGCGGATTCGGTGGGCCGAAGGGCCTCTTTCTGCGCTGTATCTCTAAACTAAAATAAACTAAACAAATATCTGTATACACACAGTTAGATGAGTTAATCTCACCCGAAGACTCACACTTCGATGATTGAGTTATCTTCTGTGATTATTTATAATCAAATCAAAAATTATTTAGCCATGACATTAAATTAAAATGCATGTCGGGATTACAGGGTCAACTAATTGAGGACTGAAGAAAGGAACGGTTTAAACCCAGCATGAGATATCAGGCATGTATGTTAATAATAAATTGTAGTTGCTTATTTCAAGCAAATAATAAATACTGCAAAAAGATCTCAACATGAGAAACAATGGGACACATCAGTCACATCAAAATGCACTGGACAGAAAAATAATAAAGCAATGAAATACAAGTGATATAAACTATTCAGCGCTATTGCGAATACCCCAGATCATTGTATGAAATAAAATTTGAAGGAGGAAAAAAATGAATGTCATTTTTCATATTTATGCATTGGATGTGGACCTTATTGGTGAGGCCAGTATTTTCAATATCCTTTCGAAATTAACTTTGGGAAGATTATGGAATGGCATAATGAATTGTAGCAGTTCTCATGGTAATCAGAGTTGCACTGCGCTGTTATGTAGAATGGTCTGGGTTTTAGCAATGATAAGAAAATGGAAATATAGTTTCAAGCCAGCTTATTGAGTCTGATGGTCTTGACGCGAAACATTACCCATTCCTTCTCTCCAGAGATGCTGCCTCACCCACTGAGTTATTGCAGCATATTGTGTCTACCTTTAATTTAAACCAGCATCTGCAGTTCTTTTTTACACACCAGCTTATTGAGTGCAGAAAAGGGTAGTTGCAAATGGCTCTCATGTGCCTATTGCCCCTTTCTTTTCAAGTCATAGAAGTTTGATATATGACAGATGATAGGTTAAACATTAGGAACATTATCTTCTTGTGTGAGCTTTGTCATTGAGAAGGAAATAGTCTAGCATTTCCTGCTGTGGGATTAATGTGCAACTTCAGAACTCCATGGTCATTGTAACATAGAATTAGCATTGTGGTTATCAGTGTATATGTGCCTTAACTGTAGAAACTATGGATGTGGCCAAGGAGACTATCCTACTTGGACCAGGTCCATATCCTGGAAAGGGAATGATCCACTGGGAAACCTCAATACCATAGTTGGGCAAAAACTGATTCTCTGTCAATTCTCTTCTGAGAACATCTTCTGAGAATCTTCATGACTATGACAGGTGATGGATTTTGGGCCGTCCAATATCCCCAGTATTGAGGCACAAACAACACCCAGTTGGCTTTGATGAGTACTCCACACTAGGCTCCCAAAATAGATATGCAAGATGGGGTCAGAGCATGGTGATTCTTTGTGTACTCTTCCCAGAGAAGGATTTACTATCATCTACACACCAATGGAATGTGGAAGGAAACCTGAGCACCCAGAGAAAACCCATGCAGTCACAGGGAGAACATGCAAACTCCATACAGACAGCACCCATAGTCAGGATCAAAACCGCTGTAAGGCAGCAACTCTACTGCTGCGCCACTGTGCCACCCACTGCAAGTATAGCAAGTTTCATTTCTACCTGTAAGTATAACATTCTGTATCTTCCCCAAGACTTTTGTATTTGAGTTTGACTTGATTGTGTATAATAGATGTTGTGTAAAAATGATGTTAATAATAAACCTAAACCTAAGATATTCTTCTCCAAGCTCCAATATGGCGAAAGAATGCCAGGTGAATTGATTCTAAGATTTTGTCAACGTACCCTTGAAAAGGTCCAACATCCCCATTGACTGGTATGGATCCCCTAACCCTTCAGCTTAAAAGTGAGAAGGACCATCCAGGGGACCATTGAGAACTTAAAGACTTCCAGGGAAGTATTTTAGGACCGAGATGAGAAAATCATTTTTTACACAGAGAGTGGTGAATCTCTGGAACTCTCTGCCACAGAAGGTAGTTGAGGCCAGTTCATTGGCTATATTTAAGAGGGAGTTAGATGTGGCCCTTGTGGCTAAAGGGATCAGGGGGTATGGAGAGAAGGCAGGTATGGGATAGTGAGTTGGATGATCAGCCATGTTCATATCGAATGGCGGTGCAGGCTCGAAGGGCCGAATGGCCTACTCCTGCACCTATTTTCTATGTTTCTATATTTCTATGTAAAGATAGACACAAAGTGCTGGAGTAACTCCGCGGGACAGGCAGCATCTCTTGAGAGAAGGAAAGGGCGACGTTTCGGATGGAGACCCTTCTTCAGACTGAAAGACACGGGAAAGGGAAACGAGAGATATAGACGATGATGTAGGGAGATATAGAACAAATGAAAGATATGCAAGAAAGTAACAATGATTACAGGTTATTGGTAGCTGTAGCTAGGTGAGAACGACAAGCTGGTGTGATGTGTGGGGGAGGGATAGAGAGAGAGGGAATGACAATAGACAGTAGGTGCAGGAGTAGGCCTATCAGCCCTTTGACCCAGCACCGCCATTCAATGTGTTCATGGCTGATCATCCACAATCAGTACCCCGTTCCTGCCTTCTCCACATATCCCTTGACCTCCACTATCTTTAAGAGCCCTATCAAACTCTCTCTTGAAAGTATCCAGAGAACCTGCCTCCACCGCCTTCTGAGGCAGAGAATTCTACAGACTCACAATTCTCTGTGTGGAAAAAGTGTTTCTTCATCTCCGTTCTAAATGCCTTACCCCTTATTCTTAAACTGTGGCCCCTGGTTCTGGACTTCCCCAACATCAGGAACATGTTTCCTGCCTCTAGCGTGTCCAAACCATTAATAATCTTATATGTTTCAATAAGATGCCCTCTCATCCTTCTAAATTCCAGAGCATACAAGCACAGCCGCTCCATTCTCTCAGCATATGACAATCCCGCCATCCCGGGAATTAACCTTGTGAACCTACGCTGCACTCCCTCAATAGCAAGAACACCCTTCCTCAAATTAGGGGACCAAAACTGCATGCAATACTCCAGGTGTGGTCTCACTAGGGCCCTATACAACTGCAGAAGGACCTCTTTGCTCCTATACTCAACTCCTCTTGATATGAAGCCCAGCATGCCATTCGCTTTCATCCCTGCCTGCTGCACTTGCATGCTTACTTTCATTGACTAATGAACAAGGACCCCCCAGATCCCGTTGTACTTCCCCTTTTAGATTAGATTAGATTAGATTCCTTTATTGTCATTCAGACCTTTCGGTCTGAACGAAATTACATTGCCTGCAGTCATACACAGAACCAATAATAACAAAACATACAATAAACACAAATTAAACATCCACCACAGTGAGTTCACCAAGCACATCCTCACTGTGATGGAGGCAAAGTCTTAGTCTCCGTCTCATCCCTCCTTGTTCTCCCTCTGCGCTGAGGTGATCGATCCAGGCCGGAGATGCCGCCCTCCACTCCAGCGGACCTCCGTGGTGATGTCGCCGCCGCCGAAAGCTGGAACGCTGTCTCCGCTCCAAGATGGCCCGCAACAGCATCAGCTCCGGGCAGCCGCCCCAGCTCCGGATCCCGCTGCATCAGCTCCAGATCCCGCATTCTCCGCTCTGGGCTGTCGCCCCAGCTCCAGGCCGCCGCCCCAGCTCTGGGTCCCGCAATCTCCGCTCCGGGCCGCTGCCCCATCTCCAGGTCGCTGCCCCAGCTCCAGGTCCCACAATCTCAGTTCCAAACCTCGCTGCATCAGCTCCAGGCCGCCGCCGAAAACCAGAACGCCGCACCAGCAAGTCAGGCCACCGCTGCCTTATCCTCGAAGACGGCCAGCCTCTCGTTGGTGAGCCCTGGCTGGCTCTGCCTCCTGAGCCAGCTCTGCCATTAGGCCTCAGCGCAGACGGAGGCAGAGAAGGGGGATACGACACGAAAACGTCGCATTCCCCCAAAGGAAGAGACAGAGAACATGTTTCACCCCCCATCTAACACAACCCAACAAACTAAAACTTAACCAAAACAAGACAAAAAAAACAACAGAAAAAGGTAAAGACAGACGGACTGCAGGCGAGCTGCAGCTGTTAACAACGCCGCCACTTCCGGAACTTGACATCATTTAGATAATTACTGGAATTATGTAGGATAAACACTTTAATTCCCCTTCCCATTCCCACACTGACCTTTCTGTCCTAGGTTTCCTCCATTGTCAGAGTGTGGCTAAAGGCAAATTGGAGGAACAGCATCTGATATTTTGCGTGGGCAGTGTATAACCCAGGGGTATGATTATTGATTTCTCTAACTTCAAGTAACCCCTGCATTCCCTCTGTTTCCACCCTTCCCCAACCCAAGTCCCACCAGCTTTTCTTTCTCAGCTAGTTACAGCTAACAATGATCTGTTTCCTTTATCATTGTTACTTTTTTTTGCACTTTTTCATTCAATATATATCTCTACACCTCTCTACATCTCTCTACATCTGACGACCAGGTGCGCCGGACGATTTGTAGCCCCGCCAACAGTCTGTGTGTTTTTTCATCGTTTTTAATTTTTAATTTTAGTGTGTATTAAAAGTCTGTGTAAATGTTCTCCGGTTTGTTTTATGTGGGGGAGGGGGACTTTTTTTTTCAGTTTCTTACTTTGCCGGAGATGCGATTAATGTTCGGATTGCATCTCTGGGCTCTCTGAGGCCTGCCATCGATGGAGTTGGAGGCCTCCTCGGACTGATTTTGGCCTCATCGCGGGGAACATTGGAGCACATCCCTTGCCTGGGATCGCACCAACCGCGGCTCGCCGACTTACCATCAAGAGCTTGCTGTCTAGGGAGAGGCTAGTCAGGATGCTCCAATAACCCCAATGCTCGACCAGCCCCACAGTCCGATGCAGAGTCCGATTGTCTGGCATAGGGGAGCTGACATCCCCTTGATGCAGGAGCTGATCGCCTCGATGTGGCCCGCTGCCGGCTACGGGAGTCAAGATCGTCTTGTCAATGGGCTCGAGGCCCCCGACCCCCGACCGTGGGAGAGCTAAGGGAAGAGATTTGAACTTTTTTTCGCCTTCCATCACAGTGGGGAATGCGGAGGAGTCACTGAGGTTGATGTTTATGTTAAAATGTATTTTGTGTGTTCCGTTACTTTTTATTTGTATGACTGACTTGGCAAATGAAATTCCTTATATGTTGCCAAACATACCTGGCTAATAAAGTATTATTGTGATTGTGATTGTGTGATTGTCTATATGTCGTTTTCCTTTCCCATGTCTGTCTGAAGAAGGGCCTCGACCTGAAACATCACCCATTCCTTCTCTCCAGCGATGCTACCTGTCCTGCTGAGTTTACTCCAGCATTTTGTCTATCTTCGATTTAAACCAGCATCTGCAGTTCCTTCCTACACATTGAGAGCTTTAAGCCTGTTTGTCTGGAGCACACAGAAGGAGCACATCTCCTAGCGAGCCACACATTCTCTCACCCAGCCAGTCATCTCTTGCCCTAACTGTAACAAAATTTGTGGTTCCCACATTGACCTCAGCAGCCACCACTTTACCCACCAACATGGAGTGGCACCAGTCAACCTCAAACTTAAAGGACTGCCTAAGGAGAAGTGTACTCTATAAGCAATGTATTCTCAAATATTTTAAAAAGCAAAATAAATGCAGAGAAAATGAAAATGCTAATTTAGTCCTAACTTTTGCCCTTGATATGAATTATGCCTTCACCGCCATGTTTTGATGGAATGCTTAGCAAAGGCCAATGAACGGGCTTGTGAAAATCGCTCATATTCTGCAGCTGTAAAGGCGAGCCTGTTACATTTACAATTATGCTTCTACTAATAGCGACTGCTGTGGGTTGGTGCAATTCATCCTCATTTGCCTAAAGTCTTGCAGAGAAGGATGACCCTCTTTGGAGGGCAGCAACAGGAAGACGATCTGAACAGCATGAATGCCTGTCATGTCAATGTAAATTATTTTGGAGCAGGTAAAGAGGAAAAAATAGTTTAATGGTTTATCCTTGTGTTCAATCTGGTAAAATACCAACATGTAAAATATAAAAGGCCATCTGCCAATCGTAAAAAATGCACAGGTTTATTTCTTCTATTTCAATGTCTAGATACAATCTGTTGGAAGGAACTGCAGATGCTGGTTTAAACCAAAGATAGGCACAAAATGCTGGAGTAACTCAGCGGGACAGGCAGCATCGCTGGAGAGATGGAATGGGAGACATTTGGGGTTGAGACCCTTCTTCAGATGTTGAATTCACAACTGGATTGAAGAATACTTTCAAATATGCTGCACTTTTCTCGTCAGAACATTTATTAAGGAAGCCAAAAAACAATGGTAATGCAATGTTCAAACCACCATATTTCAGCAATTTAAGAAGGTATTAAGTTAAAGTTGCATGGATGTAAGGTATGCCCCTGTCCCACTTAGGAAACCTGAACAGAAACCTCTGGAGACTTTCTGCCCCATCCAAGGTGTCCGTGCGGTTCCCGGAGGTTGCAGGTGGTTGCCGGAGGTTGCAGGTAGTGGATGCAGGTAGGGAGACTGACAAAAACCTCCGGGAACCGCACGGAAACCTTGGGTGGGGCGCAAAGTCTCCAGAGATTTTTCCGCTCAGGTTTCCTAAGTGGGACAGGGGCATTAGGGAACTCCCATGATACCTCGAATTGTACAGACTCTTGGAAATTCTTAAATAACTGAATGAGTTGCTATTTCTGAACCTTGAGATTTTCTCCCAATTTTCATGCAGTTGTTATGGTTTTTCTGAGAGCTGAAAGTGAAGGAACGTTTCAATCATGCAGGGAGATTCACCAGTGCTGCTCAGGAGGCTTTCAACTAGTGAGCCAAGGATTGCCTATTTGGACACAAAAAAGTTGGAGAAACTCAGCGGGTGCAGCAGCATCTATGAAGCGAAGGAAATAGGCGACGTTTCGGTCCGAAACCCTTCTTCAGACCCGAAACGTTGCCTATTTCTTTCGCTCCATAGATGCTGCTGCACCCGCTGAGTTTCTCCAGCATTTTTGTGTACCTTCGATTTTCCAGCATCTGCAGTTCCTTCTTAAACACATTGCCTATTGGTCATATGGATTCAGAACTGGCTTACTGATCGAAGGCAGAGGGTTGATGGGGAAGGACAATATACAGCCTGTAAGTCTGTGACCAATGGAGTTCCGCAAGGATCTGTGCAGGGAACTCTGCTGTTTGTGATATACAGTACCTAAAAGACTTTAACGTAAATGTAGACAGGATGATTAGTAAGCTTGCAGATGACATTAAGATTGCTGTGGTCATGTACTGTGAGAATGATTGTCAAATAATACAGTGCAATATAGTTCAGCTGCAAAAATTGGAGGAGAAATGGCAGATGGACATTTAATCCGAGCAAGTGTGAGGGGCTGTACTTTGGGAGATCAAATGTATGGGGAAAATATGCAATTAATTGCACGGCCCTGAGCAGCATTGATGTACAGAAGGACCCGGGGGTCCAAGTCCATAATTCCCTGAAAAATGACAACACAAGTTATATAGAATGGTAAAGAAGGCATATGGTATGCTTATTGGTCTGCTGGTTGGTGTAAGAGTCAAGAAGTCATGATATAGCATTCGCAGTATCATATGCAGTTCTGATCACCCCATTACATAGTGATGTCACAAAACCTACCTTCAGCATCGCTGCAGATCTGCCACTGGCTGTGCGCGGGACTCCGGCGCCTTTGAGGGTGTGAGGGCGGGACTAAAATGCAGGTTTGTATCGCTTGTCAGAGAGGGATTTCCTCGGGCTGCTAGTCGATGAAGAAAAATCGATCGGACTTCCGTTCCCATTTTTTTTTTAAATTGCTGGACAATTTAATAGTGGATTAAAGTAAAATGCGACTTCGAACGCCCTCAACGCCTTCAATGAGACGGATCGCAATATCAGGACAAAACAAAGGGTAAGTCGTTTATTTCACATACAATCTTGCTTCTTGGGGTGGCTTTAGTCTAATTTTACGATGCGAAAATGTTATTTAGTCCCCAAACGATTTGGCCATGTCTTGCCTGCTGATATGGGGTTAAAATTCACGGCAACGCCAACGGCAATGTTCCAATCGATCACATTACAGAAACACCCACTCGCAAAATGATTAAAATTCACTTTTTATTTGGACAATCATGTCATGAGGATCTAAATTGTCTATATTTTGGGTAATTGTCTATCCATAATCAATATGTTTATACTAAAGTGTTTAAGAAGGAACTGCAGATGCCGGAGAATCGAAGGTCTGGAGAAACTCAGCGGGTGCAGCAGCATCTATGGAGCGAAGGAAATAGGCAACGTTTCGGGCCGACGTAAGGGTTTCGGACCGAAATGTGCCTATTTCCTTCGCTCCATAGATGCTGCTGCACCCGCTGAGTTTCTCCAGCTTTTTTGTTTATACTAAATATCCACAACAGTTTTAGTCACATGTATTGTGCAAAAAATAATAATTTTGATTATATTGAGAGTGGATGTTTCTAGATTAATTTATGGGAATTAAACATTCCCATTATATAATTATATGCCAATTCCTTCCATTTGGCATATAAGTTCATGACAGTGAGATTTAACAATCATGTTATATTGTGAATTCTTGTGTGAATGGGATTAGTTTGTTATTTGGATACTTAGGCTATTTAAAAAAAATTAGCCTTTTCTTAAGAAATGTATAGATGTTTAGATCTAGTTATTGAATTTAGATGAATTTAATTGATTAGATGAATTCAATTGATTTGATGAAACTGATGATATATTAATTTTTTCATGGGTATTTACTATTTGTTTCAGCTTTTAACTTTATCATTTCTACCTTTTTCCTAAAACTGCAAATAATAACTTGTTTCTGTTAATGCTGTTCAGTGTTTTCTTTCCTTTACATTTTAAACAGATGTCTCCAAAGAAGAAATGCAAAATTGTCAATCCAAGTGCCTAGCAAAAGAGACTGATTTAGACAGCATTATCCGAATTTGGACTACTCCAAATGTGATGATCTACAGGACATTGTTAATGGGAAAGTAGTGGGCAGAAAGGCGTCATGCGTGGTTTGAAGAACAAAAACTTGTAGTTTACAATGTCAAAATTGAAAAGTTGAGGAAAAACAAGGTGTACAGAGTTGCTTATTGGTTACAATCTGAGGAGTATGATGATGAGTATGAACTGAATGGGACTAGCTTATATGCGACACATGTGTCCACATTGATGAGTAGACCCAAATGACCGTGCTCTATGAATCTAATGTATAACATAATAATGGGGTTTGGTGCGTACTCACTCTGAAACATTTGTTTAGTTTAGTTTAGAAATACAGCACGGGAACAGGCCCTTCAGCACACTGGGTCTGTGCCAACCAGCAATCCCTGCACACTATCCTACACACACCAGGAACAATTACAATTTTACCAGCCAATTAACCTACAAACCCGTGCATCTTTGGAGTGTGGGAGGAAACCAGAGTACCCGGAGAAAACTCACGCAGGTCACGGGGGAAACGTACAAACTCCGTACAGACATCACCCGTGGTCATTATTGAACCCGGGTCTCCAGTGCTGTAAGGCAGCAACTCTACCACTGTGCCACTATGTCACTCCTTTGTTCTCAGCCTGTAAATGCCCAAGTTGCAAGTCTATGAGAAGAGCAATTGACTGCGTGACCAAAGAGATTCATGATACATCAACGAGCCATGGGTGCTGTAATCTGCAAATGTTTCATGATATTCTGCTGAAGCTGTAATACAAACAGTTTTGTGCAGGCTCAGCAAATTGAGCCAATTGGCATTTTCGCAAAATAAAAACTATCCACTCAACTGTTCATGATTCCTGACACCCACTTCTCGGCTGATGTAACGTCCGTAGGTATCTCACTATTACCTAGCCACACACTCATGTTGTAACCTCATATTCTTCATGAAATCACTTTTATTTTATGTCACTCAAAGCTTTGTCAAGCAAGTTGATAATGTGGGTTGAAATGAATGAGCCTAATTTTCCTACAATACATGCTTCACGACAGGTTTTTGTTGACAGGTTGTATCAATGTGTTTGTCGAACTGTGGAACTGATGAAATTGTTTCTTAAAATAATGAACCTATTCTGACTATTTCAACAGTGATGTACAGTATCAATAACAGTACTGCATTATTTATGTATTTATGTGTATTCATGTTTTAGCAATAGTGCAACAGTATTACTTTCACCAATGAACTAACAACATTATAACATAGAAGTAACACAGTTGAAGTAAATTATGAAAGTGGAACTGTCAAATTACATCACATAATTGAGTAATGCTTTCAAAGCTGCTGCACATGTCTAGATCCAAAGACAGACATATATCACAATCGCCCAAAAATAGTGATGGTGCCATTTCCAGATTGTCACATTTCTGCAAATTAAGTAGGTATTAAGTCAATGTTGGAACTTCCATTTTATGCCAAATAGTACAGACTGCTGTGTGAAGTTTTAAATAATTAAATGATCTGCTATTTCTGAGATTTCTGCCATCACTCAGATAAGTCATAAGGTCATAAAGAATAAGAGTATAATTTGGCCATTCGGCCCATCGAGTCTGCTCTGCCATTCAATCATGGCTGATCTATCTTTCCCTCCTAACCCTATTCTCCTGCCTTCTCTCCATAACCTCTGACACCTGTACTAATCAAGAATCTATCTATCCCTGCCTTAAAAATATCCACTGACTTGACCTCCATGGCCTTCGTGGCAAATAATTCTACAGATTCACCACCCTCTGACTAAAGAAATTTCTCCTCATCTCCTTCCTTAAAGAATGTCCTTTAATTCTAAGGCTATGACCTCTATTACTAGACTCTCCCACTAGTGGAAACATCCTCTCCACATCCACGCTATTCAAGCCTTTCACTATTCAGCATGTTACAATGCGGTCCTCCCTCATTCTTCTAAACTCCAGCGAGTACAGGCCCAGTGCCGTCAAACGCTCATCATAGGTTAACCTACTCATTCCTGGGTTCATTCTTGTCAACCTACTGTGAACCCTCTCCAGAGGCAGCACATCCTTCCTCAGATATGGTGCCCAAAATGACTCACAATATTCCAAATGTGGCCTTACCAGCTCCTTATGGAGCCTCAACATCACATCCAAAGTCCATTTACAATCTCTGTGAAGTCCAAATCTTAAGACTTCACAACTAAAAATGAAAATATTCACACATCGCAGGGAGTCAATTATTTTCGCCCAATTGCAACAGTTTTTATAGTAAGCAGAAAGTGAAGGGACCTTTCAGTGATAACTTCCATTTACATAGCGACTTTAACACAGCAAAATTGTCACAAGGCGTTTCACAAAAGCATGGTGAAATGAAATGTTCACACACAGAGGGAGACGGGTATATGGAACGAACTGCATGAGAAAGTAGCGGCACAAGGAACTGTGGATGGTGATTTATTAAAAAAAGACACAAAGTGCTGGAGTAACTCAGCGGGTCAGGTAGTATCTCTGGAAAACATGGATAGGTGATGTTTCGGGTCGGGAACTTTCTCCTGACTGATTGTGGCAAAGGCTTGAGATGAAAAGAGAAAGAGATAACTATAGAAGATGCTCTAATTGTGAAGCCCCCACAACCCCTTCCTCACCACCATCCAGGGATCAATACAGCCCTTCCAGGTGAGGCAAGTGAGAACATGCTCCTCCTCCTACCTGGTCGATGCAGTCAGTGCTTGCAATGAGGCCTCCTCTACATTGTCAGACCAGATGTAGACTAGATGACCATTTTGCAAAGCACAATATAATAATATTAATCATAATCACAATCATACTTTATTAGCCCGGTATGTTTTGCAACATACGAGGGATTTAATTTGCCATACAGTCATACTAATAAAAAGCACCAAGACACACAAAATACATTGTAACATAAACATCCACCACAGTGACTGCACAATTAGCACTGTAAACATTCATAAACTTTATATTCTCAATGGCAAAGTGTGTTGATCTAGATCCAGAATACTGGTTTTTGCAGTGCTGCAAAATATATACTTTTTCCCCCATATTTTGCTTCGTTGTTTCTTCCTCTTGGTGTATTTTTAACCTGTCCTTTTTTTTCTAGATTTAATTACCTAAAACATTAAGATGAAACAAAACATCTGGATAAAAGAATGGCCTGATTGATACTGCTATCAACATACAAAACTGGTCTTTCAGAAAGGTTAAACTATCTATATATAGAGCATTCCACTGGAGAATTTGTGCCTAATTAGATAGAATTATAAATTTATTATATTGACCATTATTTCAATAATTTAAATTTTCTGACATAATAATGAGTGCTTTGAACCCAGGAGGTTTTAATTTTTAATTTTATTCATTTTTCAAGATGTGGCCATCACTGATATTTATTGCCCATCTTTAATTGCTATTGGAAAGGTGGCAGTGAGTCACCTTCTTCAATTAATTTACAGAAATGATCACTGAATCATGGAGATAATTCACAAAACACCAAATATTGCTGTAGAAGATCTAAGTAATCACATTTAATCATGAAAAAAGCCAGCAGATTATTGCAGATGCAACAGCAAAGATGGATCTTGTGCTAAACCTGACATCTACACACATGCAGTCTCCAGCAGGGATTCTCAGGAATGTGGTGAGGATAATACGGGGCTGAAATTCATGAGATATGACAAAGGTCTTTGGTATCTGGGGAATGATGCCCCTGAAAGATGACATACAATGTCTGGTGGAAGTGTGCCTGGAAGGTCATGTTTGACTAATCTTCTTGAATGTTTTGAAGAGGTTACTAGGGAAATTGACGAGGGTAAAGCAGTGGATGTTGTCTATATGGACTTTAGTAAGGCCTTTGACAAGGTTCCTCGTGGAAGGTTAGTTAAGAAGGTTCAACTGTTGGGTATAAATGCAGGAGTAGCAAGATGGATTCAACAGTGGCTGAATGGGAGAAGCCAGAGGGTAATGGTGGATGGTTGTTTGTCGGGTTGCAGGCAGGTGACTAGTGGGATGCCTCAGGGATTGGTGTTGGGTCCTTTGTTGTTTGGCATGTACATCAATGATCTGGATGAAGATGTGGTAAATTGGATTAGTAAGTATGCAGATGATACCAAGATAGGGGGTGTTGTGGATAATGAAGAGGTTTTCCAAAGTCTACAGAGTGATTTAGGCCATTTGGAAGAATGGGCTGAAAGATGGCAGATGGAATTTAATGCTGATAAATGTGAGGTGCTACACCTTGGCAGGACAAATCAAAATATGACGTACATGGTAAATGGTAGGGAATTGAAAAATACAGATGAACAGAGGGATCTGGGGAATAACCGTGCATAGTTCCTTGAAGGTGGAATCTCATATAGATAGGGTGGTAAAGAAAGCTTTTGGTATGCTAGCCTTTTATAAATCAGAGCATTGAGTATAGAAGCTGGGATGTAATGTTAAAATTGTACAAGGCATTGGTGAGACCAAATCTGGAGTATGGTGTACATTTTGGTCGCCCAATTATAGGAAGGATGTCAACAAAATAGAGAGAGTAGAGAGGAGATTTACTAGAATGTTGCCTGGGTTTCAACAACTAAGTTACAGAGAAAGGTTGAATAAGTTAGGTCTTTATTCTCTGAAGCGCAGAAGGTTAAGGGGGGACTTGATAGAGGTCTTTAAAATGATGAGAGGGATAGACAGAGTTGATGTGGATCAGCTTTTCCCTTTGAGAATAGGGAAGATTCAAACAAGAGGACATGACTTGAGAATTAAGGGACAGAAGTTTAGGGGTAACATGAGGGGGAACTTCTTTACTCAGAGAGTGGTAGCGGTGTGGAATGAGCTTCCAGTGGAAGTGGTGGAGGCAGGTTCGTTGGTATCATTTAAAAATAAATTGGATAAGCATATGGATGAGAAGGGAATGGAGGGTTATGGTATGAGTGCAGGCAGGTGGAACTAAGGGAAAAAAGATGTTCGGCACGGACTTGTAGGGCCGAGATGTCCTGTTTCCGTGCTGTAATTGTTATACGTTATATGGAAGTGGCCATTGTGTACCAACACTGCTCTGAAAGAAAGGTCTCGACCCGAAACGTCACCCATTCCTTCTTTCCAGAGATGCTGCCTGTCCCACTGAGTTAATCCAGGATTTTGTGTCTATCTGCTCTGAAAAGAGCACTTTGGAGTCAGAGCTATCTAGCTGTTCTAGAGCATGAATCACAAAATGCTAGCAGGCAGGCCCAACGTGGTGAAGAAAGAGCATTTTGGCCTTTATAGCATATAGATTGGAATTTTTAAATAAGGAGGTGTACAGGGTGCAATTGTACAGGGTGTAATTGTAAAGGGTGCTGTTTTGGTCCCTTTATTCAAAAAAATGAGTAACATTGGAGGCAGTACAAATGAGATTTACCACGCTAGTTCAGAGGATGAGGTGATGATCCTACCAAAAGAAAATAAATAGTTTTGGGCCCGTATTCTTTGGAGATTAAAAGAATGAATGGGTGACCATATTGAAAAATATAAGATCCTATGAAGGCATGACAGGAGAGATGTTTCATTAATGGCAGAGTCTTGAACAAAGGTACCTAACTACACGATAACAGAGCAGTCATTTAAAACTGAGATTTACAGTAATATCGTCTCTCAGAGGGAAGTGAATCTCTGCAATTCTCTATCATAATGTCATAAGTAATAGGAGCAGAATTAGGTCACTCAGCCCATCAAGTCTACTCCGCCATTCAATCCTGGCTAATCTATCTCTCCATCCAAACCGCAACGCCCTGCATTCTTCCCATAACCCCTGACAACCGTGCTAATCAAGAATCAAGAATCTATCTAGCTATGCCTTAAATATCCATTGAGTTGGCCTCCATAGTCTTCTGTGGCAAAGATTTCCACAGATTCTCCATCCCCTGACTAAAGAAATTCCTTCTCACATTCTTCCTAAACAATTGTCCTTTAATTCTGAGGATATGAACTCTGGTCCGAGACTCTTCCACAGATGGAAATATCCTCTCCACATCTACTAAATCCACGCATTTCACCATTCTGTATGTTTTAATGAGATGCCCTCTCATCCTTCTAAACTCCAGCGAGTACAAGCCCAGTGCCGTCAAATGCTCATCATCTGTTAACCCACTTATTCCTGGGATCATTCTTGCAAACCTCCTCTGGCCCCTCTCCAGAGCCAGCATACCCTTCCTCAGATATGGGGCCCAAAATTGCTCACAATACTCAAAATGCGGTCTGGCAAGTGCCTTATAGAACCTCAGCATTACATCCCTGTTTTTGTATTCTAGTCCTCTTGAAATAAATACTAGAATTTTGTTTGTCTTCCTTACTACCGATTTGACTTGCAAATTAACTTTTTGGGAATCCTGCACCAGAACTCCCAAGTCCCTTTGCACCTGTGATTTCTGGAGTCTCCCCATTTAAGAAATAGTTTACAGCTTTATTCCTACCACCAAAAATGCATGACTCCACAGTTTGCTGCACTATATGCCATCTGCCACTTCTCTGCCCACTCTCTCGTCCTGTCCAAGTCCTTCTGCAGAGTCCCTGCTTTCACTACACTATCTGCCCCTCCACCTATTTTCATATCAACAGCACTTGGCCACAAAGTCTTCAATCCACCTCATCCAAATCAATAATATACAACGTGAAGAGTAGTGGCCCCAGCACCGTCTCCTGCGGAACTCCGCTAGTCTCTCTCAGCTAACCAGAAAAAGCTCTGTTTATTGCCACTGCCATCCAAGCCAACCGCTTTCTGAAAATCTAGGTAAATCTGGGTCCTGGCAGGTTGTGGAAAGTGAATCATAGGAAGTATTTAATGAGGCAGTGGATCTAGGAATAGAAGGCTGTGGAGAAATGGCACAGAAGAGGAAGGGATGAGAGTATGGCTCAACCATAATCACCTTAAACGTTTCGGAAGACTTGAAGTGTCTGTGAGTCTACTCCTGCTATTTTCCCTGTGTTTGTGTATTCTAAACATAGAATATAATGTGCTATTTTCCATTTTTGTTTCAAAATGAACCGATTCATTGTGTGTGTTTAAAGCCTGTACATAATTCATTCTGTAATATTCACTACCTTTGCTTTAGCACAATATAATTTACTTTAATGACATGATTCTGACAACTGTTTGGCATCAAATTATATTTAGTGTGCAATGTTGAAGGAATACAACATTTTATGAAGCCAAGTAATTATAGTGTATCTGAACATAGGGGAGAGTAGAATTCAGAAAATAATGGAAAAGGTTACAATGAATTATTACCTTTGGCAAAACTGAATGGAATTTGTTATCAGTTTCTTTAATCCGCAATAGAATGGAAAAAAGTCCATACAACATCCAAATTGAACATAGAAACATAGAAACATAGGAAATAGGTGCAGGAGGAGGCCATTTGGCCCTTCGAGCCAGCACTGCCATTCATTGTGATCATGGCTGTTCGTCCCCAATCAATAACCCGTGCCTGCCTTCTCCCCATATCCCTTGAATCCACTAGCCCCTAGAGCTCTATCTAACTCTCTCTTAAATCCATCCAGTGATTTGGCCTCCCCTGCCCTTTGTGGCAGGGAATTCCACAAATTCACAACTCTCTGGGTGAAAAAGTTTTTTCTCACCTCAGTCTAAAATGGCCTCCCCTTTATTCTAAGACTGTGGCCCCTGGACTCTCCCAACATTGGGAACATTTTTCCTGCATCTAGTTGGCCAGTTCTTTTATAATTGGATATGTTTCTATAAGATCCCCGTTCATCCTTCTAAACTCCAGTGAATACAAGCCTCGTCTTTTCAATCTTTCCTCATATGACAGTCCCGCCATCCCAGGGATCAATCTCGTGAACCTACTGCCTCAATCACAAGGATGTCCTTCCTCAAATTAGGAGACCAAAAACTGTACACAATACTCCAGGTGTGGTCTTACCAGAGCCCTATACAACTGCAGAAGAACCTCTTTACTCCTATACTGAAATCCTCTTCTTATGAAGGCCAACATTCCATTAGCTTTCTTCACTGCCTGCTGTACCTGCACGCCAACTTTCAGTGACTGGTGTACAAGGACACCCACATCTCGCTGCACCTCCCCCTTATCGAACCTAACCCCATTGAGATAATAATCTGCACCTTTAATTTTTGCCGCCAAAGTGGATGACCTCACATTTATCTATATTATACTGCATCTGCCACACATCTGCCCACTCACTCAACCTGTCCAGGTCACCCTGCAACCTCCTAACATCTTCTTCACAGTTCACACTGCCACCCAGCTTTGTGTCATCTGCAAACTTGCTAGTATTGCTCCTAATTCCTCTTCCAAATCATTAATATATATGGTAAACAGTTGCGGCCCCAACACCGAGCCTTGCGGCACTCCACTGGCCACTGCCTGCCATTCTGAAAAGGACCCATTCACACCTACTCTTTGCTTCCTGTCTGCCAACCAATTTTCTATCCATGTCAGCACCCTACCCCCAACACCATGAGCTCTAATTTTAGTCACCAGTCTCTCGTGCGGGACATTATCAAAAGCTTTCTGAAAGTCCAGATACACTACATCCACTGGCTCCCCTTCATCCATTTTACTTGTCACTTCCTCAAAAAATTCTAGAAGATTAGTCAAGCATGATTTCCCTTTCATAAATCCATGTTGACCTGGACTAATTATTTTACTGCTATCTAAATGCCCCATTATTACCTCTTTAATAATTGACTCCAGCATCTTTCCCACCACCGAAGTCAGGCTAACTGGTGTGTAATTCCCCGTTTTCTCTCTCGCTCCTTTCTTGAAAAGTGGGATAACATTAGCTATTCAATCCACAGGAACCGATCCTGAATCTATTGAACATTGGAAAATGATCACCAATGCATCCACTATTTCTAGAGCCACCTCCTTGGGGAACCTGGGATGCAGACCATCCGGCCCAGGGGATTTATCATCCTTCAGTCCCATTAGCCTACCCAATACTATTTCTCGCCTTATGAAAATTTCTTTCAGTTCCTCTAAAATATAATACATTTTAAATGTTTATTCGTTTTCCTGCAAAAAAAAATTAAATTCATTATTTAAAACAATCTAATACTGGGAAATCTGAAAATATTCAGCAACTGTCATTGCTAATTTGGTTCCTTAAACACAAGAACAATAACAGTGATATCATTAAGGCTTTATAGAATTCCCAGTGGAAGCTGTCTACTACCTGCTGCCTTTTGGCTAACTGCCAATTTGTAAGTACAGTGCAGTAAGAAATAGCTTAAAATAATGTTGCAGTTTGACAGCAAGAACATATCTTCTTAGATAATGAAGCTAACTAGCATTTTCCAAGTGAAAAGGTCTTAGCGTGCAGGCCTTTTTTGCTTGCTATAGTTGAGCTTGGGGACCTGAGGTTTTGTTGTGACAGTTTCTTATTAATAAGACAGAATGAACTCCTTTCAAGTTCTACAGGAAAATGCCAATCCTGGTTGCACGTTTTAAGTATTTAGCAATTAGGGACGTTTCAGCTTACATTTTTAAGACTATCTTCCTTTGGGGCGTTTTAAGAATATTGAATGACATGAGTTTGGAGCTGGCTGTGTTTTTGAACTGGTGGTGTTTCTGGAAGTCAACTCCTACAGCAGTGTTTAATTCAGGTTTATGTGGGCAACCTCCTGCAAGTAAGTGGGAGAAGGCTTTTAATATTTAAATGGAACACTTTTGATAAGATGTTCAATGGGATTTAAATTAAATGCAAAATACTTGGATTTGCCTGGCTTCTGGAAAGTGGCCATTGAAACAAAAAATGAAAACATTTAAAACCCTGTGGCAATTCATGAGTTTTGCTGGCTGCAGCTAATGGTTCCAAAGTGAGCTGTGGAGATTCAAACACTGCCAAGCTTATGTGAACCCACTGCAGATCACCTTCTCTGTTACATAGAACATAGAGCATAGAACATAGAACAGTACAGCACGAGGACAGACCCTTTGGCCCACAATGTCTGTGCCGAACATGATACCAAGACTGCTGCGTACAAAGCCATACTGACTGTCCGTAATTAACCCATTATTTTCCAAATGGGGGTAAATCGTATCCTGAAGAATCCTCTCCAATAGTTTTCTTACCACTGATGTGGAGCTCCCAGGCCTATAATTCCCTTGATTCTATCTACTTACCTTATTAAATATAGGATCACCATTAACTACTCTCCTGTCCTTCAGGACCTCACGTGGCTAGAGAAGATGCAAAGTTACTTGTTAACACTCCCGCAATCTCCTCTCTTGCCTCTCTCCATAAGCTAGGATAGATCTCAGCAGATCCTGGGGATTTATCCACCTTGAAGTCCTCAGTGTTCTCCATGTCCTTCTCCTTGGTGAAAAGAGATGCAAAGTGCTTATTTAGTACTGTGCCTACATCCCCAGACTCCAAACACAAATTTTCTCCTTTATCCCTGAGCGGCCCAATCTCCATCCACTTACCCTCTTGTTTTTAATGGGTATAATGTGGTATAAAGAGCTTTTGGATTTTATTTAAACCAACTCATGAAAGTCATTTTGTCCCTCCTAATTTCAGACTTGATTTCTTTCCTCCTTTCTTTGTATTTCTCAAAGGCCTCGCTTTGATTCCATCCTTTTAAATCTTGCATGTGCTTCCTTTTTCTTTTGAACCAAATTTCCAACCTCTTTGTCAGCTAAAGAGCCTGTCCCACGAGCATGTGACTCCATGCGGCAAGCGCGACCTAACGTGGTCGCTTGAGCCAAACGGCCTTGTGTGGCCGGCCCCACTTCGATCGCCGGAGCCGTATGGAGTTGTGCGGATCTGATCCCGACATCGCGCTGGGTTCCAAAAAACTGACCGTGTTCAAAAATTCCGCGCGGCAATGGCCTGCTGGCCCGCAGCCACCCTCCTTACTCGAACATGTTAGTTCTAAATTATGATCAACTGGCCTTTAAACGACTCCCACATGTCGGATGTAGACTTACCCAATTAAAATTGTTCTCAATATACCTTCCCAGCCACCTGGTTAATAACACTATAGTGTTTTTACTCCAATTCAATATCTGCCCACAAGGTTCAGCTTTCTCCCTATACAAACAATCTTATAACTTGTTTTGACCGCTTTCCCTAAAATGCTCTTCCACTGAAACACCAGTCACCTGGCCATGCTCATTGGACCTTGTGTTGGAAAATGAACATGTCAATATTGGGGAAGTTAAAGTCACCCACAAAGCCAACCCAGTTGCTTTGGCATCTTCCAGTAATCTGTCTAAATAACTGTTCCTCTATTTCCAGAATGCTATTGGGGTGGGATGGGAGGGGCTATGGTACAATCCCATTAGAGTGCTTGCACATTTCTTATTTCTAAGCTCTACCCACATTGTCTCAATGGACAAACTCTCCAGCATGTCCTCACTGATTCAAGAAACCGAGATAGCAAGAGGTAAAACATTATGATGCAATGAGTCGTCTGAATTTGGTTGCATTTCTCAACACAGCAGATAGTGGATGATTTTGGATTTGATTGCAGCTTTCAAAGGGAAATTAGATTAAAATTTGACAGAGATATGTGGAAAGAGCAGTGGTTTAGGTCTGAATTGGCTGAAATTTGTACTCTCAACGGATGGTCCATTTAGTGATAGAGCTCAAGGAGGTAATCATTGAATATTTACCTCTCAGGGTTCATTAAGGTGGGTTCCATCCTGAATGCTATGTGTTCCTTGCAATTCCTGGTGCTAAGTGCTTGAGATTACAGCTGCTTCATGTTTGCTTCTAAGAACAGTGGGAGGCAGGTTGCATAGAAACATAGAAACATAGAAATTAAGTGCAGGAGTAGGCCATTCGGCCCTTCGAGCCTGCACCACCATTCCATATGATCATGGCTGATCATCCAACTCAGTATCCCGTACCTGCCTTCTCTCCATACCCTCCTGATCCCCTTAGCCACAAGGGCCACATCTAACTCCCTCTTAAATATAGCCAATGAACTGGCCTCAACTACCTTCTGCGGGAGAGAATTCCAGAGATTCACCACTCTCTGTAACATTTTCTTAACTGTATTAGATTCTTACTTAATGTCACAGAATATTAAGCTTGCCACCAGCTATGCCTGGCCATCTTTGAAAGTAAAACATATAAAAAAGAAGCCTAATCTATATTACTAAAAGTAAGATCTTGACCACTTCCTGTTTTTCTGTTTCATGAGTATAGAAGAAACGCTGCCACTTACGGCTGTGATTTTTGTCCAGCTTACTCAGTCCCCCTCCGCTGCACGACAAGACGATTTTTCACATCGATGAAACATAAAGGAGTTATTAATGTTTAAAAAATGTTGACATTCTCCCTGCTGCCCCTGCTGGTGGGAGGGGGGAGAGACTATCAAACCTGGTTCGGTTGAAAGGAAATAGTAAAAATTGGAAAGAGCCATGGTTTTCAAGGGAAATTGCACACTTGGTTCAGAAAAAGAGAGAGATCTACAATAATTATAGGCAGCATGGAGTAAATGAGGTGGTTGAGGAGTATAAAGAATGTAAAAAGAAACTTAAGAAAGAAATTAGAAAAGCTAAAAGAAGATATGAGGTTGCTTTGGCAAGTAAGGTGAAAGTAAATCCAAAGGGTTTCTACAGATATATTAATATCAAAAGGATAACGAGGGATAAAGTTGGTCCATTAGAGAATCAGAGTGGACAGCTATCGACAGAGCCAAAAGAGATGGGGGAGATATTGAACAATTTCTTTTCTTCGGTATTCACCAAGGAGAAGGATATTGAATTATGTGAGGTAAGGGAAACAAGTAGAGTAGCTATGGAAACTATGAGGATTAAAGAAGAGGAAGTACTGACACTTTTGAGAAATATAAAAGTGGATAAGTCTCCAGGTCTGGACAAGATATTCCCTACGACATTGAGGGAAGTTAGTGTAGAAATAGCAGGGGCTATGACAGAAATATTTCAAATGTCATTAGAAATGGGAATAGTGCCGGAGGATTGGCGTACTGCGCATATTGTTCCATTTGCTTAAAAAAGGGTCTAAGAGTAAACCTAGCAATTATAGACCTGTTAGTTTGACGTCAGTGGTGGGCAAATTAATGGAAAGGTTACTTAGAGATAATATATATAAGCATCTGGATGAACAGGGTCTGATTAGGAACAGTCAACATGAATTTGTGCCTGGAAGGTCATGTTTGACTAAACTTCTTGAATTTTTTGAAGAGGTTACTCGGGAAATTGATGAGGGTAAAGCAGTGGATGTTGTATATATGGACTTCAGTAAGGCCTTTGACAAGGTTCCTCACGGAAGGTTGGTTAAGAAGGTTCAATGGTTGGATATTAATGGTGGAGTAGCAAGATGGATTCAACAGTGGCTGAATGGGAGATGCCAGAGAGTAATGGTGGATGGTTGTTTGTCAGGTTGGAGGCCAGTGACTAGTGGGGTGCCACAGGGATCTGTGTTGGGTCCACTGTTGTTTGTCATGTACATCAATGATCTGGATGATGGTGTGGTAAATTGGATTAGTAAGTATGCAGATGATACTAAGATAGGTGGGGTTGTGGATAATGAAGTAGATTTTCAATGTCTACAGAGAGATTTATGCCAGTTGGAAGAGTGGGCTGAAAGATGGCAGATGAAGTTTAATGCTGATAAGTGTGAGGTGCTACATCTTGGCAGGACAAATCAAAATAGGACATACATGGTAAATGGTAGGGAATTGAAGAATGCAGGTGAACAGAGGGATCTGGGAATAACTGTGCACAGTTCCCTGAAAGTGGAATCTCATGTAGATAGGGTGGTAAAGAAAGCTTTTGGTGTGCTGGCCTTTATAAATCAGAGCATTGAGTATAGAAGTTGGGATGTAATGTTAAAATTGTACAAGGCATTGGTGAGGCCAATTTTGGAGTATGGTGTACAATTTTGGTCGCCTAATTATAGGAAGGATGTCAACAAAATAGAGAGAGTACAGAGGAGATTTACTAGAATGTTGCCTGGGTTTCAGCAACTAAGTTACAGAGAAAGGTTGAACAAGTTAGGGCTTTATTCTTTGGAGCGCAGAAGGTTAAGGGGGGACTTGATAGAGGTCTTTAAAATGATGAGAGGGATAGACAGAGTTGACGTGGATAAGCTTTTCCCCACTGAGAGTAGGGAAGATTCAAACAAGGGGACATGACTAGAGAATTAAGTGACAGAAGTTTAGGTGTAACATGAGGGGGAACTTCTTTACTCAGAGAGTGGTGGCTGTGTGGAATGAGCTTCCAGTGAAGGTGGTGGAGGAAGGTTCGTTTTTATCATTTAAAAATAAATTGGATAGTTATATGGACGGGAAAGGAATGGAGGGTTATGGTCTGAACGTAGGTATATGGGACTAGGGGAGAATACATGTTCGGCACGGACTAGAGGGGTCGAGATGGCCTGTTACCGTGCTGTAATTGTTATATGGTTATATGGTTATATGGAAGTGTTGTGCCTCAGTCAGTCTCTGCAAGATGGGGGAAGTGAGAGGGTCACGTCTCTCAGTTTGAGCTGTGAATAACACTGAACACGTGTCTACTAAACTGTGAGTGTGGTTTTACAGATCTTGAGTGCCCTTAATGTGGTTTGAAAATGAAAATGTGGTTGGTTTGAAGTAAAAGCACTGCAAATGGTTGGGTGGGGTATTAGACTGAAGTGAAAAAGCACTGCAAATGGTTGAGTGGGATATTGGGTTGAAGTAAAAAGCACTGCAAATGGTTGGTTTGGGGTTTTTGGTTGAAGTAAAAAACACTGCAAATGGTTGGTGGTCCAAACTTGACAACTTCCTGTTTGCACTGTATATTAATTTTAGATAAACCCTACCGCTTACGGCTGTGATTTTTGGCCATCTTACTCAGTCCCCCTCCGCTCATCAGGTGCAGAGGATTCTTCCCATCAATGAAAAATTAAAGTGTTATTAGTGTTTCAAAAATGTTGAGAAACTCTCCCTTGTCAATCACACCATACTACCAGTCCCTTCATCCAACACACCCAACCAGTGCTTCAAAAGCCCCCCCCCCCCCCCCCCCCCCCCCCCCCCCCCCCCCCCCACTGGCCACCAATATTGGAATTGGGTGGAGAGTGGAATATTGTGTTGGGGGAGCAGCCCACCTATGTGAACATGGGACCCAACGGACCCCACTTAATCTAGTTAGTTAATATATTTGATAAAATATGCTCAAAGTATGAAGAAAGACAAATGATTTTTTTGGAAAATAAATAATATCATCCATCACCGTGACCTGTCAAATGCCATTTGATGAAAGGGGTGGGATTCCCAGTGCAAAGTTGTGAGCTGTAACGAACAGTTAAAAGTAAGCTAATGACCTGCCCTATAAATGGGGGTTGTGAATGATCAAAGACAAAGACTTAATTAAAAATATTTACGGCATAGCAGTGCTTCAAAAATTCAGCCCTTTCTAATTTAATTTGGTTAAGTGACAGATGTGAAGTGGTTTCACACCAGTTAGACAAAGAATATCGATGCCATCTGCAATTAATGCTAATATATTCACTCGGTTTTCATGCTACCCACAGGCTATGGTGTCCTTGCTCACCACTGAGATGTTTCTATGCCTACCACGATCCCAGTAGAGACTGAGAAACAGGAAAGAGCATTTCATAATTTTTCTGGAGACTACCAGTAACGTATGCCACTGAGTCATGTCCACCACGCACTTCAACCGATCCAACACAGAATTAAAGAGCTTCGCCAAAGAGAAGTTAGTTAAGATTTCACAAAGATGGATTTCAACAGTACTCAACATTTAGTATTAACACAGCTTTCCACAACCGTTTGACAGTTCTATTGCAAAGCATGTTGCAGTGGGATATTTCACCAGGGGTCTAATGTAATTAAATTCTGATATCCTGAAGTCTACCAGAAGTGCACCGTACTTTATTGGCTATCTGAATTTCTACTTTTGCCACTCCTTGCATGTTTTAAAGCCTTTCAGGCTTGTAATACTAATATTGCTCAATAAACTAAAATGGAGCCCTTCATGTAAATCATATGTTTTGAAATAACTTAGCACAAAAAAAGATGAATCAGAACTCAAATAAGTAATCTTGCAAAAATTACATAACCACAAAGTGTGACGTCTCCTAGAATGTAAAGGGGTAAAAATAATTGCAAATTATAGTGTAGTTTAGTTCAGAGATACAGCATGGAAATAGGCCCTTCGGCCCATCGAGTCAATGCTGACTAACCTGTACACTAGTACTATACACACTAAGGACAGCTTGCAATTATACCAGCCGATTAGCCTACAAAGTTCTACATCTTTGGAGTGTGGGAGGAAACCAGAGATCCAGAGATCCCGGAGAAAACCCACGCAGGTCACGGGGAGACAGTATAAATTCCGCAAATACACCACCTATAATCAGGATCAAACCTGGGTCTCTCGCGCTGTAAGGCAGCAACTCTACCTCTGTCCGACCATGACGGAAGAATGACGCGCATTCTTCTCAATCTGGAAACTCTTCCACTCCTTCGTGGGTATGGGATGTGACATGGCAAATGTTACGCCCCTATTCAAAAAATAACTCAAAACAAACAACACACCAGGTTGTGAAAAAAAATTGCAGTCAATAACATGGGGCAATGTAAATTATTTTTGAAATAACATTTGTTAAGACATAGAAGTAAGCATGAATGGTTGAAGGAAAATAACACTTGACTAACATAATTAAGAGGACTGATGAAGATTGTCTGAACATGCACCATTTGTAAAGTCATTTGACAAAGCACCACAGTAGACCAATCAGTAAAATTGAAGATCATAAGATCACACTTACAAGATCACAGTGGATGCAAAATGATCCAAGGATAACAAGCTGACAATTATTTTTTGTCAACCAATTGGAAAACATTTACGGTTGTTCTCCAGGTATTTGGATGCAAACCGGTGATCCCTTTGACCTGAAAGAATATCAAGCAAGGAAGTGATTTCAAGCTTTACTGATGTAAATGCAATGAACGGTGAGGAGAATTGTAACAAACGTCAAATGGAAACAGGCAGACGGTTAAAATAGACACATGCACAGTGTGCTGTGATTTGGCTTTGTAGCGCAAGGGGGGAATTAAATGGAACAATTGTAAAGGACTACAGAAACAGAGACAAGCTGAGTATTTACGCACACCTGAGAGTATTAGAACAACGTGAAATGGCAGTTTGAAAATCTTTGATCTTTATAAAAATAGTACCGAAGCAAAACAATTACACATCCTTCACATGATAATAGAAGCACACTATTTGGAATATTTTATCTAATTCTGTTCTCACAATCACACACAATACACAATACAATTTATTTGTCATTTGGACCCCGTTGAGGTCCAAACGAAATGTCGTTTCAGCAGCCATACATTACAAAACGAAAAATACCTGAGACACAACACAATTTACACAAACATCCATCACATCGCTGTGATGGAAGGCAAAAAAGCTTATCTCTCCACTGCACTCCCCCCGGATGTCAGAGTCAAAGTCAAAGCCCCCGGCTGGCGTTGGTGATTTTCCCGCGGCCATTAAAGCTACGCCGGGTAATGCAAGGTCGCGCATTGGGTCTTGTTGTTGGAGCCCCGGCGGGCGCTCGCAAAGTCCCGCGGCCATTCCAAGCCGCGCGGGGCGGTGATGTAAGGCCCCGCTCCAGGTGCTCTTCAACCCCGCAACTCGGGCAGGAGAAGTCGCTGTTGCGGAAGCCCCGAAAAGCGGTCTCCCACCAGGGACCCGCGGGCTCCCAGTGTTGCCGTCCGCCAGACCCGCAGTTGCAGCCTCCGAATCTCCGGGGGTCGGGTTGCAGCAGCGCTTCACCACAGCTCCACCCGCTCCGGACTCGGCCAGCCCTGTGACGGTGAGTAGTCCGCAGCTCCGCAACTGGAGCCCCAGGTCGTTCCTGTTGGAGGCCGCTCCACGTTGCAGCCCCAACGACAACGGAGACCCGACAAGAGAAGGTCCTCACTTTAGCTAGATGGTGCAAAGTTAAGAAGCATCTGGACAATCTCCTAAATAACCATGGCATTAAGTAGGCTATGGATTAACTGATGAGAAAGGATTAGTATAGAAAGGTGCTGGTAATAATAATAATAATAATAATAATAATAATAATAATAATAATAATAATAATAATAATAATAATAATAATATATTTTATTGTCATTGCACATAAGCGCAAGAGATTTGGAATGCAGCTTCCATCCGATGTCATAACATAAATAACTAATAACATTTTGATTTAGATATCCCCAGAACATGGGTTGTAAAAAGAACAGTAAAATAGTCAAAACAGTTCAAACAGACTTGGTAGGCCAAAGGGTCTGAATCTATGGTGCTAAGATTCATTGGATAGTCGAAGTGAGACTTTGAAAATGTGCCTGAGGATCATTCTGTGACTAGTGGTGTGCCTCGGGGTTCGGTGCTGGACCCATTACTGTTTGTCATCTATATCAATGATTTGGATGAGAACATACACGGCATGATTAACATGTTATCTGAAGAAGGGTTTCGGCCCGAAACGTCGCCTATTTCCTTCGCTCCATAGATGCTGCTGCACCCGCTGAGTTTCTCCAGCATTTTTGTGTACCTTCGATCTTCCGGCATCTGCAGTTCCTTCTTGAATACATGATTAACATGTTTGCAGTTGATATAAGAGTGGGTGGTTTTGCAGATAGTAAAGATGGTTGTGAAAAATTCCAACAGCATCTTGATCGATTGGCCAGGTGGGCTGAGGAATGGTTGATGGAATTAAATACAAAGAAATTTGAGGTGTTGCTTTTTTGGGAAGTCTATCAAGGGCAGGCCCTACACAGTAAATGGTAGACCTCTGGGGAGTGCTGTAGAACAGAAATATTTAAGAGTGCAGGTGTATGGATCCTTGAAGGTCGAGTCACAGGTAGATAAGGTGGTCAAAAAGGCTTTTAGCACATTGGCCTACATCAGTCAGAGTATTGAGTATAGAAGTTGGAAGGTCATGTTGCAATTGTATAAGACATTGTGTTCTGGGCACCATGTTATAGGAAATATGTTGTCAAGCTGGAAAGGTTATGGAGAAGATTTACGAGGATATTGCCAGGACTAGAGGGTTTGAACTATAGGGAGAGGTTGAGTAGACAGGAACTGTTCCTTGGAGCACAGGAGGATTATGGGTGATCTTATTGAAGTGTATAAAATCATGAGATAAATATATGCACAGAGTCTCTTGCCCAAAGCAGGCGAATCAAGGACAAGAGGACATAGGTATAAGGTGAAGGGGAAAAGATTTAATAGGAATATGAGGGGTGCAGATCAAACAGTATTGCTGATTTGATCTGTGTCTGGTTTTGCTGCTGATGACCTGATCCATAATCCATGTCAGGTTTTCCACCCCATCACCACCTTGTGGCATGCGGACAGCCATGTTGTTTTTTAGTTTTCAGAGCCTAAGGTACTCATCTCCATGATCTCTGAATATATATAAATTAAAGTACGTTATGCTATACATGTTATAATATATAATGACCCTGTATCATAAGTACTTTGCACATGATGTCAGAAGTTGGATTCAGTTTTAAGTTAATTTCCCTGACATCATGTTATTCCATGTCTTTGCCACTAACAATGATATCATCCATGATGATAGCACAAGCGTATCCATCAAACAGTTGCTCCATGGAGCATTGAAACACCTCACTGGCTGAATTAATGCCAAACGGCATGCACAAAAATCTGTAGCGGCCGAAAGCAGTGCTGAAGGTGGTACGCATAGATGATACATGATCCAGGGGAATCTGCCAGAAGGAGGTCTTGGCGTCTAATACAGAGAATACCATTGGCGTACCCATGTGGGCAGCTAATCCTCCAAGGTGCGCATGGGGTGATGGGGCAATTTGAGTGCGGTGTTCATGCCCCTTGGATTAATACATGTATGAATCTCCTGTTTATTCTTCTTTGTAGCAATAACCATCGAGACCACCCAGTCCGTGGGTTCTGACACAGGCTTGATAACTCCCAATACCACCATCCTGTCCAGTTCAGCTTTGACCCAGTCTCTCATGGCAATCGGTACACGCTGAGCAGGACGAACCTGTGTGCGGACATGGCGTCGAAGGACGAGAAGCCGAAGCAAAGAAGTGGAAGCCAAATAACCGAACGTAAACGAAGCCAAAATGCCAAGTAACTGAAAGCGTATGAAGCCGAAACACCAACTAACCGAAAGGGTGGGATGCCGAAATGCAAACTAACTGAAAGGGCGGGATACCTAAAAGCCAACTAACTGAAAGGCTGCGTCGCCTAAAAGCAAACTCTGGGACTGTAACTGGCACATGTTGGCCGGTGTGTGCAAGTTGGTCCGAAGGCTCATCACTATATCACTCTATGACTCTATGTCTCTATAAAATATCCCCAAAGACCTTCATCATCTTTGTCATGTGCTCCGCCCAGTGCTTCAAAGAGTTACTGTACCCGAATGAGTAGAACCTGCCCTGAGTGAAGCAGTAGATAACATTGAAAAGCTTGGTGATCTATCATCTTTAGTGACCACTTAGAACATAGAACTTAGAAGATAGATCATAGAACATAGAACATAGAAAAGTACAGCACAGGAACAGGCCCTCAGTCACAAGGTCTGTGCCAGACATGATCCATACTCCTCCATTCCCATGTGCCTCTCTAAAAACCTTTTAAACGCGACAATTGTATCTGCCTCCACCACTACCCCTGACAGCACATTCCAGGCATCCATCATCCACTGTGTAAAAATCCTGCCTCGCACATCTCGATTAAACATCGCCTCTTTCACCTGAAAGCTATGCCCTTCAGTCTTTGACGTTCTCACTGTGGCGAAAAAGGTTGTGACTGTTTACCTTATCAATGCTCTCATAATTTACCATAATATGCTTCTATTAGGTCTCCCCTCAACCTCTGATGTTCCAGAGAAACCAACCCAATTGTCGCTGAGAGTGTTCTTCCGACGCCGGAGTTCCATCATCCGGCGAGAGGGCCTGAAACATCGGGCTGCCATTGCAGCGACTGCAGAGGCCTCAATACGCACCGACCACGGATGAACAAGAGGAAGATGACTGAACTTTGTTGCCTACCCACAAAGTGAGAAACATTGATTCCGCTGTGGGGGGATGTTTTTATGTTTAATGTTAAATTCTATAGTGTTGTGTTTATCTTATTAATGCACTGCATGGTAACTCAAATTGCTCTGGTCTGTACAGCACTTTGGTCAATGTGGGTTGTTTTTAAATGTGCTTTATCAATAAATGTGATTGATTGAATGAATCCATCTGTCCAACCTCTCCTTATAGCTAATACCCCTTAATCCAGGAATAATTCAGGTGGTGTTCTGGTGTTTCCTGATTGTTATGGCATGGTGCACTTACAGAATTGGATGGATTGTTCACTGAATTTTAGATTGTCAGGAACATGAGGGTCTCTAAATAAAGACAGCAATGACTAGAATTGGCATCGTTGTGAGTTAACCTGCTGGAAAAAGCTTCCAATTTGATTTCAGCATTCTTAAAATTGTAGAAATTGTAGAAACAATGGGGCAATGCACCCTCTAATGAAATAATAATCACCGTTTAGCAAGGCCACAGTAACGATGGCCAATGATAATATATCAAAATTAATGCTCCAATAAAGCTGCCGCCCAGCCAGTAAATAAGCATTCCAACTAAACAGTATATATATTTATTAACGCAGATAAATGTAGCCTGACTGGAAAATTAGTTTGAAAATAATAATAGGAATGAATTTCCACATGGCTGGTGTGGCCACTGCTCTGGGGGATTTTTTTTATGAATGCACGTAAGCATGTAATGATATCTGGGCACTTAGTTACTGAAGAGTGGTAAAACTGGAATTGTGTCATAATCTCTATTAGGAACTATCACTATAGAGAAGGGGATAAAGAGAAACTGGTGATGAATTGATGAAATGCTTCACTGTAAGTGCAACTTTCTGCAACGTTCAGGAAATGCTTCCAAATTAAACAAAAATGGAAATGTGGATTGCTTTTTTTTTGCATTTGCTCAAAAGTTGACCAGGAAGTGGGTAGCTAGTGTTTATATTACCAAATGGGGTGTTTTTGTGTACTCCCAGCATCCTTTTTGTGAAAATCAACATTTTGAGGAGTGAACCAAGAAATAAAAACATTTTCATGTTATTTCTCCAAATGGGCCTTTACTCATTTTGGATAATTGCAGGAGAACGTGGATGGGTTGTCAATGGGCAGTATTCAGGCATTGTGGTTATCCCAATGCGGATTTCCTAAAGGGTTAGTCATTTACTTATCTTTCACTCCCCACTCCCAGGAACCTCATTTCTTGCACCAGTGACCCGGGTTAGAGCAGCATCTATGGAGAGAAGGAATAGGCGGCGTTTCAGGTTAAGATCTTTCTTCAGACTGATGTGAAGGGGTGGGGGGCACTCTGGCAATGGAGGAGGCCCAGGACCGAAAGACCAGAGTGGGAATGGGAGGGGAAGTGCTGAGCCACCAGGAAATCAGGTTAGTTATTGGGAACTGAGCGGAGGTGTTGGGCGAAGCGATCACCAAGCCTGCACTTGGTTTCGCCGATGTAGAGAAGTTGACACCTGGAACAGCGGATGTAGTAGACGAGGTTGGAGGAAGTGCAGGTGAACCTCTGCCTCATCTGGAAAGACTACTTGGGTCCTTGGATGGAGTCGAGGAGGGAGGTAAAGCGACGAGTAGCATTTCCAGCAATTGCAAGGGGAAGTACCCAGGGAGGGGGGTGGTTTGGGTGGGAAGGGCCAAATTGACTAGGGAGTTATGGAGGGAACGGTCGCAGCAGAGAGGAGAAAGGGGAGGAGATGGGAAGATGTGGCCAATGGTGGGATCCCGTGGGTGAGATTACTTCGTCCAACACCTCCGCTCAGTTCGCAATACCAACCTGATCTCCCGGTGGCTCAGCACCTCAACTCCCCCGCCCATTCCGAATCCAACCTTTCTGTCCTTGGCCTCCTCCATTGCCAGAATGAGGCCCAGTGCAAATTGGAGGAACAGCACCTCATATTTTGCTTGGGTAGTTTACACCCCAGCGGTATGAACATTGACCTCCAATTTCAGATAGTCCTTGCTTTCTCTCTCCTCCCCCCCCTTTCCATCTTTCCCACAAGCCTACTGTCTCTGCCTCTTCCTTTCTTTCTCCCGCCCCCAGACATCAGTCTGAAGAAGGGTCTCGACCTGAAACGTTGCCTATTCCTTCTCTCCATAGATGCTGCCTCACCCTCTGAGTTTCTCCAGCATTTTTGTCTATCGTCGAGGTTTGTAGGTTAATAGGCTTGGTATAAATGTAAAAAATTGTCCCAAGTATGTGTAGGATAGTGTTAGTGCATGGGGATCGCTGGTCAACGTGGACTCGGTTGGCCAAAGGGCCTGCTTCCTCGCTGTAACTAAAATAAACTAAAAGGCCAATCAGATGAGGAAACTCAGACCTTGATCATCCCATCCTAAAGATCACACGAGACTCAACCGTTTGATCGGGCAACAATCTCCCAAACTTCTCTGATGGCTCATTCTCCCTGGCCAATGGTGGGATCCCGTGGGTTCCCATGCTTCGTGTCAAACCTCCGCATCATTTTCGCAATAACCAACCTGATCTCCTCGGTGGCTCAGCACCTCAATCTCAACCCCGCCCATTCCGAATCCAACCTTTCTGTCCTTGGCCTCCTCCATTGCCAGAATGAGGCCCAGTACAAATTGGAGGAACATCACCTCATAGTTTGCTTGGGTAGTTTACACCCCAGCGGTATGAACATTGTCTGCTCCAATTTCAGATAGTCCTTGCTTTCTCTCTCCTCACCCCATTTCCAGCTTTCCCACAAGCCTACTGTCTCCGCCTCTTCCTTTCTTTCTCCCGCCCCCAGACATCAGTCTGAAGAAGGGTCTCGACCTGAAACGTTGCCTATTCCTTCTCTCCATAGATGCTGCCTCACCCTCTGAGTTTCTCCAGCATTTTTGTCTATCGTCGAGGTTTGTAGGTTAATTGGCTTGGTATAAATGTAAAAAATTGTCCCAAGTCAATAGTCAATAGTCAATAGTCAATAGTCAATTTAATTGTCATTTGGACCCCTGGAGGTCCAAACAAAATGCCGTTTCTGCAGCCATACATTACAAACAAATAGACCCCAGACACAACATAATTCACATTTTACATAAACATCCATCACATTGCTGTGATGGAAGGCCAAAAAAAACTTACAAGTATTTGTAGGATAGTGTTAGTGCATGGGGATCGCTGGTCAACGTGGACTCGGTTGGCCAAAGGGCCTGCTTCCTCGCTGTAACTAAAATAAACTAAAAGATCTCCACCACCTCTAATCTCTATCTCATCGCCAATCAGATGAGCACCAGAAACGCAGACCTTGATCATCCCAAATCCTAAACCTTGAGATCACACGAGACTCAACCGTTTGATCGGGCAACAATCTCCCAAACTTCTCTGATGGCTCATTCTCCCTGCCTCAATCTCACAAACCCCAACCCTTTCCCATCAATCAATGTCAAACTGCATCCAATTTTACCATTATACTTCTCTCAATCATCCTCACTGCCATATCCACCTCAATCTCAGACCCCTCCTCTTGTAGAATCCAAGAACAATCAAAAGTTGCAAAAGTTTCAAAAGCAAAAGCAGAGCAAGGTTTAAAGATGAGGAGGCAAATTTGGCATTGAAAAAACTCGTTGATATCTTGCATGCCAGGTGCTAGCTATAACTTATGTTGGCTGTGTTCTCTTCCCTTTGTCAGCAAATTCTAGGTTTGGATCCCAATCTAGTTACGTGAGCAGAAAACCTAAGTGGCTTGGCAGTAGTGTGTTTTAGAAGAGATGATGGCTCTGAGGCTAAACACAAAATGCTGGAGCAACTCAACGGGAGAAGCAGCATCTCTGGAGAGAAGGAATGGGTAACATTTCGGGTCGAGATTCTTCCCCAGTTCCTTCCTACATGTGATGAACTGAGGCATTGCATTCCACTCAGAAGAGTTTAAATGAACTCTATCCTTCTTAAGTGGTATTATCTTCAACTTCCTGGTAAATATATACCCCTCAACAAATCACAATAGCAGAGAAAATAGTGATTATCATATAACATTCTACAGGATTTACTGAAGTCAACTGGTAGTCTACATTACATTGGAGGCTGCTTTTCAAAAGTACTTTATTAGATGTAAGGTGGGTTGGGATATCTTAGTGTCTTTCTTACATTTGCTATGACAATTATACAAAAAACATACTGCAAGAAAGAAATAATGTTTCACTTTTAATAAAAAATAAATACTTTGTTACATAATATAAAGCATATAAATGCTGTTGATATGATGTAATTAAAATCATATTGAATATTTGGGGATTAATTTACGCTTTAAATGGATACATTTGATATATTGAGCTGGAAAATGTGCACTTGTTGCTTCCTTTGGTACTTTTCTTTGGATCAGAAGATTTCTGCACAAATTCCACAATAGAACTTTATTTTATTTTGTGTGAACTTTGTTTCATTTTTACACAATGTTTTAATTTATTGAACTTATTTTATTTTAGTTTGTTCATTATATTACTTAGTGAGCACTGTGTTTACAACCTGTTGTGCTGGTGCTGGAAGTAATGCCCCTGTACCACTTAGGAAACCTGAACGGAAACCTCTGGTGACCTTGCCCACGACCCAAGGTTTCCATGAGGTCACTGGAGGTTTTGGTCACTCTCCCTAATGGTCGAAAGTGGTTTCCGCGTGGTCGAGGCTTCATCTAGGTTGCTTCAATTCAACAAAACCAAAACCGGCCTCGACTAAAAATAGGTTGCCGTTTGGTCGAAGCCAGTGGAGTGGGGTCGCTATTTAATTACAGGCAGTCGAACGCCATCACCTTCGTTGACCGGCCATTTTGATTGGCTCATTGGAGTTTTCAGGACCTAGAAGACCTGCCGGTAGGTAAAATGCCCGCTAAATTTATTAAACTTCTTAAAACTGTCTCACTCCTTCTCCCCCCCCCTTCTCTCACCTTCTCCCCACTTCTCTCCCCCTTCTCCCCCCTTCTCTTTCCCCTCTCTCCCCTTCTCTTCTTTCTTTCTCTCTCCCCCTTCTCCCCCCTTTTCTCCCCCCCGCACTCTCTAAAGGACTTACCGTGCTCTTTCATCGCGCAGACAGCGCTCCTCCACTCTCCATGGCCCCCACCTTCGCAGTGTGTGTGTGTGTGTGTGCAAGGATCGTATAGGATCTCTGGTCGATAGATGCAGCTCAGGCTTCGGTTGATCCAGGTCGAGGCTTTTCAGGCGAGTGACGAAAACCTCCGGCAACCTCATGGAAACCTTGGGTGGGGCGCAAGGTCACCAAAGGTTTCCGTTCAGGTTTCCTAACTGGGACAGGGGCATAAGAATGTAATTGCTCCATTTCGGGAGATGACAATAAAACACTCTTGACTCGTGAATATGGTGGTGCTTGGACATAGTATTGACCTCCTCTACCATTCCATGCTATTTCTATTTTGTAAAGTCCTTCAGATCCTTTGCTGCCTGGCAGAATTTACCAGAAATTTACCATAAAGATCCTCTTTCCATATCCACAAACAGCCTTCTGTAATTCAGCCACTCTCACAATCAGCCACTCTCACAATTAAATCTGCATTGGGTTCCTGCTGCAGTTTTTCTCTGTGAATTTACACCTTCTTTTGATTTTGGATGCTGTGTTGTCTCCATCAAAGATATTCAATACAGGAAAACAAATGCAATTTGTGTTCCTAGCTATGAAACTTCACAACTTAAAAAAACCAAAAATATTTGTTACACTCACTGCATTGACTTAACTGTAAGGTATTCATTACGGTAATTATATAATCAGGAATTAATCAAAAATGCCTGAAATACTAACACCTTTTCTTTGCACCTTTTGCATTGCCATCTCACACCAGAGTTGCCTGAAGGCTTTCCGTTTCTTCCTTGAACAGAGGGTTAACCAGTTCATCTCCACCGATGCATTCATTCGCTCATTCTCACAATGGAAAACATTTTCTTCAATTTCGCTCACTTTCTCCAGATCAACCTACGTCTGCGGAAAACCCCCCAAAAAAACTATACAAATCAGTGTGTCGGTGTTACAAGGGAATAGGTTCAAGGATCTGACTAGTAGAACAGAAAAAGGCTCACTCGTCTCTTTAGTTGCAAATCAGTTATATTGGCAATTGGGGACAAAAACAATACTTGTCTCAGTAAGCACAGGGTCTATTTTACAGCAGCACACCTCTCTCTCTCTCTCTCTCTCTCTCGCTCTGCCTCCATCTGATCACGACTCAGCCCATCAGTGAACCCCTCTCCTACATGAACACATCAGATTTATTGGCAAGAAAGAGAATAAAAAGAATACTTGTCTTGGTATGCGTGGGGTCTGTTTTACAGCAGCACATGCCTCTCTCACTCCTGTCTCTCTCTCTCTCTCTCTACCTCCATCCACGGCACTGATCGCGACTCAGCCCATCGGTGAACCGTTCTCGTACATAAACTTGAACTAACTTCTGGCTTATGGGTGCCTGCCTTCATACAGGCAGGCGACGTCTGTACATGGAAATGGACAGCTGACATTTTGGGTGAAGACCCTTCATTTAGACATCTGAAATGTTCCTCTCTCTTGGACAGGGTTTCTGTGAGACCATCTCTCAGTCTGTTCAAATATGCCACTTTCAAGCTCACTTCCCCTCCTCTCTTCTGCTGGAGTGCTGTGAGACCCTTTCCTACTGCTCCCCTTCTGTGATTTTTACTGCTCTGTTCAGCATCTGCAGTTTCTTGTACCTCCATCTACTTCAGTCCACCCTGCCTCCTTCAAAGACTTCTTTCTATTCTCTCAGTTCCTCAGTCATATTTGTTCTGATGCCAAGATTTTGGAGTGCAGTTTATTGCACTGACTTATACAATTTCAGGTAACTTGCTTCCTCTAGTACTAGAAAAGGATGGTTCTGCTCTAGGTCTTTTCTCCGAGCCCCCGCCCCCACACACTCCCCACCCGCACACATGCCGGTGCAGCCCTAGTTGCTGGTGCCTCCGGGCTGATCCGAGGCCTGGCTCTGAGGGCGCCGATGGCTGATGCTCCTCCGGGGCACGCAAGAAGGGAGAGGAGCGGAAACCTCGAGATCCTGGGGAGGGAGAGTGGGGGAGGAGAGGGGATAGAGGGAGAGGAGGGGAGTTGGGAGGGGAGAGGAGTTATGGAGGAAGGGAGGGATTGACTGAGGGTAAGGGAAAGGAGAGGGAGAGAGGTGAGGGAGGGATTGGGGAAGGTAGGAGGACAGGGAAAAGAAGAGGGAGGAGGTGAGGAGGGGGGGGAGTAGGAGGTGGAGTAGGGGGAATAGAGGGGTGTAGTGCGGGTGGTGGGGAGTGTGAAATAGAGGGAGAGGAGGGCAGTGGGGGGGAGGTGAGGAGGGATAGTGGGGGGGATACTGGGAGGTGACGAGTGGGGGATTGAGGGATAGGTGAGGGTAGGGAGGGGAGAGGACTTATGGAGGGAGGAGGGAGGGAGTGACTGAGGGTAGGGGAAAGGAGAGGGAGAGAGGTGAGGGAGGGATTGGGGAGGGGAGGAGGAGAGGGGAAAGAAGAGGGAGGGTGAAGAGGAGGGGGAGAGCGTGTTAGGGATGAGGGGAAATGAGCTGCGCCTGTGCATATGGGGGCTGTTGGTGAGTGGTGGAATATTACGTTGGGGAACCAAGCCTCCTGTGTGACAGGGATCCAATTGGTCCCCACTTAGTCTAGTATTCTATAGATTCAGGGTCAGTTCCTGTGGATTAGAGCTAATGTTATCCAACTTTTTAAGAAACGCGGAAGAGAGAAAACGGAATTATAGACCTTTAGCCTGACATCAGTGGTGGGGAAGATGCTGGAGTCAATTATAAAAGATAAAATAGCTGCACATTTGGATAGCAGTAACAGGATCGGTCCGTGTCAGCATTGATTTACGAAGGGGAAATAATGCTTTACTAATCTTCTGGAATTTTTTGACGATGTAACTAGGAAAATGGACAGGGAGAGCCAGTGGATGTGGTGTACCTGGACTTTCAGAAAGCATTTGATAAGGTCCCACATAGGAGATTAGTGAGCAAAATTAGAGCATATGGTATTGGAGATAGGGTGCTGACATGGATAGAAAATTGGTTGGCAGACAGGAAACAAAGAGTATGGATTAACGGGTCCCTTTCAGAATGGCAGGCGGTGACTAGTGGGGTACCGCCAGGCTCGGTACTGGGACCGCAGCTATTTACAATATACATTAATGATTTAGATGAAGGGGTTAAAAGTAACACTAGACTAAGTGGGACCCGTTGGCCCAGCAGTAGGCAGTGGTAGGCCGCGACAACGATAGGCAGCGGCAATGGCAGCCGTAGGCGACGGCAGCGGAAGGCGCAGGCAGCGTTCCCACCCAATCCCCGATGGCCCCCGACAGTCCCCACCAGAAGCCGTACCCCTCCCCCGGCTGTAGGACGCTCCCTTCCTCCCCCACCACCCCCGACACAGGTGACGGGTTCCTGTTCTGACGCCCATGATACCCCCTCCTACCCTCACCGCCCCATTACCATTCCACCACTCACGCACTCACTCCATCCCCCCTCAACCCTCCCCCCAATAAACGTTTAGCAGTTATCCAGAGGCGCAGCCATACCCACCCATTGGGTTCCCATTGTGACGTAGAACACACAGGCATTACTGCTCAGGCACAGCTGACGGGCACGGCAAGTGGAAAAGGGATTTATTAAAGCTTAAAATGTGAATAACTTAAAATATAACAACAATTTAAACGTTAAAGATGAGATTTATTCAGTCCATTCTTTCTTGTTGTGTCTCTTGTTGTGTTCTGCAGACGGGGGAGGGGGATGGCTTCAGGCGGGGCCTGTCGGGGCCATTGGGGAGCGGGTGGGAGCACTGCCATGGCCTAGCGCTGCCACTGCCTACCCCTGCCGGTGCTGTGGCCTGCCGCTGCCAATTGCTGTCGAGGCATACCACGGCTGATGGGGTGAAAAGTAAGGACTAGGGGAACTCTGTCTCTGTTGGGACTGGGGGAGGGGGAGCAAGGGTGGAGCTGTGGGGTACCGAGGAGACACGAGTGAGGGCCTCATCCACGATGGGAGAGGGGAACCCTCGTTCCCTAAAAAATGAGGGCAATCTCGACTCTGTAAACAAAGCAATTAGCTTCCTTATCCATTCCACCTGTATATTTCACCAAGATCATCTCTCATACTTCTTATTTGTGCTATCTCAATCAAAATCTCTCTTCCCCTTCACCTTAAAGTCAATTGAGTTCATTTGCATTGAACCATATCCAAGTATAAACCTCCTTGGACATGTAGAATAAGGTGCACAATGTACTCAATGTGCAGTATCACTAAATCCATGTCAATATAAAAATAATACATGTCTTCCTAACTTTTGTACACCATGCCTCCGACAATAAAGGCCTAGAGGCCAACTATCTTCCTATCTGCTGGGAGTTTAATGTACAGTAATGTAACATCCTGAATTTTGTGCATTAGTACTTCTGTGGCTCAACATTTGCCTGCATCTCAACATTGAAAAAATTTTTTTAATGATATTCCAATTAAAATGAATACCAGTTTCCCACATTGATTGCTATCGCCCACCTTCTTGCCCACTTTCTTAATGTTTCTATATCCCTTCACATATATTGTTTCCTTTTTACATCTTATATTCTCGCCTAACTCAATATTATTAGCAAACATGGACACTGCATGATTAATGCATCCATCTAAATTAATAATGATGTACAACTAAGGACCCATTATAGTTTGTATGACTAACAGTCTTTTAGTAAGAGCTCACCAACCTGAAAGTGACCCTTTTATACCAATTCTGTTTGGTCCCCTCTCACCAATCCTAACAATCCTACAGCCCCAGCAGTTCATACATTATGAAATAATATTTCACGTTGTACTTTAACAAATGCTTATGGAAACTGCATCCACTGATTCCACCTTATTAACGCTATAGTTTCAGTTTCAAATAACGACATTAGATTTATTGAAACAAGATTTGCCTTTCACAGAACAGTTTTGAAACAGACATATGGTGAAATAGAATGACCCCTGGAGGGAATCTTCTTACAACCGAGCAGATGTGAGCGGATTTGTCCAGCTTTTACCCTTGAGGATCACACTTGGATTATTGTAAAGAGATTGCAAGTTATCTATTTAACTAAGCATCACCTCAAAACACTAGTGTTCTTACCTTTGAACTCCATGGTCTAACTAGGGAGGGCAGACTTCTAACTAGGGATTGCAGGTATAGGCCATTCAGCCCTTTGAGCCTGCACCGCCATTCAATATGATCATGGTTGATCATCCAACTCAGTATCCCGTACCTGCCTTCTCTCCATACCCCCTGATCCCCTTAGCCACAAGGGCCACTTCTAACTTCCTCTTAAATATAGCCAATGAACTGGCCTCAACTACATTCTGTGGCAGAGAGTTCCAGAGATTCTCCACTCTCTGTGTAAAAAATGTTTTTCTCATCTCAGTCCTAAAAGTCAGTCAATTATGCCGACAGGCCCTTAACACTTGGACTAAGAAACCAGCTTGCGAAGCCTGCAGTCCAGCTAAAGCTTGGCACAAGTCCAACAGGCTCATTAGATTAAGACGGACAAAATTACAATGTGGAGGATGGTAAGCGGATGCTAATTTCCTGTGCATTTATTTTAATTCAGTTGATTCATTTGTGATCTAGTTCTTAATTTAATTATCACTGCATATATATGATTGTGTCAGTAGGAAAATGTCAGATGCAACCAATGAGTCTGTGAAACACAGGACACTAAGTGCTGGAGTAACTCAGCGGGCCAGGCAGCATCTCTGGAGAACCTAGATAGATGACGTTTTGGGTCACTACCATATAACCATATAACCATATAACAATTATAGCACGGAAACAGGCCATCTCGACCCTTCTAGTCCGTGCCGAACACATAATCTCCCCTAGTCCCATATACCTGCGCTCAGACCATAACCCTCCATTCCCTTCCCATCCATATAACTATCCAATTTATTTTTAAATGATAAAAACGAACCTGACTCCACCACCTTCACTGGAAGCTCATTCCACACAGCTACCACTCTCTGAGTAAAGAAGTTCCCCCTCATGTTACCCCTAAACTTCAGTCCCTTAATTCTCATGTCATGTCCCCTTGTTTGAATCTTCCCTACTCTCAATGGGAAAAGCTTTTCCACGTCAACTCTGTCTATCCCTCTCATCATTTTAAAAACCTCTATCAAGTCCCCCCTTAACCTTCTGCACTCCAAAGAATAAAGCCCTAACTTGTTCAACCTTTCTCTGTAACTACCCTCCTCAAAATTATTCTTTATGGTATTTTTTTTTAAACCAGCGCCGTAGTTCCTTGTTTCGACAATGTGGGCCAGAGCTGATAGAGATGTCAATAATTTTCCCGGGCCAAAGCCTGCAGCTCCTGATCAGAGGAGGCTTTGTGAGATGCTTGGACCTCCTTGGAAGAACGTGCCTGAAGGTGAGGTGCAAGAGAGAGCGTGCTCCAAGCGCAGAAGGGCAGGCAACCAGCAAGATCGTGTGGATTGCCAATCCGCAGAAGGTCTGTTCCCCACCCATTAGGATTTCCTAAACAATCTGGAAGCAGTATTCTTTAAACTAATATTAGAGCAATTTCCTGATTCTATTTCAAAATACAATCATACGCAGTTCGCAGATTGCAAAATTAGGACCTCATCCATTTCCTTAAAACAGCAGTGTAAAACGTTCCATGCTGTTGCTTCAATTTTAGCTTGTAAGCAGGGAGAAGAAGCACAGCCTGATGATAGGATTTTCCAAAAATGTGGGTGAAGGATAAATCACTGGGCATTTTTGATGATTGTGTAGCAGTGGTCAAGAACATTTTGGCCTCTTGTTGGATAGTTTAGTTTAGTTAAGAGATATAGTGCGGAAATAGCCCCTTTGGCCCACTGGGTCCGCGCTGACCAGTGATCCCCGCACATTAACATTATCCTACATGCACTAGGGACAAATTACACATACACCAATCCAATTAACCTACTAACCTGTACGTCCTTGAAGTGTGGGAGGAAATCGAAGTTCTCAGACAAAACCCACGCAGGTCACGGGGAGAACGTACAATCTCCGTACAGACAGCGCCCGTAGTCGGGGTCGAACCCGGGTCTACAGCGCTGCAAGTGCTTTAAGGCAGCAACTCTACCGCTGTGCCATCGTGCCGTGGTGTTTGTATTGGTACTGGTATTGATATTGTCACATGTACCAAGATACAATTACATTCTTAGTTCAAGAGCTATCCAGTTAAAACATATTACAACAGATTGTGCAAAGAGATAATGCCAGAGGCCAGTGGTACAGCATTAAAATATTATATCGAGTTACAGAGAAATTTAAAAGACAGTATGTCTCTGTAAAATGTTACATTGTTACAATGTAACAATTGTAACATTGTTACAATGTAACATTACAATAAATGTTACATTTGAAGATGACAGAAGACATGTTGATAGTATTTTGGTCGAACATCTTGAGGTTGCTCTGTTTGAAGTCCCCAGCTATGATGAACAAAGCCTTGTGGTACTTCATCTCAAGGCTATTGGTGCCAATGAATCCTATATCCAGTACAAGCTGTGTGTGTGTATAGGGCAGCCTGTAAACTGATATCAGGATAGACAAAGTGAATTCTCGCAGCACTCGCCATTACATTTTCCAGGTCTGGAGGGGGTCATGAATTTGCCAGGACTAGCAAGCCTGAGCACCATGAGGTATTGCCCAGGAAGCAGCCTCTCCTACCTTGCCCGAAGACACCATACATTTCATTCGGTGAAGTGAGAAGCCTTCTGGTCAGTTGGCACAGTCAGGTGAAGCAAGTGGGAGCCATGTCTGTTTTACACAGAGTACCACAGTAATCTCTCAGTTCCCTGAGATTGGTATGTCTACTTTTACGTTCATCCAGCTTGTTTTCAATAGCATCGATGTTTGTCAGCAGTATGCTTGGGAGGGGGAGCTTGAAATCTCACGGTTTCAGTCTCATTTTCAGACCAGCTCATCTCCCTCGCTTCCTGGGTAAATGGCTGCTTCTAGTCGAACGCATGTTAGAATTTACAAAAATTGCATTTTTAAATGTTTACATATGTGGACCAATTTATTGAGCTGGTAATGTCAGGGAATGAATATTACAAATTTTGCTTTATGTTATTTAATTTGCCCCATGAAAAACTCATGAAAGGAAGCAAAACATTTTTTGCCTCCATTTTTCAATGCTGACTGTAAGATTTTTTAACAGGATCCGATTCAAACCCGATTCAGATTCAGATTCCATTTTAATTGTCATTGTCAGTGTACAGTACAGAGACAACTGAGCATTTAGTTCCCCCTGAAGAGCGACATAGCAAACGATTTGAATAAAAAAATAATAATGTCGGGGGGGGCGGGGGGGGGGGTGTGGTGATTGGCAGTCACCGAGGTTCTAGAGTGACAAGCCGGAAAGAAGCTGTTCCTCGACCTGCTGGTTCGGCAACTCTGTAGCGCCCTCCTCATCATTTTAAACAGTCCATGGTTGGGGGTGAGAGCAGTCCTTGGTGATGCTGAGCGCCCTCCGCAGACAGCGCTTGCTTTGGACAGACTCAATGGAGGGGAGCGTGGAACGGTGGGCAATTTTCACCACCCTCTGCAATGCCTTCCGGTCGGAGACAGAGCAGTTGCCATACCATACTGTGATGCAGTTGGTAAGGAGGCTCTCAATGGTGCAGCGGTAGAAGTTCACCAGGATCTGAGGAGACAGATGGACCTTCTTCAGTCTCCTCAGGAAGAAGAGACGCTGATGAGCCTTCTTGATCAGGGTAGAGGTATTGTGGGTCCAAGAGAGGTCATCGGAGATGTTGACTCCCAGGAACCTGAAGCTAGAAACACGTTCCACCTCCGTCCCGTTAATGTGGATGGGGGTGTGCGTGCCGGCCTCTGGACTTCCTGAAGTCTACAATGAGCTCCTTGGTCTTCTTGGAGTTAAGGGCCAGGTTGTTGTCAGCGCACCATGCTGCTACGTGCTGGACCTCCTCCCTGTAGGCCAGCTCATCGTTGTTGGTGATGAGGCCAATCACCGTTGTATCATCTGCATACTTGATGATGGCGTTAGTACCATGTACAGGTGTGCAGTCATAGGTGAAGTGGGATTAGAGGAGGGGGGCTCAGCACACAGCCCTGAGGAAATCCGGTCTTCATTAGGTTGAAGAGGTGTGCTTGTCTAACCTCACAGACTGGGGTCTGTTGGTTAGAAAATGGCTGTTGCAGAGGGAGGGGTCGATGCCCAGGTTACCGAGTTTGGTGATCAGTTTTGATGGAAAAATGGTGTTGACTGCTGAGCTGTACTCGATGAACAGCATTCTTACATAAGTTTCTCTGTTGTCGAGGTGGGAGAGGGCGGAGTGAAGTGCCGTTGAGATGGCATCCTCCGTACTCCTGTTCTTGCGGTAGGCAAACTGATAGGGATCCAGTGTGGGGGGTAGGCAGCTTTTGAGGTGTGCCAGGACCAGCCTCTCGAAACACTTGGTGATGATGGGGGTAAGTGCAACTTACAACAGGATATTTTCATGATTATTTGTTTGCCAACTGGTTCATTGTGTTTGCATTTCTCCTCACCTGGTTGATGAGGAGAGATTGCTGCACAAAATAAATTACTTTAAAAATTCTTTGGATTATTTTGAGAAATCTAATCAAAAAGCACAAAGATCATTCTGTTGATTACATTTTCACAACAAAGCATTTGATGGGAGCCAATTAACCCTCACAAATGAGTTTCTTATAGTTTATGGAATGAACTGTCACTCTTTCTCTCAAAATTTATAAACACTATTTTGCCATTTTTAACATTTGCTTTTTGTAATTTGCAAAGAGCATGAAATAGTTGCAATATTCAGGCATTGAATAGAGATTACACATCTGACATGGAATAAACAATAAATGATGACAAGCAGTATTAGCCCACCAAAAGCCTACTGTACAAAAAGCTGATTGGATTTCTGGAAACCTTTTTCTTATTAATTACTACTGACAATGTTCCATGTTGCGACATATTTACCTGGTGCATTAACTGTCAAAGGTTAATTGGTTGAGCTCTGATCTTCATAAATATGATAGAATTAGACATATATTTTTGGTGAAGTGTATTTTTTATCCAGTTCATTTCATCCAAAACAAAATTTAATTCAGCTTCACATCATCTATGTCAAAAAGAAAATGATATTAGTGGAGCAGATTTTCATTTGTTACTATCATGTAGGCAAGACCAAAGTTAGTATCTTTGGGCAAGACTTGCATAATTATGCTGTGTATTTCGAAACACATGGATATTCTGTAAAATAGTACAGGTGTCAGGGGTTATGGGGAGAAGGCAGTAGAACGTGGTTAGGGGGGAGGGATATATCGGCCATGATTGAATGGCTGATGGGTGAGATGCTAAATGAGTCCTTTGCGTCTGTTTTCACCAAGGAGAAGAACATGGAGGACAATGAAATTAGTGTGGAAAACACTAATATGCAAGGGCAGTTTGAGATTAATAAGGTTGAGATATTGGGGCACATAAAGAGGTTTAAAGTGGATACATCCCCAGGATCTAATGGGCTTTATTCCAGGTTATTGTGAGAGGCAAGAGAAGTTATTGCAGGAAGCTTGACAATGATCTTAGCATCTTCTCTAGCCACATAAGGGACAGTCAACATGACTTTGTGCATGCCAGGTCTTGTCTTACTAATTTGATTGAGTTTCTTGAGGAGGTGAAGGAGGTGAATGAGGGTAGGGTGGTCAATGATGTCCACAGGGATTTTAGTAAGACATTTGATAAAGTCCCCACGGTAGGCTGATCCAGAAGAGTAAGATGCACAGGATAAACGGTGACTTGTTGATATGGATTCAGAACTGGCTTACTGATACAAGACAGAGGGTAGTGGTGGAAGAACAATACTCAAGCTGTAGGTCTGTGACCAGTGGAGTTCCACAGGGATTTGTGCTGGGGCATTTGCTAGTCGTGATATATATAAATGACCTGGACGTAAATTTAGAAGGGTTGATTAGACCATCACGCAATGTGGCCCAGGCCATTGTGCAAACCAATCTCCCTTTCACTGACTCCATCTACACCATGCTGCTTTGGCAAGGCCACCACAATAATCAAGGACTAGTCTCATCCAAGTCACGCCATCTTCTCCACTCTCCCATCAGGCAAGAGACACAGAAATTTGAAAATGCATTCCTCCTGATTCAGGGACAGTTTTTTGCCAGTTGTTATCAAGCAACTGAACGGACCTCTCATCAGCTAGAGTTCAGAGCTGACCTCCCATCTGGCTCTCTGGAGACCACTGACCTATCTTTAATCAGACTTTATCTTGCACTAAATGTTATACCGTTTATCCTTTAGCTGCCCACTGTGGATGGCTTGATTGTGATTATGTATAATCTTTTATTTGACTGCATAACATGCAAACGGAAGCTTTTTGCTGCACCTCAGAACATGCAACAATAATAAACTAAACTAAACTTGTAACTTTGCGGATGACACCAAGATTGCTGGAGTAAGGCTGTCAAAATATACAGTGGGATATAGATAGCTACAGAAATGGGTGCAGAAAAGGCAGATGTCCTTTTAATCCGAACAATTGTAGGTGTTGCGCTTTGGCAGGTCTGTATGTAAGAAGAAAATATATAATTAATGGCATGATCCTTAACAGCATTAATCATCAGGATTAGGTGCAGGTAGATATGAGATGGCATCATGAGATATGAGATGGGCAGAGACATTGTGGGCCGAAGGTCCTTTCCTTGCATTGTACTGACCTTTGTCTTATGTTCTATAATTGTCCTTTAGAAGGATAATTCGCCCATTACCTAACATATCTACTTAAAGTAATTCTTCTGAGTGTTGGGATCATGTTGATTGAATTTTAAAATATTTTATAAATATTCATTAAAGCGTAACGAAACAGGCAGATTCATTGGAAGGGTGGGACGGTGGTGCAGCGGTAGAGTTGCTGCCTTACAGCGCCAGAGACCCAGGTTTGACCCCGACTACGGGTGATGTCTGTATGGAGTTTGTACTTTCTCCCTGTGACCGCGTGGGTTTTCTCCAAGATCTTCGGTTTCCTCCCACACTCTAAAGACATACAAGTTTGTAGATTAATTGCCTTGCTATAAATGTAAATTGTACATAGTGTGTGTAGGATAGTGTTAATGTGCGGGGATCGCTGGTCGATGTGGACTCAGTGGGCCGAAGCAGCTGTTTCACTAAACTAACTAAAACATCTGACCTGGGCTTCATGTATGGAATTCCCTGCCACAGAGGGCAGTGGAGGCCAAATCACTGGATGGATTTAAGCGAGAGTTAGATAGAGCTCTAGGGGCAAGTAGAGCCAAGGGATATGGGGTGAAGGCACGGGTTATTGATAGGGGATGATCAGCCATGATCACAATGAATGGCGGTGCTGGCTCGAAGGGCCGAACGGCCTCCTCCTGCACCTATTTTCTATGTTTCTATGTTTCATGCATTGTTCTAAAACGTTTAGTTTATCCAATTTTTAAACACACATTAGGAGATGCTTTCAGTTTGGCCCTATGTGTAATAAAGTTATACAAGTAGTACACATTAATGAATACCTACCCTAACACAGTGACTGTCAAACAAAAGGCACATTGATGGACTAATTTACTAATAAATAAAAAGGCTAGATCGAAATTAGCTCAATATCATCCATGGCTGTTTATTATGGAGATGATAATCTTCATTATAATCAGGCCAGTTGTTGCTGTTTGATGGGGTCCATAGCATTCATAGCTTCAATCCAATCAGAAAAATAAAACAAAAAGAATTGGAACCTGGTGGCTCCAATTATAGAGGCGGTTACAAAAGCCGGCACGCAGCTGGTCTCATTTTTTGGGCAATTGTTTCTGGACATCATGTTGCTTATTTTCAAAGATTATTGAGATGAAAGATGATAAGGTACTGCCCATGATGCAGAGTTATAAGGTGATTTTCCAGATAGAATAAAATATGGCTTCATGTATGTCAAGGGAGTTGATTTATTTAGAAACAAAAGGAAAAAAGTACTCCATTTTACAAAAGCTTGTGAGCCTGGTGCTCATCAGGAGGGATAGAGATTTGGGGGTGGTGGCAATGGAGTTCAGTTGAATGCATGAGTTTGGTGGGGTGGCATGAAAGGCAACTAAATGGCTAAACATTTAGAAGTCTCTGGGAAAACCACAACGCCCAAAATGCTCCAAAATGGGTGGAATTTCTGGAGAGACATGAAGCCACGTTGAAATGTTGTTCATTTCTTCTTTCACTCAACAAAACCTTGATTGTCACCCACAAAATCATGGTCTTATCGCATGGAAACTGGCCATTCGGCCCATCACTTAAAACAATTGCAACTATACTATTTTCCATGATTCCCAATCATCTCCCCACCACACCTCCTTCTTCAGGTTCTGCTGTTCCTCAGCAGAAGGTTTAATACCAGCAAAAAATCAATCTGCATTGTTAAATGACATATCATTTTATAGATTGTGAGCAAAAAACACACTGCAAAACACAAAGGAAATTGAAGAAGGATTCAGATCCGAATCGCTCGTCTGTCCATGTCTTTTCACAGATATTGTCCGACCCATTGGGTTCCCCCAGAGGAAAATGACATAAAGTGCTGGAATAACTCAACAGGATAGGCAGCATCCCCACAGGGATAGGTGATGTTTCAGGTTGGAACCCTTCTTCAGACTTCTGACCTGCTGTGTTACTCCAGCACTTTATATCTTTTTTGGTAAACCAGCATTTGGTTCCTCGCTCCTACCATGTGGTCGAGCAGTTGTTTCAGTGCTCAAGACTCCAGCATTTGCACCTTGTATCTTCCCGATGAGATCATGAACTGTGTATGTGATTAGAGTCAAGCATGACAACAAGGTAACAAACTTGTCTTTGATAATGATAACTTGGGTGTGTCGCAACAAATTCCTGTAACAATTAATAAATGAGACAATGAAATGGGAAATGTTTGCAAAAAACCTGTTACAGCTTTAAAACATGGAGAGTTTTCCAAATTTACTATTACTCCTCGTTTTAGCTTCATTTCAAGTTGAAACATCACACTATTTATTTAATGGAACTGCTGAAGTATTCATGTCTATTCCATTATTGTGCATAATAGCATCAAGAATAATTTACATAATGAAAAATGACTCACTGCAGCAGATAGAAGTAATTCAGGTGAAATGCCCTTTGAGTAAAGAGGAAGCTGGTGAAATCACCATACGTGCATTGACAGAAGGAATTTTTTAACAAATCACCACGTTTATTAAAATATTCTGGTTGGTGAGTCTACAACCCAATGGTATGAACAATAAATTTTCCAATTTCAGGAAGCCTTTACCTCCTGAGTTCCCCTCTCGCTCTTCCACCTTCTGACCTATCTCTGGCCCTCCCAAATATATCTCCTTTCCCATACCCCTCCCCCACCCCTCCACTCTAGACCCTAGCTCTTTGAGCTTTTGTGCCCTTGCATATCAATCTTCAGCCTCTGTTCCACCAACATACTCACACTCCATCTGCTCATTATCCTCTCTTCAGTCGGTCTATCACCTACTGGGCCCTGCCTCACCCTTCCCCCATCACTCTTTTTACCCGTTCACCTTCCTCTCCATTCACAGGGTCCTGATGCACGGTCTGGTCCCGAATCTTTGATCGAGTCTCCTGCATCTCCATTTGCTGTTCCTTATGGGCCTGTCCCACTTACGCGATTTTTCAGGCGATTACTGGTGACTTTCAAGTTGCTGGCAGTCGGCTGAAAAACCAGCGACTGTCAGAGTGGAACACACACACACATCGCTTCCTTCACCAGCACAGTAATGCAGGCGGGGGACAGGGCAAGCAGGGGGAGGGAGCTCTGTCTGAGTGAAATTCGCACAGTGGCAAAGTCAAGGTGACATAGGCACACACTGCGATGAACGGGAAGGTTGGCGCTGTAATTAAGAAGCTAAAAAGCACAGTGTACGGTAAGTCCTTTGAATAAAAAGAGCGGGGTTAAGGGGGACTTGAGGTCTTTAAAATGATGGGGGATAACAGAGTTGATGTGGAGCTTTTTCCCTTTGAGAATAGAAGATTCAGAGAGGACATGACACGGTTGTTTAACATTAAACTTCAGTCAGTTGGAATGAGCTTCCAGTGGTTCTGAAAAGGTACTGCATTTTACTTTTTTATTCCCATTGATGAGTGCAGGCAATAAGGGGAAAAGTTGTTCGGCACGGACTTGTAGGGCCGACCAGTTTCCGTCTGTAACATATGGGCTATGGTTATATGGTTAAGAGCTAAAAAGAACATAAAAGAAGGGGGGGGGGGGGGGGATCTCCTGGAAACCCACTAGTACCTCCTGGCGACCCGCCTAAGGTACTGAAAACTACTGCTTACTTTTTTATTCCCATTGAGCCAATGAAATTCACCAGTCAACACCGGCTACAACCTAAGAGAACATAAAAGAACCTTCGATCTCCTGGAAACCCACTAGGACCTCCTGGCGACCCGCCTACGGTTACTCTCCATTCTCTCCATTCTCGCTACTCTCCATGGTGGCTTCATTCTAATTGTTGAATTGTTGAAAAATTTGCGGTGACTATAATGATGCCGCAACTAGTTCCCAGAATGCGGGAACCCCTCATGACCATGAAGGCAAATCCCCGGCAAACACCCACAATCATGTGCCGACCATGTGAGGTTATCCACTTTGGTGGCAAAAACAAAGGGGCAGAGTATTATCTCAATGGGGTTAGGTTAGGTAAGGGGGAGGTACACCGGTCCTTGTACATCGGTCACTGAAAGTTGGCGTGCAGTTACAGCAGGCAGTGCAGAAAGCTAATGGAATGTTGGCCTTCATAACAAGAGGATTTCAGTATTGGAGTAGAGAGGTTCTTCTGCAGTTGTATAGGGCTCTGGTAAAACTACATATGGTGTATTGTGTACAGTTTTGGTCTCAATCCAATCAATCAACCTTTATTGTCATCTTGCAAAGCAACAGTTGTACAGTGCAAAATGAGAAGAAGTTTCCCAGGGAATACCGGAGCATCACACATGAAACTTAAAACATTTCACACATAATAATAGTAAAAACAATCCAGTCTACTTTGAGGAAGGATATCCTTGTGATTGAGGCAGTGCAGCGTAGGTTCACGAGATTGATCCCTGGGATGGTGGGACTGTCATATGAGGAAAGATTGAAAAGACTAGGCTTGTACTCACTGGAGTTTAGGATGAGGGGGATCTTATAGAAACATATAAAATTATAAAAGGACTGGACAAGCTAGATGCAGGAAAAGTGTTCCCAATGTTGGGCGAGTCCATAACCAGGGGCCACACTTAGAATAAAGGGGAGGCTATTTAAGACTGAGGTGAGAAAATCTTTTTTCACCCAGAGAGTTGTGAATTTGTGGAATTCCCTGCCACAGAGGGCAGTGGAGGCCAAGTCACTGGATGGATTTCAGAGAGAGTTACATAGAGCTCTAGGGGCTAGTGGAATCAAGGGATATCGGGAGAAGGTAGGCACGGGTTATTGATTGGGATGATCAGTCATGATCAAAATGTATGTCGGTGCTGGCTCGAAGGGCCGAATGGCCTCCTCCTGCACCTATTTTCTATGTTTCCATGACCATGTGGCAACTGCGTAGTTCCTGCAGTTGCCTAAAAAGTCATCTAAGTGGGACAGACCCATTACTGGTACTATCTATGAAATGTATAAACAATTGTAATGCAATTGTGGCCAAATCAGCAAAATGCTGTCAAGTTATTGTTAGCTGTGGCACAAAATTGAGACGTATTTGGCCTTGGTGAATTTTCCCAAATTAGATTGGTTAGAATGCCCAAGACATGTTGTGATCCATCAGCACAGAAAATGTGTTGCCAGAACTGAAATATATATTTGATGTAACAATATAGCAATTAATTACAACGTGTCCACCCTGAAAGTTAGCCCCATTTGACTTTTTTTGAATAAGACTAACACAAACTTGATTTTAAATTTGATTCAGTTTGAATTTTTGTTCCGATGTTATCGGCTCCTATAGTCTTTTCTGTACACTTCTGGCTGAACATGGCTGTGAGTATTTCATTGTCTTTGTCTTTAGCATGGACATTGTTGAGAATGTGAATGCTATCTTTGCTTCATTACAAACATGTGGTCACATATTGCAACTTTCATTATTATCTAATATTAGATCAGACTTGTGAACTCAAACACCAGAGAATCAAAAGACAATAGGAAGGAATTTGGCCCTTCGAGCCAGCACCGACATACATTTTGATCATGACTGATCGTCCCCAATCAAATCTGAGGAAGGACATTATTGCCATAGAGGGAGTGCAGAGACGGTTCACCAGACTGATTCCCGGGATGTCAGGACTGTCTTATGAAGAAAGACTGGATAGACTTGGTTTATACTCTCTAGAATTTAGGAGATTTAGGGGATCTTATAGAAACTTACAAAATTCTTAGGGGTTGGACAGGCTAGATGCAGGAAGATTGTTCCCGATGTTAGGGAAGTCCAGGACAAGGGGTCACAGCTTGAAAAGGATAAGGGGGAAATCCTTTAAAACCGAGATGAGAAGAACTTTTTTCACACAGAGAGTGGTGAATCTCTGGAACTCTCTGCCACAGAGGGTAGTTGAGGCCAGTTCATTGGCTATATTTAAGAGGGAGTTAGAGTGGCCCTTGTGGCTAAGGGGATCAGGGGGTCTGGAGAGCATGGAAGGCAGGTACGGGATACTGAGTTGGATGATCAGCCATGATCATATTGAATGGCGGTGCAGGCTCGAAGGGCCGAATGGCCTACTCCTGCACCTAATTTCTATGTTTCTATGTTTCTATGTTTCTAATAGACAATAGGTGCAGGAGTAGGCCATTCGGCCCTTTGAGCCTGCACCACCATTCAATCTCATCATGGCTGATCATTCCCAATCAGTACCCCGTTCCTGCCTTCTCCCCATATCCCCTGACTCTGCTATCCTTAAGTGCCCTATCAAGCTCTCCCTTGAAAGTATCCAGAGAACTTTCCTCCACTGCCCTCTGAGGCAGGGAATTCCACAGGCTCTGTGTGGAAAAAGTGTTTCCTCATCTCCGTTCTAAACGGCTTACTCCTTATTCTTAAACAGTGACCCCTGGTTCTGGACTCCCCCAACATCAGTTCCATGATCTCATAAGAGTCCGTGGTGAGAGTCTGATCCCAATTTTCGGCTTTTCAAAAATCTTTGTCATCTTTAACACCCTTGGCCCTTTCTGACGATAATTCAATTTGAAAAAAAAAAACGTAGTTTATCCTGTGGATCCTACTTTGCAGGGAATGAGCAGTGATAATGAGCATCTCTGTATTGTTTCATATTGTTCTGGAAATTTGGTAAGTACTTCTTGATGCAAAAGCTTATTGAGCTGAAATTTTAACTACTTTTCTCATTCCATTGATGCTTCATGATCACCTGAACATTTCTACTTCGGTTATGTCGTTGCATCTTTCTGAATCAGGTGGGCATCGTGACATCAGCCCATGGAATACTCTTCTTGGACCATTGTGGAGAATATGATGTTGTTTTGGGAGGGATCATCAATGGGCCCCATCAAGGTAACTCCTGTACTACACATCTCACCTGTACTACACATCTCACCTGTACATTTCCTTATATGTTTCTGATTGTTCACCTTGTGTTCTCATCCCAGACCCCTAGGCTCTTGGGTTTCCAAGCTTTCCAACCACAGCCGCCAGCCCATCACTCTTCCAAGCTCCCATTCACCCCAAGGTCCCATTTCCCCTTTGGCCTTGATCAATTCAACCCTCTCTCTTCCTGATGCCATGAGGCTTGAGAGTCCCAATTGCCCAACTCTCCTGTGCCCCAGGTTGAGCCCAAGAGCTTCATCTCAGCCTGTGACCACAATTCTCTGATAATTAACACCCATTATCCTCTCATCCCACCCTTGGCTCAATCCACCCCAATGCCCGTCTCAATCCTCTATCTTCTGTTCGCCGACTCTCACTCAGGCTCCAATACTCAGTTTTTGACACTACTCCACCATAACAAATCCCCATTCTACAAATTTCATCTCCCTCAGTTGCAATTTGCTATTACCTGACTCATTCTCCTCATTTCAGATCCTACTCCTTTCTTGATGATTCCCACTCCCAGGACCTTATGTTTTATTGGTTGACTTCCAACACTTACTCCAAGTCCCAGTTCTTTGCTTGGTTATCTCGCTCCACCACACCACACCTTCCCAATTTTCCCTCCATTCCGCTACCTCTCCTTGGATCCCATGCAGTCTAACATTCCAGAGCAGTCTACCATGTGGAACCTTGGCAAATGCCTTGTTGAAATCCATATATACAACATCTACAGCTCTGCCCTCATCAACCTTTACGATGACATCATAAAAAAATTGAAACTTTAAAGACTAAAGTTATTTGAGGATATTGAAATTCTGCAATTAAATGAATCTAACTTAAAAACTAGTTTTAGTAAATATAAGCATAACATGACCAGACAACTGTAAATTGAAAATTGGTCCACTGATATTCTTGAGGGATAGAAGTACATCATCTTTACCCAGTTTGGACTATACATTCCACGAGACCCCCACTGTGATTATCTCGTAACCAGTTCATAGTTCAGGGGTAAATAGAGATGGGCAAGAAATGCAGTCATTGCCAGTGACAGACATATCCCATGAGTGAATACATTAAATAAATCTTCAGTCAATTTTGCACAAAGCTTCTTCACAGAACTTGCAAAATGCTGCCTGCTAGGTCACCTCAAAATCTTGCTTCAGACGGCTTTTTAACACATCCCTTTAGAAGAATAGAAGAATGCCTGCACCAGTAGGAAAGATTTCAAATAAACCAGCCAAAATGGTGCAGATTTAGAATGGTTTGGGGCTCAGATAAATGAAGAAGCCAAGGGGGAACTGAATGAGATCAATGGCGAGGAAATGGGAAAAAAAACCTTGCTTCTTTCAATGATCCAGATATAATTGGAAAAAGAGCAAGACCATTGATGCGGAGAATATGAAGATGCCGTGCTGCCTGCACCAGTAGGAAAGATTGCAGGTGAATCTCGAATACCCTGTCCCCTAACATTTTCCTGCAGGTTTTTCATTTAGGCTTGCAATGTATGTTGCACAGGATTGTTATTAACATTCAGCTCTATCCTTGCTGTCAAGGATTAAATCTTCAGTACGCTCTCTGCTGAGGAAGAGGACAACAGATATAATTAAACCCACGGGAGTACAAGAAGTATGATAAAACAGGCTGCAGTCATGCTGAAGCCTTGCTTTAGGTGCTGGATAACTTTAGTGAAGCCGTGCGTTTCAGTGCAGTCAGAATCTCTAGATGATTTTAATTTGTGGAGTATTACATCATATTGCTTTGAGGAACAACTTTTTGCTTGTAGAGATGTGAATCATGAGGCAGATGGGGGAGGGAGCAAGGATGCCCCTTACACAGCATTCTTCATTACATTGGAAGACGCACAGAAGAGAAGTGATGCAGAACAGAGGAGTCATCGGCTACCAACTAGAGGAAGGAGAGGATGTTTCAGCACTGCTTTCAATGAGTGATGACACACCATATGAAGTTATTTCACAAACCGCTGTTCTTTTCACATTCTGCCATGGTAACTCACTGTCATTAGTTTTCCCACATTCTCCTGTTGTTTCTCATAAAGAAACAGGTGAACATTGCACAATATGAACGGAAATGAATTTTGTACTCTTTGCTGAGGAGTCAAAATGACTTTGCACACCAAAATTCAGCAAATTAAGCCAAACTGCTCTATCAACCCGTCAACAAAAATTAAATTTGTAACTTCTTTGAGGCAGCCAGCATACAGTACTTGCAGTAGCTCTTCATTGTTAATTTCTCTTTTGAGTAATATAAGGAACAACTCTGCAGTTGGTGTCTGTTGGTTGCAATTCTTGTGACTAGTCTCTATGAAGCTATCTCCAGGAAAGAGAGACCTGCAGATTTAAAGTTAACGCTTGCACTCCTTGGAAGGGAGCCATCAGGATCTACACATATTGGAATCTCTGAAGACACACTCTAAGATGACCTATCAATATAATTACAATCAAACTGTCTCAGATTGTCTTCATTCAGAACCAACTATGAGCCTTCTCGAGGTGTTGGAATCTTGGAAATCTTGGAAACTTTATTGGCATTCAGACCTTTCGGTCAGAACAAAATTTCGTTGCCTTGCAGTCATACATATAATAAAATAACAAAACACACAATAAACACAAATTTAACATCCACCACAGTGAGTGCCTCCTCACTGTGATGGAATGCAAAAATCTAAGACCTTTCCACTCCCTCTGCGCTGAAACCCAAGCCTCGGAGCTTGTTGTGACCCCACCGGGTGATGGTAAGTCAGTCCCACGGCTCAACCGAGCTCCGCGAACGGGCCGGTTCAAACTCCGCGGCAGGGGCGGTCGAAGCTGCCGCCCTCCAGTCCAGCGGACGAAGCTGTTGCCGCGGGAGCTCCAGAAAAACAGGTCACCAACCTGTGACCTGCGAGCTCCCGACAATGTTGTCTACTGGGCCCGCGTCTGAACCTCCGAAGTCGGGCCGCCGCCGCCTCAGCCCAGAGTCGGTCGCCGCCGGAACGCCAGAACCCGCCACAACGCCAGAACCCGCCACAGCCACAAAATCGGCCAGCCTCGCGCTGGTAAGTCCTGGCTGGATCTGGCTCTGCCTCCGGAGCCTTGAGGTCGGTCGCAGTTGGAGGCCGCCAGCTCCGCCATTAGGCCTCAGCGCAGACGGAGACGGAGACAGAGGATATGACAAGAAAAGTGGCATCCCCCCCGAAGGAAGAGACTAAAACTCCCCCCGTTTTTCCCCCCCCCCCCCCCCCCCCCCACACATACACAACCCTAATAACTCAAATTAACAAACTAAACCAGGACAAGAAAACACCAAAAAAAGAAAGAACAGACGGACTGCAGGCGAGCCGCAGCTGCCAAGGCGTGGTGGCCTAACTCAACGAACCACCAATGAAGGGAGGTGCCCACTTGATAACCCCAATGATATACTTGCATCTACAGTATTAGTTTTTTGTTTTAAGAGAATTAATATATAGGGTGGCTGCTTTTCTTGCATGTGGAGTCATTTATTGCAAGTTGATGTATTAAGTTAGATAATACTTTGGTTTTGGGCTAGGTTTTCTTTGCTATGTGCTTATCCTGGAGTTATAACTCAAGTACTTTGTTTTTTTAAATTGTAATTTAACATCTAGTCCAGCTAGTGACTGCTGTGAACAGAGCAGCTGACAACTAGGGAAAGTCCATGTGACAGCTTGGAAAGACAGCTGACAGGAGGGAATAGATCCCACTGGAGCTATTATGGGTTAGCACCGCATTGCAGCAGTGGCGTAGATTGTAAATAGTCTCGCTGAACCCCTAAAAAGCTACGACGAATAAAAGAAAGATACCCCTAGAGTCTGCGAGAGCAGGGGCGGAAGATGACTCACAGGTGGATTACCCGGCTACAGACCACGGAACGAACAAGACTACGATATGGCGGGCAAATACGCAAGCCACACATGGTGAATCAAAGAGATCCTTATTGATGAAGTGGCAACACACAAGCGAATGGGGGAAGGTTGACCCGGGGCTCTATACTTATACTAGGCACAACCCTAAACCCTGTGACAATTCCTTCCTGCCATTACCCAGTCATGTGACCCTACCCCTGGCTGCCGAGGGTTCACATAGTGAGTGGCCAACCCACCGGGTGGTGCCACAGGACTTTAGGGAGCTCGGAAAAATGCTGAAAAGCAGGACCTCCAGGGTGGTTATCTCCGGTTGCTTCCAGTTCCTCGTGCTGGCGAGAGCAGGAACAGGGAGATACAGGACCTGAATGTGTGGCTGAGGAACTCGTGCAGTGGGGCAGTGGTTTAGATTCATAGACCATTGGGATCTGTTTTGGAGTAAGGGGGAACTGTACAAAAGGGACGGATTGCACCTTAACAGGAGGGGGACCGGCATTCTAGCAGGCAGGTTTGCCACTGTTACACGGGTGGTTTCAAACTAAATAAGGGGGGGGGGGGGGTGTCAAATGGGATAGTCAAGGATGGAGTTAAAGGGAAAGAGAGTAAAGGGATAGTTAATGACCCCAGAATTAATGGGAAAAAAAGCTCACAAAGGGATAGGAGAGTATGGCCAAGTGTAATAGGGATCGATGTGAATGGTGAGATGCGTAAGGATTTAAAAGTATTGTATATGAATGCGCGAAGTATAAGAAGTAAAGTAGATGAGCTTGAGGCTCAGTTAGAGGTTGGTAGATATGACATTGTGGGGATTACTGAGGCGTGGCTGCAGGAGGATCGGGCCTGGGAACTTAATATTCAGGGTTATGCATTCTATAGAAAGGACAGGCAAGTGGGCTGAGGATGGGGGGTAGCTCTTCTGGTGAGGGATGGAATTCAGTCCCTTGCGAAGGAAGACATAGGGACTGATGAGGTAGAGTCACTGTGGATTAAAACTAATCATATTATGATCACTACCTCCAAGCGGTTCCTTTACCTCGATTTCTCTTATCAAATTTGGTTCATTGGACAATACTAAATCCAGAATTGCCTTTTCTCTGGTCGGCTCCATTACAAGCTGCTCTAAGAATCCATCTCGGATGCACTCTACAAACTCTCAAACACAACACATTGTAAAGGCAAGAAGACGCTAATTGGTTTTATTTACAGACCTCCAAATAATAGCCTGGATGTAGGGTGTAAGTTGCAGCAGGAGTTAAAATTGGCATGTAACAAAGGTAATGCCATTGTGGTAATGGGGGATTTCAATATGCAGGTAGACTGGGAAAATCAGGTTGGTTCAGGACCCCAAGAAAGAGAGTATGTAGAATGCCTCCGAGATGGATTCTTAGAGCAGCTTATAATGGAGCCGACCAGAGAAAAGGCAATTCTGGATTTAGTGTTGTCCAATGAACCAAATTTGATAAGAGAACTCGAGGTAAAGGAACCGCTTGGAGGTAGTGATCATAATATGATTAGATTTAATCTGCAATTTGGGAAGGAGAACGTTAAATCGGAAGTGTCAGTGATGCAGTTGAACAAAGGGGACTATGAAGACATGAGACGGGAGCTGGCCAAGGTAGACTGGAAAGGGATACTAGCAGGAATGACGGTGGAACAGCAATGGCAGGAATTTCTGGGCATAATCCGGAAGACGCAGGATCATTTCATTCCAAAAAGGAAGAAAGATTCTAAGGGGAGTAGGAGGCAACCGTTGCTGACAAGAGAAATTAGGGATAGAATAAAACTAAAAGAAAAGATTTATAACACAGCAAAGAGTAGCCGGAAGCCAGAGGATTGGGAAACTTTCATAGGACAACAGAAGGAAACAAAATGGGCAATACGGGCTGAAAAGATGAAGTATGAGGGGAAGCTGGCCAGGAATAAAAAGAAGGACAGTAAAAGCTTCTTTAGATATGTTAAGGGAAAAAGAGTAGCAAAGTCAAATGTGGGTCCCTTGAAGGCAGACACAGGTTAAATTATTTTGGGTAACAAGGAAATTGCAGAAGAACTTTAGATCTGTCTTCACTAAGGAAGACACAAACAATATCCTAGATGTACTGGAGGGCAGAGGATCTAAGGGGGTCGAGGAACTGAAAGAAAATTTCATTAGGTGAGAAATAGGATTGGGTAGTCCAATGGGATTGAAGGATGATAAATCCCCTGGGATGAATATTCTGAAGTGTGACTTTAGAGAGCTTGGAAAAGTGCTGAAAAGCGGGACCTCCAGGGTTGTTATCTCCAGTTTGCTTCCAGTTCCTTGTGCTGGCGAGAGCAGGAACAGGGAGATACGGGACCTGAATGGGTGGCCTGGGAACTGGTGCAGGGGGGCAGGGATTTAGATTCTTAGACCACTGGGATCTGTTTTGGAGTAAATGGGATGGATTGCACCTTAACAGATGAGGGACCAGCATTCTGGCAGGCAGGTTTGCCACTGCGATACAGGTGGTTTTAAAATAAATAGCGGGGGTGGGGTGTCAAATGGAATAGTCAAGGACGGAGTTAAAGGGAAAGGGAGTAAAGGGATTGTTAATTACCCCAGAATTGGTAAATGGTAAATGGTAGGGAATTGAAGAATACAGTTGAACAGAAGGATCTGGGAATAACCGTGCATAGTTCCTTGAAGGTGGAATCTCATATAGATAGGGTGGTAAAGAAACCTTTTGGTATGCTAGCCTTTATAAATCAGAGCATTGAGTATAGAAGCTGGGATGTAATGTTAAAATTGTACAAGGCATTGGTGAGACCAAATCTGGAGTATGGTGTACAATTTTGGTCGCCCAATTATAGGAAGGATGTCAACAAAATAGAGAGAGTATAGAGGAGATTTACTAGAATGTTGCCTGGGTTTCAACAACTAAGTTACAGAGAAAGGTTGAACAAGTTAGGGCTTTATTCTTTGGAGCGCAGAAGGTTAAGGGGGGACTTGATAGAGGTCTTTAAAATGATGAGAGGGATAGACAGAGTTGATGTGGATCAGCTTTTCCCTTTGAGAATAGGGAAGATTCAAACAAGAGGACATGACTTCAGAATTAAGGGACAGAAGTTTAGGGGTAACATGAGGGGGAACTTCTTTACTCAGAGAGTGGTAGCGGTGTGGAATGAGCTTCCAGTGGAAGTGGTAGAGGCAGGTTCGTTGGTATCATTTAAAAATAAATTGGCTAGGCATATGGATGAGAAGGGAATGGAGGGTTATGGTATGAGTGCAGGCAGGTGGGACTAAGGGAAGATAATTGTTCGGCACGGACTTGTAGGGCCGAGATGGCCTGTTTCCGTGCTGTAATTGTTATATGGTTATATGGTTAATTAACAGGAAAGACATCTCACAAAGGGATAGGAGAGTATGGTCAAGTGTTATAGGGATTGATGTGAATGGTGAGATGCGTAAGGAATTAAAAGTAATATTTGAATGTGCGAAGTGTAAGAAGTAAAGTAGATGAGCTTGAGGCTCAGATAGAGCTTGGTAGATATGACATTGTGCGGATTACTGAGACGTGGCAGCAGGAGGATATTCTGGGTTATACATCCTATAGAAAGGACAGGCAGGTGGGCAGAGGAGGGGGGGTAGTTCTTCTGGTGAGGAATGGAATTCTGTCCCTTGCAAGGGAAGACATAGGGACCAACGAGGAAGAATGACTGTGGATTGAGTTGACGAGTTGCAAAGGCAAGAAGACACTAATTGGTATTATCTACAGGCCCCCAAATAGTAGCCGGATGTAAGGTGTAAGTTGCAGCAGGAGTTAAAGCTGGCATGTAACAAAGGTAATGCCGCTGTGGTGATGGGGGATTTCAATATGCAGGTAGACTGGGAAAATCACGTTGGTTCAGGACCCCAAGAAAGAGAATTTGTTGAGTGCCTCCGAGTTGGATTCTTAGAGCAGCTTGTACTGGAGCCGGCCAGAGAAAAGGCAATTCTGGAATTAGTGTTGTCCAATGAATCAGATATGATAAGAGAACTCGAGGTAAAGGAACAAGGTAAAGATGAAATACGAGGGGAAGCTGGCCAGGAATGTAAAGGACAGTAAAAGCTTATTTAGATATGTTAAGGGAAAAATAGTAGCAAAGTCAAATGTGGGTCCCTTGAAGGCAGACACGGGGTGAAATTATTATGGGGAACAAGGAAATGGCAGAAGAGTTGAACAGGTACTTTGGATCTTTCTTCACTAAGGAAGACACAAACAATCTCCCAGATGTCCTGGAGGACAGAGGATCTAAGGGGGTAGAGGAACTGAAATACATTTTCATTAGACGAAAAATAGTTTTGGGTAGGGTAATGGGACTGAAGGATGATAAATCCCCTGGGCCTGATGGTCTGCATCCCAGGGTCCTCAGGGAGGTGGCTCTAGAAATAGTGGATGCATTGGTGATCATTTTCCAATGCTCAATAGATTCAGGATCGGTTCCTGTGGATTGGAGGATAGCTAATGTTATCCCACTTTTCAAGAAAGGAGCGAGAGAGAAAACGGGGATTTACAGACCAGTTAGCCTGACTTTGGTGGTGGGAAAGATGCTGGAGTCAATTATTAAAGACGTAATAATGGGGCATTTGGATAATAGTAAAAGGATTAGTCCGTCAGCATGGATTTATGAAAGGAAAATCATGCTTGACTAATCTTCTGGAATCTTTTGAGGATGTGACAAGTAAAATGGACGAAGGATAGCCAGCGGATGTAGTGTATCTAGACTTTCCCAAAGCCTTTGATATGGTCCCGCACACGAGACTGGTGACTAAAATTAGAGCACATGGTATTGGGGGTAGTGTGTTGATGTGGATAGAAAATTGGTTGGCAGACAGGGGTTACAGTCTTTAGAAGTCTTAGAATAAAGGGGAGGTCATTTAATACTGAGGTGCATTCCGTTCAAGGCAGGATTTAATTCCCTTGAACGGAATTGTTTCCTCAACCATTTCAAACTATAGTATAGTTGCAACCAAACAACTGAATCTAGAGTCATATATAAACCATTGACAGCGGTAGATTTCCAAAAGACCCCGACTGATCTTGATGGATTTTTACAAGAATCAATTGGCTTCTCATATTTCACATATTGCTTACAATGAAGACTGGAGAGTCGAGGAGGGAGCTCCTGGCAGTGACGGACATGAAGAGTGGATTGGTGGCAGAGGGGCCAGGGTATTACCTCCAGTGCCTTTGAGGTCGGCTGCAGGAGGCAATGACACAGAGGTGTTCGTCGAGGAGAGGGACTGGGGCTTACCTGAGTCTACTAGGATCGGGGGCATTCCACTACTTCCAGCAGGTGGAATTGACTTTTGACTTTGGACTTTTAGTTGTATAAGGTGCCAAATTATGGTGACTGAGCATATGTGGGCTGTGCAAAAGGAATTTCACCGTGCTGTGTATATGTGACAATGAATAACTATTGAACCATTTAACCATTGCAGGAGGCAGGCACTAGGGCGTAGAGTCCATAACAAGAATTCAGAGTAGTCCCATCAGTCCCTTTCCCCTATTTATTGTCTTGTAATCTATTACCTCTCATCAACATTCCCTCTGATTGTCCTGTTATCCTCAAAACCCTGCCCACCCCACCCACTGTATTAGAGGCAATTTATAGAGGCTGATTAACCTAGCAAACCACATGTCCTTGGCATGTTTGTGAATGGAGAGCACCAGGTGGATAAGTGTGGTCACAGGGAGAATGGGCGGACTCCATTCTAGATGTAGGATTGAATCTGAGTTTCAGGAGATAGGAGGCAGCTGCACTACCTGCTGCCTTACTGTACCGTCAACTCTGCCAACTGCAGTTTCATAGTTACTATTATTAGTACTATCCTTGTTTTCCAAATCATTGAATAATTCTAGTACTTTAGTTACGAAATTAAATTTACCAGTTGTGGTGGAACATGAACTCAACAGACATATATATTACAAGTGAACAATTGAATTGCTAGACTTGTATTCAAATGCACAACATCACGTCTTAGAGACAAGAATGATACCTGCTGAACCACAAGTAACAGTCTTGGGAAACATAACAAAAGATTATTCAACTGCACTGAGACTGTCACTTTCTTTAAAGAAACAGATGATGTGCACAATGGCAATCCAATGCTTTGAGATAAAAGATATAGCCAAAATGATATATGCTGAACCTTGTGCTGCTTTTATAAAACTCCACCGTCATCTCAACTACTATCTCACCCACTACCACAGAACATCACTGCTACCCACCTATTATTTTCAGAGAATCCGTTTCAATAGGACTGCTTTTCAATTGCTTGCAATTCTCCCTCACTAGTTTATATGACCTTTTCTTTTTGCAGGGCAGGAACACAACATGATAGCAGGATCAATGTTCTTCAATATGAGCAAATTCAATACAATAGGCTCTGCACATACTTGTTCCTTTAAATCAATGCTTTTAGTTCAATTGATGGTGACTCTTTCCACATTTGCACTAGAATGGCTGGCCAATTGTGCAGATTCCTTCACTGGGATGATTCTTCCATCCAGTTTTACTTTAGATACACTGCTAAGCCAGTTGTTTTTAAAATTCAGACTCTAATATTATATTTACATTGATCCACGCGGTCCGATACTAAACGTTGAATTCAAATGCCAAAACTGTTTTTCTCATTTTCCCTGCACAGTCAGAAATGTTCTCACTCTTTATTTTTTATTTCAGTTTAGTTTATTGTCACGTGTACCGAGGTACAGTGAAAAGCTTTTGTTGCGAGCTAACCAGTCAGCTGGTTGGCACGACATACTGGGCTGCATCAACTCTCCAGTTTTGTGTGATCTTGGACAAAGCCGTGATGCATCCCAATAGCATGCATTAAATGGTGCAGTTGTAGAAACAAGTAACAGTCTTTGGAGACTTGGCAAACTTCCTTCTTCATGTGAGGAAGTAGTGGCAGTGGTGTACTTTCTTGGCTGTATCATGCATGTGTTTGGATCAGGTCAAATTGGTAGTGATATTTACACAAAGGTATTGACACTCTCGACCATCTCCATTTCAGCACCATTAATATAGACTTGGGGATGAGCTGTATCCCACTTTCTGCAGTCGATGACCAGCTCCTTCGTTTTGCTGACATTGATGGAGAGGTTGTTGTCTTGACACCATGTCACTAAGCTCACTATCCCCTACCCTTACTCTGTCGTAACATTCTTCAAGATCCAGCCACTACGCTGGTGTCATCTACAAACATGTAAATGGAGTTAGGAAGAATTTGGCTGCACAGTCATAGCGTAAATGGAGTATAGTTAAGGGATGAAGACGCAGCCATGCGGGGCACCTGTGTTTTAGAATTATCATGGAGGATGTTTTGGTACCTAATTTTTGTAAAGCGTTAGTAAAGGTCCCACATGGTAGGTTGATTTAGAAGGCTAAGGCACAAGACATCCAAGGCATGCAGGCAAATTGGATCCATAATTAGTTGGATGATAGGGGGTAGACCATGTTGGTGGATGGGTGTTAAACATTTAACAAGTGCTACATCACAGGGGTGGGTGCTGGAACCTTTGTTGCTTGTAATACACATAAATTACTTGGATGAGGATGTTGGTGGTATGAATAGTAAGTTGGTAGATGACACAAAAATTGACGAAGTTGTAGATAGTGAAGTAACTGATCTAAGAAAACAGTGGGACATAGTCATAGTCATATCGTGATACAGTGTGCAAACAGGCCCTTAGCCCCAACTTGCTCACACCGGCTAACAATGTCCCAGCTACACTAGTTCCACTTGCATTGTTTGGTCCTTGTACCTCGAAACCTGTCCTATCCATGTACCTGTCTAACTGTTTCTTAAGCGATTGGATAATCCCAGCCTCAACTACCTCCGCTGGCAGCTTGTTCCATACACCCACCACTCTTTGTGTGAAGAAGCTAGCCCTCGGATTCTGATTAAATCTTTTCCCCTTCACCTTGAATCTAGAGTCCCCTGGTCCTCGATTCACCTACTCTGGGCAAGAGACTCTGCGCTCTACCCGATCTATTCCTCTCATGATTTTGTACACCTCTGTAAGATCCCCCACCCCCACCCCCACCCCCATCTTCCTGCGCTCCATGGAATCAAGACCCAGCCTACTCAACCTCTCCCTTTTGCTCACACCGTCTAGTGCTGGCAACATCCTTGAATATCTTTTCTGAACCCTAAATCCAACTGATCCAACAACATGGATCAGCTGGAAAGTTGGGCAGAGCAGTGGCAGATGGAATTTAATATGGGTAGGTGCACTTTAAGAGGTCAAATTCTGGTTGAACATTTAGTGTAAATGGTGAGGACCCTTACAAGCATTAATGTACAGGGAGGTCTTGGGGTGCAAGTACATAGTTCCTTGAAAATGGCAACACAGGTAGATAAGATAGTGAAAATGACACTGGTGTGCTTGCCTCAAATAGGCTGATGGATTGAGTATATGAGTTCAGACATCATGTTGCAGTCATACAAAACATGGTTAGACCTCGTTTGGAGGATTGTACATATTTCTAATTGTTAACCTGCAGGAAGGATGTGAGAGCGAAAGAGAGAAAGCAGAAAAAATCACCAGGATGTTGCCTCTAACCTAGGTTAGTAATTGTAAGGAGAGAGACGGGATGAAATGTCACTGTCAGACTTGCACAGAAATTAATGAGGGCCACAGACATCAGATACTGTAGCCAAACTTGCTTAAGTTACTAAGTTAGATGGGTTAGCATGTTGTAAGCAGAACACAAAAAGTCTGCAAAGTGGCAGTTTAACTGACCGCAGAGAGTCTTAGTCATAGATTCATAGAGTTATACATCATGGAAACAGGATCTTCAGCCCACAGCGACCAACATGCCCCATCCATATCCCTCTAAACCTATTCTATCCATGTACCTGGATGAATGGTCGAAAGATCACGGCGAAGAGTTGTTCTTCCAGCTGAGGAAAATGAATATCCGCATTCTCAGGGATCGGTGTTAGGATCATTGCTTTTCTTAATATATATTAATGACGGAGGTCTGGGACTACAAGCCATGATCTCTAAATTTACCAATGACATCAAACTAAGTAGTAATGTAAACCTAAGAACTGTGAAGAGGATAGTAATAAATTCAACAGTATACAATCAGTGCATAGAATGAGCAGACATGTGGCAGATAAAGTTTAATGCAAAAAAATGTAAGTTGGTGAAATATGGTAGGTAAAATGAAGAGAGGCAATAGAGAATATAGAATACCGTTTTAAAGAATGGTTCAACTGGGCTTATATTCACTGGAATTTAGAAGGATGAGATGGGATCTTATCTATCTATCTATATTACTAAAACTCTGTTCTGGATCGGTTTCGGCTTTCAGTGCTGCGGTTTCCGAGAATACGCCGCCACCTACAGCCGTCATTTTTGGCCACCTCTCTCAGAGCCCCCCTCCGCCACGTGTGTGCTGAGGATTTTTCCCGTTGATGAAAATTGACAGAGATATTAATGTTTTTACAACATTCCCCATTCTCTCTGCTGCCTCTGCTGGAGGGAGGGGGAGCGACTATAAAACCAGGAAGTGGTGTGCCTCAATCAGTCTCCGCAAGTGGTGTGCCTCAATCAGAGCTTTGAATGGCACTGACAAATGTCAACAGCACTTTGAGTACCCTTAATTTGGTTTGAAAATTAAAATATGGTTAGAGGTAAAAATGCACTGCCTGCAAATGGTTGTTTGGGTTTGTGTTGAAGTCAAAAGGCACTCTCTCTCTCTCCCCCCCCCCCTCCCCCCTCCCCCCCTCCCTCCTCCCTTCCCCCCCCCCCCCCTCCCCCCCCCCCCCCCCCCCCCCCCCCCCCCCCCCCCCCCTGCCCCCACCACCCCCCACCACCCCCCCCCCCCCCCCCTCCCTCTCCCCCCCCCCTCTCCTCCCCCCTCTCCCTCTCCCCACCCCCCCCCCCACCCCCCCCCCCCCCCCCCCTCTCCCCCCCCCCCCTTCTCTCTCGCCCCTCTCCCTTCCCCCTCTCCCCCGTCTCTCTCTCCCTATCTCTCTCTCTCTCCCTATTTCTCACCTCTCTCTCTCTCTCACTCTCTCTCTCTGCCTCCCCCTCTCTCTCCCCCCTCTCTCTCTCCCCCCCCTCTCTCTCCCCCCCTCTCCCCCCCTCTCTCTCCCCCCCCTCCTCCCTCTCCTCCCCCCCCTCCCTCTCCCCCCCCCCCCTCCCCCCCTCCCCTCCCCCCCCCCCCCCTCCCCCCCCCCCTCCTGACAGACAGGAAGCAGCATGTGAGGCTGGGAAAGCACATCTCGGACTCGTAGACCCTCAGCATAGGAGCACCGCAAGGCTGCGTACTCTCCCCTCTCCTTTACTCTCTCTACACAAACGACTGCACCTCCACAGACTCCTCTGTCAAGCTTCTCAAGTTAACAGATGAATCAACCCTGATTGGACTGAGCCAGGATGTGGAGGAATATGCCTACAGACTGGAAGTGACACAGCTGGCATCCTGGTGCCATCGCAACAACCTAGAGCTCAATGCTCTTTAGTCCGTGGAATTGATTGTAGATTTAGGAGAGCTCCCCCTCCCCTCCCCCCACTCACCATCAATAACACCACAGTCACATCTGTGGAGTCATGTTCCTTAGAACCATCATCTCCAGGGACCTGAAATGCGGGGCCACCATCAACTCCACAGTCACAAAGGCCCAACAGAGGATGTACTTCCTGCAGCAGCTGAGAAAACACAATCTGCCACAGACAATGATGGTCCAGTTTTATACTGCCATCACAGAGTCAGTGTCCATCATGATCTGGTTTGGCTCAGCCACCAAGCATGACATCGGGAGGCTGCAGCTTGGTGGCTGAGAATGTTGTTGGCTCCAACCTTCCCCCCATCGATGAACTGTACACTGCAAGGGCCATGAAGCGAGCAGGTAAGATCATCTCTGACCCCTCTCACGCTGGCCACAAACTCTTTGAATCACTTCCCTCTGGAAGGCGACTCCGGACTGTCAAAGCCGCCACAGCCAGACATAAAAAGAGTTTTTGGTCAACATGAGCTGAACATAAGCAAACATATTGAACTGCAAATGCCAGTCATGATGGATAAGGCAAGGAGAGTGCCTGCTAAATTTCTGGAAAATTGTGAATACTTAATAAAAACCTGTCTGATTTCCTAATTCCCATTCGAAACATTGAATCTGCTTTCATCATTCATTTCAGCAGTTTATTTCGTATCACTGTTTTATTAACAACATCTCCTCATTTCCTTTGTTATTCTTTTGCCAATAACTTTAAACCTGTGTCCTCTGGTTGCCACCTCTTCCCTAGCACCCAATATATCACATGCTGAATTCACTTAGCAGCTCACAACATTAAGAGGTAAGATGCCTCCTGTTATCTGAATGTAATGTGTTTCAGGTGAATGACCCTCTAAAATGATCTGTTTGATCAATTTAACTTTTGCTCTGAAAACGTCATGCACCACTGAAGTAAATCAATATAAATCACTGATTAGCCTCAAATGGAAAGGTGTTACAACACCTGGGCATCATAATTTGAGATGCATTTTAAGCGAGGATAAGGTCTTTACAAGAATTGTACCAGTAAATAGAAACATAGAATATGGAAAATGCAGCACAGGAACAGGCCCTTAGCTGTACAATGTCTGTGCCAGGCTAAATTAATCCTCTCTGCCTACACACGATGCATATCCCTCCATTCCCTGCACATTCATTTGCCTATCTAAAAGGCTCTTAAACGCAACAATCATATTTGCTTTCTCCATCACTCCTGCCAGCATGTTCCAGGCACCCGCCACTCCCCCTACATTAAAAAAAAGTATTTTGGGGATTTCACCAGAAGAAGTGGCATTGTTCTTATCACTGAAAAGACTAAGCAGAGATTTTTTTGGAGAGCTTAAAGTCATGTAGGGTTTTGATAGATTCGTTCAGGAGAAACTATTTCTAGTGGCAGAAGATTTGACAATTGAAGATTTGATAATGGAGAATAGTGGAGGAAATGGGACTGAATAATGTTTCAAAGAGTATCAAAAAAATCACACAGCCCGACATTGATATGGTCACATACTACATTGGTAGATTATTAATAGATTAGTTTATTTTTAATTGCAATGAATGAACAATCAGCTGATGCCTTTATGTAAATTATGGATGGTGCTTTTATGTGTTTGACAGCATAATTTGTTGAGATTATTTTTAAAACCATTATCATTCCTGGAGGTTTAATAATAGTCTAGGTATTTGATCCAGCCAACAATTCAGCAATGAATTTTAAATATTCACAATTCAAGAGAATGAGTTAAATTTAAATTGCAAAACAATGCAAAGTTACAACATTTTACAGTAAAAATGCAATTTACAATACGTTATAACCTAATTACAATTTGTTTTGTTCTTTCACAGGGTTTCCTAGAGATCAATTAAAATAAATGTTATAACTATATTACAATACCAATTTACCCAATGTTGCATGTTTGCGTGTTCTGGTGAGTTGTTTGAATCTTTCTCTCCTTACAATTACCCCCCACCCACACAGTCCTCTAACCCTACCCCCCTCATATCTCTATCCCAACACCACAAAATCCAAGCTGAGTCAGCAGCTCTACAAATTATTCTAACAGCCTCTTTATGCTCTTGCTCATGGGACAAGAATGATTCGCCAAAAGGAAAGCAGCAAGAAATCCTCATGTCACAAATGAGTAGTGTAGAAACAATGTCACTAATTGACTGCTCTGCCTTAACAGCAAGGGGTTCAGTTACTAACACAGCTAATAATGGAAAAGCTGCAGCAGCAACTCAATCCTTCTGGCCTTGTTGGAATCGCCAGAACAGGCTGCCCACAGACATCCAATGGCCCATAGCCTGGATGATGTGCATCATAGACTTAACATATCTTACTACCTCTTGCGAGGACCTGATTTACAGGTTGTAAGAGGAACTATTTAACCTACTCCTTATGGTCCATGTTCTGTTATATTCTCCACTCCAGGTCAAAGAGCATCCAGCCATCAATCTGGGGGGGGGGACAAAACTTTAAAAAAATTTCCCCTGCACGGAGAACCCGTTTCCCTGTTGGGTCTAAAGTTGTAACAAAGACTGGAGGGCCTGTCCCACTTAGGCGCTTTTTTAGGCGACTTCGGAGCTGCGAGTACTCAGGTCACCGAGCTGGCAGCGACTGGACCCCTACTAGCGGTGATGGCGCGCTACAACAACCCGACCCTCGGAGATCGGAGGCTTACCGCAGGTCTGGTGGACAGTGACACCGGGAGCCCGCGGGTCCCTTCTGGGAGACCGCTTTTTTGAGGGCTTCCGCAACGGCGATTCATATAAACGGTAGCGGGGTCGAGGATGACCTGGAGCAGCTATACATCATCCGCCCGGCGTGGCTTCAACTCTGGAGGACTTTGCCTGCGCCCTCCCGGGCTCCAACAATCAGACCCGGAGCACTTGCATCGCCCGGCGCGGCCTAATGGCCGCGGGGACAATTGTTATCGCCCACGGGTCCCTCCGGACTTTGACTCTGACATCGGGGGGAGAGGGAAGTGTACCATAGAGAGTACGTTTTTTTGCCTTCCATCACACGAGGTGGAGATGCGCTGTGATGGAGTCTGTGTAAACTGTGTTGGTCTTGAAGGCACTTTTTTCTTGTATGTATGACTGCAGAAACAACATTTCACTTAAGCCTCTATGAGGTTCAAGTGACAAATAAATTGTATTGTATTGTATTGTATTGTATTGTATTGTATTGTATAGACCAAACATATCTTACTACCTCTTGCGAGGACCTGATTTACAGGTTGTAAGAGGAACTATTTAACCTACTCCTTATGGTCCATGTTCTGTTATATTCTCCACTCCAGGTCAAAGAGCATCCGGCCATCAATCTGCAGTACTTAGACAAAACTTGTGTATGCACAGCTCCAAATTTTCGTTGACTTGTTCTCTAAAGCGTAACAAAGACTTAAGGGCCTGTCCCACTTATTTTTTTAGGCGACTGTCATAGTCGTAGCAGGTCACCGAAAAGCCAGCGACTGGACCCCCTACTACAATGTCTACGACAAGCTACAACAACCTACCATCTAGTCGACGTCAAGCTAAGGCAAACTACTGACAACCGGCCACCCATTAGGACATCCACCTATGACCACACCTACGACATATTACGGCCACACAGGCGACAAACTACAACAACTGAAGTCAACCTACATCCACCCACGACAAGCTACGACGAGCTACGACCCTGTCGGCGACAACTGCAGCCAATTCAGTACCTTCGCTGGTTGACTAGGTTGATGTAGGTAGTCGCCAATGGAATTCACCGGTCAGCACCTGCGACAACCTACGTCATCTGGCGACAAGCTACGACATCACCCACATCAGGAGAAGTCAAGCTACCCTCATTGGCGTCAACCCACTGTCGCCAACTTTCATCGAAAATTTTTGAACGTGTTGAAAACCCAGCGGCGACCGGAAAGACGCTGCGACTCTTTGGGTGACTGATGAGACTACTCACGACCATACAGGCGACATCTCAGGCCATTTGAAAGCACAGTTCTCTAGCATCTCTCTATCTATCCCTGTAAACAATATTGCTTGCAACACATTATGGGACCATCATGAGACACTGGATAAAACCAATTACTTCCCACATCTAGTGAGCCATCTCTCAACAAAGGCAACTGTGATGACGAAATGAACCTTCAGTGAACCAGCAAGGCCTTTTGTTGTGTGAAGAAAGAGTGTTTGAAGATTTAAACCTTAAATATAGCACATATCTTCTGAGCGAATGTGCCCTGCCCTCCTTTGAATCTTTGAGTCACATTTGGCTCATCAATGCATTGTTGTGGCGCCATTAATACTGCCATTGTAAAATTCTCTAAATCTACTGAAAAGCTGAATAAATTAATGTTCATGTCCTTTCATAAGCCAACATTCCCAGCACTGAGACTTGAATACACCCAGTTAACTCTGGTGGGCAAATCACATTATTTGTATGCCCAGCACCAGACCTCCAAAGCCCAGTTCAAGCTCCATCATAGCAAGAGATTATCAGGAGGACAGAGGAAATGCTTTTTGAGTCTTTGAAAAATATTCAATATCATCATCGACTCGTAAAAAAATCCATGGCTTGTGAACATTTGTAATGGAGAAGGGGCATTGCTGATGGAACTAACTTGCTTGCATCTCTTCAATGGGGCCATGCAGAAGCTCACAGCAAATGGTGGAAACAGCATATCACCACGTATGTAACCTGTCTAACACCTTTGTCCACCTGTGGCACAGTCACCTACCTCATAACCTACAGAATTGGAGTGCAAACAAGTCATCCTTGACTTCAGGGGACTGCTCAAGATGAAGGGATAACATATCTTTTCCTTCATGCCTTATGCCTCTATCTATTAATGGAAGATTCCAAGAGCTATATTAACAGCTTTTCACTTTGGCTTGATAGATATGGCTTCAAAGATATAGTTATAGTCATAGAGATGTACAGCATGGAAACGGGTCCTTTGACTCACCAAGTCTACACTGACCATTAACTATCCATTTACACCAACCATACACTTGAGCAATAATTACTGACCTTCTCAACAAATGCAATCGTTCTTGAAAATGAATTAGTGAGCATGGGAATGTTTTGTTCTCTAAGCAGTCACAAATGGAATTGAACATTATGGAATCATCAGCAAACAGGGCACTTCTGGGCTGATGAAAGAAGGTCATGAATGAGGCAATTAAAGAAAGTTTGACCAAGGAGAACTTTGACAAACTCCTGTCGTAGATGCAATTGGGATGCCCTGCCTCTAACAACCACAGCCACCTTTTGTGTCTGATGAAGGGTCTCGACCTGAAACGTCACCCATTTCTTCTTTCCAGAAATGTGGCCTGTCTCGCTGAGTTACTCCAGCTTTGTGTTTATCCTTGGTTTAAACAAGCATCTGCAGTTCCTTCCTACACATACAGTTGCAGTTACAGTTTAGTTGATTGTCACATGTACCAAGGTACAGTGAAAGGCTCTTGTCAGCTGAAAGACAATGCATGGTTACAATCGAGCCAGTGTATAGATACATAATAAGGGAATATCGTTCGGTGCAAAGTAAAGCCAGCAAAGTCCGAACAAGGATAGTCCAAGGGCCACCAAAGAGGTAGATAGTAGTTCAGCACTGCTCGCTGGTTGATCTACCAATGTACAGCTTTCCTGCTGACTATGAATTTGCTCAGATCACAATTGGTTAAATGTTGTCTTGATGTGAAGGGCAGTCGTTTCCTCTCAGCAAATTTAATGGCTTAAATGTGATTTATTTTGAGCTATATTCAGCACTCCATGTGTTGAAATAATTAAAGAACATTAGTGCTCACAAATTACAGGGACTATTACTGAACAAAGCAGATGACAATTTAAACCAACATTCTGTCACTGTTATGACTGGTGTCACATGGCACCATTGTGTCACTTTGATTAAGTAGCTGGATTATAACAAGGCTTGTCAAATCAACTCTTTTCAGACTGGTGCCTATTAAGAGTTCATTGACTTCAATCAGAATATCCACTAGCCATGTCACTCTGAATTCAGAGCACACATCCACCTTCCTATACGTATCGACATGTGCATGGAACACTGAACAGTATGACATAAGAACAGGCCCTTCAGCCCATAATGCCTGTGCTGAACATAATCCCAAGATCACCAACTCCGACGGCGTGTTCCAGGCACTCTATGGATAGGCCAGGTTTGGAGGGATATGGACCAAACGCGGGCAGGCGGGGCTAGTGTAGCTGAGGCACATTGGCCGGTGTGGGCAAGTTGCACCGAAGGGCCTGTTTCCACACTGTATCATTCTAAGACACTCACCACCCTCTATTCAATACACTTGTTGCAGGTTAGATGAAAATGTGCTGTGTTTAGAGAGTAAGAACCACCCTCCAGATTTTGCAAATGTCACTGGCTTTCTGTAAATGCATCACATGTTTTTCTCTTTGTTTTGCCATCTGATTTTTATTGTTTGTTTAGGGCCCAAATGGCTTGACCTTCCATCCGTTTCTTGAGCAAACAGGAAAATATATGGCCCCCCGAAAGGAAATTGAGGAAATTGAGGAAGAAAAGTCACGATCATTCTTGCCACATCACAAAGCTGGCTGCACCGAGATCATATTGATAAACTGGGGAATGGGCAGGAATGCTGCCCTGTAAATTGTTTTGAAGGATTAAGCATGTTGATAACAAGCCTGAGCCATGGTCTTTTGGGCCACAGTTTACCATCACTTTTTTATTGTTCGGAGATTTGACGGCCCCAGGATAGATTGTCGATCTTTATGAGGTTTTGATTACTGAGGACAACACGTGAGTCGAATCTCTTGGGTGATGATCAAACTGCTAGGGGTAGTAGGTACAGTACTCTCAAATGCTCACAGGCAGTGACAACTGCCTCACACATGCCTGCCAACAGTTATGACAAAGAGAGCAAGCATCCTATTAAAATAAACGGTCTCATTTACTGCTCTCATTTACAACACGATATGATACAATACAATAGAACTTTATTTATCCCAGGAGGGAAATTGATCTGCCAACAGTCATAAAAACACAAAATACATGAAACATGAGTTAAAGTGACGAGTGGAAAGGGTTGGGGATTTGCAAAAGATTGGGGGGGGTTGTGGAGGGGGGGAGAGTCTGTCTCAGTCTACTCCATGACAGAACGGTAGGAGGGGGAGGATTTAAAGCATTTATCACCTACAGTCCTCCTACCCCTCCGTGGGGAAGGTAAGCTTTGTTAAATCATACATGAAAATAACTTTTGTCAGCACAAGCATGCAATTTAATTTCATTATAGTTTATAGATTCTTCTTGTTAAATTGTACAGTAGCAGGTTAAAGAAAGCATCTGCTAACTTATTGCCATGTTTATTGCAATTCCCTTACATGTCATTTACAGACCTACCTAAAGCATCTTTACTATCGGCACAATATGCAGGGAAAATAGAATTGAATTATATTGACAATCGATAACCTGTGGAGGAAGTTGTGAGTCCAAGTAGTGGCTGTATTCTGAGTGACATGTTGGCTGATTCCATTTCCATTGATTAATTAGGTCCATTACCAAAGGAAAATGTCCAATGATTCATTCAATTAGCATTGAATTAAATGTGAGATTAGTGTCGCAGGAAAAATCTAATTCCAACAGATTTTTCTTTTGGTGTGTGGCCCAGAATTTACTTGAGAAGTTGACCTACAGGTCAACCTACAGGAAGGAAGAACCTGAATAGGAAAAGTATCGGTTGCTGTTGTATCACGTTAGATTCATTGCTGTTCAACTATAGTCAAAGTGTGTAAATTAAGAGCCAGAGTGGGCCTCTCAACCTTTGGAGCTAACCTGCTTATAACTCTGCATTGCTGACTACCTTTGAAACCCTTGCATATCAGATATCTACCTATCAGTAACTTAAAAATATTCCTCCAACAGTTGAGGAAAGCACGACTCTCTGAGACTTAAACGTTTGGTCTCAGCTTTAAATGGACGACTCTTTCATTTTAAACAGTGACCACCAGTTCTAGCTTCTCCCACAATAGAAAATATCCTCTTCATATCCACGCAGTGAATACCCGTCAGGATCTTGGTTCTTGGTTCTTGGTTTCTTGTTCCTCCAAAATATTCCAAATGGAATTTAAACTGGAGGTGGTGGGGGGAGGACTTAAACCAGAAAGGGTTATTGGGAAGAAAGAGCTACTTTAAATTTAGTTGCATCTGGTTGGATAACTATAGTAGGGTGGAGATTATTCCATGCTTTAATTGTGCGGGGGAAGAATACATTTCTGTACACATCTGTCTTTGTAGCTGGGATCACAAATTGGATCGAATGCCCTCGTCTGCTCCTAATTGGTTTGGGTTTGGTGTAGGTCTTGTAGTCTATGTCGAGCTGACCATTTAACATTTTGTAAAAACAGGTCAAACAGTGAGTTTCACGTCTGTCTTGGAGAGGGTTCCACCCCAGAGAATTCAGAAGTTTGGTGACACTCGCTTCTCTCTCGTAGGTGTTAGTAGCAAATAAGGGGTTGGACAGGCTAGATGCAGGAAGATTGTTCCCGATGTTAGGGAAGTCCAGGACAAGGGGTCACAGCTTAAGGATAAGGGGGGAATCCTTTAAAACCGAGATGAGAAGAACTTTTTTCACGCAGAGAGTGGTGAATCTCTGGAACTCTCTGCCACAGAGGGTAGTTGAGGCCAGTTCATTGGCTATATTTAAGAGGGAGTTAGATGTGGCCCTTGTGGCTAAGGGGATCAGGGGGTATGGAGAGAAGGCAGGTACGGGATACTGAGTTGGATGATCAGCCATGATCATATTGAATGGCGGTGCAGGTTCAAAGGGCCGAATGGCCTACTCCTGCACCTAATTTCTATGTTTTCTATGTTTCTATGAGCTGCCTGTCTTTGGACACGTTCGATGGAAGAAATGTTTTTATTTGTGTATGGGTCCCATGCTGCAACTGCGTAGTCCAGATGAGGTCTAACGAGGGTGAATCTGTTTCAATCAAATCCCCTCTTACTCTTCACGTATTCCAAGAGTTGCACAGATAGTTGAACCAGTTTTGGTTATTAGTGTGCTGATAAATATCCATTGTCATTCCACCCCTCCCCCCACTTTGCAGAGGAGCACATGTTCACACTCGGAGGATAAGACTTTCTTTAGCTTTGCACTGGTGTTGCTTCCAGCACTATTTTTTTTAATGGGGTTTGGTTTTGATCTAGGGATTTGGCTGACTAATTTTCAGTTACTCCAACAAAACATTTAAGAATTTTCATACAATATATGGGACATATTTTTTTTATCAGCTACTTCATTTAAACTTGCTAAGCGAATATCCAGCTCAAAACTAGATTCTTGTTGCAGTCCAGGAATAGAATGTTTTTCCAATGACACTAAGAAAGATGAACCTGGAGGTAGGAAAACTGTTTGTCACCTTCCTTCTGTGAGAATAATTATCTTTCTCCGTTGCAGGAGTAAGTGTAGGCTACCCCTTTGGGATGAAGATAAACCCAAAAAGCTGGAGTAACTCAGCGGTTCAGGCTGCATCTCTGGAAGGAAGGAATGAGTGACGTTTCGGGTCAAGACCCTTCTTCAGACTAAGGGTCTTGACCCGAAACATCACCCTTTCTGTCCCTCCGGAGATGCTGCCTGGCCCGCTGAGTTACCCCAGCTTTTTGTGTCTGTCTTCAGTTTAAACCAGTATCTGTAGTTCCTTCCTACCCCTTTGGGACGATGATGAGTCCAGGGATACAACCTCTTCAGTCTTCAACTATTCTTCTTCCTCATCATTTTGTGTGAAGAATAAACAGATAAAGTTGTAGCAGAAATATTTTCTGGGGCATTGTTTCAGACAAGGGATTGGCATTATGGTTGGTAAATTCATGTCAAGGATTCTCCAAGTAATTTATGAAAAGTAACTTTTAAGGCTACTTTTTGCAACCCAGCATTGCAGTCCCTTGTGTCTAATCTTTAAAATATCAACCAATACACTCAGCTTACACTGATACTATTAAAGTACAAGATTTAGTTTTCTTCCATCATGTTGAATTGAAACATAGAAACATAGAAAATAGGTGCAGGAGGAGGCCATTCAGCCCCGAGCTAGCACCACCATTCATTTTGACCATGGCTTTGAAGGTATGAAATTGTAAAGGGCCTGTCCCACCAGCATGCGATTGCATGCGTCTAGCGCGACCAGACGTGGTCACTTGAGGCATACAGCCGCGCGGGGCCGGTCCCACTTCGAACCGCGGAGCCGTATGGAATTGTGCGGGGCTGGTCCCGACATCGCGCGGGGCTCTGAAAATCCTGCACTGTCCAAAAATTCCGTGCGCCGACGGCCTGTCGGCCCGCAGGCGCATTCAGGGCGCACGCAGCGTCTTGATGGTATACGCAGCATCTTGACGTCGTACGTAGCATCTTGACATCGTACGCCTAGCGTGGTGTTACGTGATGACATCGCCGCCCAACGCCGTGCGACGTCCAAATTCAGTCGGCCCGTTTCCTGCAAGATCTCAATACATCACTCGTAATGTTTTCTCCATTTTACATATTGAATGTTCAAAACAGCCTTTCATCCCAGATCAGAACTGAATACATCAGATCCGTATTGGTGAAGGTTGAAAAGTAGTAGTTTAGGTTGAAGAATGAATGGTCATTGACCTGAAAAAATAACTGATGAATTCCAGACTTAGGGCCTCAGTAGTTTAGTTTAGTTTAGTTTAGTTTAGAGATGCAGCGTGTAAACAGGCCTTTCGGCCCACCATGTCGATTCCAGCAAGTTAACTCTATTCTACACATACTAGGGACAATTGCCATCTTACCGCCCTAAGGTAACTGAAGGTAGGGCTGCTATCAATGGGTTGCTTCAATAAAGAACCAAATGAGCTTAGGCTGACAAGGATTAGGTTAGAAGAGATTGTAGAAATAGGACGAGATAGGTTGTAGAGAGGGTTGAAAACAAAAATTAATATTTAAAAATCTAATTGTTGCCTTAACAGGAGCCGCTGTTAGATAAGAGAAACAAAAGCAATAGTGAACAGAATGAGATGTGCTTCAGTATCCAGCTGCAGGTTTTTGGATGACACTAGGATCTGCAGAGGTTAGAACAAAGGAGGTCTGTGTGCCTGGTTATTTACAATCAGGTCTAAAGGGCTTGTCCCACCAGTATGCGATTGCATGCATCTAGCGCGACCAAATGTGGTCGCTTGAGGCGTACGGCCGATCCCACTTCGAACCGCGGAGGCGTATGGAGTTGTGCGGGACTGGACGCGACATCATACTCACCAATCAGCTGGGCAGGAGACGGGCCGACTGAATTTGGACGTCGCACGGCGTCGGGCGGTGACATCATCACGTAACACCACGCTAGGCGTACGCCATCAAGACGCTGCGTACGACGTCAAGAGTATTATATAACTTATAGGAAACACATTTGTTTGTTGCAACAGTCAAACAGTACCTATAATGCCTCTGTTAACCATGTGACCCAGTGCCCTAAGGCAACAGTAAACCCACCAACCTTAAACCAAATTTATACCATATACATATAATCAAATAATTAAGTGAGATATGTTCACCCGAGACCTGAATGCATAAAACCAGTGAAATTAAGTATCATTATCAAACAGACTATCCATATTCCATTCTGCACATTGCCTCAGCACAGTATTGATAAAAACAAAGCTCACTGCTCTGCAGTTTCAACAACATAGCACCCATGTTGAACGTTGATCTATGTATTACGAAGGCTTTCTATTACTTTGAAAGAAATAGCATATTAGCCTATAACACGTGGGAGTTATAGATTGAATATATAAAGAGGCTGTACAACCACAATGTCATCAGTGTTTTCAACAGTTAAAAACATCACTGTTCTGTGCTGAATTTCTGTTTGTATTTCAATGCATCTTTCAGCAATGTATTCAAGGTAATGGAGAATTAATGTGTAAATTAGGACAGTATGTTCCTTTAGTTTATTAATACTTAATCTAAATGACATTAAGATCTACTTTCCAATTTATTCTTGGCAATGGGCTTATTTTAGTAATTAAATGCACTTAATCAAAGTTCATATTTAAGATGATAAATGTATCATTGATGTTACGATCCTTCTTAAGTTTATTAGTACTTATTTAATCATTGTGTGCAATAAATGTCTTTCATCTGAACATACACCAATGAAAATAGATTTTTCTCCAGGGCCTGTTGGAAAGAGGTGCCATTTGTCATGCAGACGGCGATTGATAACAGTATTGCGATAAAAACAGGGTTACACTGCGGTAGTGAGGCATAACAGGGGGCTCATTGTGCTGTGCTGGGATTGAGCTGACAAGACTTGGCTGCATGACTGATGATTGCAAACAACCGGAAGATCTTGGTGTAATTGGCTGAACAGATTATTCCTGTAGCTTACACAATGGAGAGGTTTGGTCTCAGAGTGACAACCGATCAAAAGAATTACCCACTGGAGCTTCAGAAAAACGGTCATTCAGTACCAGAACAGTAAGGAGGATACATTTCAGTGCTCAAGCTTTGCTCACCTGCTTGCATTAGTTTTCATTAGAAATAAATAACTAAGAGGGACATGTTCACCTGAGACCTGAATGCATAAAACCAGCCAAGCTAAGTATCATTACAAGTTTCAAACAGAATACATCTTATAAAGATTTTAATTGTATTTGATTGCACTAATTATAAAAGAACCTGTTTAAAGTAGTCTTTGGGGCAGAAAATCAGTACATTTTATAACATGTTTGGCATTGTGTATCATTTTACTGGATTGCCTCTGTCAGTTGGAATGATTGAAATTATCCACAACTGAAATAAATTCAGCAATGGAAAGGCAGAGTCGTCTCTCAAAGCAACAATTTATTTTTCAGCCTTTCCATAAGACATAAGTTTCAAATCGTGTAAATTTACTTGCACACAAGCTGTGTGTGCTCAAAACCAATTCTGAGATGATGAGGTTAAATGTCGTACCTCTGTTCTTCTTAACATTTTTAGCACAAAGGGAGAACTCTTTGCTTGTTTTTTATTTCTGTGATTAAAATATTATCATTTGTGCTGAGATATTTCATTTCCACCATGCACAAAAGCATAATGAAGATTTTGTAATGATATTGGTTTTATCTCGAATTAATATTAAAATAGATATGATCAATCTAAGTGGATAAAAGAAGCCCAATTCACATTGATGATTGTTCTTCATTTTCCTTTCAGAAATCCTGGAACGCAGTGTTTGTTTTTTAATTTTATCCAGTGTGGGTGCGTAAACTGATAGGAACTCTGAAAGCACATTAATGACTGCAGGGTGAGTAATGATGCAGATGCTGATACAGTGGATTAAGTATTTCAAGTCAACACCAGGTCTACAACGCTATGCTCTTAACACACCTTAGACTTTAGACTTTAGCGATGCAGCATGGAAACAGGCCCTTCAGCCCACCAAGCAAGCCGACCAGCGATCACCCTGTACACTAGCACTATCCTACATACCAGGGAAAATGTATCATTTTCTGGTCCGAGAACACTAATGCAATTATCAAGAAAGCACATCAATGCCTCTACTTCCTGAGAAGATTACGGAGAGTTGGTTTGTCAAGGAGGACTCTCTCTAACTTCTACAGGTGCTCAGTAGAGAGCATGCTGACCGGTTGCATCATGGCTTGGTTCGGCAACTTGAGCGCCCTGGAGAGGAAAAGACTACAAAGAGTAGTAAACACTGCCGGTCCATCATCGGCTCTGACCTTCCTTCCATCGTGGGGATTTATCGCAGTCGCAGCCTCAAAAAGGCTGGCAGTATCATCAAAGACCCACACCATCCTGGCCACACACTCATCTCCCTGCTACCTTCAGGTAGAAGGTACAGGAGCCTGAAGACTGCAACAACCAGGTTCAGGAATAGCTACTTCCCCACAGCCATCAGGCTATTAAACCTGGCTCGGACAAAACTCTGATTATTAATAACCCATTATCTGTTATTTGCATTTTATCAGTTTATTTATTCATGTGTGTGTATATATTTATATTATGGTATATGGACACACTTATCTGTTTTGTAGTAAATGCCTACTCTGTTCTGTGTGCTGAAGCAAAGCAAGAATTTCATTGCCCTATACAGGGACACATGACAATAAACTCACTTGAACATTTGAACACTTAATTTTATTGAAGCTAATTTTCCGACAAGCCCGTACATCGTGCTGTGGGAGGAAACTGAAGCACCTGGAGAAAACTCATGCAGTCAGAGAGAGAAAGTACAAACTCCATACAGACAGCACCCGTAGTCAGGATCTGTGGCACTATGCATAAAAAAATCATAACTGGTCAATGGTGCCTTATACAAAGTAGCCTTGCTTTTGATTAACCATATAACATATAACCATATAACAATTACAGCACGGAAACAGGCCATCTCGGCCCTACAAGTCCGTACCGAACAAATTTTTTTTCCCCTTAGTCCCACCTGCCTGCACTCATACCATAACCCTCCATTCCCTTCTCATCCATATGCCTATCCAATTTATTTTTAAATGATACCAATGAACCTGCCTCCACCACTTCCACTGGAAGCTCATTCCACACCGCTACCACTCTCTGAGTAAAGAAGTTCCCCCTCATATTACCCCTAAACTTCTGTCCCTTAATTCTGAAGTCATGTCCTCTTGTTTGAATCTTCCCTATTCTCAAAGGGAAAAGCTTGTCCACATCAACTCTGTCTATCCCTCTCATCATTTAAAGACCTCTATCAGGTCCCCCCTTAATCTTCTGCACTCCAGAGAATAAAGACCTAACTTATTCAACCTATCTCTGTAACTTAGTTGTTGAAACCCAGGCAACATTCTAGTAAATCTCCTCTGTACTCTCTCTATTTTGTTGACATCCTTCCTATAATTGGGCGACCAAAATTGTACACCATACTCCAGATTTGGTCTCACCAATGCCTTGTACAATTTTAACATTACATCCCAGCTTCTATACTCAATGCTCTGATTTATAAAGGCTAGCATACCAAAAGCTTTCTTTATCACCCTATCTATATGAGATTCCACCTTCAAGGAACTATGCACGGTTATACCCAGATCCCTCTGTTCAACTGTATTCTTCAATTCCCTACCATTTACCATGTACGTCCTATTTTGATTTTTCCTGCCAAGGTGTAGCACCTCACATTTATCAGCATTAAACTCCATCTGCCATCTTTCAGCCCATTTTTCCAAATGGCCTAAATCACTCTGTAGACTTTGGAAATCCTCTTCATTATCCACAACACCCCCTATCTTGGTATCATCTGCATACTTACTAATCCAATTTACCACCCCTTCATCCAGATCATTGATGTACATGACAAACAACAAAGGACCCAACACAGATCCCTGAGGCACCCCACTAGTCACCTACCTCCAACCCGACACACAGCCATCCACCATTACCCTCTGGCTTCTCCCATTCAGCCACTGTTGAATCCATCTTGCTATTCCTGCATTTATACCCAACAGTTGAACCTTCTTAACCAACCTTCCATGAGGAACCTTGTCAAAGGCCTTACTAAAGTCCATATAGACGACATCCACTGCTTTACCCTCGTCAATTTCCCTAGTAACCTCTTCAAAAAATTCAAGAAGATTAGTCAAACATGACCTTCCAGGCACAAATCCATGTTGACTGTTTCTAATCAGACCCTGTTTATCTAGATGCTTATATATATTATCTCTAAGTATCTTTTCCATTAATTTGCCCACCACTGAAGTCAAACTAACAGGTCTATAATTGCTAGGTTTACTCTTAGAACCCTTTTTAAACAATGGAACAACATGCGCAGTACGCCATTCCTCGGGGACTATTCCCGTTTCTAATGACATTTGAAATATTTCTGTCATAGCCCCGGCTATTTCTATACTAACTTATGGTAACGATTAGGGATGAGCAGTAGGAACTTTGCAGGCAAAATAATGGGAGTGGGGTTTGTTGTGCTCTCAACAATTAAATATATGAGAAACTTTGGAATGACACATTTTCTTTCAGCATTTGCAAAGGTGGAGGGTATTTACATTTTTAACTTTTGCAAATATAATTTGAGAAAATACAATTATTCATTATCATTTCTAAGGCCTAGACAAGGCATGATGAAATGCTGATCAAAATCGGCAGCAGACTATTTGAATGTAGAGGCAGGAGGTTGAGATCAGAATTTGAGATAGAAGCGTGTACAATCCAAATCTCCTGCCAGAAGAGCTTGACTAGACAGGTAAAGTGCAGAGGCTCTGATTGCAGATTTTTATCCACTCTGACTTTGAGGAGTAGTGTCAGAGGGTTGCAGGACAGCTAGCATTGTACCATTGTTTAAAATGAGCAGGAGGTGTAAACCACAGAACTGCAGGCCAACTTAGTTTAAATTTGATATTGGACAAATTATAGTAATGCTTTCTAAGAGCCCAAATAAACCTTCATATAATGTATAAAAGTGACAGATTAACCAGGGAGAGTCAGCACGGATTTGCTAAGTGAAAGTATTTTTCCTCAGAAGAGGTAATTAACGGAGATGAGGAGATTAGAGCATTCAATGTAGCTTGCACGGAATTTAAAAAAGGCTTTTGACAAGGTCACTCATAGCAGATTGGTCAAATAAATACAAGCCAAGGGAACCCAATGAATAGCTGTAATTGGATCCAAACTGCATGCACTGGCAGAAAAAAAAAGGTGTGATGATTGATGAGAGCTTTGGTAATTGTTGGTCTATTACCAATGGGCTTCCACAAGGGTCAGTATTCAGTCCCTTGTCTTGTTGTTTATATAATGCTTTATATCTAAATGTAGAGGCGTGATAAAGAGGTTTGCACTTGGAAGAGAATGGGCTAATTAGGGATAGTCAGCATGGCTTTGTACCCTGTGGGTCATGTGAACTGGTCAAAAATATAGATCGTTTGGTTAGCAATGTTGAAGATGACAGAACAATTGATGGAATTACAGGCAGTGAAGAAGGCTGTCAAAGGATACAAAGGATATAGATCAGCTATTGATATGGAAAGGGAAATAGCAGGGAGTTTAATTGGAGGCTTAAGGGAGACAATAAAAAAATATTAGATTATGAGAGGCATTACGTCATTTTTAGTCTTTCCTTAGTGTAATCTACAAATTTATCATGCTTTTTATAGAAACATAGAAACATAGAAAATAGGTGCAGGAGTAGGCCATTCGGCCCTTCGAGCCTGCACCGCCATTCAACATGATCATGGCTTATCATCCAACTCAGTATCCCGTACCTGCCTTCTCTCCATACCTCCTGGTCCCTTTAGCCACAAGGGCCACATCTAACTCCCTGTTAAATATAGCCAATGAACTGGCCTCAACTATGTGCTGTGGCAGAGAATTCCACAGATTCACCACTCTGTGTGAAAAATGTTTTTCTCATCTCGGCCCTAAAAGATTTCCCCTTTATCCTTAAACTGTGACCCCTTGTCCTGGACTTCCCAAACATCGGGAACAATCTTCCTGCATCTAGCCTGTCCAACCCCTTAAGAATTTTGTAAGTTTCAATAAGATCTCCCCTCTCATCCAATTTATTGATAGAAACCACAAACAGCAATGTGCCCAGCACCGATCCCTGAGGCATACAGCTAGTCACAGGCCTCCAGTAGGAGAAACAAACTTCCACCATCACACCGAAGATAGACACAAAATGCTGGAGTAACTCAGCGGGACATGCAACATCTCTGGAGAGAAGGAATGGGTGGTGTTTCAGGCCGAGATCCTTCTTCAGACTAGAGTCAGGGGAAAGTCTACCGTTGCACTCTGCTTCCTTCCATGAAACTATTTGTCTATCCAGTTAGCTAGCTCTCCCTGGATCAAATGTGATCTAACCTTCCAGAGCAGCCTAGCATATGGAACATAATCAAATGCCTTGCTGAAATCCATATGTATGTCCTCATTAAACGTTTTGATTACTTCTTCGAAAAGCTCAAAAAGATTTGAAAGAAGCTATCAGCCCCTGTCTATCCAAAGGCATATATATCTTATCCGTTAGAATACTCTCCAGTAACTTGCCAACCACAGATGTGTCTGAAGACCTGAAATGTCACCTGCTCCTTTTCTCCAGAGATGCTGCAAGAACCACTGAGCTATTCCAGCTTTTTATGTACATCTTTGGTTTAAACCAACACCTGCAGTTCCTTCCTACACAGATGAAACATTAACTGGTCTATCCCTCCCAGGGTTTTCCTTGCAGCCCTTCTTAAACGGTGGCACAACATTAGCCACCCTCCAGCCTTCGAGCACCACACCTGTGTCTAATGACGATCTCAAAGTTGATCATTTGTGCTACTTTAGACAATAGACAATAGGTGCAGGAGTTGGCCATTCGGCCCTTCAAGCCAGCACCGCCATTCACTGTGATCATGGCTGATCATCCACTATCAGTACCCCGTTCCTGCCTTCTCCCCATATCCCTTGACTCCGCTATCTTTAAGAGCTCTATCTAACTCTCTCTTGAAAGTATCCAGAGAACCGGCCTTGGCCTGAGGCAGAGAATTCCAAAGACTCACAACCCTCTGTGTGAAAAAGTTTTTCCTCATCTCCGTTCTAAATGGCTTACCCCTTATTCTTAAAATGTTGCCCCTGGTTCTAGACTCCCCCAACACCGGGAACATGTTTCCGGCCTCTGGCGTGTCCAAACCCTTAATAATCTTATAAGTTTCAATAAGATATCCTCTCATCCTTCCAAATTCCAGAGTATACAAGCCCAGCTGCTCCAATCTATCAACATATGACAGTCCTGCCATCCTCGGGAATTAACCTTGTGAACCTATGCTGCACTCACTTAATGGCAAGAGTGTAATTCTTCATATTTGGTGACCAATACTGCACACAATGCTCCAGGTGTGGTCTCACTTGGGCCCTGTACAACTACAGAAGGCCATCTTTGCTCCTATACTCAACTCCTCTTGTTAAAAAGGCCAACATGCCATTTACTTTCTTCACTGCCTGAAATACCTGGAGGCTTACTTTAAGTGACTGATGAACAAGGACCCCCAGACCTCGTTGTACTTCCCCTTTTCCCAACTTGACACCATTCAGATAGTAATCTGCCTTCCTGTTTTTTGCCACCAAAGTGGATAACCTCACATTTATCCACATTAAACTGCATGTGCCCACTCACCCAACCTAAGTCACCCTGCATCCTCATAGCATCCTACTCACAGTTCACAATGCCACCAGCTTTGTTTCATCTTCCCCACCACCTATGTCAGGCTAACTGGTCTATAATTCCCTGTTTTCTCTCTCCCACCTTTCTTAATAAGATGGATAACATTAGCTACCATCCAATCCACAGGAACTGATTCTGAATCTAGAAAACATTGGAAAATGATCTCCAATGCATCCACGATTTCTAGAGACACTTCCCTAAGTAGCCAGGCATGCAAACGACCAGGCCCTGTGGATTTATCAGCCTTCAGTCCCATCAGTCTACCCAACACCATTTCCTGCCTACTGTAAATTTCCAGTTCCTCTGTCACCCTAGATCCTCTGGCCACTATTACATCAGAGAGATTGTTTGTGTCTTCCTTAGTGAAGATGGATCCAAAGTACCTGTTCAACATCTGCCATTCCTTGTTCCCCATAATAAATTCACCCTTTTCAGTCTTCAAGAGTCCAACTTTGGTCTTAACTATTTTTTTTCTCTTCACATACCTAAAGAAGATTTTACTATCCACCTTTATATTCTTGGCTAGCTTACCTTCGTACCTCATCTTTTCTCCACGTATTGTCTTTTTAGTTAGCTTCTGTTGCTCTTTAAAAGTTTCACAATCCTCTGGCTTCCCACTCATCTTTGTTATGTTATACTTCTTCTCTTTTATTCTTATACTGTCCCTGACTTCCCTTGTCAGCCACGGTCGCCCCTTACTCCCCTTTGGATTCTTTCTTCCTCTTTGGAATGAACTGATCCTGCACCTTCTGTATTATTCCCAGAAATACCTGCCATTGTTGGTCCACTGTCATCCCTGCTAGGGTATCTTTCCAGTCAACTTTGGACAGCTCCATAGTTCCCTTTGTTCAATTGTAACAAAGAGAACTGACACTTCTGATTTTGCATTCTCCCTCTCAAATTGTAGATTAAAACGTATCACGTTATGGTCACAACCTCCTAATGACTTCTTTACCTTGACTTCCTTTATCAAATTAGGTTCACTACACAACACTAAATCCAGAATTGCCTTCTTCCTGGTAGGCTCCAGTACAAGCTGCTCTAAGAATCCATCACAGGGGCACCACAAACTCTCTTTCTTGGGGTCCAGTACCAACCTGATTTTCCCAGTCTACCTGCATGTTGAAATCTCCCATAACAACCGTAGCATTGGTATCTCCCATAGCAACCGTAGCGTGGCTTCAACGGCTGCGGGACTTTGCTAGCGCCCGCCCGGGGCTCCAACAACAAGACCCGGATCGTGGCCTTGCACCACCCGGCGCGGCGTTAATGGCCGCGGGACAATTGTTGTCGCCCGCTGGGGGCTCTGACTTGGGCTCTGACTTTGACTCTGACATCGGGGGGAGAGGGAAGTGCAGGGGAGAGATACGTTTTTTTGCCTTCCATCACAGCGAGGAGGAGATGCGCTGTGATGGATGTCTGTGTAAACTGTGTTGTGTCTTGGGTCTTTTTTTTTCTTATATGTATGACTGCAGAAACAACATTTCACTTGAGCCTCTATGAGGTTCAAGTGACAAATAAATTGTATTGTATTGTATTGTATTGTATTGTATTGTATTACCTTTGAGACATGCCATTTTTAACTCTTGATTCAACTTGCACCCTATATCCAGGCTACTGCATGGGGGCCTGTAGATAACTCCCATTAGGGTATTTTTACCCTTACAATTCCTCAGTTCTATCCATACTGACTCTACATCTCCTGATTCTATGTGATAATAAAGTATCATTCATTCATTCACTCACTCATTATAGAATCAGCAAGTTAACTGTAATTTTACACCATCAGGAAACCTGAAAAATCTGTTTATTTGCGAGAACATAATGAGGTTTGTCAATTGAAATGAGACCAGTGAAGATTCACTTAATTACTTTTCCAATCAGAGACTCTGGCTGCATTTTAAATACACAACATTTAAATGCTCACTAAATGATAACATCTGCGATGCTGAAAGGGCGATTTCAACTGCACCCCAACCCAGCCATGTGCAATATTAAGAGGCTAGGTGGAGGATGGTGAGTGTTCTTAGCAGGCAGGCAGGCAGGTGGCTCAGTAACAGCAGGCATAAAGATGTGGGGATGGCCGGATCTCTGAAGTAAAAAGTAAAGTAAAGTATCGTTTATTGTCATTCAGACTTTTCAGTCTGAACGAAATGTCGTGCCTTGCAGTCATAACATAGAATAAAATAACAAAACACACAATGAACACAGATTTAACATCCACCACAGTGAGTCTACCAGGCCATCCTCACTGTGAGGGAAGGAAAAAGTCTTAAAGTCCTCGTAGATAGATAGGCATAGTTAGAGTGGATGGGGAAAGGATGTTTCCACTGGGGGGGAGAGTCTAGGACCAGAATTAAATGGCACTCTTTTAAAAAGGAGGCGAGGAGGAAGTTCTTTAATCAGAGGGTAGTTAATCTGTGGAACTCATTGCCACAGAGGGCAGTTGAGGCCAAGTCAGTGGATATTTTTAAGGCAGAGATAGACAAGTTCTTAATTAGAACGGGTGTTAAGGGTTATGGGAAGAAGGCTGGAAAATGTGATTAGGTGGCAGAGATTGGCCATGATTGAAAGGTGGAGTAAACTCAATGGGCCGAATGACTTATTGTATTGTATTGTATTGTATTGTATTGTATATCTTTATTGTCTTTTCCTGAGTATTCACATACCCAGAGGAAACAAAAAAACGTTGCTCAACCAGTGTCCATTCAGTGTGCATGAAAAAATAAATAGAAATAAAAATACATGTATCATGAACAAATTTAACACTCTACTAAACATTCAACAGCCGTTCCGACCGGCAGCGGCACAACAGTGGCTCTGCTGCAGTGTGGGGGTTTGTGCGCGATACTTGGCAGGGGGCAAAGTCCATTTAACAGTCTTATAGCCTGTGGGAAGAAGCTGAGGAGCATCCTGCTGGTTTTGCAGCTAATGCTCCTGTACCTCTTCCCAGATGGGAGGATGGAGAAAATGTCATGCGATGGGTGGTAAGGGTCTTTGATGATGGAGATGGCTCTGTTGATACATCTCTTCCTGTATATGTCCAGCAGGAAGGGGAGTGGAGCACCAATAATCCTGCTTGCGGTCTTCACTATCCTGTCTAGTTGGTGCCGTTCGTACGCCTTGCAGCTCCCGAACCAGGAAGTGATGCCGTAGGTCAGTGTGCTCTCGACAGTCCCCCTATAAAAAGTCCGTAGGTGTGTAGTGGGGAGGCCTGCTTTACGTAGTCTTCGGAGAGGGTGAAGTCGCGGCTGGGCTCTCTTGACCAGAGCTGTGGTGTTGGCCGTGGACGTCAGGTCATCAGACAGATGTAGTCCTAGGAACTTCATGCTGCTGACCCTTTCCACATCAGCTCCGTCGATGTGCAGAGGTGTATGGTGTTGTTTCCCCACCCTCCTGAAGTCAACCACCATCTCCTTAGTTTTTCCCACGTTAAGAATGAGGTTGTGGGATTTGCACCAACCTGTGAGCAGCTCCACCTCCATCCTGTACGCCGATTCATCATTGTCACTGATGAGACCCACCACTGTTGTGTCATCAGCGAACTAGTTGATGAAGTTGTTATTGAGTCTGGCAGTACAGTCGTGTGTCAGCAGACTAAACAGAAGGGGGCTTAGGACACAGCCTTGGGGTGAGCCAGTGCTCACGGCTATGGTTTTTGATGTCCTACTGCCCACCCTGACTGTCTGCTGCCGTTGCGACAGAAAGTTCAGGACCCAGTTGCATGTGCCAGCATCAACCCCCAATAGCTCCAACTTCTCCACCAGCTGCTGCGGAATGATTGTATTGAAAGCAGAGCTGAAGTCTATGAAGAGGATCCTGGCATAGGTATTTTTCCGATCGAGATGTGACAATACGAGGTTCAGTGTTGTTGAGACTGCGTCCTCTGTGGATCGGTTGGCTCTGTAGGCGAACTGCAGTGGGTCTAGGTCGGCAGGTAGACTATTTTTGATGTGCTGCATAACTAGTCGCTCAAAACACTTCATTACAATGGGTGTTAGGGCCACTGGTCGAAAGTCATTATGGCAGGCTGGGTTTGGTTTCTTCGGGACAGGGACGATGGTGGCACTCTTAAGACAGTTGGGCACTACTGCCTGGCTGAGTGAGATGTTAAAAATGTCTGTGAAGACATCTTTCAGTTGCTCGGCACAGTCTCTTAGAACGCATCCAGGAATGTTGTCCGGCCCTGCAGCTTTGCGTGGATTGACGCTGGCAAAGGCCTTTTTAACTCTGGCTGCGGACAGCCTGAGCGACTGGTCACTGGGAGATGGCAGTAGTGCACGTGTCTGGGTGCTGTTTTTAACCTCAAACCGTGCGTAGAACTCGTTCAGTTCATCTGGTAGGGAGGGGTTGTTTTGGCATATCCGCAGCGGGGGGGGGGCTTGTAGTCAGTGATGGTCTGAAATCCCTGCCACAAGCGGCGTGTGTCTTTGTCATTTGCGAAGTGGCTATTGAGTTTTTGTCCGTACAACCTCTTCGCTTCCCTGATCCCCCGGGATAGGTTACCCCTTGCCAGTTTGTATGCTGCGTTGTCCCCAGATTTGAATGCCGCATTCCGGATTCTCAGTAGGGAACACACTTCCCCAGTTAGCCAAGGTTTCTGATTGGCACGCATCCTGATGGTTTTTACCACCATTACATCCTCAATACATTTATTGATGTATGCGATGATGGATTCTGTATATTCTTGGAGGTTGATGCCACTGTCATCTGTTGCTGCCTCTCTGAAAATGGCCCACTGTGTGGTTTCAAAACAGTCTTGTAGTGCTGCCGTAGCTCCCTGTGGCCATGTTCTGACTTCTTTGACCGTTGGCCTGTCCTGTTTCACCCTGGGTCTGTATGCAGGTGTGAGCATAACCGCTAGGTGGTCAGAGTTGCCGATATGGGGGAGGGGGGCTGCTTTATATGCATCTTTAATGTTGGTGTACACCAGGTCTAGTTTGTTCTTCCCCCTGGTTGCAATGTTCACGTTCTGGTAGAATTTAGGCAGAACAGATGTAAGACTTGCCTGGTTGAAATCCCCAGCTGCCATGAAGAAAGCATCTGGATGTTCCCTCTGCTGCTCACTGATGTTGTTGTAGAGCTCTGTCATAGCATCCTTCACGTCCGCGCTCGGTGGTACATAGACAGCGGTTATGAAGACAGCTGTTAGTTCCCTGGGTAAGTAGAAGGGTCGGCATTTCACAGTCATTAGCTCCACGTGGGGTGAGCAGTAAGTGGAAATCACCACAGCATCCCGGCACCATGATCTTCTCCTAGAACTTGTGACCCAAATTCTTCTCCTAGAACTTGTGACCCAAAATATGACCTATCCAAGTTTTATAGAGATGCTGCCGACCCGCTGCTGAGTCTTTCTGCAATTCTTTCCACATTCGGAAGGCTGTTGAGGGAGAATATGACTTCAGGCTGGATGTCTGAGTGCAATCATGCGTCAATGGGCTTATTTATTACAGCTGGCTGCAGCATACCTAAACAAATGAAGTTATGCTCACTATATCAGGCTTCTGTAAGATTATGTTTGGAATAGCAGCAAAAATGTCTTAGCTAGTCTTAATAACAATCTCACAATTGAGATGGAAGCTCCGGTCCTCAGTCAGGCACATTATTTCTACACTCAGCGCTGAGGAACGCTGACAGAGATACTGGCTTTTGGATAAGACTTTGAACCTGCCTGCCTTTCTCGCTGGATGTAAAATACATGACAGTATTTCCAAAACGGGCATTCTTCTGGGGATATTTATCTCTCGACCAGCATCAGATAACATATTCAAAAAGCGAAAAGTGCCGGAGCACTGAAAACTTACCAGAAAATGCTGCAAATTTTCAGCGGTTCAGGCTGTATCTACTGTATGAGGAGTCCCATTAACAAGGGACAATGTTTCACCACAAGGCAGCCTGCTCTAAATCGTAATTCACCCCGCACTCCTATAAATCCCTGGTGTTGTCTGATGCTAGTGGCTGGTGACAATTGCAATTGAGTTGTTACCTGCTCAAACATATTTTTTACTTTATCATTGCAACAGGAAGATATAACATACCTGCTGCAAATTCACCTGAAGGAAAGTAATGGAAAATGTTTGTGATATGAGACTTTAAATATTTTTTAATTCATCACAGTCAGGACCAGCAGTTATTACCCATCCTAACTTGCCCTTGAAAAGATGGTGCTGAGAAGCCTTTTTGAACCACTTCACTCCATGTGCTGAAGGTACTAAAGCAATGGTTTTTGAAAGGGCCGTTCAAGGATTTAGAACTCCTGGAAATATATTGAGATATTGTAGGCACACAATAACAGGCGATATGGAGGGGATCCACTATTGACAAATGTCCGCTATAACTGAGTAAGGGGGGTAAATGTGTGCACTATTGGAAAAACAGCAACTAATGAGCCCAATGAGGTTGCTTCCCGATGGGCTGCGACTGTGGACATGCCCGACAGAGAAACATAGAAATTAGGTGCAGGAAGAGGCCATTCGGCCCTTCGAGCCTGCACCACCATTCAATATGATCATGGCTGATCATCCAACGCAGTATCCCGTACCTGCCTTCTCTCCATACCACTGATCCCTTTAGCCACAAGTGCCACATCTAACTCACTCTTAAATATAGCCAATGAACTGGCCTCAACTAACTACCTTCTGTGGCAGAGAATTCCAGAGATTCACCACTCTCTGTGTGAAAAATGTTTTTCTCATCGCGGCCCTAAAAGATTTCCCCCTTATCCTTAAACTGTGACCCCCTTGTTCTGGACTTCCCCCAACATCGGGAACCGACCACAGGCCTGGCTCGCTGCCACGGCAACCGACCGCAGGCCTGGCTCGCTGCCACAGGCCTGGCTCCGCTTGCCGCGGAGCCCGGCATCTGCTCACCCCGTGGACCGGTGAGGGAGGAGTCGGACCTGGAGCCGGTAAGCAGAGCGGCAGTGGGAGGCAGTGCAGGGCCTCGATGGTGGAGAGGGTTGTTGGATGCTCTGCAACAGTGTGGAGCATGGCCCAGCAGCCCTGTGAGCTGTGGCTGCATCACAACTGAAGGTCTAGCTCGCTCAGTGTGGAAAGGCTGCCGAGCCCGAGCCCGAGCCCGAGTCCGACCCCTGCTCGCCAGTGATGGTGACAGCGGTGAATGCTGCACAAAGGGCCCGGTGAGAGGAACCTAGGGCAGTTATCTTCCGCACCCTCGAGGTGGACTGCGGGTGGCACCCCCCGGGGAACAAGGGCTGAAGAGGGTCGTTCAAGGAGAGGTACAATGGTTCGCAGGATGAGCAGAATGGAGGCAACGGCTGCAACGGGGTTTTGTGGCCAGCTGTAGCTGGGACTGTAAAATGCCACCAAAATGGTGTCTCTTGCATTTGAACTCAGTGAGCTGGTCTATACATAGTGCACCAACTGGGGTGATTGTGTTTATGTACTGGGATAGTCTTGCTGAGCTGTATACAAAAAATGTATTTCACTGTACCTGGTACACGTGACAATAAAGAAACCATTGACCATTGAACCATTAAATGAAAGGAAGTCTGAGGTCATCCTTCTCGGCCCCTCGGACTTAATCAAAATGATAGCAGGCAGTCTTGGAAGCCTTACCCCACTACTCAAGCCTCACGTCAAAAACCTCGGTGTGATATTTGACTCAGCACTGAAATTTGACAAACAAGTCAATGCTGTGGTAAAAGCTAGCTTCTTTCAGCTTCGGACGATATCTAAAATAAAACAATTCCTCCACTTTGATGACTTCGAAAAGATCATCCACACATTTATCTCCTCCCGCCTAGATTACTGCAACTCCCTTTACACTGGCATCAGCCAATCTTCCCTGTCCCGCCTGCAACTGGTCCAAAACGCCGCAGCGAGACTCCTGACGGCCACCCGAAAAAGGCACCACATCACCCCGATCCTGGCCTCTCTCCACTGGCTCCCTGTGCGGTTCCGTATACATTTCAAGACCCTCCTCTATATCTACAAAGCACTCAATGGGCTTTCCCCCTCCTACATTAAAAGTCTTCTCACCCACCACTCCACCTCCAGGTCCCTCAGATCGGCCGACTTGGGGCTGCTGAATATCCCGTGGTCTAGGCATAAGCTTAGGGGCGACTGCGCCTTTGCGGTTGCAGCTCCTAGACTGTGGAACAGCATCCCCCTTCCCATTAGAACTGCCCCCTCCATCGACTACTTTAAGTGAAGACTAAAAACGTATTTATACTCCCAAGCCTTTCCTGACTTCCACTGAGCGAGGGCTATATGTATGTAGTTTGTTTGTTTATACTATTCTTATAACAAATGTAAAGCACTTTGGCCAACGAGAGTTGTTTCTTAAATGTGCTACATCAATAAATGTGACTTGACTTGATTAAACACACACTAGACAAGACACACAATCAACTAGAAAGGACACAAAATACATAATACTTCAAACATTAAAAAGTTAACATATTGTAACATCATTTTGTAACTTCTGGTGAATCTTCATTGCACTCTCTCCAAAGCAAGAACATAGAGGAGTATGACATAGGGATAGGCCTTATGGCATAGAATGTCAACACTGACCATGATGCCAATTGAAATTGCACATCGGCCTGCACATGGTCTATATCACTACATTCCAATAGTCAATAGTCAATAGTCAATAGTCTATTTATTTGTCATTTGGACCCCTGGAGGTCCAAATGAAATGCCGTTTCTGCAGCCATACATTACACACAAATAGACCCCAGACACAACATAATCACATTTTACATAAACATCCATCACATAGCTGTGATGGAAGGCCAAAAAAACTTATCTCTCCACTGCACTCTCCCCCCCCGATGTCAGAGTCAAAATCAAAGCCCCCGGCTGGCGATGGCGATTGTCCCGCGGCCATTAAAGCCACGCCGGGTGGTGCGAGGTCGCACACCGGGTCTTGGTGTTAAAGACCCCGGTGTGCACTCGCAGAGTCCCGCGGCCATTCCAAGCCACGCGGGGCAGTGGTGTTCGGCCCCGCTCCAGGAGCTCTTCGACCCCGCAACTCGGGCGGGAGAAGTCGCCGTTGCAGGAGCCCCGAAAAGCCGTCTCCCTCCAGGGATCCGCAGGCTCCCGGTGCCGCCGTCCGCAGACCCGCAGCAGCAGCCTCCCAATCTCCGGAGGTCGGGCCGCAGCAGCAGCAGCAGCAGCAGCGGCAGCGGCAGCGCTCCTCCACCGCTCCACCCGCTCTGGACTCGGCCAGCTCCGCGTCGGCAACGGTGAGTCTTAGCACCAGAGTCCCCGGCTTCTTCCTGTTGGAGGCCGCTCCTCGTTGCGGCCCCAAGGACAACTGAGACCCGACGAGAAAAGGTAGGGTCTCCAGTGCAGGGAGAGATTCAAAGGTTTCCCCCCCCTCCCACCCCACCCCCCCCCCCCACACACACACACCCCACCCCAACATAAAATAACAAAAACTACATTAAGACACAGACAGAAAATAATAAAAACGCGGACAGGCTGCAGAGGCCGCTGCTGACCAGAGTCGCGCCGCCTACCGGAATTCCCTGCTTGTTTGTGCGTCTGTCCAAATGCTTCATTAAATATTATAATGATGTCTGTTTCCACGACTTCCCCATGGAGCATGTTCCAAGCTTATACCTCTCTTTTTAAATCACATACCTCGTAAATATCCTTTAAAAATTCTTCCTCCCACCTTGAATCTTTGCCCACTAGTACTTTGCATTTTCACTCTGGGAAAAAATCTTTGACTATCTGCCCTATCTCCACCTCTCACAATTTTATAAACTTCTATCAGATCGCCCCTCATTCTCCGATGCTTCCGAGAAAACAATCCGCATCTTTGTCCAAACTCTCCTTATATTTAACACACTTCAATCTATGCAGCATTCTGGAAACTCTTTCTGCACCCTTGCCAAAACATCAGCATCCTCCCTATAATGTTGCAACGAACACTGCACACAATATTCCAAATGCTGCAACATGGCCTCCTGACATTTATAATCACCACCCCAACTCCGAAGGCAAACATGCTATTTATCTTCTTTTCTTTACCCCCCCCCCCCCCCCCCCCCCCCCCACCTCCCACCACCCCCATCTACCCATCTACTTGTATTGCCATTTGTCAGTTATGCACTGACACTCCAAGATCCCTCTGAAGATCCATCAATGTTTTCAAAGGTCTTGCCGTTTACAGTATAGTTTTCTCTTACCATTGACCTCCCAAAGTTCAACACCTTATACTTGTCCAGATTAAACTCCATCTGCTATTTCTCAGCCCATATTTCTCACTGGTCTTTATCCTGCCGAATCCTTTGACAATCTTCATCACTATTCACAACTCTGAAATAACTTAAGTAAGGGGTCTAAAACTGTCCATAATACTACCAGTGTAGTCTAAGTAAGGCCCTGTATAATTACCATTAAATATCTCTCCTCCTATCCTCAAATGTTTCAATGGTACATTGGCTCAATTGTTCAATGGTTCATAAAATAACATTTGCCTTCCTAATAGCCTGTTGTTCTGAAAGATTAACTTTCAATGATTTCTGTACAAGAACACTGAAGCATCTTTGAGTATCAACATATCCCGATCCACCAGCATTTAAAAAAAGCCTCTTCTGTTCTGTGCATGTGTGTGACTTCGCATTTCTCCACATAACATTCCATCTGCAATGTTCTTATCAATTGACCTAGTTTTTCTATCTCTCAAAGCCTCAGTGCTTCCAAAATCAGAGTTTTATTTAGTTTTGCATCACTAGCAAACTTAAAAATTTGCAGTTTGATTTCCTTGGACAGATTATTGATATAGATTGTAAATAGCTGAGGTCCAACATCAATCCCTGTTGTATCACATTATTCACAAACTGACAATCTGAGAAAGACTCAAATTGATTCTCAGTGGTCTTTTACATTCAAGCCCTTACATAGATGCCCTTAAAGAAGGTTTCTCACTTTCTTCTAACTTCACTTTCTTCATCAATAAGTGAGTTTGGTATTTCAACTGCGCATGCCCAGGTCATAGGTCATTCGCGATAAACATTCTCGCCAGCTGAGCTGCTGCGTGTATACAGACCTGCGTTTCATCCGTACTTTCCAGTTTTGCTTCTTCAAGGTAAGAAAATACTGCTTTCAAAACTATTAATTATGTGTCTTTATGGTTCATTTGTAAAAAACTAAGATGATTTTGTTGGTTTTATTGCTTTATGCTTTGGAGTGTATAACTGTTGTACCAGTGTTTCAAACTAACAGCTATGTTCAGTAGACATAATAGCCTGTATGTAATCTGAAAGATTAACTTTCAATGATTTCTGTACAAGAACACTGAAGCATCTTTGAGTATCAACATATCCCGATCCACCAGCATTTAAAAAAAGCCTCTTCTGTTCTGTGCATGTGTGTGACTTCGCATTTCTCCACATAACATTCCATCTGCAATGTTCTTATCAATTGACCTAGTTTTTCTATCTCTCAAAGCCTCAGTGCTTCCAAAATCAGAGTTTTATTTAGTTTTGCATCACTAGCAAACTTAAAAATTTGCAGTTTGATTTCCTTGGACAGATTATTGATATAGATTGTAAATAGCTGAGGTCCAACATCATTCCCTGTTGTATCACATTATTCACAAACTGACAATCTGAGAAAGACTCAAATTGATTCTCAGTGGTCTTTTACATTCAAGCCCTTAGATGCCCTTAAAGAAGGTTTCTCACTTTCTTCTAACTTCACTTTCTTCATCAATAAGTGAGTTTGGTATTTCAACTGCGCATGCCCAGGTCATAGGTCATTCGCGATAAACATTCTCGCCAGCTGAGCTGCTGCGTGCATACAGACCTATGTTTCATCCGTACTTTCCAGTTTTGCTTCTTCAAGGTAAGAAAATACTGCTTTCAAAACTATTAATTATGTGTCTTTTTGGTTCATTTGTACAAAACTAAAATGATTTTGTTGGTTTTATTGCTTTATGCTTCGGAGTGCATAACTGTTGTACCAGTGTTTCAAACTAACAGCTATGTTCAGTAGACATAATATTGCGTTATGTAATATTATGTCTACTGAACATAGCAGTTAGTTTGAAACACTGGTATAATAGTTATACACTCATTGCAGTTACCTGGCATTGCAGTACCTGGTTAGAACTTCGGCAAACAAACTTTTACAGTTTTCTGTGATATATTTGGATATGTTCATTCCTTGCATTATATTAATATAACTTCATCAATGGTAGTATGTAGGACATCGGCAGTTAGTGCGGTGATCATTCATGTCATTTTGTGTTTCATTTTTTTAACTCAGCTGAAAATAAACAAACTGTTGAAACACACTCTCACTCCCGCTCTCACTGTTGCCGTTGCAGTGTCGACCCTTTGAGGTCCATCACTTACTTCCATGCTGCTGGAAATTAAATCTCGCCCCACACTCCTCCACTCTCTCTCTCGTACACTCCTCCCGAACAGCCACCCGCTACAATAGGTGGAATGGTCCTTTCTTTCGTTAATCCTGCCTGCAGTCTCTGATGGGGCCGGTTTCACAGACTTAACCGTGACCGGCCCTGTTTAACCAGGGATCTGAGAACTCGGCATCTGATGGGGACAAGAAGGGTTCCAGAGGGAAGGCAGGGACAACTTAGAATCCGGCAGAAGAGTGGCTCTGTTAATAGATTAATTGTACAGTGAGTTCAGTTCGGAAAGATCTGCGGCCACTGGTTCAGGAGATAGATCCAATTATTGACCAACAGGCTCCACAATGAGACGTGTCCACAGGAGCGGGTGTTCACTCTGATCAATAACTCAGGCACACTGAACTTCGAAATGTAAAACCATCCCAGTCAAAACCATCCCAGAGAGCTGCCTTGCCCGAGTACTGGGACGACTCTGGACAAGGTCCCACTGACGGCAAGAACAATATTCTAGTCACTAAAAAAATATGCCTGCGGGTCGGATGATTTCGGGTTACAGGCCAGATCCCGTAACCCAAAATATATTTTTACATAAATTATGAATAAAGATATGAAAATGTTTCAAACACGTCATATTTTCTTATTCCGGTAGCAAACGCATTAAAAATTAAATGAAAATAATAAATTCTTTAACTTTTTGAAAATCTCATAATTGCAGATTAATTCTTCGGTAGAATAGTTAACAATTTATACACAGTTTATACAGTGCTGCGTTCGCTTTTTTTCCCCCGAATGACCTTTGACAAATCCCATGATACCTTGCATTTATCGGAACACAGAACTCGCTTATTTCCCGATTCTCCTTTGGGGTGGCACAGTGGAGCAGTGGTAGAGTTGCTCCTTACAGCACCAGAGAACCGGGTTCAAATCTGACTATGGGTGCTGTCTGTACGGAGTTTGAATTCTCTCCCTGTGACCACGTGGTTTTTTCCTCCTACACTTATGAAGGCGTATGGGTTTGTAGGTTAATTGGCTTCTGTAAAATTGTAAATTGACCCTAAATTGACTTGACTTGACCAGTGTGTAGGATATTGCTAATGCACAGTGTGATTACTGGTCGGCGCGGACTCGGTTGGTCGAAGGGCCTGTTTCTGCGCTGTATCTCTAAAATCTAAAGCCCTTTGCTGAGTTTTAATATACTCCAAATCCTCAGTCATTCTGGTGATTTTATAAGTCCCTTCCATTGATTTCATAGTACCTTTAATTTCACCCATCAGCCACTGATGCAGACCACTATTTTCTGTAGGATTTTGTGCCTCGTTTTGTTTTTATTTCCGCTGCAGAATCAATGAAGAAGTTTTGCCTTTCAGTTGCCACCTAGTCACTCTCAGTACTACATATTGCAGTCCTCCACAGCTATAGGGTAATTGTAGGTGGTAATCAGGAGCAAATTCCTTTGCTTGTGTTAGACCTGATGTTTTGGTACTTGTTGGATCTGGAGCCAATATTGAGCACTGCAAGCGCTGCTCCCTTCTACCATACACCAATGTCGCCATGCCTAGAGATCTATTCCAGGAAATATTCAGGAGTTGTGATGGCAAAGTCCACCATATTACCTGTAAAATATCACTCTGTGGGTGGGGCATTTTCACAAAACATTTGCAGTTCAAGAATATAGACACAAAAAGCTGGAGCAGCATCTCTGGAGAGAAGGAATGGGTGACGTTTCGGGCCAAGACACTTCTTCAGAAGCGACCCCAGAGATGCTGCCTGTCCTGCTGTTACTCCAGTTTTTTGTGTCTCTCTTCAGTTTAAACCAGCATCTGCAGTTCCTTCCTACATTATGCAATTCAAGAAGGCTGTTCACTGTCTTCTCGCAGGCAATTGAGATGAACAATACATTGAAAAAAAACCTTGCTGGCAGTGCCCAGATGTTGAAAAGAATACATTTTAATAATAGTCAGACAACTGTGCTTGTTTAGATTCCTGTTCCTAGTTGTTTGTGATGAGAATTTTAGCTGGCCTGGCAGTAACTTTGCTGTCTCCCAGTTGGTGCTAAGCACAGTGCCAGGTGGTGCATCTTTCTCTGGTTTAATATACCAATGATTGTACAACTGCCTTACTTGATCATTTTGGAAAGGTTTCAAAAGTTAACCACATCCTGTTATTAAAGTATTAAAACTATTTTAAAACATTTTTACTCAAAAAGAAAATCATGCAGTGATATGAATTACTTCTGCAATTCCTGGCTGAAATAATTAATTTGATATTTTCTGACCCTCAAGGTATTTTTTTAAAGAAATTATTGTTTGTTGGGAAAATTGCAATAAACTGCAACATTGATTGACACTCTTTTAACTCTGCAGATAACTTAAACTTACATTACAGTTGATTTGAACATTGTGTCTTGAAGCTATTGGTGTTCTGTGAGTGTTGTTATTGAAACCATCACATTGTCTGATGCTCTGTACCAGCCTCAAACTGAAGGAATTTCAATTATTCTGCCAAATGATTCTTCACAGATGACATGCTTCCATTGTGTATCCAGCATTACTGGAGGCGGTTAGGATGCCCTAAGGTAGTGGTGCAAAACAACTATTTCTTCTCTGTCTAAGCAGGATTATGAACAATCTGATTTATTTTGTTACATATTTATGACAATGATACAAAATTATTCAGTTGATTACTTGATAGACACCAAAAGCATGGTGTAACTCAGCAGGTTAAATAGCATCCCTGGTGAAAAGGAACGGGTGCCGCATCTGCAGTTCCTTCCTCCACAACATTATAAGTTTAGTTTAGAGAAATAGCCCAACGGGTTTGTGCCGACCAGTGATCCCTGCATATTAACACTGTTCTACACCCACGAGGGACAATTCTTACATTTACCAAGCCAATGAACCTACAAACCTGTACGTCTTTGGAGTGTGGGAGGAAACCGAAGATCTCGGAGAAAACCCACGCAGGTCACGGGGAGAATGTATAAACTCCGTTCAGACAACACCTGTAACATAGAAACATAGGAACATAGAAAATAGGTGCAGGGGTAGGTCATTCGGCCCTTCGAGCCTGCACCGCCATTCAATATGATCATGGCTGATCATCCAACTCAGTATCCTGTACCTGCCTTCTCTCCATACCCCCCTGATCCCTTTAGCCACATGGGCCACATCTAACTCCCTCTTAAATATAGCCAATTAACTGGCCTCAACTACCTTTTGTGGCAGAGAATTCCACAGATTCACCACTCTCTGTGCGAAAAATGTTTTTCTCATCTTGGTCCAAAAGGACTTCCCCCTATCCTTAAACTGTGACCCCTTGTTCTGTAGTCAGGATCGAACCCGGGTCTCCGGCGCTGCATTCACTGTAAGGCAGCAACTCTACCGCTGACACCACCATTCAGTTAGTGGATTCCAGGTAGGTTATTCATTGTGTCTGCAGCTCAAATGGATTGGGAGTCCTCAAATGGATAGCAAATAATCAGCAATCCACAAATGGGAGATCTTGGAACATCAGTCCTAAAATGTTGTTATAACTTTCCGAGTTGACTGTGCCTGAACCCCTCTGTCGATGGATCACCAGCTTCCTGACAGACAAGAAGCAGCATGTGAGGCTGGGAAAGCACACCTCAGATGCGCAAACGCTCAGCATAGGAGCACCGCAAGGCTGCGTACTCTCTCCTCTGCTGTACTCTCTCTACACCAATGACTGCAACTCCACAGACACCTCTGTCAAGCTTCTCAAGTTTGCGGATGACACAACCCTGATTGGACTAATCCAGGATGGGGAGGAATCTGCCTACAGACAGGAAGTGTCACCGCTGGCATCCCGGTGCCGTCGCGAGAGAATGGAGCAGCTGGGCTTGTACACTCTGGAGTTTAGAAGGATGAGAGGGTATCTCATTGAAACATATAAGATTGTTCAGGGCTTGGACACACTAGAGGCAGGAGACATTGGGGCCACAGTTGAGTCCAGAACCAGGGGCCACAGTTTAAGAATAAGGAGTAAGCCATTTAGAACGGAGATGAGGAAACACTTTTTCTCACAGAGAGTGGTGAGTCTGTGGAATTCTCTGCCTCAGAGGGTGGTGGAGGCAGGTTCTCTGGATGCTTTCAAGAGAGAGCTAGATAGGGCTCTTAAATATAGCGGAGTCAGGGGATAGCAGTGGGAAGGCAGGAACGGGGTACTGATTGGGGATGATCAGCCATGAACACATTGAATGGCGATACTGGCTCGAAGGGCCAAATGGCGTACTTTTGCACCTATTGTCTATTGCCTATTGTCTGTTGCAACAACCTAGAGCTCAATACTCTTAAGACAGTGGAATTGATTGTAGACTTTAGGAGAGCTCCCCCTCCCCTCACCCCACTCACCACCAACAACACCACAGTCACATCTGTGGAGTCTTTTAAGTTCCTGGGAATCATCATCTCCAAGGACCTTAAGTTGGGGGCTACCATCGACTCCACAGTCAAAAAGGCACAACAGAGGATGTACTTCCTACGGCAGCCAAGGAAGCAAAATCTGCCACAGACAATGATGGTCCAATTCTACACGGCCATCGTAGAGTCTGTTCTCACCTTCTCCATCATGGTCTGGTTTGGCTCAGCCACCAAGCACGACACCTGGAGGCTGTACCGAATTGTCCGATCAGCAGAGAAGGTTATTGGCTGCAACCTTCCCTCCATTGATGAACTGTACACTGCAAGGGCAAGATCATCTCTGACCCCTCTCACCCTGGCCACAAACTCTTTGAATCACTTCCCTCTGGAAGGCAACTCCGGATTGTCAAAGCTGCCACAGCCAGACATAAAAACAGTTTTTATCCATGAGTAGTTGCTCTACTCAACAGCCAAAAATCTGTAGCCTCCGTTTGATCTGGTATTTTGTTGGTTCACATGCTTGATCAAAGGTGTTTTATCATCAATGTTTTATTATTATTAATGTTTAGTGTTTTCTGAGTCATTCGTAACTGTAACTGTATGTCATGTTGTTACTTGTGGGCAGAGCACCAAGGCAAATTCCTTGTATGTGAATACTTGGCTAATAAACTTACCTACTTACTTACTTACTTAATCCATAAGTTCATAGGTTCTCGGAGACAATTAGCCCATTCGGCCCATCACCTACTCTGCCATTCAATCATGGCTGGTCTATCTTTCCATCTCAACTCCATTCTCCTGCCTTTACCCCATAACACCTGACACCCCTACTAATCAAGAATCTGTTAATCTTTGACTTAAAAAATACCCATTGACTTGGCCTCCACAGCCATCTGAGGGTGATTCACCACCCTCTGACTAAAGAATTCATCACCCCCAGGGCCGGATTTACGTATAAGCTAGACAAGGTTAAGCTTAGGGCCTCGAGATCTAGGGGAGCCCACTCATCTCGCTGCCTTACTGGACACATCGAACCTCGCTGCCCCACTGAGAAGACTAATTCACTCAAGAGAGTTAAATATAGTTCTTAGCACTAATGGAATTGATGCATATGGGAAGAAAGTAGCTTCTCTTCTCCAGCGATGCTGCCTGACCCGCTGAGTTATTCCAGCACTTTTTTTCCCGTTGAGTTACTCTCTGCTGACTCATGGTTGACTATCAACAGGGAATATCTTTCTGTCCCCGATCCTCGCAATTGCTCCTAGTCCCATATCTGGAATTTTCCATCCCACGTCCCCTCCCCCAAGTCCCCAATCCCTGGACTCCCCCATTTAGACGAGCCCACAGCCGACATCTCACAGCCTGCTGTCTGATTTAGACCAGCCCACAGCACCACCGGAGCTGCAAGATGTGGACGTGCAAAATGCTGCTTTGGGTTGTCCTGCTTTTCACCGCAGTGACAGCCACCCCACGGCTATCCTATTCGACAGCAGAACTCCACCAGTGTCGATTCTGCTCTGGGCTTCCTTCCTGCCTCCTCAGCCATCGAGACATTCTCCGTCGACCAAGATACATCCACCGTGGATCCCGCAGGAACTTCTCCAACAATATCTCCAACTCCATCAGCTCCTTTTGGTCCACAGGTCCTCGGAAACCACACAACACGGGTCGAGCTGCTGACCACAGTGTGTTAGCTCCTCTGCTAGCTGACTCTGCCGTTCCCTCAAATGGATCCAAATTTGCACTCTTCAACGTCAGATCTCTCTACAACAAAGCCCCTCTCATCTCGGACTTTATTTCGGATTCAAAACTTGACTTTCTGTGCCTTACTGAGACTTGGCAACAGCCTGATGATTACCTCCACCTCAACCAAGCCATACCTCCTGAGTTTGTTTACATCTGCAAACCCCGCGCTTCCAGGCGAGGAGGGGGTCTTGCACTGCTCTATCGCGACAATCTCAAGATCTCGTCAGTCTCAGTCACAGAGCCATCCTCGTTCTAAATCCTGACTGCTCAACTACATGGGTGTACACCCACCCTCATAGTGTCTATCTATCGTCCTCCAAAGCCTTCTACAGTTTTTATTAGCGAACTCACTGCTATTTTATCTGACCTATGTGCCATGTCCCCCAATGTCATTTTAATGGGTGATTTCAATATTCATTTAGATAAATATACTGACACCTTTACTAAATATTGTATTTCTGTTCTGGATAGTTTTGGCTTCACTCAGTACATCGATTTCCCAACCCATAATAAAGGCCATATTTTAGATTTAGTCTGTTGCTCTGGAGTGACACCATACAATCTTAAATCTACAGAGCTTCCCATTTCAGACCATAAAACTGTCCTTTTTGATATTAATCTGTCACTCCCTAAACGCAATCTGAAGCGCACCATATCCTTCCGTAATCTGAAAAACATTAATCAAGTGGAACTCAACAGACTAATCATTAACTTTCTTCATCCTACTTCCCCCCCCACTCTGCATTGCTAACCTAGTTGATCACTACAATGACTGTTTATCCCACTCATTAAACTCCTTGGCTCCTCTGAAAACCCGTACAGTCTCTTTTAGCAGGTCATCTCCATGGTACACTCCTGAACTCCGCCATATGAAAATGGTGGGCCGGCGCCTGGAGAGGCTTACAAAGAAAACTGGACTAACTATTCACCACCAAATGCATACAGATCATCTTCTCTCATATAAAAATGCCCTGACTGCTGCTAAATCCTCCTACTGCTCCAACATCATCAACAACAGTGAAAATAACACTCGGACTTTATTCTCCACTTTCAACAAACTACTTAAGCCTCCTGAAACCTCCAATCACCTCACCTCCACTGCTCAGTGTAATACGTTTTTGGACTTTTTCAGTACCAAAATCACCAGCATTCATCACCAATTGAACTCTTTCTCAGCTTCTGCTCACAACAGCCCACCCTGGACTTCCACACTGGACTCCCCACTCTCCACCCTATCTACTTTCCAGCTTCCAACAGTCGAAGAAATAACTAAACTCATCACCAAGTCCAAGAACTCCTCCTGCTTGCTTGATCCCATCCCTACTGTCCTGGTTAAATCCTGTCTGCCCTCTATCTCACCCATCATAACGTCCATAATTAACTCCTCCCTATCAACTGCTACTGTCCCTACATCTCTCAAAACAGCTTCTGTCACCCCGATTCTAAAAAAAACAGGTTCTGATCCAAACAATCCAAATAACTACCGCCCCATCTCCAACCTCCCATTCATCACTAAACTTCTGGAAAGGACAGTAACGACACAACTTCAAGTCCACCTTCAAAACAATAACCTCTATGAACCATTTCAGTCCGGTTTTCGCCACAATCACAGCACTGAAACAGCCTTGGTAAAAATTACAAATGATCTCCTTCTCGCAGCTGACTCCGGCCACTTATCCATCCTGATCCTCCTCGACCTCACAGCAGCCTTTGACACCATCTCCCACCCAATTCCTCTGGAACGTCTATTTGCCACCGGCATCAACAACAATGCACTACTTTGGTTCAGGTTCTATCTACACGACAGAAAACAGTTCATCCAGGGAAATAAAGTCACATCCACAACTGCCACAGTCACCCATGGTGTTCCTCAGGGATCGGTGCTGGGGCCACTGCTTTTTATCATCTATATTCAACTTGGCAATATTCTCCGTCATTTTGGAATCAATTTTCACTGCTACGCCGATGATACACAACTTTACCTCTCCACAAAACCAAACGCCTCCCTTCCCCCAACTGCCCTCACCACCTGTCTTCAAGCTACCAGCAACTGGATGTCACTCAACCTTCTAAAACTCAATGGATATAAAACAGAGATCATGCTAATTGGCTCAAAGTCCATACTCTCCAAAACCCACCCGTTGACCATTTTAGTTGATGGCTCACCCATACCCACCTCCTCCCATGTCAAAAGTCTCGGCGTCATTCTGGACAGTACATTTTTCCTTTGGCCCCCACATCAGCAATATCACACGCTCTGCACACTTTCATCTCCGCAACATCTCCAGACTCCGCCCCTGCCTCTCCAAAGACAATACAAAAGTCCTCATCCACACTCTGGTCACATCCCGCATCGATTACTGCAACGCCCCCCTCACTTGCAATAAACTTCTTCAATCGCCTCCAATGGATTCAGAACTCTGCAGCCCGGATCACCACCCGCACCATATCATCGGACCACATCACACCCATCCTCACTCAGCTCCACTGGCTCCCTGTGCACCACCGGATTAACTACAAGATTTTACTGCTGACCTTCAAAGCCCTACACCACCTTGCTCCCCAATACCTCTCTGACCTGCTGCTACCATACACTCCTTCCCGGTCACTTCGTTCCTCCTCAGCTGCAATTTTAACTGTCCCCACATTTAGACTCAGCACCATGGGTGCCAGAGCCTTCAGCTGCTCTGCCCCACGTCTCTGGAACACTCTCCCACCTCCCATCCGTCACCTGGACACTATCGATCAATTCAAATCACAACTCAAAACACACCTGTTTAGATTAGCATACCCAACATAACTTCCACCATGTTCACCCTGATTTTAATGACTTCAAATGTTTTGTGTATTTTTTGTTTTTTTTGTTTTTTGTTTTTAATCAACTTGATTTTAATATTGATAAATGTATTGTGATTTTATGTCCTGTAAGGTGTCCTTGGGTGTCCAGAAAGGCGCCAGCAAATAAAATGCATTATTATTATTATTATTATTATTATTATTATTATTATTATTATTATTATTATCGCAGGTGTATAATCCCCTCTGCTCCATATCCCAGGGATTAGGCATGTACATGTTGGTCGCATGGGCAAGTTGGGCTGAGGGGCCAATTTGCATGCTGCATGACTATGACTTGAGTGGTGCAGAAAGGTATAGGTTAGTGGAAGAAAAACTAACAGATGCTATTACCAGCATTCACAAGGATAAGATCTGGACGGGATGGGATAGTGGTGGGGCTTGGATATTCCAGTGGCGCCGTGGTAGAGTTGCTGCCTTAAAACGGTTCACAAGTCGGGGCTGTCGGGGGCCTCACAAGTGAAATAGCTTAGGACCTCTCTTCATCTAATTCCGGCCCTGATCACCCCCTAACTAAAGATTCACCACCCCTTTACTAAAGATTCACCACCCTCTGACTAAAGATTTACCACTCCCTGACTAAACTTGGAAATGATTGCACGGAAAAGGGAAGTGAGATGTAAGTATTTTTTTCAATAAACTGCAGGTATGTCATACTGGGAGATAACTCTTTAGGCAAACAAGCAACTATTCATCCATGCTGCTTATACTTTACATTTTGTCCATTTATGATGACTGCAATAATTCAAATGTCAATGGCAGCATGTTTAGCATGAAATGGGAAACATCTTTAGGGTACAGATGGCTATAATCAGGGCACCTCGGAGGTCCTAATGCAGTTTAGATTTTTTGACTGTAGACTTTAGATTTTAGTGATGGAGAACGGAAACAGGCCCTTCGGCCCACCGAGTCCGCGCCTATCAGCGATCACTCCGTACACTAACAATATCCGACACACAATTTTACAACTTACTGAAGCCAATTAACCCACAAACCTGTACGTCTTTAGAATGTGGGAGGAAACCTGTGCACCTGGAGAACACCCACATGGTCACAGGGAGAACGTACAAACTCCGTACAGAGAGCACCCATAGTCGGGATCAAGCCTGGGTCTCTGGCATTGTAAGGCAGCAACTCTGCCACTGTGCTGCCCTCAGTTGAAAGGAAGAAGCCATCTGTCTGCCCTCAAAAGTGGCAAAGCATCTAATCACCATGCTGAAGAAAGGGAGGAGCTGGCTGAAGAGATTAATGCAGTATTTAGCTCTTGGGTAATAGATTCAATGCCAAATTAAGTTCAATTAGTTCTGTAGACTTGTCAGCATAAAAATCCTACATCTCAGCTCAATTTTGCTCATCTCACATTCCCACAATCAGCGACTTCACTTCTAACAACATTTCATACCACTGCTTCCTGGAATCAGACGGAGATCAGATTGCTGCACTTTCTTGTGGCTGCCTCATGTCTGTGAGGTTGATTGTTGGTTCGATTTTCATTGTGTCATTCTTGTTCTTGTTAACTGTTTCATTATTCACTACCTTTCATGAACAAATGTGTCAGGGAGGAGGAAATGGCAGGATGTATGTTCTAATTCATTTGCCGACTCACAGGATGTATGTAACCTATCCATATGGTTATACTGTTTCATTCAAAATTGTTTACTTTATGGATTCTGCAGGAAACCATACTTGTTTTCATTGTTAGTTCTGGTTCATATGCAGCTGTAGTAAGATGCTTTCCAGGAAATACACAAGGACTCGGAGGCATGAGAATTTATTCAAAGTTTCCTTCCAACTGCTAGTCATATAACCAACTTGGCAGTGACAAATATATTTACATTTGCTATGGCAATTGATCCACAATGGCCACAGTGGCGCAGCGGATAGTTGCTGCCTAATGCCCCTGTCCCACTTAGGAAACCTGAACGGAAACCCCTGGAGACTTTGCGCCCCACCCAAGGTTTCCATGCGGTTCCCGGAGGTTGCAGGTGGTTGCCGGAGGTTGCAGGTAGTGGAAGCAGGTAGGGAGACTGACAAAAACCTCTGGGAACCGCACGGAAACCTTGTGTGGGGCACAAAGTCTCCAGAGGTTTCTGTTCAGGCTTCCTAAGTGGGACAGGGGCATAACAGTGCTTGCACCGTCGGAGATCCAGGTTCGATCCTGACTATGGGTGCTGTCTGTACGGAGTTTGTACGTTCTCCCCGTGACCGCGTGGGTTTTGCTCCAAGATCTTCGGTGTCCTCCCACACTCCAAAGATGTACAGGTTTGCAGGTTAATTGGCTTGGTGTATGTGTAAATTGTCCCTAGTGTGTGTAGGATAGTGTTAATGTGTGGGGGTCGCTGGTCGGTGCGGACTCGGTGGGCCAAAGAGCTATTTACGCGCTAAATTAAACTAAACTTAATTGATCCAAAATTGATCTGAAATAGTCACATTGTTTCTGTAGTTTTAAGAACAGATTAGAAAACATGCTTTACGGCGTAAATGCCAATTCATCATAGTGCTTCTCTGGAGGAAGACTGTCATTTGAACTTACTCAGCCCACTATTTAAGTTCCCTGGTAGTAATTTGAACTTCCTGACAGGGCGGGAGCTATGAACCTTAATCTAAGTGATATCCTTTATCATCAATTCCCAGCATTTTATCAGGTGTTCCCAGAATTTCATGCAGGGAACACCGTTGGGGCAGTTGTTGGAAGACTGCACATGTTCCTGCGTTGTGCACTCCTTGTGGTCACGTATAAGGTGAACTCTGAAGGATTTTCCAATTAAGCAAATGCAATTAACCATATAACCATATAACCATAAATCAATTACAGCACGGAAACAGGTCATCTCAGCCCTACAAGTCCGTGCCGAACACTCATTTTCCCCTAGTCCCATCTACCTGCACTACGTATATAACCATATAACAATTACAGCACGGAAACAGGCCTCGCGATTGCAACTGCCTTCCATTAGACGAATGGAAAATCACAAGGCAGTGTAAGGGCACGCATTGGCCTTCGGAAGCCCTCAATGTGCACAAAGTCCTGCTTTATGCATGAAATTTCAGTTTAGTTTAATTTAGAGATGCAGCACGGAAGCAGGCCTTTCGGCAACCGAGTCCGCACCGACCAGAGATCCACACACATTAACCACACCGACCACGGATGAACACGGAGGGGAGGCTGGCTGGACTATGGTGCCATCCTCACCTTGGCGCCATTTATGTTATGTTGTGTCGTGGACTTTCTGTGTTTGTGCTTTTTTAAAATTCAATTTCAATTTTATTTTTAATATGTTTTATTATTTATTTATCATCTATTTATTTATTTATTTATTTATTTATTTGTGTTTTTTTTATTTTTTAAATTTTTTTTATGATACTGGCTGTAAGGGAAATTCATTTCGTTGTCTCAAATTGAGACAATGACAATAAATTTGAATACAATACAATACAATACAATTATCACTTCTCTATATAAACTAGGGACAATTTTACATTTACACTAAGCCAATTAACCAATAAACATGTTTGTTTTTTGGAGTGTGGGAGGAAACCGAAGATCTCGGGGAAAACCCACACAGGTCACTGGGGGAAATTACAATCTCGTACAGGCAAGCACCCGTAGTCAGGATCGAACCCAGGTCTCTGGCGCTGTAAGGATGAAACTATTCTTCCTCATGTAAAGCACTTTGCTCAACATGTTAAGGCAGCAATAAACAATGAGATGTCACAGTATTCACCATCTTACAGCCTGGACAAGAAAGACATAGTGACTGTGACCTCTGCAGGTACACGCAGTGCTGGACTCCACTAGCAGCTGCAGAAACTGGCAGACCTCCATAACAGACATCCCACACTGTGTTTCCAAGGGATATTTTTTTCAGGTCACAATGCAATTGATTTTTACGTCTAATGATACATTTGGAACAGGTCCATCAAAAAAAACTTGTTTTTACTTTATTCTGAATATTCTGAATCGTCATGTTTTTATTGCCAAAATTATGATTGGCTGAAACTACCATCCGATTTTTCGCACTGACTTATTTTGACTCTTAAAGATCGGGCCATGGATCCCTCCACTGTACTCACCTGCCTTCCATGAAAGCAGTTTCATTTTGACTGTGTGTTTAATGGAGCTGAAAGATCTGGTGAGGTTTGAAAACCTTCAGGTCTTTACTGTATGTCTTGCTGCGTGCTTTATATTCATCGAGGAGCACTAAAGTAAGATGGTTATGCTGGACACACAAATGCAAAGGAGTTATGCTGCAGATTATTCTGGAGGCACTTCAGGGCTCAAATCCCTCGCTGATTCCTGTCAGCCCAAACAGACAACCCAACATTTGCTGGGAAACATTTGCTGCCGTACATCAAGTTCTCATCCTTTACACCTCTGCTTTTATTTCTTAGCTTCTTTGCATTTGGTTTCATCACTGCATGTTTCTCTTGCTCTCTCCCAGTTTCCTCCGTCAATATTAACTTCTCTTCACCACACATTAATTTTTCATATCTTATTACCTTTCTCATCTTCGGTCATTTCCTTTTCTTTATTTTTTTCTTCGGGCAGCATGGTGGCGCAGTGATAGTCATTGCCTTACAATGCCAGAGTCCCGGGTTCAATCCGGACCATGTTGCTGTTTTGTATGGAGTGCGGGTTTCCCCCCGAGTGCACCGGTTTCCTCCCACACCCCAAAGATCTACAGATTTTTAGGTTAATTGACTTTGGTAAAGATTGCAAATTGTCCCTAGTGTGTAGGATTAGTGTTTGGGGATCGCTGGCCGGCGCAGACTTAGTGGGCTGAAGTGCCTGTTTCTTTGCTGTATCTCTAAACTAAACTAAACTAAAGTAAACTAAATTAAACTAAACTAAACTAAATTAAACTAAACTAAACTAAACTCTTTCAGTTCTCTGCGCAGCAAGTTAAACAAGCGATGATCCTTGGCTGGGGTTCTCAGACTGGGCAGGCAAGAGTGTGCCCTATATATATTTACACCAAAGTGCTGGAGTAACTCAGCAGGTCAGGCAGCATCTCTGGAGAACATGGATAGATCGATCCAGAGATGCCGCCTGACCCGCTGAGACTCCAGCACTTTGTATCTTTTTTTTTGTGTACTAATATCTGCAGTCCTTTTTAAAAAATATATTTATTCCACATTTAAAATTCTTAAATGTGTGCTTCATGTAGTTGGCACTCAGATGTTTGTAGGAGTCCATCATGCAGCAATTGCCATTCCGGAAATTTCTTCAGAATAATTCAATGGCTGCAAAGCCCTTTGGAATGTTTTGAGGTTCTGATCAAAGTCTTTACTTTTATGACACCTGACCAGATATGTGAAGCCTTTGTGCCAGATTACCAATGCTGAATACTTTCTGCTTTTATGTCAAATTTCCAGCACCTTTGTGCTTCGTGATGAGTTGGCTATTGCTTCTTCAATAAAGTGCTGTGGATGCCGATAATTTGCGATCCTCTATGTGGAGTAAAGAACTAGTAGATTTAAATCATGCTGGTTATAAATCTACAGTCTAAGCCAATGTACTTTGCCTTGCCAGATGAATCACGAATCACAATTCTTGGCAATGTTATTGAGCTGACATTGGAATGTGATGTTACATCCCTGAGATATCCTCAAGTACTCCTGAAGTGTCTAAATTTGATTAAACAAGTTCATATCCTGTTTGCGACGTGCACAATGTGATGAAAAATAAAAGTCACTCGCAGAGTTCAGTGTTGAAATGGTTGTCAGTAGAAATGAACATTTGTTTCCAGGCCTCAAGGAAATCATCCATGGATTCCCTGCAATGACTCATCATATGGAAAAAGCAGTAACTAACAAATCTTCCATTTTAACCAAGCTGTGTGTTGAAAAGGAATGATGACAGGGCTGAATAGTTTCCAATTAAATGTGTTTTAAGATTTCCTAAATAACTAATTCTGCAAAGAGAAGAAAGTAGACCATGCATCAATTAGAAGAAGTGTTATATTCCTGGCATTCAGCATTGCTGAGTATAAATATTTATTCAGTGTGAAAATAAGCTTTGTAGTTAACTTTTTGGCAGTCAGGCAATTGAGAAAATTCTCCCCAAAATGTGTGTGGTTGTGAACCAATTTGTTTCCCCTTGTGCATCAGAAAAATTATTTTTTACACTTTAATTTACAAATATAATAAAAAGATTTAGGTTTAGGTTTATAATTGTTGCATGTACCGAGGTACAGTGAAAAGTTTTATTTTGCATGCTATCCAAACAGGTCAGATATATCTATCATACATAGATGCAATCAATTGAAACTCAAGAACAATACGTTGAACAAAGGGGAAGATAACCAGCGCAAAATATAGTTCTCAGCATTGTAACGCATCATGTAACGCATGCCAGTTCTTTAGAGAAAGTCTAACGTCCTCCAAGGGGTAGTGGTGAATTGAACAGTACCCCTTATGGAACGACCGTTCAGAAGCAGGATAATGGAGGGGAATGAAGTGTTCCTGAGTCTGGTGGTGCCCGCTTTCAAGCTTCTGTATTTTCTGCAGGACGGGTGCAGGGAGAAGAAGGAATTGCAGGGTGGAACGTTTTTGTTTATGTTGGCTGCTTTTCCAAGGCAGACTGAGGTGTAGATCGCGTCAATGGTGGGAAGTGTGATCTGTGAGACAGAATAGGTTGCATGTACAAGTATCTGCAAACTCTTGCGGTCTTGGGTAGAGCTGTTCCCTATGGTGCAACTGTAGAAGTTTGTAAGTATCATTAGAGACAAGCCACATTTCCTCAATCTCCACAGGAAATAGAGGTGGCACTGTGTCTTCTTGGCTCTCGTATCAATGGGATTTTTGCATGACAGGCCGTTTGGCAACATTAACCCGAAGGAACTTGAAGCTCTCAACCATTTTTACATCCACACCATTGATGCATCTTAACAAATTCCTCATTATATGGAAGTCTGGGCTTTATAAATAGTTTAAAGATCCAGCATAGAAGCAGGCACTTCATCCACCGAGTTCATGCTGACCGTCAATCATCCATTTACACTAGTTCTACATTATCCCCTTCTCCATGGATTGTCACCTTGTCGTGGTGGAGAAGCTTGTGTGATCCTGAGAACCTGAGAGCGATGCCGTCTGGAGCTATGCTCCTGGTAGGGGCACCCATTGCGGTAAGGTCGAGGGGGAGGACTCTGACAAAGACTATCCAACCAAGACCTCAACGGTGGAACAGGCAGAGGATGATGGCAGACCTTAGTGGAGCGTCACAACGGCTGGGAAGGTGGATGAAGGCTGCAGCAGAAAAGGGTCTCCAGTCGTCTTGGACCCCATGCCACTGGATCCTGACCCAGATCTGTCATGGAACGTGTGGTGGTTGTCTGCACCAATCTCCCCATGTTAAACAAAGTCACATAGAGGCATCGTCCAACATTGGAGACACCTATGGTCAGTCATGACCGAAGGGGGCCTAAGAAGAAGACCATTATCCCACTTTCGCAATCACTCCCAACAAACCTGCACGTCTTTAGGATGTGGGAGGAAACCAGGTCTCCTGGATGAAACCCACAATGTCACAATGAGAATGTACACACTCCAGTGCAGACAGCACCCGAGGTCAGGATTGAACCCACGTATCTGGCGTTTTCAGGCAGCAGCCCTACCAGCTATAGATGAATAAAGTACAGCAACAGAGGAGCCATGGTAAAACCTTCCTAAAATTGTGCCTTCACTATAATTCTGTTCCATTTCCAGCTGCCACATTTTGGGAAAGATTTAAAAGCTTTTTAGAAGGTGTGGAGGAGAATTATCAGAATCATTCCAAAGACAAAGGACTTTAATTATGTGGACAGAATAGAACAACTACAATTATTCTCCTTGCAACAGAGGGGACTGTGTGGGGATCTGATAGAGGTATTTAAAATTGAGAAAGGCATGGGACAAAAAGGATGCGTATTAACCAAGAGAGTAAAGGCAATTAGCAAAAGAACCAGGTACAACTTGCAGGAAAAACGTTTTTATGCAATGAGTCCAAGGGGGTGTAGTGGAGGCAGATTCAGTGCTGAGGTGGTTAGGTAAAGGTAAGGAGACAAGACACATGTAAGCATTACAGGAATAAAGGGAGAATTGATTTTACTAGTTTGGCTAATGTGCAATTAAAACTGTAATAAACTCACAAATAACATTTTTACGCTTGTGATTAATCTCGTTTAATTTTCTTAATTACTTCATAGATCCAATTTAAGCAAGGGTAGTTTGTGGGAGAGGAGATTTTTCTGCTTTCGAGTGTGAAGCAAGAGATTCAAGAGTGTTTTATTGTCATATGTCCCAGATAGAACAATGAAATTCTTATTTGCAACTGCACAACAGAATGTGTATACATAGTACACTGTAAACAATATAATAAACTGGAAAAAAAGTTCAGTGTGTAGATATATGTACACACACATAGCCACACATACATACGTACAAAAAGATATATATATTGTAACTATTACATCGAAACATAGAAAATAGGTGCAGGAGTAGGCCATTCGGCCCTTCTAGCCTGCACCGCCATTCAATATGATCATGGCTGATCATCCAACTCAGTATCCTGTACCTGCCTTCTCTCCATACCCCCTGATCCCTTTAGCCACAAGGGCCACATCTAACTCCCTCTTACATATAGCCAATGAACTGGCCTCAACTACCTTCTGTGGCAGAGTTCCAGAGATTCACCACTCTCTGTGTGAAAAATGTTTTCCTCATCTCGGTCCTAAAAGATTTCCCCCTTATCCTTAAACTGTGACCCTTTGTTCTGGATAATTCTGGGTAAAAAGTTGGGTAATTCTGTTTAGAACCAGTGCAGGTAGAAGTGTTCAAAATTATGAGTGGTCTGGTATAGTAGTTGGGAAGAAGCTGTGAGCAGTCAAGAAAGCAAATATATTTATGGTATAGAGAAATAAAAATGAACACGCATTAAGAGTGAAATGTTTGCATTAAGTCATTATGATCTGGAATGGACTAGATAAAAGGATAGTGGATGTAAATTCAACAATAACTTTCAACAGAAGATTAGATAGATACCTGAAATGAAAAGTGTTCATGGATATGGAGAGAGTATAGGATCAAATGTATAATTCTCCCATAAAGCAGGCACAGGCACTACAGCCTAAATGGCTGCTATATTTAGTTTGTGATTCTATGATTAGAATCCTCAAGCAGAAAAACTGTTGTTGATCATTTGCGGGAGAGGGCGATTTTTCTCCAGGAATCATGCAAATATGCATCCACCTTGAAGTGGTTTTCATAATGTATTTTCTTATTTTCCACTGTGCATATTACCATTCTGTGAATAAACACCAGTCCTGAGCTAAAGTTTTTTAAGATGGAGCTTACCTCCACAGAAGTGGTGTGGAAATTGGAGGCTTCCATTCTACTTTATTTACCATGCAGATACTTCTGTTTTTAATAAATTAAACCAGATAATACCAACGTTCATTGGGTTAGAACTTCCAGGCTTGTTTTCTCTCCTCTAGTCATTTTTGCTGTTTGTGCCTCCTTATCCCACGAGAAAAGGAAATGCATGAGGGGCTGTTGGAATATTTGTTTGGCTGATTTAGCAATTACAGCTGAAAGGCAGTCTGTGAGTCATAGAATGATCACAGCATGGGAGAAGGCCATTTGACTATCATGTCCTACCAGCTCCGTCTGAAGAAGTTTTGACCCAAAACGTCACCTATTCCTTTTCTCCAGAGATGCTGCCTGATCTGTTGAGTTACTCCAGCACTTAGTTTCTATCTTCTATGTAACAGCCATTCTGCTAGTCGTACCTACATGCTACCGTATGATAGCCTTGCAAGTTCTTTCCATTCATGTGCTTATCCGGCTCCCCCTGAATGCTACAGTTGAGCTGCCTCTGTTCTAACCCTAATGGAGCATTTCAGATAATAAGCACGTAGACTCTGTAACACTCTTCTATGCACTTCTCTTTCTTTTGCATTATAAATGAGGGTACCTGCATATCTATTTGATGAGTGAAGTATTGTTGATGTGCCCATTCTTACACAAATGTACATTAGTCATAAAGTTACATAGCATGCAAGTAGGCCCTTCAGCCCATCAAGTCTCACTAACATCAAGCAGTCTTTGAATGTTATTATTTTCAGTTTTCTGTGGCTCCTAAACCTTACATAACCTCACTTCAGGACAGTTTATCTATCCAGGATAAGTTAATATTGGTCATTGTATATGTTTGTGGCTGTGGTAAGAAATTTACAGATGTCGGTTATGAGTCCCAATTGATACTGCATTGATTGGGGAGTGTGGGGATTGGCTAGTGCCAGACGCTGGTGGTGCAATTACAAATATATAGAGCAATAAACCTTTCATGTGAAATTATTAAAATCACTTCTGACCCTCCAACATTGGGTCAACTCTCCACATCGATTGTTCAGGGGTGGGAGATTGCAACCTTCACGTGGTCCGCCCTGTTTCGATGAATGCAATCAACCTGACGTGCACAATCAAATAAGATCAAATAGAGCAAGTTGCCCTACAACTTTAGGCTGTGCATGCCATACGCAAGAAGGAGATTGATTGTTCTCTCTTTCTTGGGTCAGATTCACACACCAAATGGCTCCCGACCCCAAATGTTCGAATACTCCTGCACACCCACCAACAAACAATGCAGAGAGCCCTGGCTAAATGTGCAATTTACCATAGGGAGGAGGATGCAAACTTGTTGGCTAATCAGCTCACCTGTACATTATTCATCTGCCCATTTTGGGGATACAACCAATTTGCCCCTTTGTACAGTTGGAGGAAGAATGTGGTCGTACAGTTGGACCCCTTTGTACAGTTGCTTTACTGTTTGAAATAGTCACAAATACACACATTTCCTTTGGCAGCAAGTTCTTGTAACTCCATTTCTCCAGAGAAAACAAATTCTGCTAATAATGCTATTTTAACAGCCAATAAAAATAATGGTGCTTGCAAATTGCAGTACTTTGACGGTGATTTTCTTTTTCTGCTCTGCTGAAATGTCAAAAACTTCTTACAACTTGTCACCGAGACAAGCTAATGCTTAGGGAACAGCTTTTGGCACATACCTTGAAAAGTGTGAAAATACATGGTTGGTTCAGACAATGCACGAAAGCGTTACAGCTTACCGCACAGACTCCATTTTCAATTCACATTTTACATTAACCGAATAACCCCTGCATCCTTCACTGAATGACCTTTACACCAAGATAACTACAAAATCAAATTGAAGTAATAATTGTTCATGTTGCATCTTTAACTGTCAATGCTAACCCTTTACAGCTTTAACATTCGACTTCATTCTGTTTGTAATGAAAATACCTCAAATCATTATTGCAGACACCATTTATCCCAAAGCAAACTATCAATGCTGCCAATTAATCACTGAAATTTGAGAAAAATGTTAACCGAAAATTAATTTGCCATGACTGGACGAAACAATTAAGGTTGGCCATTGTTTGGCTTTTAATACTTTAAGAAATGATGGGATTTCAGCACAGCAGCTGCCAGCTCTCTATTACATTGCTCTGTGGATTATTCATCTGCCCACGACTCGGAACCTCAATTTGTTCAGTCCTGCTTCACTTGAAATTATCACCTCTGGGAACAATGGCAACTCATCTAGTGCAGACTTGATCCCTTGGAATTTTCCTCATAGCTTTAGAGCTTAGAAGACACAGTTAGCAAAATACTAACAGCAGTGCAACCCATATTTCAGAGTAGGATGAAATATTGCATGGTGCAATGTGGAAGACATTAGGGCTACTTGCTGATGAAACCTATTTTTTTCCCTAGAGTTTAGTTTTCAACTATGTTTTATTGAAATCCTATGGTGCTAAACATAAAAATATATAGCAAGTTATTGTGAAAGCTCTGACCACAATCTTCCAAATATCTGTACGACAACGTTACATTTGGTGCGGCAAGGTGGCGCAGAGGTAGAGTTGATGCCTTATGCCCCTGTCACACTTAGGAAACCTGAACGGAAACCTCTGGAGACTTTGCGCTCCACCCAAGGTTTCCATGCGGTTCCCAGAGATTTTTGTCAGTCTCCCTAATGGTCGAAAGTGGTTTCCGCTTCTTCTATGTTCCGGCGATTATTTCAAAAAATCCAAGACCTTCCACTACCCACAACCTCCAGCAACCACCTTCAACTAGCATTGCAACTGGCTTTGACTAAAAAATTACCGATTTTTAAAACAGCAACCTATTTTTAGTTGCGGCCGGTTTTGAATTTTTTGAAATAATCGCCAGAACATAGAAGAAGCGGAAACCACTTTCGACCATTAGGGAGACTGACAAAAACCTCCGGGAACCGCACGGAAACCTTGGTGGAGCGCAATGTCTCCAGAGGTTTCTGTTCAGGTTTCCTAAGTGGGACAGGGGCATAACAGCACCAGAAACCCTGACTACGGGTGCTCTCTGTACAGAGTTTGTACGTTCTCCCAGTGACCTGCATAGGTTTTTTCCGGCATTTCAGGTTTCCTCTCACACTCCAAAGACATGCGGGTTTGTAGGCGAATTGGCTTGGCAACATTGTAAATTGTCCCTGGTGCGTGTAGGGTAGAGCTAGTGTGCGGGGATCCCTGGTCGGCGCGGACTTGGTCGGCCGAAGGGCACGTTTCCATGCTGTATCTCTCAACTAAACTAAACTACACAAAGACTGGATGATTGCAAATCATGTGCTGCTTCATCAAAAGAGTTGGAAGGAAGATACAACTGAATAACGATGATTCCTTTAAAGACATTATTCCGGAACAAAAGTAATCAGTAATTGATTAAGAATGGTTTTATTAATTTGGTGTGGAGTGAAAAAACAAACATGGAATGTTAAAATTAAATAAATGAACATTGAGTAGTCCTCAGTTCCAGTTCTGTGTTCAAAATTGAGTGCCACACATTAGAGAGGATGGGGAGCATGAGAAGTGATAGGGGAATTTCAATTAGGTTTATAAACCAGGGGTTGCGAGGGTAAGAAGGATAAGAACATGGAGTTCTTCAAAATCACGAACCAATGTGATAGGAAGGAAACCAATGCACACAGCTATAAAGTGATTGGCAAAAGTACTAAAGAGTACATAAGGAAATATGTTTCATGTAATATGGATTGTACCTCTGAAAATGTGGAGAAACCAACACAATAGCAGTTTGTAAAATGAAATTGAACAAGTGCTTGTCGAGGAATTACCTACCAAGCCAAGGATAACATGCAACAGGAAGGGCTAGGGTGGTTACCATTGAAACACATCACCCAAATATAGGCACAGACAATAAGATCATTCCCTAATTTAATTAAATAATAATCTTTTAATCCCAAGACCTGCCTACTAGCATAATTGAACCAGGACTGATATAATTTAGTCCTCAATTATAAGTAAAACTATTGCCCTATTTTCCATTTTTCATTAGAAATTCATATGCTCATAGGTAGAAGAAATTAGGTCAGCCAAAGGATATGGCTATAGTCAAAGATATATATCAGGTTCCAATGATCCTCTCAAAATATCTGGGATTTTCTCATATGAACGTGCTGATTTGTGTTGCAGCCTTACAGCACAAGAAAATCCAGTCTTTAAGAAAATACAAGGTGCTGCACAAACTCAATGAGTTAGGCTGCATCTGGAGAGGACATGGGTAGGTGATATTTTGGGAGAGGACCCTTGCCCTGGTTGAAGAAGAGTTTGGACCCAATCGTTGCCTGTTCATGTCCTCCACAGATGCTGCATGACCTATTGAGTTACTCTAGCACTTTGTTTTACTCAAGGTTTTAGCGTTTATAGTTCCCAGTGTCTCCAAAATACAGTCATTATTTGATGTTATCACTTTATATTTTCCAATATTGTCAGTTAGTTATTATTTCACATTCCTTGTAAATAGGAGAATTTAAACTCTGTTAAAGCATCACTAATAATTTGGAGGAAGAATGGACTTCAAAATGCTTGAAACTGCTATAGAATCGTGGCCAGTGAGGTAATGCAAATCTTGCAGAACTCTTTGTGTAATGGATTTTCCCATAATCTTGATATTTCTAATATCACTTAATAACAGTAAATTAGAATTTTACTTTGGAGTCACGTGAGTGACTACGTGAAGAACCCGTCCAGCACGCATGCGCGACATGAGCGTTCACGCAGTGCAACAGCGACGAACGGGAGTAGGGGCGCTCCCGCTACAAGCTTGAAAGAACGGACCTTTAGGTAAGTACTTACCCACAGGTTCCAATTGACAAACTTTGCTCTTCTTTGTGCACCAGATTGAAAGCTGGAAAAAGCAAAGCAGCACAGGGAAAAACCGCCCCCGTTCGACTCCAGAGAAGGAGCGTTCCATCAGTGGAGTGGGCGAGAGGCGGCACCTGGACCGCACACGCTGCGGTCCACAGTCACGAACACTGAGCCGAGCCCAGTCCGCTAGTGCTGCCTGACCAACAGCAGCGGACTGGAGGCAAATCAAGATTCAGACCGGCCGGTAATCCCTGAATACCCTGACAAGGAGACTCGCCGCGACAACTGCAGAGGCAGCCACCTGAGCAAAGTTGGCAACCAATTGCAGCGGGCTGGAGACAAGCACACGGAAGACAGACAGGCCGGCTCATTGAGCAGAGCTGGCACTGCAAACTACCGCCCGAGAGCGAGAAAGTGTCTGTTTTCAAGCCTTAGAGAAGGGTTATGGAGCAAAAACTCCAGTGAGACTTGCCTCGGGAGCTGGGGCAAGCTCGCCAAGGGAGCACAAACACTCCCGCTCCAGTGCACTAACAGCACTGACCATCGCATCTCCCTCATCAGAGGGGATCGTTGGTGACCAGGGTTGGGCTGGCCAAGAAGAGGGGTCACTGGCTGAGCAAAATCGGGAGTATGCTTGAGGTACAGGACCAGGAAGAGCTGCTGGGTGTGAGATACCGCTATGTGGCTACACCATGAGCGAGATGGCCGTTACAGCCTAATAATAATAATAATAATAATAATAATAATAATAAGTTTATTTATATAGCACATTTATAGTCAATTTTCATTGACCCCAAAGTGCTTTACATAATTTAAAAATCAGTTCCATACAAAGCATAAAGATGGGTTAACAAAATAATAAAATGCATAAACAGGACACAACATGTAACATAAACATCCATCACAGCATTCATCACTGTGGTGGAAGGCACAACATTTTTTTTTGTGCCTCCTCCATTCCCCCCCCGTGGACCAGACCAGAGTCCAGAGTCCAGTCCAGGATCGGTCTTTCCTCACCGGAGATCGCGGCTTCAAGATTGTGTAGGCCGCAGGCCGGCGGTTGAAATTTAAAGTCCCCGCCGCAGATAGAAGTTATCCGCGGGCCGGCAATGGCGGCTTCTTCTTCCCCCGGGTCCCCCACGAGGGATCCCGAGCTGTAGATGCCGCAGCAGCTGGAACTCTGCAGACCACGGCTTCAGGCTGCAACTTCAGGCTGCCGGCTGCTCCGGGCCAGTGAAACGAAGCACTCCCCTCCGGCGAGCCCCAGCGAGGGCTCACCTGCTCCACGCCAAGTCCACGCTGCGCCTGCCGCTGAAGCCCCGGGCACGTCTCCGGGAAAGACCTCGCCGATCCTTGATGGTAGGCCACGGGGGAGGCGACCTGGAAAAAGTCGCCTCTCCATGGCTGCCACCAGAACAGCGCCCCCCTTCACCCCCTAATCTGGCGGCCAGCTTACTACCTGTTTTTTAAAAACCTCTCCAAGACAGGTAGTCATTGAGGCGTTGGACTTTATCACGCCTCCCCAAAATTGCATTTGCTCAAAGTGCCTACCATTACTGGGGGTACATTGAGCAGGGCATTTAAAACCCAAAAACTTAAAATTGCAATATTGATACCCCTGATATCGGCTATCACTTCGCATGCTCATTCCAGAGGGGCAGGGTAGACTAGGCAAAACACCTTGACCCTCCTGTACAACACAGTATGTGATCCGCAACCTCTGGAAGGAAGTCATAAACCTGCCCTCAACCTACAAAATTCACAGGACTGTGAGAACGCCGAGCTGAGAACCACAGATCCTGCTATCTGGCAAAGTTACCAAATCAAGCCTAAAAACTGGACGAAGAATCCAAGATATTCGGCCTCATGAGGGCAGGACCTGGAATGAGCAAACCACACAAAACCAGACAGCAGTACCTCCATGCATCCACCAGTAGGCGTCTACTTCATGGTACTGGTGAAAGCTCGGGGCCCGCATGCCATCCCCGCAAGTCTTTCAGGACAGGGCCCAGAGCGGGCCCCATCGAAAATTCGCCACCCCCCATCAACACCACCCAGACAGACAAGGAACCAGAAACCAAAGGATGAACACCACCAAGACAACAGTGGAGGTAGGTGAGTCTGGTTCCCACCATCACATTAAGGTGAGGGAATTCTGCTAACAAGGGGGGGGGGGGAACTACACCAGTTAATGAAAGCATGAAGAACTATCACACTAGGTAGTTATATACCAAAAAGTATTCAAGGATAAGTTGAATTTAAGGAAACTTGCCACCAATTCAGCATGCACCTCAAATGGGGTTCACCCTCTCACTAAAAAGAGAATACGAGGGACAAGCTGAACTGGAGAAGTTACATACAAAGGGGTCATAAAGAAGTCTAAATATGAACCTTTGGAATTTGTGTTTAATTTACTAAAACCAAATAAAATAGTAAAATTAAACGAGAACTTACCAGTTTGAAGTTTGATCTGTATTTTATGAGGAGGAACGTTGAGGGAATACGTGAAGAACCCCGCTTACGACGCATGCGTGTCATCCTTCAAAGCAGCGGTGTGAGGTCACAGATATCCTATATTGACCTAACATAGTAAGATTATGAAAGAGATACCAGTTTTTGATATGATCATAAGAGGGTGGGAGCGGAGGGCACGTATTCCCTCAACGTTCCTCCTCATAAAATACAGATCAAACTTCAAACTGGTAAGTTCTCGTTTAATCTTACTATTTTACTTCGGAGTCACGTGAGTGACTACGTGAAGATTTCAAAGCTCTGTGACCTCATGCCGTGGAACGAGTCCATGCTTCACAACTGCCTTGGTTGTGGGGAGAAATGATGTTAACATCATTAAACATAATACGATATTGAAACCCAACTGTAAAATATTAAATCCAATTATTGCCCCTATAGTGCAGTGAATTATATATGCAGACTTAAAATTGTTTCTGCAATTCTTCCAGGTTTAATAACTGGTTTGTTATAAAGTCATTGGATAGTTTCCTCTGTTGACCATTCTACTGTCTTGAGGGTTTTGTACATTGGTACGTCCAACTTTATAGCTGCCAATGTACTTGCAGCCCTAATGGAGTAAGATTTAAATGTTTCCCTTAGTGTCCACTCCAGCCTTTGTTAGGACTTGCTTAACCATTTAGAGATGATCTGGACTGTCACTGTTTTGAGTGGCTATTAGTAGCTGATAAACGTGACATTTCTTCCTCTGATGATCTAGCATACTTCATGTATGATAGTAAATGAGATATAATACAGCAACGACCATCTGTCGCATAGGCTCTGTACTTTGTTTTTAGGCCTGCTGACCCCAGTCTGTTCCGTTTGACCCTATGATAAATGTGACAGGTTTGATTCCCTGATGAAATCATCATGTTGTCCAGCCTTAGTTTCTGTAGTGACTGGACTCTTTGTGCCGTGACCAAGGCCATCAGCATGACTGTTTACATAGTCAGTTTCTGTAATGATAGAGCTGTAGCTGGAGACCAGTTTCTTAACTTGGTCAGTACAAAACTCACATCCCATATATGAATGTACCTAGTTCTTTGGGATTAATTTTAACATGCCCCTAATGAGTTTTGTTACCAGTGTGTGTGTCCCCACAAAATGCCGCTCTGTACGTTCGACAGGTATGTAGACAGAGCACTCCTGGCGCAATTGTGGTACTATGACAAAGCCTCTCATCGTAATGGAGGCTTGCCAGGAATTCCAGAACAGATGGCTGTTCATATATCTGTGGGTGATGATAATAGTTATGAACGTACTTCCTATTTCTAGAGGATACCAAGTACTGTTGAATGAGTGGACTGTCTGTGACCCGCTGAAAAAATTCCGCCTATGGTCCGTCAGTCCTAGGTGTAGAAGAGGTGTTTTCAATTCTACAATGAATAGGTTAATATAGATAGTAACATGGGTAACTCTCCATGTTGCTAGAAAGAACCAGTAAGTTTGAATGACGCGTGACTGCGTTCAGTAATTGGATAATGTCTGATATTATATGGCTGGCACACAGTCCCTATGCCAATCTACTAGCAGTCTGATGGATAGTTTGTTCCCTGCCAGTTTCCATTAAGGCTGTACCATATTTACCAGCAAAGTCAGTGCCATGTGAACTGTGTTAGCAGTGAACCGCAGATGACCTGTAGTTAACACATATGTGGGTACATCTAATTGGTAATCTAGCCAGCCATCTTGGTACGATGCTCGCCAGATAGTACCCTAGGATCAATACAGAAGCTGACACAAAGTTCCCATCTGAAAGAATATAAGTACGACCAAAAGAAGTGGCCACCACCTCTGATTATGATAAGGATATTTAGTACACGAGTTTCTGTGATTCTTATTGGATGTCTCCATAACATCTATAATGTGTGTACGTAGTTTAATAATGCTTCAATTTGTTGCTCCCTTGTCTGAATGACGTTCAGTTCAGTACATGCTGAACTAAGGAGCAAGTAATGAATACCTCCACATTCTATATCAGTGGTTTGGGAGGTTCCAGGTTTGCATATAAGGCCAGTGCATCCTGGTGAACTAGTGTCATGTCTATTTCTAATAGTGCGGCCGATAATATCCCGTTGATAGGACTTTAGAACTTTCTTTCGGTTCAATACCTTGTCCTGTTATGTTCCCGGAGGTAAATGTCTTGCCAACACCTCAGCAAAGGTATTGGCTTGCAGGTGATGTGTAGACATGTACTTAATGCTGGCAGCCATCCTGGCCTCGAGATCTTTGCCAGTCTGTTTTTGCTGAAAGTATTGCCCCACCATGTTCAGCAACTTGGTTTCCTCGTCCTCCATATGGGAATGTGGCTCCATCTTTGGTTCAGAATCTAACACAGGCAGCCCTTCAATACCCTCTTCCGAGGAGGATGAAACGTCAAGCAGCCCTTTATGGTAATCTGCTGAGGGACTTGCACCTTTGCCACTGTGGCTATCGTCCATATCCTGGAGCCTGCCACTCTGGAGAAGTTCCTCCAACAACCGCTCCTGCCGACCTACGTGCTCTCGGGCACTAGTCGCACGCGGTATTTGCCGCAGCCGGTCCCCATGCCTACGGGCACTGATCGCTCCCGGCCGCCCCATATAATTGTGCCGTTCCTCGCAGTCCCGGTTCACCTGTCGCTGACGGCTGAACATGCTGCAGCCTCTTGTACCGGTTTCCCAGCTCCGCGAAAGTGGCCGCTGCTGGCTGCGCTATATCCTGCAGCTGCTCATCCTTACTCTGGTATCAGTAAGTATTATCCGGAGGCTGTTTCTCCACATCATTTTCGCAGTGATGTACTTTGCGCTTTGCCTTCCCGCCCGGTCTAGGATTTGATTTTCCCGGCGCGGGTTTTAAATCCGGCACAGCTGATGTCTCCCCTCCTTCAGGGTTATGTAAACCTGTGCCTTGGTCAGGGTCTGACCAAAATTGGTCCTGCCCACTCTCCTCCGAGGAGTAAGAGATATTCTGCGGCCCCACACGGAGTACCGCTGTGGGACTTACCTCTTGCCCACTGTGGCTAGTCTCCACATTCATGGGGCTGCTACCATGGAGGAGCTCCTCCACTTCCACCTGTTTTGGTGTGATTTGCACTTTCGGAGATGGTGGTGCTGATTTCTTTCTTTCTTCCACCTTTTTCGGAGATGGTCTCTGTGAAAATTTGTTGTAATTGATGGCCAGTCATGTAATTTATACTGGCTGCCATCCTTGGATCCCAGTCTCCACCATCCAGCAGCTTCTGGATTATGTAATCCTGTGTGGTCAGGGTCTGGCCCATCAGGGTCCTGCCCACTCTTTTTTAAAGAGTTAGAGATCTCTAGGGGTCCCTCACGGGGTACCCATGTGGGGCTTACCTCCTGCCCACTGCGGCTAGTCTCCACATTCATGTGACTGCCACTGTGCAGGAGCTCCTTTTTTCCTCCGCTGTTCCCGTCCCCCGTACACACGGGCACTGGTTTGCGGGTTTTCCTCGCCCCTCCGCTGACCGCACCAGTCCTGTATGCAGGTCCACCACTCCACACGGTCCCGGTACTCACAGGCACCTGTGCTGGCTGCTGATCATGCTGCAGCCACTCATACCGGCTTCCTCCAGCGTTGGCTAGCGGTCCAACTCGTACTCAGTGCTCTTCAGCACTGACAGCTCGTCGCTATTTTTAGGACATTGCGGAAGTGCCGTTGATGCGCCGTCTCCGCACTTCCCGCCTTAAGGATTAACAAACAGATTCTATGAAAACCCCCCATTTTTAGGTCTACACCATTTTCCCCCCATACCTATAGTAAGGGTCATAGCAACATAGAAACATAGAAATTAGTTGCAGGAGCAGGCCATTCGGCCCCTCGAGCCTGCACCGCCATTCAATTCAATGGGGTCCGTGGGGTTGTACCCGAGTCGTCGGGATTTTTTGCTGTGTAGCCGGTCAAACCGGTTCCAACGCTCTCAGCGCTCCTGGCTGCTCGTTTATCTCAGACCGCTGGGACCGACCCCGGTACTCACGGTACTGGTCCCTCGCGGTCGTATGCAGCCGGTCAACCCCGCTCCAATGCCCTCAGTTCTGGGCGCTCCCTCAGCACTGGCCGCTCCCGGCTGCTCGTAAACTTAAACCGCTGGGACCGACCCCGGTGCTCACGGCACTGGTCCCTCTGCGGTCGTTTTGCAGCCGGTCAGACTGGCTCAAATGCCCTCAGCACTGGCCGCTCCCGGCTGCTCGTAGGGACCCCTCAGACCAACCCCGGTACTTACAGTCTGAAGAAGGGTTTCGGCCCGAAACGTCGCCCACTTCCTTTGCTCCATAGATGCCGCTGCACCCGCTGAGCTTCTCCAGCCCTCCTGTGTACCCCCGGTACTTACAGCACTGGTCCCTCGTGGTTGCTCTCTGTCCTCCAGCCTCGGCGCTGGCCGCTAGCGACTGCTCCAAGCCAGACTCGCTTGAGACTGGCATACGGGACGTCTTTGCTTCGCTTCCCGCCCGGCCGAGAAGTGAATTTTGCCGGTGCGGGAGCGAAGTCGGGCACAGGTGTTTCCTCTCCGGAAGATTGGCGTGCCGTTGCTGCTGCTGCCGGCTGCCCGCACTCCGCGGTTCTCCCCCGCCAGCTTTCCGCAGCCTTCATGGATCCGGTCCATGTCTCCACCTAAAAGGTAAGTGGAAGGAACAGAGTCTCTTACCTGCTGCTCCCGACTTTCAAATTCTCCCGCTGGGGAACGTTGTTCCCCCTGTGTGACTCGTTGCAATGCGTGTAGCGATATGGCACGCATGCGTCGTAAGCGGGGTTCTTCACGTAGTCACTCACGTGACTCCGAAGTAAAATGGGGAATGTCACACCATCATTGACTTAATCACATTGAATACTGTCAGCTATACACACATTAATGGGAAACGTTTGCAACTGCCAAACAATGGATTCCTAGGATACTTTATGGCAGGCATCGAAAAATAGATGCATACTATTCAATACCCATCCATAAGATCATCGAAGATACCTAAAAAGTTGGCTGGATGAGGTAACAATGGCAGCACAAATTATAAATTAATGGGCTAATATGAACCCAAACTGTTTCTAAGAAATTTAAATCAGCCCTGACACTTAAGGAAACATGTTGTCAGGGCATATCTCAATGATATTTAACATAGACATAACCATGGAGTGAGCTAATTCAGCAGCATTAGCTACTAAAAACAAATTAAATGGTAACAATCAACTGGCCATGTGACTAAGTGGCAAGACTAATTGTGAACAGTAGCAGCATTATCAGCTACTCAACTTGGACCTCTGCATTAGAACAAAGGTGCTAGTGGGTAAACAACATACAGGTCACTTTGACTGATCCATGAAATTGCCTATTTCAGACCTATAATGATGGAAAGAGAACATTGGCGTAGTACCAGTTCCATCATTTGTCAATAACCCATATCCAGAACAGGCCAAAAAAAAAAAACAAAAAAAAAAAAACAAAAAAAACAAAAAAAAAAAAAAAAAAAAAAAAAAAAAAAAAAAAAAAAACAAAAACACAAAAAAAAAAAAAAAAAAAAAAAAACAAAAAAAAAAAAAAAAAAAAAAAAAAAAAAAAAAAAAAAAAAAACAAAAAAAAAAAAAAAAAAAAAAGAAAAAAAAAAAAAAAATAAACAAAAAAAAAAAAAAAAAAAAAAAAAAAAAAAAAAAAAAAAAAAAAAAAAAAAAAAAAAAAAAAAAAAAAAAAAAAAAAAAAAAAAAAAAAAAAGTAAAAAAAAAAAAAAAAAAAAAAAAAAAAAAAAAAAAAAAAAAAAAAAAAAAAAAAAAAAAAAAAAAAAAAAAAACAAAATAAAAAAAAAAAAAAAAAAAAAAACCCATAGGCAGTTGGACTAATCTAGAGTCATCACTACCACAGACACTGCACATAAAATCTAGTTGGAAATGTTGGGTGCGTTCTATGGGTTAAAAAGCATATTGTTCAAAACATGCACCATTTTGCATGTTCGTTTACAATTTGACATATCACAATGGTGGCCTGTACTAACCACATGGGCGGGATAAAATCGATATCTTATGACAATTTGATCAATACAATCTGGTAATGGTGTGTCGACAAACATATTTTGCAATACAACTTATCTGCTAGGTAAGCTAAATACTGTGGCAGACATGTTAAACCCCAAAGTATTTGCTGAAATTACAAAGCGAGGTATCGATTTCTTTGCATTCCGACTGAATCACCACGTTCCGATATATGTCACTTGGGAGCCAGACCCTGAGGCAGCGGCAATGGATACATTTCCACTGAACTGAGGGGGGGGAACTAATGACTATGTTTTTCCCCTTTTCTGCCTCATCAGTTAAGTACTACGCAAAATACAGATGAACTTTACTTCTAACTTTGGTAGTACTGACTGGCCTACACAGTCATGGTTCCCAGTGGTCCTTGACAGGGTCATTGAAACCCATGACCATTTCCAGCGGACCAGTTTTCACTGATCCACCCTGCATCAGAAGGAAGTCACCCATGCCATGACATGATAAGCACTGGTTGCAAATTCCAAAAAGACCTTCTGATGAACCTGGGACTGTCAAATAGGACCATGGACACGACGGCAGCATCTCACCGACTTCCATATCTCCCCAGTATAAGAAAGTGGGAACATACTGCTCAAGAACAGAAACCTACTATCAACCACCATATCTATGTATCGGAGTTCCTGGCCAACCTTCACCACGATGAAGGTCTGAACTATAGCACTATCTAATGCACTAGAAATGCACTGTCAGTCTATCTAAGACAGACACCAAGGGGAACAGGCCATAGGACCTCGTCCACTGGTGGCCAAATTAAAGAGAGGTACCTTCTATTCAAAACCCTAGACCTAGATATAGCAAGATCTGGGATGTCAGCGTTCTCCTGGCTTACCTAGGGATGGCCACCAGCCAGATACTTACTCTGAAGACAGCTACCCTGTATACGGCCATGCTGATGGCTTAGACTCAACATAGGGTCCAGGCCTTATCCACTCAGACTGGACAACATGGTCATAACATCAGACCAAATAACATTCATCATTCAGGAGCTGGTAAAACAGAGTAAACCAGGAACTTCAGGTCTCATTATGGAATTCCGGGCGTATCCACCTGACCATCGTTATGTGTTATGACTCACCTTCTACAATATCATCACAACCTAAAATTCCTGAGGGAGACGACAAGCACAATCGGTCAGCCACTAGTAAGCCACTGGGTCAGGGTACTGAGCCAAACCATCTCTAGATGGCTCAAACAGGTATTGGGAACTGCTGGAGTGGATACCAATATTACACATCTCACCCCACCAGAGTAGCATCCATGTCGACGGCTAAACAGTATGGATGTGCTATTGGACCTACCTTGATAACAGCAGGATGGTCCATGGAAATAATTTTTTAACATTCTACAACTAGCCATTATAAAACCTGTTTCAATTGCAGAGAGAATTTTAGACGCTGCAAAAATATATATAATTTAAGCCCGGGGGAGCGTTAATTTCTTTGTTATTATTGTCAAATAATACCATTGTTGTTTTGCAAACAGATTCATGTTTGATTACGGTAACATACTTCCTCCCTTGGATGACTTCGGCAGCGAGTGAAGTATGGACTGTTACATGGTTTGAAATCACAGAGCTTTAAAATCTTCACGTAGTCACTCACGTGACACCGAAGTAAAATAGTAAGATTAAACGAGAACTTACCAGTTTGAGGTTTGATCTGTATTTTATGAGGAGTTACGATGAGGGATTACGTGCCCTCTCCGCTCCCGCCCTCAATTATAGAGATCAACTGGTAACTTAGTTCTCCTTATCTTTACTATGTTTATTTCAATTACTGTGTTGTTTTCTGTGATTCCACACCGCTGCTTTGATGTATGTCGCGCATGCGTGCTGGACGGGTTCTTTACGTAATCCCTCATCGTAACTCCTCATAAAATACAGATCAAACTTCGAACTGGTAAGTTCTCGTTTAATCTTACTATTAGTGTTACACTCTTGAGGTGCACTGATCAGATTGCTGTACAACCACTTCAGTACAGGTGCACAACCTTTTATCCGGTGTTCCGGAAACCGAAAAACTCCGAAAACCGGCCATTTTTCCCCAGGATGTCGTCTGCACACCAAAGCTCGCGTTTGGCGCCAAACCTGACATGAAACGACCCACGCTCAACCCAGGTCTGTACTACTGTAGCGGCTGCCTCCTCCCCGGAGACCGGGGAGACACTTAAACATCTGTAAATCATTGCTTAAATGTTAGTCAGTTAGTTTGGAGGGCTTTTATGTGAAGGAGGGGGGGTGAAGGGGTAAACTTTAATTCTTAGTCCCCTACCTGGTCGGAGAGGTGGGGAGCGGTCAATGCCTTACCGGGTCGCCGTGCAGTAAACTCCGCAGCGCTGTGGCCGCCAACTCCCAGCTGGGGCTGCGGGCGGCGTCGGCTGTAGCTCCGACCCTGGCAACTCTACCCCTGGCTGCGAGGCGCTCCAAATCCACTGCCGCCCGCAGCCGGACGCCCGCAGCCCCAGCTCCGCGAATGTTGGGAGTCAGCGGCGTCGCAGCGCTGGGATACCGGCGGGGAGCGGGCAATGCCTTACCGGGTCGCCGTGCTGTAAACTCCGGAGAGCTGTGGCCGCCGACTCCCAACATTCGCGGAGCTGGGACTGCGGGCGTGCGACCGCGGGCGGCGCTGGATTTGGACCGCCTCGCAGCCAGGGGGAGAGTTGCCGGGGTCGGAGCTACAACTGGCGCCGCCCGCGGCCGGACGGAGCCCCCAGCTCCGCGATGTTGCGAGTCGCCGACCAGGTAGGGGACTAAGAATTAAAGTTTCCCCCTTCACCCCACCCCACCACCACCCCATAAAATCCCTCCAAACTAACTGACTAACATTTAAGCAATGATTTACAATGATTCCCCGGTCTCCGGGGAGGAGGCAGCCGCTCCAGACTTTTCAAGCCGCCCGCGCTACCTACCTAATCTACGCTAAAAATCTTCCATTCGGAAATCCGAAAATGTCCGAAATCCGACAAGTGTCTGGTCCCAAGGCTTTCGGATAAAAGGTTGTGCACCTGTAGTTTGATCCAGTTTCCTCTCATCATTCATGTCATTAATGTAATAAACTCCTCCATATATTTCATAAAATGTACTGCAGCAACTTAACGTGGATGCTTTGAAAGCACCACTCAACTCTGTGACAACTACCCCCCGCCCCCTTGACATGGATTTTTCCCAAGGGTTTTGCTGCTATCACTTTGCTTGTAGCTCCATTACACAGCTTTGTTGGTGGAACACAATCGCCATGGGACTGCGGTAGCTCAAGAGGAAGATACGGCAGTATCCTTGCAGGAGAGGTAGGTGTGAGTGGTTAAATTTAACATGAGCAAATTAAAATGTAACTCTGTGTCTCGGATGACTGTCCCTGCTAGTCGATTGCAAATGTCACTTGAAATGGGGTAACTTCATTAATAATTAACAATTCATTGGTACTTCGTCTGATAGAATATTTATTATTTGCATGATAAATAATGCAAGTTAATGTAACTTTTCAGAATGAATGCTGCATATTTCGATTTGCAGTGCTTTTATTTTTTTTAAATCGTATCCATAGCTCATCAGGGTGTGTGTGTGGGGGGGGGGGGGGGGAAGTGGGAGTGGAGTGGGGTGGGGGGAGGGGGTGGTGGTGGTGGAGGGGGTGTGGTGGTGGTGGGTGATGGTGGTGGAGGTACAGTTACAGTGGGTAGTCCCATTTTAGAAATTCATATAGCAAAATAAAATACAGCAGAGTGTCAAACAGGCTGTAGGTTTGCAGTTACCTTTCTTGTGCAATTATTCACAATGAATATCTAAGCCATTCACTACATAGGAATTCCACAGCAGATGGCAGGACAAACCATGGTTTATGTACATACTGATGAAAGTAGAAGATCATCTGCATGATGATCAATAACATGGATGAGCTATTCATCAATTAGTCAGCTAAAGGACTGTGTTTGATACTGTGTCTGCAAAATACTTCAACTGTGGGCAATGTTTATCTTCTTCAGGCCATCGTCGCAATGCTAAAAACTCAAGAAAGTTCACTTGGAAAACAAGGGATTCAAGAATGTTTCATCGTCATATGTACTGAAACAGAACAAATATAAAATGATTACTTGCAGCAGCATAACAGGCCTGTAAACATAGTGTTCATAGAAAAACAAACAAAAAAAAGTCCAATGAATGAAAAAACAATATATTAGTTCAAAACAAAACAAGAGGCCAAAGGCCATAATGGGATCAAGACAGATTAGTGAAGAAGGGTTTCGGCCCGAAACGTCACCTATTTTCTTCGCTCCATAGATGCTGCTGCACCCGCTGAGTTTCTCCGGCAATTGTGTACCTTCGACCTTCCAGCATCTGCAGTTCCTTCTTGAACAGATTAGTTGGTGTTTGTTGTATTCAAGAGCCTGATAGGTGTTTGGAAGAAGCTGTTCCTGCACCTGGAGGTCACGGTTTCAGACTCCTGCACCCTCTTCCCGATGACAGGAGTGACATGAGGACATGGCCAGGGTGGTGTGGGTTATTGATGATGCTGGCTGCTTTTTTGAGGCAACGGTGGGGATGTCAGAACCCGTGATGACATCACTATTTTTTGTAATCTCCTATCCCTATATGTCTGTCAATCCTACAGTTTTGAATAGAACATTAGATCATGGAACATAGAACAGTGCAGAACAGGAACAAGCCCTTCGGCCCACAATGTGTGTGCTGGTCATGATTCCAAGATAAACTCATCTCATCTGCCTTATCGTGATCCAAAACGCTCAAAGCTCACCTGCCAATGTTGCAACAAAATATGGTTACTGAAGTCTCTTTGATAATACAAACAGAATTATCCACAGGAACAATTCATTTGGGCACTGAGGTGAATCCAGCCCATAAATGAAAGTAAATTGGAGGAAGTTCATAAATAACATAAAAACATAGAAACATAGAAAATAGGTGCAGGAGGAGGACATTCGGCCCTTCGAGCCAAAACTGCCATTCATTGTGATCATGGCTGATCGTCCCCAATCAATAACCCGTGCCTGCCTTCTCCCTATATCCCTCGACTCCAATAGCCCCTAGAGCTCTATCTAACTCTCTCTTAAATCCATCCAGTGACGGCCTCCAATCCCTCTGTGGCAGGGAATTACACAAATTCACAATTCTGTAGGTGAAAACGTTTTTTCTCACCTCAGTCGTAAATGGCTTCCCCTTTATTCTAAGACTGTGGCCCCTGGTTCTGGACTCGCCCCACATTGGAAACATTTTTCCTACATCTAGCTTGTCCAGTCCTTTTATAATTTTATATGTTTCTATAAGATCTCCCTCATTCCATTAGCTTTCTTCACTGCCTGCTGTACCTGCACGCCAACTTTCAGTGACTGGTGTACAGGGACACCCAGGTCTTGCTGCACCTCCCCCTTGCCTAACCTAACCCCGTTCAGATAATAATCTGCCCCCTTGTCTTTGCCGCCAAAGTGGATAACCTCACATTTATCTATATTATGCTGTCATCTGCCACGCATCTGCCCACTCACTCAACTGTCCAGGTCACCCTGCAATCTCCTAACATCCTCTTCACAGTTCACACCGCCACCCAGCTTTGTGTCATCCGCCAACTTGCTAGTGTTGCTCCAAATTCCCTCTTCCAAATCATTAATAAATATGGTAAACAGTTGTGGTCCCAACACCGAGCCTTGCGGCACTCCACTCGCCACTGCCTGCCATTCTGAAAAGGACCCGTTCACTCCTACTCTTTGTGGGATACTTTCACAATCTGGAAATAGTTTCACAATTTGGAATTGAAGCTTAGTCTGCATGATTGACAGTCCAGAGATGGTGAACTCTAGAACGTGAAGAAACAACACAACAATAACACCTAACATAGCATTATGTCCTCAATCGTTAATGGGATGACAGAGTTAAAGAGATTTTTGAATACATTATTTAAAATTTCCATTAATGTTGTAATGCAGCTGGTGAACATAGCCCAAGTGACCCAGGTTAGATCCTGACCTCGGCTGCTCTCTGTGTGGAGTTTGCACATTTTCCCTATGACCACATGAGATTCCGCAGTTTCCTCCCAAATCCCAGAGACAGCTGGTTTGTAGGTTAATTGCCCCTAATGTGTAGGGAATGAATAAGAAATGGGAAATTAGTGTGAACAGGAGATTGATGGTTAGCATTGACTCGATGGACTGAAGTGCCTGTTTCCATGCTATATCTTTCAATTTTCAATTCAATTATCAGAGCAGTTGTTGAAGACTTACTTGACAAGGATGAGAATGACCATTGCTTAGTTAGATTCTGTAGTCAACAAGATTGCCTCTCATAAGTAAGGTAAAACCTGGTTTCAGCTTTCTACTGCCTCACTTCTTTCTTCACTTTTAAGGCACTTTGCTAGTTACCTTTTTAACCAATGTTGTGATCATTTGTCCTGATGTTCCATTGGAATAGTAATGAGCTATTTTGTATCATTATTCACAGAAAAATCTCCTTCAAACTATTACTTATGTTGGATGCAAATAGTTACCATAAATATTTTAAAAGCTAAGTCAAGCCCAGACTGCTAAAAAACAAACATTCATCAGTGCACAATAAATAGGGGTAGGAGTACATAATTTAGCCTCTGGAGACTGCCCCACCATTCAACACCATCATGCCCAATTTTCCACTATGACACCATTTTTTTCTTCTCTCTTCATTTCTCTTAATTCTTTAGAAGATTGAGAGGGGATCTTATAGAAACTTACAAAATTCTTAAGGGGTTGGACAGGCTAGATGCAGGAAGATTGTTCCCGATGTTAGGGAAGTCCAGGACAAGGGGTCACAGTTTAAGGATAAGGGGGAAATCCTTTAAAACTGAGATGAGAAGAACTTTTTTCACACAGAGAGTGGTGAATCTCTGGAACTCTCTGCCACAGAGGGTAGTTGAGGCCAGTTCATTGGCTATATTTAAGAGGGAGTTCGATGTGGCCCTTGTGGCTAAGGGGATCAGGGGGTATGGAGAGAAGGCAGGTACGGGATACTGAGTTGGATGATCAGCCATGATCATATTGAATGGCGGTGCAGGCTCGAAGGGCCGAATGGCCTACTCCTGCACCTAATTTCTATGTTTCTATGTTTCTATGTTTTCTGCTATTAAGAAATACATTGATTTCTATTATGAATGTATTGACTGAAACCCCACAGTCCTCAGCAATAGAGAATTGCAATGCTACAGCGTCCTCTGAATGGAGAAATGTCTCGTCATTTCAGCCCCAAATAATCTAGCCCTTGTTTACAGACTATAATCATGGTAATCATGGAACATCTTCCCCACATCTACTCTGTTGCGATCTATAAGTATCTTTAAGACACAACAGTGGTGGGTCTCATCAGTGACAATGATGAGTCGGCGTACAGGATGGACGTGGAGCTGCTCACAGGATGGTGCAAATCCCACAACCTCATTCTTAACGTGGAAAAAAGTAAGGAGATGGTGGTTGACTTCAGGAGGGCGGGAAAACAACACCATACACCTCTGCACATCGATGGAGCTGATGTGGAAAGGGTCAGCAGCGTGAAGTTCCTAGGACTCCACCTGTCAGATGACCTGACATCCACGACCAACACCACAGCACTGGTCAAGAGAGCCCAGCAGCGACTACACCCTCTCCGAAGACTACGGAAAGCAGGTCTCCCCACTACACACCTACGAACTTTTTATAGGGGGACAATCGAGAGCACATTAACCTACGGCATCACTTCCTGGTTCGGGAGCTGCAAGGCGTACGAACGGCACTAACTAGACAGAATTGTGAAGACCGCCAGCAGGATTATTGGTGCTCCACTCCCTTTCCTGCTGGACATATACAGGAAGAGATGTATCAGCAGAGCCATCTCCATCATCAAAGACCCCTACCACCCATCGCATCACATATTCTCCATCCTGCCATCTGGGAAGAGGTACAGGAGCATTAGCTGCAAAACCAGCAGGATGCTCCTCAGCTTCTTCCCGCAGGCTATAAGACTGATAAACGGACTTTGCCCCCTGCCAAAGTATCGCGCACCAACCATCAACCTGGACACACTGCAGCAGAGCCACTGTCGTGCCGCTGCCGATCGGAACGCCTGTTGATATTTAGTAGAGAGTAGAGTGTTTAATTTGTTCATGATATATGTATTTTTATTTCTATTTATTTTTTACTGCACACTGAATGGACACTGGTTGAGCAACGTTTTTTTGTTTCCTCTTGGTATGTGAGTACTCAGGAAAATGACAATAAAGATATACTACACTATACTATACTACTATACTATACTATACTATTTTGTATGTCTCAATTATGTAATTTTTCATTCTATTAAATCCTAGTGATTAGTGATCCAATCTACTCAGACTTTCCCTAATTTACCAGACATGTCATTACAGGAACAAGGTTAAGGAACCCTTGAATAGTGGCAGATTATTATTATCATTCAAGGAATTGCTCCCTCTAGCCACAATGAGGAGATACGGGGTAAGGAGATAGTGTCGTTTTACATTTCATGGGAGCTCTACACGAGACATTCAAAGCCGTAGAAAGAAATATCTTCAACCCACAGTCTCTTGATGAATAGTTTTTTTATTGTCGAAGTAAACCAGTAAGATATTCATCCAAACTTCTTCTTGATAAGTACATTTCAATCTTAGTCAAACTCCAGCATGTGGCTCCGAAACGTTAGAAAACTTCTTTAATGTTGGAAAGCTCTCACTCATGGTCGAAAACTATGTTGTCCCACCATGCTTATTATTTGGAAAGTGGTGAAATCATTGGACAAAGTCAGCATGGATTTACGAAAGGTATATCATGTCTGACAAATCTTATAGAATTTCTCGAGGATGTAACTAGTAGCGTGGATAGGGGAGAACCAGTGGATGTGGTTTATCTGGACTTCCAGAAGGCTTTCGACAAGGTCCCACATAAAAGATTAGTATACAAACTTAAAGCACACGGCATTGGGGGTTCAGTATTGATGTGGATAGAGAACTGGCTGGCAAACAGGAAGCAAAGAGTTGGAGTAAACGGGTCCTTTTCACAATGACAGGCAGTGACTAGTGGGGTACCGCAAGACTCAGTGCTGGGGCCCCAGCTATTTACAATATATATTAATGATCTGGATGAGGGAATTGAAGGCAATATCTCCAAGTTTGCGGATGACACTAAGCTGGGGGGCAGTGTTAGCTGTGAGGAGGATGCTAGGAGACTGCAAGGTGACTTGGATAGACTGGGTGAGTGGGCAAATGTTTGGCAGATGCAGTATAATGTGGATAAATGTGAGGTTATCCATTTTGGAGGCAAAAACGGGTAAGCAGACTATTATCTAAATGGTGGCCGATTGGGAAAGGGGAAGATGCAGCGAGACCTAGGTGTCATGGTACACCAGTCATTGAAGGTAGGCATGCAGGTGCAGTAGGCAGTAAAGAAAGCGAATGGTATGTTAGCTTTCATTGCAAAAGGATTTGAGTATAGGAACAGGGAGGTTCTACTGCAGTTGTACAGGGTCTTGGTGAGACCACACCTGGAGTATTGCGTACAGTTTTGGTCTCCAAATCTGAGGAAGGACATTATTGCCATAGAGGGAGTGCAGAGAAGGTTCACCAGGCTGATTCCTGGGATGTCAGGACTGTCTTATGAAGAAAAGACTGGATAGACTTGGTTTATACTCTCTAGAATTTAGGAGATTGAGAGGGGATCTTATAGAAACTTACAAAATTCTTAAGGGGTTGGACAGGCTAGATGCAGGAAGATTGTTCCCGATGTTAGGGAAGTCCAGGACAAGGGGTCACAGCTTAAGGATAAGGGGGAAATCCTTTAAAACCGAGATGAGAAGAACTTTTTTTTCACGCAGAGAGTGGTGAATCTCTGGAACTCTCTGCCACAGAGGGTAGTTGAGGCCAGTTCATTGGCTATATTTAAGAGGGAGTTAGATGTGGCCCTTGTGGCTAAGGAGATCAGGGAGTATGGAGAGAAGGCAGGTACGGGATACTGAGTTGGATGATCAGCCATGATCATATTGAATGGCGGTGCAGGCTCGAAGGGCCGAATGACCTAATTTTCTATGTTTCTATGTTTCTATGCTTCCTCTGAACTAACTAAAAAATTACAAGGTTCTGGCTAAGAATCCCAGCAGCAAACATGCTTCCGACTACGTAATAAATCCCACCCACATAATTACAGGCAGACAAAATTTAAAGGCAAATGCCATCATTTATGACACACAAAATTAAGCCAAATGGCCACTACACCTTACTCCGCTCCATCTATGGCAAGTATACCCTTCTTCAGGTAAGAAGATAAAAATTGTACATTTTATTTCAGCTGTGTTCTTAGCACGGCCAAATACATTTTATGGTGACATGGTTATTCTTGTATTTAAATCTTCTAGCAATAAAAAACAACATTCCAATTAACTTCACAATTGGCCGATGTACCTTCACATTAGCTTTCATCTATATAACAAAAAGTCTCATCTTAACCACTGCGCTGCGCTGTATATTGATTTTAGAAAAAACGCTATCCTATATCACTATGATTTTTGGCGATCTTATTCACAGTCCTCCACTGCCCCAAGGCAGCTCTGAGGATTTTTCCGATCGATGAAAAATAAAAAAGTTATGAGTGTTTAAATAATCGAGATAAGCTGATTGATCCTCAGGACTGTCAATCACCATGATGAAGGTAACATCCCTTGCGGGGAAGGGGGGGGGCAGAACTATAAAACCCTAGATGCCTGGTCGCTAGTCAGTCACTCTGGAAGATCGCGAGGGAGAAGCCACAAATGTGATTCTGCTGTGAGTCAACTGAACTGTGAGTCTGCAATGTACTTGCAATAAATGATTTGTTAGCCCTTAATGAAAATAAAATGAGTTGTTTGGCCTGCCCTGTGCTTGAAACTGAAATGGCAATGGAAATGAAATGAAATGAAAATGAGACGAGTTGTTTGGTCTGTCCTGTGCTTGAAACTGAAATGGCAATGGAAATGAAATGAAATGGAAACGAGATGAGTTGTTTGGCCTGCCCTATGCTTGAAACTGAAATGGCAATGGAAATGAAATGAAATGAAAATGAGACGAGTTGTTTGGTCTGTCCTGTGCTTGAAACTGAAATGGCAATGGAAATGAAATGAAATGAAAATGAGATGAGTTGTTTGGCCTGCCCTGTGCTTGAAACTGAAATGGCAATTGTAATGAAATTAAATGAAATGAAAATGAGATGTGATGTTTGGCCTGCCCTGTGCTTGAAACTAAAATGGCAATGTAAATTAAATGAATAAAGGAGAGGCCATTTAAGACTGAGGTGAGAAAGAAATCTTTTTCACCCAGAGAGTTGTGAATTTGTGGAATTCCCTGCCACAGAGGGCAGTGGATGTCAAATTACTGGATGGATTTAAGAGAGCGTTAGATAGAGCTCTGGGGGCTAGTGGAATCAAGGGATATGGTGAGAAGGCAGGCATGGGTTATTGATGGGGACGATCAGCCATGATCACAATGAATGGCGGTGCTGGCTCAAAGGGCCAAATGGTCTCCTTCTGCACCTATTTTCTATGTTTCTATGTTTATATGAAATGAAAATGAGATGAGTTGTTTGGCCTGCCCTGTGCTTGAAACTGAAATGGCAATGGAAATGAAATGAAAATGAGATGAGTTATTTGGCCTGCACTGTGCTTGAAACTGAAATGGCAATGGATATGAAATGAAATGAAATAAAAATTAGATGAGTTGTTTGGCCTGCCCTGTGCTTGAAACTGAAATGGCAATGGAAATGAAATGAAATGAAAATGAATGAGTTGTTTGGCCTGCCCTCTGCTTGAAACTGCAATGGCAATGGAAATGAAATGAAAATGAGATGAGTTGTTTGGCCTGCCCCGTGCTTGAAACTGAAATAGCAATGGAAATGAACTGAAATGAAAATGAGATGAGATGTTTGGCCTGCCCTGTGCTTGAAACTGAAATGGTAATGGAATTTAAATAAAATTAAATTAAAATCAAATTAGTTGTTCGGCCTGCCCTGTGCTCAAAATTGAAATGGCAATGGAAATGAACTGAAATGAAAATGAGATGAGTTGTTTGGCCTACCCTGTGCCTGAAATAGAAATGGAAATGGAAATGAAATGAGTTGTTTGGCCTGCCTGAAACCACTCATTTCAGCCCACAAGGCCATTATTAACTAAGAAAGCAGTCCCTTTTGCCCAAAATGCGCGTATTAGCCCAGGAACAATATTTTGGCCCAAAAGGCCACTATTAGCCAGGCGAGTAAAAGTCCAGACAAAGTGCCATTAAGATTTCACTCAGATTTTTTTTTAAGAATCCCTTCAGCCCATCAGGCCTGTACTACCCAGGAGGAGTACCTTCGGCCCATCAGTAAGTATTCCCCCTGCAATTATTACATCGCACCCCAGTACTTTTCTCCCTCCCTTCATAGAAACAGAGAAAATAGGTGCAGGAGTAGGCCATTCGGCGCTTCGATGTAATTGGCTCCCTGTGACATCCAGGCCAGGATAGACTTTCCTCCTTCATTGCTGTGATTTGCAGAAATAGATGAAAAATGTTTAAAATTGATTCTCCATCCTCTCCCCTTCTCTCTCACAGATATTCTAACCTGTTTTGGGGAGAATGTCTGACAGTTTCTGAGCTGCCAGCCCACCAGCCCTGAGCGACGGAGCTGCCAGCCATCAGCCCTGAGTGACTGAGCTGCCAGCCCACCAGGCCTGAGTGACTGAGCTGCCAGCCCACCAGGCCTGAGTGACTGAGCTGCCAGCCCACCAGGCCTGAGTGACTGAGCTACCAGCCCACCAGGCCTGAGTGACTGAGCTGCCAGCCCAAATATGTCCCACAATGTCCATACTAGCCCTCTGGAAACTAGTCCACTCGGCCCACAACACCCATACTAGCGCCATCTGCCATTGTTGTTGCCCATTAATGTAGCCTGTCTATATACCCTTAAAGCCAGCACACATATACACACACTTTGTTTCATGTCATCAAATAATTGGAGATGTTACATTTAGTCTTCTCAGTCAATTATCGTCATAGAATCAAACAACACAAAAACATACCTTTTGGTCTAACATGTCCACGCCCACCAAAAAGCCCTATCCTCATAAGTCCCACCTGCCCTCATTTAGCCCATGTCCCTCTAAACCTTTCCTATCCATATACCTGTCCAAATGTCTTCTAAGTCTTGTTAGAATACCTGGCTCATCTATCTTCTCTGGGAGCACCATATACCCATCAACTTCTGAAGGGAAAAGTTGTCCCTCAGGTTCCAATTACATTTTTCATCTCTCACTTTAAACCTAAATCGTCTACTTCTTGATTCCCCAACTTTGGGCAAAACACCAATCCCACAGAAGTTGCAGCTTGACAATGTGAGAATGACCCATTTAATCAATTATTTGGTTGGGCCACTGTTGGAGTATTGTGTGCAGTTCTGGTCGTTCCATTACAGGAACAGTGTGGAGTCTTTGGAGAGGGTGCACAAGAGGTTTACCGGGATCCTGCCCGGATCAGAGGGTATAAGGTATAAGGAGAGGGTGGACAACCTAAAATTAATTTATCTGCAGCATTGCCTTCAGAGGGAGACCTAATAGAGGATTAGGCATAAATGGGGCAGACAGTCTTTCTTAAAAGTGGAAATGTCAAATATTAGAGGGTGTAGGATTAAGGACAGAGGGAGGGAGTTTAAAGGGGATGAACAGGGCGTTTTTTACACAGCAAGCTGCCGGTACCTGGAAAGTGCTCCGGAAAACAGATATTACTAGACTGTGGGACCCGTTGGGTTCAGGTTCACACGGGAGGGCTGGTCCCCCGACGCAATATTCCACCTCTCCACCAATTCCAATATTGGTGGCCAGTGGGGGGGCTTTCTGGAGTGCTGGTATGGGTTCTTGGGGTGGAAGCTCAGTCCCTCAAGCCTGATCTGCTGGCAGTTCACTCGCGGCTGGCGGGCTGGCAGTTGACTCATGACTATTCCTTGAAATTGCATTTCAAGCAGGGTGCAAGGCCACCAAATTCAAATCCATGTTCCGACCATTACAAGCAGGGTGCAAGGCCACCAAATTCAAGTGCAGTTTCTTACCACTATGAGCAGGGTGCAAGGCCACCGAATTCAAGTGCAGTTTCCAACCACTTCAAGCAGGGTGCAAGGCCACCGAATTCAAGTGCAGTTTCATACCACTTCAAACTGGATCCAAGGCCACTAAATTCAAGTGCAGTTTCATACCACTTTCAGCAGGGTTCAAGGCCACCAAATTCAGTGCAGTTTCATACCACTTCAAGCAGGATGCAAGGTAGCCAAAGTCAAGTGCAGTTTCATTCCACTTCAAGCAGGGTCCAAGGCCACCAAATTCAAATGCAACTTCATACCATTTCATGCAGGGTGAAACCACCATGAAACCACCATAAAACACCAAACTCACAGTTCAGTAGACATTCAGTGTGTTCAGTTGATTCACCGCTCAGACAGAGTCATGACCTCTCCCTCCCCCATCATGCAGAGACTGAGCCACACCCCACACTTCCGGGTTTTATAACACCTCCCCCTCCCACCAGAAAAGGTGTGGGTTTCAGGGCGTGATTGACAGGAGAGAGATTCTCAACATTTTTTAAACACTAATAACACATTTATTTTTCAATGATGGGAAGAATTCTCTGCACCTGCTCAGCGGAGGGGGCACTGAGTAAGATGGCCAAAAATCACAGCCGTAAGTGGTAGCGTTTTATCTAAAATCAATATACAGTGCAAACAGGAAGTAAGTGCATTTCCAGTAGTGTCTTTCAACTTCAAGCCAGAGCACCCAAGCCACCATTTCCAGTGATTAGTTCCTTTCAACTTCAAGCCAAAGCACCCAAGCCAACATTTGCAGTAAGTAGTGCCTTTCAACTTCAAGCCAAAGCACCCAAGCCACCATTTGCAGTAAGTAGTGCCTTTCAACTTCAAGCCAAAGCACCCAAGCCACCATTTGCAGGCAGTGCCTTTTTATTTCCTTGTATTCATCCATCTTGCAGAGGCTGAATGAGGCCCACCACTTCCTGGTTTTATAGACCCTCCCCCTCCCTCCAGCAGGGGCAGCAGAGAGAATGGTGAATTTTTTAAAAAACATTAATATATCTCTGATTCATCATCGATGGGGAAAAATGCTCCGCACCCGTAAGGTGGAGGGGGGCTCTGAGCGAGGTGGCCAAAAATGACGGCCGTAGGTGGCGGCGTTCTGTCGGAAATCGCAGCACAGTGGGCCAAAAGCGGTCAAGATCAGAGATTTAGTAATATAGATAATGGTGCTTAAGAGACTTTGAGATAGAAACATGAATGTTCAGGGAATGGAGGAATATGGGTCACGTGCAGAAAGAAGGGATTAGTTTAATTTGGTATCATGTTCGACACTGTGGTCGAAAGGCCTGATCCTGTGCTGTACTGTACTAACTCTTTGTTAACCAACTTTTCATCCCCAGCAGCATATTTGTCCTCAATTCCTTGTGCTCCACTTTGTTTACAAAACTTCTGTGTGGGACCTTATTGAAAAACTCAAAATGCACCACGTCAAACAATTTCCAATCATGTATAACCATATAAACCATATAACCATATAACATTTACAGCACAGTCCGTGCCGAACCCTTACTCTCACCTAGTCCCATCTACCTGCACTCAGACCATAACCCTCCATTCCTTTCCCGTCCATATACCTATCCAATTTATTTTTAAATGGTTAAATGATAAAATCGAATGTATGCAACATATCTTCAAGGAACAATAATGGATTAGTCAAGCATGATATTTGAAGGGCCTGGTCCTATGCTGTACTCCCTGCAAAATTCAAAATACATTTGATTTTATCTCATGTTCCCGATACATCTTCAAAGGACACTAATGGGTTAGTCAAGCATGATTTCCCTTTAATAAACCCACGTTGGCTCTGCTCGATCATATTATTATTCTTCAAGTGTCTTGATATCACAATCTATATGAATCCATCATTTGGGCTGATGTCAGATTAATAGATTGATAGTGACTTGTCTCTCACCATCCTTTCTTAAATAGTAAGGTGATAGGAATAAGAGAATAAACTTTCTGTTTCAAGTTTTATAGTCAATCTATCAGAAAGTATTGCAGATTCAGCCCTCGTTGCATAGGGTAACAGGCGAAGAAACGTTTCTGGTCTCTGAACTTCACAAGGACTTTGCTCATTTGGAGTAGATGCTAACATCTTGTTCATGGAGGTAAAATATCTTCTCACTTTTCACTTAGCAAATCATAAAAATAATGAATCACTCTGAGTACATTGCATAAAATCTATCTCATGTTACAAAATCTAAAATGTCCATGACTTGTCCAGGCCTGGTAATTATGGAAATAATGAGAAAATGTAGTAGAAAAATAAGATTCACGTTAATAAGAAAACCTAGGCATGGTGGCAAAAACCCAGCATTGATGATCATAGGACTAGCATTAGTGATATAAATCTAACAGTGATGACATTGTCCTGGCCTTGGTGGCATTGGTCAAACACTGGACATGTAGACCAGCATCGATGACCTTGACCGTGGCATTATTGATGTAGATTTTTGTGACAAAAATTGGTGAGGGCAACGAAACATCTTTGGTGAGAAAGATCCAGAAAAGTTGAGAAACACGAGATATTGGTGAGAAAGACCCAATGCTTGGAAAAAAAAAGACTCAGCTTGCTGAGAAATCATTTGTTTTGTGGGACGAGCCCTGTCAAAAGCACCAGAGATTAAATTGGAGCTGTTGTGGCTTTGCAAACGGTGCGGAAATCGACAGCTTGTGATATGCCGAATAGTTGCAGAGTCAGCTAAAGACTAGATGTGGTTACAGAAATCATTAGGTGTGGGGGATAAACGAAAATTAAACCATCCTCACAAGAAAAATGATCCAAGTCATCATCAATACTCGTCTTGTATGTGGTCTAATTAAATACAGTCAAAGAAATGTCTGACATGCTACGTATCATCATGTGTCTGATATATAATTATAGATTGCATTGCATTTACGGATGATAAATCATATGGTCAGCAACCTACATTGCACCTGTCACTGACATCATAGAATAATCATGATAGCAAACTCACAGAGTTGCAACGTTGTATGATTGGGATTGGTGCATACATTAACGTGGCATCAGAAGGTATCATATTCACTCTTGATCTTGGTGTCCAATTATCAAATGTTATATTAAAGGGAAGTTAGAAAATAGATAGTATTCTACTTCCAAAGTAAAATTCTACAAATTTTAAATTTTCCTTCATTATCCAGTTAGCTGAAGTTCAGCATATGACCAGATCGAGTCTTTAGGAAGAAATGAAAAAGGCAGAATTAGAATATTAGATGTTTTTAAAAGAGCAGGGCATTTGACTCCACGTAAGATAGACATAAAGTTCTGGACTAACTCAATGGGGCAGTCAGCATCTCTGGAGGAAAAGGATGGACGAGAGCCTTCTAAGAGTCCTGACCCAAAACATCACATCCACTTTCTCCAGAGATGCTGCCTGAGCCATTGAGTTACTCCAGCAGTTTTTGTCTATCTTTGGTATAAACCAGTGCCTACAGTTCTTTGTTTGTACATTTAGCCCCACATGCCTACTCTGCCTATCACTAAAATAAGTATTAATATTTCACCACTTTCTTCAACTAATCCTATTTCTTTGGATTCCAAAATGTTTAAAAACATGTCGATCTCTTATTTTAAATATACTCCGTGATTAAGCCACACAGCCCTAGGGTGTTGAGAGTTCTTAAGATGCACAGCCCTCTTGCTAACAATTTCTTGCCTGAATAGCTGATCTCTTATCTTTTTAAACTTCTGGACTATTGGCAGTGCCGGATTTAGATGAAGCTGTTCCACTTGTGAGGCCCCTAACGACCGGACAGCCATGGCAGCCAAATCTCCCACAATTCAAAGGGAGGGAGAAAGTGCCCAGCGCCGACCAGTTGCCGTTGCAGTGCGCATGCGCAGGGCGGCCGATGATGTGCTGGCCGTGGTTGTGCGCATGTGCAAGGCGGACTGCCGTGCCGGCGGATGAGGAGCGAGCGGAGCCCGGCGGCCCGGACACGGATAGCGGGGGGAGATGGAGAGAGAGAGATAGAGAGGGGGGCCGCCCAGAGTTGAACGGTAGATGTTCTACCTTGGCCGGAGGCCCCCCTAGACCTCGAGGCCCATCAATTTTTTCGGGGGGCCCCCTAGAAAGTGGGGGCCCTAAGCTATAGCTTGTTTAGCTTATACGTAAATCCTGCACTGACTATTGGAACTCAAGTAATCTCTTAAATGTTTCCCTATTGAAAAAGAAATGTCAGAAAAAAAATAAATGCAAAAGAAGTGCGGGAAACATTCAGCAGGTTAGACAGCATCTGCGGAAAGAGAAACAGTGTTAAGGCTTCAGATTAAAGTCCAGCTGCAGACCCAAGAGCAGGGAACTTCCTTCTTGTGATGGATGTGTTCCAGGTGCACAATGTCCCTCCCCAAAAACAAAACTGGGAGTAAACTCCCTGCCCTCAGGTATCACTACTTCTTTCATCCAAACGAAGCAGTATCCTCCCGAAGCAGAAAGAGCAAATATTGATAGTGTGTATGAAGGAACTGTAGATGCAGGTTTAAACCGAAGATGGACACAAAAAGCCGGGGTAACTTAGCGGGTCAGGCAGTATCTGCGGAGAAAAGGAATAGATGACGTTTCGGGTTAAGATCCTTCTTTGGAATCAGAGTCTGGGGAAAGGGAAATGAGAGATATAGAAAGTACATAAAACAAACGAATAAAAGATATGCAAAAGGCAACGATAATAAAGGAAAGTCCATTGGCAGCTGTGGGCTAGGTTTAGTTTAGTTTAGTTTAGAGATACACCGCGGAAACAGGCCCTTCAGCCCACCAGGTTTGCACTGATCGGTGATCCCCGCACATTAATACTATCCTACACTTACTAGGGACAATTTTTGCATTTACCAAGCCAATTAACATACATACCTGTACGTCTTTGGAGTGTGGGAGGAAATCAAAGATCTCAGAGAAAACCCACGCAGGTCACGGGGAGAACGTATAAACATCGTACAGACAGCGCCCGTAGTTGGGATCGAACCCGGGTCTCCGGCGCTGCATTCGCAACTCTAGAGGCAGCAACTTTACTGCTGCGTCCCCGTGTTAACGAGATATACATACAATGAAGCTCTCCAGCATGACAATGAAACTAGTACAATGACTAGGGTGGGGCAGGGACGGAGAGTGCGAGGATGCAAGGGTTACTTGAAATTAGAGAAATCTATATTCATACCGCTGGATGGTAAGCTGCCCAACCTAATTATGAGGTGCTGTTTTGTGCCATTAAGAAATGGCTGACAAGGTCCCAGCTATGTGATGGTTGTGAAAAAAATTGTACTTGCGTTTTTCAGCAAAATCCAGTCTGCCTGGAAAATGCCACTGATCCAATCTCATGATCTGTGGAGGACCCGGTGTGGGTGGCCGCCATGGGGAGGGGGAGGGGGAGGACAAAGGGGGACCTGGCATGGGTTACTTTGTAACTTTGTCTGCACCCTTTTTGTGGTGACTATCGCACACCTTGGGTATGCAAGCAAAGAATTGCACTGTGACTTGTCAAATGTGACAATAAAGCATTCATTCATTCATTCAGTCATTCAGTCAATCATTCATTCATTCATTCATCATTCATTCATTCATTCATTCATTCATTTATTCATTCAAATAAAGACATTCCTATCTGCTGCTTCCTGATTTGATCACCTGGACCGACAGAAACAATGTCGTTGTTCTGACTTGTTAAGGTACTCATGGGCCCGTCCCACGAGCATGCGGACTGTTGGGCGGCAAACGCGACCAAACCTGAAGCGCGAGGCCGGCGGACGAGCGACCACGTTAGGTCGCATTGCCGCATGAGTCGCATGCTCGTGCCCTTTAGATTCGTCATCGCAAGTCCGTGGGAAGTGTTTGGTCATGATCACTCTCTAGCGCTAATGCTGGCAATGATCATTTTGCACCTTGTGTAAGGGCAAGTCGATGGCAATCAAAGAGCCATCCAATGCCAACAATTATCAGCAGACATAAAGTGTACAATATAAGTACTTAGCCAATGTATTGTAGACAACATCTTTCCCGGTAGCAGTTAGGAAAGCATCTGTGAATACTGGACATTTTCCAGATTCCCATGAGATTAATCAACCACCTCAATTCTGATTATATTCTCTTTTTGCTTTTAAAGGTAACTTTGCAGATGTCCAAGAATGTATTGTTCAATTTTCAATTCAATTCAATTCGCTTTAATGTCATCGCCAAATACAAGTATCAGCTACCGAAATGCAGTTTTTTGCGTCGACCGTAGTAGTGGGACCGGCCCCGAGAGAGGCAGAATAATCAGGAAATACAGAATGATTAAACAAAGGTGGAGGGAGGGACCAGAAAAGTCTATCGTCGGGACTCCGAGGTTCAGCAGTGTGATTGTGTGTCGCATAGAAGCTTTTCATGGGACAGTCTGAGGCTCCTGTGCCTCCCTGATGGAGGAGGGCATGTCCTAGTTGGGGGGTGAGGGGTCTTTGATGATCTTCCCAGCCCGACTCAGACACCGCTTTCGGTGGAGGGCATCCATGGCAGGGAGACCTTCACAGCGCGGTTTTCTGTGCATCGCAGCTGCAAGTTGCATCTCCCTGCTGCTTCCTCCTCTAGTAAAGCAGCAGTGGGGGCTGCTGCATACTGTGACTGTGCCTTTTTGATTCAGTGATCACTCTAGCTGGAGAGCTTGTCCCTATGGATGGCTGGCAATGCCTCATGGTTTGCATCCTTCGTCTTTTTGGAGTTGAGGATGAGGTTATTGTCGGCAAGGTGGTCAGGTGCTGGCAATCCCAAAGAGACTCATCGTTGTCGCTGATCAGTCCTACTACGTGGTATCGTCAGCAAACTTTAATGGCGTTGGATCCGTGCTTTGGGATGCAGTCGTGGGTGAAGAGGGAGTTGAGGGGAGGGGTGAGCACACAGCCCTGTGGCACTCCAATGTCAGTGTTATAGTGGAGGAGGTGAGGTTATTGAGCCTAACAGACTGTAGCAGTTAGTGAGGAAGCAATCAGTTGCAGAGGGATGGAGATGGTCCACTGAGTTTGGTGATCAAGCTGGCTGGGATGACCCAGGCAGAGCTGAAATCTATGAACAGCAGCCCTCAATGTGGTGAGGTGGGTAGAGTGTAGGGCCGCCGATATGGCTCTCTGTGACCTGTTGGTCCGGTAGGCAAACTGATGGGGGTCCAGTTTGGGGGGGAGGCAGGATGTGAGGTGAGCCAAGATCAGCCGCTCAAAGCACTTTGCAATGACAGGGGTGAGTGCCACTGGGCGGAAATCGTTGAGACTCCCTGTAGCTGACTGTTTGGGCACTGGCACGATGGTTGATGTCTTGAGGCAAGTGGGGACAACACCCTGGGCCAATTTGAAAGCAAGTTCCAATATTGTACCAACAATTAGCATCTCAATTAGTAGGATGGCACAGTGGCTTAGAGGTAGATCTGCTACAGTACCTTACAGGGCCAGAGACCTGGGTTCGATCCTGACTATGGGTGCTGTGTGGACGGAGTTTTCACGCTCTCCCTGTGACTGTGTGGGTTTTATCCGGGTGCTCCTGTTTCTTCCCACACTTCAAAAATGTACAGGTTTGTAGGTTAATTGGCTTCGGTAAAATTGTAAATTGCCTCTACTCTGTAGGATAGTGTTAGTGTGCGAGGTGATTGCTGGTCGGCGCAGACTTAGTGGTCTGAAGGATCTGTTTCCACGCTGTATCTCCAAAGTCTAAAGTCAATCAGCAACCCACCTCTCCTGCGAGTATTGCAACAAACAGCCTAAGGCAGTCCAGTTAATTGATGAAGTTAGTGGGGGGTGGTTTTCCCACGTAGTAATCCCACACAATTTCTCTAGGCTAAACCATCCTCTTTCCTGCTCACTCTCCCCATTCCACCAACTCTGCTTCTTTCTGCACAAATTATCCTTGACGCTGATTACGTGCAGTATTTCCTGCTTTAATTTCAGATTCCAAACAACCCATTAACTTGCATTTGTTTTAAAATAACAGCATGACATAAAATACAACAATAAAAGACAGCATCACAGCAGTGGAAAGAAATTTAAACTGAATCCATGTAAAATTAAGACTACTAAAGAATATTCCTACCACTGACAATTATGCCGAAGTTTAACAATACTCAAGGGAAGATGTTAATTAGATTTGTCATCTGTATGGACCCAACAATTGAATTGCCAAAACAGACACGTGGTGGATATGGGATCATGATCAAGATTGTATTTGTAAGTGGGTTAATTGGTACCCATGCTCACACCCCTTGCTATGAGCAAGCCTCTTTTGCAAGTGCAACAGCAAAAATTACATTTTGGGGGAAGCAATCTTTCAGTAACAAAGAGATTTAATTTGAGATTTCCAGCATCTGCAGATTCTCTGACTGTCAAGATTTAATTGTGTTTTGCTCCTAAACTTTGACAGACGCTGAAAGAATGTTGATAAAGTGCATTACACAGGATTATGGGCTTTTGTGGGATTTTCATACTGCCTATATGGGTTAAAGTCTTTCAAGTTATTAATGAACCACAAATCTTTGATGGCATTAATGAACAGACAAACTTTGAAAATAGCATCATTGAAAGATCTCAGCTGTGCACAGTTGGAGCACTACTGGCACTAATTTAAAAGGTTGTGGATTCAACCTTCAATCCAAAGACTTGAGCTCAAAATCCAGCCTGACATTTCAATGAAATACCGAGAGAGTGCTGAACTTTCCGAGATGCCAGTTCTAGGAGAAGATTTTAAATTGAGGACCTCTTTTCCCTCTTACGAGGATGTAAAATATTCTATGGTTCTATTTGAAGGGCAAGTGCGTTTTCCTTGGTGTCCTGACCAAAGATTTCCTTCTCATCAATAAGACAAACAATGCGGATTATCTGAACATTATTCCATTGCCGTTTGTGAGATCCTGCTGCGTGGGATTTGCCTACATTACAATTTCAGTTGTATTTTAATAACTATGCAGTTTTTGGAATAGATTTTTTGCCTTCACCTTATGTCTTCTGATCCTTGATTCACCTACTCTGGGAAAGAGATTCTGTGCATTTACCCAGTCTATTCCTCTCATGATTTTATACACCTCTATAAGATCACTCCTGCGCTCTAGGGAAACATAGAAACATAGAAAATAGGTGCAGTAGTAGGCCATTCGGCCCTTCGAGCCTGCACCGCCATTCAATATGATCATGACTGATCATCCAACTCAGTATCCTGTACCTGACTTCTCTCCATACCCCCTGATCCCTTTAGCCACAAGGGCCACATCTAACTCCCCCTTAAATATAGCCAATGAACTGGCCGAGAATTCCACAGATTCATCACTCTCTGTGTAAAAAATGATTTTCTCATCTCGGTCCTAAAAGCCTTCCCTCTTATCCTTAAACTGTGTCCCCTTGTTCTGGACTTCCCCAACATCGGGAACAATCTTCCTGCATCTAGCCTGTCCAACCCCTTAAGAATTTTGTAAGTTTCTATAAGATCCCCCCTTCAATCTTCTAAATTCTAGCGAGTACAAGCCGAGTGTATCCAGTCTTTCTTCATATGAAAGTCCTGCCATTCTCAGTCTTGAATAGAGTCCCAGCCTACTCAACCTCTCCGCATAGCTCAGACTCTCTAGTCCTGGCAACATCCTTGTAAATCTTCTCTGAACCCTTTCCAGCTTGACAACACCTTTCCCATAACATGGTGCCCAGAACTAAACATTGTATTGTATATCTTTATTGTCATTTCCTGAGTATTCGCATACCCAGAGGAAACAAAAAAAATTGCTCAACCAGTGTCCATTCAGTGTACATGAAAAAATAAATAGAAATAAAAATAAAAAATACATGTCATGAACAAATTTAACACTCTACTAAACATTCAACAGCCGTTCCGACCGGCAGCGGCACAACAGTGGCTCTGCTGCAGTGTGGGGGTTTGTGCGCGATACTTGGCAGGGGGCAAAGTCCATTTAACATCTTATAGCCTGTGGGAAGAAGCTGAGGAGCTACCTGGAGGTTTTGCAGCTAATGCACTCTGGTGCCTCTTCCCCTCTTGGGAGGAAAAAAACGAAGGAGCTGATCATGGACTTTAGGAAGGGCACATCATCCGATGGACGTACACTCTCTTCCTGATAAATGGGTCCCTGTGGATAGGGAGTGAACAGCACCAATAATCCTGCTGGGCGGTCTTCACTATCTGTCCAGTTGGTGCCGGGCATCACACGCCTGCAGCACTCCCGAACCAGGAAGTGAGCGCGTATGTCAGTGTGCTCTCGACAGTCCCCCTATAAAAAGTCCGTAGGTGTGTGGTGGGGAGGCCTGCTTTACGTAGTCTTCGGAGAGGGTGAAGTCGCTGCTGGGCTCTCTTGACCAGAGCTGTGGTGTTGGCCGTTTACATAATACTGTAAATGCAGCCTCACCAACATCTTATTCAACTGCAGCAGCAGTGACCTCCCATCGATCTCCCACCCCATTTACAATCTACAGTAATTGCATTATAGTTCTAAGGCCACCTGAATCTGCAATCAATGCTTGTGATTGTGCTCCGAGGGTAACATTTGAATCATTATCAAGCTAAACACACATGTTTACATGTGCCCTATCAGTGTATGCAAGCTCCCAGTGTTAGTTGTTACCTGCTAATATAGCATTGTTCACTCACTGTAGCATTGTAGTTAAATTATTAGACCAGCAACCAGAAGGGTTGATTCAGAGATATGAATTTAAACCAACATTGCAACTGGGAAATTTAAAGTCAAACTATTAAATAAATCTGGAATTAAAGCTAATCTCTGTAACAGGAATCACGAAACAACTGAATTGGTTTAATACCCCATTGCTTTGGGAGAAAATAAATCCCCAAATCAGATGGGGTAGGGTCCCAACCCATCTTTTTCCCCAGACATACTGCCTGACCCGCTGAGTTACTCCACCACTTTGTCATATTACCCTGTCTGGCCTATAAGCGACTCGAGACCCACAGATGTGGCTGCTTCATCGTTTCAAGGGAAGCCATAGATAGTGGAGACATACATGACCTGTGAATAAATACAAAAGAAAATTAATAGAGAAGCCATGTGGTGTATGTTTGCCAAATATTAGAGAAACTGTAAACTTAATGGCATGTTACTACTGTCTCAAAAGATGGCATAGCAACACTGTTTACTGTTTGATTGTAGACTGATGCACGGTAAGCATTTGAGATACAAGAAACTGCAGATGTTGGTTTACAAAAAAAGACACAAAGAGCTGGGATAATTCAGCGGGTTAGGCAGCATCCCTGGAGATTGGAGCCCTTCTTCAGACCTTTCTTTCATTTGAAGATAATAGACAATGGACAATAGACAATAGGTGCAGGAGTAGGCCATTTGACCCTTTGAGCCAGCACCGCCATTCAATGTGATCATGGCTGATCATCCCCAATCAGTACCCCGTTCCTGCCTTCTCCCCATACCCCCAGACTGCTATTTTTTTAGAGCCCAACACCAGCTTTCCCTTGACATACTGCCTGAGAACTGGCCTCCACCGCCCTTTGAGGCAGAGATTTCCCCTGACTGGCCACTCTTGCGACTCGAGACCCACAGATCTCCAGCTTCATCGTTTCCGGCCAGTCGCACTCAGACCAGTGGTGATGACATGTTTTGTGAATGGTCCGGGGTCAATCACATCAATTAATAGAGAAGCTTTGACCCCCACCATGTTTGCCAAATATTAGAGAAACTGTAAATAGATCTAATGGCATGTTAGCCACAGCTCTCAAATGATGGCATAGCAACACTGGAGGGCCATTGACAACGCCCAGAGGATTGTCGGCTGCCCTCTCCTTACCTTGGAGGACTTACACAGCACCCGCTGCACCATAAAATCCCAGAGTATAATAAAGGACATTTCCCACCCCGGACACTCCTGTTTTGAACTGGAGCCCTTCAGGCAGACGGTACAGATCTACAGGACATAATACGACAATGGACTAAAAAAACAATAGGTGCCCCACTGCCATAAAAGCACTAAATGTTGCCGCCAAGGAACGCAGGGGCAAGACATACTAAGGGAATGTGGTAACTGTGAAATCGACAGAAGGATGGAGGGTTGGGTGTTTATGCGTGATATTTTCGTGATATTTATTTTAGTTGTTTATCTTTTAATATTTTACGTTGTATGTATCGTTAGCTTTTAGAAATGTTTGAATGGTGCACTGACTGGCTGACATTTTTTAAATTTCGTTGTACATGGTTCATGTTACAATGACAATAAAGAAACTATTCTATTCTATTCTATTCTTCTCTGCGAGGAAAAGCGTTTCCTCCTCTCCATTCTTACTCTTTATTCTTAAACTGTGGCCCCTGGTTCTGGACTCCCTCCACATCGGGAACATGTTTCCTGCCTCTAGCATGTCTAAGCCCTTAACAATCTTATATGTTTCAATGAGAACCCCTCTCATCCTTCTAAACTCCAGAGTGTACAAGCCCAGCTGCTCCATTCTCTCAGCAATATGACAATGGGTATTGACCCGAAACATTACCTAATCATGTACTCCAGAGATGCTGCCTGACCCCCTGAGTTACTCCGGCACTTTGTGTTCTTTATTTTGCACTGTAAACAATTGCTTATTTGAAACTGCGTTGATCCTCAGCCCCTAGGCTAATTCAAAGAACACAACACAGCACATCCATAAAATGACTGCTTTTAATCCTTTTATGGTGCTGTCCCACTGTACGAGCTAATTCAAGAGCTCTCCCGAGTTTAAAAAAGAAAATCAAACTCGTGGTAAGCACGTGGAATGTACGTAGCGGGCACGTCGGAGCTCGGGACGTCTCTTAGCGGCTCGTAACACTAACGGCAGGTACTCTGGAAAAGCGGTAAGCTCGTGAAGACTCGTGAAGATTTTTCAACATGGGACTAGTGTAGCTGGGACAATAATGGCCGGTATGGGCAAGTTGGGCCGAAGGCACCTGTTTCCACACGGTATCATTCTATGTTTTTATGACTAACTCAGTGAGACATTCAGCATCTCTGGAGATAAGGAATGAGTGATATTTCGGGTCGAGACCCTATTCAGACTGAAGATTAAATTAGCAGGTGACTTTTTTTTAACTTTACATTTAATTTCTGAGACAATAATGCTCTCTCCTTAAGGGCCTGTCGCACTGTACGAGGTAATTCAAGAGCTCTCCCGAGTTAAAAAAATATCAAACCCATGGGAAGTACATACAATGTACGTAGCGGCTACGTTGGAGCTTGTGGATGTCTCATAGAGGCTCGTAACGCTAACGGCAGGTACTCAGGAAACGTGGAAACTCGTGAAGTTTTTTCAGTACTGTGAAAAATGTCCACGAGAGCCCCGAGTACCTACGCACGGCTATTGCCGTAATTCTCCAAGTTCGAATCAGGGGAAACTCAAGAGAACTCTTGAATTACCTCGTACAGTGGGACAGGCCCTTTACTGTAACAGTTGTATACAAATCCTGGCAAGTATTGTAATTTGGCACTACATATATGTTAACCCTAATTTGATATGCCCTGAGGTCACAACAAAAGGAATTAAAATGCAATATTTTTTCTTTTCTTAAAAATATCAAGGCTGCTGATGAATTTCATTCGGAATTGTTTTTGATGAAAGAGTTAATTGCTGCTGCTAACAAAAAAAAACAAAATTTAAATGTTGAAAAATCAATTACTGCATCAGTTGACCCATCAGTCTGATGAAGGGCCCTGACCCAAAATGTCGTCTGTCCATTTCCTCCATCAATGTTGTCTGATCCTCTCAGTTCCTCCAGAATGTTTGTTATACCAACAAAGCTATGGCTGGAAGACCACCATTTGCCATAGAGCACAGCCATCATATCAGTCGTTAATCCAATTTGTGATATAAGAAACTTTCTTTCGGAGAAAATATAAGAAACAAATTGGTTTTCAAGATGGTGTGTGGTGCATATAATAAATTACCGCAACTGGTGATATTTACAATTGTTTCCAAGTCCAGTTGAAAACAGAGTGAATGTTGATGTTCTCACTGACACAGAATACCAGCAGGGCTAAATAAATCTAAGCCTGAAGAATTTACTGTTCAAGTTTTATTGACTAGTTGAGTATCCACTCTAGGTAATAGCACTGCATTAATACACACAGCAGAAACATCAAAGCCTATAGTGAGAAATCCCAGTGCCAAGATTGTGAGAAAATCAATTTGTATGGAGGCAGGAACTGGACAACAACAGTAAAGTATCCAGGGTCAGAATAATCCCTCTGCTTGTTTATAGACTGAGGGTGGACTATCCAAGATGGGTCACATTCATTTCATTCGCACTAAAAGAAGGAGACATGATAAGAATATATTTCAAGTTGGTTAAAGTGTAATAGCAACAGGAAAGCATTCGCTGTTACTAAGCTCTCATAGATAGGCTGGACACCCACCGTCCACGGTTCAAGCTATTTCTCCGTTCTGTGAACTCGCTACTTGTAGAAGCAAAATTAAACTTTTTTACTTTCTTCCTGTCAATTAAACCGTTTAAAAACCATGGGAAGTTTCAGGATTGTCGTTGAAACATATTCTTAAATGAAATTGATATATAAACCTGCAGGTTCTTCTAATGATTCAGGAAGCTTATACAGGAGGCGGCACGGTGGCGCAGCAGTAGAGTTGCTGCTGTACAATGCTTACACTGCCAGAGACCCGGGTTCGATCCTAACTACGGGTGTTACCTGTACAGAGTTTGGACATTCTCCCCATGACCATGTGGGTTTTCTCTGAGATCTTCGGTTTCTTCCCACACTCCAAAGACGTACAGGTTTGTAGGTTAGATGGCTTGGTATAAGTGTAAATTGTCCCTAGTGTGTGTAGGAAAGTATTAATGTGGGGGGATCGCTGATCGTTGCGGACTCGATGGGCCGAAGGGTCTGTTTCCGCACTGTATCTCTAAACTAAACTAAACTTATTAATTGGCAATAGAGTTTAATTAACTAGAAATAACAATCTTAATACAGGTAATCTCAGTTTTGATGACTGTTTTTGTTGTTCACCACTGTGTTATTGGGCAGTCAGTTAGTTTGTACATATTTCAGCCCCAGTGAATTATTGGTAGAGTGGATGCCAACCATGTGAACAGAACTGTTTATGAAGGTGTTAAACTCATTAAAGCCCCTGTCCCACGATAGCCGAAAAATAGGTTGCGCCTCATGGTCGCGGCGTGAGGCGGCGTGACACGGGCTGACGCCTGTGTTGTCGTTAGCTGTCTCCGCAAGTGTTGTCACTTTTATCTGGTCGCCGCTGGATTTTAAAATGTTCAAAACCTTGCGGCGACAGGGGGCTTGATGATGCCTGTCGTCACCTGTCGTACTTGCTGTCGTAGGTTGTCTCCAGGGTGATGCCAGGTGACGTACGATGTCGCAAGGTCATGACCTCGGCGAATTCCTTTTGCAACAACCTGCGTCATCATACGTCAACCGCCGACAGTGCTTACGTCAAGATACGGATCAAAATGACGTTACTTGTCTTCTCTTCTCTTCAGATGTTGCAGACAGTGTCGTAGCTGGTCGTATCTTACTGTATCGTGTCGCGGGTGTCCGTATGTTCACCTCGGTTGTCATTGTTTGACATTTCGTGTGCTGGTTGATTGTGCAGTATGCGTGCTGCTTATGTTTGTTGATTGTGTCCCTTTTTAAAAAGCTACTGTAATGCGCCTTTTTAAATTGCCCCTCGGGGACGAATAAAGTGCTTTGAATTGAATTGAATTGAATTTCTGTGGTTGCATGATGTCATAGGTTGTTGTATGTTGTCGCTGTTGTGATCGTACCAGGTCCCGAAAAATGGTGACTCTGGATGACGTTAATTGTCGCAGCTTGTGTCGTAGCATGCCGTGGCTTGTCGTATAACTTGACGGTTTTTCGGTAACCTGGCATGTCAGTCAATGACGCCGGCAGTCGCTGAAAAATTCGCAAAGCGGCTCAGGCACTTAACTGTTGTCACGACATATACGTGGGTATTGTTACATTCTTGATATGAGATTTCTAGATCATGGGCAGGTAAGGTGGGCCTGTTCACAATTAGGGAACACGTGACACTTGTCATAGAGTGCTGAGTCTCTTGCTTGTTCACAAAGAGTTGATGTACTTAGATTTGTCCATCATCTAATTTAATGTGAACTAGATGATCGTGTTTTGGGGTAAACCAGCATTCAGCATAGAACAGTACAGCACAGGTACAGGCACAATGATCCATATAACCATATAACCATATAACAATTACAGCACGGAAACAGGCCATCTCGACCCTTCTAATCCGTGCCGAACACATATTCTCCCCTAGTCCCATATACCTGCGTTCAGACCATAACCTTCCATTCCCTTCCCGTCCATATAACTATCCAACTTATTTTTAAATGATAAAAAACGAACCTGCCTCCACCACCTTCACTGGAAGCTCATTCCACACAGCCACCACTCTCTGAGTAAAGAAGTTCCCCCTCATGTTACCCCTAAAGCTCAGTCCCTTAATTCTCAAGTCATGTCCCCTTGTTTGAATCTTCCCTACTCTCAGTGGGAAAAGCTTTTCCACGTCAACTCTGTCTATCCCTCTCATCATTTTAAAAAACCTCTATCATCGTCCCCCCTTAACCTTCTGCGCTCCAAAGAATAAAGCCCTATCTTGTTCAACCTTTCTCTGTAACTTAGTTGCTGAAACCCAGGCAACATTCTCATAAATCTCCTCTGTACTCTCTCTATTTTGTTGACATCCTTCCTATAATTAGGCGACCAAAATTGTACACCATACTCCAGAATTGGCTTCACCAATCAGACCCTGTTTATCCAGATGCTTATATATATTATCTCTAAGTATTCTTTCCATTAATTTGCCCACCACTGACGTCAAACTAACAGGTCTATAATGTCTAGGTTTACTCTTAGACTCCCTTTTAAACAATGGAACAACATGCGCAGTACGTCAATCCCCCAGCACTATTCCCATTTCTAATGACACTTGAAATATTTCTGCCATAGCCCCTGCTATTTCTACACTAACTTCCCTCAATGTCCTAGGGAATATCCTGTCCAGACCTGGAGACTTATCCACTTTTATATTTCTCAAAAGTGTCAGTACTTCCTCTTGTTTGAATCTCATAGTTTCCATAGCTACTCAACTTGTTTCCCTTACCTCACATAATTCAATATCCTTCTCCTTGGTGAATACCGAAGAAAAGAAACTGTTCAATATCTCCCCCATCTCTTTTGGCTCTGCAGATAGTTGTCCACTCTGACTCTCTAATGGACCAATTTTATCCCTCGTTATCCTTTTGTTATTAATATAGCGGTAGAAACCCTTCGGATTTACTTTTACCTTACTTGCCAAAGCAACCTCATATCTTCTTTTAGCTTTTCTAATTTATTTCTTAAGATTCTTTTTACATTCTTTATACTCCTCAAGCACCTCATTTATTCCATTCTGCCTATAATTATTGTAGATCTCCCTCTTTTTCCGAACCAAGTGTCCAATTTCCCTTGAAAACCATGGCTCTTTACAATTTTTACGATTTCCTTTCAACCGAACAGGGACATAAAGATTCTGTACTCTTAAAATTTCACCTTTAAATGTACTCCATTTCTCTTCCACATCTTTCCCATAAAACAAACAGTCCCAATTTACTCTTTTTAAATCCTTTCGCATCTCCTCAAAGTTAGCCTTTCTCCAATCAAAAATCTCAACCCTAGGTCCAGTTCTGTCCCTCTCCATAATTATATTGTACGGTTCTTGTTGAATTAGATCCAGATCCACGATGTCTATGTTGACCATTGGTAATGGTGGTGGAGGTCAATAGGAAATTGCAGAGATGTCTTTATTTAAAATGTTTGTTACCTGTAATTTATACACCCACATGCAATCTTCCATTTGTCAGCCCGAGTCTGGCTGCTGTGTAACCTTGACCTTCATTGCTGTCCATGCCAAGTTTGCATGTTCACCCCATGACTGTGTTGGGCCCCTGCTGGGTGCTCTGGATTCCTTCCACATTTCAAATATGTTAATTGGTTCCTGTAAATTATCCTTTGGATTAGATGAGAAATTAAAGGGGAGTCAAAGGACACATGAGAGAAAACAGTTTGCAGGGCTACAAGAAATTAGATAGAAGAGAAGTAATGGAATGATAATATAGGTAACGATATTAGCAACATTTGCAAATGACACCAAAGGACACAAAGTGCTGGAGTATCTCAGGTCAAACAGCATCTTTGGAGAACATCGATAGGTGATGTTTCGGTTCGATTGCTGAATTCTGGTTTAACCAACAATACTGTAATCCCGATTATATTCAATTAAACGATGGAAAAATCATCAGCTCTCTGTGAATTGGCAAGAGACTCAGCATTCTACGACAAGGGTCACATTTGGTCACCAAAGTTGATGGTGTGGTGGACAGTGAATATTTTTGCCTAAAGTTAAATGAGGGTCCGGATACACATCAACTGGGAAAAGGAGCGTGGAAATGGCAGATAGAATGTAAAGCCCCTGTCCCACTTAGGAAACCTGAACTGAAACCTCTGGAGACGTTGCGCCCCACCCAAGGTTTCCGTGTGGTTCCCGGAGGTTGCAGGTGGTTGCCGGAGGTTGCAGGTAGTGGAAGCAGGTAGGGAGACTGCCAAAACCTCCGGGAACCTCCGGGAACCGCACAGAAACCTTGGGTGGGGCGCAAATTCTCCAGAGGGTTCCGTTCAGGTTTCCTAAGTGGGACAGGGGCATACTCAGACCAGTGGAAGGTGATGCATTTTGGAAAGTTAAAACAGGGCAAGATTTCCCCTTTATCCTTAAACTGTGACCCCTTGTCCTGGACTTCCCCAACATCGGGAACAATAGCCTGTCCAACCCCTTAAGAATTTTGTAATTTTCTATAAGATCCCCCTCAGTCTTCTAAATTCTAGCGAGTACAAGCCGAGTCTATCCAGTTTTCACAGTGAATGGCAGGAACAAGCTTTTATTCCTGCTGGAAATTTGTCCAGGTTATCCTATTATCTTTTTAGCGAAACTAATTTCAACTGAACTCACTGCTGCCAATTAGAAACTGCTGTACGGTTCTTGTTGAATTAGATCCAGCTCCATGTCCAATTAATCAGTTTAGCTGGTGTTTTAATGACAGCTTCACCCATCACTTCCAACGTTAGAAGCGGGTATGAATTTGTAGCCATCATCCTTAACAGGCAGATGGTTTGAACCACTCAGCAAATCTATTTTTAGGGAGTAGTTTGCCTGCCAGAAAAAAAATTACAACACCGAAACGTCATTACTAAAGTTCATAGAAACATAGAAACATAGAAAATAGGTGCAGGAGTAGGCCATTCGGCCCTTCAAGCCTGCACTGCAATTCAATATGATCATGGCTGATCATCCAACACCTGCCTTCTCTCCAAACCCCCTGATTCCCTTTAGCCACAAGGGCCACATCTAACTCCCTCTTAAATTTAGCCAATGAACTGGCCTCAACTACATTCTGTGGCAGAGAATTCCAGAGATTCACTACTCTCTGTGTAAAAAATATTTTTCTCATCTCAGTCCTAAAAGATTTCCCCTTTATCCTTAAACTGTGACCCCTTGTCCTGGACTTCCCCAACATCGGGAACAATCTTCCTGAATCTAGCCTGTCCAACCCCTTAAGAATTTTGTAATTTTCTATAAGATCCCCCCTCAGTCTTCTAAATTCTAGCGAGTACAAGCCGAGTCTATCCAGTCTTTCTACATATGAAAGTCCTGACATCCCAGGAATCAGTCTGGTGAACCTTCTCTGTACTCCCTCTATGGCAAGAATGTATTTCCTCAGATTAGGAGACCGAAACTGTACGTAGTACTCCAGGTGTGGTCTCACCAAGACCCTGTACAACTGCAGTAGAACTGCAGTTCGTGGCGAGATGTTCAAAATAAACAAATTGATGGCCATGAAGGGAGGAGAATAACATAGGCAGAATTTCTCACAGGCAGCTGCCAACAAATTAGTTGCATATGTTGACCTTAAAATTTGTTAGGTGCTTCAGTTTAGTGATGCTGGAATTTAATCATTAAAATGATTAACATTAACATTATTAGTTGGAAATGGGGAACTAATTGGATAGGTATTTGCATATACCACTTATCAGTCAGTTTTGCCTCAAAAAACATATTTTCAACTTTGACTTGTATAGTAAAGATTGCATCGTTTTTATGTCAAACCTCATAACCAATTTAATAACATTAAACAAAATCAATTGTGCTTCAAGGATTATAAAGTTCCATTTGCTAGCAGTCAAATAAAATAAGGTAGTTGATCAAAATGTTCTATTGCCATCCATAGTGCTAGGGGCTTTATGGAATTATTAGTTATGCTTGAAGAATTCAATGTGCAATGAGATAAAATTCCCCAATGCTTTCTAAAAATATATTTTATTAGCCCATTCTGATTGCTTCCAAATAAATCTGAACTGCAAATTAACAGCTGGCATTTTTTATAAAGTAAAAATATATTTTGGACAACAACTGCTGCTTTATGCATATGTTAAAAAGCAATTCAGAATGCAGCCACTAACACAGCTAAGCAACCATCATAAAATCAATATTTAGAGACCATTGAATATTTTAATTATATTGATGTGGGTAGCACCATGACACAGAACATATTCTTGCTGTTGCACAGCTCTGGCAAGGCAGGTTCAACCCTGACCTCCAGTGCTCTCTGTGTGTTCTTTGTCTATGCTCCCTTTCTTCCCACATCCCGAGATGTGCGGACTGGTCAGTTAATTGACTACCAAATATTACCCTTGCTGTAGGTTGGTTAGAAAATCAAGGTGGAGTTTCACATATTTTTTCATGTTTCGGTCACAGAAAGCACGCAAAAGGTCCATTGAGTCTGTGCTGGCTTTAAGAAATCTCATTGTCATTAATATGGCCATGGAATACATCATAACATCTTCAATTTAACATTGTTAGTGTTTCCATTTAGTTTAGTTTAGTTTAGTTAATTATTGTCACGTGCATCAAAGTACAATGAAAAGCTGTTGTTAGTGTGCTATCCAATCAGATAAAAAACTGTACATAATTACAATCAAGCCGTCCACAGTGTACACATTAAGGATAAAGGGTACAACATTTAGTGCAAGATAAAGTCTGCCAAAGTCTGATTAAAGATAGTTCAAAGATCTCCAATGAGATAGATGGGAGGTCAGGATCGCATTCTAGCTGGGTGAGAGGATGGTTCAGTTGTCTGATAACAGCTGGGAAGAAACTGTCCCTGAATCTAGTGATATGCGTTTTCAAACTGTGCTTTTTGCCTGATGGGAGAGTGGAGAAGAGGAGGTGACTGGGGTAGGACTGGTCCTTGATTATGCTGCTGGCCTTGTCAAAGAGGCATAGTCATAGAATCATAGAGTGATACAGATTGGAAACAGTCCCTTCGGCCCAACTTGCCCACACCGACCAACAATGTTCCAGCTACACTAGTCCCACCTGCCTGCGTTTGGTCATATCCCTCAAAATCTGTCCTATCCATGTACCTGTCTTACTGTTTCTTGAACGTTGGGATAGTCCCAGCCTCAACTACCTCCTCTGGCAGCTTGTTCCATACACCCACCACTCTCTGTATGAGAAAATTACCCCTCAGATTCCTATTAAATCTTTTCCCCTTCACCTTAAGCCTATGTCCTCTTGTCCCCAATTCACCTTCTCTGGGCAAGAGACTGTGCATCTACCAGATCTATTCCTCTCATGATTTTATACACTATAAGATGACGCCTTATCGTCCTAAGCTCCAAGGAATAGACGTAAGCCTACTCAACCTCTCCCAATAGACAATAGACAATAGGTGTAGGAGCAGGCCATTTGGCCCTTCGAGCCAGCACCGCCATTCAATGTGATCATGGCTGATCATCCACAATCAGTACCCCGTTCGTGCCTTCTCCCCATACCCTCTGACTCTGCTATATATAGCACTCTCTTAAAAGCATCCAGAGAACCTCCCTCTGAGGCAGAGAATTCTACAGACTCACCACTCTCTGTGAGAAAAAGTGTTTCCTCATATCCGTTCTAAATGGCTTACTCCTTATTCTTAAACTGTGGCCCCTGGTTCTGGACTCCCCCAACATCAGGAACATGTTTCCTGCCTCTAGTGTGTCCAAGCCATTAACAAGTCAAGTGCAGTTTCTGACCAGTTCAAGCAGTTTCCGACCACTTCAAGCAGGGTGCAAGGCCACCAAATTCAAGTGCAGTTTCATACCACTTCAAGCAGGGTCCAAGTACACCAAACTTGTGCAGTTTCATACCACTTCAAGCAGGGTGCAAGGCCACCAAATTCAAGTGCAGTTTCCTACCACAACAGGCAGGTTGCAAGGCCTCCAAACTGAAGTGCAGTTTCATGCCACTTCAAGCAGGATGCAAGGCCACCAAATTCAAGTGCAGTTTCATGCGATTTCAAGCAGGGTTCAAGGCCACCAAATTCAAATGCAGTTTCATACCATTTCATGCAGAGTGCAAGGCCACCACATTCAAATGCAGTTTCATACCATTTCAAGCGGGGTGAAACCAACATAAAACCACACAAAACACTACATAAACACCACACTCACAGTTCAGTAGACATTCAGTGTGTTCAGTTAATTCACAGCTCAGACAGTCGTGACCTCTCCCTCCCCCATCTTGCAGAGACTGAGCCACAACCACATTTCCGGGTTTTATAATCCCTCCCCCCTCCCACCGGAAGGGGCGTTGCCTTCATGGCGTGATTGGCAGGAGAGAGATTCTCAACATTTTTTAAACACTAATAACGCTTATATTTTTCATTGATTGAAGAATCCTCTGCACCTGATGAGCGGAGGGGGACTGAGTAAGATGGTCAAAAATCACAGCCGTAAGTGGTAGCGTTTTATCTAAAATCAATATACAGTGCAAACAGGAAGTTCTCAAGTTTGGGTGTTTAATCCTGTGCTTTATTTCAAACCAACCACCACCCAACCACCATTTGCTGTGTTTTATTTCAAACTAACCACCACCAACAACCATTCGCTGTGCTTTATTTCAAACCAACCACCACCAACAACCATTTGCTGTGCTTTATTAAGGGCACTCAAGGTCAGTAAAACCACACTCACAGTTTAGTAGACATGTGTACAGTGTTAGTCACAGCTCAGACTGAGGGACGTGACCCTCTCGCTTCCTCCATCTTGCAGAGACTGACTGAGGCACGTAACACTTCCGGGTTTTATAGTCCCTCCGGAAGGGGCATGGCCTTCAGGAGAGAGAATCTCAACATTTTTTAAAGACTAATAACTCTTTTATTTTTAATCATTGGTAAAAATCCTCTTGTCCTTCGCAGCGGAGGGGGACTCTGAGTAAGATGGCCAAAATCACAGCCATAAGTGGCAGTGTTTTTTCTAAAATCAATATACAGAACAACAGACAGTGGTCAAGATCAGACTTTTAATAATATAAATATATATACTGAACTTTTTTTTGTTTATTATACCGTTTACAGTGTGCCAGGCTCATATATTCTACTATGCTGCAGCAAGTAAGAATTTCATTGTTCAGTCTGGGAAATATGATGATAAAACACACTTGAATTTTGACTCTTGGTCTCTTTCTCCATGTCGTTTTGCGTATTACTGACTATCCCTTAACATCAATGAAAGTGATGCTCATGTATAGTGTTATTCATGCTGTTAATGAAATTGTAAAATTTAAATTCTATGCCTGAAAGTTAAGATAACAGATGGGTGTGCACTGAGATTCAATGGGCATTATATGATTCGTGAAGTACTGCACAAGAGAATATACAATGATGTTTAAACCACAGGATTTCCAGGCAAGTAGTCTATCTAAAGAATAAATACAATGGGGTGGGTGGGTTTACACTCTACATGGAGCTAGCTTTGCAAAATATATCACCAGGAACAAAAGTAAAGATGTTATTGTTTCTTGCTGGCTACACAATAAAGGCCCACAAATAACACCCTGGTGAATACATAAGCTGCATTGCAAGCACACTGCAAGCCTTTCCAGAAATGTATTAGTGGACTGTTAACAATCCCTTTTTTGTAACTAACAGCATGGAAAATCCTTTGACACATTCTAAATGAACTAAGATTGTTAGTTTAGTTTAGAGATACAGCGCGGAAACAGGCACTTCGGGCCACCAGGTCCGTGCCGACCAGTGATCCCCGCACATTAACACTATCCTACACCCACTACACAGAATTTTTTGCATTTACCGTGGCAATTAAATACCTTTGAGGTTAGGATACACACAATACCTAGTAAACACAGAGAACTGAAGGTACTTGTACACTATCTGTGTTGCTATTTCACGTATAGTTACAGTAGGTATCTGTCCAAATATACTTGAGGAGGCATCACAAATAGATAAGGTGGTTAAGAAGGTAATGGGATGACTGCCTTCATTAAATAGGTCATAAAATATAAGAGCAGAGGTTAAATTACAACTATACAAAAATATCTAGAATATTGATTACAGGTCTGGCCACGCAATAGAAAAGATGTGATTGCATTGAAGAGAGTGCAGGGGACATCCAGGAATGAGTATGATGAGCTTTTGTCGGCACTGGGCTTGTACTCGATGGAGTTTAGAATAAAAAGGGATGAACTCATTGAAACATATAGAATAGTGAAAAGCTTGGAGAGAGTGGATGTGGAGAGGATAATTCCACTAGTGGGAGAGCCTAGAGGTCATAGTCGCAGAACGCAAGGACTTTCTTTTAGGAAGGAGATGAGGAGAAATGTATTTAGTCAGAGGGTGGTGAATCTGTGAAATTCTGTGGAGGCCTTCAGTGGATATTTTTAAGACAGAGATAGATAGATTTTTGATTAGTATGGGTGTCGAGGCGTGCAGCAGCCTCACCAGCAGTTTGTCTGTCATTTCACCCTTTTTGTTTTTTTAGTGTCAAAAGTATGGTTTAAAAGGTTTCTTAGTCTTTTTTATGGGGGGGGGGGGGAAGAGGGGAAACAATTTCCCAGTCATTTCCTGGCCGAGGATGCGTTTTTTCTCTGAGTCTCATATTACACCCCTCTCGCGGCCTACCATCTGGATTGGCGCGGCCTTTTCTGCCGGAGACCGGCCAGAGCTTCAGCAGCGGCGCAGCACTGAATTCCATCGCGGAGCGGGACAATGCCTTACCGGGGATCGCCTATGTTGGAACTCCGGAGAGCGTTAGGCCTGCTGGTTAACACTGTGGAGCTGTAATTTGCGGAGCTTCTAGCTGCGGGCGAGCTGGCTTTAACATCGCGGAGTCCTGGGATCTTTTGCCGAGGGTCGCCAGCGTTGAATCTCCACCCAGCTCGGCCTGTGGATTTCGGGAGCTGCGGACTTTGGTAAGAAGTGGCCGATACGTAAATTCCAAGCAACTGAGAGTGTTCTTCTGCTCCAAAGCCAGAGCTCCTATTATCCCGGCGAGAGGGCTTGAACATCCGGCCACTGTAGCGGCGACTGCAGACGGCTCAAAGGCCCCGACCATGGGTAAACAAAGAGGAAGATGACTGAACTTTATTGCCTTCCCTCACAGTGGGAAATGTTGATTCTGCTGTATGGAGATGTTCATGTTAAATTCTATCGTGTATTGTGTTTGTTTTAATCGTATGGCTGTATGGCAACTCAAATCTCACTATACCAATTGGTGCATGTGACAATAAATGTAATTTGAACTTGAACTTGTCAGAGGTTATGGGGAGAATGCAGGAGAATGGGGTTATGAGGGAGAGATAGATCAATCATGGTTGAATGGCGGAGTAGACGATGGGCCGAATGGCCTAATTCTACTATCACTTATGACCTTATGACATTCCTAAAATGAGCAATGAGCAAGAAACTGAAGAGAGATAGGAAGGGCTGAGTTTGCTTTCCCTGGTTCTGAGAATAAAATTACAATGGACATAGATAGAGAGAGATAGTGAGAAATGTTTCCTCGGAGCAGAGCTGTCCATCTCCAAAGAAAACAAGTTTAGGCAAGAGCTCGGAGATTTAGAGAGGATTTGCAAAAACAATTTCATCAGATTGCGTATGAAATCTTAATTTAAGTAACATTTAGATGAGGACTTGAAATGCAATCAAGAGAAATAGGTATTCAATGGCCAACACAAACATGATGAGCCAAAGGGCCCGCTTCTGTACTGTACAAGTCTGTGGTTTATTACACAGAGAGGATGAATGTTTGTGTGGATCTTCCTGATTATCAATCCTGATCCAAGTTGTTAATTTGTGGATATCTGGAAAAACTTTAATTGTAGCATCAATTAGGCTTTTAATGAGAAATGGACATAGTTATTTGCTGACATGGTGAATAGAATTATATCTTATTTTGTGTGGATATCTACAATGCTGTCAGGTTATGATTTATTTTGGTAGGCAAGTAATGTCCAAGGTGCTTTATCTTTGCATTTTCTGAATTAAAAAGTAATACAATATTCAACTGTGATATTCAATTTATAATATATATTAATATACACTTAATATGTTTTGTTTTGTGTTGGGTTACTCTAACATTTTCAAACATTCAACACATTTCTGGCAATATCAGTGATGTACGGAGTCCTAGAATTTGACAAGTCTATTCACTTTTTTAGTTATGCTCTTTTGCTGAAGTTCTGTGTTTCTTATTCATTTTAGGAAGGAATTAAATTTTATTAGGACTTGGATTCTAAGCAATAAATGACAAATAAAGTGGATAAATGATTGCACTGAATGCTACAGTAGTTAAGTGATCATGGAAAGCTGCAATGTTCCAAATGCTATTTCTATTCCTACTGAACTATACCTTCAGGACTTACAATCTGGGTCTTTGTGATAGAAGCTAAATATTGGCTCAGATGATGCTTTAGCTGGTAATTACTGGCCAGTCCTGGGAATGATGTGATATAATATCCACAGAGACAAAATATATGTTTCAGCATTTGCAAGATTTCACTAAAGCAAGACTGCTCATCCAAAAGCTTTAAAAAATGGAGCCTTTCATATTTATTGTTGCATTCCCCAAATAAATATGTCTTAACCCAACTTTACTCTGAAACATAAAGGTTGTACTTCATATAAACCAAAATAAAATTACGGTATTTACCGATCCAAGCGAAAGATAAAATATAACTGACACTGCCCTTTAAACCAAACCAATGGGGTGGCACAGTGGTGCAGCAGTAGAGTTGCTGCCTTAAGGGCCTGTCCCACGAGCATGCGACTCCATGCAGCAAGCGTGACCTAAAGGGCCAGTCCCACCAGCATGTGCCTGCATGCCGCGAGCGCGACCTAACGTGGTCGCTTGAGCCGTACAGCCTCGCGGGGCTGGTCCCACTTCAATTTCTGGAGCCGTATGGAGTTGTGCGGAGCTGGTCCCGACATCGCGCGGGGCTCCGAAAAACTGACCGTGTTTAAAAATTCCACGCGGCAACGGCCTGCCTCGACGCCGTGTCACTCACTCGACCTCCGCGCGGCGGCTCCCGCTTCTGGTTTGGTCGCGCTTGCCGCATGCAAGCGCATGCTGGTGGGACCTGCCCTTTTGGTTGCGCTTGCCGCATGCAGTTTGCGTGCTCGTGGGACAGGCCCTTTACAGTGCTTGCAGTGCCAGAGAACCAGGTTTGATCCTGACTATGAGTGTTTGTCTGCATAGAGTTTGTACGTTCTCCCCGTGACCACGTGGGTTTTCTCCGAGATTTACGTTTTCCTCTCACACTCCAAAGACGTACAGGTTTGTAGGTTAATTGGCTTGGTAAAATTGTAAATTGTCCCCAGTGTGTGTGTGGGACAGTGTTAGTGTATGGGGATCGCTGGTCGGTATAGATTCGGTGGGCCGAAGGGCCTGTTTCCACACCCTATCCCTAAATTAAACTAAACTAAACTAAACAATGGCTAAATGTCTCCTAAAACACAAATTCCAGATCATTCCTGCACACCATTATAAAAATGCCCATGTTAGTACAGAAATTGGCTTGTATTTATTGTAAAAGTTTAATCAGATATACCTAAATGTGGTGCTCGCAATTACGGAATCTAAAGCATTGTTCTCAACAATTACATTAATTTTTAATTGAAATCATAATTGCAAGATTTAGTGGTAATTCTCCCAATCAGCACTTCCATAGGAAGAATATACTGTATTCTGTTTAATTTTTAGATGTCACATTAACAATATCTTGATAGATTTATTTTTATTCTGTTATGTTTTATGTAACATAATCAGTAAAATACATAATGCAAACATACCGACTGTTGCCATAAGGATGCTGTAGGAAGGAATTGCAGATGTGTTCAAGAAGGAACTGCAGATGCTGGAAGAGGAAGATCGAAGGTACACAAAAATGCTGGAGAAACTCAGCGGGTGCAGCAGCATCTATGGAGCGCAGGAAATAGGCGACGTTTCGGGCCGAAACCCTTCTTCAGACTGTATATATAGAAAAAATGCTAGAGTAAACTCAGGTTGGTTCCGGACAACAAGAAAGGAAGATTGTAGCGTGCCTCTGAGATGGATTCAGCGCAGTTTGTACTGGAGCCTACCAGAGAGAAGCCAATTCTGGTGGCTCTAGAAATCATGGGCACATTGGTGATCATTTTCAAATGTTCTATATATTCAGGATCAGTTCCTGTGGATTGGAGGTAACTAATGTTATCCTACTTTTCAAGAAAGGAGGGAGAGAGAAAACAGGGAATTATAGACTAGTTAACCTGACATCGGTGGTGGGGAAGATGTTGGAGTCATTTATTAAAGAAGTAATAACGCTGCATTTGGATAGCTGTAAAAAGATAGGTCCAAGTCAGCATGAACTTATGAAGGGGAAATCCTGCTTGACTAATCTTCTGGAATTTTTTGAGGATGTGACAAGTAAAATGGGTGAAGGAGTGCCAGTGGACCTTCAGAAAGCCTTTGATAAGGTCCCACACAGGAGATTATTGGGCAAAATTAAACCACATGGTATTGGGGGTAGGGTATTGACATGGATAGAGAATTGGTTGGCAGATAGGAAACAAAGAGTAGGACTAAACGGTTCCCTGTCAGAATCGCAGGTAGTGGCCAGTGCCATAACTATTTACAATATATATTAATGATTTAAGTAAGGAAATAAGTAAGTTTATTGGCCAAGTATTCACATACAAGGAATTTGCCTTGGTGCTCCGCCCACAAGTAATAACATGACATATAGTGACAGTTACGAATGATTCAGAAAGCACTAAACATTAATAATAATAAAACATTAATGATAAAACACCTTTGATCAAGCAAATGAACCAACAAAATACCAGATCAAAGGGAGGCTACAGATTTTTGGCTGTTGAGTAGACCAACTACTTGTGGATAAAAACTGTTTTTATGTCTGGCTGTGGCAGCTTTGCCAATCCGGAGTCGCCTTCCAGAGGGAAGTGATTCAAAAAGTTTGTGGCCAGGGTGAGAGGGGTCAGAGATGATCTTGCCTGCTCGCTTCCTGGCCCTTGCAGTGTACAGTTCATCAATGGAGGGAAGGCTGCAGCCAATAACCTTCTCTGCTGATCGGACGATTCGCTGCAGCCTCCAGGTGTCGTGCTTGGTGGCTGAGCCAAACCAGACCATGATGGAGAAGGTGAGAACATACTCTACAATGGCCGTGTAGAATTGTGCCATCATTGTCTGTGTCAGATTGTGCTTCCTCAGCTGCTGCAGGAAGTACATCCTCTGCTGTGCTTTTTTGACTGTGGAGTTGATGGTAGCCCCCCACTTAAGGTCCTTGGAGATTTTGATAGTGGGATTAAAAGTAACACTAGCAAATTTGCAGATGTCACAATGACAGTGTGAACTGCAAAGAGGATGCTAGGAGGTTCCAGGGTGACTTGGACAGGTTGAGCGATTGGGCAGATGCATGGCAGATGCAGTATAATGTAGATAATTGTGAGGTTATCCACTTAGGTGGCAAAAACAAGGAGGCAAATTATTATCTCACTGGTGTCAGGTTAGGAAAAAGGGATGTGCAATGAGACCTGGGTGTCCTTGTACACCAGTCACTGAAAGTAAACATGCAGGTACAGCAGGCAGTGAGGAAAGCTAATGGCATGTTGGCCTTCATAACAAGAGGATTTGAGTATAGAAGTAAAGAGCCGTTCTGCCGTTGCACATGGTCCTGGTGAGACCACATCTGGAGTATTGTGTGCAGTTTTGGTCTCCTAATTTGAGGAAGGACATCCTTGTTATTGAGGCAGTGCAGCGCAGGTTCATCGAGGTTAATCCCCGGGATGGCGGGACTGTCATATGAAGAAAGGTTGGAAAGACTGGGCTTGTATTCATTGGAATCCAGAAGGATGAGAGGGTATCTTATAGATACATATAAAAATTATTAAAGGACTGGACAAGCTAGATGCAGGAAAAAAATTCCCAATGTTGGGGGAGTTCAGAACCAGGGGCCACAGTCTAAGAATAAAGGGGAGGCCATTTAAAACTGCGATGAGAGAAAAAAAATTTCCACCCAGAGAGTTATGAATTGGTGGAATTCTCTGCCACAGAAGTCAGTGGAGGCCAATCATTGGGTGCATTTAAAAGAGAGTTAGATAGAGCTCTTGGAACTCGCAGAATCAAAGGGTATGGGGAGAGGGCAGGCACACGTTTCTGATTGTGGATGATCAGCCATGTATGTCATGTCACTGTATGTCATATTGTCACTTGTGGGCGGAGCACCAAGGCAAATTCCTTGTATGTGAATACTTGGCCAATAAACGTATTCATTCATCACAATGAATGGCGGTGCTGGAAGGGCTAAATTGCCTCCGCCTGCACCTATTTTCTATGTTTCTATGTTAGCAGGATAAGCAACATCTCCGGAGAGAAGAAAGGTGACGTTTCGGGTCAAGACCCTTCTTCAGACTGTCTGAAATTATTCCAGCATTTTTGCCATAAGGATTTATTCAAAACCGAGATTACTTTTCTTCTTATCATCCTCCTATTGTGATTACTACTTGAACAATGCATCATCTGTACCTCACTGTTATTTTCTCCTTAAACTTGAGTTCTGTTCATTTGTCAGAACATAAACGTATGAATTATTCATACATTTAATTGTATTGTTTCAGGATGGACGATTATAATTGCTCAAGGAGAATAGAGAGTTTGCATTATTTCTGTACAAGAGTAGTCTAATAATAGTTTTTTCGAAAAGGTGGTGTTTGATTGCGATGCAGGATATCATGATGTGATTGACATTGGGGCCACAATGAAAATTGCTTTAGACCAGAGGAATTAGCTGAATTCCTGATCAGATACAGTTCAGATGTAGGTGGCTGAAGCTGCCAACTTATGTTTAAGGGTTTCTCTGGTATTATATATCTCAGTTTTCATTACTTGACTTGTTTGCTTCATAACATAGAAGGCAGTAAATTGTTTTTAAATTAACAATGAGAATTTCAAACGTTATTGTTTCTGGTAATATTGTGTGTGTCAGTTTAAGGAGTAGAAAATAGAGATGATTACAGTATATGGCTGTTTAAAAAAAAAGGCAATTTACTAAAAGTCTGATTTTGAATGGTAAGATGAGAGCTATTAAGCTTTTTAGAAATGCATTGTGATGATATGTGGATGAAAGGAATAATAGATATGCTTGTTTCATATGCCAGGTAATATAGCAAGCAGAGGGCAACAATATGGCAAACCAGAAGGGAAGCAAAATACAATTAATGATGAATGAGGTAAATGGTGGCAAATAAAGTATTCCATTAGGCTCGGTGCTTCCTGTTTGCTGAGTTGGGGGAGGCAAGCATTAATTCTGAATGCAGGCCCTCAGGCAGGGTTGAACTGTGAGATATGGGAAAAGATCAATATTCCAGAGGTTTTGCTTCACTAACATTGAGGATTAGAGCATTCCTCCGGGGACTAAATAAATGGCATTGAGTTCAAAATACGTTAGCTTTGAAATGGAGCCTGGAAAACGTGTGCTTAGTGCATTAAAAAAAAACATTGTTTTAATTCACACTTTTTAATTCTTCTATGCCTGATCAGTTGTGCTTACTTGACTTGAATTTACGATCATTTCTGAATGGAGCACTTTCAAGGATATCACTGAGGATAGCAAAGACATTGCAAAAAAATTCCTAATGTCATCATGTTGAAGTGATTGCAGTTTTGTTTCTTCCTCAGCAGGCTACGAGATGACTTAATGGAGTCTAATGAACCCTTTGCAAGATTTATAAACTCCATAACTGGTGGAATTTTGGGGATGGGTGGGTAGACTGTTTGATGTCAATTGTTGAATACGCTTTCTACTGTTTGTGTCTGGCCACCACATACTTCCACTGGAGAGCCTCAACATTTTTGGTACCTTCCAGTTTCAGCATTATTAGGCCAGACTTTACCGTGAATTGTTGAGGATTTCTGCTGCCTTCTTGAAAATAGCCGGCCTTGAAGTGTTTGGAATAGTTTGTTCCAGGAGATTAGTGTCTGGCATTCAGATAATGTGGCCCATCCATAGGAGTCAGTTGATCATGACCAGAGGGTCAATGCTGGGAACATTTGACAGTGATAGACACAAAATGTTGGAGTATAGAAGTTGGGTGGTCATGTTGCAGTTGTATAAGATGTTGGTGAGACCGCATTTAGAATATTGTGTTCAGTTCTGTGCTCCGTGTTATTGGAAAGATATTGTCAAGCTCAAAAGGGTTCAGAAAAGATTTACGAGGATGTTGCCAGGACTAGAGGGTTTGAGCTATAGGGAGAGGATGAGTAGGCTGGATCTCTATTCCATGGAGCGCAGGAGGATGAGGGGAGATCTTTTAGAGGTATACAAAATCATGGAAGCAATAGATCAGGTAGATGCTCAGAGTATTTTGCCCAAAGTAGGGGAATCGAGGACCAGAGAACATAGGTTCAAGGTGAAGGGGAAAAGATTTAATAGGAACATCACACAAAGGGTGGTGGGTGTATGGAACAAGCTGCCAGAAGAGGTAGTTGAGGCTGGGACTATCCCATTATTTAAGAAACAGTTAGATAGGCACATGGATAGGACAGGTTTGGAGGGATATAGACCAAGCGCAGGCAAGCGGGATTAGCGTAGATGGGACATTGTTGGCCAGTGTGGGTAAGTTGAGCTGAAGGGCCTGTTTCCACACTGTATCACTCTATGACTCTATGAAATCATCAGGACAAGCAGCATCTCTGGAGCGAAGGAATGAGTGACGTTTTGAGTTGAGACCCTTCTTCAGCCTGAAAGTTGTTAATATTGGCCAAATTATAGGTATTATAAAATGGGGGGTCTTTGCATTTGCAGGGCCTGTTTGGCTTCTTTCTGTGATAAGTTACAAGCTGTGAGATGGCTCCAGAAAGTCTGGACCCAAGATTGATATGCAGGAGAAGGTCAGGTCCAGATGTCCTTCCTTTGATACAATTCACGAGGACTTTGCAGAGGAGCTCAGAGGTGTTGCAAATGCATAGTCAGGATTGGCCAAATAGGGGGGAGTGTAAATACTGTTAATAATGTTGCAAGAAGTTTGTACTGCTGTGTGATGATTGGCTGAAGTGTGAAACCTTGTTTGAGTTGTTTACTATGCAATCACTTGACCTATGCGAGGATCCTGTTTGTTGATTTTAGCTCTGCATTCAACACCATTGTGCCAGAGCTACTACACTCCAAACTTTCTGAGTTGACTGTGCCTGAACCCATCTGTCGGTGGATCACCAGCTTCCTGACAGACAGGAAGCAGCATGTGAGGCTGGGAAAGCACATCTCAGACCCGCAAACGCTCAGCATAGGAGCACTGCAAGGCTGCGTACTCTCCCCTCTACACCAGTGACTGCACCTCCACAGACACCTCTGTCAAGCTTCTCAAGTTTGTGGACGACACAACCCTGATTGGACTGATCCGGGATGGGGAGGAATCTGCCTGCTGACAGGAAGTGTCATAGCTGGCTTCCTGGTGCCGTCACAACAACCTGGAGCTCAATGCTCTTAAGACAGTGGAATTGATTTAGACTTTAGGAGAGCTCCCCCTCCCCTCACCCCACTCACCATCAACAACACCAAAGTCACATCTGTGGAGTCTTTTAAGTTCCTGGGAACCATCATCTCCAAGGACCTTAAGTGGGGGGCTACCAGTCAAAAAGGCACAACAGAGGATGTACTTCCTACTGCAGCTGAAGAAGCAGAGTCTGCCACAGACAATGATGGTCCAATTCTACACGGCCATAGAATCTGTTCTCACCTTTTCCATCATGTGCTGGTTTGGCTCAGCCACCAAGCACGACACCTGGAGGTTGAAGCGAATCATCCGATCAGCAGAGAAGGTTATTGGCTGCAACCTTCCCTCCATTGATGAACTGTACACTGCAATGGCCAGGAAGAGAGCGGGCAAGATCATCTCTGACCCCTCTCACCCCGGATTGTCAAAGCTGCCACAGCCAGACATAAAAACAGTTTTTATCCACAAGTAGTTGGCCTACTCAACAGCCAAAAATCTGTAGCTTCCCTTTGATCTGGTATTTTGTTGGTCCATATGCTTGATCAATGGTGTTTTATCATTAATATTTCATTATTATTAATGTTTAGTGTTTTCTGAGTCATTTGTAACTGTTACTGAATGTCATGTTGTTACTTGTGGACAGAGCACCAAGGCAAATTCCTTGTATGTGAATACTTGGCCAGTAAACTTACTTGCTTACTTATACAACCTGAGCGAATGTTGTATTACCTAGGTTAACAGGCTTCCTTCCAGAACCTTCTGTAGAAACATTGTAATGGGGTAATTGGTAATTGGGTTAGGAAACTGTCAATAACATGTAATTGATTTTTGTGATTGGTTTGTAGGGGCTGCCACCCACATCTAGTTTCGTGCCACAGGGTCTGATGATCTTAAAGAGTGTCGAGGATAGAAACATAGAAACATAGAAATTTGTAGGAGGCATTCGGCCACCTGCACCGCCATCTATGGCTGTCAGTTCCCGTACCTGCTCCACAGGGATCTAGCCACAAGGGACTGATCTTAAATATAGCCAAGAACTGGTGAACTACGCTCGAGAGATCGAAGTTGTTCTTCTCATCTCGATTTTGGAGCTGGGGCTGGCTCCCTTCGGGACTGTGTAACCTATTGTAAGAGGGGTCTGCTCTGCTAAATGAGGCTGAAGGGCTTGAATAAGCAGACAAGGATCGGACCCGCAGTGGTTAGGAATTGTATAGGGACTTTGTTATTGTTTGAAAGAATAAAGTTTAGTGATCCGTTGCTTACTCAGTGTTTTACTGAACTAGACTAAGGGAGGTAAACTCTAGGAGCATAATTACAAATTCACAGGAAATGGAGAGATATAGATGATGATGTAGAGAGACATAGAACAAATGACTGAAAGATATGCAAAAAAGAAACAATTAAAATATAGAAACAGGCCGCTGAGAAGAAAAAGCTGATGTGATTTGGGTGAGTGATATTGGACTTGGAGGTGCTCAGAAGAAGCATCTCGGAATGCAAGCCCCTTGCAACCCCTCACTATTATCTGCATTAAACTTCACTCTCTATCCAATTGTTCCCCCGGGGTCTCATGTGATTTAATCTTCCTACCTTCCTGAATCTAATCAAATCCCTTGCTGAAGTCCATATAAGCAACATCTATGGCTTTGTCCTCATCAATCTTTTTGGTTACTTCTTCAAGAAGTAGTTGGAACCGAGCTGGAATATTGCAGCAAGGAAGGTTACGAAAAGAGTTTAAGAAGGAACTGCAGATGCTGAAAAATCGAAGGTACACAAAAATGCTGGAGAAACTCAGCAGGTGCAGCAGCATCTATGGAGCGAAGGAAATAGGCAACGTTTCGGAACAAAACCCTTCATCAGACTGATGGGGGTGGTGGGGGGGAGGGCTGGGAGAAGAAAGGAAAAAGGAGGAGCCCGAGGGTTGAGGAAGGGGAGGAGACAGCAAGGGCTAACAAAATTGGGAGAATTCAATGTTCATGCCCCCAGGATGCAGACTCCCCAAGCAGAATATGAGGTGCTGTTCCTTCAATTTCCAGTGTTCACTCGCTCTGGCCATGGAGGAGACCCAGGACATAGAGGTCGGATACGGAATGGGAGGGGGAGTTGAAGTGCTGAGCCACCGGGAGGTCAGGTTGGTTATTGGAAAAGAGGTTGTTTTATTACTTCAATCTGCATTGAAAGTGGGTCGGTGGTGGGTCCTTTGGCAAGGATGATGGCAGATCATTGTGGGGTAAAGATAGGATGTTGTAACATGTGAACCTTATATAAGATTGGGCACATCCCTTTTAAGAACTGTAGCATTTAACCAACTGTTCTTTGTACCTATTGGAACAAAGTTTAAATGAAGCTTCCAAGCATCCTCTATCATATGGCAACTGTCGGTTTATGCGTCTGTAGTTGGCAGATAAAGGGTGTATGCCACATCCGTTTTTCAAGCTCGCTGCACCATTAAAGCTGATTTTGGTCAGACTTCTTGTAACTTCAACTCCATTTGCTTGGCTTGCTACAGTAACCTTTCATCTTTTGTTTCTCTAACACTGTCTTAAAAATATTAAAAGATTCTGCTTACACTGCCTTTTTAGCGAGAGTTCCAAAGACATATCATTGTCTGAAAGGGAAGAAAAATCACCTTATCTCTCTTAAATGGGTGATTGCTTTTTTTCAAACAGTGACTCCCTAGTTTTACTTCCTTCCATCGGAGAAAACTTTCTCCCCGCACCCACCCTGACACCCTGACATCCTGACACTTCCAGACCTCTGATCTCTGGTCTTGCACTATTTAATGCACTTCTTAAAACTTTCCCAGGCAAAATGTACTATTTCAGATTTTACCATAGTATATTCCATTTCATAGGTCCTTGCTCTCTCTCTTAACCTATCCATATTCCTTGGTTTTGCTTAGTTTATTATTGTCATGTGTACCGAGGTACAGTAAAAAGCTTATGCTTGCCTGATATCCAGTCAAAGAAAAGACTATACATAATTACAATCAAACCATCCACAGTGCACAGATAAAGGGCATAGCATTTACTGCAAGTCCAAGAAAGTCCAATTAAAGATGATTCAATGAGGTAAATGGGAGGTCAGTACCGCACTCTACCTCATGTGAGAACAATTCAGTTGCTGGGTAACAGCTGGGAAGAAACTGTCCTTGAATCTAGAGCATTTTCAAACTTCTGTACCTTTAGAGATACAGTGCGGGAAACAGGCCCTTTGGCCCACCAAGTCCACACTGACCAGCGATCACCTATACACTACCACTATCCCACACACTTGGGTCAATTTACAATGTTACCGTGGCCAGTTACAGAAATCTCTATATCTTTGTTCATAGTTTAAGGATAAGGGGGAAATCTTTTAGGACCGAGATGAGGAAAATCATTTTTTACACAGAGAGTGGTGAATCTCTGGAATTCTCTGCCACAGAACGTAGTTGTGGCCAGTTCATTGGCTATATTTAAGAGGGAGTTAGATGTGTCCCTTGTGGCTAAAGGGATCAGGGGGTATGGAGAGAAGGCAGGAACAGGATACTGAGTTGGATGATCAGCCATGATCATATTGAATGGTGGTGCAGGCTCGAAGGGCCGAATGGCCTACTACTGCACCTATTTTCTAAGTTTGTGTGTTTCTATGTTTGGGGTCATAGATTCATCGAGTCTTACAGTGTGGAAACAGGCCCTTCAGCCCTATTTGCCCACACCGGCCAACAAGTCCCATCTACACTAGTCCCACCTGCTTGCGTTTGGCTCATATCTCTCTAAACCTGTGCTAACCATACACCTGTCTAAATGTTTCTTAAACATTACAATAGTTCCCACCTCACCTACCTCCTCCTGAACACCCACCACCCTTAATGTGAAAAAGTTACCCCTCAGGTTCTTATTAAACCTTTCCCAACTCAGCATAAACCTATATCCTCTGGTTCTTGATTGCCCTACTCTGGGCAAGAGACTCTGTGCGTCTACCCGATCTATTCCTCTCATGATTTTGTACACCTTTATAAGATTACATCTCATCCTCCTGCACGAAGGAATAGATGTAAGCAGAGGCCTGCTCAACCTCTCCCTATAGCTCAGACCCTTGAGTCCTGGCAACATCCTTGCAGTTGGAGGAAACCGGAGCACCCGGAGAAAACCCACAAGGTCACAGGGACAACATACAACCCCCATACAGACAGCACCCGAAGTCAGGATCAAACCTGGATCACTAGCCCTGTGAGGCAGCTACTCCACTGCTGCACCATTGTACCTCTTGACTGGATAACATATAACAAAAGCTTTACACTGGACATCGGTACATGTGACAATAAACTAAACTAAACTGAACTGATAGGAGAGGGGAGAAATGAGAGTGACCTTTGCAACTTTTTTATGTTCTCCTCACAATTGGCGTCTCCCTACCCTCGGTACAAGAACTGTTCCAGAGCCGCTGCCTGAAAAAAGCACTGAGCATAGCAACGGACAAACTGCACCCCCTCCACACACATCTGGATCTCCTGCCATCAGGCAAGAGATACCGTAGCATCAAAGCCCGGACAACCAGACTGCTAAACAGCTTCCTTCCACAGGCTATGAGGCTGCTAAACAGTCACTCCACCTGATTCTGCTGCTTTTTTGCACTGACAATTTAATAACAACTCTGGCACTGGCCACTTAAATCAGCTGCCCTGGACAATTTATGACTGTTTTTACTTGTATTTTAATGTTGCCGTTTTTTACCTGCACTTTTTAACTATTCGTATTTTTTATCAGGGACTGAATTGTTTTTATTGTTTTTATTTATGTGTGACATGTTTAAGTTTTATGTGCGATGCTCTGGTATTCCCTGGGAAACGTCTTCTCATTTTGCACTGTACAACTGGTGCTTTGCAAAATGACAAGATTGATTGATTGATTGATTGATTGATTGATTGATTGATTGATTGATTGATTGATTGATTGATTGATTGATTTATTTTTTTATTGACATTTGATCTGTTCAATTAATTTAATCAATCTCTGTAAAGCACTTTGGTTCAAATATTGGTTTTCCGGTAGGCGGCGCGGCTCTGGCCAGCAGCGGCCTCTGCAGTCTGTCCGCGTTTTTATTATTTTCTGTCTGTGTTTTAATGTAGTTTTTGCTATTTTTTGTTGGGGTGTGTGTGTGGGGGGGTGGGGGTGGGGTGGGGAAACTTTTTAAATCTCTCCCTGCACTGGAGACCCGACCTTTTTCTCGTCGGGTTTCCATTGTCGTTGAGGCCGCAACGAGGAGCGGCCTCCAACAGGAAGAAGCCGGGGACTCTGGTGCTACTCACCGTCGCCGTCGCGGGGCTGGCCGAGTCCGGAGCGGTTGGAGCGGTGGAGGAGCGTTGCCGTTGCCGCTGCCGCTGCTGCTGCTGCTGCTGAGTCGGAGGCTGCTGCTGCGGGTCTGCGGACAGCGGCGCCAGGAGCCCGCGGATCCCTGGAGAGAGACCGCTTTTCGGGGCTCCTGCAACGGCGAATTCTCCCGCCCGTGCTGCGGGGTTGAAGAGCTCCTGGAGCGGGGCCTGACACCACTGCCCCGCGCGGCTGGAATGGTCGCGGGACTTTGCGAGCGCACACCGGGGGCTCCAACATCAAGACCCGGTGTGCGACCTCGCACCACCCGGCGTGGCTTCAATGGCCGCGGGACAATCGCCATCGCCAGCCGGGGGCTTTGACTTTGACTCTGACATCGGGGGGGGGGAGAGTGCAGTGGAGAGATAAGTTTTTTTTTTTTGGCCTTCCATCACAGCTATGTGATGGATGTTTATGTAAAATGTAATTATGTTGTGTCTGGGTCTATTTGTGTGTAATGTATGGCTGCAGAAACGGCATTTCGTTTGGACCTCTAGGGGTCCAAATGACAATTAAATTGACTCTTGACTTGACTTGACTCTTGTTGAAAAGTGCTATATAAATAAACATTATTATTATTATTATTGATTGATTGAATTCTATATTTGAATCATGAGCAAATAAAGCAAACATACCTTTGGTCATATAACCATATAACCATATAACCATATAACAATTACAGCACGGAAACAGGCCATCTCAACCCTTCTAGTCCGTGCTGTGGTCCCTTTGTTCAAGTTACTTATATAAATTGTAAAAAGTTCAGGCTGAGCAGCAGTTGTTTGTGGCACAGCTCTTGTTACATCTTATCAACCAGATACACACTTATCTGAACCAATTCTTGTTAGCTGGCCAGTCTTCTATCCATGTCAATGAGTTACCTCTTAGACGATGAGATTTCATTTCCATGATTACATTTGATGTGACATTTTATCAAAGCATTCTGGAAATCACATCTATCAGTTCTCCATTATCCACAGTTACCTTTTTAGAGAACAATAAATTGGTCAAACATGATTTATCTTTCATCAAACCCTGTTGTATTTACGTGATTACCTTCAATTTATTGGTGCCCTAACGTTCCAATATTTCCTGCCTGACATCCTTCAGTTTTCTGGGTTTTTTTCATCATTCTTTCATTGTGAATAATGAAGTTACATTTTATATCGCCTAACCTAATGGCTGTTCCCCCAAATTTTGTGAAAATTACTGACTGGCTACATTTTATCTGAGAAAGCAATTCTGATATGTGGTGTCAAATGTGCTGGAAAAATGAAATGATTACATTTGGGCATTATGCCTGAAAATCAAGACAGCATCTAAGTGTGTGCTGGGAGACAACAAGCTGTGTAATTCAAGGTAAGTGCCATGCTCAGTTTATTTGAGGGAATGGCTTGGAAAAAGACTTACGGCCACCTGAATCCACATTGACCAGCGATCGCCCATACACTAGTTCTGCCCTACACACCAGGAGTAATTTACAGAAGCCAATTAACCTACAATTCTGCCCATCTTTGGAATGTAGGAGGGACCCAGCAGCTGTAGTGAGGATCAAACATGGGTCTCTGTCGCTGTAAGGCAGGAACTCTACCACTGTGCCATTATGCCGCCCTTGATAGAAATTCCAAGTCATGAAAGAAATGGACACCCAAGCTACAAGTTGGTAAATATTCTGTACAATGAAGACAACAGAAAGGACAATCAGAACATAGATAGATTCAGAGATAGATAGATTCTTGATTAGTATGGGTCAGAGGTTATGGGGAGAAGGCAGGAGAATAGGATTAGGAGGGAGAGATAGATCAGTCATGATTGAATGGCACAGTAGACTTGATGGGCCAAATGGCCTATTTCTACTCCTATCACATGATCTTATGATCTTTTGAACATATGAACTTCAAGATGTTATTGTAACATAGAAACATAGAAAATAGGTGCAGGAGGAGGCCATTCGGCCCTTCGAGCCAGCCCTGCCATTCATTGTGATCATGGCTGATCGTCCCCCATCAATAACCCGTGCCTGCCTTCTCCCCATATCCCTTGACTCCACTAGACTCTAGAACTCTATCTAACTCTCTCTTAAATCCATCCAGTGACTTGGCCTCCACTGCCCTCTGTGGCAGGGAATTCCATAAATTCACAACTCTCTGGGTGAAAAAGTTTTTTTTTCACCTCAGTCTTAAATGACCTCTCCTTTATTCTAAGACTGTAGCCCCTGGTTCTAGACTCGCCCAACACTGGGAACATTTTCCCAGCATATAGCTTGTCCAGTCCTTTTATAATTTTATATGTTTCTATAAGATCACCTCATCCTTCTAAACTCCAGTGAATACAAGCCTAGTCTTTTCAATCTTTCCTCATATGACAGTCCCGCCATCCCAGGGATCAATCTCGTGAACCTACGCTGCGCTGCCTCAATCACAAGGATGTCCTTCCTCAAATTAGGAGACCAAAACTGTACACAATACTCTAGATGTGGTCTCACCAGAGCCCTATACAACTGCCGAAGAACCTCTTTACTCCTATACTGAAATCCTCTTGTTATGAACCTCTTGGTATCTATCTGGCTACAAGGACAGAAAGTTGTACCATACGATAAAGCCCTTAAATTAAACCCTAGGGTATATTCAATGCATTACAAATACAAAGCAACTCATCTACAATTGAAATGATTCACTATTGAAGGTTCTTTTCTCACGAACAGCAGGAGGGAAAATCCTTTGATAATTTCATTACACAGTTTAGCAGCTAACTTTGTTTTTGCAATTGGCATATTTGATTCATCAGAGATCAAATGACTTACGGAATCCAGGGTTCTAACGAACAGCCTGATACTTTAATTACATTTTAATATCACGTGTGGCATGTCACAGTGAGATTATTTGTTTTGCGTACACAAGGTATGCAAAAACCAAGTTTGCTCAGGAAAGGTGGACACAGATATTCAAAACCAGGAAAGTAATGTTGGATTGCCAACAGAGGGAAGTTTTCAGGTGAAACATAAAACATAAAGTAGAACAGGAAATGTAGAGCCAAGGTGGCTGCCTCTGATAAAATACTGAAGATCTTTTGGGAACAGGACGATATGACAAAGATCCTATTTAATCCCTCTCAGTTGGTGAAGTGCAGTTTTTCCCAAACCGATCAATTGCAAAGGGATTTAGATAGATCAGAAAGTTGGGTCGTTGTAGTACACTTACTTACCCAATCCCACAGCCCAGTCAGACTAGGAGAGCAGAGAAATGGCTGCTTATTGTGAAAGTCAGAAAACTGAAGCCTCAGGTGCTGTCCAACAGTGTTAGAATGATTAACCACATACCATGCTGCTTAGGAAGATATCAATCCATAAATCTTAATGTAACGCCTACATTTGCCAATACGACCCTATGTACCACACTGCTTTAAAATATGAATTAGTCCTGGACAATAAACATAAATAATGTGTCTGCAATATGTATGGTGCAATTGAAGAAAGACTGGATAGACTCGGCTTGTACTCACTAGAATTTAGAAGATTGAGGGGGGATTTTATAGAAACTTACAAAACTTACAAAATACAAAAGGGGTTGGACAGTCTAGATGCAGGAAGATTGTTCCCGATGTTGGGGAAGTCCAGAACAAGGGGCCACAGTTTAAGGATAAGGGGGAAATCCTTTAGGACCGAGATGAGAAAAACATTTTTCACACTGAGAGTGGTGAATCTCTGAAATTCTCTACCACAGAAGGTAGTTAAGGCCAGTTCATTGGCTATATTTAAGAGGGAGTTAGATGTGGCACTTGTGGCTAAAGGGATCGGGGGTATGGAGAAAAGGCAGGTACAGGATACTGAGTTGGATGATCAGCCATGATCATATTGAATGGCGGTGCAGGCTCGAAGGGCCGAATGGCCTACTCCTGCACCTATTTTCTATGTTTCTATGTTTAAGATGACCTCTTATCCTTGTAAATTCCAGAGTATACAAGCCCAGCCGCTCCATTCTCACAGCATATGACAGTCCCACCATCCTGGGAATTAATCTTGTAAACCTACGCTGCACTCGCTTAATAGCAAGAATGTTCGTCCTCAAATTAGGGGACCAAAACTGCACACAATACTCCAGATGTGGTCTCACTAGGGCCCTGACAACTGCAGATGGACCTCTTTGCTCCTATATGTAACTCCTCTTGTTATGAAGGCCAACATGCCATTCGCTTTCTTCACTGCCTGCTGCACATGCATGCTTACTTTCATTGACTGATGAACAAAAACCCCCCAGATCCCATTGTACTTACCCTTTTCCCAACTTGATACCATTTAGATAATAATCTGCCTTCCCGTTTTTGCTACCAAAGTGGATAACCTCACATTTATCCACGTTAAGCTGCATCTGCCCTGCATCCGCCCACTCACCCAAACAGTGCAAGTCACCCTGCATTCTCACAGCATCCTCCTCACAGTTCGCACTGCCACCCAGCTTTGTGTCATCTGCAAATTTGCTAATGTTACTTTGAATTTGCTAATGTTATTTTGTACTTGGGCACACAGTTATAAGTGTACTGGAAGTAAAGCAAGGGTCTGAGCACACACCCTGAAGGGCACCAGTCGTGAGAGTGAGGGTGGAGGAGATGTTATGACCAATTCTTACCGACTGAGATCTGCCAGTTAAGGGCCTGTCCCACGAGCATGCGACCTGCATGCTTCAAGCGTGGCCAAACCGGAAGCGGGGGCTACGCGGAGGTTGAGAGATCTCCGTACAGGGCCGGTCCCACCAGCATGCGCCTTCATGCGGCGAGCGCGACCAAATTAGAAGTGGGAGCCGCGCGGAGGTCGAGTGAGTGACGTAAATTTCGAGCGAAATCCGCGGGAAATTCGCGCGTGACGTACGGCGTCAAGACGTGCGTACGGCGTCGAGACGCTGCGTACGCCCGTCGAGGCGGTGGGTACGGCCTCAATGTGCCTGCGGGCCGGCAGGCCGGTGCCACACAGAACTTTTGAACAAGGTCAGTTTTTCGGAGCCCCGCGCGATGTCGGGACCAGCTCCACACAACTCCATACGGCTCCGGCGATCGAAGTGGAACCCGCCCCGCGAGGCCGTACGGCTCAAGCGACCACGTTAGGTCGCGCTTGCCGCATGGAGTCGCATGCTCGTGGGACAGGCCCTTTAGGAGGTCCAAAAGCCAGCGGCAGGTGACGGATGCAAACCAAGGTGCAGATGTTTAGAGATAAACTTATTCACTATTATGGTGTGGGATGTTGAGCGAAGAAGCTTGTGTTGTGTAAATATCAGAGCCAACCTGCATCAGAGGATGGTCTTGTTTGCTCATAAATTTAGGCATGTTCTCCTAAGGCTGTAAGTTTGTTAACGTACTTTACTTTCTTGGACATGGTTAATCTTTCAGTATACACAATGATTGCCTCTGGTATTCTATTGTAACTAAGATAACAATAGTTGTAATCTCCATTCTCTTCACTGTATATTATCTCTCTTACACTGGTTTGTGGTATCATGTAATACATTCAGATGAGGAATGTAGGACAACATTTATTATTTGGGCGGTTAGCTCATAACTCAAACTGTAGCATCATGCAACATAGCTGCTGTGATCAACCATATAACTTGGTCCTCAGATGATAGCAAGCATCAATCTTAAATAATATTTATCTTCGTAGATAGTGTCACAGTCCAATATTATTTAATTAAATTAATAATTGACATTAATTATTATTATTAAGTGAAAAACAAATCAGGCAAAGGATAAAAAATAATCAATTATATTCACTAAAAATTATTGAATACATGCGACAATCTTTTCGGTACCTGTGTTCAGGCTGTTTATTTTTATAATCGTTAAAATGATTTGTTTTATTCTCCGCAATATCAGCGATATCAATAAAAAGGCAAGCAGTTAGAAGGTTGCTCATTATGGGAGCAGGGTCTATTATTCACAAAAAAACTGAATGCAGGAATCTAATAGTTAAACATACGTTGAAAAAGGAGGAAAATAAATCATGGTTAGCCAAGGAGCAAAAAAAAGATAGTTGGCCTGTTTGGGGGGGAGGTCACATTAACTTAAACCACTAGGAACAAAGGTGCAGCATAGATCGTAGAACAGAACAGCACAAGAACAGGCCCTTCTGCCCTCAATGTCTGTGCTGAACATGATGCCAAGACCAACTCTTATCTGCATAATCCTTACCATTCCATATCCATGTGCCTATCTAAAAGTCTCATAAATGCTACTACTGTTTGCTTCAAGCACCAACCCAGCCAACATATCCAGATATTCACAGTCCTCTAAAATACTTGTGCATATGAAAATAAACTCAACTTAACTTGATTTGAAACTTATTTCATGGATCTTATGTCTAAGAGAGTTAAGGATATGCAAACAGCCAGGTAATCAAATGCATGCCAGTTAGTTGGACTGAAAATTTATTTGGTGGCAATTTGAAAGGGTTTGACTATATGTTCAAGAAAGATCTGCAGATGCTGGAAAATCGAAGGCAGACAAAACTGCTGGAGAAACTCAGCGGGCACGGCAGCATTTACGGAGCGAAGGAAATAGGCAACGTTTCGGGCCAAAACCCTTCTTCAGACTATATCTTTACTTTAATGTGATTGCTCAGTGGTGAATAGGGCATACGTTAGTCATATGGCTGCTTTGGTTAATGGTGACTGTGAATGTGCTTTCATATTCATAGAGCAGCGAGTTCCTGTGCACTAGGCAACAGTAATGGTTTTGCTCTGAATCTGATCACAATGAGTTTTAGTGCTGCATTACAGTGCAATATTGTTTATACTGTTTAATAAAGATTATTTGACAATCCCAATTCTCCAATTTTCCCGTCAGTGGGTACTTTTTCCCAGATTGGGTCAGATCATCCAGCACATTTAGTTTGTTTAACATATTTGTAAAACTTTAGTTTGAACAATATTAAATGACGACTCACTGGAAATGCGATCTGGTATTGTCACAATGACAATAGGACTAGAATCTTAGAGTATGATGCAACTAAACGAGTCTCATGGAAAGTGAAAGTAACAGGAGCTTTGAGGAAAACGTGAATTAGAGTCAAATTAGAGGCAGTAGAATGATAATAAGGATAGACACAAATAGATAGACAGGCAGCATCACTGGAGAAAAGGAATGGGTGACGTTTCGGGTCGAGACCCTTCTCAGACTGGTTAGGGATAAGGGAAACCAGAGATATAGATGGTGATGTGGAGAGATAGAGAACAATGAATGAAAGATGTGCAAAAAAGTAACGATGATAAAGGAAACAGGCCATTGTTAGCTGTTTGTAGGGTGAAAGCAGAAACTAGTATGACTTGGGTGGGTGGGGGGGGGGGGGGGGGGGGGGAGAGAGAGGGAATGCCAGAGCTACCTGAAGTGAGAGAAATAATTTTCATACCACTGGGCTGTGATCTGCCCAAGTGAAATATGAGATGCTGTTCCTCCAATTTCCATTTAGCCTCACTGTGACAATGGAGGAGACCTAGGACAGAATGTGAAGGAGAATTGAAGTGCCCAGCAACCAGGAGATCAAGAGTCAAGAAAGATTTATTGTCATGTCCCAGATAGAACAATGAATGTCTTACTTGCTGCAGTACACCAGAATATATAAATATAGTACACGGTAAACAATATGTAGGTATGTTGCAAAACCTACCTTCAGCGGGGGGCTGATCTGTCCCTGCCGCCGTTGAGGGGGGGGGGGGGGGGGGGGGGGGCGGGTTTAAAATGCGATTTCCCCTAGGCTATTCAAATTGAGGTTGTTCAGCCTAGAAACATAGAAACATAGAAATTAGGTGCAGGAGTAGGCCATTCGGCCCTTCGAGCCTGCACCGCCATTCAATATGATCATGGCTGATCATCCAACTCAGTATCCCGTACCTGCCTTTTCTCCATACCCCCTAATCCCCTTAGCCACAAGGGCCACATCTAACTCCCTCTTAAATATAGCCAAGGAAGTGGCCTCAACTACCCTCTGGGGCAGAGAGTTCCAGAGATTCACCACTCTCTGCGTGAAAAAAGTTCTTCTCATCTCGGTTTTAAAGGATTTCCCCTTTATCCTTAAGCTGTGACCCCTTGTCCTGGACTTCCCTAACATCGGGAACAATCTTCCTGCATCTAGCCTGTCCAACCCCTTAAGAATTTTGTAAGTTTATATAAGATCCCCTCTCAATCTTCTAAATTCTAGAGAGTATAAACCAAGTCTATCCAGTCTTTCTTCATAAGACAGTCCTGACATCCCAGGAATCAGTCTGGTGAACCGTCTCTGCACTCCCTCTATGGCAATAATGTCCTTCCTCAGATTTGGAGACCAAAACTGTACGCAATACTCCAGGTGTGGTCTCACCAAGACCCTGTACAACTGCAGTAGAAACTCTCTGCTCCTATACTCAAATCCTTTTGCAATGAAAGCTAACATACCATTCGCTTTCTTTACTGCCTGCTGCACCTGCATGCCTACCTTCAATGACTGGTGTACCATGACACCCAGGTCTCGCTGCATCTCCCCTTTCCCAATCGGCCACCATTTAGATAATAGCCTACTTAGTTACTGACAAATAATTGCTGCGAGGTTCATTCGCTGCAGCTATTTTTAAACTTATTTGGTTAATTTAATTGTTATAGTAGGTTAAAAATTATCCTCTAAACCCGCGACCGCCGACAACGGGACGGATCTCATACAGGGGACAACGGAAGGTAGGTTGTTTATTTTTACATTAAAAAGTGCTTCTTAAGATCCCTTTATACAAAGTTTTATGTTGCGAGTAGCTAATTTGGGGCCCCATTAAATCCCGCAGTATTTTTCTGGGCATATGGGGTACAAATCCACCGCAATGGGAACGTTCCACACCAGCGCGTTCCACAGAGTTCCACAGGATCCCCCTCGAAAGCTGATTTAAATGGCCATTCATTTACAGCATTTGAACACTAAATTCCTTCCATTTGGCTTATAAATTAATGTAAATGAGATTTAAAAATCATGTATTATTGTGTATTATTTGTGAATGTTATTTGGACACTTAGGCTATTTAAAAATGTTAATCTTTTCTTAAGAAATGGATAGGTTTAGATCTAGTAATTGAAGTTTGGCATTAGCTACAATTGGGTAACTAACCAATTATATGCTTTAATTTCAGGTCATCCAAGTAAGATTGTTTCATATTTGTTTCAGAATGCTTCAGCCTATAATAACTGAAAATTTCTTTCAGTTCTCTTAATTTTTAATAAAGTTATGGCCATTTCACTGTCCTCGATCACAGCTTTTGTGTTAAGTCAATGGAAAATCAATAGGGAACAAGATGCTAATTTCCGAGTATGAAAATGGCCATAACTTTTTTAATACTGAAGATATGAAAGTGAATTAGGTGTCAAATTAAACTTATTTTTGTGTTTTATCTGATGGGATAAATAGCAGCCTTGATTTTTAAAATCTCAAAATTTTGTAATATTGCTATAATATGATAAACGAGAGGAAAAAAACAGTTCAGTGTGTAAATATACACATACTCACAAGTACACATACATATATATACACACGTACACATACACAAAAAACAAACAATAGTAGTATAATAGTTTATTGTAGTTTGAGGTTTAATAACCTGATGGCTGTAGGGAAAAAGCTGTTCCTGAACCTGGATGTTACAATTTTCAGGCTTCGGTACCTTCTTCCCGATGGCAGTGGTGAAATGAGTGTGTGGCCAGGATGGTGTGGGTCTCTGATGATGCTCGCTGCCTTTTTGAGGCAGCGACTCCGATAAATCCCTTCGATGGTGGGGAGGTCAGAGCCAGTGATGGACTGGGTAGTGTTCACAACTTTTTGCAGTCTTTTCCGCTCCTGAATGTTCACGTTGCCAAACCAGGCCATGATGCAACCAGTCACTATGCTCTCTACTGTTCACCTGTAGATCAGGTAGGTTCATGCAAGCCGAGCGAAGGTGTTCCACGAAACTATCGCCCAGTCTACATTTGGTCTCGCCGATGTATAAGAGTCCACATCTTGAACAACGGGTACAGTAGATGAGATTGGAGGAGGTGCAGGTAAGCCTCTGCCTAACCTGAAATTAAATAAGAAATGGACAATTGTATTAATAGAAAAAAAAGGAACTGGAAAGCAAGTATTTCTTTTTTAAATTATAATATTTTAAATTTAATATTTTTAGCACCTCTAGCAGCAATTGACCGTGCAGAAATGAGACGGACCAATTTACATTCCTCCCTTCAAAATGTTTTTCAATGAAATATAGAAGCTGTAACATAGTAGCATTTTTATCTGAAAACAAAACCAAAGGAAGTTGCCAGATCAGATATATTCTATACTTTTGGACTCTTTCTGAACGCAGGTATTTAGAACTATTGCCGTATTTAATTGGAGTTGGGGTTTTTTTCCCCTCAGAGTTTGTGAATCGTTGATAATTCCTGCCTCAGGGAACTGAGAATGCTGATTAATCAAGCTTTCAAGGCTCAGTTAGAATTCCAGGATATTACGGAATCAAGGCTTGAGGAGATCAAACGCGGAAGTGAAATTGAGGAAAAATGATCAGATCAACTATTTTCTTATTGAACAGCAGGTCTGTCTGAAGCACTAGTGGCCTGTACAGCTCCCATATCTGTTCTTACATAAAACATTCTGTTAAAAAAGGGGTTGTGCAAAGTGGAAGGTTGGTCCTGTTGCCACAATGCATCACAAATATGACTAACAGAGGTCACAAATTGAAAGAGCCTCTTACGGCATATAATGGCATCATTCCAGCTTTAAATATTTTTAAAGCTGGAATATATTTTTTGAATAATGAATAAAGCTTTTATATTTGCCATTATATTATATTAGCCATTATATAATAATGAATAAAGCTAAATATATGATTTGAATATGAATAAAGCTTTAAAATGTTTTTAAAGCTGGCATACTTGTTTGTCGGGTTGGAGGCAGGTGACTAGTGGGGTGCCTCAGGGATCTGTGTTGGGTCCTTTGTTGTTTGTTATGTACATCAATGATCTGGATGAAGGTGGGGTAAATTGGATTAGTAAGTATGCAGATGATACCAAGATAGGGGGTGTTGTGGATAATGAAGAGGATTTCCAAAGTCTACAGAGTGATTTAGGCCATTTGGAAGAATGGGCTGAAAGATGGCAGATGGAGTTTAATGCTGATAAATGTGAGGTGCTACAGCTTGGTAGGACAAATCAAAATAGGACGTACATGGTAAATGGTAGGGAATTGAAGAATGCAGTTGAACAGAGGGATCTGGGAATAACCGTGCATAGTTCCTTGAAGGTGGAATCTCATATAGATAGGGTGGTAAAGAAAGCTTTTGGTATGCTGGCCTTTATAAATCAGAGCATTGAGTATAGAAGCTGGGATGTAATGTTAAAATTGTACAAGGCATTGGTGAGACCAAATCTAGAGTATGGTGTACAATTTTGGTCGCCCAATTATAGGAAGGATGTCAACAAAATAGAGAGAGTACAGAGGAGATTTACTACAATGTTGCCTGGGTTTCAACAACTAAGTTACAGAGAAAGGTTGAATAAGTTAGGTCTTTATTCTCTGGAGCGCAGAAGGTTAAGGGGGGACTTGATAGATGTCTTTAAAATGATGAGAGGAATAGACAGAGTTGATGTGGACAAGCTTTTCCCTTTGAGAATAGGGAAGATTCAAACAAGAGGACATGACTTCAGAATTAAGGGACAGAAGTTTAGGGGTAACATGAGGGGGAACTTCTTTACTCAGAGAGTGGTGGCGGTGTGGAATGAGCTTCCAGTGGAAGTGGTGGAGGCAGGTTCGTTGGTATCATTTAAAAATAAATTGGATAGGCATATGGATGAGAAGGGAATGTAGGGTTATGGTATGAGTGCAGGCAGGTGGGACTAAGGGAAAATAATTGTTCGGCACGGACTTGTAGGGCCGAGATGGCCTGTTTCTGTGCTGTAATTGTTATATGGTTACATGCTTCCGAATAAGACTTTTCTTAGATTTTTGAATTAAAAAAAAGTTGGATCATTACATAACAATGTTATTTATATACATGAAAAAAAAGTTTTATTTACCTTGATAAGTTTCCATATTACCGAGACTAATCATCTTAATACAGTCATCCATTGATTTCCTTTTCCTGAACCAACTCGCTGATGAAAACAATTTAATGTACTGTCAGCAGGATTGTGACACTCTCACTGGTACCTTATTCAAAGAAAAACATTGCATTTATATGACGTCAAATGTTTTTCACCGTACCTCGGTACATGTGGCTGTAAACTGAACTGAACTGATGGGCGATTACAAAATTACCACCTGTCAGCAAAAACAGAATCACTTCTCAAATCTGGCTATTAGGATGTAAATTCATGAGGAGGCATCCATCAACATTCAGATGACCTTTACACATCCAAGTTCTGCATCTAGATTTTTGTCAGGTGGAATTAGAAAGGATCAGTGCGTAAGTATCCTAAATATATATTGTGCATGCACTTTAACTTCTATCATCTGGCCACCTGAGAGTCTCAGTGAGAGGTTTAGATCATTTTTATGGCTAGGTCCCCATTAGAATACTTAATAGATATTTTGCATTTTCAATTTTTCCTCGATTTTGTTACTTTAAATTTAAAAGGGTTTAGCAATTGATATCCTAAGCCACACAATTCTTCTTGTCTCGTGGGGTGTTTGAATGGTAATGTAATCATATCCATCTGATTAATCAGACTAAGCAGCAAGAGGGATCAGACTGCAGACTGCAAGCACACATACCAGCACAATGACAGCCCCATCAGGATAATAAGGCGGCTATTATTCTATTGAGATTTTAATGTCATTAATATGCCTCTCAGTTTCATAAATTGCTGGAGGTGGAATACCACTATTAATATTTCTATGTTCAGAAACACCAATGACATCCTCAAAATGTTAATGTCCTTTTACAATGATTTATATTCCAATCCTAATTCTCTCCATGTGGATTTCATAATACTGTACTGCAGATGTGAGCTCAATAACAGACCAAAATAAAATCAGATTTTCAACATGTAAAGTTGTGTCCACCTGTTTTGGACAGGACATGACACAAATATATACTCAATAACACTTGTCTGTAAATTGTTAACTTAAACACTGTATACACCCATAATTTCCTTGGGGCATTTTTGTGAGTTTTTTTTTTTTTGCTCATCACTATTGTTTTTCAAGGGCCACCTTTGGACCTACAGGAGTTGGCAAACAATTGGCTGATAAATACTGTGTAAGAAGGAACTGCAGATGCTGGTTTACACCGAATATAGACACAAAAAACTGGAGTAACTCAGCTGGTCAGGCAGCATCTCTGAAGAAAAGTAATAGGTTACGTTTCAGGTTGTAACCCTTTTTCAGACTGGAGTCTGAAGGAGTATTTCAGATATACTCGTTCGTGTTATACGGATCTTGTAGTTTCGAGATACAGCATGGAAACGGGCCCTAGGGCCCACCGAGTTCACGCTGACCATCGATCACCTCTTCACACCAGTTCTAGGACCAGAAGGCACAGCCTCACCATTAAAGGACGTACCTTCATAATGGAAACAGGGAAGAATTTATTTAACCAGAGGGCGATGAATCTGTGGAATTTATTGCCACAGACAGCTGTAGAAGCTGTCATTGGGTCTTTTTAAAGCAGAGATTGATAATTCTGCAATAGTTTTTTTTTTTTTAAATTTTATTAGAAGTTAATACAGTACAAAACAGTACAGTGGAACCTAATTTTAGATGCCAACTATGTCATACCGTAATCCATTCTATGTATACGGACCTCTAGTTTCGAGATATGAAATGGAGACGGGCCCAAGTTCTTACGAGTGCTGCAGCACTCTTCACACCAATAGGTGAATATGTAAACATAGGACGTAATCAGAATGGAAAGAGAAAAAATTTATTTAAACACTAGATAACGATGAATCTGTGGAATTTATTGTCCATCAAGTAGACTCCGCCATTCGATCTTTTTAAAGCATCTATTGATAATTCTGCAATACTCTTAACTCCATTATTTTTTTTCCTTTTTAAATTTTATTAGAAGTTGACACCCAGTACAAAACAGTACAGTGGATTTATCTTTTAGATTAAAAACTATGACTTGGCCGTAACAGCATTCTATGTACAACCTCTAGTTTTATGTTATGAAAAGGAAGTAAGCAAGTTCTTACTTGCTGCAGCACAACAGAATATGTGAATATGTAAACATAGTACATAATGGGGGAAGAGAAAAAAAAGTTCACTAAATAACAAATTCGGCCATTCAGTCCATCAAGTTGACTCCGCCATTCGATCATGGCTGATCTATTGATTTCATAATACTCTTAACTCCATTATCCTGCCTCCCCCCCCCATAACCCTTGACACCCATACTAATCAAGAATCTATTTATCTCTGCCTTAAAAATATCCATTTACTTGGCCTTCACAGCCTTCTGCGGCATTGACTTCCACAGATTCACCACCGTATCCCACACAATTGCAGCGTCTCTCTATCACAAGGGGTCTGCCCAACACTACGAGATGGATTTTTCACAACAGATCTGATCATTGTCATGAAGGCTAAATCGCATGTTCTTGTTGAAGATAAATAGAACACAGAACATAGAGTAATACAGCACAGGAACAAGCCCGTTGGCGCACAATACATAATAACAAGTTTAAACTAATATCCTCGGTCGGCACATGATTCATATCCCTCCATTCCCTGCACATCCATGTACCAATCTAAAACCCTCTCAAATGCTATAATTGTATCTGCAAATGATTGCAATTCATTAAGTCTGTAGCTGTACCTGTTTCTATAACAATTTAATTTTACATGGAGAGAGCCATATTCAGGAATCACATGAAATCTGCATCTTAAGTGTCTGCATGGTATGGATATTAGCTTTTAGGAACCAAGCTATCTTCCAGATCTATAGCTGCTGATTATCAAAGAACACTTTGGCCTTGAATCCTCAGCATATTAAATGTTCCCTAGTTATAATTCCCCCTTGCAGAACCGATGAAGATGTCGCGAAGAACTGGTGTGGAAAGTAGTATCATCAGAACAAATGCAACAAAGCTACAGAAACTGGGAGAATGAATACAGGAGGCAATGTGGAAGGTGATGCAGACAAAATAGCTGTATGACCCAGCAGGTTTGACTGGCACATACTTGCTGACCTATCCCCTAAGGCAGCAATAGTGAATAGGGAAAGGGATGAGTGGAGTCAATGATGGGATAGGCGAGCACAGGAGCAGTGGCAAATGGGATGAAACTTTGAATTCCGGACAAGAGGAGGAAGCAGCAAAGCAGTCATCAAATGACTGGAAAAGGAGATGATATATGAAGTCTGAGTTGGACTTACACAAGGACTGTTCCACATATCTCACAAAGACAAGCATAGCTTGGACCCATGTGAGATGGGTATTAAGTAAAGGACTTGCCAGAAACAGCATTGCAACTTGAGATAAGGCAATGGGATCTGCAACATTGCAATGACTGGTGATTTCCATGAATCTCATTTGAATGAGTGTTTTAATTTCAGGTAGCTTCAATTAAACAAAAAAAAGTCTGCACAATCTGCATTGCAATTCTTCCATCCAATTGTTAATTAAAATGCTAATAAAAAAAGATGAAGTTAACACCAAAGGACAGCAAGCAATTAGGAAAGAAAATAATCTCTTAAATTTTAATTCAAACTGGTTGCAATACAAGAGGATGGGTGTCTTGGTGTAATTATGCAAGGTTCTGATGAACCTACATATGGAATCCTGAATATAATATTGGTCTATTTACCCAAGGAAATATATACTTGACTTGGAAGGGGTGCAATACAAGTTCACTAGAATCTCTGAAATATGAAAGAATTATATTTGTCCCTTTTCAGCCTCTGTCGCTGTTTCCACCCTTCCGTACCTGACCCAATCTACCATTCAACTCCTGCTATCACTTTGTAGTTCTTCCCCCACTCCCTCTCCATCACCTCTTAATCTCCCCTCCACTCTTTCAGTTCAGTCTCGACCAGAAATGTATAGTGTCTATTTCCTGCCACTGATGCTGTTTGCAATGCTGAGTTCCTCGAGCAGCTTGCCTTTTGCCACAGATTCCAGCATCTGTAGTCTCTTGTGTTATCAAAACTTAATGGCTTGAAAGAGTAGATCTCAGTATCTCTGGCTTGAGAATACTGGATTCTTGCATCTGGTATCTAGAGTACTGGATTCTTGCATCTGGTATCTAGAGTGTAACACACTAGTTTTTAATACTGGGTTGTCGAGAAATATCTTCATTCAGAAGATTCTGTACTCCAGAATTTAGTTTTAGTTTAGCTTATTGAATTGAATTGAATTTCCTTTATTGTCATTCAGACCTTACGGTCTGAACGAAATTTTGTGCCTGCAGTCATACATACAATGATACAATAATAACAACAATAAACACAAATTAACTTCCACCACAGTGAGTCCTCCAAACACCTCCTCACTGTGGTGGAGGCAAAAATCTTAGGGTTGCAGTCTCTCCCTCTGCTTCCTCTGCGCTGAGGCGATTCCCCACCGGGCGATGGTACAAACAGTCCCGCAGCTCACCGAACCCCGCGAACGGGCCGGTTCAAACACTGCGGCCCGGGGTGGTCGAAGCCGCCGCACCGCCAGTCCAGCACACGCAGCCGCCGGCCCGCGGCTGAACCCAGGACTCTGGACACCGCCGCCAGAACGTCGTCCCAGCCACCGGAGTACCGTCCCAGCCCCCGGACCGGATCGCCCTCACGTGAGTACCGTTCCACCCTCGGGCTGGGCCACTCCAGCGGGAGTGCCGTTCCTCCCTCGGGCTGGGCCACTCCAGCGGGAGTGCCGTTCCTCCCTCGGGCTGGGCCAATCCGACGGGTTTAGACACACAGCATGGAAATGTGTAAGAAGGCACTGCAGAAGCTAGCTTACACCAAAGATAGACACAAAATGCTGGGGTAAATTTTCGCCTCACCAAATCTGCATCCACCAACGATCATCCATATACTAATTCTATCCTACACACCAGGGACAATTTACAGGGGCCATTTGATCTCGAAACCTGCACGTCTTTGGAATGTGAGAGGAAATCAGAGCACCCAGAGGAAACCCTCATGGTTATAATGGAAAATGTACAAACTCCATACAGACAGCACCTGTAGTCATGATCAAACCCAGGTCTGGAGCGCTGTGATGCAGCCACTCTACTGCTGCGGCACTGTGCTGCCCAGAGGACACTCAAGAATGAAGACTATTCAAATTGAGATAAAGAGATTTTTGGGCAGAGCAAGTTCAAAGCAGATATTTCACAGAATTGGAGGCAGAAAATTAGCCATGTACTTACACAATGATGCAGCAAGCTTGAGGAGCTATGTAGTTTACACATGCTCCTTGGTGTTACTAGAAAATACAAGTTAATCATAAATACAACAAAATATAAAATAATCCACCACATCCCAATTCCTCTCAATTTCACCCAACCACTCTCTACCGTATATCAATCCTTGAAAAACCTTGAGCTGAGTTGACACTTTTCAGTATATAATATAAAAAGCAATTTGTTGTGTTACAAAGGCTGGACAGTTAAACTCATGCAGTATGGAAACAGGCCCTTCGGCCCAACTCCTCCATGCTGACCAAGATGCCTACGTTTAGCCCATAACCCTCTAAACTGTTCCTATCCACATACTTGTCCAACTGTTTTTTGAATGCTATTATATTCCCTGTCTCAGCTACCTCCTCTGGCAGCTCGTTCCATATACTCACCACCCTCTGAGTGAAGTTAGCAGAACTTGAGCCTCAAAAATCGTCATAAATTTCACATCATGACGTATCATAACTGAAATGAACACAACACCAAATTGCAGAATGAAACGTTGCAGAGAAAAAAAAACTTGAGATGAATAGAAATTATTTAACGTGAAATGGCTATGATCTACTATAATGGGCAGCATCCATGTGATGGAGGTGAAGAGACAACAGACCTTAGATGTGCAATATGGTTTAAGTAGAATCGTTTGCCAAAAACACTGGTGATGGATGATCTGTGTATCCTCATTGAGCTTTCCTTTGTCCGAAGAATTTCAAATGACTACCCAAAGGCATGAAATGATTGCAGGAAAGAGATACAACTATTTCATTTATTTTTGAAATATTGCTGCCCGATATAGTTTCAGTCACTGGTTTTAAAATTATACTTTGAAAAGAAGAATTTATAATGGCCTTAAAAGGGTATTTGATGTTTGAAGAATAACACATTAATACACTTTTATAAATAAATAGAATATTTAGAATATAATTCTTAATATGTAAAAATATATCTACACAGATTATATGTATCTTTTTACTTGGACAAAATACACACAAACAAGGGTGAATTAGTGATGTTAAGGATGAGAGGATTAAAATGTCTCATGGCATAGAAAAAGTGATCATAAGATCATAAATGGAGCAGAATTAGGCCATTCAGCCCATCAAATATTCTCTGCCATTCAATCATGGCTGATCTATCACTCCCTCCTAACCCTTCTCCCCATAACGTCTGACTCCCTTACTAGTTCAAAGTTACTTTATTGTCAATTCAATTATGCAACAGTAGTTACATAGAGGATCAAAATTACGTGTCCCCATACTCCAAATGTGCAAGTAATATTAAAAACACAGACAGACAACATACCAATAAAAATAGACAATAGACATACATTATTTAAAATATTAAAATATTCACAGTATGCCAAAATGTAGCAAAAACTTTGAGGTATTTTAAAAAGGGTGCACCAATGAAAGGTGCAATATAGAAAAAGTGCAAACTTCGTACTGGAGACATGGAGCCAAAGTTATTTTCACAGTTTGTTGTCTTTGTTTGGGTACTATTCATGGCATTTTCTTAAGTGTGTTGAGTAGCCTGATGGCCTGAGAGAAAAAGCTGTTTTTGAATCTGGTGGTTTTGCCCCGCATGCTGCGGTAGCGCTTACCGGAAGGTAGGAGGGTGAACAGTTTGTGTGCTGGGTGGGTGATGTCTTTGATGATATTGCTTGCTCTCTTGAGACAGCGAGATGGGTATAGGTCCTGGATTGCTGGTTGGGGTGATCTGGTGATCTTCTCCGCTGTCCTCACCACTCTCTGTAGGGGCTTCTGGCATTGATATACTAATCAATATACAGTAGTTGTGAAAAAGAGAGGGAATCTACTAAAGAAGAGGATTCCACTGCCAGACCTGCTAACAAGTGAGCCCAGGAACTAAATTGGGAAATTATAGGTTGAATAGGAGGGGGGTAAATCAGGTGGAAAGCAGTGATTCTCATGAAAGACACAACTCAGAGAGAGTTGTCCGCCCATCCAGAGGTACAGCAGACATGATATTCAAAGCACTCCAACTCCAGGAAAAATGCCATGAACTAAGGCAGCCTTTGTACATGACCTAAATAGACCTGACAAAGCCTTTTGACTTGGTAGACCGCCAGGCTCTTTGGAGCATACTATCAGGTACGGTTGCCACGACAAGTACATCAGAATATTGAGGCTTCTACATGATGGTACAGTGCATTCAGAAGGTATTCAGTTACAGCCTTATTCTAAAATTGATTAAACTAGTCTTTTTTTTAAATCATCAATCTACACGCAATACCTCATAATATAAAAGCAAAAACAGGTGTTTAGAAATGTTTGCAAAGTAATTAAAAATTAATAACTGAAATATCACATTTACATAAGTATTCAGACCCTTTACCCAGTACTTTGTTAAGGCACCTTTGGCAACGATTATGGCCTCAAGTCTTCTTGGGTGAACGCTACAAGCTTGGCACACCTGTATTTGGGTAATTTCTCCCATTCCTCTCTGCAGATCCTCTTAACCTCTTCACCTCCCTGATCAAGGCCCTTCTCCCACGATTGCTGTTTGGCCAGGTGACCAGCTCTATGAAGAGTCCTGGTGGTTCCAAAGTTCTTCCATCTAAGAATGACGGAGGCCATTGTGCTCTTCAGGATCTGCAATGTTGCAGAAATTGTTTAATAACCTTCCCCAGTTTTGTGTCTTGACACAATCCTGTCTCGGAGGTCTACGGACAATTCCTTTGCCTTTGTGGCTTGTTTTTTGCTCTGATATGCAATGTCAACTGTGGGACCTTATATAGACAGGTGTGTGCCTTTCCAAATCATGTCCAATCAATATAATTTACCACTGGTGGACTCCAATCAAGTTGTAGAAACATCTCAAGGATAATCAATGGAACCAGGATGAACCTAAGCTCAATTTTGAGTGTCATGGCAAAGGGTCTGAATATAAACATAAATGTGATATTTCAGTTATTGTGATATTTCTTGTTAATTACCTTGCAAAAATGTCTAAACCTCTTTTCACTTTTTCACCCTGGTTTATTGTGTGTAGATTGATGATAAAAAAAAAAAGAATTTAATCAATTTTAAAACAAGACTGTAAACTAACAAAATGTGGGATAAATGAAAGGGTCTGAATACTTTCTGAATCCACTATATGTCGGTCACAGTGCTCAGCAACTGTGGCTCTGAGTCTGAGCCCTTCATTGTGGAAACGGGGGATAAACAGGGATGCATCATCGCATCCACCTTGTTTGTCATCTTCATTGCTGCCATACTTCACCTCATTGGTGAAGAGCTACCGTAGGGGATCCCAATCCTCTACAGAACTAACGGTGGGCTCTTCAACCTTAATAGGTTGAAGGCCAAGTGCAAAGTCAGTAACACCGCCATTATGGAGCTTCAGTACATGGAGAACTGCACCATTGCAACACACTCAGCAGAAGACCTCCAGGGCATCCTGAATGCCTTTGCCAAGGCAAACAGAGCCATGGGCCTAGCCTTAAACATCAAGAAGACCCAGGTCCTACATCAACCTCCACCCAACCAGCCGTCTACCCAGCCCACAATAAAAGTGGACGATACCACTCTTGAAAACGTTGACCATTTCCACTACCTTGGCAGCATTCTTTCCTTAAAAACTGACATCGACTCTGAGGTCAAGCATCGCCTGAGTTGTGTCAGTGGAGCCTACACCAGACTCAGGAAAAGCGTCTTTGAAGACACGAGACCTAAAGTCTAAAACAAAACTGCTGGTCTACAGAGCCGTTGTCCTCCCCACCCTGTTGAATGGAGCCGAGTCATGGACCACCTACAGCAGGCACCTGAGAGCCCTGGAACAATACCATCAAAGATCCTTACAAAAGATTCTGAGGATCAGCTGGGAGAACAAACGCACCAACATCAGCGTTTTGGAGGAAGCCAACACGACCAGCATCACCACCACAATAATGCAGCACCAACTTCGATGGACTGGCCATGTCATCCACATGTCCAACACATGTCTCCATAAACAAATCCTGTACTCTCACCTGAAGGAAGGTCGGCGAGCCCCCAGCGGTCCAAAGAAACGCTTCAAGGACAACATCAAGAACAGCCTGAAGAAATTCCACATCACATCGTGTAACTGGGAGCACATTGCACTGGACCAGGTGCTCCTTGAAATTCGTGAAGGAAGGAGCTTCATGTCATGAAACAGAAATACGCCGTGTCGCAGAGACAAAGCGACAGCACAGTAAGGAGATAGAGAGAAGGGGGCTCGACGACTACCAACCACCGCCAGTCTCCACTGCCCTCGTTGCACCAGAAAGCTTGAACCTCATGGTCTAGAGTGAAATGACAGACTGATTGGGAAAGGTATATGAAGATGTCAGGAAGAGAAGAAGGAAAGACATCTCATAAGCATACATGACTTTAATCATCCTTTGTTTCTTATAGAAACATAGAAAATAGGTGCAGGAATGACAATTAAATACACTCCGGTAGGCGGCGCGACTCTCGTCAGCAGCGGCCTCTGCAGCCCGTCCGCATTTTTATTATTTTTTGTCTATGTTTCTATGTAGTTTTTGTTATTTTTTGTTGGGGTGTGTGTGTGTGGGGGGGTGGGGGTGGGGTGGGAGGGAGGGGGGGTAACTTTTAAATCTCTCCCTGCACGGGAGACCCGACCTTTTCTTGTCGGGTCTCCGTTGTCGTTGGGGCTGCAACGAGGAGCGGCCTCCAACAGGAGAAGACCGGGGGCTCTGGTGCCGACGACTCACCGTCACCGTCGCGGAGTTGGCCGAGTCCGGAGCGGGTGGAGCGGTGGTGGAGCGCTGCTGCTGCTGTGGCCCGACCTCCGGAGAATCGGAGGCTGCAATTGCGGGTCTGGCGGACGGCGGCACCGGGAGCCTGCGGGTCCCTGGAGGGAGACCGCTTTTCAGGGCTCTCGCAACGGCGACTTCTCCCGCCCGAGTTGCGGGGTCGAAGAGCTCCTGGAGCGGGGCCTACAGCACCGCCCCGCGCGGCTTGGAATGGCCGCGGGACTCTGCGAGCGCACGCCGGGGGCTCTAACACCAAGACCCGGTATGCGACCTTGCACCACCCGGCGTGGCTTTAATGGCTGCGGGACAATCGCCATCGCCAGCCGGGGGCTTTGACTTTGACTCTGACATCAGGGGAGGAGAATGCAGTGGAGAGATAAGTTTTTTTGGCCTTCCATCACAGCAATGTGATGGATGTTTATGTAAATTATGTTGTGTCTTGGGTCTATTGTTGCAGAAACGGCCATACATTAGATTGAATCTTGAATCTTGAATCTTGAGGAGTAGGCCATTCGGCCCTTCGAGCCTGCATCGCCAATCAATATGATCATGGCCGATCATCCAACTCAGTATCCTGTACCTGCCTTCTCTCCTTAACCCCTGATCCCTTTAGCCACAAGGGCCATGATTTGCCATGGCACATCTAACTCTTTTTTAACATGGATAGAGAGGAAAATATAAAACTAGAAATGCAACATTAATTGCAGAATAGGCTCCAAAAAGGTCATCTTCAAATTATTTCTGTGTGATCAGAAATATCAAGCGTATTTCTCTGAGACAAAGACAGAAATGCTGTATATCATCATCAGGTGAGAATGCAGCTGCAAAAAAAGAGAAATGGTGTCAATGTGTTAAGTCAATGACCTTTCATTAATGAGTTTCACTTCAACAACACGGGCCTCTAAGGTTTTGAGCTCTCACCTTCCTGTAATTAGTCACGGAAATAATGTACTATTGGTGTCCATCCCGAGAGATATCACACCTTCCTGACATTCAATTATGCTGTGTTGCAGCCCAATTCATAAAATCTCAGTATTCTCTCAAACTAACTGATATTGCAATGAATTTAATCCTGAGTTGATTTACAAACCCCATAACCAGAGGTTGAGGGGAGACCTGATAGAAGTATGTAAACTTATAAAAGGCATAGCATCGGCTGGATAGGCAGTCAGAACCTTTATCCAGTGGAAATGTCAAAAACGAGAGAAATCTTTTCCCCAAGATAATTCAATTTCATTTCCATAACATTTGCTATTTCTTCTCAATATCAGTTCCTCCAGTGCTGATGTAGGTATCTTTCCAATCACAGAATCAAATGCTGCGGTAATGTTCTTGTTAGCATTTCCTAAATAGGCTAAAAACACTCCCAATATCCACGACCCATGTGCTGAGATACAGAATCACGACTGGAATACCTGTTGACTCATCATTATTTATGGGCTCACCTTCCAGTTTAAACAAAGAAACATAGAAACATAGAAAATAGGTGCAGGAGGAGGCCGTTTGGCCCTTCGAGCCAGCACCGCCATTCATTGTGATCATGGCTGATCATCCATAATCAGTAACCTGTGCCTACATTCTCTCCATACTCCTTGATTCCACTAGCACCAAGAGCTCTATCTCCCTCTCTTTTAAATTAATCCTGTGAATTGGCCTCTACTGCCTTATGTGGCAGAGAATTCCACAAATTCACAACTGTCGGGGTGAAAATGCTTTTTCTTATCTCAGTTTGAAATGGCCTCCCCTTTATTCGTAGACTGTGGCCCCTGGTTCTGCACTCCCCCAACATTGGGAACATTTTCCTGCATCTAGCTTGTCCAGTCCTTTTATAATTTTATATGATTCTATAAGATATCCCCTCATCCTTCTAAACTCCAGTGAATCCAAGCCCAGTCTCAGGGGTTGGACAGGCTAGATGCAGGAAGATTGTTCCCGATGTTAGGGAAGTCCAGGACAAGGGGTCACAGCTTAAGGATAAAGGGGAAATCCTTTAAAACCGAGATGAGAAGAACTTTTTTCACACAGAGAGTGGTGAATCTCTGGAATTCTCTGCAACAGAGGGTAGTTGAGGCCAGTTCATTGGCTATATTTAAGAGGGAGTTAGATGTGGCCCTTGTGGCTAAGGGGATCAGGGGGTATGGAGAGAAGGCAGGTACGGGATACTGAGTTGGATGATCAGCCATGATCATATTGAATGGCGGTGCAGGCTCGAAGGGCCGAATGGCCTACTCCTGCACCTAATTTCTATGTTTCTATGTTTCTATGTCTTACCAACCTTTCCTCATATGACAGTCCTGCCATTCCGGGGATTAACCACATGAACCTACGCTGCACTCCCACAATAGCAAGGATGTCCTTCCTCAAATTAGGAGACCAAAACTGCACACAATACTCCAGATGTGGTCTCACCAGGGCCCTGTACAACTGCAGTAGGATCTCTTTACTCCTATACTCAAATCCTCTCGTTATGAAGGCCAACATGCCATTAGCTTTCTTCACTGCCTGTTGTACCTGCATGTTTACTTTCAGTGACTGGTGTACAAGGACACCCAGGTCTCGTTGCACTTCCCATTTTCCTAATCTGACACCATTCAGATAATAAATTGTCTCCTTGTTCTTGCCGCCAGAGTGGATAACCTCACATTTATCTACATTATACTGCATCTGCTACGCATCTGCCCACTCACTCAACATGTCCAAGTCACCCTGCAACCTCCTAGCATCCTCTTTCCAGTTCACACTGCCACCCAGCGTTGTCTTACATTTAATTCCATCATCTAAATCATTAATATATATTGTAAATAGTTGTGGCCCCAGCACCGAGCCTTGCGGCACTCCACTCGCCAATGCCTGCCATTCTGACAGGGACCCGTTTAATCCTACTCGGTGTTCCTTGTCTGCCAACCAATTCTCTATCCATGTTAATCCCCTACCCCCAATACTATGTGCTCTAATTTTGCACACTAATCTTCTGTGTGGGAACTTATCAAAGGCTTTCTGAAAGTCCAGATACACTACATCCACTGCCACTCCTTAATCCATTTTACCTGTCACATCCTCAAAAAAATCCAGAAGATTAGTCAAGCAGGATTTCCCCTTCATACTGACTTGGACCAAACCTTTTACTGCTATCCAAATAGAAACATAGAAACATAGAAAATATGTGCAGGAGTAGGCCATTCAGCCTTTCGAGCCTGCACCGCCATTAAATATGATCATGGCTGATCATCCAACTCAGTATCCTGTACCTGCCTTCTCTTCATACCCCCTGATCCCTTTAGCCACAAGGGCCACATCTAACTCCCTCTTAAATAATGCCAATGGACTGGCCTCAACTACCTTCTGTGGCAGAGAATTCCAGAGATTCACCGCTCTCTGTGTGTAAACAATGTTTTTCTCATTTTGGTCCTAAAAGATTTCCCCCTTTTCCTTAAACTGTGAGCCCTTGTTCTGGACTTCCCCAACATCGGGAACAATCTTCCTGCATCCAGCCTGTCAAACCCCTTAAGAATTTTGTAAGTTTCTATAAGATCCCTCCTCAATCTTCTAAATTCTAGCGAGTACAAGCCGAGCCTATCCAGTCTTTCTTCATATGAAAGTCCTGACATCCCAGGAATCAGTCTGGTGAACCTTCTCTCTACTCCCTCTATGGCAAGAATGTCTTTCCTCAGATTAGGAGATCAAAACTGTACGCAATACTCCAGGTGTGGTCTCACCAAGACCCTGTACAACTGCAGTAGAACTTCCCTGCTCCTATACTCAAATCCTTTTGCTATGAATGCTAACATACCATTCGCTTTCTTCACTGCCTGCTGCACCTGCATGCCTACTTTCAATGTCTGGTGTACCATGACACCCAGGACTCGTTGCATCTCCCCTTTTCCTAATCGGCCACCATTCAGATAATAGTCTACTCTCCTGTTTTTGCCACCAAAGTGGATAACTTCACATTTATCCACATTATACTGCATTTGCCATGCATTTGCCCACTCACCCAACCTATCCAAGTCACCTTGCAGCCTCCTAGTATCCTCCTCATAGCTAACACTGCCCCCGAGCTTTGTGTCATCCGCAAACTTGGAGATGTTGCATTCAATTCCCTCGTCAAAATCATTAATATATATCGTAAATAGCTGGGGTCCCAACACTGATCCTTGCGGTACCCCACTAGTCACTGCCTGCCATTGTGAAAAGGACCCGTTTACTCCTACTCATTGCTTCCTGTCTGCCAGCCAGTTCTCTATCCACATCAATACTGAACCCCCAATACCATGTGCTTTAAGTTTGTATACTAATCTCTTATGTGGGACCATGTCGAAAGCCTTCTGAAAGTCCAGATATAACACATCCACTGGTTCTCCATTATCCACTCTACTAGTTACATCCTCGAAAAATTCTATAAGCTTCGTCAGACATGATTTACCTTTCGTAAATCCATGCTGACTTTGTCCAATGATTTCGCCACTTTCCAAATGTGCTGCTATCCCATCTTTAATAACTGACTCTAGCAGTTTCCCCACTACCGATGTTAGACTAACTGGTCTGTAATTCCCTGTTTTCTTTCTCCCTCCCTTTTTAAAAAGTGGGGTTACTTACATTAGCTACGCTCCAATCCTCAGGAACTACTCCAGAATTTAAAGAGTTTTGAAAAATTATCACTAATACATCCACTATTTCTGGGGCTACTTCCTTAAGTACTCTGGGATGCAGCCTATCTGGCCCTGGGGATTTATCGGCCTTTAATCCATTCAATTTACCTAACACCACTTCCCGGCCAACCTGGATTTCACTCAGTTCCTCCATCTCATTTGACCCCCGGTCCCCTGCTATTTCCGGAAGATTATTTATGTCTTCCTTAGTGAAGACAGAACCAAAGTTCTTTAATAATTGGCTCCAGCAGCTTCCCCACCACCAATGTCAGGCTAACTGGTCCATAATTCCCCGTTTTCTCTCTCGCTCCTTTCTTGAAAAGTGGGATAACATTAGCTACCCTTCAATCCACAGGAACTGATCCTGAATCTATAAAACATTGGAAAATTGGTACCGATGTGTCCACAATTTCTAGAGCCACCTCCTTGAGTACCCTGGAATGCAAACCAACAGGCCCTGGGGATTTATCAGCCTCAGTCCCATCAGTCTACCCAATACTATTTCTCGCCTAGTGCAAATTTCTTTCATATCCTCTGTCTCCCTAGATCCTCTGCCCTCTAGTACATCTGGGAGATTGTTTGTGTCTTCCTTTATTAAGACAGAACCAAAGTACCTGTTCAACTCTTCTGCCATTTCTTTTGTCTTCATACCATTCCCTCTTCACCAGTGCAAGATAACCAAACAATATACATCAATGATCTGGATGAAGGTGTGGTAAATTGGATTAGTAAGTATGCAGATGATACCAAGATAGGGGGTGTTGTGGATAATGAAGAGGATTTCCAAAGTCTACAGAGTGATTTAGGCCATTTGGAAGAATGGGCTGAAAGATGGCAGATGGAGTTTAATGCTGATAAATGTGAGGTGCTACACCTTGGCAGGACAAATCAAAATAGGACGTACATGGTAAATGGTAGGGAATTGAAGAATACAGTTGAACAGAGGGATCTGGGAATAAACATGCATAGTTCCTTGAAGGTGGAATCTCATATAGATAGGGTGGTAAAGAAAGCTGTTGGTATGCTAGCCTTTATAAATCAGAGCATTGAGTATAGAAGCTGGGACGTAATGTTAAAATTGTACAAGGCATTGGTGAGACCAAATCTGGAGTATGGTGTACAATTTTGGTCGCCCAATTATAGGAAGGGTGTCAACAAAATAGAGAGAGTACACAGGAGATTTACTAGAATGTTGTCTGGGTTTCAACAACTAAGTTACAGAGAAAGGTTGAATAAGTTAGGTCTTTATTCTCTGAAGCGCAGAAGGTTAAGGGGGGACTTGATAGAGGTCTTTAAAATGATGAGATGGATAGACAGAGTTGATGTGGACAAGCTTTTCCCTTTGAGAATAGGGAAGATTCAAACAAGAGGACATGACTTCAGAATTAAGGGACGGAAGTTTAGGGGTAACATGAGGGGGAACTTCTTTACTCAGAGAGTGGTAGTGGTGTGGAATGAGCTTTCAGTGGAAGTGGTGGAGGCAGGTTCGTTGGTATCATTTAAAAATAAATTGGATAGGCATATGGATGAGAAGGGAATGGAGGGTTATGGTATGAGTGCAGGCAGGTGGGACTAAGGGAAAAAAGTTGTTCGGCACGGACTTGTAGGGCCAAGATGCCCTGTTTCCGTGCTGTAATTGTTATATGGTTATATATGGTTATACACTGATCTTTCAACTTCCCCCGTCACCAATTGGAGACAAATTTGTATTCAGGAGATGAGTTGGGTTTTAGGGGAAGTAGAGAAGGTTGAAGAAACAGTAGAAGCCACCTATTATCAAGAGGTGTATTGTGGGGGGACTTCAGTTAAGTTTGGTTTTGCGGTACAGTGTGAAAACAGGCCCTTCGGCCCACCGAGTCCATGCCTACCATCGATCACCCGTACACCAGTTCTATGTTATTCCACTTCCACATCCTACGCACTAGGGTCAACTTACTAAAACCATTTACCCGACTAACCTGCATGTCTTTGGATTGTGAGAGGAAAATGGATCACCTGGAGAAAACCCACATCATCATGGAGAGAATGTGCAAACTCCGCACAGACAGCACTCAGAGTCAGGATCGAACCTGAGTCGCAGTAGCTGTGGGGCTGCAGCTTTACGGCTGCACTGCTGTGCCACCCCTGTGCCGTCGGGAAGAAAAATGTTGGGGGACGGACATGTACTCAGTAGTTGGGCTGGGACCATGGTAGTTGCTCTCAGAATACTGAGCAACGCCTAGAATTTGATCTTAATGTATGAAAATATCCAGGACTCTGAGAAGTTAGGACCAATTCTGCATCAAATCAGACAAAACTTTTGGTCCTCAGAAATACTTTTGCACCTTCGGCATTGTGTCTAATCAACCTAGCCACATGGTTTTAATTCAATTTTCTGATTTCAACCGTGATAACCAAGGCTTCAGCTTCCAAAGCACCACACACTGGGATTTCCTCACCGATGGTCCCTTATTTACTTTCATCCTTTAAACGTTGCTGCTTTCACCTGTCACATTGTCACCTGCTCTAATATCCAGTTGTCCCTCTGGGGCTTCCAGCTGCAGAAGAATTTGTGGATTTCAGACTTTTTCCAACACTTACAAGGATGTTGCCAGGATTAAAGGGTCTGAGCTATAGGGAGAGGTTGAGCAGACTACGTCTATATTCCCTAGAGCGCAGGCAGATGAGGGGTGATCAGATAGAGGTGTATAAAATCATGAGAGGAATAGATCGGGTAGACGCACAGAGTCTCTTGCCCAGAGCAGGGGAATCGAGAACCAGAGGACATAGGTTTAAGGCGAAAGGGGAAAGATTTTATAGGAATCTAAGAGGTAACTTTTTCACGCAAAGGGTGGTGGGAATAAGGTGGTAGAGGAGGTAGTTGAGTCAGAGACTATTGCAACGTTTAGAAGCAATTAGACGTACAAGGATGGGACAGGTTTAGAGGGATATGTGCCAAACACAGGCAAGTGAGACTTGTGTAGATGGAACATGTTGGTCGGTGTGGGCAAGTTGGGTCGAAGGTCCTGTTTTCACACTGTATCACTCAATGGCTCTATAACTGGTGTCTGAAGCCTGTTGGTTGCAGAGCTAGCTAAATGTGAAAAGTTCCCAGGTGTGGCTCTCTGACAGCACGTACAAACGTGGCAGTTAACCATTATGATCTCAGGAAATGAATCAACAAAATTTCAAGTGAGTCAAGAGTCATGAGTATTTAATTGTCATATGCATTAGGCCGAGAACAATGACATTTTTACATGCTGCAACTTTACAGGTACATGAACACAACAATGCAACATATACCACAAACAATAATGCAACAATGTTTTAATATACTCGTTAATCAGAACATAATAATGCAAACCAGAGTATATCTTCCTGTATATGGCGTACACAGCCTAAAGTTGAAGGTCAACTTGTTCTATTTGATCTATTTGTTTGTGCACGTTGGGTTAATTGCATTGGTCGAAACAGGGTGGACCGCGTGAAGGTTGCAATCTCCCGCCCCACCAGAGTATATAATATTACCTTATAAAGAGTCCATTGTAGTTTGGTGAAGAGGCCGGGTTGTGGTTCGGGTGGCACAGTGTTGACGAGTGATGGGAAGAAGATTTTCTTGGACCTGGAGGCAATGATTGGCTCTTGTACGTTCTTCCCAACAGTAGCAGAGATTTGAGAGAATGGCTGGGCCAGTGTGGGTCTTTGATGATATTAGCTGCATTCATTAAGCAGCACTTCCTGGAGATCACTTTGATGGTGTGGGGTGGTCAATGCAGGCAATGCCACCACTTTCTACAGCCGTCTTCATTCATTGGCATTCAAGTTGCTGAACCAATCTGTGTTGCAACCAATTGTTATCCTCTATAGCGTATACCTGTAGAAGTTCAGTAGTGTTCAATGACATCGCAATTTTCACCACCCTCTGCAAGGCCTTCTGGTCGGAGACAGAGCAGTTCCCATACCATACTGTGATGCAGTTGGTAAGGATGCTCTCGATGGTGCAGCGGTAGAAGTTCATCAGGATCTGAGGAGACAGATGGACCTTCTTCAGTCTCCTCAGGAAGAAGAGACGCTGGTGAGCCTTCTTGATCAGAGTTGAGGTATTGTGGGTCCAAGAGAGGTCATCGGAGATGTTAACACCCAGGAACCTGAAGCTAGAAACACGTTCCACCTCCGTCCCGATAATGTGGATGGGGGTGTGCGTGCCGCCCCTGGACTTCCTGAAGTCTACAATGAGCTCCTTGGTCTTCTTGGAGTTAAGGGCCAGGTTGTTGTCAGCGCACCATGCTGCTAAGTGCTGGACCTCTTCCCTGTAGGCCGACTCATTGTTGTTGCTGATGAGGCCAATCACCGTTGTATCATCTGCATACTTGATGATGGTGTTAGTACCATGTACAGGTGTGCAGTCATAGGTGAAGAGGGAGTAGAGGAGGGGGCTCAGCACACAGCCCTGTGGAACGCCGGTGTTCAGGGTGAGGGTTGAAGAGGTGTGCTTGTCTAACCTAACAGACTGGGGTCTGTTGGTTAGAAAGTCCAGTAACCAGTTGCAGAGGGAGGGGTCGATGCCCAGGTCACCGAGTTTGGTGATCAGTTTAGATGGTATAATGGTGTTGAATGCTGAGCTGTAATCGATGAACAGCATTCTTACGTAAGTGTCTCTGTTGTCGAGGTGGGAGAGGGCGGAGTGAAGTGCCGTTGAGATGGCATCCTCCGTACTCCTGTCCTTGCGGTAGGCAAACTGATAGGGATCCAGTGTGGGGGGTAGGCAGCTTTTGAGGTGTGCCAGGACCAGCCTCTCGAAGCACTTGGTGATGATGGGAGCAAGTGCAACTGGGCGGATGTCGTTGAGGCTTGCCGCAGTGGAGTGTTTTGGCACTGGCACGATGGAGGTGGTTTTATGACATGTGGGGACAACTGCTTGGGCAAGTGACAGGTTGAAGATGTCAGTCCAGACGTCTGTCAGCTGCGCAGCACAGGCCCTGAGCACGCGCCCGGGGATGACGTCAGGGCCAGCAGCCTTACGTGCATTAGTCCTACTCAATGCCACGTATACGTCGTAGGGGGCGAGTGTGAGGGGTTGGTGATCGGCAGGTAGCACAGCCTTGATGGCTGTCTCTAGATTGTCTCTGTCGAAGCGGCCATAGAAGTGATTAAGCTCCTCAAGGAAGGAGGCGTCGCTGGATGTGGGGGTGATGTTGGAGGGTCTGTAGTCCGTGATGGCCTGGATGCCTTGCCACATGCGTCGGGGGTCAGAGTTGTTATTGAAGTGCTCCTCAATCCTGAGCTTATGGCAGTGCTTGGCCTTCCTGATGCCCCTCTTCAGGATGAGCACCACTCAATCAGATTATTGATCTCCCTCCTGTAGTTGGATTCATCATTATGTATTATTCATCCAACAGCAGTGGTATTGTTAGTATTAAGTGACGATACCACTGTTGGCGTTGGAGTTGTGTCTGGTGATATGGTTATTGGTATGAAGAGAGGAGAGCAGGAAATTGAGCACACTGCCTCGAGGTGCTGATATTCAGTGAGCAGGAAGCGTTGTTGCCACTTTGTACTGATTGAGGTCTGCCGATTAGGAAGTTGAGAATATATTTGCGTGGGGATGAACAGAGACCCAGTTCCCTGAATTTAATAACACATTTAAAGCTGACCTCTAATCAATGAACAACAGCCTGATGTATGTTCTCTTATTTTCCAAGTGGTCTGGTGCAGAGCAGAGAGTCAGCGATATCACACAGTAATGATGGTAGGTAAATTGGTGTGGTTCGAGATCCTTACCAAGGCAGGAGTTGAAATGCATCATAACCAGTCACATTTAATGTAGACTGTACACATCAATTTAACCCCAGAAATTCCAGCAGATGAAAGGGTGCAGGAGGTGTCAATTGCTTGGATTACATTGCTTGCGGATGGTTGAACAGTAGGAGTGCTTCCCAAACATGCTTTATAAATGCTGTGGGTAAGCAGGCCCCCCTCCCGCAGCACCTGTGACTCCAACAACATTGATCTTCAATTCCCATACACATTCCTCACTTGCTCCCCTGTACACTCCTAACATCTGTTCTCCAGCTACACTTAAACCTGCCAACCAGCTTGTAAACCTGCACTGCTGTCAGCCGGGAAAACGTTAAGTTAGGTCTTTATTCTCTGGAGCGCAGAAGGTTAAGGGGGGACCTGATAGAGGTCTTAAAAATGATGAGAGGGATAGACAGAGTTGATGTGGATAAGCTTTTCCCTTTGAGAATAGGGAAGATTCAAACAAGAGGACATGACTTCAGAATTAAGGGACAGAAGTTTAGGGGTAATATGAGGGGGAACTTCTTTACGCAGAGAGTGGTGGCGGTGTGGAATGAGCTCCCAGTGGAAGTGGTGGAGGCAGGTTCATTGGTATCATTTAAAAATAAATTGGATAGGCATATGGATGAGAAGGGAATGGAGGGTTATGGTACGAGTGCAGGCAGGTGGGACTAAGGGGAAAAAAAAATTGTTCGGCACGGACTTGTAGGGCCGAGATGGCCTGTTTCCGTGCTGTAATTGTTATGTGGTTATATGGTTATATGGTTAAGCTGGTCCTGCCATTACATTCCACAGGATCCGCAAGGATCTAACAGAGTGCTTTTCTAATCACCTGCTGTAATTTTCTCATCCAAAAAAAATCCCTTCCTGCTTTATCCTGGCCCCAAGTTATTATTACGTCCATTGTGTGCAGATATTATTGTTCGTCAGTGGATTAAACCATTTTAATCCCCATTAATTATGTCGACAAAATATATTTCTACATTTTTATGGAAAATTCATTCTTTATCTGGAAGTAGATTTATCGCTGCCTGAACCAATGTTAGATTTAGTGCCATCTGTGCCAGGGAAATCTCAGAGCGTATTAAATAAACCAATCATGCTTCAGATCCTGTCATAATTCAAAAGTTAATAAAATATGGACAGGAAACATCATTTTTGTGATGTGATTGTAGCATGCTAGTTATTCTTTCATTTAAGCCAGCTTTGTCAGTTCAGCTGTTAAATCTGTAAAGTCTCCTTGACATTTGCTTTTTCTCTGATTGATATATGCATGATTAATGTCAATTTCACATTCAGATTGGAAGCCACGGGATGTTTAGCATATAATAAGCATAATTGCTCGGCTCTCTATGTTGACATTCTCTGGACATGTTACTCCTTTACCAATCCTGCAATAAAATGGATTGCCAGCATTTATTTTTTACGTCTATAAAGAATCCTGGCTCCGTATGTACATTTCTTTGAGCTTGAATAGAAATGTCCAATGTCGACACCAGATTACTGTTGATTTACAGGAAAAGTTGATTTACATTCTCACGCTTTCTGCTTTTCTTCATGTTGTGAATGAGCTGAACAACGTGAAAAATTAACTGGAGGCAGATTTTAATCATTGTCGAATGTTTGGTTTTTTTGAAAGCTACCTGCAATTAAACCCTGGAGATTTAAAATCACATTATCTGCTTGCTAATTCCTCTTTCTTGAAATCTACGTGTTAAAAATTAGATCAACGTTTAGATATTAGCAGACAATCAGTCTGAAGAAGGGTGCCAACCCAAAAGGACACCTACAGGGATGCTGCCTGACTCTCTAAGTTACTCCAGCACTTTGTGTCATTATTTGGACAGACATTTATGCTAATTATGCACGAGCCATTTACACCAAAGATCCTATAGCAGAGGATCTTTGATTTACACATCTTAAGCCCCTGTCCCACTTTGACGACCTAATTGGCGACCTCTGCCAAGTTTGCCCTTGATTCATACTCGCAGCATGGTCGCCACGAGGTCGTAGGTCACTCTTCCTCATGCTCGTGAGTGGTCTCCGCGTACTCGTGGCCTCAAGTAGGTCGCGGCGCTTTTTCCAGCCTGATAAAAAATGTCCACTAGTTAAAAAAAGGTCGGCATGGAAAAAATTGATACTTTTTACTCGTAGATAGGTGGTGGGTAGGTTGTAGTAAGTCGTGATGGTAGTTGTAGATAGTCGTAGGTCGGTAACTGTCCCAAGAAAAAAAAAAAGAAAAAATTACATAATTTTATCATTTGATCATTTTCCACTCGTGGCTAGTTGTAGTTGGTCTTAGGTGTGAAAGGCTGACGTCGAGGGAGATCGTAGGAGGTCGTAGACATAGTCGTAGGAGGTCATAGGAGGTCTTTTACTTTGGCGAGTCAACACAACCTTGACATTTTTTCCAACTCGTCTAGGGTCTTCTAAACTCGTGGATTAGGTCGTCCAAGTGGGACAGGGGCTTAAGATGTGTAAACCAGACCCTATATATTGTGTTAACATTGAATATAGAACAGGACAATACAGAAACAGGCCTTTCAGTCCACAATGTCTGCACGAACATGATGGATTAATCTCCTCAGCCTGCACATGATCCATATCCCTCCAGAATGTGTTACCAGAATGCTGTGGACTTGAGAGTATTAGTTATAAAGAGATGTTAGACAAACTTGGGTTGTTTTCTCAGGAACATTGGAGGTTGATAGGAGACCCGATGCAAGTACATAAACATATAAGAGGCATAGATAGGGTAGACCAGTGCTTCTTAAATTGGTGAATGGTTCACCCAAGGATGAATGAAAATTATTTGGGGGTGATTGAAACTAGAGGGGTGAATGAAGGGTGAATGACTTAATTTATTCAGATATATATATATTTTTTTATATTACAGTCAGGCTGTAAGTGGGTGTTAAGTGGTGAATGGAGAGGGCTGGGTGGGAAAAGGCCCAGTCTTTGCAGACTGGAGTCAGGCTTTAAGTAGGTGTGAAGTGTTGGTTGGGGAGGTGGGGAGAGAGTACTAAGGTTAAGTTTGTGTTTAACGAACCTGCAATTGAACTCGTTCAGCTCATATAGGCTCGAATTTGCTGATTTATTTTTTTGCTTGCAAATTAAGACACTATGTCTTTGTTGAAGTACCTAGAGAAACCAGCTCTAGAGGAAGAGTGTGCAGAAAGAAGTAGTGCATTTCTGAAAGAAAGTGAAACAAACAGGACTCAAGAGGAGACATCACTGATGAAGGATGGCAAGGAAACTGAGGATAATAAATTTAAAAATACAGTTACGTATGTTACCGATGATGACGCTGTTAATGATACGGGTAAGGAAAAACGTAATCTCGAGGAAATACCAGGTCCAAAGTACCCTCTCCTCAAAACTCAAGAAAAGAAAGTGGAACGATGAATATATCAAGTATGGCTTTCTCCATCCCCAAGATGAACTAACAAGTCCAACTCACCTCAGCTCAGTGCTTGTTTTGCAGTGTAAGATATAGCAACCTGTGCCTGGCTTCTTCAAAATTACAGACTCATTTAAGAAGAAAACATAGCAATCATCAAAACAAGTCCATAAAGTTTTTCAAAAACACGTAAGGAATTGTGGAAGCAGCAGAATTTCTTCCAGTCGATGGTAAAGAATGACACAGCGACTAAAAAACCTCTTCTTCTTGCCTCTCTTCAAATAGCACATGTGCTCATGAAAGAAAAAAAGCCATACACAGAGGCTGAGAAAGTTGTCAAACTGTGTTTGAAAATCATTGCCAATCTACTACAAGGTGGAAGGCAAGCAGTGGATAAAGTAGTGCAAATTCCTTTGCCCAATGACACAATGAAACTTCGATCTACTATGGTTGCTGAAGATCTGAAGTATGAGCTGATGGCAAAACTGTTTGAAGCATAATTTTTCACTGCAGTTTGATGAAACTACAGACATTAAAAACGATGCACAACTCATTGTGTATTGTCAGTTCCCAGATCAAAGCTTGGGAAAAATTGTCGAGCATTATCTCTTTTGCTTGCCAGTCGGAGAGCAAACTACAGGTGAATTTATTTTCTCCAAGCTTGACAAATTCATGGAAAATGAAAATTTATCTTGGAGCAAATGTGTTGCTGTGACTACAGGCGGTGCTGCAGCCTTGATGGGGGAACATAAAGGAGCCATTGCTCGCATCGAAGAAAAATCCCAGAATTGCACCTTTTTACATTGTTGTTTACATCGGGAAGCACTGGTGCCAAGAAACTGAGCACTTGTTGTAATGACCAGAAAAATTAGCTGCAAGAATTGTTGCAAGATATTGTCAATGCTTTTCACCCACAAGCAAAAAAAATGTCGGCTGTTTTCAGAGCTATGCAAGGATATGTCTGCAGATCACATGATTCTTCTCCTGCATTCTGACGTTTGATGGTTGTCACATGGAAGAGTCCTTTAAAGAGCACTGGCCCTGAAGAATGAACTGTCTGTAATTTTTACTGAGCAAGGTGACATGAAAGCAATTCATTTCAACTATGATTTTTGGCTGGCCAAATTGTGTTGTATGACTTATATTTTTGAACATTTTGAATTGGCACAACGTGTCACTTCAAGGTAAAGGAGGTGACATCTTTGATGCCCTTGGGAAAATAGAAGCCATGAAAATGAAGATCACCATGTGATCAGCCACTAGTAATGACGCCAACAACGTTCCTGTCTGAACGAAGATTTTCGTCCTTGGTAGAACTGAAATCCCCAAAATACGGAATTCACTTCAGTATGTTGATTCAGTAATGCGGGTTGCTTTGGAGAAGGAAATTTAACTTGGTTTGAGAAGCTTGTCACAGGAGTACAGGAACATCCTAGTCATTGATGATAAAAAAAACATACATGGAAGTATAGAAGTATACCGCTTGTCATTTATTTGTGGTAAACATACACAATAAGAAAACATTGTTTCTAAGAATCTAATTCTAAGTTCTAAGACAGTTGTTTAGTAACTTTACTTGAAGAAAAAGTAGAAAAATTCTAATAAATGTTCTGTTCTTCATTTTTTTGTCACTCCTAGTTGGGAGGATGGGAGGGCACCAGATATTCAAAACTGAGCAACAGACAATGTTGTGATGATGTTTTGAGCATGCATGTGACATATACATGCCAGTACACATGCACAACTTTAAAATATGCCTGGATTTGGAAGAGCCAGATTCTGGAGAGAAGTATACCAAATGATACCAGCGAATGGTATGTTAGCTTTCATTGCAAAAGGATTTGAGTATAGGAGCAGGGAGGTTCTACTGCAGTTGTACAGGGTCTTGGTGTGACCACACCTGGAGTATTGCGTACAGTTTTGGTCTCCAAATCTGAGGAAGGACATTATTGCCATAGAGGGAGTGCAGAGACGGTTCACCAGACTGATTCCTGGGATGTCAGGACTGTCTTATGAAGAAAGACTGGATAGACTTGGTTTATACTCTCTAGAATTTAGGAGATTGAGAGGGAATCTTATAGAAACTTACAAAATTCTTAAGGGGTTGGACAGGCTAGATGCAGGAAGATTGTTCCCGATGTTGGGGAAGTCCAGGACAAGGGGTCACAGCTTAAGGATAAGGGGGAAATCCTTTAAAACCGAGATGAGAAGAACGTTTTTCACACAGAGAGTGGTGAATCTCTGGAACTCTCTGCCACAGAGGGTAGTTGAGGCCAGTTCATTGGCTATATTTAAGAGGGAGTTAGATGTGGCCCTTGTGGCTAAGGGGATCAGGGGGTATGGAGAGAAGGCAGGTACGGGATACTGAGTTGGATGATCAGCCATGATCATATTGAATGGCGGTGCAGGCTCGAAGGGCTGAATGGCCTACTCCTGCACCTAATTTCTATGTTTCTATGTTTCTAAATATGGCAAGTTGACATTTGGTGGTATTGTGGGTTTTCGTCTGGGAGAGTTATAGAAAGCTATATTAGTTGCATACTAAGATATTAATTCACATACTCCATGGTTTTTTTTAGCTCGTTTTGCAAGAAAAGTACTGTCGTAATCAAAGCCCGAAGGGGTAGGATGGGGCTGAAACCCAGTGTTTACGTTGGAATGTTTTTTTAATCATTCTAACAGAATGATTTTCCAACTCCAGTGGTAATTAACCTTATTTTTCAATGCTAGTTTTCATTACATATTTTTAAGATGTTCAAAAAGTTGGAGCGCTAGTATGGGTGATGTGGGCCGAAGGGACTGGTTTCCAGAGGGCTAGTATGGACATTGTGGGCCGAATGGATTCTTGGGCTAGCAGCTCAGTCATTCAGGCCTGGAGGGCTGGCAGATCAGTCGCTCAGGACTGGTGGGCTGGCAGCTCAGTCATGGAGGGCTGGCAGTTCCTTCACTCAGGCCTGGTGGGTTGGCAGCTCATTCACTCAGGGCTGGTGGGCTGGCAGCTTAGTCACTCTGGGCTGGTGGGCCGGCAGCTCAATCATTCAGGGCTGGTGGGCTGGCAGATCAGTCATTCACGCCTGGTGCAGGGTGCAGGCCACCAAATTCAGTTTCACAGCATTTCAAGCAGAGTGCAGGCCACCAAATTCAGTTTCACAGCATTTCAAGCAGAGTGCAGGCCACCAAATTCAATTTCATAGCATTTCAAGCAGAGTGCAGGCCACCAAATTGCCAAACAACTCATTGTATTGTCATTAAGGGCTAACAAATAATTTATTGCAAGTACATTAGAGACTCACAGTTCAGTTTATTCTCAGCTTAGAATCAGAGTTGTGGACTCTCCCCCACAATCTTCCAGAGTGACTGACTCACATCCAGGCATCCGGGGTTTTATAGTGCTGCCTCCCCCCATCCCCCACCGGATTGATAGGCGAGAGGGCCAATCAGCTGATCTCAAGATTTTTTAAACACACATAACATTTTTATGTTTCATCGATCAGAAAAATCTTCAGGGCTGCCTCAGCGGAGGATGGCTGTGAATAAAATGGCCAAAAATCATAGCGATATATGGTAGTATCTTTTCTAAAATCAATATACAGCGCAGACAGGAAGTGGTCAAGATGAGACTTTTAGTTATATAGATATTGTCATGTTAGGCACACACATTGTAGGCTGCAGGGCTTAATCCGGTGCTGTACTGTTCTATGTTCAATGCTCTATGTTTCATTTCCTGAATATCCATTGGCCTATCTAAAGGACTTTTAAATGCCAAAACAGCATCTGGTTTCACCACCATCCCCAGCAGCACATTCCCGGCATTCACCACTTTGTGTAAGAAACATGCCCTACTCATCACTAATTGTACTGTTAATCCTTTTACCTGGAAAGCCAGTGCTGAGGGGCATTTTTCTTTCAATTTATCAGGATATATTGGTATTCTGAAGGTACATAGTTCCTTGAACATGGTGTAACAGGAAGATAAGGTGGTCAAAAGGGTTTTCAGCACGTTGGACTTCATCAGTCAGAGTATTGAGTATAGAAAGTGTTTAAGAAGGAACTGCAGATGCTGGAAAATCGAAGGTACACAAAAATGCTGGAGAAACTCAGCGGGTGCAGCAGCATCTATGGAGCGAAGGAAATAGGCAACGTTTTGACCGAAGCGTTGCCTATTTCCTTCGCTCCATAGATGCTGCTGCACCCGCGGAGTTTCTCCAGCACTTTTGTGTACCTATTGAGAATAGAAGTTGGGAGGCCAGGTTACAGTTATATAAGATGTTCATGAGGCCGCATTTACAGTATTGTGTTCAGTGTTCACAATCGAAATCACAATAATACTTTATTAGCCAAGTATGTTCTGCAACATATGAGGAATTGCATTTGCCAAATCAGACATACAAATAAAAAGCAATGGAACAAGCAAAACACATTTTAACATAAACATCAATACAGTGACCCTCCACATTCCTCACTGTGATGGAAGGTGAAAAAAAGTTTAACTTCTTCCCTTTGCTCTCCCGCGTTCAGGGTCCTCGAGCCCTCCGTTGATGGGATGATTTTGACTCCCATAGCCGGCGGTGGGCCCTCCGCATCGAGGTGATCAACTCCTGCATCGGGGGGATGTCAGCTCCCCTGCACCGGACGATTGAATCCCGCGTTGGGGTTGGTCGAACCTTCCACGACATTGGAGCTCCCGACATCCACGGTCTCTCCCGAGACTGCGAGCTCCCGATGTAAAGTACGCAGGCCATGGTTGGAGCGATCCCAGGCAAGGGAACTACTCCAATGTTAAGTCCATACCTCCGCGGTGGACCCCAGGTCAGTCCGAGGAAGCCTCCAGCTCCATCGATGGTAGGCCGCAGAATGACCGTAGAAGGTAAGATACTGAAAAAAAAAGTTTCCCCCTCCACTCACATTACACAAACCGGAGAACATGTACACAGACTTTAACACACACACTAAAAATTAAAAAAAGAAGAAAAAAACAGACTGTTGGCAGGGCTGCCATTTGTGCAGCACACCTGGTGGTCACCATTTTATGGGGAAAATGTTGTCAAACTGGAAAGGGTACCGAGGATGTTGCCAGGACTCAGGGGCCTGAGTTATAGGGAGTTATAGGGAGAGATTGAGCAGGCTAGGACATTCCTTGGAGAGCAAGGTTTCAAGGTCTGATCATTGTCACATGTATCTTTTAAGATACAGTGAAATTTGAGTTACCAGGAGGATGGGAGCAAAGAGGTGTAAAAAATCATGAATTAAATAGATTGGGTAAATACACAGAGTCTTTTGGGTTTAAGGTGAGGGGAGAAAGATTTAGTAGTAATCTGAGGGGTAACCTATTTTAACAAAGGGTAATGGGATTATGGAACGAGTTGCTGGAGGAGGTAGTTGTGGCAGGTACTATGTAATGTTTAAGAAACATTTGGATGTGGATAGGCAGATGGAACTATTGAAGATGGGGCATGTTGGTCGGCGTGGGCAAGATGAGCCGAAGGGCCATTTTCCACACTGTATCTTTAAATTAAACAAATAAATATTTGGCCAAGGCAGACCATTCCCCTATTGAAAGGATTGCTTCTCTTTATGGAAGACCACAGAAACTCCCTCTCTAACATGGCTCTATTACTCTATGACATGGGCTTCGCTGGAAAGGCTAACAATTTTTGGCCATACCCAAATGCCATTGTGAATCTTGAGGGGGAGTCAGCTGCCTGAATTGTTGGAGTTCCCTGGCAAACATTCTCTCAAGTTCTTTCTCTGTACAGTCAGGAGTTCCAGGATTTAGACTCAGTGTTGATGAAGACAAGGTGTTGAATCACGATTTTTGGGTACTTTGAATTACGCAGCAGCCAATGGCTGTTTGGTACATCTGCAGCTCATTGTGGCTTGGGACAACTCAAGGCATAGGAATTAAACTCTGGATCAAAACAATTGCTTTCACAAATAAGGTGTGAACAATGGCTCTCAGGTGTAATTAGTACGTGTAAAATGTATGTATATGGATCTGAGCATTAGCATGGGATCTCAACAAAATGGAATAACAAGCAAATAGTGCAGCAAACAACTATAAACTCAAGGATTTAGTTGCAAGTGGCCTGCGTAAAACAACTATTTGACTTTTTACGGAAATGCCCGGGTACACCGGAAAAAATGGTGTCTTTCCTCTCCCACATACTGCCTCACCTCCATGGCAACCATTCCTCCCACTCTGTTGTAGCTGCCATGAGGAGTGCTCTTCTGACTCAATAGTTGGTGGAACAATGACATGGCAACTGCAAGCCCCTCATGGAGCTCACAGTGGGAACAACACAGTAGCATGTGGATCTGAGCACAAAATACCAAAACACCTCTTTCAACAGGTTTTTGTCAATTTCACAATCTTTTAAAAAGATCAGATCACCCTTTAGCACGATGCACAGCACACTTTCAACACACCAAATGGGAGGTGATCTTGGAATTCCTAACCATAGATAACTAATAGTAAATTCTACTGCGTGCTTATATGTGGAATGCAGAAACACTGGCCTTAATATTTACAGGGAGACAGACAGACAGACAGACAGACAGACAGACAGACAGACTGATCAACCGAGATGGATACAGAAACAGAGACAGAGACAGGTGCCTGTTGTGCTGCTGCAAGTAAGAATGTAATTGTTTTATCTGGGACATGTCAATAAAACACTCTTGACTTGACTCTTGGGGGACCAGCATCCTGGCAGGCAGGTTTGCCACTGATACACGGGTGGTTTTAAACTGAATAAGGGGGGTGGGGTGTCAAATGGGATAGTTGAGGATGGAGTTAAAGGGAAAGGGTTTCTTCAATTTGTGAGCGGAGAGACAGAGGGGTGTAAAATGAGGGTGGAAGCAATAGGTAGCAAGGTGAAAAGTAAATGTGGCAGGCAGCCAAATCCAGGGCAAAAATCAAAAAGGGCCACATTTCAACATAATTGTATAAGGGGTAAGAGTGTTGTAAAAACAAGCCTGAAGGCTTTGTCTCTCAATGCAAGGCGCATTCATAATAAGGTGGATGAGTTGAATGTGCAGATAGCTATTAATTACTATGATATAGTTGGGATCATGGAGACATGGCACCAGGGTGACCAAGGCTGGCAGCTGAACATCCAGGGATATTCAATATTCAGGAGGGATAGACAGAAAGGAAGAGGAGGTGGGGTAGCGTTGCTGGTTAGAGAGCAGATTAACGGAATAGAAAGGAAGGACATTAGCTTGGAGGATGTGGAATCGATATGGGTAGAGCTGCGAAACACTAAGGGGCAGAAAACGCTAGTGAGAGTTGTGTACAGGCCACCTAACAGTAGTAGTGGAGTTGGGGATGGCATCAAACAGGAAATTAGAAATGCGTGCAACAAAGGTAAAACAGTTATAATGGGTGACTTCAATCTACATATAGATTGGGTGAATCAAATTGGCAAGGGTGCTGAGGAAGAGGATTTCTTGGAATGTATGCGGGATAGTTTTCTAAACCAACATGTAGAGGAACCAATGAGAGAGCAGGCTATTTTAGACTGGGTATTGAGTAATGAGGAAGGGTTAGTTAGCAGTCTTGTTGTGCGTGGCCCCTTGGGCAAGAGTGACCATAATATGGTTGAGTTCTTCATTAGGATGGAGAGTGACATTGTTAATTCAGAAACAAGGGTCCTGAACTTAAAGAAAGGCAACTTTGAGGGTATGAGACGTGAATTGGCCAAGATTGACTGGCAATTGATTCGTAATGGGTTGGCGGTGGATATGCAATGGGAGGCATTTAAAGACTGCATGGATGAACTACAACAATTGTTCCTCCCAGTTTAGCAAAAAAATAAATCAGGGAAGGTAGTGCATCCATGGATAAAAAGAGAAATCAGGGATAGTGTCAAAACAAAAGATGAAGCATACAAATTAGCCAGAAAAAGCAGCCTACCGGAGGACTGGGAGAAATTCATAGACCTGCGGAGGAGGACAAAGGGCTTAATTAGGAAAGGGAAATTAGGATAGATTATGAAAGAAAACTGGCAGGGAACATAAAAACGGACTGCAAAAGTTTTTATAGATATGTGAAGAGAAAGAGATTAGTTAAAACAAATGAAGGTCCCTTGCAGTCAGAAACAGGTGAATTGATCATGGGGAACAAGGACATGGCAGACCAATTGAATAACTACTTTGGTTCTGTCTTCACTTAAAGGCCGATAAATCCCCAGGGCCAGATGGAGGCTGCATCCCAGAGTACTTAAGGAAGTAGCTCCAGAGAGTACTTAAGGTAGTAGCTCCAGAAATAGTGGATGCATTAGTAATAATCTTTCAAAACTCTTTAGATTTTGGAGTAGTTCCTGAGGATTGGCGGGTAGCAAACGTAACCCAACTTTTTAAGAAGAGAAGGAGAGAGAAAACGGGGAATTACAGACCAGTTAGTCTAACATCGGTAGTGGGGAAACTGCTAGAGTCAGTTATTAAAGATGGGATAGCAGCACATTTGAAAAGTGGTGAAATCATTGGACAAAGTCAGCATGGATTTATGAAAGGTAAATCATGTCTGACGAATCTTATAAAAATTTTCGAGGATGTAACTAGTAGGGTGGATAGGGGAGAACCAGTGGATGTGGTGTATCTGGACTTTCAGAAGGCTTTCGACAAGGTCCCACATAAGAGATTAGTATACAAACTTAAAGCACACACGGCATTGGGGGTTCAGTATTGATGTGGATAGAGAACTGGCTGGCAAACAGGAAGCAAAGAGTAGGAGTAAACGGGTCCTTTTCACAATGGCAGGCAGTGACTAATGGGGTACCGCAAGGCTCAGTGCTGGGACCCCAGCCATTTACGATATATATTAATGATTTGGACGAGGGAATTGAATGCAACATCTCCAAGTTTTTGGATGACACGAAGCTGGGGGGCAGTGTTAGCTATGAGGAGGATGCTAGGAGGCTGCAAGGTGACTTGGAGGCTGGGTGAGTGGGAAAATGCATGGCAGATGCAGTATGATGTGGATAAATGTGAAGTTATCCACTTTGTGGCAAAAACAGGAGAGTAGACTATTATCTGAATGGTGGCCGATTAGGAAAAGGGGAGATGCAACGAGTCCTGGGTGTCATGGTACACCAGTCATTGAAAGTAGGCATGCAGGTGTAGCAAGCAGTGAAGAAAGCGAATGGTATGTTAGCATTCATAGCAAAAGGATTTGAGTATAGGAGCAGGGAGGTTAGAAACATAGAAACATAGAAAATAGGTGCAGGAGTAGGCCATTCGGCCCTTCTAACCTGCACCGCCATTCAATATCATCATGGCTGATCATCAGGTTCTACTGTAGTTGTACAGGGTCTTGGTGACCACACCTGGAGTATTGCGTGCAGTTTTGGTCTCCTAATCTGAGGAAAGACATTATTGCCATAGAGGGAGTACAGAGAAGGTTCACCAGACTGATTCCTGGGATGTCAGGACTTTCATTTGAAGAAAGACTGGATAGACTCGGTTTGTACTCGCTAGAATTTAGAAGATTGAGGGGGGATCTCATAGAAACTTACAAAATTCTTAAGGGGTTGGACAGGCTAGATGCAGGAAGATTGTTCCCGATGTTGGGGAAGTCCAGAACAAGGGGTCACAGTTTAAGGATAAGGGGGAATTCTTTTAGGACCGAGATGAGGAAAACATTTTTCACACAAAGATTGGTGAATCTCTGGAATTCTCTGCCTCAGAGGGTAGTTGAGGCTAGTTCATTGGCTATATTTAAGAGGGAGTTAGATGTGGTCCTTGTGGCTAAAGGGATCAGGGGGTATGGAGAGAAGGCAGGTACAGGATACTGAGTTGGATGATCAGCCATGATCATATTGAATGGCGGTGCAGGCTCGAAGGGCCGAATGGCCTTCTCCTGCACCTATTTTCTATGTTTCTATGTTTCTATGACTCTTTGGGTTTGTGAGATGTCCAGAAAACAGAGGCCCTCCGGTATTTTAATGGTAATAAATAGGATTATTTCAATATTTTTTTCCTCCAATTACTGCCTGGCCACTTGCTGGATTAAGTGGCTGTTTCACTGCTGGGTTTGTACGTCATCAGTCGGGAAACACACATGGTGGCCCATGGGACGAGCAGCAAAGATAAGGGTGGTGATCGGACCTTGGATTGTGAAAGGACTGATGTGCGAATTGGAGCAGCAAGGACGTAAATAGAAGAGAAATGTGAGCAAGATCCTGGGTGAGGGACTGCCGAAGGCTGGATGACAGCTGCAGAACGGCCACAGTGGTGCAGCGGTAGAGTTGCTGCCTTCCAGTGCTTGCAGTGCCGGAGATCCTTGTGCAATCCCGACTGCTGTCTGTATGGAGTTTGTACGTTCTCCCCGTGACTGCGTGGGTTTTCTCTGAGACCTTCAATTACCTCTCCCACTCCAAAGACGTACTGGTTTGTAGGTTAATTGGCCCGGTGTATGTGTAAATTGTCCCTAGTGTGTGTCGGATAGTGTTAATGTGCGGGGATCGCTGGTCGGCGCGGACTCGGTGGGCCGAAGGGCCTGTTTCCGTGCTGTATCTCTAAACTAAACTAAAAAAGTCCAAAGCTGCTGACTGGAGTTGGGATCACTCAATCCTGGGAAAGTCGAGTGATCAAATGATTGAATCATTTGTGGGAAAGGCCATTTGATGGCATGACTGCTTATCCAGTATTGTACGGTGGATCAATTGTGGAGAAAGATGAACACTCCCTAACTAACTTTTGTTAAAAGAGGTAATATGACGTCCTATGATGCCAATATTGTACTGACTACAATAGAATGCTATTTTAGACTATGTAAAAATGTTCCTATTCAAGGCATTTTAAAGGCTGTACAGTATTCAGGTGACTCAATGCAAGAGGAAATGTACAACTTTAAATAACCTTCCTAGTGACTACAGGATTGGATTTAGGTTGAATACTTGATTTACACACAAGCCAATTTGGGATGAAATATCGTGTCAAGTGATGCAAGATTAGGTTAAAATTGGAACTACTGACTGTGAAAAGATATTGTTAACCTTGGCTAGAGTAGTGTTCAAATCAAGCAGAGACATAGAACCGCATAAACACTCCAACAAGATGAGTTAATGTCACCTATCAACATGACTTTGGAAGTCTGGAACACACTCTTGAATGACTGGTTTTTGCTTGAGATATTGTTGAATTTTGCTTTTCTTTTAAATTTTAAATTAAATTTTGATTTCCTTCATTAAAATTTCCCTTTTGAAAATGGTTGTGTTCTGCAAAGGGTTCCAATATTTTGTTCGGTTTCTTCTTCATCTGACATTCCTCGTGAAACACAGGGGAATCAGTCATGCTTCCCCCTGTTAAATGCACGACTCAGAACTCTGAACTGAACATGAAACAGATATTTTCATTAAAGTTGTTTGGAAAACTCAGTCACAACTTGAAACAATATTTGAATTCCATCAAGGATAGTTGGCATTTGCTTCCTCCGGTGGGCACAGATACTGCAGCTGGCTTCATTCAGAGAAGCAAGGGGGTTTAGGCTACAGGAGCTTGATGATTGCTGGCAGTCTTTTGATGCAACTGGTTAACAGCAGGTGAGCTGGTGGCCTTGGGTGTTCAGATTAACAGTAGCAGGTGGCTTTCTCTTAGCCTTGTAAATAACAAAAAGAGCGCTTTGCATTTAAAATAAAACACACCAATACTCTTCAAAATCAAATGTTAAAAGAGGACTATAAAAAAAAGACTATGGGAAGGTTGTTACCCACACTCTGTTGATCAAAAGGGAAAATGTTCATGGAATAATGCTGAAGCAGACCAATAGTTATGACATGCACAAAATAATCTTTGCAAGAATTGTTCAAATATTATTCTCCAGTCGAAAAACACCAATAAGCATGTAATCATAAAGTAAGAACAAAGTTGTTTTTAAAACTAATGCAATATTGTTTTTTATCAATGCACGTCTTAATAAATATTGGACCTTTTCGTACAGATTTTCTCTGGTTAAGGGATTGAATTTATCAATATTTTCTGGTGGAGTAACAGAATATAAGTAAAGTGGAATGTCATTTGTGAATATTGCATCTTGATGTATTTTAGCAATGTTACTAAATTTTGAGATTTTAAAAATCACATCTGCAATTTATCCCATCAGATAAAGCACAAAAATAAGTTTAATTTGACACCTAATTCACTTTCATATCTTCAGTATTAAAAAAGTTATGGCCCTTTTCATACTCGGAAATTAGCATCTTGTTCCCTATTGATTTTCCATTGACTTAACACAAAAGCTGTGATCGATAACAGTGAAATGGCCATAAATTTATTAAAAATTAAGAGAACTGAAAGAAATTTTCAGTTATTATAGATTGAAGCATTCTGAAACAAATATGAAACAATCTTACTTGGATGACCTGAAATTAAAGCATATAATTTGTTAGTTACCCAATTGTAGCAAATGCCAAACTTCAATTACTAGATCTAAACATCTATCCATTTCTTAAGAAAAGATTAACATTTTTAAATAGCCTAAGTGTCCAAATAACATTCACAAAGAATTCATAATAAAACATGATTTTTAAATCTCATTTACATTAATTTATTGGCCAAATGGAAGGAATTTAGTATTCAATTGCTGTAAATTTATGGCCATTTAAATCAGCCTTCGAGTGGGATCCTGTGGAACTCTGTGGAACGCGCTGGTTTAGAATGTTCCCATTGCAGTAGATTTGTACCCCATATGCCCAGAAAAATACTGCGGGATTTAATGGGGCCCCAAATTAGCTACTCGCAACATAAAACTTTGTATAAAGGGATCTTAAGAAGCGCTTTTTAATGTAAAAATAAACAACCTACCTTCTGTTGTCCCCTGTATGAGATCCGTCCCGTTGTCGGCGGTCGTGGGTTTAGAGGATAATTTTTAACCTACTATAACAATTAAATTAACCACTTAAGTTTAAAAATAGCTGCAGCGAATGAACCTCGCAGCTATTTTTCGTCAGCAACTAAGTAGGCTGAACAACCTCAATTTGAATAGCCTAGGGAAAATCACGTTTTAAACTCGCCCCCCCTCAACGGTGCCAAAATCACGCACACGGGCTGGGACAGATCTGCAGCCCCGCTGAAGGTAGGTTTTGCAATATACCTATGTATTTCTTGCTTTTCTGAGACTTCTTATGGAATGCTTGCCTTGCGTCAAGAAGTCATGTTGCAACTTTATAGGACTTTGGTTCGGTCACATTTGGAGTATTGTGTGCAGTTTTGGTTGCCAAATTAAAGAAAGAATGTAGAGGATTTGGAGAGAGTGCAGAAATCGATATTTTACCAAATAACGGCCTGGATTAGATATTATTAGCTATAAAGAGTGGTTGGACAAACTTGGATTATTTTCTTTAGAGTGTCAGAGGATGAGGGGAGACTTGATAAATGTATGTACAATTATGAGAGGCATAGATAGGGTAGACAGTCAGAAGCTTTATTTCCCCAGAGTAGAAATGGCAAAGGCAAATGGCAGAGGGCATAGCTTTAAGGGGAGAAGGGCAAAGTTTAAAGGATATATGCAGGCCAGATTTTTTGTACAGACAGTGGCAGGTGCCTGGTTAGCGCTGCTCGTGGTGGTGGTTAGATAGGATAGTGGCGTTTAAGAGGCTTTTGGATAGACACATGAATATGCAGGGAATGGATCAAGTCAGGCAGATAAGGTTAGTTTGACTTGGCATTATGTTTGATGCGGTCATTATGAGCCAAAGGACTTGTTCCTGTGTTGTACTGTTCTATGTTCTTACAAGGATGAGTCCCAGCTGGCTTAAGTTAACTTCTCACCAAGAGACCGGAATATAGCAGCTGTTAACTAGTCACCCTGAGAAAATAACCTCAATCAAACCTCCACGGTGGTTCTCAAAACATTCCCTCCATTTAGGTACCTAAAAGCGGTTTGTTGCCTTACTCTACTGGCAACCAAATTTTCCACTCCAGTGGGTTGGTAACACCTTCTCATCAATCATACACATCTCAAGGTGTTCTTGCTTTATGGAACATCTATTAGTGCATGGCCATCATCACCATTTCATGTGATAGAAGCAGAATGAGGGCATTTGGCCCATCATCTCTACTCCGCCATTCAATCACGGCTGATCTATCTCCCCCTCATAGCTCCATTCTCCTGACTTCTCCCCATTACCCCTGACACCCATACTGATCAAGAATCGATCTATCTCTGCCATAAAAAATATCCATTGACTTGGCCTCCACAGCCTTCTGTGGCAAAGAATTCCACAGATTCATCGCCCACTGACTAAAGAAATTCCTCCTCATCTCCTTCCGAAGGACTCTCCCACTAGTGGAAACATCCTCTCCACATCCAATCAATCCAAGCCTTTAACTATTTGGTACATTTCAATGAGGTCCCCCCCTCATTCTTCTAAGCTCCAGCGAATACAAGCCCAGTGCCATCAAACGCTCATCGGCTTGTACTCGCTAGAATTTAGAAGATTGAGGGGGGATCTTATAGAAACTTACAAAATTCTTAAGGGGTTGGACAGGCTAGATGCAGGAAGATTGTTCCCGATGTTGGGGAAATCCAGAACAAGGGGTCACAGTTTAAGGATAAGGGGGAAATCTTTTAGGACCGAGATGAGGAAACCTTTTTTCACACAGAGTGTGGCGAATCTCTGGAATTCTCTGCCGCAGAAGGTAGTTGAGGCCAGATCATTGGCTATATTTAAGAGGGAGTTAGATGTGGCACTTGTGGCTAAAGGGATCAGGGGGTATGGCGAGAAGGAACAGGATACTGAGTTGGATGACCAGCCATGATCATATTGAATGGCGGTGCAGGCTCGAAGAGCCGAATGGCCTACTCCTGCACCTATTTTCTATGTTTCTATGTTTCTATGTATGTTAACCCACTCATTCCTGGGATCATTCTTGTAAACCTCCCTATATAGAAAACAGTGTACGCCTTTATTCCTTCTACCAAAATGCATGAGTGCACACTCTAAATTCTCTGAAGTCTCAACATCTGAGAGACTAACCTCTTGGGATTCTCTGACTATTTAAGTAATGACTTTTCACAGGAATCTGTGCTCAGTGGCCTACATGCACTATGGTAAGATCAGTAGGTCAACTACAACTCTCATCAAACAGATTAGAGGAATTCTCAAGAGATAATTTGGCAGTAGATGACTTCCTATTATATATTTCAAGATTAATCCACCTGATATAGTGATTTGACAGTTATTCTGCATAACTTTCTGCATATTACACCTTTATGCTTATTCTGCATATTATGCCACAAGCATAATCAAGGACAAGTCTCACCCAGCCATTTCTCCTCCCTTCTTCCATCAGGCAAGAGGTGCAGAAGTTTGAAACACACACAGGATAATTTAGAGACCTTTAACATGCAGAGGGTTAGAACATTGATGCACTGGGCGGCACAAATCAGGGGCGGAAAATTCGGGGGGGCCAGTGGGGACACGTCCCCTCCATGTTTTGAGAGGTGGGGGGCATCCCCCCCAAGTTTTTGTAATCCGGATTTTAAAATCCGGTGAACGAGGGCGCCGATTGGACGAGAGAGACGTCGGTCAGCAGGTTTGGGGGCGGGACATGATTCAGCGCGATGATTGGAGGAGGGAGGAGTGGGGGGGGGGGGGGGTGTGGGTGGGACTGAGGATAAAGTGCGGTGATTGGAGGAGGGAGACATGGCACAGACCTTCATCCGCAGCCCGGTCCGCTCTCCAGCACTGTCCTGTCCCCTCCCGAGTACACCCCCCCCCCCCCCCCCCTCCCCCCCCAGGTGGCCAGAGAGGTCGGCAGCCCCCCCCCCCGCTATAGGATCTTTGGTCAGGTATCAGACGGGCCAGCGCAGAGAAACAGCGCTAAACCCAGCTAACTCTGCCTGTCCTGCCAGGTGAGCTTACAATCCTTCCTGGACTTGCGGGAAATATGGCCAGCGCTGGTGTCCTGTCAGTCCAGGCAGGGCTGTAGTTAACCCGGTGAGACAGGCAGAGTTGAGCTGCATTTAGCGCTGGATTGAACCTCTGAATCCTCGCACGCGTGTGTGGGAGTGTGCGCATGCGCGCGTGGCCGCCAAAAAATTGTGTTCCCGTCCCCTCCATGTTTTAGAAACATAGAACCATAGAAAATAGGTGCAGGTTTTGATAGCGAGTTCCGCTCTTGGCACAAGTGACACAACGGTAGAGTTCCTGCTTCACAGCGCCAGGGGCAAGGTTTCAATCCTGACCATGGGTGCTGTCTGAACAAAGTTTGTACGTTCTCCCTGTGACCGCATGGGTTTTCTCCAGGTGCTCCGGTTTCCTCCCACACTCCAAAGACGTACATTTTTTGTAGGTTAATGGCTTCGGTAATAGACAGTAGACAATAGACAACAGACAATAGGTGCAGGAGTAGGCCATTCGGTCCTTCGAGCCAGCACCGCCATTCAATGTGATCATGGCTGATCTTCCCCAATCAGTACCCCATTCCTGCCTTCTCCCCATATCCCCTGACTCCGATATCTTTAAGAGCCCTATCTAGCTCTCTCTTGGAAGTATCCAGAGAACAGGCCTCCAACGCCCTGAGGTAGAGAATTCCACAGATTCACAACTCTCTGTGTGAAAAAGTGTTCCTCATCTCCGTTCTAAATGCCTTACTTATTCTTAAACTGTGGCCCCTGGTTCTGGACTCCCCCAACATCGGGAACATGTTTACTGTTCCTAGCGTGTCCAAACCCTTAATAATCTTATATGTTTCAATAAGATTCCCTCTCATCCTTTTAAATTCCAGAGGTACAAGCCCAGCCGCTCCATTCTCTCAGCATATGACAGTCCCGCCATCCCTGGAATTAACTTTGTAAACCAATGCTGTACTCCCTCAATAGCAAGAATATCTTCCACAAATTAGGGGACCTAAATGCATTTCGTTGTCTCTGTACTGTACACTGACAATGACAATTAAAATTGAATCTGAATCTGAATCTGAATCTAAACTGCACACAATACTCCAGGTGTGGTCTCCAGTACAACTGCAGAAGGACCTCTTTGCCTCCTATACTCAACTCCTCTTGTTATAAAGGCCAAAATGCCATTCTCTTTCTTCACTGCCTGCTATACCTGCATGCTTACTTTCATTGACTGATGAACAAGGACCCCCAGATCCTGTTGTACTTCCCCTTTTCCCAAGTTGACACAATTTAGATAGTAATCTGCCTTTCTGCTTTTGCTACCAAAGTGGATAACCTCACATTTATCCACATTAAACTGCATCTGCCATGCATCTGCCCACTCACCCAACCCGATGCAAGTCACCCTGCATTCTCATAGCATCCTCCTCACAGTTCACACTGCCACCCAGCTTTGTGTCATCTGCAAATTTGCTAATGTTACTTTTAATTCCTTCATCTAAATCATTGATTTATATTGTAAATAGCTGCAGTCCCAGCACCGAGCCTTGCGGTACCCCACTAGTCACTGCCTGCCATTCTGAAAGGGACCCGTTAATCCCTATTCTTTGTTTACTGTCTGTCAACCAATTTTCTATCCACGTCAGCAATCTACCCCCAATACCATGTGCCTTAATTTTGCCCACTAATCACCTATGTGGGAATTTTTTCAAATGCTTTCTGAAAGTCCAGGTACACTACGTCCACTGGCTCTCCCTTGTCCATTTTCCTAGTTACATCCACAAAAATGTTATAATTGACTCCAGCATCTTCCCCAACACCGATTCTATAATTCCTTGTTTTCTATACTGGTCTATAAATCCCTGTTTTCTCTTTCCTGCCTTTCTTAAAAACATTAGCTACCCTCCAATCCACAGGAACTGATCCTGAATCTATAGAACATTGGAAAATGATCACCAATGCGTCCACAATTTCTAAAGACACTTCCTTAAGTACCTTGGGATACAGACCATCAGGCCCTGTGGATATATCAGCCTTCAGTCCCATCAGTCTACCCAACACCATTTCCTGCCTAAATTGGATATCCTTCAGTTCCTCCGTCACCCCAGATCCTCTGACCACTAGTACATCAGGAAGATTGTTTGTGTCCTCCTTAGTGAAGACGGATCCAAAGTACCTGTTCAACTCATCAGCCATTTCCTTGTTCCCCATAATAAATTCACCTTGTTTTCAGTCTTCAAGGGTCCAACTTTGGTCTTAACTAATTTTTTCCTCTTCACATACCTAAAGAAGCTTTTACTATCCTCCTTTATATTCTTGGCTAGCTTACCTTCGTACCACATCTCTTCTCCCCGTATTGCCTTTTTAGTTATAAGTTTATAAGGTAAGTTGTAAAATTGTCCCTAATGTGTGTAGGTAGATCGCAAGTTGGTGTTGACCAATTGGGCCGAAAGGCCTGTTTCCAAGCTGTATCTCTAAAGTCTAAAATATAAATAGGTGATAGCAAGGAAGCAGGAAAAATCCAATGGGTGTTTGCGGTTACAATCCCTCAGCCACATCTGATTGAAAAGTGTTATCGATGAATATTGGCGGATTTCCCAGACTGATAATCACATAAAATATCGCCCTCAGATCTTGCACGCAAAGATTTAACACAGGCTTACAACATTATTGGCTTTCCTTAATTAAGTATCACCATGGTATGATCCCAACATGCTGGGCCAATCTTCATAGTGCTTCAACAAGATAATCTCCTGGCTCTGGATGATGTCAGTCAATAACAGACATATGAGTTCCTCATTATTATTATTATTATTATTCTTAAGGGGTTGGACAGACTAGATGCAGGAAGATTGCTCCCAATGTTGGGGAAGTCCAGGACAAGGGGTCACAGCTTATAAGGGGGAAATCCTTTAAAACCGAGATGAGAAGAACTTTTTTCACACAGAGAGTGGTGAATCTCTGGAACTCTCTGCTGCAGAGGGTAGTCGAGGCCAGTTCATTGGCTATATTTAAGAGGGAGTTAGATGTGGCCCTTGTGGCTAAGGGGATCAGAGGGTATGGAGAGAAGGCAGATACGGGATACTGAGTTGGATGATCAGCCATGATCATATTGAATGGCGGTGCAGGCTCGAAGGGCCGAATGGCCTACTCCTGCACCTAATTTCTATGTTTCTATGTTTCTATGTTATCCACACTGGCTATGAGATTAAATTAAAAGATGCTTGATGCAAATTTCAGGAATTCTGCAGTTGCTGAGTCCGTTCACTGCAGAGGATAGCATAAGGGTGAAGATGTATGTCTTCCCATTTTCCAGACAAAGGCTTTCTTGTTGCACAGAACTAATCCATGGTAGCTGTTCAGTTCAGTTCAATTCAGTTTAGCTTATTGTCAGCAAAGTCCGATCAAAGATAGTCCGAGGGTCAACAAAGAGCTAGATGGTAGTCCAGCACTGCTCTCTGGTCTGGTAGGATGATTCAGTTGCCTGATGATTCAGATGATTCAGGAAGCTGAGAACAAATTGAGTGAATTAGAGGCTCAAGGACAAATTTAAAGGACATGAGATGTTGCCAGCGCTGGCACTTGGGCATGTTGATTGATACTTTATCTTCACGTGTACTTGGTACAGTGAGATTCTTTGTTTGCGTAAAGTCAAGTATTACAAAGTTACAAAAGTATTTAATATCAGGGTTGTCGGGGGTTATGGGAAGAAGGCAGGAGAATGGGGTTAGGAGGGAGAGATAAATCAACCATGATTGAATAGCGGAGTACATTCGATGGGCTGAATGGCCTCATTCTGCTCCTATTGAACTTAAAGGGATCTGGGAACTGCAGAAATATGAGAGTGATTCTGAGATTGGGATAATCTTTTACAATTATGTTAGTAGGAAAAAGAGACCTTTAAAAACATTGTGGGTAATATATGAGGTATGGAGTCATTCCCCATTGGACATTTCCAGACCAATCTTGTACTTATTCACTCTAAGTTTTGCTGTATCTGTTCCCCTTTACAGAGTTCAGATGCATGGCACAGGTATCCGGTAGGCGGCGCGGCTCTGGCCAGCAGCGGCCTCTGCAGCCTGTCCGCGTTTTTATTATTTTTTGTCTGTGTTTTTATGTAGTTTTTTGTTATTTTATGTTGGGGTGTGTGTGTGGGGGGGGGGGGGGTGGGGTGGGAGGGGGGGGAAACTTTTTGAATCTCTCCCTGCACTGGAGACCCGACCTTTTCTCGTCGGGTCTCAGGTGTCGTTGAGGCCGCAACGAGGAGCGGCCTCCAACAGGAGGAAGCCGGGGACTCGGGTGTCGACTCACCGTTGCCGTCGCGGAGCTGGCCGGGTCCGGAGCGGGTGGAGCGGTGGAGGAGCGCTGCTGCTGCTGCTGCCGCTGCTGCTGTCGTTGATGCTGCTGCTGCTGCTGCTGCTGCTACCGGAGAGTCGGAGGCTCCGGCGGCGGGTCTGTGGGCGACGGCGCCGGGAGCCCACGGCTCCCTGGAGAGAGACCGCTTCTCAGGGCTCCTGCAACGGCGACTTCTCCCGCCCGAGTTGCGGGGTTGAAGAGCTCCTGGAGCGGGGCCTGACACCACTGCCCCGCGCGGCTGGAATGGCCGCGGACTCTGCGAGCGCACACCGGGGGCTCTAACACCAAGACCCGGTGTGCGACCTCGCACCACCCGGCGTGGCTTTAATGGCCGCGGGACAATCGCCATCGCCAGCCGGGGGCTATGACTTTGACTCTGACATCGGGGGGGGGGGGGGAGAGTGGGACTAGGGGAGGATTATGTGTTTCGGCACGGACTAGAAGGGTCGAGATGGCCTGTTTCCGTGCGGTCAATTGTGTAGGGGTCAGTGGAGAGATAAGTTTATTTGGCCTTCCATCACAGCTATGTGATGGATGTTTATGTTAAATGTAATTATTGTTGTGTCTGGGGTCTATTTGTGTGTAATGTATGGCTGCAGAAACGGCATTTCGTTTGGACCTCCAGGGGTCCAAATGACAATTAAATTGACTCTGACTCTGACTGACTCTGACTCTGACTCTGACTGACTCTGACTCTGACTCTGACTCTGACAAATACTACCTTTTCCTACTTCAAACTTTAAAGGAGCCAAAACAATTCTGGGCACAGTAGATCTGAGATTATGGATTGAAATCTGATCTTTTTAATATTATCGTTTAGCGAACCATTGAAAGAGCTTCAAAGAAAATAACAGGTTTTCGTAAGACACAAAATGCTGGTGTAACTGAGCGGGTCAGGGAACATCCCCGGAGAGCATGGATAGGTGACATCACCATCAGGCGACATCACCTATCCATGCGCTCCAGAGTTGCTGCCTGATCCGCTGAGTTACTCCAGCATTTTGTGTCTTTCCTTGGTAAACCAGCATCTGCGGTTCCTTGTTTCTACAGGTTTCTGGTGTAATGTGTAAATTGACGTGCAATCTACTGAGAAATCACAGAATCAAAAATCAAATGACCGAAATCATGAGGCACCACTGGACAGCATTGTTTGTAAATGACTTTGTAAGTGGCACATGTTGCTCACTTGCTTTAGTGCACATCAGCACTAACCCATGCTACCATCATTTACGGAGAAGCAATCATGTGCATTCCTAACAATACACATATTCAATTCCACCTCATTACAATTCACTAAAATGTAAAGTCACACATGGTCTGATAGACATTTCCCTTCCACAGATGGTGCACTGCTTCCAGCGTTTGTGGCAGCTTACAATTATTTTCCACCTTCTCCTTTCCCTTTCTGAACCTCGTTCAGGTGTAGGTCCTGAATGTTTTTGCCTGCACGTATCTTTCTCTTCCTCATGTTTCAGGCCTGACAAAAATAATTGCCAGAAAAAGACATGCAGGTTTGTAGGTTAATTGGCTTCTGTAAATTGTCCCTAGTGTGTAGGATAGAACTGGTGTACGGGTGATCGCTGGTCGGCATGGACGCAGTGGGCCGGAAGGCCTGTTTCCGTGCTAATATCTCCAAACTAATAAATATTCAGCTAAGCCAGACCATTCCCCTTACTTTGTAATGAAAGGAATGCTTTCCTTGAAGGGGAGACCAGGGAAACTCTCTCAAATATAAACGCAAAAAGATTGCCTTCCTCTCCAGCACAGTGAGAAGTGGTGAATCTATCCACAGCTGAGAGCGAGATGAACTGATTGGCACCACACTTGCTCCCATTGCCCAACATCAGCCTTGCTCCCGAATCGAATCTCTGTGGAAGTCCTCCTTTGGATGCAGGTTATTGTGCCCTCTTTAATTGGCCCTCTATCTATTTTTGATATGATTTTTAAAAGCGCATGGGAGGGTTCTTCTTTATTTTCCGTTATCTAACTGGATCAAATCTATCTTTGTTTCTTCAGATCAACCTAAAAATAAAAGAAGCAAAAAATTCCACCACTGGCCTCGATCATACATCTGAAGTTCAGTTTAGTTTATTGTCACGTGTACCGAGGTACAATGAAAATCTTTTGTTGTGTGCTATCCAGTCAACAGACAGACAGTACATGATTACAATCGAGCTATTGATAGTGTATAGATACATGATAAGGGAATAACGTTTAATGCAAGATGAAGCCAGCAAAGTCCGATCAAGGTAGGCAAAAGTGCTGGAGAAACTCAGCGGGTGAGGCAGCAAGGCCGAAACCCTTCTTCAGCCTGTCTCGCCTATTTCCTTCGCTCCATAGATGCTGCCTCACCTGCTGAGTTTCTCCAGCACTTTTGTCTACCTTCGATTTTCCAGCATCTGCAGTTCCTTCGTGAACAAAGTCCGATCAAGGATAGTCCGAGGGTCACCAAAGAGGTAGATAGTAGTTCAGCATAGCTCTATGGTGGTGGTAGATGGATTCAGTAGAAGCATTATTCGAAGCAGAACTCCACTGGGCCTGATTCTACCCCATGGAGATGAGGTTCATGAATTCCAAATGAATGAAATTAAAAAATGCAGCAGATGCTGCAGATTTAAAATAAACTCTACAGGCTGTGGGAAGTCTCCCTGTCTTCCAGTTTCCCTGAGGACCACAGCTGTGGGTGGTGCGTCTAGCTGCAGCTCCCTCCAGACGACGTTACGAAACTGGAGCAACAGCTGGATGACCACAGCCGCACCTGGGAGGTCTTAGATAGGAGACAGAGAGGTGGTCAACCCTAGGGCATTGACAGAAAGTAGATGGGTGACAACCAGGAAAGGGAGTGGTACCTCAGTGCTGGAGTCCCCTGTGGCCATTTCTCTCAACATCTCAGGTACCGTTGGTGTGGAGTTTCCGCATTCCCCCTGTGTTAGTGAATGGTAGTGCCCTGGGCTGTGTTGTAGAGCAGGCAGAACAATCAAGAACCAGAGGACATAGGGTTAAAATGAGGGGTGGGGTGATTTAAATGGGGAACCTGAGAGGTACCTTTTTTTACACAAAGGGTGGTCAGTGTATGGAACAAGCTGCTGGAGGAGGCAGTGGAGACAGGTAATATAAGAACATTTAAGAAGCAATTAGACATTTACGTGGATAGGTTATATGTTTAGAGGGATATGGGCCAAAAGATGGTAGGTGGGACTAGTGTAGATCAGGCATGTTGGTCGGCATGGGCAAGTTGGGCCGAAGGGCCTGTTTCTACACTGTATGACACTATGACTATTACAGACATACCCCTTTGGATACCGTGGAGTGGAGAGCAGCAATGATCAGATCTATGGCATTGAACCTGGGTCTGAGGCAGAGCAGGGAAGGGTGAAGTCCAGCAGAGCAATAGAGTAATAGATTCATTAGTTAAGGAGACTGATAGCATGGTGTATTGCCTCCGTGGTGCCAGGGTTCAGGATGTCGCAGAGTGGGCGTTTGTACTAAATAACATAGGTAGAAAAAAGGATAATATCATGTCATAAGATCATAAGTAATGGGAGCAGAATTAGACCATTCGGCCCATCAAGTCTACTCTACCATTCAATCGTGGCTGATCTATCTTTCCCTCCTAACACAATTCTCCTGCCTTCTCCCCATAACCCCTAACACCCATACTAATCAAGAATCTATCTTTCTCTGCTCTAAAAATGGCCATAGACTTTGCTCCCTGGCCTTCTGTGGCGAATAATTCCACAGATTCACCACCCTCTGACTGAAGAAATTCCTTCTCATCTCCTTGCTAGAAGAACGTCCTTTAATTCTGAGTGTACGACCTCTAGTCCTAGACTCTCCTATTAGTGGAAACATTCCCTCCACATCCACTGTTGAGTGGATTTGAATGAGGTCCCCCCATCATTCTTCTAAACCCCAGCAAGTACAGGCCCAGTGCCGTCACATGCTCATCATATAGGTTAACCCACTCATTCCTGGGATCATATCCTGCAGAGTGAATATAGGAAGTTAAAAAGGGGGACATTGATCGTAGTAATCTCCGGATTGCTACTGGTGCCATGAGCTAGTGAGTGTAAGAACAAGATATTTGGTAATTGGGACGTTATGTTGAATTGAATTGAATTGAATTTCCTTTATTGTCATTCAGACCTTTCAGTCTCAACGAAATTTCACTTGTTACACTTGTACAAGACGTTGTTGAGGCCACATCTGGAGCATTGTATTAATTTTTGGTCACCTTGCCATAGGAATGTTGTAGCTAAGCTGAAAAGACTGGAGAGAAGATGTATGAGGATGTTGCCAGATCCCGAGTGCCTGAACTGTAGAGAGACGTTAGGCAGGCTAGGCTAGGTTTTATTCCTTGGAGCGCAGGAGGCTGAGGGATGATCTTATAGAGCTCTATAATATCATGATGGGAATAGATAGGATGAAAGCACAGTCTTCTACCCAGGGTTGGGGAATCAAAAACAAGTTTTGTGTCAGGTGAGAGGGGCCAGAATTAGTGCAAACTAAGGGGTAACTAACCTTTTCAATCAGAGGGTGATGAGTATATTGAATGGGCTGCCAGAGGAGGTAGTAGAGGCAGGTAATTCACAACATTTAACCGACTTGATTGATTCATATATAGGAAGGTTTGAGAGGGATATGGGGTTAATGGGCGCCACAGTGGCACAGCAATAGAGTTGCTGCCTTACCATGCCTGAGACCCGGATTCAAGCCTGACTATGGGTGCTGCTTATACGGAGCAAGTCTGTTCTCCCCTTGACCATGTGAGTTTTTCCCGGGTTTTCTGGTTACTACCACACTCCAGACGAACAGGTTTGTGGGTTAATTGGCTTTGGTAAAATTGTAAATTGTTCCCAGTGTGAAGGATAGTGCTAGTGTATGGGATGATCGCTGGTTAGCGTGGACTTGGTGGGTCTAAGGGCCTGTTTCTGCTCAGGATCTCTAAAGTCTAAAGTCTGTGAGCAAATGAGAGTAGCTGAGGTGGGGCATTTTGGTCAGCATGGATGAGTTGAGCTGAAGGGCCTGTTTCCATCCTGTATGATTCTAAATGCTGGAAATACTCACCCTGCCACATCTGTGGGACAAAAAGCAGAGGTAATGTTTCAAAGAAAAACACCCCAAGGACATGTAGTGTTACCATTTCAGTTCAAATCTTAAGCTGTGGAAGGAACTGCAAATGCTGGTTTACACCGAAGGTGGACACAAGGTGCTGGATTGACTCAGAGGGACAGGCAGCATCTCTGGAGAGAGGGAGTGGGTGACGTTTCGAGTCGAGACACAGTCTGAAGAAGGGTCACCTATTTCTTCTCTCCAGGGATGCTGCCTGCCTAAGTTACTCCAGCATTTTGTGTCTACCCTCCATCAGAGATGTCTCTTCTTCTTCATGCGTGTGGCATGCACAGCCTAAAGTTGTAGGACAACTTGTTCTATTTGATCTTATTTGATTGTGCACGCCGGGTTGATTGCATTCGTCGAAACAGGGCGGACCACGTAAAGGTTGCAATCTTCAATTCAGAGTTGTCTCTGAATATGCATGACCCAAATGAATATGGCTATTCTGATAATTAATCTTGTATTTACTTTAACATTTAACACAAAGCCGGTGAATGTACTGCAGCATATTGAAATGTTCAACTAATGAATTTTATAATAGCTTTTATTCTAAAAGTAGCTTTTAATTACAGTAAACACACAATAGAAAAAAAACGTCAATTTTATTTTTGAAAATTAGATATACCTGTAAATCCTTCAAAATTCAATCACGTCTAGAAAATTGATTGCCTGTTAATATTCCACTCACAAATGTATGAAATAATCACACAATACTTAAGTACAGATAAGTACCAAGAGCGTGACACAATATCAGCCAACTGCTCTTTTTCCCCCAAGGTACAGGATGTTCCAAATAATGTCCTTTATTTTCTTGCATTTTAGTAATGGTTTCTAATTTACCTGTGCTCAGAAACCCATTTAGTACTATTTCCACAATATTACACGCTTTTCATGGTCTGGTTCTCGCAAATATGATGCAAATAGATGAGGCTCTCACCAGGGTCTCTTCTATATCCCGTAACTCTGCTCTCACTCCACATCCCCCCACTTGTAACAAGGGCAGAGTCCCCCTCGTCCTCACCATCCACCCTACCAGCTGTCACATACAACAAATAATCCTCCGACATTTTCGCCACCTCCAACGGGATCCCACCACTGGCCACATCTTCCCAACTCCTCCGCTTTCGGCTTTCCGCAGAGACCGCTCTCACCGTAACTCTCTGGTCGAGTCGTCCCATCCCACCCAAACCACCCTCTACCTTGGTACTTTTCCTTGCAACTGCAGGAAATGCTACACTTGTCGCTTTACCTCCCCCCTTGACTCCATCCAAGGACCTAAGCAGTATTTCCAGGTGTGGCAGAGGTTCACCTGCACCTCCTCCAACCTCATCTATTGCATCCGCTGCTCTAGGTGTCAGCTGCTCTACATCGGTGAGACCAAGTGTAGGCTTGGCGATCGCTTCACCCAACACCTCCGCTCAGTTCGCAATAACCAACTTGATCTCCAGGTGGCACAGCACTTCAGATTCAGATTCAGATTCAGATTCAGATTCAATTTTAATTGTCATTGTCAGTGTACAGTACAGAGACAACGAAATGCATTTAGAATCTCCCTGGAAGAGCGACATAGCAAATGATTTGAATAAATAATAATAAGTGTCCAGGGGGGGTGGTGATTGGCAGTCACCGAGGTACGTTGTTGAGTAGAGTGACAGCCGCCAGGAAGAAGCTGTTCCTCGACCTGCTGGTTCGGCAACGGAGAGACCTGTAGCGCCTCCCGGATGGTAGGAGGGTAAACAGTCCATGGTTGGGGTGAGAGCAGTCCTTGGCGATGCTGAGCGCCCTCCGCAGACAACGCTTGCTTTGGACAGACTCAATGGAGGGGAGCGAGGAACCGGTGATGCGTTGGGCAATTTTCACCACCCTCTGCAATGCCTTCCGGTCGGAGACAGAGCAGTTGCCATACCATACTGTGATGCAGTTGGTAAGGATGCTCTCGATGGTGCAGCGGTAGAAGTTCACCAGGATCTGAGGAGACAGATGGACCTTCTTCAGTCTCCTCAGGAAGAAGAGACGCTGATGAGCCTTCTTGATCAGAGTAGAGGTATTGTGGGTCCAAGAGAGGTCATCGGAGATGTTGACTCCCAGGAACCTGAAGCTAGAAACACGTTCCACCTCCGTCCCGTTAATGTGGATGGGGGTGTGCGTGCCGCCTCTGGACTTCCTGAAGTCTACAATGAGCTCCTTGGTCTTCTTGGAGTTAAGGGCCAGGTTGTTGTCAGCGCACCATGTTGCTAAGTGCTGGACCTCCTCCCTGTAGGCCAACTCATCGTTGTTGCTGATGAGGCCAATCACCGTTGTATCATCTGCATACTTGATGATGGTGTTAGTACCATGTACAGGTGTGCAGTCATAGGTGAAGAGGGAGTAGAGGAGGGAACTCAGCACACAGCCCTGTGGAACGCCGGTGTTCAGGGTGAGGGTTGAAGAGGTGTGCTTGTCTAACCTCACAGACTGGGGTCTGTTGGTTAGAAAGTCCAGTATCCAGTTGCAGAGGGAGGGGTCGATGCCCAGGTTACCGAGTTTGGTGATCAGTTTTGATGGTATAATGGTGTTGAATGCTGAGCTGTAATCGATGAACAGCATTCTTACGTAAGTGTCTCTGTTGTCGAGGTGGGAGAGGGCGGAGTGAAGTGCCGTTGAGATGGCATCCTCCGTACTCCTGTTCTTGCGGTAGGCAAACTGATAGGGATCCAGTGTGGGGGGTAGGCAGCTTTTGAGGTGTGCCAGGACCAGCCTCTCGAAGCACTTGGTGATGATGGGGGTAAGTGCAACTGGCCGGAAGTCGTTGAGGCTTGCCGCAGTGGAGTGTTTTGGCACTGGCACGATGGAGGTGGTTTTAAGGCAAGTGGGAACAACTGCTTGGGCAAGTCACAGGTTGAAGATGTCAGTCCAGACGTCTGTCAGCTTGAACTCCCCCTCCCATTCCGAATCTGTCCTTTCTGTCCTGGGCCTCCTCCATGGCCATAGTGAGTCCCACCGCAAAATGGAGGAGCAGCATCTCATATTTCGGTATGAACATTGACTTCTCCAATTTCAGGTAGTCCTGGCTTTCTCCCTCTTTCCCCTCCCTTCCCAGTTCTCCCACAGCCCACTGTCTCCGCCTCTTCCTTTCTTCTTCCTGCCCCCACCCCCACATCAGTCTGAAGAAGGGACTTGATCCAAAACATCACCTATTCCTTCACTCCTCACCCGCTGAGTTTCTCCAGCATTTATGTCTACCTTTGATTTTTCCAGCTTCTGCAGTTCTTTCTTAAACATGATGCAAATAGATGGTGCGTTTTCCTGGTCCACTGGCAATCTGGGCAAATTCTTCTTCTAACTCTGCAACAACAGTAATAATGACAAGTGTGACAAAGAAGATTTGAAAACAGCTTGCATTACATTATACTAACAGTGGAGAGCTGTTTATCTTATAAGCTTAGACTGAGGGAATTAGGAAGGGAACAATACTTACTACGGTGATTATCTATATTGCTAAAAGTCTGATCTTGACCACTTCCTTCTGTTCTGTATATTGATTTTAGAAAAAAAGCTGCCCCTTTTTGTGATTTTTGGCCATCTTACTCAGAGTCCCCCTCTGCTGCGCAGGACAAGAGGATTTTTACCATCGATGAAAAATAAAAGAGTGTTTAGTGTTTAAAAAATGTTGGGATTCTCTCTTCTGAAGGCCACGCCCCTTCCGGAGGGACTATAAAACCAGGAAGTGGTGAGTGCCTCAGTCAGTCTATGCAAGATGGGGGAGCAAGAGGGTCACGTCTCTCAGTCTGAGTTGTGAATAACAATGAAAACATGCCTACTAAACTGTGAGTGTGGTTTTACTGACCTTGAGTGTCCTTAATGTGGTTTGAAAATGAAAATGTGGTTGGTTTGAAATAAAGCAAAGCAAATGGTGGTTGGTTTGAAATAAAGCACAGCAAATGGTGGTTGGTGGTGGTTGGTTTGAAATGCAGCAAATAGTTGTTGGTGTTGGTTGGTTTGAAATGAAGTACTGCAAATGGTTGTTGGTGGTGGTTGGTTCGAAATGGCAAATTATTAAAAGTCTAAACTTGACAACTTCCTGTTTGCACTGTATATTGATTTTAGATAAAACGCTACCAGTTACAGCTGTGATTTTTTGCCATCTTACTCAGTCCCCCTCCGCTCATCAGGTGCAGAGGATTCTTCACATCAATGAAAAATAAAAGTGTTATTAGTGTTTAAAAAATGTTGAGAATCTCTCTCTTGTCAGTCACGCCATGAAGGCCACACCCTGTTTTGATGGGAGGGGGCAGGGATTATAAAACCCAGAAGTGTGAGTGTGGCTCAGTCTCTGCACGATGGGGGAGGGAGAGGTCACGAATCTGTCTCAGCTGTGAATCAACGGAACACACTGAATGTCTACTGAACTGTGAGTATGATGTTTATTTGGTGTTTATGTTGGTTTTATGGTGGATTTATGGTGGTTTCACCCTGCATGAAATGGTATGAAATTGCACTTGAATTTGGTTGCCTTGCACCTTGCTTGAAATGGCATGAAAGAGCACTAGCATTTGGTGGCTGCACCCTGCTTGAAATGGTAGGAAACTGCATGAATTTGGTGGCTTTGCACCCTGCTTGAAATGGAATTTAAAGGAATAGCTGTGAGTCAACTGCCAGCCCACCAGCCGTGAGTGAGCTGCCACCCCAATAATCCATTTGACCCACAATGACCATACTAGCAAACTGGAAACCAGTCCCTTCAGCGCACAACACCCATACTAATGCTCCAGAAAGCCCCACCCCCCCCCCCCCACTGGCCACCAATATTGGAATTGGCGGAGAGATGGAATATTGCATTGCGGGTCCAGCCCTCCTGTGTGAAGCTGGGACCCAGCGGGTTCCACTTAGCCTAGTAACTTACTAACTCTTACCGTCTGAAGAAGGGGCTTGACCCAAAACGTCTCCTAATCATTTTCTCCAGAGATGCTGCCTGAACCAGCATCTGCAGTTCCTTCCTACACAATACTTGCTAATTAATTGATACTAGACTGATCATTCATGAGGTAAACAACTTCAAAAAAGTTCTCATCATTTCGGACATTTCTTACATGATGGCTGCCTTGCAGAGCTTACAGCGCCATAGGCTGGTTCAATCCCAACTACGGGTGCTGTCTGTATGGAGTTTATACGTTCTCCCTGTAACTGTGTGGGTTTTCTCCGAGATCTTTGGCTTCCTCCCACATTCCAAATACGTACAGGTTTGCAGTTTAATTGGCTTGGTGTATGTGTAAATTGTCCCGTGTGTGTGTAGGATAGTGTTAATGTGCCGGAATCGCGGACTCGGTGGGCCGAAGGGCCTGTTTCCGTGCTGTATCTCTAAACTAAACTAAATTTCCTTAACCTTACTGGGAATACACGTGCACAATTTTCAACCCTAACCCCCGCCCTAATTGCAAGCTAAAGACAGGCCCAATGTTATCTGGGGCAAATTATGGGCATTGACCCTGGAAATTCCTAGGAATTTGCATCCATTAAAGCAGAGACTGCAAAAAATTGTAACCCAGAATGAATTATCCCATGAATCTGCTTTTGAATTATTTAATCTGAAAATGAAATACTTAAAAAAACATTGGGGTAGACGTTTGTTCTTCGTTATATGTGCAAAAACATCATAGATTAAAATTGGTGATTCAAACTCTGCTTCCAAAATATAATCCCAATGAAGTCATAGAGTTATATAGCCATGGAGTCATAGATTTTTACCACGTGGAAACAGCCCCTTTGGCCCAACTTGCCCACACGGGTCAACATGTCCCATCTACACCAATCCCTCCTACCTGCGTTTGGCCCAAATCCCTCTAAACCTGTTGTATCCATGTGCCTGTCTAAATGTTTTTTAAACATCGTGATAGTATCAGCCTCAACTACCTCATCTGACAGCTCATTCCATACAGCTACCCCCCTTTGCGTGAAAAAGTTTCTTTTTCACGCAAGATTCTTATTAAATCTTCCCCCCCCCCCTCACCTTAAGCCTATGACCTCTGGTTTTCGATTCCCCTACGCTGGGCAAGAGACTTTGAGTATCTACCCAGTCTATTTCTCTCATGATTTTATACATTTCTATAAGATCATCCCCTCATCCTCCTATGCTCCAAGGGATTGAGTTTCACCTTGCTCAACCTCTCCCCAAAATTTAGGCCGTCGAGTCATGGCAACATCCTCATAATTCTTCTCTGCACACTTTCCAGCTTGATAACATCTTTCCAATAACATGACACCTAAAACTGAACAGAATACTCTATATGCGACCTCAATAACGTATACAACTGCAACATATCCTCCCAACCTCTGTACTCAATACTTTGTCTGATGAAGGCCAATGTGCCAAAAGCCTTTTTTACCACCCTACCTACATGTGATGCCACTTTCAATGAATTATGTGCCTGTACTAAATCCCTCTGCTCTACAACACTCTCCAGAGCCCTACCGATTCTGCCCTTGTTAGTGCTCCCAAAATGCAACACCTCACATTTTTCTGTATTAAATTCCATCAACCATTCCTCAGCCCACCTGGTTCAAGATCCTGCCGCTATTTTTGATAGCCATAGAATAGAATAGTTTCTTTATTGTCATTGTAACATGAACTATGTACAACAAAATTAAAAATGTCAGCCAGTCAGTGCACCATTCAAACATTTCTAAAAGCTAACGATACATACAAGGTAAAATATTAAAAGATAAACAACTAAAATAAATATCACAAAAATATCACGCATAAACACCCAACCCTCCATCCTTCTGTCGATTTCACAGTGTACCACATTCCCTTAGTATGTATCGCCCCTGCGTTCCTTGGCGGCTACATTTAGTGCTTTTATAGCAGTGGGGTAAAAACTGTTTTTTAGTCTGTTCGTCCTTGTCCTTGTAGATCTGTACCGTCTGCCTGACGGCAACAGTTCAAACAGGGAGTGTCCGGGGTGGGAAATGTCCTTTATGATACTCTGGGATTTTTTGGTGCAGCGGGAACTGTGTAAGTCCTCCAAGGTAAGGAGAGGGCAGCCGACAATCCTCTGGGCGTTGTCAATGGCCCTCTGGAGCGCTTTCCTCTGAGCCGCTGTGCAGCTGGTGTACCACACGCATACACAGTATGTTAGTATGCTCTCAATGGAGCACCGATAAAAGGACAGCAGCAGTCTCTGAGTGATGTTGTTCTTCCTGAGCACCCTCAGGAAGTGCAGTCTCTGCTGGACCTTTTTCAGCAGCGCAGTGGTGTTCACGCCCCACGTCAGGTCCTCCTCAATATGGATTCCCAGGAAGCGGAAATCCGCCACCCTCTCTACACAGTCCCCTCTGATAGTCAATGGTACCATGTCCGTTTTATTCTTCCTGAAGTCTATTATTACTTCCTTTGTCTTTAAGGTGTTGAGGAGCAGGTTATTTTCTTCACACCACACCGTCAGCTGCTCCACCTCATCCCGGTAGGCGTACTCGTCCCCCCCGGAGATGAGTCCCACCACCGTAGTGTCATCCGCAAATTTGACAATGGTGTTGCTGTGGTGGGCGGGGGTGCAGTCATGTGTGTAGATGGTGTAGAGCAGAGGGCTCAGTACGCAGCCCTGTGGAGAGCCGGTACTGAGGCTGAGGGCCGTGGATGTGTGATGGCCCACTCTGACTCTCTGGCTGCGACCCGACAGGAAGCTATTTATCCACGCACAGGTGGAGTGTGGAAGTCCCAAGTCCCCCAGTTTGTCCACCAGTTTGTGGGGAAGGATGGTATTAAAAGCAGAGCTGTAGTCCACAAAGAGCATCCGCACGTAGCTCCCCCGCTGCTCCAGGTGAGACAGTGCAGCATGGAGAGCTGTGGCTACAGCGTCCTCTGTAGATCTATTTGCTCTGTATGCAAACTGGTGGGGGTCAAAGCTTCGGGGCAGGAGTGATGTGATATGACCCCGGACCAGTTTTTCAAAACACTTCATCACCACTGGTGTGAGTGCGACTGGCCGGTAGTCGTTGAGGCTGGAGATGTTGGTTTTTTTGGGCAAGGGGACTATGGTGGAGGACTTCAGACAGGGTGGAACAGTGGACTGGGCCAGAGACTGGTTAAAAATCCTTGTAAAGACTCCAGCCAGCTGGTCTGCGCAGTCCTTCAACACGCGTCCAGAGACGCCGTCAGGTCCAGTAGCCTTCCTTGGATTGATGGCCCGCAGCGTGCGCCTCACCTCATGCTCCTCTATCTTGAGGGTTAGGCTGCTGTGGACCATGTGCTGTGATGTGGCTGTCTCGGGTGGCTCCACTTCAAAGCGAGCAAATAAGTGGTTCAGCTCCTCTGCCAGCGAGGCGTCACCTTCAACAGCTCCAAGGTTGGTCTTATAGTTGGTGAGATACTGGATCCCCTGCCACACCTGCCTGCTGTTATTACTGTCCAGGTGGTCCTCTATCTTCTTCCTGTAGTTTGATTTGGCCTCTCTGATGCCTCTCTTCAGGTTAGCTCGGGCCGTGCTGTATAAAGCCCTATCGCCAGACCTAAAAGCGGTGTTCCTCTCTTTCAACAGCCGCTGGACCTCCCGGGTCATCCAGGGCTTCTGGTTGGGGTAGACCCGGATGCGTTTGTCCACTGTGACCGTGTCCATGCAGTTTTTAATGTAACACAGTACACTGTCTGTGAACACCTCCAGGTCCCGGTTTTCAAACACCTCCCAGTTGGTCCTGTCGAAACAGTCCTGCAGCTGCTGAGAAGCACCATCAGGCCAGGTTGTGATGGTCTTCACTATCTTCACTATCTACAATATCACCCACTTTTGTGTCATCAGCAAACTTGCTAATCTTGCATGTACATTCTCATCCAAATCACTGATATAGATGACAAACAGTAACGGGCCCAGCACTGAACCCTGAGGCACACCACTAGTCACAGGCCTCCAGTCCATAAAGCGACCTCCCACCAGCACGCTCTGCTTCCTTCCATGGAGCCAATTCCCTATCCATTCAGCTATCTCTCCTTGAATCTCATGCAATCTAACCTTCAAGAGCATCTTACCATGCAGAACCTTGTCAAATGCCTCACTGATATCCATGTATACAACGTCTACGGTGTTTTTTTTGTTCCCTGGATGAGAATAACACATGACAGCCTTTATTCTCCATCCTTTTACCCACGAGGTTTAGTCATATAAATGGCAGGTTTTGGAATCACAACTATGGCAACAGATTTCTCACCCTGAAAGGCAATAGGGAACTAAATGGGCTTTATTAAAGGTAAATCAGTAGTCCCTGAGACTAACATATATTAAATTCCAGATTTATTTAATTGAATTTAAATTCTCCAGTAGGGTTTTAAAAAATGCAAGTTAATGCATATTATAGAGGATAATAAAATAATAAATCATTTATTTTCTATTTTTAAATGCACTATTTGTACGTTTTGGAAACAGCACAACAAAAATCGCAATAACACTTTAGCTGCTAAATGTGTTTGCTATTCTAGAAAGTCACAGCATCTTTTTTCTTGCACAGTGCACTTTGAAAGCACACAGCTATCTATTTTTACACTAGTCAATAATCTGATGACAACCATGTGTTTATGCTATTTGGGACCCCCCACCATCCTGTACAAATTGAATTTCTTTCCTCAATTTTACTAGAATAAATATAGAAGTTATTTCGCGAAAGAAATTCAGTAGCACTGGACAGCAGCATGGAACTTGGAAAATGCAAAAAACCTATATGATCCATCGAATGCCACAGGAGAAATATATGCTCAGGCTTCATTAAAATGGCTAGTTTTAATGACATTCTTGCTTGCCTTAGCACAGATGTGTGCATCAATGTTTAGGAATGAACTTCAGATGCTGGTTTAAACTGAAGATAGATACAAAAAGCTCGAGTAACTCAGCGGGTCAGGCAGCATCTCCAGAGAGAAAGAGTAGGCGATGTTTCAGGACGAGACCCTTCTTCAGAGTGAGAGTCGGGCAAAAGGGAGATGAGGGATATAGATGGTAATATAGTGAGATATGGAACAAATGAATGAAAGATATGTAAAAAATCAATTATCTGCAGCGGTCAGCATTGGTCAAATCTGAACTGGATCTAGGGGAGATGATATGTGCTGCAAATGATGTTGGAAGTCATTTCAAATGTGGTTTAAAGGGACTGTGCCACTTTCACGATCTAATTCACGACCTTTTTTACTCGTGGACATTTTTCATCATGTTGAAAAAAAACGCCCCGACCTACTTGATACCACGAGTACCTACGACTAGCATCACGACGTGCTACGACCTACCTACGACCTCATGACGACCACGCTGAGAATATGAGTCAAGGGCAAACTCGGCAGAGGTTGTGTATTAGATCGTGAAAGTGGGACAGGCCTTAACTCTGCTGAAAGAGATGGCTGATCACAGACCAGCGTGATTCCTACGCATGTCAAATGCTTTAAGTGATTTTTGGTCTGCTTTTACCCAAAGTAACATAATTTGAACTCAAATGTTAAAATATTTGGATATAACTATTTTTCAACCTGTAAAGCATTTTTTTTTTAATCCCTCTGGAATATAAATCACATCAGATGATTCAAGCGGGTACCTGTCCTTCAAAATAGAGTGGAGGACCAATTTCATTCAATCACTTTTCTTTTTAGCTTAGCTTGACAGCTTTACTTAGCATCCCTTTTCAAAGTTTCATAATGAAGCATATATAAAACAATAGATTGGAAATAAACCAAGATATTCTAATGGTTGACACATGCATCCAAGTAGTATCTCTGTATGATGTTGAAATATCTCAGAACAATTACATTTTATTTCAATATGACATTGATATTGCTTTGCTTGCTACACAATATTAGGTATAAAGGCACTGCAGATATTTTCATTGCATTTATTGCATACATTTATTGCCAAGCCTTTGGCATCATTTTTTAAATAAAATTTAACATATTTTAAATTCTAACCAGTGCTAGATGATACGCTTGGTGCCATTTCCACCCATCCAGGTTTCTGATGCACTCTCACAGTTCTGCTCATATTTGTCCCAAAGTAGCAGGGAATTCAGATCTGATTTCTTCAACCTAGCCCATTTGCTCATTATTGAGGTGCCATAACTTCCAAATAGTGAGAAATCAAACATGTTTTAAGTTGCAGCAAATAGGGATGATTGAAGAATTAAATAACAGAGGGAAGATCAATGGGGACAGAACAACAGATGTACGAAGGGACAGAGGACCTAGGGTGATGGAGGAACTGAGGAAATTCACATTAGTCAGGAAATAGTGATCGGCAGACTGATGGGACTGACGGCTGATAAATCACCAGGGCCTGATGGTTTGCATTCCAATGTACTAAAGAGGTGGCTCTAGAAATCGTGGATGCATTGATGATCATTTTCCAATGTTCTGTAGATTCAGGATCAGTTCCTGTGGATTGGAGGGTAGCTAATGTTATCTCACTTTTCAAGAAAGGAGGGAGAGAGAAAGCAGGGAACTATAGACCAGTTAGCCTGACATCAGTGGTGGGGAAGATGCTGGAGTGTAATAGATGTAATAGCGACACATTTGGATAGCAGTAACAGGATTGGTCCAAGTCAGCATGGATTTACGATGGAGAAATCATGATTGAGTAGTCTTCTGGAATTTTTTGAGGATGTAACAAGTAAAATGGACAAGGGAGAGCCAGTGGATGTAGCGGATCTGGACTTTCAGAAAGCATTTGATAAGGTCCCACACAGGAGATTAGTGGGCGAAATTAGAGCACATGGCATTGAGGGCAGGGTATTGACATTGATAGAAAATTTGTTGGCAGACAGGAAACAAAGAGTAGGGCTTAACGAGTCCCTTTCCGAAAGGCAGGCAGTGATTAGTGGGGTGCCGCAAGGCTCAGTGCTGGGACCACAGCGATTTACAATATACATTAATGATTTAGAGGAAGGAATTAAAAGTAACATTTAGAAATTTGCAGATGACCCAAAGCTGGGTTGCAGTGCAGTGTCAACTGTGAAGAGGATAAATGTGAAGTTATCCACTTTGGAGGCAAGAACGGGAAGGCAGACTATTATCTGAATGGTGTCAGGTTAGGAAAAGGGGAAATACAGCGAGACCTGGGTGTCCTAGTACATCAGTCACTGAAAGTAAGCATACAGTTACAACAGGCAGTGAAGAAAGCTAATAGCATGTTGGCCTTCATAACTAGAGGAGTTGAGTATAGGAGCAAAAAGGTTCTTCTGCAGTTGTACAGGGCTGTGGTGAGACCACAACTGGAGCATTGTGTGCAGTTTTAGTCTCCTAATTTGAGGAAGGACATTCTTGCTATTGAGGGAGTGCAGCATAGGTTCACGAGGTTAATTCACGGGATGGCGGGACTGTCATATAATGAAAGAATGTAGTGGCTGTCCTTTTATTCACTGGAATGAGAGGGGATCTTATTGAAACATATAAAATTATTGAGGGTTTGGACATGCTAGATGCAGGAAACATGTTCCCGATGTTGGGGGAGTCCAGAACCAAGGGCCACCATTTAAGAATACGTGGTATGCCATTTTGAACTGAGATGAGGAAAAACCTTTTCACACAGAGAGTTGTGAATTTGTGGAATTCTCTGCCTCAGAAGGCCGTGGGGGCCAATTCACTGGATGCATTAAAAAAGAGAGTTAGATAGAGTTCTTAAGGCTGGCGGGATCAATGGGTATGGGGAGGCAGGAAAGGAGTACTAATTGTGGATGATCAGCCATGATCACATTGAATGGCGGTGCTGGCTCGAAGGGCCAAATGGCCTACTCCTACACCTATTGTCTATTTTTCCATGTATCTATGACACAAAGGGTGGGGCTAGTGAAGCCCCTTGTTATTCACAGCTGCTCTGTCTAGAGGAGATGATAAATACAGTAGAGTACATGAGAATGAGACAGTACAACAACTGTGAGATGCAGACATTCGTTGTAAAATAAAACCAAAGAATTTCTGCAAAGAGGAAAAAAACAAGTTAACATTACAGGTTGATGACCTTTCATCAGACTTGAAATAAACTGGATAGTTAAATTAATTGTTAAGTCTAGAGGGCTATCTGTGTTGAAATGCTTCCAGAGCCACATCTCTTTCCTTAATAAATATGTATAGATCCGACTTTTCATGTGGTAAAAGTCTGACACAAACTGTAGTGATAGCATCAGCCGTAAACAGTAGATCTGTCATAATTTCTTCGATAACAGCCTGTTGAAACCAAAATGATTGTTGTCACTGGTGGTAATGCAACATTCTGCCCACTAAATTGGTAGGTTTCCTTTTTAATTATGTGCTATGCTATCATTTTTAGGGGCTAGATTTCAGCATAGTGTGATTACTGTGGTCCTTGTCATACAACATACATTTTACTCAGGATGCGAAATATCATTCCATGGAAGATGTGTGAGGTATACCTTTGCAATTACATTTTTACATTTAAGATAATTTTTTGATTGCTTTCTCTATTCAAATTCACTGACTGTTGAAAATGTTTCACAGAAGAGCAAAGATTTTCTTGAAGACTGGAGTCCAAGGTGTGCACAGCAGATAGACACAAAATGCAGGAGTAACTCAGCGTGACAGGCAGCATATCTGGATAGAAGGAATGGGTGACGTTTCGGTGTTGAGACACTTCTTCAAACAGAGGAGTCGGCGGGGGGAGAGATACAGAGATAAGGAAGGGTAAGGTGTGAAAACGAGACATCAAAGGAGATGTCGTTCAAGGAAAATCTAGAATAGATCATTGTTAGCTAGAAGATGACAACAAAGCATTCACATCAGAATTGCATGTACTCAAATCACAGGATATGGAAGTACAACAGGAAGTGGAATTAAGGTAGAAGTTCTGACGTGATCTTATGGAGGCCATATGCAAATTCCGCCTTCAGACGTTTTTTATGTTCTGGTCTGAACTCTCAGAGACAGGTTAAAAAATTGATGACATGAATGCCATTTTATATTTAATATAAAGAAATGTTGAGGCTATATCTTTTTGAGAATACATGTACACTGGATGAATTTCACTTATCAAGTCAAGAGTGTTTAATTGTCATATGTATAGATCCGACTGTCTAAGCTGTCTAACCTGTCTAACCTGTCTAAGTTTATTTGGCCTTCCATCACAGCGATGTGATGGATGTTTATGTAAATTATGTTGTGTCTTGGGTCTATGTGTTTGTAATGTATGGCTGCAGAAACGGCATTTCGTTTGGACCTCAAGGGGTCCAAATGACAATTAAATGTATCTTGTATCTCTTGTATCTTGATATGTACTGACACTGGAATAATTAAATTCTTACTTGCAGCAGCATAACAGGTGCTTAAACAGAATACAAATATAATAACATATAATAATATATAATAGGTCTTTATTCTCTGGAGCGCAGAAGGTTAAGCGGGGACTTGATAGAGGTCTTTAAAATGATGAGAGGGATAGACAGAGTTGATGTGGATCAGCTTTTCCCTTTGAGAATAGGGAAGATTCAAACAAGAGGACATGACTTCAGAATTAAGGGACAGAAGTTTAGGGGTAACATGAGGGGGAACTTCTTTACTCAGAGAGTGGTAGCGGTGTGGAATGAGCTTCCAGTGGAAGTGGTGGAGGCAGGTTCGTTGGTATCATTTAAAAATAAATTGGATAGGCATATGGATGAGAAGGGAATGGAGGGTTATGGTATGAATGCAGGCAGGTGGGACTAAGGGGAAAAAAGATGTTCAGCACGGACTTGTAGGGCCGAGATGGCCTGTTTCCGTGCTGTAATTGTTATATGGTTATATGGTTATAAATTAAAATTCAATAAAATATTAACCCATTAAATTCAGTAAATGAGTTATTTATTTTGAGGGGAGTGAGGGAATGCTGGCATTTGTTGCACATTTTAATTTCCAATTGTGAAGCTGATGGTGAATTGTATTATTGAATTATTGCAATATTGAAAGTTCTGCCCCAATTTTCTTCACCCAGCATTTTGAGTGATAGAGTTGATAGGTTAAGGAGGTGCATCCTTTAGGTTTTAACCACTGCTACCACAGCGTACCAGTGGTGGAGAGTGCTGAACAATCTTATTTCCACAATGGATATGGCAAGGTGAATGTCCTGATAAGATTTCTACAGTGTTGAGACTATCCAACGTTGTAAACTTGTGTCTAATGATTCAGTAGCTGTCTAAATCAGAAGCTTGGGAGTCAGCATGGATTGGGGTATATGTTGATAGTGAGTTGCTTTGTCCTCAATGGTGTTGTGTTTCTAAAATATTGTTGGGGCTGCACTTACACACATAAATAGAGACTGTTTCATCACACTCCTGACTTGTCGAAAAGCTTTCAGGGGATGTACCACTTGCCATAGATTATACAGCTTGTCGTTATTCTATTGATGTGACTTGTCCAGTGAGATTCTGGTCAAAGGCGACCCCTAGGATATTGGTGATAGTGTACACGGCCACTGAATGTTACTGAAGGAACTGCGGATGCTGGTTTAAACCAAAGGTAGACACAAAATGCTGGACTAACTCAGCCGGACAAGCAGCATCTCTGGACAGAAGGAATGGGTGACGTTTTGGGTCTGAAGAAACATCATGTCTCGACCCGAAACATCAACGATTCCTTCCCTCCAAAGATGTGGCCTGTCCCGCTGAGTTACTCGAGCATTTTCTGTCCATCACTGAGTGTTACCATTGAGGCAATAAATCATTAGACTCAACTTCACAATAAAGGGTGGTCTCACCACAGTGGCAACTTTATTAGGGCATTCATCATGCTGTCCCATTGTGGAAATAGGATATCTGAGCACAACTAGCACTCTCGAACTGAAACTTTCAACTATTTGTTTCTCAGATGAGAAAATATACAAACAGTAGTGGTATTTTGTTTCTCTGATGTGTATGTTTTAATAGTGAAGGTCTAATCCATCTTTACCACAGACGAAATGTGGAAGAGACTGCGTAATACACAGAAATTTGCCAAGGGTAGGAAAAGATACTACATGGAACATTGTTGCCTTGTACAAACTCATTGGCAGGATAATAATTTATGGAACTTCACTCAGCACCTACTGGTTAACAACCGATCAATAATTTTACTTGCAAATACATTTAACATTGCTAATACTAGAATAATGTGAAAAAAAAAATTGATTTGTTCTCAATCCATTGCCATAAGTTTACTGAAGATGAGGCAAAAACCAAAAGCCTCATTCATTTGGATGCTTAGGATACAAAGGGTTCCAACAACTATGGCTTATGTCCTTTGTAGCCTTTTCAGGTACTGATGGATTGTGGCATATTTCCTGCCATTATCATTATTATTCATTTCCTCCAGCTAACCATATTTAAATTGTTGGTGACAATTTTCTCGAAAGAAAATTCAATAGGATTTCAGACAATCTCTCTGAACTTTGTCTTTGGCTCCAAACGCCAGCACATGGAAGGAAGTGCATAAAAAACAAGGCCTGTGAACTTCCGATCAAATTGGTTCACATACAGTTATTACTCTCAATTTATTTTGATTCAGTTGCAGGAAGTGTGACATATTTATTCAGCAAATTTGTTTCCCTTTTTACTCTCTCCTTGTTTACATTTTTTTCTGGATGGGGTTAGGATCACAACTATCTCCTTCCCTGTGCCTTCATTGAAATGATTTTTTGGTGACTGTTGATGAATATTGTAGCAAAACTTGAAAACCTTCTCATCCACATCACACTTAACTAGGTCACTTCTCAATAGAGATCTGAGGATGAGCATTGTGTCTGTGTCCAGCATCACTGAGATTGATTGTTTTGCCTCTGCTGCTGTGTCAGTTAAGAACAGAAGTGGGGAATTGGTCTCTCGCTGTTATTCAATCTATATCCACTGATCCATTTATCCAATTTGTCAGTGTGTGCAAGTCGAACACTTTTAAAGTTATTACTCAGTATAATCTAGTTACTTTCTCAAGTAAAGTAGTCCATGAATTCATGTGTGCATGTGTCCACACATGTAGGTGTGCACCATGGGATATGTCTGCATCTTTGTGTCCACTTGTATATGTGAGCATTTGGGTGTTTATATGTACTTGTGAGCATGTGTGTCCTTGTGCCTAAAGAAGGGTCTCGACCCGAAACTTTACCCATTGAGTCTTAAGAAGGGTCTCGACCTGTAACGTCACCCATTCCCTCTCTCCAGAGATGCTGCCAGTCTCACTCAGTTACTCCAGCATTTTGTATCTATCTTTGGTATAAACCAGCATCTGCAGTTCCTTCCTACACATTGTTTGTCCTTGTGTTCAGGTGGGTTTGTGGTGGGTTGAGGGAGTGGTGAAAGAATATCAATTTGTTTATTAATCTCGTATTAATTGGAGGTTGTTAATATATTGTTTTTAATCTAGTGGAAAGAAGGGTTCTAGTATGAAGAAGGATCATACTGGACCCACCACGTCACCCATTCCTTCTGTCCAAAGATGCTGCCTGTCCGCCGAGTTACTCCAGCTTTTTGCGTCTATCTTTTGTTTTCTGATTCAATAGTACCGCATTGTGGACATTGGACTTTGCCTATTGAACCCACAGTCCTCCCTCAGTTTTTTTGGGATGTTGATGAGAAATTAATATTTTTATAATATTGCAGCTTTAATAAAGGCCCAGCAATGCATTGTAAGTGGAACAATAACACTATTTACTTGTCAATTAATGTTCAAGATAATTATATGATATTCCAGTCTCAAGGCTTCCAATTTTCCTATACTTTCTTTACAGAGACGGAGCTAAGAACTGGCATGGACTTTCAGAAAGCCTTTGATAAGGTCCCACACAGGAGATTAGTGGGCAAAATTAGAGCACATGGTATTGGGGGTGGGGTATTGACATGGATAGAAAATTGGTTGGCAGACAGGAAACAAAGAGTAGGGATTAACGGGTCCCTTTCAGAATGGCAGGCAGTGACTAGTGGGGTGCCGCAAGGCTCAGTGCTGGGACCGCAGCTATTTACAATAAACCTTAATGATTAAGATGAAGGAATTAAAAGTAATATTAACAAATTTGCAGATGACACAAAGCTGGGTTGCAGTGTCAACTGTGAAGGGGATGCTATGAGGATGCAGAGTGATTTGGACAGGTTGGGTGAGTGGGCAGATGCAATCAGATGTAGTATAATGTGAATAAATATTAGGTTATCCACTTTGTAGGCAAGAGCGAGAAGGCAGATTATTATCTGAATGGTGTCAGGTTAAGAAAATAGGAAGTACAACAAGACATGGGTGTCCTCGTACATCAGTCAGTAAGCATACAGGTACAACAGGCAGTGAAAAAAGCTAATGGCATGTTGGCCTTCATAAAGAGAGGAGTTGAGTATAGGAGTAAAGAGGTCCTGCAGTTGTACAGGGCCCTGGTGAGACCACACCTGGAGTATTGTGTGCAGTTTTGGCCTCCTAATTTGAGGAAGGACATCCTTGCTATTGAGGGAGTGCAGCGTAGGTTCAGGAGGTTAATTCCCAGGATGGCGGGACTGTCATATGATGAAAGAATGGAGTGACTGGGCTTGTATTCACTGGAATTCAGGATGAGAGGGGATCTTATAGAAACATAAAATTATTATGGGATTGGAAACGCTAGATGCAGGAAACATGTTCCCAATGTTGCGGGAGTCCAGAACCAGGGGCCTCAGTTTAAGAATAAGTGGTAGGCCATTTAGAACTGAGATGAGGAAAAACTTTTTCACACAGAGAGTTGTGAATTTGTGGAATTCTCTGCCTCAGAAGGCAGTGGAGGCCGATTCATTGGATGCATCCAAAAGAGAGTTATATAGAGCTGTTAGGGCTAGCGGAATTAAGGGGTATGGGGAGAAGGCAGAAACGGGGTTCTGATTGTGGATGATCAGCCATGATCCTATTGAATGGCGGTGCTGGCTCGATGGGCCAAATAGCCTACTCCTGCACCTATTGTCTCTGTATCTATGTATTTTCTTTTCTTTACCAGAGCACAGGATACCAGCCTCCCATAAAATAAAAAGGTTATAATTAGCTGGAAGGCGATACAACTGAAGTAACAACACATTTTTTTAAGAACTACTTGTATCATTTGCATAATTGTCTACAACACAACTTAATTTGATCAACATTTCCAGTTATATATTCCATGTGAAATTGAGCCAATTTAGTTATACAAATTCAGTGGAGTTGTCAAAACGATTTTTAGTAAAAATATAATTTTAAGTGGGTACAGTCTCAAGTGTAAAATCACAACCTCCCACTTCTCAACAAATTAATCTTTTTTAATCAGAGCAGAACCAATCACCTCCATACAACAGCTGACAAGTCACATGTACAACTTTCACTATATTCTGTTCACCCATCTTCGCCACCACAAATCCTTGGTATATTTCCATGGAAAGGAGGAACAGAAGCATCACATTTCCTGACTGATGGCTAATGAATTCCACTATAGTACAGACAATGAGCACAGCAGCTATCCATACTCAACACTCTCAGACAGTGACCACACCAGCGAACAAAGCTCCAGAGGATATAGGATTAGTGAAAGCTGAAGATAGTCACAATAATCTGGAGTAACTCAGCGGATCTCTGGAGAAATGGATAGGTGATGTTTCGGGTCGAGATCCTTCTTCAGACTGAGAGCCAGGGGAAAGGAAAATGAGATAGAACAAATGAATGAAAGATATACAAAAATGTAACGGTGAAAAATGAAACCGGCCATAATTAGCTGTGGGCCGGGTGAAAATGGGTTACAGACAATGAGACTCAACAAGACAACTTTGAATCTAGTACAACTCTGAGGGTGGGGGAGGGACGGAGTGAGAGGAGATGCAAGCTGGTTGTTCAATGTTAATAAAAACTATTGTTTTTCAAAAGACTTGGGTTAAACGTCTCACTGCAAGTGATGTTTTCAGTTTAATTAATGATGCACTTTGAGGCTGTTAAAAAGGCCCAGGTAGAATGAAAATCCCACAAATTTTCAAACACATTCAGAAGTGGGTACAAAATTGCTCAACTTTGCCTCAACTTGATTTTCAACACTTTATTTTGGGATAACTTTACTTTACACTTTAGACTTCAGAGATACAACGTGGAAACAACGCGTCCGCGCAGACCATTGATCACCCCGTACATTAACACTATCCTACACACCAGGAACAATTTCACTGAAGCCAATTAACCTACAAACCTGTGTTAGAAGGAACTGCAGATGCTGGTTTACACCAAAGATAGACACGTAATGCTGGAGTAACTCAGCGTTTCAGGTCGAGAAAGGTCTCAACCCGAAATGTCATCTATTCCTTCACTCCAGAGATGTTGCCTGACCCGCTGAGTTACTCCAGCATTGTGTGTCTATCATACAAACCTGTATGTCTCTGGAATGTGGGAGGGAAGTGGAGCACCTGGAGAAAACCCACATGGTCACAGGGATAATGTACAAACTCCATACAGACAGCACCCATGTTAAGGATTGAACCTGGGTCAGAACACCATGCATTCAGTTACATGGGTAACTCAGAGCTCCCTGTTGCTCTCCACCTTAATTCCTCCATCCCATTCTGATCACCAATCAGTAGGGAATCTTGCATGGTCATAACAAGACCCAATTTAAGCTTGAGGAACAGCACCTCATCTCCTGTTTAGGAATCTACTGACCTCACAAACAAATTTTCCAATGTTAGGCTGTATAAGACGACTATTTGGGTATGCAAAAATATCACTGTGACTTTACACGATACATGGGTGCAGAAACTGCATGCAGATGTCCGGAAGGATGATCAGAGAAACAGCAGAGTTTCCACACAGCCTTGCCGTGTGCTTCCACTTTCCAGATGAGTTCAAAACAGCTGAAGGGATGCTTTTCAGAACTGCAAAAGTGGTGACATCAAGATCAATGAGGGGAGAAAAGATGAAGCCCGTGTGCTCATCAATTTTGGGAAAGGGCAGCTGTGATTCCCACAAGCTGAAGAGATTGTGGAAATCACAGTTCTGACCGGCAATAAGTGCAGAAGTAGAAGATTTCATGAGTGGTGAATCTCTGGAATTCTCTGCCACAGAAGGTAGTTGAGGCCAGTTCATTGGCTATATTTAAGAGGGAGTTAGATGTGGCCCTTGTGGCTAAAGGGATCAGGGGGTATGGAGAGAAGGCAGGGATGGGATACTGAGTTGGATGATCAGCCATGAGGGTGCAGGAGTAGGCCATTGAACGGCCGAATGGCCTACTCCTGCACCTATTTTCTATGTTTCTATGTTTCATGTGAAAATGTGACACTTGCAGATCAGTGCATAAATAAACAGAAGGCAGCAGACCCAGGGTAAACATAGAAACATAGAAACATAGAAATTAGGTGCAGGAGTAGGCCATTCGGCCCTTCGAGCCTGCACCGCCATTTAATATGATCATGGCTGATCATCCAACTCAGTATCCCGTACCTGCCTTCTCTCCATACCCTCCGATCCCCTTGGCCACAAGGGCCACATCTAACTCCCTCTTAAATATAGCCAATGAACTGGCCTCAACTACCCTCTGTGGCAGAGAGTTCCAGAGATTCACCACTCTCTGTGTGAAAAAAGTTCTCCTCGTCTCGGTTTTAAAGGATTTCCCCCTTATCCTTAAGGGTCTCTTCAAAGATTTTCTGCTTGTCCGAAGCCAAGAAATGTGTGGTGATAGTGGATTAATTTTCCAGTTTCTGCAACAAAAAAAGTACCTTGATTCAACCACAACTTCGGCAGTCATTCACAAGCTGAAGGCTCAGTTTGCTAGAGACAGTATTACAGACAAGGTTGTTACAGATCATGGCTCTCAATTTGCTGCAGAGGATTTTGTACAGACTACAGCTACATGGGAATTTACACACACATCACACAATATCTATTATCCAATGGGAGGGCGTAGATTGATTTAAAACTTGGCAAGTGACTTCTGATGAAGACAAAACGAGCACACATGGCTGCCTATCCCAATCTGAGAATGTACAGAAATACACCATCAGCAGAGCTCACTGCTATCTCATCCCAGAGACCTACCACACACCACATCAAAACAATATTGTCAACAGCTGCAAGATTGCTGGTGCCTGAAATCCCAGCTGTAATAAGCAGATGGTGGAAGCGAGAACAGAGGAAAATATTATTTTCAACTACACAGAGCGGTTGCAAAAGAGTGATCCTACTGTAAAGCAAGTGATGTGCTAGGAATTCATCCATTCCACCAGGAGGAAGGAACGCGATTGTGATGTCTTGGTACGAAATGTAATATTTGTAATATAAATATATAGATGTGTAGTAATCTAAAGTGGAAACTCGTGAAACTCGTGCCTGAGCCTCATGACTGAGGCCAAGTGACCTTCAATTATAAAAAGCAGCGATTGCTGAATAAAGAGGCTCTTGACACTTACTCGGTGGTTGACGTGTCACTTGTGCTAGTCACAACAGAGCCTTGCCTTCATCAGAAACCTTTACATGGTGTCAAAGTTAAAAACGAAAGTAGTCGAGGGAATCAAGCCTCAAGCCTCCATGGAAGAGAATAAAAAGGTAAAGGTACACCAGTCATTGAAAGTAGGCATGCAGGTGCAGCAGGCAGTGAAGAAAGCGAATGGTATGTTAGCATTCATAGCAAAATGATTTGAGTATAGGAGCAGGGAGGTTCTACTGCAGTTGTACAGGGTCTTGGTGAGACCACACCTGGAGTATTGCGTACAGTTTTGGTCTCCAAATCTGAGGAAAGACATTCTTGCCATACTGTACAGACATTCTTGCCAACTGTACAGAGAAGGTTCACCAGATTGATTCCTGGGATGTCAGGACTTTCATATGAAGAAAGACTGGGTAGACTCGGCTTGTATTCGCTAGAATTTAGGAGATTGAGGGGGGATCTTATAGAAACTTACAAAATTCTTAAGGGGTTGGACAGGCTAGATGCAGGAAGATTGTTCCCAATGTTGGGGAAGTCCAGGACAAGGGGTCACAGCTTAAGGATAGAGGGGAAATCCTTTAAGACCGAGATGAGAAAAACTTTTTTCACACAGAGAGTGGTGAATCTGTGGAACTCTCTGCCACAGAAGGTAGTTGAGGCCAGTTCATTGGCTATATTTACGAGGGAGTTAGATATGGCCCTTGTGGCTAAAGGGATCAGGGGGTATGGAGAGAAGGCAGGTACAGGATACTGAGTTGGATGATCAGCCATGATCATATTGAATGGCGGTGCAGGCTAGAAGGGCCGAATGGCCTACTCCTGCACCAATTTTCTATGTATCTATGCATCTATGAAAGGACGGAACAGGGCTGTGGAGCCACCAACTGCGTTGTGTGAGTGCCAGGGCTGTGTAGTACACGGCCAGGGCCAGTAGCTGCCACCGACGAAACAGAGTGAGCCCGGCCGGAAGAGTCAGCGTGAAAGAAAAAAACCCGGAAAAAGCCGGCCAAGAGAGAGGCGGACCGGCACCCGAGAATACAAGCCGGCCGAGAGAGAGGCCTTGCCTTCATCAGAAACCTTTACAGTGATCAGTTCCCGTCATAGAATCATAGAGTAAGTAGCATCACACAGTCCTGATAACTTAGATGCTGCGAGGTGAAGAGTGAGATAGATGTTTGTTATGTATTGCTCAGAAGAATAACTACAATGGAGTCAGTAATTAAACTGTAATTTACTAACTAACTTTGGAACATAATAATAATAATAATACATTTTATTTATGGGCGCCTTTCAAGAATCTCAAGGACACCTTACAAAAATTTAGCAGGTAGAGGAAAAACATGTAAGGGGAATGAAATAAATAGTAGAGACATGACTAGTACACAAAGTAAATACAGAATTCAATACAAAACACAGTATGAGACAATTAATGCACAGATGAAAAGGGACGGCACGTGGGGCTAAGGATAGGCAGAGGTGAAGAGATGGGTCTTGAGGCGGGGCTGGAAGATGGTGAGGGACACGGAATTGCGGATCAGTTGGGGGAGGGAGTTCCAGAGCCTGGGAGCTGCCCTGGAGAAGGCTCTGTCCCCAAAACTACGGAAGTTGGACTTGTGGATGGAGAGGAGACCGGCTGATGTGGATCTGAGGGACCGTGAGGGTTGGTAGGGGGAGAGGAGGTCAGTGAGATATGGGGGGATGCAGATGGTGGAGGGCTTTGTAGGTGAGGATCAGGATTTTGTAGGTGATCCGGTGGGATATGGGAAGCCAGTGAAGTTGTTTGAGGACTGGAGTGATGTGATGCCAGGATTTGGTGTGGGTGATGAGTCGGGCGGCTGCGTTCTGGTACATAACTTACATAAAATGGCTGCAGTCTAACAAACTGTGAGTCGTGGCCAAATCCCACATGAGTCCCTGATTGTCCGGGTTCCCAATCTTCCGCGCATGCACGTAACCGTGATGTTTCTGGCGGGCAGGGGACTGGCACTGATGCCAGCGAGCATGCCCATAAGATGCTGGTGCAAGGAAGTCAATGCAGTATAATGTGGATAAATGTGAGGTTATCCATTTTGGTGGCAAAAACAGGAAAGTAGACTATTATCTAAATGATGGCCGATTAGGAAAAGGGGAGATGCAGCGAGACCTGGGTGTCATGGTACACCAGTCATTGAAAGTAGGCATGCAGGTGCAGCAGGCAGTGAAGAAAGCGAATGGTATATTAGCTTTCATAGCAAAATATCTTATAGAAACTTACAAAATTCTTAAGGGGTTGGACAGGCTAGATGCAGACCACACCTGGAGTATTGCGTACAGTTTTGGTCTCCAAATCTGAGGAAGGACATTATTGCCATAGATGGAGTGCAGAGAAGGTTCACCAGACTGATTCCTGGGATGTAAGGACTGTCTTATGAAGAAAGACTGGATAGACTTGGTTTATACTCTCTAGACTTTAGGAGATTGAGAGGGGATCTTATAGAAACTTACAAAATTCTTAAGGGGTTGGACAGGCTAGATGCAGGAAGATTGTTCCCGATGTTGGGGAAGTCCAGGGCAAGGGGTCACAGCTTAAGGATAAGGGGGAAATCCTTTAAAACCGAGATGAGAAGAACTTTTTTTCACACAGAGAGTGATGAATCTCTGGAACTCTCTGCCACAGAGGGTAGTCGAGGCCAGTTCATTGGCTATATTTAAGAGGGTGTTAGATGTGGCCCTTGTGGCTAAGGGGATCAGAGGGTATGGAGAGAAGGCAGGTACGGGATACTGAGTTGGATGATCAGCCATGATCATATTGAATGGCGTGCAGGCTCGAAGGGCCGAATGGCCTACTCCTGCACCTAATTTCTATGTTTCTATGTTTCTATTCAAGATGGTTCGATGTTACCACAAGAATCTGAAGAAGATTGCAGCAGAGGTTCAGAAAGAATGAAGGTCATAGGTGGATGCACAGTAGCCTATGGTGTGGAGCTAGAACATTGTTGCTCCCTGGGCATAAGGTGCATGCATCAGCTTTAGACAGAAGAGATCAAGTGAATCCCTCAGTGAATCTAAAAAATGTAGTTCATTTAAAGAGGGAAATCAGGAGGGCAAAATAAAAACATAATTTGTATTTCCATTTAATGAAAAATAATTAAAGCTGGTTTTAAAATGCTGACAAATGCTGACAAAGTAGAGACAACAGTAGTAAGATGGACAGCAAGAGAGCTTAAATAACACCTGGTGTGGTGTAGACTGAAGGACGATGGTATCTGTGGAATTCTCTGCCACAGAAGGCAGTGGAGGCCAATTCACTGAATGTTTTCAAGAAGAGTTAGATATAGCTCTTAGAGCTAACGGAATCAAGGGATATGGGGAGAAAGCAGGAACGGGTACTGATTTTGAATGATCATATTGAATGGTGGTGCTGGCTCGAAGGGCCAAATAGCCTACTTCTACACCTATTTTCTGTTTCAATGTTTCTATGTAAGAGGAAGATGAATAGAAAAAGTACACCAGGGGGAGTGGGGAATGAGGGCGGGAGGAATATGAGGAAAAAGACAAACAGAATTTGATGTTACCAGAAGAAAAAACAGAAAAGAATGCTGGATATGTAAGTTACAAGAGTGGAATAGTTCATCTGAAATAATTGATGTTTTTACTGTCCAGAAGGCTGTAATGAACCAATCTTATCATCTTAGTCAGTGCATCTACAATTTTCATTTTTTATTTCATATGAAGTACTGTTCCTCATTTTATCTCCCAACCAAGCACAATACTGAATCTACAGAGCTTTGTTTTCGAAAAAGAATTGGACCGAAAATGAAAACTGAAATTGTTATCAATATTCAGTTGGTTGGGGAGCTTTGACAGTAGAACCAGATCTTTGTGGCTTGGTCACAATGTCCTTGAATTTCTTCCTTTACTTTAGATTTCTGACATCCACAGTCCTGATAGATCTTTTCCCATTAGCCTAGTCGGACTGCAAGCTTGCCAGATCAGTTGTCTGGAAAGCTGAATGGGACGCTAGCCTGTCAGGCCTTTGCTCTGATGAGGAACTTGTCAAGGAGGAAAATGACATTCCAGAGCATGATGAAAAGAGAACTTATAGCCTTCTTTGTATATTCCCCTCGGTGCCAGATATAGCTCAATTTTAAAAATACATATTCTTGTCAGGAATGCGGTTGGCACTGGCTAAGCCAGTATTTATTGCCCACCATAATGATCCCTGAATTTAAGAGGCAACTAGGAATCAATCATGATTTGAGTATTGGAGCAAGGAGGACCTACTGCAGTTGCACAGGGCCCTGGTGAGACCACACCTGGAGTATTGTGTGCAGTTTTGGTCTCCTAGTTTGCTATTGAGGGAGTGCGGTGTAGGTTCACCGGGTTAATTCCCGGGATGGCAGGACTGACAAACGATGAAAGAATGGATTGACTGGGCTTGTATTCACTGGAATTTAGAAGGATGAAAGGGCATCATAGAAACATATACAATTCTTAAGGATTTGAACAGGCTAGATGCAGAAAAAAATGTTCCCGGTGTTGGGGGAGTCCAGAACAAGGGGTCACAGATTAAGAATAAGGTATAGGCCATTTATAACGGAGATGAGGAAAAACATTTTCACACAGTGAGTTGTGAGTCTGTGGAATTCTCTGTCTCAGAGGGCGGTGGAGGCTGGCTCTCTGTATATTTTCAAGAGAGAGCTAGACAGAGCACTTAAAGATAGCGGAGTCAAGGGATATGGGCAGGAATGGGGTACTGATTGTGGATGATCAGCCATAATCACATTGAATGGCGGTGCTGACTCGAGGGGTCGAATGGCCTACTTCTGCACCAATTGTCTATTGTCTATTGAGATGTGGAAAAGCTTTTTCACAAAGAGAGTTGTGAATCTGTGGAATTCTCTGCCACAGAAGGCAGTGAAGGCCAATTCACTGGTTGTATTCAAGAGAGAGTTAATAGAGGTCTTAGGGCAAATGGAATCAAGGGATATGGGGAGAAAGCAGGAATAGGGTACTGATTCTGGATGATCAGCCACTATCATATTTAATGGCGATGCTGACTAAATGGCCAAATGGCCTACTCGTGTACCTATTTTCTATGTTTCTATATTTCTAATCACAAAGATCTGATGTTATAAAGTGATCAGATCATGTAGTTAGCAGATTTACTTTCCTGAATGGCATTTGTGAACCAGGTGGGGTTTTGATAGTGCAGTAGATTCATGGTCACTGTTATTGAAACGTTGCCTTTGTTGTAGATTTATGTAAGTAATTGAGATTAAAGTTGGCTGATCACACTCTTACTGAGACAGAAGATTCAATTTTCTCTTCCCAATCCAGGAAATTAGTGCAAATATCTTCAGTGCAGTGCATGGGGAATGTTATACTGTTCAATGGACCACATTTTTAAACGATATACTATATTAGCACATCTCTCCCATAACCCAAAGCATTCTATAATTTTAAAGAGCAGATATATTACTGCTATTGTCCCGTCCAATATTTAACACTGAATCAATGGAGCAAAATTAGATTACTTGGCCAGAATTGTGTTGTGACTTTAGGATCTTGTGGGCTACAAATTGGTCTCCACATTTCCTGCAGCCGTCACTCCATACTTAAAATACTACATCATTGGTTGACAAGTGTTTTGGGGCATGATGGTTCTACATAAGTGTAAGTCTTTCTGTTCCTTCTTTCCATCAAGAAGTTTCCGTTTCAGTTTAGTTTCAGTCAGCAGAAAGAAAAAAACATGACTACAATCGATCCATTCAGTGTACAGATACATGATAAGGGAATAACGTTTAGTGCGAGGTAAAGCCAGCAAAGTCTGATTAAGGATAGTCCGAGGGTCACCAAAGAGGTAGATAGTAGTTCAGCATTGCTCTCTGGTTGCGGTAGGATGATTCAGTTGTCTGAAAACAGCTGGGAAGAAACTGTCCCTGAATCTGGTGGTGTGCGTTTTCTTTTGCCTGATGGGAGAGGGGAGAAGAGGGAGTGGCCAGGGTGCGAATCATCCTTGATTATGCCTCTGACCTTGTCGAGGCTGCGTGAGGGATAAATGGGATCAATGGAAGGGAGGTAGGTTTATGTGATGGTCTGGGCTGTGATTACAATTCCCTGCAATTTCTTGCGGTCTTGGATGCAAACTAGGGTATGACATTAGGAATTGTGGTTCTCAATCTCCTTCCTGTACTCCATCTCATCAATATTCGATACCCAGCCCACAATGTTGATGTCTGCGAATTTGAAAATTAAATTCGATTTGTAAATGGCTGCTCAGTCATGGGTGTACAAGGAGTAAAGAAAGGGGCTGAGAACGCAGCCTTGCAGAGTCCCCATGTTGAAGATTATCTTGGAGGATGATATGTCCCCTATCCTCACTGATTGGGGTCTGTTGATCAGGAAGTCGCGGACCCAGTTGCAGAGATGAGTGCTGACACCAAGTCCTGCGGGCTTGACGGTAAGCGTGGATGGTATAATGGTAGTAAAGGAGAGCTGGCGGCTATGAATAGGAGTCTGACATAGGTGTCTCTCATCAGTTCAGTTTAGTTTAATGTGGTCAAGGTCTGCTCAAAAATCATTGAGCAGCCCGTCCGAACTCTCACTGTCCTATGCGACCAACAGTCTGTAAAGTTAACACACAGGATTCTTCAGGACCCCTCTCACATCCTGTTTCCTGAGTTTGAGTGGCTCCCCTCAGGATGCAGACTCCGCTGTCCGGGTTGCCGGACACAGAGGAGGAAGGCAACCTTCATCCCCAGGGCTGTCCAGCTTTTTAATGCTGATCACTGACTCATGAACATATGAAATGAAATAACCTTTATATGCACTTTTTAATTGAAGCACTTAGAAAGCACTTTAAAACTATTGCTATGTGTTGAATGTTGATGTGCGGTGTGTGTTGTGTGATTGTGCAGTGTGTCTGTGAAATGCGTGTGCTGGTTGATTGTGCAGTATGCGTGCTGCTTATGTTTGTTGATTGTGCCCCTTTTTAACAAGCTACTGTAATGCGCCTTTTTAAATTGCCCCTCGGGGACGAATAAAGTGCTTTGAATTGAATTGAATTGAATTAATTTATTGTCATGTGTACCGAGGTACAGTGAAAATCCTTTTGTTGTGTGTTAACCAGTCAGCAGAAAGACAATACATGATTACAATCAATCTATTTACTGTGTGTAGATAGGAGAGGGGAGAAGAGGAAGTGGTCAGGGTGCAACTTGACCTTGATTATGCTGCTGGCCTTGCCGAGGCAGCATGAGGTATAAATGGAATCAATGGAAGAGAGGTTGGTTTGGGCTATGTCCACAATTCGTTGCATTTTCTTATTGTCCTGGATGGAACTGTTCCCAAAACAAGCTGTGCTGCATCCTGATAAAATGCTTTATGGTGCTTATCCAAGTGTTCCATGGATGATTGTAGGGCTATGGCAATGTCCGTGCACCTGTTGTGGTGGTAGGCAACCAGCAGTGGGCCAAAGCCGCTGGGTAGACTGGATTTAATAACTAGCCTCTCAAAACATTTCATAATGATGGATGTCAAGGCCACTGGACAGTAGTTATTTTGGCATGAGGTCTTGCTTATCTTCAGCACTAGGATGATGGTGGTCTTCGTGAAGCAGATGGATACCTCAGAATGGAGTAGGGAGAGATTAAAGATGTCCGCAAATACTCCCGCTAGCTGGTCCATGTAGTTACTAACGACACGGTCATGAACTCTGTCTGGTCCAGTTTCATGGGTTTACCCTCTGGAAGGCCGATCTAACCTCTGCTACAGTCACTCTGGGGAGAGGCACACTAGAGTTAAAGGGCCAGGTGTTACTGCCCTGTTGGCCTTCTGCCAGGAGCGAGCATAGAAAGCATTCAGTTCATTGGGTAGAGCCGCACTATCACCAACGATGCTGCCTGATCTCGCTTTTCAGCCAGTAATCCTATTCAGACCACATTTGCCGTATGTCCAAATGATAATACCAGGACTCAAGTTTGTCCCGGTATTGTCTCTCAGCATCCTTGATGGCTTTGCGGGCCCTTCCTGTACCGCTCGGGATCGTTTGACGTATGCAGCGGACTGGCCTTAACCTTCTTCTTTTCCTGTCTTTGAAGCTGGTTGGTTATATGGCAGTTTCCCATTCCTTTACACAGTCCTTTGCGTTTTTATTGTGCCTTAAGCTGTGAATGTACCTCACGGTTCATCCATGAATTCCAGTTGGGGAACACTCGGATTGACTTTGTCGGCACTTGCTGATGAAGTCAGTCACAGCAGTGGTGTACACATTCAGGTTAGCTGCAGAATCGCTGAATATGGACCAGTCACTGATGCAAAACATTTGCACAACATGTCATCCGTGTCCGTTGACCAGCATTTCACAACTCTGCACAGGATCCTCCTGCTTCAATTTTCGTTTGTAGGCAGGGAGCAGAAGCACAGCTCGTTGTTCAGATTTCCCAAAATGTGGTTGAGGGATAGAGCAGTGGGCATCTTTTATTGATGTATAGCAGTGATCATCAGGGCTTCGGAGTGTATTGTCTTGAGGCTATTGATAGTGGGGTACAGTTTGATGTCTGCGTCGATGGGTGATGTAGACTGTTGTCAGGATAGCTGGGGTGAATTCCCTCAGCAGGTAGTAGGGGCGAGACTTCACAGTCAGATATTTCAAGTCTGGGGAACATGAACTCACCAGGACTGCTACGAACCACGAGGTATTGATTAGAACGCAGACACCACTGCCTCCAACCTTGCCTGAAGATGCTGTATGGCCCATCCAGTGATGGGAGAAACCCTGGGACTGAATGGCACATTAAGGTATGTCAGGGTTGAGTAGAGTTGCCAACTTTCTCATTCCCAAATAAGGGACAAAATGTCAAAATAAGGGACAAATTCCCGACGGCAATTCGTTGTCCGACTCGGCCGTGGCTGGGTGAATGATGAGTTGGCCCGGGTGCTGGACTACACACAAAGCCCAGCCAGCGGGCCAGCTGAACCGATGATCGGCCATGCGAAGGAGGGGTGGTGGTTTCGGTGGTAAGCAAAGGCTCGAAGGTCGGACAGCTGGCCGGGCTGCCGACCGACTAACGGGGCCACTGGCAAGGTGCTGCTGCTGCACCCCATGGGCTGCACTACGTCAGGACAGGTGAGGCGAGGCCGGACGCGCCTCTCCGACCTGACAGTCCCCTCAACCCGAGTAGTAGCAGTCAAATACGGGCAAGGGCGGTCCCGTATGGGACAAACCAATTTAGCCCAATATACGGGATGTCCCGGCTAATACAGGACAGTTGGCAACCCTAGAGGTGAGCCATGTCTCTGTGAAACAGAGCAATCAGCATAACAATCTTCTTCGACAACATTAAATAGGGTAAAGTCTATTATAAAGAATATTTACATATAACAAGAAGGGTCACGCTTGGTAGCCTAATCACGGTTTTGAATACTTTTGCTTCTAATATAAATAATTCATGAATTGAGTTCTGATCTCAAACTGACAGTACGATCTTTCTTCACATTGGACTTGTATTTATCACTGTATCATGCAGTACTGTATTCCTTAGAAGTGACAACTGTTGTTCATTAAATGTTGCAAGCTGCCAGTAAATGTCTCCTCTTCCTTTCTCTCTACATTTGCACCCAGAGAGTTATTCTCATTTGCCGTATGTAAAAAAGTGCAAGGTCACAACCTTACCAGAAAATACTTGTTCATACAGAGAGATTACTTTAGTTTAGTTTAGTTGCGAGATAGAAAGCGGAAACAGGCCCTTCGGCCCATCGAATCGGCACCGACCAGCGATCACCGCACATTAGAACTATCCTGGGGTGGAAGATTGCAACCTTCATGTGGTCCACCCTGTTTCAACAAATGGAATCATTAGTGTGCACAATCAAATAAGATCAAATAGAACAAGTTGTCCTATAACTCTAGGCTGTGCACGCCATACACAAGAAGAAGAAGAGCACTATCCTACACACACCAGGGACCAATTGGCTTGGTATTTACATGAATACCAAGCCAATTAACCTATAAACCTGTATGTCTTTGTAATGTGGGTGGAAACCAAAGATCTCGGCGAAAAACCCACACAGGTCATGGGGAGAAGTACAAACTTTGTACAAACAGCACCCATAGTCAGGATCGAACCCGGGTCCCTGGTGCAGCTTCTTCTTCTTTCGTGTGGCGTGCACAGCCTAAAGTTGTTGGAAAACTTGTTCTATTTGATCTTCAAGAGTCAAGAGTCAAGAGTCAAGAGTCAATTTAATTGTCATTTGGACCCCTGGAGGTCCAAACAAAATGCCGTTTCTGCAGCCATACATTACACACAAATAGACCCCAGACACAACATAATTACATTTAACATAAACATCCATCACATAGCTGTGATGGAAGGCCAAATAAACTTCTCTCTCCACTGCACTCTCCCCCCCCCCCGATGTCAGAGTCAAAGTCATAGCCCCCGGCTGGCGATGGCGATTGTCCCGCGGCCATTAAAGCCACGCCGGGTGGTGCGAGGTCGCACACCGGGTCTTGGTGTTGGAGCCCCCGGTGTGCGCTCGCAGAGTCCGCGGCCATTCCAAGCCGCGCGGGGCAGTGGTGTCAGGCCCCGCTCCAGGAGCTCTTCGACCCCGCAACTCGGGCGGGAGAAGTCGCCGCCGCAGAAGCCCCGAAAAGCGGTCTCCCCCCAGGGAGCCGCGGGCTCCCGGCGCCGTCGTCCACAGACCTGTAGAGAGCCTCCGACTCTCCGGCAGCAGCAGCAGCAGCAGCAGCAGCAGCAGCAGCAGCAGCGCTCCTCCACCGCTCCGGACTCGGCCAGCTCCGCGACGGCAACGGTGAGTCGACACCTGAGTCCCCGGTCTCTTCCTGTTGGAGGCCGCTCCTCGTTGCGGCCTCAACGACGACTGAGACCCGACGAGAAAAGGTCGGGTCTCCAGTGCAGGGAGAGATTCAAAAAGTTTCCCCCCCCCTCCCACCCCACCCCCCCCCACACACACACCCCAACATAAAATAACAAACACTACATAAAAACACAGACAAAAATAATAAAAATGCGGACAGGCTGCAGAGGCCGCTGCTGGCCAGAGCCGCGCCGCCTACCGGCTGGCGCGGCTTCCCTTTGTGCACGTCGAGTTGATTGCATTAGTCGAAACAGGGCGGACCACGTGAAGGTTGCAATCTTCCACCCCTCCCTGGTGCTGTAAGGCTGCAACTCTACCTCTGCGCCACCGTGCTGCCGATGTTTGGCACAGTTATAAACAAATAGTGTATACAGCTCAATTAATGTTAATCTAATCGTAATAGATCAATAGTAATTTGTTGCAGAGTCAGATGTACCTTTTTTTCTAAATGTATCTTTCTTGCCTAAACATTTGTCTACCACATAACCAAATGTTAAGAGAACATTCATCCTTGTGACACATTAACAATTGCAAATGAAAATTGGTGCTCCAAAAGTACGGAGGCATTAAAGTAGAAAGATTTGCATTTACAGGTACACTGCATTTTACTACAATTCTTGACACTATTACAGTTGAATACGATGAAATGCAATGGCTTTGTAGGCAAATACAACTGCAGTGAGATTTAAATAGCAATCATAAAAGACGGTCAGTTAATCCCCATTATTGGTCATAATTGAAAGAAAAATGGGGTAAAATCTAAATGCAAATTTCTTGTTTTTCTTCAGTTGGCTGAGGAACAGTAACGTGTTCTCAATGTGCATGTAATTTGTATACGGTGCATCCTCATTTTTATGTGATTTCATTTGTGATTTACTGAGAACATGTTAATTGAATTCCATGTGACACACGGGCATCTAAAACAAGTAGCCTGCAGGAATGGAGTGGATCCTCTTATAGATCTCAATTGATGTTTGTAGGGCCCCATTTCCACGTGTCAGAGGAGCAATGTAATGGGAAGGAAGGATTTGCATGTACGTATTGGTCTCCAAGATGTGTCGCCTAGTACAGGAAGAGCATCTGTCACACGGCCATGCCTGAGCTGATTAGCTTATGGAGTTGAAGATCTTTTAAGCCTCTGTCCCACTTTGGAGACCTAAAGAGCAACCTCTGGTGACCTTGCCTGCCACCCAAAAAAATATCAAGTTCGAGGTGACCTGCAATCTCCTACCACCTCCCACGCATATGTTGAAAACCTTCCTCGACTATGAAGAAAACCGGAGTCGACTAGACCTGCGACAGAAAAATCTACTGGAGCACTTGGGACACCACGAGAACATTAAACTCGTATATCATTTGAAGAGATGGTGAAAACACATTTCCAATGCTCCCGTTCCAACTATGTGACTGAGTGAAGGTTAAATTATCGTCTTAAATTCTTGTGAAAGCTAGCAATGCTTTTGATTCCATTGCCGCAATTGTTGCAAAAGAAAGTGGAGCAAAGAATTGCTGCGGTCTGCTGACGTGCCAATCCATCGTTCCACTGATAAAGAGTCAACCTCATGTTGTGATATGTCACCATTCAGTGTTGATGTTGTGTAGCCTTGCTGGATGGAAGCACGTTCTGAAGATCTGCTCAGATTTTTGCCCAGAACTCTGATAGCAGCAGAAGAAAAATGTTCTCTCATTAAAGATCATCATATATGGAGTACAGTGATTGCAAAGCACATTAATGGATGTCACTTCTCCAATTACACAGATATAAATCCCTGATTTCCTTGTTCATTGAAATGAAGCCATGCCTCAGATTGTTTGAACATAACTTCTAACATGGGCTTTGACTTTCAGATGAAGGGCTAGCTGCTGGTGTTAGTTATCTGGACATTATGCCTTGAATATAATGCAAATCAGGCACTACAGCAAAAAATTCCTACGCTGCTTTAACCGGAGGTCAAGTTCAAGTGAGTTTATTGTCATGTGTCCCTGATAGGACAATGAAATTCTTGCTTCCTCTGTCAGAGAAATTATAGTTTCAGAATTTGTGAAATGTTTTCTTAAATAACGTTGAATTAACTTAATTAGGGATGGGTGATAGAGTAATGTATATTAGTTATGTTGAAATGTATATGGAATTGAACACATATAACTGATTCTAAAGATATGTTTAGAGATATTCTAAAGATATCTCAGTCTGAAGAAGGGTCTCGACCTGAAACTTCACCCATTCCTTCTCTCGTGCCTACTATGTTCTGGTGTGCTAAAGCAAAGCAAGAATTTCATTGTCCTATCAGAGACACATGATAATAAACTCTCTTGATCTTGATCTTGATCCAGAGATGCTGCCTGTCCTGCTGAGTTACTCCAGCATTTTGTGTCTATCTATAGCTGATTCTAAACAAAGCACAAAGTGCTGGAGTAACTCAATGGGTCAGACAGCATCTGTGGAGGGAATGAACAGGCAACATTTTGGTATGGGACCCTTCCACAGGTTCAGCCTTGTGTCTCCATATATTGTTGATTGCTGTTCCGCAAGCCAGGATGGGACGGGTCACTATTTTGGTTTCTCACAGATACTATTTTGGTTGATTTTTGTAAAACTATATTTACAGTTGCACACTCAGCCTAATAAATAAAGTTCCTTGAAGATGAAACTCAGCCTCCATCAGTTCTTGTATGATAAGATATAATAAACATGAAATTGTAATAAGAAATCCTGGTACCATCACTTCTTTTGTACATTACCACATAGCTAGACCTTCAATTTATTCATTTGAGACAGTGCACGCTGGTACAATTTGCCTGCAAGGAACCATTGGGGATACGTGGTGAGGGACAATGAGGTATAAATTGAACCTTGTGTTCAAGAAGGAACTGCAGATGCTGGAGGATCGAAGGTACACAAAATTGCTGGAGAAACTCAGCGGGTGCAGCAGCATCTATGGAGCGAAGAAAATAGGCGACGTTTCAGCCCGAAACGTTGCCTATTTTCTTCGCTCCATAGATGCTGCTGCACCCGATAAATTGAACCTTTACCTGTTAATCTGCAAAATGCTGTAAAGCATCTCTGTATTTGTATCAAGAAAGTAATTTGTAATATGATGATACTTCAGTTAATAAATCAAACGGTTGCATTATACCTAAGATAGACGCAAAAAGCTGAAGTAACTGGAGTAACTGGAGTAACAGGCAGCACTTCTGGAGAGAAGGAATCTTTTTCCAGAGATGCTGCCTGTTCCGCTGAGTTACTCCAGCTTTTTGTGTTTATCTTTGGTTTAAACCAGCATCTGCAATCCCTTCCTACACAGTTGCGTTATACCTGTTGGAGTCATGAAATATGGTTGATGTGGTATGATTTCATTTTTAGATTTCAATACACACTACTTCAGAATATTGCATTGTTTCATTCATTTAAAAAAAATCCTACTTGCTGAACAGCATTTCTTTTACATCAGGGTAAATATTCAGTATTGACCTCATCATTCACAAGAGCTAGGAACAAGATAATACGAATCTAAGAGATTTGAATGCTCATTGTAAATGCTATTTTACTATCACATGAAACTAGAACACATTTTTCATAAAACCTGCTATGTTAACTTTGATTCTGTTGTGGAATTTCATTTATAGCAATACTTTGAATGCCGGCTGAGTTGACATAAACTGTCCTCATCTCTGTTTTTAGCATTGGATTTGGTGTTTGTGAGGTGGTACCTTCTTCCACGCTCATGCTTAGGCTTCTCAATACCGTGTGTGGACGTGGCGCCGACAGACAAGAAGCCAAAGCCAAAGAACTGAATGGAAACGAGGCCGAAACGCCAATGAACCAAAAGAGTCCGAAGACGAAACACCAACTAACCGAAAAGGGCGGGACACCTAAAAGCCAACGAACCGAAAGGCTGCGTCGCCTAAAAGCAAACTTACCGAATGGCCACTCTGTCGAAGCACCACCTACCCGAAAGGTGGCATCGCCTACACGCCAAAGGACCAACTGCCGCTCAACAGAAAAGTCCAATAACGGACATGACGTTGCCCGGGGGCGGGACTTGTCAGCGATTGGTCCAGACCCTCGCGTCCATCACATCACTGTGAAGGCATGAACATTGTCCCAAACCTCCGCTCCATCCGACCCGCAGCCCACGGGAGCGTCCCACAGTCATTGACCACGCTGCACCGCCATCGGACCCCAACCTCCTCGCCAGAGTTTATCCCCCCCCCCCCCCCCCCACGACCCCCAAATGTAAGAACGATTTATACATGTAATACATGATATACATTTATACATGGTTAATTAACTGGTGTATATCATCTATTACATGTATAAATCGTTCTTACATTCGGGAACATGGTTAATTAACTGGTGGGATTATTTCCCTGTCCTTACGGCCTTTGTTTTAGCCGGTGATTACACCATTCCATCCCTCCATTGCAAAGATGTGAGATTTCAATTTGAGCGCACTTGTTTGAATAGTTGCAAGCGGCATGTCCAGCTTCTCTGCTGGGCCCGCAATACACAAAGCCGATGAAGTGAGATAACTGTCACACCAAAGATAGACACAAAATGCTGGAGTAACTCAGCTGAAGAGGCAGCATCTCTGGAGAGAAGGAATGTCTGGTGTTTCGGGTCGAGACCCTTCAGACACACTCTGAAGAATGGTCTCGGCACAAAACTTCACCCATTCCTTCTCTCCAGAGATGCTGCCTGTTTTGTGTGTGGGATCTTGGGTGCATTCCGCAAACGCAAACTCCGTCTGTCCCCAAGGCCGGGGTGAATCAACCTGGTGTGGGTGTCAAAGTCCGGAGGTCGGAATGGGATCACCCTAGTGTGGAGGTTGGGGTCCGATGGCGGTGCATCGCGGTCAATGACTGTGGGATGCTCCCGCGGGTGGAGACGGAGGAGAGAAGGGAGAAAGAGAAGGGAGATAGAGCGGGGGGGGGGGGGGGGGCGGGGAAGAGAGGGGGGAGAGAGAGAAGAGGGGAGAGAGAGTAGGTGTGTGGGGGGAAGGGGGGTTGTGGGGGCGGGAGTTGGGGTGTGGGGTGGGGAGTGTGGTCGGTGGGGGGTGTGTGGGGAAGTTGTTGTGGGGGGGGAGTAGCCAGCGAGGGGAACCAGAGTGGTTGTGGCAGGAATTGGTGGTGTAAAGGGGAGCTCACAGCGAGTGCTGGTCACTGGTCGTTCTCCTCCGCCGGGATCAGAGTCCCTGCTTTCCATTTGGCTACATTGGCAACATCTCCGACTCTGGGCTGGGCTGGGTCTCCCATGTTGGGCTACTGCTTGGGGCGGGGCTGCTGCTTGGGGATGGGCTGCTTGGGGCGGGGCTGCTGCTTGGACTGCTGCTTGGGGCTGGGCTGCTTGGGGCGGGATTGCTGCTAGGGGCTGGGCTGCTCAAGGCTGGGCTGCTAGGGGCTGGGCTGCTAGGGGCTGGGCTGCTCGAGGCTGGGCTGCTCGAGGCTGGGCTGCTGGGCTGCTGCTTGGGACTGGGCTGCTTCGGATCCCTCCGAAAATCCGTTTGGAAACCTCTGCCGGCCACCCTCAGCTCCACTAAAGACGCGATGGTGCAGGAAGGGGTGGACCGTCCTGGGGAGTGACGGGAAGAGACAAATCCACGCATCGCTGGAAGGCAGGAGAAGAGATCGATCTGCGCATGCACGTTTTTTAAGATTTTTAAACCTTGATAACTTTTACGACATTCAACCGATCGGAACAAAACCTGGTGCGCTTGCAGCATAGGAGAACGTTGAGTGAACTGGCGAAAAATCATAGCACTATTGCAAACCGTTTTTAGAATGACCGCCAAACCGGAAAATCAGCCATGATCATATTGAATGGCGGTGCAGGCTCGAAGGGCCGAATGGCGTGCTCCTGCACCTAATTTCTATGTTCTATGTTTCTAAGTTTCTATAACAAGATCAGAGTTTTAGTTATGTACCGATAGATAGATGAACACTCCTCCCCCACTTTGAGTGGTCCCAAGCTAGACATTTCCTGGAGTTAGTGTGGATGGTAGATTTCTTCAAAGAGGCTTTGAACACAGCATTGAATCTTTTCCTCTGTCCACGTAGTAATCTCCTTCTAGGACAAGCTTGGATAAAATGCTTGGTTTAGGATGCTAGTCAGGCATGGAAACTCGGTGGCTGGCTTTTGTTAGCATATTGGATGTAACCAGGACCTCAATGCTGGGGGTTAGGGTTAAGATTGGGTTAGGGATGACCGAGACAAGGACACTGACATTGAATATTTTATCTTTCCAAAGGATCAGGTCTTTGCAGAGGCAATAGTTCTTCCAACGTCTTGTGCTGGAAGAACTAAGCTACAAGGCTAAACTACTGCTTAGTAGATTATGAGTTTTACAACAAATCTGCAATAAATCTCTTTCCAGAGATGCTGCCTGACCAGCTGATTTTTCCAGTATTGCCAGATAATTCATCTAATCAGTTTATATCAGAACTGGCCAATTCTGATGAAAAGTCATAAATGCGTAATGTTAACTTGGTTCTTCTGTCTCCACAAATGCTGCCTTAGCTGTTCAGTATTCCAGCATTCTTTATTATTTCAGCAACCTCAATGATCTGCAACACAATCCTAGCATTGCTGTTTTCTCTCGTTCCCGGGCCTCATTCATCTTCCTCCATTTATAGCTCCTCCAGACAGATCAGCTGATTTAGGAATTGAACCATCGTTTGATAATCTAATGTTTGTCTCCACTGTGATCCCTAGTGACCAAGACTATCATAAGTGATAGGATCAGAATTAAGCCATTTGGCCCATTAAGTCTACTCCGCCATTCAATCATGGCTGATTATCTCTCCCTCCTAACCTCATTCTCCTGCCTTCTCTCCATAAACCCCGACATCCGTACATCCGTAATCAAGAATCTATCTATCTCTGCCTTAAAAATATCCACTGACTTGGCCTCCACAAATAATTCCACAGATTCACTACCCTTTGACTATCATTCTATTTACATTCTATTCCATTTACACTACAGGATACTGACTGGACTGGAGAAGGAACCAAAATCTACATTGTTAATGTGGCACGGAAGTATAGTACAATTCGTACACTTTTTAATTCAGAATAAAAGGTATATTATGTTTCTTTGGCTCACAGTGTTATCCCTGATAATTGTTTGACAGAAGTCACAAATCCTCTGTACAGATTCATAGAGTTATACAGCATGAAAAAGGGCCCTTCAACCCAACTTGTCTGTGCCGATCAAGTTGCATATCTGAACTGGCCCCATTTGCCTTTGTTTGGCCCTTACCACTCTAAACCTTTTCTATCTATGTGGATGACCAAACCATGCAATTGTACCTTTTCTATCACTTCATCTGGCAGCTTTTTCCATGTACCCGCCACTCTCTGTGTGAAAAACTTACCTCTCGGGTCTCCTTTAAATCATTCCCCTCTCACCATAAATGTATGTCCTCTTGTTTTTGACTCCCCAACCTTTGGAAAATAAAACTCACCTTATTTATGCCCCTTGTGATTTTATATAACTCTATAAAGTCGCACCTCAGACTCCACCTTTCTTCTATAATACCCTCAAGGGCTTTCCTATGTAATCCTGCCCTGCTTTTTGCCCAACCAAAATGCACCATTTTGCACTTGTCCAAGTTCAATATTATTTGCTTGTGCATGGCCCACTTTCCAAATTGATCAATATCCCGTTTTAATCTTGGATATCTTTTTTTCACTGTCCACTTTACTGCCAATTTTGGTGTCATCCATAAAGTTTCTAACTGAATTGTTAATATAAATGTTGAACAGCAATGGACCCAGCATCAATCTCTGCAGCACAGCGCTGGTTGCAACCCTTCACTGAAAAACAGCCCTCCATTGACACCCTCTGACTCCTACCACCAAACCGGTTTTGTATTCAATTGGCTTGCTTTATGATCAGGAAATTATAGTATTTTCCGTTGATACAGAAGCTGTTCACAAGTGGAACCCAGAGTGCAAACTGTGTAATATCTTCATCCCCATGAAAATCTAGAAAGCCTGAACTCTGTTAAATGCATGTGCTGTGCTGCTCGACTCCCACGGAAGGAATTGTGAATGCTGGTTTACACCAAAGTAGACGCATAATGCTGGAGTAACTCAGCTGGGCAGGCAGAGTCTCTGGAGAGAAGGGATGGGTGATGTTACGGGTCTGGACTGAAGAAGGGTCTCGAGACAAAACGTCACCCATTCCTTCTATCCAGAGATGCTGCCTGTCTTGCTGAGTTATTCCAGGATTTTATGTCTATGAGGAGGGAGGCCTACCACACTGCAGACAGTGAGTTGTGGTATGTCTCAGTCACTGCATGGAATTGATTCAAAGCTAAAGCCCCTGTCCCACTTAGGAGACCTAAACAGCAACCTCTGGTGACCTTGCCCACCACCCAAGGTTTCCATGAGATCACCGGAGGTTTTGGTCACTCTCCCGAATGGTCAAAAGTGGTTTCCACATGGTCGAGGCTTCATCTAGGTTGCTGCTATTTTTTCATCATGATTAAAACCAGCCTCGACTAGAAATAGGTTGCCGTTTTAAAAATCGATATTTTTTTTGTCGCAGGTCTAGTCGAAGCCGGTTTTCTTCATAGTTGAGGAAGGTTTTCAACATATGCATGGGAGGTGGTAGGAGTTTGCAGGTCACCTCGACCTTGATTTTTTTTTTGGGTGGTGGGTGATGTCACCAGAGGTTGCTGTTTAGGTCTCCTAAGTGGGACAGGGTCTTAAAAGATCTTCAACTACATAAGCTAATCAGCTCAGGCATGGCCATGTGACAGATGCTCTTCCTGTACTAGGCGACACATCTTAAAGACCAATATGTACATGCAAATCCTTCCTTCCCATTACATTGCTCCTCTGACACGTGGGAATGGGGCCCTACAAACATCAATTGAGATCTATAAGAGGATCCACTCCATTCCTGCAGGCTACTTGTTTTAGATGCCCGTGTGTCACATGGAATTCAATTAACATGTTCACAGTAAATCACAAATGAAATCACATAAAAATGAGGATGCACCGTATACAAATTACATGCACATTGAGAACAAGTTACTGTGCCGCAGACAACTGAAGAAAAACAAGAAATTTGCATTTAGATTTTACCCCATTTTTCTTTCAATTATGACCAATAATGGGATTAAATGACCGTCTTTTATGATTGCTATTTAAATCTCACTGCAGTTGTATTTGCCTACAAAGCCATTGCATTTCATCGTATTCAACTGTAATAGTGTCAAGAATTGTAGTAAAATGCAGTGTACCTGTAAATGCAAATCTTTCTACTTTAATGCCTCCGTACATTTGAAGCGCCAATTTTCATTTGCAATTGTTAATGTGTCACAAGGATGAATGTTCTCTTAACATTTGGTTATGTGGTAGACAAATGTTTAGGCAAGAAAGATACATTTAGAAAAAAAGGTACATCTGACTCTGCAACAAATTACTATTGATCTATTAAGATTAGATTAACATTAATTGAGCTGTATACACTATTTGTTTATAACTGTGCCAAACATTGGCAGCACGGTGGCGCAGAGGTAGAGTTGCAGCCTTACAGCACCAGGGACCCAGATTCGATACTGACTATGGGTGCTGTTTGTACAAAGTTTGTACGTTCTCCCCATGACCTGTGTGGGTTTCACCGAGATCTTTGGTTTCCACCCACATTACAAAGACACGTGGAAATGGGGCCCTACAAACATCAATTGAGATCTATAAGAGGATCCACTCCATTCCTGCAGGCTACTTGTTTTAGATGCCCGTGTGTCACATGTCACAGGTTTGTAGATTAATTGGCTTGGTATTAATGTAAAAACTGTCCCTGGTGTGTGTAGGATAGTGCTCTTCTTCTTCTTGTGTATGGCGTGCACAGCCTAAAGTTGTAGGACAACTTGTTCTATTTGATCTTATTTGATTGTGCACACCGCGTTGATTGCATTTGTCGAAACAGGGCAGACCACATGAAGGTTGCAATCTTCCACCCCAGGATAGTGCTAATGTGCGGCGATCGCTGGTCGGTGCCGATTCGATGGGCCGAAGGGCCTGTTTCCGCTTTCTATCTCGCAACTAAACTAAACTAAACTAATCTCTCACTGAATGAACAAGTATTTTCTGATAACGTCGTGACCTTGAACTTTTTTTACATACGGCAAATGAGAATAGCTCTCTGGGTGCAAATGTAGAGAGAAAGGAAGAGGAGACATTTACTGGCAGCTTGCAACACCTAATGAGCAACAAAAGTGCACCTCTCTTTAAAATATGCATGCTGTTTGCAAATTGCCCAACACTCCAGATTCTGCTAATTTTCATCTTTCAAGGCTCATGTAAGGAAAATAACATCCACTTGTAGAAACATTTTAGTTCAGTTTAGTTTACTTTTAGTTTAGTTAAGTTAGATCCGTTTAATTTTGTATTGTATAGTTTAGAGATACAAGGCCCTTTGCCCCACCGAGTCCACAGTGACCAGCGATCACCTACACACAAGGGACAATTTACAGAAGCCAATTTATCCTACAAACCTACACGTCTTTGGAACGTGGGAGGAAACCGGAGCACCTGGAGTATGCCCATTCAGTCATGAACAGACAGCACCCGTAGTTATTGAACCCATGCGTAGTAAGACAGCAACTCTACCACCACCCTAATACAATAATATGGATTGTTTTCCTGCAACCCTTCCATTGTTTTCTGAAAGATAATAAATGTAATTTGTGTGAGGTAACGGGGTATATGGTCCTGGTTGACCATCAAAGCATCTCCAGTTGCTCTTCTATTACAATCATCTAATAAACACAACTCAACCAGCAAACTGCTGCCCTCCAGATAAAACTACAAATAATGATTGTATTCCAGGTATGGGGTACTGCCCCAGGGACAAGTCTTGATGAACAGTCAGCATGAGCCCAATGGAACCGTTATGTTTTGAAGCTGGCGTCTAACAGGGTCAATTATTTTGTCTCTGCAAAGTTTGTCCATTTTCTGCATCAATAAAAGACACAAAGTGTCGGAGAAACTAAAACGGGTCAGGCAACATCTCTGGAGAACATGGATAGGTGACATTTTGGGTCAGGGCCCTTCTTCAGACTGATTGAAAGTGGTGGAGGAAGAAAGCTGGAAGAGAGGTGGAGGAAGGAGAAAGCTTGGCAAGATAGGTGAGAGTGGGGGTTATTTGACAGATGTTTGGACAGAGGCCAGAGATTAAAAAACAAAGCAGTGTAAGATAAGGAGGAGCAAAACGTGTAGCTAGCGGAAGTAATATAGATGAAAGGGCACGGGGTTGGAGGGGCAGTGGAGAAATGGGTGCAAACGCAGGTGTGGCACAGGGGAGAGACAGCGAAGGGGCAAAAAGGGGGTTGTTTATTTAGTTACCCAAAATTCGCAAATTCAGTGTCCACACGGTTAGGGTGGAAGTTGCCCAAGTGAAATATAAGGTGGTGTTCTTCCAGTGTGCGTGCATCCTTACTCTGGTAATGGAGGAGACAGAGGGCATAAAGGTGATTATGGGAATGGGAAGGGGAGCTACAATGGTCGGCAACTGAGTGGAAGTGTTCAGCAAAATACTCACTGATGTAACATCAGTCTCACATCAGGAACATCTAATGCAGTAGACAAGGTTCATGCGAATCTCTATCTCATTTGGCAGGACTGCTGAGTTCCTTGGATGGATGTGAACAATTCCTTCAGCATGCCCAGCTGATCGTTAAAACCTCTTCATATCTCCGGAGAAGCTCCCATAATGTTCCAGACTCACTGATATTAATGGGATGAAATTTCCAGGGGAATTACTTTTCGTTGGTCCCTTCCTAAGAGATGTGTTCCAACGGCTGTAATAATCTCCACAGATGATAATGTACTAATTTATCTTTGGTATTTCATTGTCATGTTTGCTACTCCAACCACTTCAAAGCTTTCACCTGTATTGGTTTTCAGATTACACTGTGCCTCTTTAAAGTTTAGGTGCCGTGTTTTATAGCTGCCCTCTGATTTTTTTCTGTCTGGTTCATCAGTGTAACACTTCCCCGCATGTCAAGCTTAAATGTCATACCTCTGCCATTCCCTTTCATGACAGCAAACAACAGTTCGACTTTTTGTTATGTGTAAGAAGGAACTGCAGATGCTGGTTTAAACCGAAGATAGACACAAAAAGCTGGAGAAGGGTCGAGACCCTTTCTTCAGTCTGAAGAAGGGTCTCGACCCAAAATGCCACCCATTCCTTCTCTCTAGGGATGCTGCCTGTCTGGCTGAGTTACTCCAGCTTTTTGTGTCTATCTTAGGTATAATGCAACTGTTTGATTTAATTTGTTTTGTCAGCCCTTTTATATTAAACATTGAAAACACTTTAGGGTCTTCATTCCCTTTACATGGTGAGAATGGTAGAAAATGGCAATTTTGAATGCCTTCTTTTAACTTCTTTAATTTTCACATCTTTAAGGGCACTTAGGCAACTTTTTAGGCGAGTGCAGATGACCCTGCGCTCGCATCATGATCACCACATGGTCGCCACATGTTCGCTGGTGGTCTCTGGTGAATCTCCTTCATGTTCGCGAGAAGTTCCCGCATTCTGGGAACAAGTTGAAAACATTTCTGCGACCAAAAATTGGTCGCCATGGAGAAAACCGAGACTTTTGTAGTCGTAGGTGCAGTGGTAGTGTGGTTATAGGTAGTCGAGGTAGCCGTAGGTAGTATTAGTTAATCTCATTCGCTGACCAGGCATTTTCAATGGCTCATTGTGGGGGAAAAAACGTAAGCACGAGTTTTCAGAACGAAGGAAAACCGACCGGTGATGTTAAATGCCTGCCAAACATCACAGCTGTGTATCTCTGGCTTATTAATAGTTGGCTGGCTTCTTAAAAGAGTCTCCACTCCTTCTCCCCCCCTCTCCTCCTCTTTCTCTCCCTCTTTCTCCCTTCTTTAGGCCCTTTATGCCTACTCTTACAGCTTTGGTGACATGGTGTTTAAACCACAAATGTGATACTTTTCTTGCCTGAACCAGTGTTCAGATCAGAAATCTTTCCCTCTATAGCAATAACAGCCTTTGTTTCTCTTTTTTAAAATGCCTTCTGATTTACCTCAGAACAATATATTTTTGCTGCTTGTCCTGCATTCATGTTGTTTTATGAAGCATTTGATCTCACTTGCAAGTATTTTGCTTCCCAGTTCCACTTATTGGGCAATTTTCAGTGTGTTCTCAAAGGACAGATTCATCCCTAATAATAATCATCAAGTCCAGTTTTTAATTTCTATTTTTAAATGCTGCGATTATAAAGTACATGAGGCCTTTCTGTAACCCTGTAGACCTTGCAGTAGATAGACACATCGTGCTGGAGTAACTCAGCTGGTCAGGCAATATCTCTGGAGAAAAAGGATGGGTGACGTGTTGGGTTGGACCCTTCTTCAAACTAAACCAGCACTTGCAGATATTTGTTTCTTCTCTTTGCAGTAGAGACACCCTGTTCAACAGAATGTCTCAGAACAACACCTGCCAAGCAACACAGCAAGCCCTGGAGGACAAAAAAATAGTATTACAACTGGGATGCGATCAAGGACAATAGCCTTTGTTACATCCAATGCGCTCAGTCATTTCTTGATATAATTGGAGTGAATCAATCTGGCTAAAAACTGGGCCCGAAGAAGGGACCCGACCCAAAACATCACCTATCCATGTTCTCCAGAGATGTTGCCTGACCTGCAAAATTATTCCAGCACTAAAGACTAGTTTTGGTAATGTGGAGATCTCAGGAGGAGGCCAAAATAAATCATTTCTTCAGTTCTTCCGCCTTAAAGTATTTGCAAATGCTTTAGCCTTTGTTAAGTACTTTGTCTCTTTAGGCCTGATTTTACCTTTCCCTCACCTCGACCAATGTTAGCTTCCCTTGCATTTATTACTTAAACTGAAGAAATATTCAAGAGATTGTGTAATTTGGTTCAATGTACTATGCATTCCTTTAGGTGGCTTTTCACTCCAAAAGAGGGACAAGGCTTCCTCATAACTTGTTTCCTTATAAGTCCTGTATTTATACACTGTGGACGGCTTGTTTGTAATCATGTAGTCTTTTCACTGACTGGATAGCATGCAACAAAAAGCTTTCCACTGTACCTCGATACATGTGACAATAATAAACTAAACTGAAAAAGTAAATCAAACAAAACAGTTCTCCAGCACCAAGAATCTGGCTAATGGCTCCAGGAGGTGCTCCGTATGGGTTAGTGAATGCAATGTAGAAGGCATAGGAACCTAAGGAGAGTGGAGCAGGAGGAGGCCATTCATACCCTTTCAAACTATGATCGTGACTCGACAGGGTTCATCTCCTCTTCAAGTGAAGGGGAAAAGATTTAATAGGAATATGAGGGTAAACCTTTTCACACAAAGGATGGTGGGTGTATGGAACATGCTGCCAGAGGAGGTAGTTGAGGCTGGGGCTATTCCAACATTTAAGAAACAGTCAGGCAGGTACATAGATAGAACAGGTTTCGAGGCTTAAGGACCAAACGCAGGCAGGTGGGCCCTAGTGTAACTGCGACATGTTGGCTGATGTGGGCAAGTTGGGCCAAAGGGCCTGTTTCCACACTGTATCACTCTATGACTCTATGACTCTTAGTGCCAGTTCACCTAAGCCATCAATTACTTGATCAAACACAAATCTCCTTTCTTTTTAAATACCTCTATTATTCTGACCTTCACAACTTTTCAGGGAAGAGAATTCCAGAGATTCGCCACGCTCAAAAAGCAGAAGTTTCTACACACCTCCGTTTATATGGCCACCCTCCAGAGCTTCACCCCATGTTCGAGATTCTCTGACATGTAGAAACATCTATAATGTCACGCTGCATTAGGATCCAACAACCTTTAATAAGATTACCCTTAATTTCTTCTAAACTCTCTTTTAGTCACTTGTGATACGACAACTTTCATCCTAGAAATTAGCCTTGTGAATCTCATTTAGACTATGCCTAAAGCCAGTACGTCCTTCCTTAAAAAAAGAGAACAAAACTATACACAGTTCTCCAGATGTGGCCTCATCAATACGTGCCATACAAAAATCAGTTTGAGCTTCAGTACATCCTTTACTTAAATTTAAACATTTAAATATGCAAACTCAATTCAACAAGCATGAGCTCACATTTCCCCACATTAAACTCCATGCAGGTCAGAGATATGGATCAAATTGCACAGAAAGAAGACTGAGATTTGTAATATTGGCTGATCAGTTGCACGGTTTCACCCGAAGTGATCATATATCTCACAGTTCTGTTGATTTCTTAACCTTTGTTGTAGAGAGATTTCTTACCTGGCACTGCTTGCTTTCCAGAAGAGGTTTACCCAATTATATTAGAAGTCAAGATCCACAACTGGCCAAACTGCCGTGGTAATATTGGACTAGATGTGCATCGTGGTTGTCTCTTGGGTTTGTTCAGTGACTGCACTAACCTATCTGGCTCTCCAAGAACATAGAGCTCTGATGAACAGAGGCATAGACTTCAGACTTTGGAGATACAACGTGGAAACAGACACTGAGTCCATGCGGACCAGCGAGCACCCCATACACTAACCAACACATACTAGGGACAATTTTACAACTTACCGAAGCCAATTCACCTATAAATCTGTACATCTTTGGAGAGTGGGAGGAAACCACAGCACCCGGAGAAAGCCCACGCGGTCACAGGGAGAACAATGCAAACTCCGTACAGATACCACCCGTAGTCAGAATCAACCCGGGTCGCTGGCGCTGTAAGGCAGCAACACCGCTTTGCCACTGTGTCACCCCTGACATTTAGAAACAACTGGAAAATGTAAAATAAATAAAATTAAAAACTATTAAAATATCCGTGAATGAAGGAACAAGTGGGTGATCAGATATACATGGCAGATATTGGTTGGTTCTCTGTAGAAGTGCCAGCCAGTGCTTTCTGGTCCCCCTTTTGGCCCAAAGAAAACAGTGCCGCAAAGAAAAAGATCATCAAATGTCTCCCACTCTGTTTAATGCTGAATTTCTTGCAGGATCTGACATCGAAGAAACTTGGAGTAATCAACATTCCAAAGGGATTGGCAATAGGTTGTGCTCCAGGCATTAGCTTTTCCACAAGATGATAGATTGCACCCAGGCTTCAGAAGGAGCGGCCATTAGCTATTACGTTGATTGAAAATCTTATTAACAGCCTGATTCCAGGGGTCCAATAAATTGGATCGGCAAGTAATTTGTTCAAACAAATATTACTGTTTGGTCTCCTAAGATTTGGATGACACATAATTTGATATTAAAAATCTTCTCCATGGGTTTCTATCCTCAGACCAATTCATATTGATGTTTCAAAAGATATTGCCACAGCAAAAATAAATATACAGTAACATTTAAACTTCAATGAACATCTCGCAAAGTTTGTCAGCAATGGGTTATTTGGGGCATAATTGAATGCCTGCACGATTCATCTTAGGTAATGTGACAACAGGCTCAACACTGACATAGAACATTATGTATCGAAGTCTAACTCCTGAGATTTTAATAAGTAACTAGACTAAGTGGGACCTGTTGGGACCCAGTCACACGGGAGGCCTGGTCCGCTCTACGCAACCCATTCCCCAACGCAATATTCCACCACTCACCTGTGGGGTGGGGGGGGGGGGTGTGAGAGGGGGGGGGGGGGCAGTGTGAGAGGGTGTGGGAGTGGGGGGTGTGGGGGGGAAGAGGGGTGTGGGGGTAGGAGGGGGGTGTGGGAACCTTAAAAACCTTCATAACCTTTGTACTATTTCACCGATTAGAACAAAACTTATTTGACTTGCAGCAGAGGAGAATGGCGAGTAAGGCGGCGAAAAATCGTAGCGCTATGGGGGATTGTTTTTGTGTAAGTTTAATTACAACGCAGACAGGAAGTGGTCAAGATGAAAGTTTTAGTAATAGACTAAGTGGGACCCGCTGGGTCCCAGCTTCACATGGGAGGGCTGGTCTCGCAATGCAATATTCCACCTCTCCGCCAATTCCAATGTTGGTGGCCAGTGGGGGGTGGCTTTCTGGAGCGCTAGTATGGGTGTTGTGGGCTGAAGAGACTGGTTTTGAGAGGGCTAGTATGGACATTGTGGGCCGAATGGATTCTTGGGCTGGCGGCTCAGTCACTCAAGCCTGTTGTGCTGGCAGCTCACTCACTCACGGCTGGTGGGCTGGTAGTTGACTCACGGCTATTCCATTTCAAGCAAAGTGCAAGGCCACCAAATTCAAATGCAGTTTCCTACCATTTCAAGCACGGTGCAAGGCCACCAAATTCAAGTGCAGTTTCTTACTACTTCAAGCACGGTGCAAGGCCACCCAATTCAAGTGCACTTTCATATCACTTTAAGCACGGTGCAAGGCCACCAAATTCAAGTGCAGTTTCTTACCACTTCAAGCAGGGTGCAAGGCCACCAAATTCAGGTGCAGTTTCCTACCACTTCAAGCAGGGTGCAAGGCCACCGAATTCGTGCAGTTTCCCACCCCTTCAAGCAGGGTGCAAGGCCACCAAATGCAAGTGCAGTTTCATACCACTTCAAGCAGGGTGCAAGGCAACCAGATTCAAGTGAAGTTTCATACCACTTCATGCACTTGCAAGTCCACCAAACTCAAGTGCAGTTTTCTACCACTTCAAACAGGGTGCAAGGCCACCAAACTCAAATGCAGTTTCCTACCACGTCAAGCAGGGTGCAGGGCCACCAAACTCAAGTGTAATTTCCTACCACTTCAAGTAGGGTGCAAGGCCACCAAATTCGAGTGCAGTTTCATGCCATTTCAAGCAGGGTGCAAGGCCGACAAATTCAAGTGCAGTTTCATGCCATTTCTAGTAAGGTGCAAGGCCACCAAATTCAAGTGCAGTTTCGTACCACTTCAAGCAGGATGCATGGCCACCAAATTGAAATGCAGTTTCCTACCATTTCAAGCACGGTGCAAGGCCACCACATTCAAATGCAGTTCATACTACTTCAAGCAGGGTGCAAGGCCACCAAATTCAAGTGCAGTTTCTTACCACTTCAAGCAGGGTGCAAGGCCACCAAATTCAGGTGCAGTTTCCTACCACTTCAAGCAGGGTGCAAGGCCACCGAATTCGTGCAGTTTCCCACCCCTTCAAGCAGGGTGCAAGGCCACCAAATGCAAGTGCAGTTTCCTACCACTTCAAGCAGGGTGCAAGGCCAACAAATTCAAGTGCAGTTTCATACCACTTCAAGCAAGGTGCAAGGCAACCAGATTCAAGTGAAGTTTCATACCACTTCAAGCACTTGCAAGTCCACCAAACTCAAGTGCAGTTTTCTACCACTTCAAACAGGGTGTAAGGCCACCAAACTCAAATGCAGTTTCCTACCACATCAAGCAGGGTGCAGGGCCACCAAACTCAAGTGTAATTTCCTACCACTTCAAGTAGGGTGCAAGGCCACCAAATTCGAGTGCAGTTTCATGCCATTTCAAGCAGGGTGCAAGGCCGACAAATTCGAGTGCAGTTTCATGCCATTTCTAGCAAGGTGCAAGGCCACCAAATTCAAGTGCAGTTTCGTACCACTTCAAGCAGGATGCATGGCCACCAAATTGAAATGCAGTTTCATACCATTTCATGCAGGGTGCAAGGCCACCACATTCAAATGCAGTTGCATACCATTCAAGTAGGGTGAAACCACAATAAAACCACCATAAAACCCCACAAAATCACCACAAAATCACCACACAGTTCAGTAGACATTCAGTGTGTTCAGTTGATTCACAGCTCTGACAGATTTGTGACCTCTCCCCCATCTTGCAGAGACTGAGCCACATCCACACTTCCGGGTTTATAAAGCCTCCCCCCTCCCACCGGTACGTGCGTGGCCTTCATGGCGTGATTGACAGGAGAGAGATTCTCAACATTTTTTAAACCCTAATAACACTTTTATTTTTAATTGATTGGAAGAATCCTCTGCACCTGATGAGCGGAGGCGGACTGAGTAAGATGGCCAAAAATCACAGCCGTAAGTGGTAGCGTTTTATCTAAAATCTATTTCAGGAAGATGCCAAGTTTAGACTTTAAATCATGTGCTTTATTTCAAACCAACCACCACCAACCATTTGCTGTGCTTTGACTCCAGAGAGCTTCACAGAGTTAGGGAGATATATAAATGGGCCCGTTTGCCCTGCTCATTCATGCCGATCAAAGGATTTTCCTGTTAGCCCCATTTGTTTACATTTAGCCCATATCCCCCTACACCTTTTCCTATCCATGTACCTGTCCAAATGTCTTTGATACATTGTAATTGTACCACTTACTCTGGCAGCTCATTCTATAGACCCACCACATTCTGTGTGAAAGGTTTGCCCCTTGGGGCCCTTTTAAATCTTTCCTGTCTCACCTTAAAGCTGTGCCCTCGAGGTCAAGACTCCCCTGCCCTTGAAAAAGACTGCGACCATGTACCTGGATAAATGCTGGTCACCATTTACCCTCAATGTTATTAAAAAAACAGATTATCTGGTCAGCATTTCCTTATCTGTGTCTTCATCGGCGGTCACCGAAACGAGTATGAATGTCCTCTCCTCTCCATACGGTCGTCTACTTGTGGCTCTGCAGAGGCCGATTCGCGATCCACACACCTTGGTGCAACATGGGCAGAGGAGACTGGCGGTGGTTGGTAGTCGTCGAGCCCCCTTCGCTCTCTCCTTACGATGCTGCCGCTTTGTCTCTGCGGCACGGCGTAGTTCCGTCTTGTGACGTGCAGCTCCTTCCTGCACGGATTTCCTCCAGGAGCGCTTCTTCAGTGCAATGTGCTCCCAGTTCCTCGATGTGATGTGGAATATCTTCACTGTTGTTTTCTTTAATCTTTTTATTAATTTTTCAAGAACAAAAAACAAGTGATGAACATAACAGTGATATTGATACATAGGGATCAGGATTACATTAACAACAAGTGTAATCTAGGTATGGGTCCAGTGTCAAAATACACATTGGGTATAGACCTCCCAGTCTCTATGTACATATTGTTAAATGTTTAAAAGAGAACGTCTATATATAAAAACATAAAGATAAAAAGAAGTGAAAAAAGGAGAAAAAAAGAGAAATGCAAAACACCCTAAACTAAAATAAGCAAAACAAAATCTGGGCTGCAAATAGTTTCAGCAATTTAAATCCTTGTTTGTCGTGAATTGAGTATAGAAGCTGGGATGTAATGTTAAAATTGTACAAGACATTGGTGAGACCAAATCTGGAGTATGGTGTACAATTTTGGTCGTCCAATTATAGGAAGGATGTCAACAAAATAGAGAGAGTACAGAGGAGATTTACTAGAATGTTGCCTGGGTTTCAACAACTAAGTTACAGAGATAGGTTGAATAAGTTAGGTCTTTATTCTCTGGAGCGCAGAAGGTTAAGGGGGGACCTGATAGAGGTCTTTAAAATGATGAGAGGGATAGACAGAGTTGATGTGGACAAGCTTTTCCCTTTGAGAATAGGGAAGATTCAAACAAGAGGACATGACTTCAGAATTAAGGGACATGAGGGGGAACTTCTTTACGCAGAGAGTGGTGGCGGTGTGGAATGAGCTCCCAGTGGAAGTGGTGGAGGCAGGTTCATTGGTATCATTTAAAAATAAATTGGATAGGCATATGGATGAGAAGGGAATGGAGGGTTATGGTATGAGTGCAGGCAGGTGGGACTAAGGGGGAAAAAAATTTTGTTTGGCATGGATTTGTAGGGCCGAGATGGCCTGTTTCCGTGCTGTAATTGTTATATGGTTATATGGTTATATGGTTATATGGTGAAGTCCTTTCCACCGTATAAAGATAAGAGAATTATTATAACAGTTGGAGAGGGATCGATTAATATTGTGTGAAAATATTGAATAAAGCTCCCCCAAGTCCTATCAAATTTAACCAAGGGTTCAACAATGTCACTGCTAATTTTTCCTAAATTTACACATGATATTGTTACAGAGGACCAATGGAGTGTGGTCGGAGGATTAGAGTTTTTCCATTTAAATAAAATTGATCGTCTGGCAATTCATGTAGTAAAAGCAATCAACCGATGGGCTGAACAGCTTCACTGTTCTTGATGTTGTCCTTGAAGCGTTTCTTTGGCCCGCCGAGGGCTCGCTGACTTTCCTTCAAGTTAGAGTACAGGATCTTTTTAGGGAGACATGTGTTGGTCATGTGGATGACATGGCCAGTCCATCAAAGTTGGTGCTGCATTATTGTGATGGTGATGCTGGTCGTGTTGGCTTCTTCTGCTGAGTGTGTTGCAATGGTGCAGTTCTCCATGTACTGAAGCTCCATGATGGCGGTGTTACTGACTTTGCTATTAAGGTTGAAGAACCCACCATCAGGGAGCTGTCAATTTGCTGTCAATATGATTGGGCAAGTGAAAGTAAAAGTCAAATTTATTCGTCACATGCACCCGAAGGTGCAGTGAAATGAATTTGCCAGCAGCGATACACTTAAAAAGAACACACAATGCACAATAGAATTTAACACAAACATCCACCACAGCATTCTTCAGTGTGGTGGAAGGCAACAAAGTTCAGTCAGCCCTCCTCCTTTGTTCATTCATGGTCGGATGAACATAGTGATGATCGAGAGTATTATCTATTCATATTAGTTAAATCATACCTCACAACTAATATCCTGGATTTTTCTATTACTTCCTCTGGGCATATCCTACCCGACCAACAATACAGAAGAGAGTCCAGAGGGAGTGGCTTTGTTAACCCTCAATGTTGATAGTGTAGATACGATAGTGGCATATGAGGTTTTACTCAGGCACATGGATATGCAGGGAATAGAGGGATATAGATCATGTGCAGGCAGAAATAAGTTTAACCTAGTATCATATCCAGCATGGACATTGTGGGCTGGAGGGCCTGTTCCTGTCCTCTATTGTTCTATATACATTCTATTGACTCTAGGCCAGATGTAGAGTCTCAAAACATCAGCGGTAGAGTTGCTGACTTACAGCGCTTGCAGTGCCAGAGACTCGGATTCAATCCCGACAACGTGTGCTGTCGTTATGGAGTTTGTACATTCTCTTCGTTCCCGCATGGATGTTCTCCACGATCTTTGGTTTCCACCCACACGCCAAAGGCGTGCAGGTTTATAGGTTAACTGGTTTGGGTTTGTATACTTCGTATAAGTGTATATTGTCCCTACTGTGTGTAGGCTTGTGTTAATGTGCGGGGATCACTGGTCATTGCGGACTCAGAGCCAAAGGGCCTGTTTCTGCGCTGTATCTCTAAACTAAACTAAACTAAATATGGCTGGGATATAGACTGTTGATTACTGCCTACTTGTCTGCAGCAGATATAGCAGTAATCCATCATGGTGAAATCTACTCGGAACAAGCATTAAAAGCAACATGGGCAATTAATGTACTCTATTGGCAGAGTAAAGCGAGACCAGGCAGGTTGAGTAACACCAGGCAAGTTGGTTATTCACAAAACCAAAGCTCATGGTAAAAACCGCATGCCTAGTTGAGCTTACAAACACAGCTCCTGTCGCTGGGAGGAACGTTGATATCTGAGCGAACCCCCATGGTCAGGTGACTGTGCCTTCCAATGACGAGGGTTCTGACTACCCAGCCCCACCACTAGGTGCCACTACAAGAGCACATTATTTCCTTAAGCAAGTATCTCTCTGAAGCATGGCTGGCATAGCTGGCTGAATCCTAAGGGACAGTTTTATTCTGGGACTGCAGCAGGTAGCCTGAGAACCAACACAAATGGAAATACTTTGTCTTCATTAATGTTCTATCACAGATGCATCTGAACATGACAGAATTGATAAATGTAACTACTGCACGGTCTTTCTGGAGGGCAGAATCCATCTTCACCTAAAGGATGGTTTTGGTCAAGTTGGAGAGAACTACTAGCATGTTACATGGAAAATAAACACAAAATGCTCGAGTAACTCAGTGGGATAGGAGTATCTCCAGCATCTCCAGTAACTCCAGAGTTAGTGCAGCATTTTGTGTCATACAGAGATGCTGCCTGTCCCGCTGATTTACTCCAGCATTTTGTGTCTATCTTCGTTAAAAACCAGTATCTGCAGTTCCTTCCTCCAATTACCATGTTAGGTGTGTTTTTGGAAGATGTTGCCAAGGAATAGAATGTAGAAACAAGGAACTGCAGACGATGATTTACAAAAAAAGACACAAAATGCTGGAAAAACTCAGCTGATCACACAAGATATATTTATTTGTCACATGTGCCAGATGTCACAGTGAAATGTGATCACCATACAGCCATACAATAAAATAAAGAACACACAACACGATAGAGTTCAACATAAAACATCCCCACACAACAGAATCAAAAGTTTCCCACTGTGAGGGAAGGCACCAAAGTCAGTCATCTTCCTCTGATGTTCACCCATGGTCGGGGCCTCCGGAGCCCTCCGCCGTCGCCGCTACGGGCAGCCCGCCGCTCGCCGGAATGTTGGCAGTCCGACGTCGGAACGGGAGGCCAACCTCAGCAGCTTGGACCTCCAAATTGGCCGCTTACCACCGGTGCCCGCAGCTCCCGACATCCCCAGGCCACGCCGGGCAGAGATTCAACACTGGCGGCCCTCAGCAAAGGGCCCCAGGACTCCGCGATGTCGGTCAGTGTTGCCCGCGTTGGGAGCTCCGCGAACCACAGCCCCGTGATGTTGGAGCAGCGGGCCCAATGATCCAGAGCTTCAAACGGTGATCCAGGAAGGCATCGCCCGCTCCACGGTGAATCCAGTGCCGCGCCACCACTGCCGAAGCTCTGGTCCGGCCCCCGGTCACCGGTAGGAAAGGCCGCACCAATCCAGTGGTAGGCGAGGACGCGACTTGGAGAAATAGTCGCATCCTCGTCAGGAAGCGACTGGGAAGCGCTTTCCCCCTTACCCCTCCCCCCCTCCCCCACATTGAAAAACTAAAGAATCCATAAACAAAACTATTTAGACAAACTAGCATTTAAAAAAATAGAAAAAACGGACAGGCTGTGGGCACATGGTCATATTTAAATTGGGAGCATAAGCAAGCAACCATGGTTGATTTGATTGTGACCTTCCTCTACATTCCCATCTATAACCATATAACCATATAACAATTACAGCACGGAAACAGGCCATCTCGGCCCTACAAGTCCGTGCCGCATTAATCTATCATCCATTTGTCACTTCTGCTTTGAAAATATCTATGCTGTAAGGAACAGAATTCCAAAGGCTCTCAACACTGTTAAATGTAATAATTTTATTAATATCATTTTTGTGACCCCCTTATTTCTATAAAGTGAACCCTAGTTCTAGATTCTCCCACAAGAGAAAACCACATACACTTCATCAAGATCCCACGGGGTTTTATATGCCTCAAATAAATTCCCTCTCACTCTTGCAATCACCAGCAGGTGCAAGCTTAGGCTGTTCAATCACTCCTGCAAAGGCAAACCAACATTTCCAGAACCAAATGCAACACATTATTATTGAATTGAATATTCTATTGTCACAAGTGACAAGTCACAGGGATTTTTTTTGTTTGGATTCCCAAGGTATGCAAATAGTTACCACATAGTTACATACTGACAAAGTTACAAATTCCCACGCGTGCCAGGTCCCCTTTGTTCTCCCCTCCTCCCACCTCCTTCCTGGCAACCACCCCCCACGCAGGGTCCCCATTGTTCTCCCCCCTCCTCATGGCGGCCCCCCCACACCAGGTTCTCCTTTGTTCTTGTTCTCACTTCCTTACACTCACCTGAGACCTGCTTACTGCGCTCCCTTCCTACTCACTGGCACCCTGACTCCATTTATCCTTCCTTAAAAAAGGAGAGCAATATTATACAAGGCACTCCAGATGTGATCTCACCAAGTTCTATTATAACTGAAGCAACACCCCTCCGCCTTTGCATTCAAATTGTCTAGCAATAAACAATAACATTATCATTCTTAATTAACCGTAGGATCTGCTTAGTTTTGGGAATCATGCAATAGTACATCAGACAACTCTATAGCTTCCCCAATCTCTCGCCTTTTTGATAATCTGCTTCTTTTTTACTTCTGCCAGAATAGGCAAGATCCAAAGCCTCCCGGTGGCAGTGGGGCCTCTCAGCTAGGTGGGGCCTCTCGGCTAGGTGGGGCCTCTCGGCTAGGTGGGGCCTCTCGGCTAGGTGGGGCCTTTTAGCAGTGGTGGGGCTTCGCGGGTCGCTTCGCGGGTCGATGGTCGATGAGGGTGCGGGGAGACCGCCATGAGGGGGGAAAACAATGGGGGACCCGGCCTGGGGAGACCGCCTTCAGGAGGGGGAGGGGAGGGAGGGGGGGTGGGGAACAGAGGAGCCGGTGGAGGAGCTTTGTAACTTTGTCAGTGCCCTCTATGTGGTGACTATTTGTATACATTGGGTATGCAAACAAAGAATTTGACTGTGACTTGTCACATGTGACAATAAAGTATTCCATTCCATTCCGTTTCAATATAATATGGCAGTACCAAAGTGGAAATTAATGATTGCTTATACTGATAGTCACAAGTGCTGGAGCTATTCGGAGACGGCAAAGTTGAGCAGCTCTTTACCGCAGTAAATTTAAAAGATATTAGTTCAAACATGGTCAGATGTTGAAGTCAAACGTTGAAGTTGAATATTTAATCTGCCATTTTGTTGCACTATTGGTCTTTCCATGAGTCCAGTGACCGAACTGGACTTTGTGAGATTCTTGCATCATATATTTAGTCAGATCTGGTACACAACCTGAGACCAAACGGTTTTCATGAGAATTTTAGGGCAAAAGATGTTAGAAATGGGAAATACAAATTACTCCTTTTTAAATGACACACACTACTTTAAGTATTTAGGTACATGATGTAGTTAAATTTTATAAATGTATATAAAATGATATGATATCATTTATAAATATAAATTAAGTTTTTATTTCAATTAAAAACCTTTTAAATCAATGTCAAAAATATAGAAACATAGAAAATAGGTGCAGGAGTAGGCCATTTGGCCCTTTGGACCTTCGAATCTATTCAATATGATTATGGCTGATCACCCAAAATCAGTACCCTGTTCTGGCTTTTTCCCCATATCCCTTGATTCCCTACGCCCTACGAGCTAAATCTAACTCTCTCTTGAAAACATTCAGTGAATTGGCCTCCACCCCTCTCATCCCAAATTCCAGCAGATACAAGCCCAGTCGACCCATTCTTTCATCATTTGTCAATTCCGCCATCCCAGGAAATAAGCTAGTGAACCGACGTTGCACTCTCTTAATAGCAATAATGTCCTTCCTGAAATTAGGTGACCAAAATTGCACACAATACGCCAGGTGCGATCTCGCCAGGGCCCTGTACAACTGCAGTAGGATCGCCTTGCTCCTAAACTCAAATCCTCTCGCAATGAAGGCAAACATGCCATTGGCTTTCTTCACTGCCTGCTGTACCTGCATGCTTACTTTCAGTGACATATTTTAATATTGTGACATTAAAAGACTGGAATATCCATTATTTGGCTATTCAGAAATTCTGATGAATTGGGGGTCGGGCTCATCAGGTGATGTTAGATGTTCTCACTTCTTTTCACTCAGCTGAGTCCTGGTTACTGCGCTCCCTTCCAACACTGGCACCCTGGTTCCTGAGCATTACTCTGACTCATCAGCACCCTAGTTCGGTACTCTCTTCTCATTGGCACTGGTTCTTGCACTTCTTTCTGACTAACAAGCATCCTGGTCCCTGCATCCCCTTGCAACACAGCAAACCCCTGGTACCCACTGTTTCCCTCTAAACTGATCTAGTTCTGTTTTCACACTCTCTTTAACTTGTGCAGCTCACTAAACCATGTATCATGCCACTGTGTAATATCTTTAAAAAAAAAGTGAATTAAAAATATATTGGGGTGAGCAACATTTGAAAGTTTGAAAAATAGCGAGGTGAAAGATACTGGAGACCTTGAGCAAGATTACATAGTGCTCGAGGAACGCATCGGATCCCTCAGCATCTGTGGAGGGATATGGACAGGTGGCTTTTGGGGTTAGGATCCTTCTTCAGATTTATGGAGTAGAGGGGAAAAAGCTGGAAGAGAGAGATAGGGTTGTGGTGAACAAGCCACACCACCCCTCAAAAACCTGAGGAGGACTTACCTCATATGTTGTCTCCCATTGTCCTGTCAGCAGAAAGGAAGTTGGTTTTCATTAGCGGAATTACCAGATCATGCTGGGACAAAATCACTTGGACATAGGTAAGATTTCATTGTCTAGTTTTGGCCTGTTGCTGCAGTTGAAGCTGACACATATCAGGAAGCACATGATCATTGCAGGAAATCCTAATACTGATGACAATTATACACTACTCAGCGGGCTCCATGTTTAAACATGTAATTACACAGAGAACCAAACTACTATTTCTATGCACATGCACTATTTGTACAGATAAAGTAATATTTAGCCATATTTATGAGGATACTAGACTAAGTGGGATCCATTGGGTCCCAGCATCACACAGGAGGGCTGGTCCCCCAACACAATATTCCACCTCTCTCTCCACCAATTCCAATCTTCGTTGGCCAATGGGGTGGGGGCGGGGGGGCTTTCTGGAGTGCTAGTATGGGTGTTGTGGGCTGAAGGGACTGGTTTCCAGAGGGCTAGTATGGACATTGTGGGCCAAATGGATTCTTGGGCTGGCGGCTCAGCCACTCAAGCCTGTTGTGCTGGCAGCTCACTCATTCACGGCTGGTGGGCTGGCAGTTGACTCACGGCTGGTGGGCTGGCAGTTGACTCATGGCTATTACTTGAAATTCCATTTCAAGCAGGGTGCAAGGCCACCAAATTCAAGTACAGTTTCATGCCGTTTGAAACAGGGTGCAAGGCCACTAAAGACAGCGAGTCATGACCTCTCCCTCCTCCATCTTGCAGAGACTGAGCCTCGCTCACACTTCTGTGTTTTATAGTCCTTCCTATCAGAAGGGGCGAGGCCTTCATGGCATGATTGTCGGGAGATATAATCTTTTTAAACGCTAATAACTCCTTTATTTTTAATCGATGGGAAGAATCCTCAGCACCTGATGAGCGGAGGGGCGTTGAGTAAAATGGCCAAAAATCACAGCCGTACGTGGTAGCGTTTTTTCTAAAATCAATATAAAGCGCAAACAGGAAATGGTCAAGATTAAACTTTTAATTATTTCGAAAGCAAGGCAACTTTAATTAGGCAAGGCAACTTTAATTAGGCAAAGCAACTTTAATTACGCAAGGCAACTTTAATTAGGCAACACAGCTTTAGCATTTCCAAACCAAAGGCAACACAGCTTTAGCATTTCCAAACTATATTTTCAAACCACATTAAGGTCACTGACAGGTCAGTAAAACCACTCACAGTTTAGCAGACATGTGTTCAGTGTTATCCACAGCTCAGACTGAGAGACATGACCCTCTCACTCCCCCATCTTACAGAGACTGACTGAGGCACTCAACACTTCCGGGTTTTATAGTCCCTCCGGAAGGGTCGTGGCCTTCAGGAGAGAGAATCTCAACATTTTTTAAACACTAAAAACTCTTCTATTTTTCATCAATGGGAAAAATCCTCTTGTCTTGCGCAGCGGAGGGGGACTCTGAGTAAGATGGCCAAAAATCACAGCTGTAAGTGGCAGCATTTTTTTCCAAATTCAATATACAGAACAACAGGAAGTGGTCAAGATCAGACTTTTAATAATATAGATTTCCAAGACTAAAGGGTGTGAGCTATAGGGAGAGGTTGAGTAGGCTGGGTCTCTATTCCTTGGTGCGCACACAAGAGGATGAGGGGTGATCTTATAGAGGTGTATAAAATCATGAGATAGATAGATAGAATTTATTGCCACACAACCAGGGTCGGTGGAATTTGGGTTGTCAGCAGCAGTACAATAATAAAGAACACACAGCCACAATAAAAATGTAACACAAACATCCACCACAGCATTCATCACTGTGGTGGAAGGCACAACATTTGGCCAGCTCTCCTCCATTTCCGCCCCGTGGACAGCACCAGAGTCCAGAGTCAGTCCAGGATCGGCTCTTCCTCACCGGAGACCGCGGCTTTAAGTTGTTGTAGGCCGCAGGCCGGCGGTCGAGATTTAAAGTCTCCGCCGCAGCCAGAAGCACCGTAGACTGCAGGGCCGGCGGTCGAAGCTCCCCTCCAGGGGTGATGTTAAGTTCACGTTTGGCCGCGGGCCGGCAGTGGTGGCTTCTTCTCCCCCCCCCCGGGTCCCCCACGAGGGATCTCAGGCTGTAGACGCCGCACCAGCTGGAACTCTGCAGACCGCGGCTTCAGGCTGCCGGCTGCCGCGGGCTTGCGAAATGGAGCGCTCTCCTCCAGCGAGTCCCAGTCTCCATGGAAAGGTCGCGCCGATCTTTGCTGTTAGGCCACGGGGGAGGCGACCTGGAAAAAGTCGCCTCTCCATGGAGGAGGCGACTGAAGCGGCTTCCCCCTCACCCCCCCATACCACCCACACAAAACACACCGAGAAACATCAAACACATACTTTAAAACATACTAAAAAATAAAAAAAAGTTGAAAAAACTAACGCGCTGCTGACATGGCTGCTGCCAGAGCAGCTCCCCCTGCGAAACTACATATGAGAGGAATAGAATGGAAATATGCACAGTCTCTTACCCAGAGTAGGGGAATCGAGGACCGGAGGACATAGGTTCAAGGCAAGGGGAAAAGATTTAATAGGAATCTGAGGGGTACCTTTTTCACACAAAATATGGTGGGTGTATGGAACAAGCTGCAAGAGGAGGTAGTTGATGCTGGGACAATCCCAACATTTAAGAGTTAGACAGGTACATGGATAAGATGTTTGGAGGGATATGGACCAAGTGCAGGCAGGTGGGACCAGTTGTACTTCTGCAGTTGTACAGGGCCCTAGTGAGACCACATCTGGAGTATTGTGTGCAGTTTTGGTCACCAGATTTGAGAAAGGACATTCGTGCTATTGAGGGAGTGCAGCGTAGGTTCACGAGGTTAATTCCCGGGATGGTGGGACTGTCACATGTTGATAGAATGGAGCGGCTGGGCTTGTATACTCTGTAATTTAGAAGGATGAGATGGGATCTTATTGAAACATAAATAGTATTAAGGGATTGGACATGCTAGAGGCAGGAAACAGGGTCCCGATGTTGGGGGAGTCCAGAACCAGGGGCCACAGGTTCAGAATAAGGACTAGGCCATTTAGAATGTAGATGAGGAGAAACTTTTTTATCCGGAGAGTTGTAAATGTGGAATTCTCTGTCTCAAAAGGCAGTGGTCGCCAATTCCCTGGAGGCTTTCAAGAGAAAGTTAGATAGAGCTCTTAAAGATAGCGGAGTCAAGGGGATATGATGAGAAGGCAGGAATGGGGTACTGATTGTGGATGATCAACCGTGATCACATTGAATAGGCCAAATGGCCTACTTCTGCATCTATGTGTATTGTCTATTTTCTATAGTGTAGCTGGGACATGTTGGCCAGTGTGGGCAAGTTTGGCTGAAGGGCCTATTTCCACACTGTATACTCTATGAGTCTATCATGATTCAGATTCAGAGGAAACTATTGTGTGGAATATAAAAAAACTTATGCGATGAGGTCATGCCACGTGAAGAAACTTCTTCAAATGACTGGAGGCTCTTTAGTGTTGCTGTTTCAAAAAGACATGTTACAGAGGCAGAGCTATCAAACAAGCATCCTTTATTGAAGACAGTAACTCTTAACTAGATTAGATTAGATTTGTTTATTATCATGTATACCAGGGTGTAATGAAATTCCTTGTTCACATGAGTAAACAGTATACATACAATAGCGATAAATACATCAATAAATACAATGACAAAAGCAAAACAGCAGAATGGTGCAAGATTATAGTGCAAAATCCAAGTAGTACAAAAGAATATTGAAGTGCAATAACAGAATGAGATCGAGGTAGAGTAGGGGTACATAGCAGCACTTTTAGGAGAGGGATAAAGAAGAGGTGATTGTTTCAGGAGTCAGCTGTGGTGAGGAACTCGTCCTTAAAGGGCCTGTCCCACGAGCATGCGACTGCATGCGGCAAGCGTGACCAAACCGGAAGCTGGGGTCGCGCGGAGGTTGAGTGATCCCCGTATAGGGCCGGTCCCACCAGCATGCAACTGCATGCGGCGAGCGCAACCAAACCGGAAGCGGGGGCTGCGCGGAGGTTGAGTGAGTGACGTGAAGTTCGAGCAAAGTCCGCGGGAAGTTCGCGCTGACGTACGGCGTCAAGACACTGCGTACGGCGTCGAGACCCTGCGCATGCCCGTCGAGGCGGTGCATACGGTGTCGAGGTGGCTGCGGCCCGGTAGGCCGTTGCCGTGCCGAATCTTTGAACTGTCAGTTTTTCGGAGCCCCGCGCGATGTCGGGACCAGCTTCGTACAACTCCATAGCGTTCCGGCGATCGAAGTGGGACCTGCAACGCGAGGCCGTACGGCTCAAGCGACCATGTTAGGTCGCGCTTGCCGCATGGAGTCGCATGCTCGTGGGACAGGCCCTTAACTTTGAACGTCTGAGCTTTCATCGGCGTCTTCTAGGTGGCGACTCTTTCTATGCATAGGGATGCAAAACAAAGCATCTCACTGTGACCTGTCACACATGATGAAAAAAATATCTCATCTCATCTCAGTTTATTTCATCTTCTCCCAGAAGGTGGAAGAAAGGAAAGAGAAAGACTAAGGTGACAGGTATATTTGACAATACTGATGTAATCCACGGTGAACATGGATTGGATGGAAGGAAGTGATGAGCATGTGTTGGTCAGAAAATCCGCATAGACCTGCTGAATCCTCTCAAATCCCGAAGGTGGTAAAAATGCTGATACGCTCTCTTGATCACTGCATCAGTGTGAAGGGACCAGTTTAGGTTGCTAGTGATATATATGCCCAGGAACTTGAAGCTGTCGACCATCCCTGCAGCAGTTTGTTGATGATGATTAAGGACAGATTTGTGTTCACTCCTTGCTTACTTAGGTCAACAACTTAAGGAGCTGTCCCACTGCGGCAACCTAATTGATGAGTTTAGAAGAGTTTAGGAGAGTTTTAAAAAATGTCATGTTGAAGACCTCCTTCAACAATGTAGAAAACCTCTCTCGACCTCCTTCGATTATGTTGAGGACTAGCTTTGGGAAAATTGGACACCAAATAGAGGAGAGTGAAGACGACCTCCTTTGATCTCCTCCGACCTCCCTTCGACTATGTTGAAGACTATCTAAGACTACCTTCGACTACCATTGATTACCAGCGAATATCATGCCGAACTACTACGACCTACTTCGACTAAACCTACGAGTAAAAAGAAATATCGATTTTTTTTACATGGCAACCTTTTTTTACTCGCAGGCATTTTTCAGCATGTTGAAGAATATGCAGCAACCTAGCTGAGGCCTCGAGTACGCGGGGACTACTCTCGAGCATGAAGGAGAGTTACAAAGACCTCCTGGGACCTCGTGTCGACCATGCTGCGAGTACGAGTCGAGGGCAAACTCTTCTAAACTCGCCAATTAGCTCGCCGCTGTGGGACAGCCTCTTAACTCCATCATCTTGCTGACATTAAGGGATAAGTTATTGTTTTGACACCATGACTCTAGTTTTTGCTCTCTTTCCTGTGATACTAACAAATGTATCCACAATATATCAAAAGTCAAACCACATGGTCTACTCATTTCTTAAAGGTAAACTTATAACTATGTGTACAGTTTCCTCTTCCAAAAATGAACAAACATGTGCAACCAACGACAAGTTAAATGCCTAAAATTGTAAACTAACCAGTGAATGTCAATATACAGTTGTACATTCAACGAGCCATTAATTCAATTAATCACTTTGTCTATTTATTCACTGAACTTTTCACTGCAAGTTTCATCAGAAATTTCCATTACTGACATCTCTGCTTCTAATGGAGAAACTCAGAGGGCGAGGCTGCATCTATGGAGCGAAGGAATAGGTCACGTTTCGGGTCAAGACCCTTCCTTCGCTCCATGAATGCTGCCTCACCTGCTGAGTTTCTCCAGCATTTTTGTTTACCTTCGATTTTTCCAGCATCTGCAGTTCTTTCTTAAACATGTCTGCTTCTGATCGTTGGTACAGACTCGTGGTCCACAAAAATAATATGCAATTATACCTATATTTTGCAAGCAATCCATCTTCTTGATAATTTAGGAATCTCCTATATATCTACTCTGCACAGTTTTGCTATTCTAATTGGAAATTGGTTAAATTATGCCCAGGCCTACTTGCCAGATTTGGCCATTTTGCCATACAATGGCAAAATATCAACATGTACATTTAAAGTCTCATCAATCAATTATCATCAATTATCAATATCAATCATTAAGCTAGATTTAAATTTATTATTCTTACCACCCTCCTCAGAATACAAAGAAGTAAAATAGAATAGAATAGAATGCCTTTTATTGTCATTCAAACAGCTTGGTTTGAATGAAATTGCATTTCTACGGTCCTAACATTACAAAAAAAACCAAGACCCACACTTAACACAATTTACACAAACATCCATCACAGTGAATCTCCAACATCTCCTCACTGTGATGGAAGGCAAAAGCCTTATCTCTTCCCTTTGTTCTTCTCCCACGGTCCAGCAGTCCAAATGCAGTGTCGAGGCGACTGGGGCTCCCGATGTTAAAGCTCCCGGCGGGCGATGGTAAGTCCCGCGTCCGTTCGCCGGGTGATGTTAGGCCCCGATCTGAGTCCTTAAAATCCCGTGATTCCGGTAGGAGAAGTTGCCGTTGTGGGAGCTCCGAAAAGTGGTCTCCCACCAGGGACCTGTGAGCTCCCGATGTTCCTGTCCACCAGGCCTGCGGTCAGAGCCTCCGAAGCTCCGAAGTCGTGTTGCAGCCGCGCGCCCCCACAGCTCTTCCCGTTGCGAAGTCGGCCAGCTCCGCAACGGTGAGCCCGCAGACTTCATGACTGGAGCCCTCAGATTGGTTCCGGCCGGAGGCCGCCGCTGGCTCCACGATGTTAGGCCCAACGACATCGGAGACCCGACAGGGAAAGAGTCGGGTCCCCGTACAGGGAAGAGATTAAACGGTTTCCCCCACCCCCCCACATATACATAGCTAAAAAATAATAAAAGCTAGAATCAAAAACATAATTTAATGAGACAAAATATTTTTTAAAGACAGACGGACTGCAGTTGAGCCGTTGCCGTTAGGCGCCGCAACACCGTAAGGTGGCAATACTTATAAAGTACTACAAAAAGTTAATATGAGAGAGAATTTTATAACATGGGTAAAACTATTGTATTATAAAACGATGGCAAGAATTTTAACTAACAACATGTTATCTCAAAAATTTCACCAATCAAGGGGTAATAGGCAGGGATGTGCGTTATCACCCCTACTATTTGCCCTTATGATAGAACCCCTGGCTGAAAATATAAGAATTCATCCGAATATTCAGGGCTATAATACCAGGGACTCAAAGAATAAAATCTCATTATATGCAGACGATATACATTATATATTACAAAGTCACAAACGAGCATACCAAATTTATTAAATTTAATAGAAGAATTTGGGTATTTCTCTGGATATAGATTAAACTGGAAGAAAAGTGAAATCATGACATTAAAACCTCAAGAACCTACACACTTATTGAAGTTCCCCTTTAAAATCGCAACAGAAAAATTTAAATATTCGGGTATTCAGATTACTAGAAAATATAAAGCATTATTCAACGCTAATTTCATACATTTATTAAATAAACTTAATACGCTGATTAAATTATGGAAAACACTTCCTTTATCATTATTAGGTAGAATAAATGCAATAAAAATGATCTTCCTACCACAATTACTATACCTACTTCAGTCTATACCAGTATATATACCAAAATATATATTTTTTAAATTAGACTCTAATATTACTAATTATATTTGGGACTATAGATCACATAGAATCACAAAAAAACACTTATGTAAACCAAAAGAGGTCGGGGGACTTTCACTTCCGAATTTTATGTATTATTACTGGGCAGTGCATATTAAGAATTTACTGGCTGGATAGTTCTACCCGACAGACAGAATGGGTAAAAATGGAGAAAGAGGATTGTCATCCTTGTAATATAGGAACGATCCTCTTCTCCCCGAAAAAACTGAATAACACAATATATAAGAAGAACCCAATTATATATGGTACAATAAGAATTTGGAAACAAATAAAATTATCTTTAAAATTAAGAAATCTATCATTGTTAATGCCAATAACGAATAACCCTTTATTTAAACATCTCTTATTGATAAAATATATAACCAATGGGGAAGTCTCGGGATTAGAAGGATCGGGGATATGTACGAAATGGGAAACCTACTATCATTCCAACAATTACAATTAAAATTTAAACTGAAAAACAACCAATATTTTAAATATCTTCAGATTTGCGATTTCATGAAAAAATATATACAAGGATATCAAAAAATAATTCCTGAATTATTGGAAGAAGCAATGAATATTGAAGCTGACTCACAAAAATTAATATCATATTTATATAATAGTATTCTAAATATAGACCTACCATCGACAGAGGTACTTAGAGAAGAGTGGGAACGGGAACTAATGATAAAAATCACGAAGGTTACATGGGAAAAATACTTGCTATATATTCACAAATGTTCGATTAATGTAAGACATAATCTAATTCAATTTATAATTGTACATAGATTATATTATTCAAAAACAAGATTGAACAAATTTTATCCAAATATATCCGCCACTTGTGATAAATGTCTAGCCCAAAATGCAACTATAACACACTCCTTAGTTTCCTGCACAAAAATTTATAGATTTTGGAGTGATATTTTCAAAATATTTCCAAAATTATTCAAGATAAGAATCAAGTACACAGGACAAGATGTTAAGAAGTCCCTTGTGCCAATAGGTGGGGAGCATTTCACGACATTTGTTGATTGTTGAGAGTGGTAGACGCTCAACATCGGTGGGGGGGGTGGGGGGGGGGGGGGGGGGGGGGGGGGGGGGGGGGGGGGGGGGGTATATCTTGGCCTGGGTAACCTTCAGGACAGTTGGGGGCACATCATCAGTAGTGTACCCTTGCATCACTGGGTGTTTCGGCCTTTTAACACTATACACCCTCCACAAGGGCGGCCCCCTGCAGGATGATCAGCCCTCAGTGCGTGTCCCGTGTCAAACCGTCCCAAAGATTCACCTTGACGTACTTGGGGCCCAGCATGGGTCTTTCCGCTTGAGCCAAATCCACCGGCTGCTTCTTTCAGCCGCCTCTGAGAGTGATCTTATGGTCTTCCGCAGAGCCTGACCGTGGATTCCAAGCTCCTTCAGCAGTCTGATTGTAGATGACGCAACAAATCCTCTGCATCCCACTTCAACTGGATAGACTTTGGTGTTCCAGCCACGCTGCGTTGCCTCTGCTGCAAGCTCTGCGTAGCGCAGCTTCTTACGCTCATAGGCCTCCTCAACACAGTTCTCCCATGGTACTGTGAGCTCTATGATGTAAGCAGTCTTCTGTGAAGGGGACCTTTAGTACCTGATTATGCCGCCATGTGTATCTCCCTTGCGTGAGGCTGGTCTTGCAGCCTACCATGATGTGTTTGAGGGTCGCTGGAGTTGGGCAGAGGGCACAGGTTGGATCCTCGCCATACCACTGATGGAGGTTCTTTGGTGATAGAAGCGCGTCATAAGTCGCTCTGATGATGAAGCTGATCTTGTTTGCTTCCATTTCCCATAGTTCTTTCCAGCTGATCTTCCTCCGCTCCACACCTTCCCACTGCATCCATTGCCCCTGTTTGGCAAGAGAGACCGCCTTCGCACTTCTTGCAGCCTCCCCCTGTCGCCGCACCTCCTCGACCACCAGTGTCCTCCGCTCTGATGTTGTGGCCTTTCGCCAAGTTGGTTTACTTGTCGTAAGGCCAAAGCCTCCTCTTCCTTGCTGGACTTGCCCCACAATGTCTTTGTGCCTCAGGGCTGATGAAGCTTGCTGTACTGCATCAGATGATGTCCACTTCCGGCCAGTTACTAGGGGCGGCGCAACAGCACTGATGGTCTTGTCTCTAGAGTCCCTCAGTGTCATCTGAAGTCTTACATTAGAACACTTGTATTTCTCTGTTAGACTAGTGAGAGGTAGTTCCAGGACCCCATTTTTGTATTGTATTGTATTGTATTCAATTTATTGTCATTGTCTCAATTTGAGACAACGAAATGAATTTTCCTTACAGGCAGTATCATTAAAAAAAATCACAAAGAAATTATAAAAATAAATAATAAATAAATAATAAAACATATTAAAAATAAAATTGAAATTGAATTAAAATTTTTTTTAAAAGCACAAATACAGAAGTCCATGACTCAACATAACATAAATGGCACCCAGGTGAGGACGGCACCATAGTCCAGCCAGCCTCCCCTCCGTGTTCATCCGTGGTCGGGGCCTTCCAAGCACCCGCAGTCGCCGCCCCGGGTGGCCCGATGTTCAGGCCCTCACGCCGGGCTGGTGGAACGCCGACGCCGAACCCCGACGGTGAGCAGCCTCCTCCTCAGCGGCCCGGACCTCCTGATCAGCCGCCTCCCGCTGCCGGAGTCTGCAGCTCCCAAGTCCGCAGGTCGAGCCGGGCAGAGTCACAGGACCCCGCGTTGATTAGTCAGCGCCGCCCGCGTTGGGAGCTCTGCAAACCGCAGCTCCGTGATGTTGGTGCAGCAGGTCCAGCACTCCGGGCTCCAAACAGCGACCCCCGGTAAGGCATCACCAGCCCCGCGATGTTCCAGCGCTGTCCCGCCGCTGCTGGAGCTCCGGTCGATCCCGGCAGGAAAGGCCGCGCCAATCCAGGTAGGTAGGCCGCTGTGGGGGGGGGGGGGGGGGGAGGACGCGACTCGAATAATAGTCGCGTCCTCACCAGGAAGCGGCTGAAGGACGGTATCCCCCGCACCGTGCCCTCTTCCCCCACATAAAAACACAAAAAAACACAAAAAAATACACTTTTACATAACTAAATAAACAAAAAAACAAAAAGATACCGGGCTGTAGGTGGAGGCTGCTGGCACCAGCGCCACCGGAAGTACAATACCTTTGCCAAATACATTTGCCATATAGGCCGATGTTAGTTAGACATCGTGGGACCCCGAGCCATTTCTTCGCGTATGAAGTTATGGTTCACTCCATCTTCTCCACAGTTGTTATTGGGGCTTCATAAACGGTCAGTGGCCACATTGTCCGAGGAAGGAGTCCAAACTGTAGGCACCAGAGCTTCAGTTTCCCAGGCAGTAGGGTCTGATTGGTGTTCTCCAGGCCGTTGACAATTTCTTGCCTTAGTTGTTGCACCTGGTCTTTGTCCTTTAGACTTGCGTTGTACCATCTGCCCAGGCTTTTAACTGGCTGCTGTTGGTATTGGGTCGTCACCGATACAGAACCTTGTGTCTCTAACCACCCCCTTGACTATGGAAATGCTTCGAGATTTATTTGGTTTGATTTTCATTCGGGCCCACTTGATGTTCTCCTGCAGCTTTCCAAGTAGCCGCTTGGTGCATGCTGCAGTAGTGGTTAGTGTTGTCATGTCGTCCATGTATGCCCTGATGGGTGGCAGACTGGTTCGTTCACCGCCCAGCACCCACTTTGAGGCCCTGATGATGACTTCCATGGCCATTGTAAAGGCCAAGGGTGAGACTGTGCAGCCTGCCATGATGCCTACATGGAAAAAGGCAAAAGATTCCCAAAGGAGTTCATGGGGAACTGAACCAAATGCATTGGCCAGATCGAGGAAGATCACGTGTAGGTCTCTTTTGTCCTTCTTAGCTGCTTGGATCTGGTGCCAGATCACGCTTGTATGCACCAAGCAGCCCGAAAATCCTGGAATTCCTGCTTTCTGTACAGATGTATCAATGTACTTGTTTGTTACCAGATAGGTGGACAGCCTTTGTGATACAATGCTGAAAAAGATTTTTCCCTCGACGTTGAGGAGACATATTGGCCGGAATTGGCTGATGTCTGACGCATCCTTTTCTTTAGGTATTAGCACACCCCCGGCCCTTCACCACGCCTTAGGTATTGTTTGCTTCTTCCACACCACCCTCATGAGCTTCCATAGAAAGCGTAACACATCCGGTGCGTTCTTGTGGAGCTTGTATGGTACTCCGTTTGGCCCCGGAGCTGATGCTGCTCTTGCTGCTCTCCAGTATTCTCTACCTCTTTCCATCTCGGAGGGCTGGTGTCCAGGTTGAATTCAGGTGGTTGAATAGGCGGGATGTCATGTGGGATGACTAACTGCTCGTGCCTTTTCGTGTCTTGGTGGGCCTTTTCCAGGTGTTCCTCCAATTCCCGTTTTGATGTTTTCAAAGTTCCACTTTTTTCCTTTGCGAAGAGGCCTTTGATGAACTTGAAAGGGTCTTTGTAGAACTGTGTTCTTGTGGGTTCTTTCTTCTTGCGAAGTTTCCTCAAGTTCTCTGCTTTTCGCAAGGTTGCCAATCGGCTCTTGATGTCCTCTTGGAGTAGCATGAGACCTTCTCTCTCTGTGTCAGTTGCTTTTTTCCATTGCTTTTTCAACTGTCTCCTCTCTCTGATTAGCCTCTCGATCTCCTGCTGCCTCGACTGCTGACTTGATTGGCGTTGGTAATTTCTTTCCACCTCTCCCTTTACTCACCCCAAACTGTTCTTCTCCGTGGCTGTAGATTGTGTTGCCCATCCTTTCAAGCTTTTCCACTGCTGTGCCCGCTTGTTGCTCCAAGATATGTATAAGGTCACTGTTATAACCATATAACCATATAACAATTACAGCACTGAAACAGGCCATCTCGGCCCTACAAGTCCGTGCAGAACAACTTTTTTTCCCCTTAGTCGCACCTGCCTGCACTCATACCATAACCCTCCATTCCCTTCTCATCCATATGCCTATCCAATTTATTTTTAAATGATACCAATGAACCTGCCTCCACCACTTCCACTGGAAGCTCATTCCACACCGCTACCACTCTCTGAGTAAAGAAGTTCCCCCTCATATTACCCCTAAACATCTGTCCCTTAATTGACCGTCTCCCACTATTTCTTTTCAACAGCTTTGGGCCATTTCACTCCAGATTTGTGCCCTTTGATCTTTCCCTCCAATGGAGGTCTTTGTAGTTGTTGCGTGGGCTCCTCCACCGGCATTTCTGTGCTTGTATCACCCTCTTCAGTGACATGGGAGCTGATGCTCTGCGAACTTTGGTTTGAGTTCCGTCGCTGTGCTTCACTCGACTGATTTGACTGGTTGCTTCGTAAGAAGTACTGGTCAATGCGAGGCCCATGTCTCTGCTCTCTCAAGCACTTTTTCTTCCCTTGGTGGATCTTCAAGCCCTTCACTGATGTTATTTTCTCCCAACCACAAATGCACACCTGAAGTTTGTGTCCCGCAGCTGTTGTGGATGTCCCATGTGCCATGCTCTCCTTGTCCGTAGTCGTTTCCATTCCTGGGTCTGTAACCGTGTTATCAATCGGTGAGCCATCTTGCGCCCCCGCTCTCGCAGGCTCTAGGGGTATTTTCTTTAGTTTACTTTTAGTAGCATTTAGCGGGTGTCTCCAACTAACTGAAACAGCGTCATGGGTAGCTAGCCCATGGCGGCCCCAGTGGGGTCTGTTCCCTCCTGTCAGCTGTCTCTCCAAGCTGTCACGTGGACTTTCCCATGTTGTCAGCTGTCCTTTCACAGCAGTCACTGGACGAGTCCAGATTATCAGAATCAAGTACACAGGACAAGATGTTAAGAAGTCCACCTAATGGAACCTAATACTGAAATGATTATATTTGGCGTAATGGAAGATGGGAATAAATTGAACACATCTCAAAATTTATTCTTTAACTATGGTTTAATAATAGCAAAAAAATTAATACTTAAATTTTGGAAAAATACATCAATACCAACACTTAAAATGTGGATTGCAAGTATGTTGGACACCGCTCATCTTGAGGAAATGCGATTCCTCCTAATGGATAAATCAGACCAATTCATAACGAGTTGGTCTCCATTCGTCTTTTTTTTTTAATCATATGGTGCAACACAATTGTAAAAGTAACTGTTTCAGGACTGGACAAGGGTTGGTCAAGATTATAAACAATGATCTCCTTCCTTTTTAAAAAATTTTTTTTTTTTTTTTTATGTTTTATTTTCTTTTTTCTATTTTCTTTTTCTCAATTTTCTTCACTTATTCGTCTTTTTTCTTTTTCTTCACACACTATATATTTCACGTCTTTCTATCCTTTACTATCTAACTTATTTTTCTTATTCTAATCTTTCTTCAATATAACAACAACAAAAACAGAAGCTGTACACAAAATGTATTATGAAAATATATATTAGGCACTTTGGTGCCATATGATTGTACTTACTTCTAATAAAATAAAATATTTTTTTTTTAAATGAGACAAAAAAATTTTAAAAGACAGATGGACCGCAGTTGAGTCGTTGCGGTTAGGCGCCACAACACTCCAGAATTAACTAGCCATAGTAAAGAAACACTACAGGAGAAATTACAGTCACAAAAGAATTAAAATGCTATAATCAGGAGCAAAACACAGGATGCCAGAGGAATTCAGTGGGCCAGGCTGCATCTGTGTAGGTAAAGAGGTCATCGACATCTCAGATCGAAACCCACCCCATCAGTCAAGTCCAGTCCTGATGCAGGGACTTGACCCAATGTGTCGATCATCCCTTTGCCTCCACATATGGTGCGTAACCCACTAACTTGCTTAGCAGTTTGTGTTTAACTACGGGAGGTTGCACCACAATCTTACACCATTCTGCTGTTTTGCAGTAATTGCATTTATTAAGGTATTGATTTATAGATGATTCATTGATGTATTTATCATCACAGTATGTTCACGTCTAGCTGTGAGCTGGATGTGAACAAGGAATGTTGTTGTACACTGGTGTGCATGACAATAAAACAATCTGATCTAAAGAGTTTTGAAATGTACATCTGGGAGTATGGTGAACTCTCTGTTTATCTTTAGATTCTGGATTCTCTTTAGATTCTACGCTGCATCTGCACCCAGGATGAGGTGTTCCACACCCGGGCATCTGAGATGTCCTCATTCTTCAGAGAACGGGGGTTCCCCTTCTCTACTATAGATGAGGCTCTCACCAGGGCCTCTTCTATACCCCGTGACTCGGCTCTCACTCCCCATCCCCCACTCGTAACAAGGGCAGAGTCCCCCTTGTCCTCACCTTCCACCCTACCAGCCGTCACATACAACAAATAATCCTCTGACATTTTCGCCACCTCCAACGTGACCCCACCACTTGCCACATCTTCCCATCTCCTCCCCTGTCTGCTTTCTGCAGAGACCGCTCCCTCCGTAACTCCCTGGTCAATTTGTCCCTTCCCACCCGAACCACCTCCTCTCCGGGCACTTTCCCCTGCAACCGCAGGAAATGACCATCAATCACTTGTCGCTTTATCTCCCCCCTTGACTCCATTCAAGGACCCAAGCAGTCTTTCCAGGTGCGGCTGAGGTACACCTGCACCTCCTCCAACCTCGTCTATTGCATCCGCTGCTCTGGGTGTCAGCTGCTCTACATCGGTGAGACCAAGCGTAGGCTTGGCGATCGCTTTGCCTAACACCTCCGCTCGGTTCGCAGTAACCAACCTGATCTCCCGGTGGCTCAGCACTTCAACTCCCCCTCCTATTCCAAATCCGACCTTTCTGTCCTGGGCCTCCTCCATGGCCAGAGTGAGGTCCACCGTAAATTAGAGGAGCAGCACCTGATATTTCGCTTGGGCAGTTTGCACCCCAGCGGTATGAATATTGACTTCTCTAATTTCAGATAATCCCTGCTTTCTCCTCCCCTTCTCAGCTCTCCCTCAGCCAACTGGCTCCTCCTCTTCCTTTCTTCTTCCCGCCTCCCCCCACCTTCACATCAGTCTGAAGAAGGGTTTCGACCCGAAACGTCGCCTATTTCCTTCGCTCCATAGATGCTGCCTCACCAGTATTTTTGCCTACTTTTGTAAAAGGAAAGTCAGTTTTGGTTGCTGTAATTAAAGTTTTTATGCACATATGAAATAATGTAAATAAAGTGGAGCCATATGTTATGATGTATTTGGAAGATCTTCAGTGTAATCACATGCTGCTGGTTGCTGAATTAGGTTGGTGCACATGGGTTGCAGAGTTACACAGCTGATAAAGCTACCTCACAGAGCTAAAGACCCTGCTTCGATCCTGAACTTGGGTGCTGCCTGTGTGTGGAATTTGTACATTCTCCCTGTGACTGCGTCGGTTTCCTCTTTGTGCTCCAGTTTCCTTCAACATCCCAAAGGCATGTGGGTTTGTAGGTTAATTGGACCCTAATGTATAGGGAGTGATTACATAGAACTAATGGGAACAAGTGATTGATGGTCAGTGTGGATTAGGTGAGCTCCAGAGCCTGTTTTCGTACTATATATCTAAACTGAACTAGACTAAACTAAACATGATATAACGGCATGGATTGAAAATTGTTAACAGGTAGAATAGTGTGCAAATGGGTCCTTTTAATTGTTTTAATGGGTCCTGATTAATTGTTGATTGATTAAAAATTATGCATTTCTGTTTCCATTCCAGGCATTTATTGAATATGATGTTATACCATTCATTTAAATTATGTGACATAGGAATTAAACTCATAAATTTAAATATTTTTATTAACCCGTCGAGACTATTATTGTAATTAGGTGGTAACTGGTTGACTTGTATTCTACCAATCATTCATCATTGTCTGTCTGCCAAAGCTAAGCCTTAAATTACATTCTGAAACCATTGGTCTGCAAACCACTGACATGGATAATTATCAAATTACAGTCATCTCTGTGCAAATTGAAGGAAGAGAACATCAATCAATCAATCAATCAATCAATCAGTTTTATTCGTCACTTGCACATAAATGAAAAAGAACACACAAAAACACAACAAAAATTTAACATAAACATCCACCACAGGGCCGGCGGTCGGAGCTCCCCTCCAGGGATCCCCGACGAGGGACCCCGCTCCGGATGGTAAGTCACCACCGCGCCCGCGGTAGAAATTTGCAGCGGGCCGGCGGTCGGAGCTCTTCTCCTCCGTGGTCCCCAACGAGGGATCCCAGGCCCAGGACGCTGCGCCGGCTGGAGGTCCGCAGACCCCGGCTTCAGGCTGCAGCGGGCCAGTGAACGGAGCGCTCCCCTCCGGCGACCACCGGCGAGGGCTCGCCCGCTCCGCAACGAGAGTCCACCCTGCGCCCGCAGCTGAAGCCCCTGGCACGTCTCCGCGAAAGTTTCAGTTTCATGGTGAGTTTCAAACTATAAGTCAAAAGGTCCTCAGATTTTATAAAACAAATTACTAATGTTTGTATTCAGAATATGAATTAGCACTATCTGCCTTGATAATACATTCTAGGGGGGAAAAAACAGATTTGCATTAATTATGCATAAGCACCAGCAACTGCAGAAAAATAAACATTTACACAGTTGCTACTTTTCAAGCACTCGGTGACATTGCCAAATGTTTTTTTTTAATCAATGGTTGCAGGTTTAATAAATGGGCCACAGTTGATAATAAGGTTGATGGTTGAAATCCACAGTAAAACTGTTAAGTGGCATATTAACCATTTAGTTCCACGATAAGCTCATATCTTTAAAAAGTTACTGTATACGGTATATTTGGCAGGACAGAATCAAAATGACATTGGTGATATTTTCATTTTTACAGAGCATTAAAATCCTGAGTGAAGATGAAACTTCTGAATCGGATGTTCTTGTGCAGCATATTTTCTATTCAGGATTAGTTTGTGACTTTGGGTTGGTGAGTTTTCCAAACAAGTGAAAAATAACAAAGTAAATCCAGCTACAAGATAGCCTGATAAAGCACTTCTGATGTTTCGCATAAGTAGTTTCATGAATGGACCAATTCTATTAACTTTATCTCTTAGCAAAAATATGTTTCTCACCTCAAAATGCAAACATATTTTGAGGTATTAAGAGTTATTTCACAATGTTCTTTTGTGACGCATGACAATGGAAAAAGAAAATTGATCTGAAAGGTCTAATATGTGATTGTTCTATTACCTTCACTTTACAAATACTGACAAACCCGTTTTTCCAATTTTGCTACATCTGAATGTTACTATTTTTCAGCTTTTCTCCTTTCATCGTCACTGGGGAACAAACTGCAAAAGGAATGGGTAATATTGATGCAAGGTATTGAAAACGATCATTGAAACATATTTTCATCTCAAAAGCTATCATACACAATATTCCATAGAAAATAAGAAATATTGCATGCCTTATGTAGGAAGCTGTAGTGGAAATAAAAATATATAAATAGTATTCATCTGTGAATAAGGTCATAAAGTCATGTGATAGGAGGAGAATTAGGCCATTCGGCCCATCAAGTCTATTCCACCATTCAATCATGGCTGATCTATCTCTCCCTCCTAACCCCATTCTCCAGCCTTCCCCCCATAACCTCTGACACCTGTACTAATCAAACAACTATCTATCTATGCCTTAAAAATGTCCACTGACTTGGCCTCCACAGCCTTCTATAAGTCCAAATAACTTGTACAAAATGTGAACTTTAACATCTGAAGAAACAACAGCAAGAGGTACACATTCTGTTACCAATATATGTTATATTTTGCAAAGTACAGCTGCACACTACAGAAAACAGTGTGCCAGAGCTCACTTTATGGGTGAGAGGCAGCCTTCTTAGCCTCCAATATGGTATCCAGAAAGCACTTGCTTATTGGGAGCCAGAAGGGAAAATACAAGCAAGGAATGTAGCTCTATATCCAGACTTTGGCATGCATTTTCATTAGTTTATGGCCAGTAACCCTGATTGGCTTGTCAGAAGAAATAGTTTGTAGTTAGGTTTTTAATGTCTATTGAAGAGAAGACGGAAAGGAAGAGAGGAAATAAGGATGGAACAGATGGAGGAAGGAAAGGGAAAACATCATAAATGCATCCATTTGTATTGTGCCTTTCATGACCCCAGGGCACATTTGAAATGTGGCGGCTGTTCTGAAATGGCATTTTGGAATCCTTCATGAATAGAAATGATGTCAACAACAGCAACATGACAAGATAATCGATTGTGTGCCTGAGAAAATAGAAGGATGTTGATTTAGATCCTAATCCCTTCAAGGAGAAATAGAAGTGCTCTCAAGTGGAAGGTTTCTCCACTGATATAATACAAATAGAGTTTAAAAATAAGAAAGGTGCAAACACTATACTATTATTGTATTATAGACACGCCCAATAGAAAGTGAGAGATAGAGGAACAGATGTGTAGACAAGTTACCGAAAGTTGCCAAAGCACCACAATTGTCTTAGTGGATGACCATCTGCCCCAATATTGACTGAGACCTGCTCAGTGCAAAAGACTTAGATGGGGCATAATTTGTTAGGTGTATTCCAGACGGTTTCTTGAAAGAGAATGTGGATAAACCAAACTGAGAAGGGAACTTACTGGACCATGTGTTTGGAAATAAGCCTGGATAGATAGCAACAGATTTCATAATTCTTTGAATTATTGCCCAACCTAATTATTCATGTCTACGTAAACCATTGGAAGAGGCAGTTTAAAATTCTGTGTGAAAGCTGGCACTTCTGGCAAGACAGCAGTTTAGATTGAATGGTTAATGGTCCCAGTGGACATTGACTTCAGATTTGTGACAGTGCGACAATGTTGTCACTGAATCAAAGAGAGATTTAAAGGCAAAAAAAACATTACAATTGTAAATGTATTTAATGTGAACCATGCATGCAATATCTTTCTCACATTTGTAAAGCCTTGTCATTAATTGCCAATTTCATTTTCAATGAATTATTTAAACTAAACAGTTTTTTGTTGTTTTTTTAAAACAATGATTGTAAAATTAACTGTCCTCCCATTGTGTTTTCTGGTTTTGGAAGTGTGATGGAAAAGCTGTTAATTAGACCGGGACCAGATATAGCGTTGTTATTTTATTTATTGGATGTTGAGGCTAATAGCATGGAGGAAGTTAAAGTGGGGTGATGGTACAGCATAGTGGGGAGTCAACTCCAGAATTAGAAATAAACTGGCAATGTCAGTGACTGAAATCCCAGAGAGAACATCAATCCAAGTTGTTATTCATTTATCCATGCAACTATCTACCTAGAGCTCAGGTTGAGTGAAATGAATTTATTGGCATACGCACGAGTACAGAGAGGTACAGGTACAATGATAAACGTTTGAGAACATGAACTCAGGCAAACATGAACATGAACTCAGGCAAACATACAAGAACAAATTAAATATAAATTAATGTCAACAAAATAGAGAGAGTACAGAGGAGATTTACTAGAATGTTGCCTGGGTTTCAGCAACTAAGTTACAGAGAAAGGTTGAACAAGTTAGGGCTTTATTCTTTGGAGCGCAGAAGGTTAAGGGGGGACTTGATAGAGGTCTTTAAAATAATGAGAGGGATAGACAGAGTTGACGTGGGAAAGCTTTTCCCACTGAGAGTAGGGAAGATTCAAACAAGGGGACATGAATTGAGAATTAAGGGACAGAAGTTTAGGGGTAACATGAGGGGGAACTTCTTTACTCAGAGAGTGGTGGCTGTGTGGAATGAGCTTCCAGTGAAGGTGGTGGAGGCAGGTTCGTTTTTATCATTTAAAAATAAATTGGATAGTTATATGGACGGGAAGGGAATGGAAGGTAATGGTCTGAACGCAGGTATATGGGACTAGGGGAGAATATGTGTTCGGCACGGACTAGAAGGGTCGAGATGGCCTGTTTCCGTGCTGTGAATTGTTATATGGTTATATACATAAATTCCATAATATTTCTAAAAGAAAGAAAACTATGCAAAAATCAAGACATTAGTGCAAAAATATAATTGGTAAAATAATGCAAGCCCATATCAGTGCAAGACATGCCGTGGTGTTCTGCTGTTGAGTTAGGATGAGGATTGTGTACTTTGGTTCAAGTTCCTGATAGCTGTGGGAAAGCAGTTCTTCCTGAACATGGTGGTGTGGAACTTCAGGCTTATAATAGCAATGAGAAGAGGGCATGGCCCTGGTGGTGGGGATCCTTGATGATGGATGCCACCTTCTTGAGGCACCACCTCATGCAGATGTTTTAGATGGGGATTGGGGGAGAGCTGTGCCCGCGATGGACTGGGCTGAGTCCACCAGTCTCTGCAGCATCTTGAGTTCATCTGTGTTGGAATTCTGTGAAGGCTAATTCTGTGAAGGTCAAGATACTTTCTACAAAACACCTGTAAAAGTTTGTTAGTATATTCTGAGACAAACTAAATCTCTTTAAACTTGTAAAAAAGTTGCGTGTTGGTGTGCCACCTTCATTGGTGCATCTATGTGTTGAGCCTAGGACAGGTCATCTAAGATGTTAATACGTTACAACATGATAGAACTTTATTTATCCCGGGAGGGAAATTGATCAGCCAACAGTCATAAAACACAAAAATACATGAAACATGAAATTAAAGTGATGAGTGGAAAGAATTGGGGATGTGCAAAGATTGGGGCGGGGGGGAGGAGAGGAGTCAGTCTACCCCACGACAGAAGGGGGAGGAGTTGTACAGTTTGATAGCCACAGGGAAGAAGGATCTCCTGTGGCGTTCTGCCCTGCATCTTGGTGGAACCAGACTGTTGCTGAAGGTACTCCTCAGATTGACCAGTGTGTCATGGAGGGGGTGAGGTGTATTGTCCAAGATGCTCCGCAGTTTGAGGAGCATCCTTCCCTCCAAGACCACCTCCTATGAATTCAACTCTGCCCCCAGGACGGAGCCAGCCTTCCTGATGAGTTTGCTGCAGCCTTCGCCCCTCTGCCCCAGCACACAACAGCAAAGAAGGTGGCACTGGCTACCACGGATTGGTAGAACACCTGCAGCACCTTACTGCAGATGTTGAAGGAGTGGAGTCTTGTCAAAAAGTACAGCTGACTCTGTCCCTTCTTGTACAGGGCCTGGGCGTTCCTGGACCAGCATAGTTTACTGTCGAGATACATGCTAAAGTTACAGTACTTCCTGGTAAACTGCACATCCACACCATTGATGGAGACAGGGTGTTCCCCTCCTCCTAAAGTCCTCCGCCAACTCTTTAGTCTTAATGACCAGGAATTTGAAGTTGCTCTCTCTCTCGACCATTGACCCACCGATGAAAACTTTCATATAGTCACCCAGCTTTCTCTTTCTGAACTCTACGATGAGCTACTTGGCCTTGTTGACGTTGGGCGAGAGATTGTTGGTGCCACGTCACTCAACCTGGTGTTCCAACTATCATGCCGCCTCAGTGGTGATTCTCTCAGCCACAATGGTGTCAACGGCAAAATTACAGATGGCATCGGAGCTGTCTTGAGGGGAAGTTATGTTTATGATCAATGAGGAGGAGATGCCATTGACCCAAACCAACTAAGACCTGCTGATGCGGAAGTCAAGAACCCTATTGCAAAGGGAGGTACAGAAGCTTGTACACGCTGGAATTCAGAAGATTGAGGGGGGATCTTATAGAAACTTACAAAATTCTTAAGGGATTGGACAGGCTAGATGCAGGAAGATTATTCCCGATGTTGGGGAAGTCCAGAACTAGGGGTCACAGTTTAAGGATAAGAGGGAAGTCTTTTAGGACCGAGATGAGAAAATCATTTTTTACACAGAGAGTGGTGAATCTGTGGAATTCTCTGCCACAGAAGGTAGTTGAGGCCAGTTCATTGGCTATATTTAAGAGGGAGTTAGATGTGGCCCTTGTGGCTAAAGGGATCAGGGGGTATGGAGAGAAGGCAGGGATGGGATACTGAGTTGGATGATCAGCCATGATCATATTGAATGGCGGTGCAGGCTCCTGCACCTATTTTCTATGTTTCTATGTTAGCCCAGGTCTTGGAGGTTGGTAATGAGTTTGGAAGGGATAGTAGTTGAAGGCTGAGCTGCAGCCAATAAACAGCAGCCTGACATAGGTCTTCCTGTTATCCAGATGGGTAAAATGGAGAGATGTTGGTCTATTGTGGCGATGGGCAAATTAAAGCAGACCCAGGTTATTTCTGAGGCAGGAGCTGATTGTGCCATATCCAATATCTCAAAGCAGTTCAGTATAGTGGTAGTAAGTGCTATCAGACATTGAAGCAGTTCACCGTGCTCTTATTTGGCACCATTAAGGTAGGTGTCATAAAATGCCTGGACAAGCTAGATGCAGGAAAAATGTTCCTAATGTTGGGCGAGTCCAGAACCAGGGGCCACAGTCTTAGAATAAAGGGGAGGTCATTTAAGACTGAGGTGAGAAAAAACTTTTTCACCCAGAGAGTTGTGAATTTATGGAATTCCCTGCCACAGAGGGCAGTGGAGGCCAAGTCACTGGATGGATTTAAGAGGGAGTTAGATAGAGCTTTAGGGGCTAGTGGAGTCAAGGGATATGGTTAGAAGGCAGGCACGGGTTATTGATAGGGGACGATCAGCCATGAATGGCTCGAAGGGCCGAATGGCCGCCTCCTGCACCTATTTTCTATGTTTCTATGTGTCCTTTTGAAGCAGATGAGAACCTCAGACCACAGATGCAAGAGATTGACGATGTCCTTGGTCTGCACAGGTGTTTAGTTCTCAGCAAGGTGCACCGTTTGAGCTGAGCGCCTTTATGGATTCAGAGTTTTTTTGTAGATTCACTCTCTTAAAGGATGGTCTGACATTTGCCGCAGAGAATGAGATCACAGGATCCTCAGGGGCTGCTGGGGATTTGTGTAGGTGTATCATTGTTTCCCCTTTCCTTTACAAGTGTGCATGCAAGGCATTAAACTTCTCTGGAGGTGATACATCATTAAAACAAATAATAATATTAATACGAAGAATTATAAAAAAAATATTTGTAGAATTATATGGTGAAGGACTTGACATTGTAGCCATAAATATATATTCAATATCTTCTTACTTTTTTATGCATTTTCACAATAGATATGGAAATCAACAAACCTGTCATATTGTTCTACTTTGTCAATTGTTTTCATTGCAATAATAATAGTTCATGGATTCAGACCAAGTTGTGAAAAGAAAGCTGATGATTGACAGAAATGGGTGATAATTAGGAATCTATGGACCACTGCCAAATTAAAATTTTCATTCTCAAGGTTCAATACTTCATTCCTTTATTTTAACCGGGAAGTCCTGTTCTGAGCAACAGAAATTACAATAATACATTGAAAATAGGTCAATATCAAAAGAGAAACATGATAAATTGCTTTTGCAGTCATTGTTTTCATCCGCTAATTTGTGGCTTTATCCCACACTACTTTATCACCAAAAAACTAGTTTTTACATAGCATTATTCTTCATTGTACCATCGTATCATTCCAGAGAAGAAACCACACAAAGCCCAATATTATATTGATAGATACATAGGTCAGTGATTGAGAAACACCAATGGAATACACAATCAGAAGGGGCTTTGTGAAGAATTTTACAATATTGAAACAAGATGGTTTTATAGAGTGAAGCAGACAATAGACAATATGTGCAGGAGTAGGCAATTCGGCCCTTCGAGCCAGCACCGGCATTCACTGTGATCATGGCTGATCATCCACAATCAGTACCCCGTTCCTGCCTTCTCCCCATATCCCCTGACTCCGCTATCTTTAAGAGCCCTATCTTAAGGGCGTCCCACTTGGTCGTCATTAGTGCGCCATTTACGCGACATCCAAAAATGTGGTCACCGCGTTGTGACGCACGGGTAGCGTGTGGGTAGCGCGGGACAAGAACATGGAGAGGCGTGGAGGGCTATGGAGTTGCGTGCGGCATCGCGCACCACTCCAGGATTTCGTGCTGCGCGACACCGGCATGGCGGACATATTGCAGTTGCACGATTACGCAAGCGGACGTATTGCAGTTGCACGCTGACGTCCTGACCTCGTATGTGTAGTGCGTGGAGACACATCAGATTCAGATTCAGATTCAATTTTAAATCTGAATCTGATGTGTCTCCACGCACGTCACCGTGCGTAACCATGCACTGCCGCACGCCACCCATATGCAGTCGGCCCGCTTTTTACGCGTCACGGATATAAATGTACGCGATTTAAAAATTTGCACAGTTTCGTAGAGAAAACTATATGGTGAACACCAAAATACACTAAACCGGAAAGTGCAAAAGTGAATTGGTGCTTCACTTGCAATGACTACTTGGGTCCCTGGATTGTGAGTAAGGAAGAGGTTAAAAAGACAAATGTTGTTTCTCCAACAGCTGGATGAACGAATGACATGAGAAGGGTTGGTAGAAATGGGAGAAACCAGATAAGTGATACAAAATGCTGGAGTAACTCAGCAGGACCGGCAGCATCTCTGGAGAGAAGCAATGGGTGACGTTTCGGGTCGAGACCCTTCTTCAAACTGAAGAAGAGTCTCGACCCGAAACATCATCCATTCCTTCTCTCCAGAGATGTTGCCTGACCCGCCGAGTTACTCCTGCATTTTTGGCTATTTTCAATTTAAACCAGCATCTGCAGTTCCTACCTACAGATTAATTTGGTTTGCAGCTTGCTACTTTTCATTTTTTAAATAGGGCATTACATCTGCAGTTTTCCAATTGCTAGCATCACTCAAGAAACTGGAACATTTTAGAAAATCACCATCAATATCATACTGGTAAATATCATAAACTGGGTATTCAAATGACGTAACGTGCTCCAGACGGCTGTGCTGACGTATGAAGACGCGTGATGACACGTGCGACAGTCGCGAGACCGTCACGCATCAGTCACTACCGGCCTGTCACGTAAATGACGGCCAAGTGGGTCAGGCCATTAACTCTCTCTTGAAAGCATGCAGAGAATTGGCCTCCACTGCCTTCTGAGGCAGAGAATTCCACAGGTTCACAACCCTCTGTGTGAAAAGTTTTTCCTCATCTCCGTTCTAAATGGCTTACCCTTTATTCTTAAACTGTGGTCCCTGATTCTGGACTCCGGGAACATGTTTCCTGCCTCTAGTTTGTCCAAACCCTTAATAATATTATATGTTCCAAGATCCCCTCTCATCCTTCTAGTCCAGAGTATACAAGCCCAGCCGCTCCATTCTATCAGCATATGACAGTCCCGCCATCCCGGGAATTAACCTCGTGAAATAGTAAGTGGAAGAGAAGGAGCTGAAGAAATAGCCACCCAGGATAAACAAAAGGTGAGGGAAGGAACTGCAGATGTTGATTTAAACCAGATAGACACAAAATGCTGGAGTAACTCAACGGGACAGGCAGTACCTCTGAAGAGAAGGAATGGGTGACATTTTGGGTCGAGACCCTTCTTCAGAAGACCCTTCTCCAGTTACTCCAGCTGTTTGTGTCTATCTTCAGGATAAACAAAAGGTGGTCAAAGAGAATGTATTGTTTGAGAGCATTAAGATGTTCATAGGAGAATATGCCGTTTCAAGTTAACTGGACAGTGCATCTGGAAAATAAAGGATGGAGGTAATGGTGCTGCTCAACTTTGCAAAGGAACGTTGAGGGTTGGACAATACTTCAAATGAAATTGAAACCACCAGGTGGCGCCTGCAATGGCTGCCTCGCCAACAGTCTGTCTCGTTCCTTCTCTGTTTTTATTATTTTAAGTATGTTTTAAATATATGTTTTCATATCATGTTTCATGTGGGGGTGGAGGATTGGGAGAAACTTTTTTCAATCACTTACCTCGACGGAAATGTGATTTTTCTCTGTGTCGCATCTCCTTCCCCCCTGCGGCCTACAACATGGAGTGGTGTGGCCCTTCCCGGAGAGGGGCCCGGAACTTCAAACCACTGTGGTGAATGTTTATGTTAAATTTTATTTATATGGCTGTGTGTATTGTTGCTTTTCATTTAGTATAGCTATATGGTAACTCAAATTTCACTGTACCTTCATTGGTTATGTGACAATAAACACAAAAACTGGAACTTGAACTTGAAGATTTAGGGATGATTACAAGAGCGGGGGAGACTGTACCTTCATTGGGGGGGGGGGGGGGGGGGGGGGGGGGGGGGGGGGTAAACCATCTTTATTGTTTATCAACATCTATAGCAATGATTTGGATGAGATAGTTCATGGCAGAATTAGCAAGTTTGCAGATGACACAAGAGTCGGTGGTACTGTAGAGAGTGACGATGGTTGTTGAAGATTACAGCAGGATCTTGATTGGTTGAGCGGGTGGGCTGAGGAATGGTTAATGGAACTTAATGGAATTTAATGGTTAATGGAATACAGAGAAATGTGTTGTGTTGCATTTCGGAGGTCTAACATGAGCAGGACCTATACTGTGAATGGTAGAGGTCTGTAAGTGTTTTGGAGCAGAGGGATCTAGGAGTGCAGGTGCATGGCTCCTTGAAAGCTGCATCACAATTGGATAGGGTAGTCAAGAAAGCTCTCGGCACATTGGCCTTTCAGAGCATCGAGTAAAAAAGTCAGGAGGTCAATGTACAGTTATATAGGACGTTGGTGAGGCAACATTTAGAGTATTGCGTTCTGATTTGGTCACTATGTTATAGGAAAGATGCTGTTAAGCTTGAAAGGGTTCAGAGAAGATTTACCAGGATGTTGCCAGGACTCTATAGGTAGTCTATAAAGAACTATTGGGAGATGTTGAGCATGCCTGATTAACTTGTATTTATCTTACTGTCCTCCAAAAACATCTTCAATAAATGATTTTAACATTTTTCCTGTGCCAGGCAAAGCTAACTCGCTTGTTGTTTCTTGTTTTTTGTCTCCCTTTTTAAATATAGAACATACATGAGAAATGTCCCATTTACACTAGTCCCACCTGCCCGTGTTTGGCCCATAAGCATCTAAACATGTCCTATCCATGTACCTGGCTAATTGTTTCTTAAACGTTGCAATAGTCCCTACCTCACTACCACTGCCTCATCGAGCAGCTCATTCCATGCATCCACCACCCTTTGTGTGAAAAGGTTACCTCTCAGATTCCTATTACTGTAAATGCTTCCCCCTTCACCTTAAACCTGTTGTAGATTGTTTACTTCATTTACTAACCAATGGCATGCTTTATTATTAGAGCTCCGCCTATTACACTGTTCATCTTATCGCAACCCAACGTGATGGCAGTCTACGCTGCTACTCATCTGAAGCAACATGCTGTAATGTGTTATAAGTGCGTTTTAATAAATACTGTTATACCATGTTCGTGAGTATGACTGGGTCATTTTATACCGATGTCCTCTAGTTTTTGATTGCCCTGCTTTGGGCAAGAGGCTGTGTGTCTACCCAATCTAATCCTCTCATGATTGTATACACCTCCATAGGATCACCCCACATCCTCCTGTGCTCCAAGGAATAGAGTCCCAGCCAGCTCAACCTCTCCCTATATGTCAGACCCTCGAGTCCTGGCAACATCCTTGTAAATCTTCTCTGTACCCTTTCCAGCTTGACAACGTCTTTCCTGTAACATGGTCCCACATCGTGCCATCCAACCTTTTAAGTCTGCTCAGCTATTCATTGGAACATGCTGATCTTCTGTTTAAGGGTCATTTTCCAACACTATCCTCATGTCCCTTGATTCCTTTAATGCCCCCAAATTCTATTGATCTCTTAAGTAAATACAATGACAGATATTTCACAGGTCTTTAGAGTTGAGAATTCCAAAGGTTGACCAACCAATGAACTCCATAGTTAAGGCATACTTTGGGGTTAATAAAGATAAAAATAGACCGTGTCCATTTCTGAGAGTGGTGAATCTCTGGAACTCTCTGCCACAGAGGGTAGTTGAGGCCAGTTCATTGGCTATATTTAAGAGGGAGTTAGATGTGGCCCTTGTGGCCAAGGGGATCAGAGGGTATGGAGAGAAGGCAGGTACAGGATACTGAGTTGGATGATCAGCCATGATCATATTGAATGGCGATGCAGGCTCGAAGGGCCGAATGGCCTACTCCTGCACCTAATTTCTATGTTTCTATGACAATCTCCGATTATTTTGTCCTTTATTCTCAAATGTTTATCAAAAGATTGGTGTGGCCAATGACAGACAGATGTACAATTAAATGCAAATGACTGAAACGTGCTGTCCAAGACATGTTACTCCATCATTAGCATTGCAAAAAATGCATTTCATTGCCTTCCTCATCATTGACAAGCTCTGAATGCTGTGAAGTTGTTGCATTTCCATTGCAAATAGAAACTAAGCTAGCCAGAGAGATTTAATGAAAAGCACAGATGCTCTTTTGATAAATCAATCCTTTGTCAACAATTAACTTAAACAGTTAATAAATGGAGTGTTTCATTCCTTCAGGATGGGAATTGTTCTGAATTATTTTTGAAAAATAGAACATTTGAAATGATTACTTTTCTGATTTTCACTACCAGAATCCAAGAACATTACAGTGCAGATGGAGACAATTTGATCCATTGAATCTATTCCAAATGCAATACAATTAATTCACAAACTGTAGCTGATTTGGAACCATTATAGCTCTTGCTTTTGGAAGTAGAGCTTTCGAGGAACATTAGTTATTGTGCAGTGCTAAACGTCCATTATATGCAGATTAGATTAGATTAGATAGTTTATTGTCATGCACCATGAAATTCCTTGTTGGCATGAAGCTCACAGAGTGAACAGTATAAATACAGTAATGGGTAAATACACCAATAAATACAATGAAAGCCAAACAGCAGAATGGTGCAAGGTTGTAATGCACAATGCAAGGTAGTGTAATAGAATAACTAACTAGGGTAGGGTTAAGACTATCAGTAAGTGGCAGCCTATCTGTGTGAAGAGGTGATTAGTCCAAGAGTTTGATAGCAGTGGGGAAGAAGCTCTTCTTAGGTCTGGATGTCCGAGCTCATGTATCTTCGCTCGGAATAAAGAAAAGAGAATGGCCAGAGTGGTGGGCATCTTTAGTAACACTTCCAGCCTTCCTGATGCAATGCACTATGAAGATACAGACTGGATAGGAGGAAGTGATGTATTGGTCTTTGTTCCCCACTCTCTGCCCATTCAGGTGGTAAAGAGCAAAGCAGTCGCCATACAAGGCTGAAATACATCCCGTCAGAATACTTTCTAAAACGCATGTGAAGAAATTTGAGACTAGAACTTTACTTGCATGCTCAAAATGAGTATAATTCATAAAGTGCATCATTGCCAGGGATAAGCTCATTCATAAGGTGCATCATTGCCAGAGATTGCTCCCAATTTCAGCTTGTAGCCAGTAATGGTCCTGCCATGGTCTTCTTGATTGAACAGAGCCTCTAGCTTGTTTTGGAATTCCCAGATGGCCTTATAGACATCATACTTGGCTTTTTTGTACCCCTCTTGAGAACCTTGGATCTAGACTTTAAGAGAGAGTGAATCTCCCTGTTCATCTAAGGTTTCTGGTTAGGATGGACCCTAATTATCTTAGTCAGAAGTTGGTTCTCAGTGCATTTCTCATGATTTCAATTCAATTAGTGACGACTGAAGGTATACTCATCCAGGCTGGATGAAGTGATCTTGAACATGTTCAAGGCACTCCTGAAGTAAACCTTGGCCTTCTCTGATCACTCCTGCAGTAATATTTTTGTTGGTGTCTCGCTCTTCATTCTCTGTCTGTAAACCAGCAGGATCAGCACTGACAGATAATCAGACCGAGCAAAATGAAGGCATATTGATGATGGTGTATCAGTGGTCACTATACATGGGGCAGGAGATATATTGATGGCATTTGAAGATAGTATGATCAAAGTCACTAGCGATGATGAACATCAGGGTTTGCTGTCTCCAGAAAGTTGATAACAGAATATAATTTGTCCGGTGTTATTGGTTCATGTGCTACGTGACCAAGATGGTGGAGGTGAACTCCCTTGATAGACAAGAGGAATGGTTATTTTTGAACCGTTATTCCTGGTCAGAGGAGCAGAATTGAGCTGACCATCACGTTAGTGCACCCAAAGCATGGACCAACAATGCAGATGTCTTTCCCCTTGCCTAATGATTCTGTACGCTCCATACAATAAATGTGTGTTGTACAGCAGGGTCAGGTGAATCAGAAGTGAGCCATGTTTTGGTAAACCAAAGAACACAACAGTCCCTGCTCTCTGTTCTTCAAGCTTGCCCCCGAGTGATTTAATGTTGGCTGGAAATATGCTTGGGAATAGGTGGGGGGGGGGGGGGGGTTGGGATATGCATTACTTTACCGTCCCACACCCCTCCTTTGCCCCCAAATTGTCCTGCTTCCTTGTGTGTAATCACAGCTGTGCCGGTAGTATCAAATCTAATAAAGATTGGTCATTCCGAGAGATCATTTGAAATAGTGATATAGTGATGATTGATAAGAGATTTTCAGCACAAGGACTTTCTCACTATGGCTAATTAGGAGAAATAATCATAAAACACTGTTTTAACTATTTTAAAAGGAGCCTCGTGTAAAATGTTACCGCACTATCTTGAAGTCTCTATCTCCATAAGAATTGGGATATAAAGCAGGACATGATGGGGCTTGGGTGGGGCTGGGGTGGAAGGAGAAATGAGAAATATGTGAAAACGCAAGGTTGGGTCAGGTAGATGAATGAAGGGGAGATAAAGACAATAAAAGTGAGGGGCTAGTGAGTAGGATAATCAATAACAATGGAAACCTTAAGGCAACAACTTGAATGAACATGGACAGCGAACTCTCCAGCAGTGGCCTAGAGAGGCTAGCCCCATCATTGTGATTTAATTACTCTGTCCCAGACACAAGTTTAATTTCCAATGACAGTGGGTTGGTTTAATGTAATCAAAGTTGAAAATTTGAATTTAATATAAAAGCTAAGCTCTATTATAGTAACCATGAACCAACCATAAAAACCCGCCTGGTTCACAAATGTGCTTTAGAGAAGAAAATCGAGGACCAGAGGACATAGGATTAAGGTGAAGGGGGAAAGATTTAATAGGATCCTAATCTATAACTTTTTCACACAAAGGGTGGTGGGTGTATGGAACAAGCTGCCTGAGGAGGGAGTTGAGACAGGTAATATTGCAACATTTAAGAACATTTACATATGTACTTAGCTTAGCTGGAGGAACAGCACCTCTTAATCCCATTTGGGTACCTTAAACCGAACAGTGTAGGAAGGATATGCAGATGCTGATTTACACTGAAGATGGACATAAAATGATAGAGTAGCTCAGCAGGTCAAGCAGCATCTCTGGAGAAAAGGAATAGGTGACGTTTTGGGTTGAGAAGAAGGGTCACAGAAGAAGGGTCATCTCTGAAGAAGGCTCTCTCTTCCTCGTGCTCCACCTGGATTAGCACCAATTTCTCCCCTTCCTCCCATCCCCTTTACCTATAATTCCTTCCTCTGGCTTCACAATTCACACCTATCCTTACCTCATGCTTTTTGGCTTTTCACCTCTGGCCTTGTCCAATCATCTGTCTGTCAAAAACCTGCTTCACCTGTATCCACTTATCACCTCCAGGCTTTGTCATGCTCCTCCTCTCTTTCAGATTTCTTCTTCCCACCACCACAGTCAGTCTGAAGAAGAGTTCAAGCCTGAACTGTCACCAATCCATGTTCTCCAAAGATGCTGCCTGACCCACAGAGTTGCTTCAGTACTTCGTGTTTTGGTGTTGTAAATCGGCTTCTGGAGTTCCTTGTGTCTCACATACAGTTTTCACTGAGTTACAAATGAAGGAATCGCTCTCCGAACATCCTAACCTCCTACTGATATCCATTTTTGCAAGCTACCCATCCTTCTCCTCCTCCCTTTCCTAGAAGTGTGTTCTACTCTGTCCATTTTCCTAGTAATGGTGACTTCTTAAAAAAATATCTGTCACTACCAACCTAGTATGAGAGAAAATGGATTGAAGAAAGTCTTGAGGTTCATGTTAGGAGGATATTGGAAGTAGGAGGGATTCTTGTACTTATAAATGGGGACTTGGAGAACAAGAGTTCTCCGTGTGGAAAAGTGATGGGGTAAAATACGTTGAAATAACAGGACATTGCAGAACAAGTAAGTTAGAAAATGAAGTCAAAACGCCAGCTGAGACTTAACTCAATAAATAATTAATTAGTGTTTAAGAGAATAGACTACTTTAGAGTCATCCAGTGGTTGAAGTGAGGAACTACAGATAACCATTTTTAACCTGTACCTCCATGGAGATGCAAGCTTTAGTGATGAAAAGCATGTCAAAGGATTAAATGGGCAAACTAAATGCCACCTTCAGAAATTACAGATATTACAAATGCCAGCGCTATTTACACAAAATGTCCACAGTAATATTGCCTGTCAGGAGGAAAATCTAACTTTAATAACATACCTGGGAAATCCAAATCCAAAAAAAGCTTCACTACAAAAGGTCACTCCAAGTATTAGTCACCAAGTTAACATTAATTTATCAGTTAACTGAATGGAAACTGATCGAGCAACGTTTTTTCGTTTCCTCTGTGTATGCGAGTACTCAGTGAAAATTATATTAAAGAAATACTGAATACTGAACTGAATGGTACATGGATGCACAAGAATAAGCCCATTCAAAACATTCCCAACCGTGGCAAATCTTTTTCAAATCTCAGATTTATGAGGGAGTTAGTGGTGGCTCCTAACGGCAGCGGCTCGACTACAGTAGTCTGTCTTTTTTTATTTTTGTCTTGTTCAATGTATGTCTTTGAGTCAGTTTTTATTTTTTAGCTGTGTATATGTGGGGGGTGGTGGGAGGGAAACCGTTTTGAATCTCTTCCCTGTGCGGGGACCCGACTATTCCCTGTCGGGTCTCGGATGTCGTTGGGCCTAACATCGTGGAGCTGGCGGCGACCTCCGGCCGGGACTAACCTGGGGGCCCCAGTTGCAGAGCCTGCGGAACTGACATCGCGGAGCTGGCCAACTTCGGAGTGGGAAGAGCTGTGGTGGCGTGCGGCTGCGACCCGACTTTTGGAGTTCAGAGGCACCGGCCGCAGACCCGGTGGACGGGAACATCGGGAGCTCGCAGGTCCCTGGTGGGAGACCGCTTTTCCAAGCTCCGCAACGGCGACTTCTCCCGCTGGAATCGCGGGTTTAAGGACATGGAGCCGGGCCCTAACATTACCCGGCGTGGCTTAAATGGCCGCAGGACTTACCATCGCCCGCCGGGGGCTTTAACGTCGGTGCCCCAGTTCGCCTCGATACTGCAGTTGGACTGCTGAACCACGGGAGAAGGAACAATGGGAAGAGATAAAGACTTTGCCTTCCATCACAGTGAGGAGATGTTGGAGACTCACTGTGATGGATGTTTATGGAAAACTGTGTTAAGTGTGGGTCTTGGATTGTGTGTAAACTGTAGAAATGATATTTCGTTCAAACCTAGGTTTGGATGACAATAAATTGCATTCTATTCTATTCTACATTGAAAACGCTTCCTGATGTCTGAACTTATGAGAGCAAGAAATCAATTTCAGACTGTACTGAACAAAAAAAAGTAGAAATCACAAATTGTGCCTGTTTGAACTGATGAAAGGATAAAAGATTGATTTGATCTTAGTGTTGTTTCCTTCAGTGGTTGCATTTGGTGTTAAATGGGAAAACAAAAAGCCCCGGGGAAAACAGTTTCATGTTCAAATAAATATAGACAAGGCTTGAGACAGTTGTCTATGAGAGCAGGGCAGAAAGCCAGTTTTGCAACATGTTACAGGAGATGTTTTATGGCATTTTACAACTCATGTTTTATCTGTATGAAATGCTCAAAACTTATTGAGAAACAATTGATCTTATTTTGTTGGGGGTGCTTTTTGAACTGTTCTGCCACAACAAAATGACCTTCTGTTGAGGAAGTTTAAAAGATTTAAAAGTTACAAAAATGGATTCAGCTGAAACTAGAAATTACCTTTCTCCTATATAATTGCAAAGCCAGCAGAAAACGCTTACCCTTGCTCCTATTACACTAACAAGGCTAACAAATATAATTATGTTATTTTTCCCATAACAAAAGTGAGAAAACAAGCACAACTTCATGAATGTCTCCTCTATAATATAAACATTAAGAGGATGTTCAGACAATCTGGTCCTACCCTTGCTCAATAAGATTATAATGTGCGTCATTTAAGTAAAAAAACCAAGATGCTTGATCTGCAGAAAAATAGCCTTCTCGTCACAACTAACCCTCCCTCACTCGGAAGAACCTGTCAATCTTAAGAAGCTGTCAATCTTAAGAAGCAAGAGGCGGTACCATGCTCTGTAAGATAAAGTATTGCTGAATCGCTGAATATTGAGGTATAAATATCTACTTAAACACTGCCCCTTTGTGTGGGATCAGAGTTGCTCTGTATAGTCTGTATCTACATACTGTAAGAGTCACAACCACACCCGCCTGGCGAAATAAAGATTTTACTGCTTGATTACTGATTTTATTTGAGTTTATGTCTGTTTGGGAGAAACTGAACCACAACACTATAAGAACATAAGAAACAGAATCAAGAGCACGCCATTTCATCCTTTACACCTGTTCAGTCAGTAATATCATGGTTAATCTTGATGCTATTTTTCTATACTCCCCCATACCCATTGCTTCTGTTAATACATAAGTAACTATCAACCCCACTCTTAAATATATTCAGAAACTATGCTTTCACAGCTTTCTTGCATGGTGAATTCCAAAGATTCACTATCGCTGAGTGAAGAAATGTCTCCACATCTCTATCCTGAACAGCAATCTCTTATTTTGATATTGTGAGCTCTTGTTCTAGATACCACAGACAATAGAGACATCATCCTGCTCCAGACATTTGCACTTTTTAATTAAATCACCTTTCATATTTCCAAACTAGTGGAGGCCCAGTATGCTTAATCTCCCCCCATAAATTAAATACCCCATCCCAGTAAAAATCTGATAAAAGTTTGCTTCTTCCATCAGAAGAATATTACTCGACTAGGGAGGCCAAATGTCTTAGCAATATTTCAGGTATGTCTCAACAGGGTCCTTTCTAGTTGCAGATGTGCAAACAGCTCATGTTTTCCAGCATCTCACCATGATACTTTGTTGTCATATACAGCCTGGTGTAGCAGTGTAGAGATCTTTGTTAGCTTGGGAGGCTTCCCTTCTGTCAAACCACACATTTACTTCATTTCCTTAGTCCCCAATATAATTTTTCCTTCTTCAGTTTATTTTATAATTAACTTTTGCTAATCTTTTTTTTACATATCTCTAGAAGCTTTTTCACTCTTTTTTTATGTTTCACGCTAGATTATTCTTGAATTCTGCTTTTCCTTTCCTTATCAATGCTTTGGTCATCCTCTGTTGAATTCTGAGATTTTCTCAATTCTCAGGCTTAACGCTTTTCCTAGCAACATTATAAATCATTTCCTTTGATCTAACACTATCTTTAACCTCATTTTAGCTGCAGTTTAAGCTCTTTTCCCATCGGGGTTTGTGCCTTAAGGGGTTTATACTTTCATTTAAAGAACATGTTGCCTTTTTACCATTTTCCTTACATGTTAGAAGTACATTCTTATGCCTCTACACTTTGCTTGTTAGCCATTTTGTTGCCCTACACAATCACCTTGTCTTTTCCTCTAACTTTCTAAATGTTCCTCCCTTGAAAACTCTACCCACTATTTAAATTGATTCATTGAGGCACTGCTACAAACACAATCATGTGCCCCTCTCAATGAAACATGAAAAATAGCTGCCAAGGAAAGTCATTCAGAGCAGCCACATAATTCAACATCAATGATCATCCATGCTGAACACTATTCTCCACCCCCTTTTGTATAGTATTCAGATGCCAATCATTATTTTTAGGACACAATCAATGACAGGGGCCCTGCAGCCCCCCAAAATAGAGAATTTCAAAGTTCACCGCCATCTGATTGAAGGAATTCCTTGCTATCTCAGTCATAAATGACCAATCTGTTACTTTGAAAATGTGACCCCCAAGATCTAGACTATTCAACCAGGGGAAACATTCTATCCATTGCTGTGCTGTATAATTTGTTGACGATCACTCTATCTATATCACCTCTAAAATCCTGATGCCCCCCCCCCCAATGTGGTGATATATAATTCTTATCATTTAAAATAAAGACCTTTTTTAACCAAAAAAAATTATTTACTCAAAATAACATCTGAAACATAAACTACATATGTTTACCTGATGGAAAATCCAAAAAAATAAAAATCAAAAATTTGGACCCAGACCTCCTCAGTCGCGCTCAATTGCCCCCCATAAAAATCAAATTGCCCCCTTGTGGGGCGTCACCCCACGTTGGGAACCACTGATCTATATTTACCCTCTCACTGTTCATGGAATTTGGATTAATTTGATAAGATCACCTCATGCAACTGAACCATTCTATCACCAACTAGAGAATGGTCCTGACCTAGCATCTACCTCATTGGGGACCCTTGGACTATATTTAATGGGACTTTACTGGACTTTATCTTGCACTAAATGTTATTCCCTTTATCCTGTATCTGTTGACAGCTTGATTGTAATCATGTGTAGTCTTTTCGCTGACTGGACAGCACTCAACAAAAAAGCTTTTCACTGTATCTTGGTGCTTGTGACACTAATAAACTAAACTAAATTAAACCTTCTTTTTCTGATCTCTCTGGAATAGAGATGGAGCTAAATCAACCTCTCTTCATATAACACACCCACCCATACCTGGTACCAGTCAGGTGAACTTTGCTGCACTCGTTCTGTGTTTAGAATAGCATTGTTTGGCTAAGGAGAAAATTTAACACAATATTCTATGCATACAGTAATTGTGGTACAACATTTGTCTTCCTGTTCCTTGATATACCTACAGGTTGGATTTCAGTATCTGGTGCACAATTACACCATGTACCATTTGAAAATAAACTTTTCCCAAACTCTCTCCATTAAAAAAAAATCGTATTTATTTTTTCTCTACCGAAGTGGATACTTCAAGCCCTTACATATGCTGTCAACCTGAGATCTATTTATTCCAACTTTTATTACGGTATATGGCCCAAATGCAGGCAAATGGGACTAGCTTTGATGGGGCATCTTGATCAGCACGGATGAGAGGCTGTTTCCATGCTATATACGACGATATCAGTTAGAGATTGGTAGATATGACATTGTGGGGATTACAGAGACGGCTGCAGGAGGATCGGGGCTGGGAACTGAATGTTCAGGGTTATACGTCCTATACAAAAGGTCAGAAAGGTGGGCAGCGGAGGTGAGGTAGGTCTGTTGGTGAGGGATGAAATTCAGTCCCTTGCGAGAGGTGACATAGGGACTGACAATATAGAGTTGCAGTGGAAAGAATTGAGGAATTATAAAGGTAAGAAGACACTAATGGGAGTTATCTACAGGTCCCCAAACAGTTGCCTGGATATAGGATGCAAGTTGCAGTAGGAGTTAAAATTGGCATGAAACAAAGGTAATGCCACTGTGGTTATGGGAGATTTCAATATGCAGGTAGACTGGGAAAATCAGGTTGGATCTGGACCCCAAGAAAAGGAGTTTGTAGAATGCCTCTGAGATAGATTCTTAGAGCAGCTTGTATTGGAGCCGACCAGAGAAAAGGCAATTCTAGATTTATTGTTGTCTAATGAACTGGATTTGATAAGGTAAAGGAACCGCTTGGAGGTATGATGTTTTAATCTACAATTTGAGAGGGAGAAGGTTAAATCAGAAGTGTCAGTGTTGCAGTTGAACAAATGGGACTCTGAAGGCATTAGAGAGGAGCTTGCTAAGGTCGACTGGAAAAGGATCCGAGCAGGAATGATGGTGGAACAGCAATAGGCATAATCCAGAAGATGCGGGATCATTTCATTCCAAAGAGGAAGAAAGATTCTAAGGGGAGTAAGTGGCAACCGTGGCTGACAAGGGAAGTTCGGGATGGTAAAAAACTAAAATAAATGGTGTATAACATACCAAAGAGTAGCGGAAAGCCAGAGAATTGGAAAACTTTCAAAGGACCTTCAACAGAAGGTAACAAAAAGGGCAATACGGGGTGCAAAGATGAAATACGGTAAGCTTGCCAAGAATAAAAAGAAGGATAGCAAAAGCTTCTTTAGGTATGTTAAGAGAAAAAGATTAGAAAAGACAAATGTGGGTCCCTTCAAGGCAGAAACAAGTAGAATTATTATGGGGAACAAGGAAATGGCAGAAATGTTGAACAGATACTTTGGTTCTGTCTTCACTAAGAAAGACACAAACAATTTCCCAGATGTACTAGAGGACAGAGGATTTAGGGAGACAGAGGAACTGAAAGAAATTTGCATTAGGCGAGAAATAATATTGGGTAGACTGATGGGACTGAAGGCTGATCAATCCCCAGGGTCTGGTGGTCTGCATCCTAGGGTACTCAAGGAGGCGGCTCTAGTAATCGTGGACAGATTGGTGATCATGTTCCAATGTTCTATAGATTCAGAATCAGTTCCTGTGGATTGGTGGGTAGCTAAAGTTATCCCCTTTCAAGAACGGAATGAGAGAGAAAACGGGAATTTATAGATCAGTTAACCTGACATCGGTGGTAGGGAAGATGCTAATGTCAATTTTAAAGAAGTAATAATGGCGCATTTGGATAGCAGTAAAAGGATTTGTCCAAGTCAGCATGGCTTTGATACAATTCAAGGTGGTTCACAGAGCTCATATGTCAAAAGATAAGTTCGCTCGTTTTTATGGTCATATAAATCCTACCTGTGACAGATGTAACTCTGAAGTGGCCTCACTGACCCATATGTTTTGGTCCTGCTTTCTTTTGGAAAAATATTGGAAATACATTTTTGATACTATTTCTGTAGCCTTTGGTATAGATTTACAACCTCATCTTATTACTGCAATTTTTGGGCTACCAATGTTAGATTCTATTCATCTGTCCCGCTCCACCCATCGGTTGATTGCTTTTACCACATTAATCACCAGAAGATCTATTTTATTTGAATGGAAAGACTCCAACCCTCCGACCACACTCCAGTGGTATTCTGAAACGATATCATGTTTAAATTTAGAAAAAATCAGGAGTGACATTGTTGAACCCTTGGATAAATTTGCTAAGACTTGGGGAAAATTTATTGAACACTTTCATACAACATAAATTGCTCCCTCTTTAACTGCTATAAAAATTATTTTACCTCTATAGGTTGGAACGGACTTGACGACAAACAGACTTACATTGTTGAAATTCTCAGCTCAGATTCGGTTTTGCTTTGCTTTGTTTTTTTATATTTTATTTTATTTTTATTTTATTTTTATTCTTATTTTATTATTATCAATTTTTCTTTTTTTTCTTTAGTTTAGGGGTGTTTTGTTTTTTCCTTTTTTCCTTTTCTCTTTGTCTTTTTATCTTTGCGTTTTTATTCTACATTTATATGTTTCCTTTTAAAGATTTAACTATATTTACATAGAGACCGGGAGGTCTATATCCATTGCGTATTTTGACTGGCCTCATATTAGGTTATACCTGTTACTAATGTAATCCTGATCCCTATGTATCAATACCATTGTTATGTTTATCATTATTCTTTTTGCTCTGTTTTTTACGTTTTATTTTTGTTTTTTTGGGGGAAAAAACAATAAAAAGATTTTAAAAGAAAGAAAGAAGGATTTACTGAGGGGAAATCCTGCTTGGTTAATCTTCTGGATTTTTTTGAGGATGTGATAAGTAAAATGGATGAAGGAGATCCAGTGGATGTAGTATATCTGGACTTTCAGAAAGCCTTTGATAAGGTCCCAAACAGGAGAATAGCAGGCAAAATTAGAGCACATGCTATTGGGGCAGGGTATTGACATGTACAGCAGGCAATGAAGAAAGCTAATGGCATGTTGGCCTTCATAACAAGAGGATTTGAGAATAGGAGTAAAGAGGTCTTCTGCAGTTGTACAGGTCACTGGTGAGACCGCATCTGGAGTATTGTGTGCAGTTTTGATCTCCTAATTTGAGGAAGGATATCCTTGCTACTGAGGGAGTGCAGCGTAGGTTCACAAGGTTAATCCCCGGGATGGTGGGACTGTCATATGAGGAAAGATTGGAAAGACAGGGCTTGTATTCACTGGAATTCAGAAGAATGAGAGGACACAAACAATCTCCCTGATATACTAGTGGCCAGAGGATCTTGGGTGACGGAGGAACTGAAGGAAATCCACATTAGGCAGGAAATGGTGTTGGGGAGACTGATGGGATTGAAGGTAGATAAATCCCTCGGGCCTGATGGTCTGCATCCCAGGGTACTTAAGGAAGTGGTTCTAGAAATCGTGGATGCATTGGTGATAATTTTCCAATGTTCTGTACATTCAGGATCAGTTCCTGTGGATTGGAGGGTAGCTAATGTTATCCCACTTTTTAACAAGGGTTGGAGGGAGAAAACAGGGAATTATAGACTAGTTAGCCTGGCATCAGTGGTGGGGAAGATGCTGGAGTCAATTATAAAAGATGAAATAGCCGCACATTTGGATAGCAGTAACAGGATCGGTCCGAGTCAGCATTGATTTATGAAGGGGAAGTCATGCTTGACTAATCTTCTGGAATTTTGTGAGGATGTAACAAGGAATATGGACAAGGAACAATTTTTTGAGGATGTGACTAGGAAATTGGACAAGGGACGGCCAGTGTACCTGGACTTTCAGAAAGGATTTGATAAGGTCCCACATAGGAGATTAGTGGGCAAAATTAGGGCATATGGTATTGGGGGTAGTGCTGACATGGATAGAAATTTGGTTGGCAGACAGGAATCAAAGATTCGGGATTAACAGGTCCCTTTCAGAATGGCAGGCAGTGACTAGTGGGGTACCGCAAGGCTCGGTGCTGGGACCGCAGATATTTACAATATACATCAATGATTTAGATGAATGGATTCAAAGTAATATTATCAAATTTGCAGATGATACAAAGCTGGGAGGCAGTGTGAACTGTGAGGAAGGTACTATGAGAATGCAGGGTGACTTGGACAGATTGGGTGAGTGGGCAGATGCATGGCAGATGCAGTTTAATGTGGATAAATGTGAGTTTATCCACTTTGGTAGCAAAAACAGGAAGGCAGATTGCTATCTAAATGGTGTCAAGTTGGGAAAAGAAGAAGTACAATGGGATCTGGGGGTTCTTGTTCATCAGTCAATGAAAGTAAGCAGCAGGTACAGCAGGCAGTGAAGAAAGCGAATGGCATGTTGGCCTTTATAACAAGACGAGTTGAGTATAGTAGCAAATACTTTCTTCTGCAGTTGTATAGGGTCCTAGTGAGACCACACCTGGAGTATTGTGTGCAGTTTTGATCCCCTAATTTGAGGAAGGACATTCTTACTATTGAGGGAGTGCAGCGTAGGTTTATAAGGCTAATTCCAGGGATTGCGGGACTGTCATATGATGAGAGAACGGAGCGGCTGGGCTTGTATACTCTGGAGTTTAGAAGGATGAGAGGATATCTTATTTAAGATGTTACCCCCTTTCCTCCACTCCTTCCTCTACCCCCTTCCCTCCACCTTCCCCCTCCATCCCACCCCCTCTCCCCCCTCTCAGCCCCCCTTTCCCCCTCCCTCTCCTCCCCACTCGCTCCCCCTCCTCCCCCCCTCACCCACCTTCCTCTTTGTCTCTTGCCCTTCTGTCTCTGCCTCTCTCTCTCTCCCCTCTGTCTCTCTCTGTCTCTCCCCATTCTCTCTCTGCCCTCACTCTCTACCCCCCCCCCCCCCCCCCCCCCCCCCCCCCCCCCCCTCTCTAGACTCGCCTGCGAGTTGAGGGCTATGCAATAGTGGATAGGGCGGTAATGGTCTGCACTTGGTCTAGTTGAATTCTAAAATGCTCCCACTCCACAGGTCATTATTGTTGCATTTTTCTCGCAACTTTATAAGCTTTTTCCATGCTGCCTATCACTTCCCTTGCAATCTTGGTTATTATGGTGTTTTTACACCTAGAAGGAAATTGCATTTGTTGCAAATGATGTGTTATTTACAGGCTCTTCTTTCTCAACACGGTTGCCAATGTCACATGAACTGAAGCATGAACTGAAGGCCATTTATCCCATAACAATCCTTCAGCCACACTTATAGTTCCCTCATCTTTATGACACCATGCCAATTTATACCTGGCTCAGGTAATAATGCAGAGATTATTATCTTTGAAATTCTGAATTTTAATTTGAGTTCTAGCTGCTCGACCACCTGAAGCAGAGCCTCCTGCCTGAACCTAACAAAGTTGTGATGACCATAACTCGATTTCAGTGGAGTTATTACATCTGTTCACTAACTTTACAGCAGAGCTTTGCAGCTGAGTTTGTGATATGAGTGAAATGGCTTGGAGCTGGCCAAAGCAGTTGGAGCCTGGCGATGGACCAGGCTGTTTGAGCCATTGTGCCAGCTGCCAGTATGAGGATGGATTTGCCAGCTGCTGCAGGGTTTCAGGCAGTCTATTTTGGGATCAAGCAGGGTACATTCTGGGCATTTGGGAATCCAGCCGGATGGATGGGAATGGACATGCTTGCTGCCGCATGTATCTATTGCCTCTTGGGAATGGGACATTTCCACGGGCCTTCTCCCCCAAATACCCAATCCCCCACCGACTCGCAACACACAGGGGCAGGGTTGGGCCAAGCAAAACTGGGAACACTGATCAGACTCGCCCACTCACTTTTCCCCTGCCTACTCGCTCCCCAGTCACAGTGGTTTATGTGTTTCTCTCTAATACGGACATTAACATCCGATCATATTGTAGGAATTGTCAATAATTTGGATCAAAGGGTTTTGAAAGCAAGCTGAAAATTAGTGTGTAAAATGGTGGATTAGGTTCAGGAGGCCATGGTGCCCTCTCTTGTTTCTGTTCCCAGAAATGTTGTGACCTACTTTGGGCAAAACATCAAAGAAAGGATGTATCAGCCTCAGAGTAAAAGCAGTTTGAACCACCAGACTACCAGCTGGGATTAAGGGATCGAAACAATAACTGAAGCAAATCAAAAAATTTGCACGAGCTGGAAATCTGAAATAAAACAGAAAATCTAAAAACACTCGGCAGATCAGTCAGCATCTGTGAAAGGTGAAGCAGTTAACGTTTCAGGAGACACAAAGAAATCAGGTTATTTTTCAGCAGCAGAGAAGGTGGGAATTGCTAGAAAATAAGAAATACATTTGATAAAGAAAAAAACAGATGAATTATCATTTTGAAAATCAGATTATACTTTATGTGTTATGCGGTAATAATCGCTGAGCTGTAGAATTTACAAGATACAAGATATATTTATTTGTCACATGTGCCAGCTGGCACAGTGAAATGTGATCACCATACAGCCATACAATAAAATAAAGAACACACAACACGATAGAGTTCAACATAAAACATCCCCACACAGCAGAATCAAAAGTTTCCCACTGTGAGGGAAGGCACCAAAGTCAGTCTCTTCCTCGATGTTCACCCGTGGCTGGGGCCTCCGGAGCCCTCCGCAGTCGCCCCTTCGGGCAGCCCGCCGCTCAGGCCCACTCGCCGGTATGTTGGCTTTCCGACGTCGGGGCTGGAGGCCAACCTCAGCGGCTTGGACCTCCAAAATGGCCGTTTCCCACCGATGTCCGCAGCTCCCGGCATTACCCAGGCCGCGCCGGGCAGAGATTTAACGCTGGCGGCCCTCGGCAAAGGGCCCAGGATTCAGCGATGACAGTCAGCGCCGCCCGCATTGGGAGCTCCACGAACCACAGCTCCATGATGTCGATGCGATCCACGAACCACAGCTCCATGATGTCGATGCCGATGCTCCAAACGGCGAGCCAGGAAGGCATCGCCCGCGCCGCCGCTGTTGTAGCTCTGGCCCGGAAACAGTTTCCCCCTTACCCTACCCCCCTCCCCCACATAGAAAAGCTAAAATAACCCCAAAACAAACAGTTTAGACAAACTAAAATTTAAAAAAGGGAAAAAACGGACAGGCTGTAGGCAGAGGTGCCTTCAATGCAGTGCCCCTAGTGGATTTCTCCAGCAGGCTAGATTATACAAACAGAAAGAGAAATAGGGAACGGGGGTTCCCCTCTTCTATTATAGATGAGACTCTCACCAGGGTCTCCTCTATATCCCACAGCTCAGCTCTTACCCTTGTCCTCACCTTCCATCCTATCAGTGGTCGCATCCATACAACATATAATCCTCCGACATTTTCACCACCTCCAACGGGATCCCACCACTGGCCACACCTTCCCATCTCCTCCCCTTTCTGCTTTCCGCAGAGAACGCTACCTCCGTGACTCCCTGGTCAATTCGTCCCAGCCCCCCCAAACCACCCCCTCCCCGGGAACTTTCCCTTGCAACCGCAGGAAATGCTACACTTGTCGCTTTACCTTCCCCCTCGACTCCATCCAAGGACCCAAGCAGTCTTTCCAGGCGAGGCAGAGGTTCACCTGCAACTCCTCCAACCTCGTCTACTGCATCTGCTGTTCCAGGTGTTAACTTCTCCACATCGGCGAGACCAAGTGCAGGCTTGGCGATCGCTTCGCCCAACATCTCCGCTCAGTTCGCACTCAGCACTTCAACTCCCCCTCCCATTCCGAATCTGAGCTTTCTGCCCTGGGCCTCCTCCATTGTCAGAGGTCCAGTGCAAATTGGAGGAACAGCACCTCACTTAGGTAGTTTACATCTCAGCGGTATGAACATTGACCTCCAATTTCAGATAGTCCTTGCTTTCTCCGTCCTTCCCCTCCCCCTTCTCATCTCTCCCACTAGCCTACTGTCTCGCCTCTACTTTCTTTCCCCCCTGCCCCCCGACATCAGTCTGAAGAAGGGTCTCAACCCGAAACATCGCCTATTCCTTCTCTCCATAGATGCTGCCTCACCAGCTGAGTTTCTCCAGCATTTTTGGCTACCTTTAAGATTATGTACGGTGCACTTTCCATTAATTTTACAAAAACTGCCAAAAAATTACTCAGGAAAGGTAGTTTTTGCAATAAACAATGATAAGTACACTGATGTAAACAATATCCTATTTTAATAATAATGTATCACATGCTAAGAGGCATTGCAGTGCCCGGCATTGTTACAATGTGTTTTCTTCACAATTTCTTGCCACAATGGAAACTGAATTCACAAAAACAGTAAGTGGCAGAGAATCATAAACAAGAATAGCTAAGTAGTGCCATAATGTCAGCTGGCACACAGGCATATTTCCAAGTTTCAATAGTATACCACACAGTGAGTGTAATAGCCTATCCACAGCTAACTGAAATTACATGTAGACAGTCCCCTGATTACAACAGGGTTCCATTCCTGAGAACAGTTTGTAACTTGTACTCTTTGTGATTTGGAAGTGAACAAAAAAAAAATGTATGGGAGGGGATCACAGGAGAGAGAGCAGGCGAGGAGACAGGAGAGAAGCTGTGACAGGAGACAGAGCAGTCGAGGAGAGAACAAGCAAGAGAAGAACGGCTGCCAGCCAGCCAGCCTCACTGACTCAGTGAGTCTGCTCAGTTCTTCCAGCTCCGGTTCCTGCATCAGCCACTAATAGGAATAGGTATAATAATAAATTTATGTGACACATTGATTGGGTCAGATGTCATCCTAAGTGGAATTCTTCTGAAAAATAAAAATAAAATATAATGGATCTGTAGTTACAGGGTGGAGATAAAGGATGGAGAGAGAAGGATTTTTGGATTTGTTGAGCTTTGGATTGCTCTAACATAAAGCTTACATCAACATGGTAGCCAGGCACTTTTTTTTTAGTTTAAACTTCTGTGAAAGCCAGAGTTATCCCTTACAAACATGGTTCTTGAAAATGTTTCACGAACAAAGAACAGAAGTAGAATCCAATGAAACTCATGTTGCAATTGTTATAATTATCAACCGTACCACAGGGAAATTAAAACAGCGAGTTACTACAAATGCGTTATAGTACAATCTGTCCTCAGAGTCACTCAAATAGTTGATCTCTGGTACACACTGAATACATTGGTATTACAAATACATTTTACTGTGATTATGGAAAAATACTATGACAAAAGCAAGGCAAGGGATGAAATTAAAATTGACAAGGAAGATTACCGCCATTTCTTAAAACTGAAATCCACAACACAAAAGTCATTGGGCCCCATTCTCCCATACAACTATGTTTAGCTTCTCAAATATCGGCACCAATATCTACGTAGAATCCTCTTAGACTGGATTGCGGATTAGTGACCTGGGCACAAAACTCTTTGCTCCTTACATTAAAAGTCTTCTCACCCACTGCACCACCTCCAGGTCCCTCAGATCGGCCAACTTGGGGTTGCTGAATGTCCCGCGGTTTAGGCATAAGCTCAGGGGCAACCATGCCTTTGCGGTTGCAGCTCCTAGACTGTGGAACAGCATCCCCCTCCCCATCAAAACTGCCCCCTCCATTGTCTAGACTAAAAACTTATCTGTTCTCCCAAGCCTTTCCTGACGTCCTCTGAGCGAGGGCTATTTGTATATATGTATGTTGCTTGCTTTTGTATACTATTCTTATAACAAATGTAAATCACTTTGGTCAACAAGAGTTGTTTTTTAAATGTGCTATATAAATAAATGTGACTTATCCATTGCAGAGCTAATATTTCAGAAGTGCACATCCAAGGGGGCACTGATAATCTGCGGAGGTTTTAGAAGTTGTAAACAATTTAATGCTATGCATTATCTTGAGCCAGCATTTTTGTCAGCCACATAGAATACTTGTGTGACTTCTGATTTCTGGTTCTTTAATAGCCTCGAGAACTATGGATGTGGGATTGATTTAAAATGCAGAAACCTCATTAGTGACTAATTAATACATTCCAGTGTGGCTGGGTCCCTCAACAGCCTGATTTGGCTTGGCAGCATTATAGTGCACAAAGGAACTGAAAATCCAATGGTAGTTTCTGTGATCTATACTAAGATGTACCCTACCACACCTGTCAAAGAAGTTGCCACAGGTTAAGTAGTGGACTAAATAAGTGTACTTGGTCAATTTACCATGTTCCTTCACAAAGTTCAGTGTATTTCCGTGGGTGTAGGTTGGAATAATCCTATCTTTCCACAGTGTACAGGCTCTAAATGGATATCACCTGAAAGGCTAGACACAGCAACAGAGAAATAACTTAGCTGTGTAGCTGTCTAGTCATAACAGTCACCAGCCATCTCACCTGCACACTGATTCACTTGTACTTCCCATTCAAACATGATATGAATACCCTCCAATGTATCCTCCAGGTCATGAGAGGAACAAGACGAAGATTGAACTTTATTGCCTTCCATCACAGTGAGGAATGTGGAATCCCCTGTGATGGATGTTTATGTTTATGTGGTCGTGTGGCTTGTTGCCAGCAAGAGTTGTGAGTCTGTGGAATTCTCTGCCTCAGAGGGGGGTGGAGGCCGGTTCTCTGGATACTTTCAAGGGAGAGCTAGATGGGGCTCTTAAAGATAGCGGAGTCTGGGGAATATGGGAAAAAGGCAGGAATGGGGTACTGATTGGGGATGATCAGCCATGATCACATTGAATGGCGGTGCTGGCTCGAAGGGCCGAATGGCCTACTCCTGCACCTATTGTCTATTGTCTAACTGTGTGAAAAAGTGCTTCCTCATCTCCGTTCTAAATGTCTTACCCCTTATTCTTAACCTGTGGTCCATGGTTCTGGACTTCCCCAACATCAGGAACACGTTTCCTGCCTCCAGCGTGTCCAAACCCTTAATAATCTTATATGTTTCAATAAGATCCCCTCTCAGCCTTCTAAATTCCATAGTATACAAGCCCAGCCGCTCCATTCTCTCAGCATATGCCAGTCCTGCCATGGGAAAATGCGGGACTGTATAATGCGGGACAATAGGCCATGGGAAACCGTGATAACAGCGTTTGCGAACGTGGAAAGGGAGGGACTGTTTGCATAAGCAAGACAGCCGAAACTCAAAACATCAGGCCAGTATTACATGGGGAGAGGGGGCTGGGGAGAAGGAGGAAGTTGTAGAGGTAGGGGCTGAGAAAGGGTACAAGGGCAAATAAAAGACACAACACACAGTAAATGCAGGAGATGGGGGGAAAAAGTGCATTGGGATCGAGATTGCAGGTGTTCCCCACAGCAACAGGGAGGGGATCCAGCCCCTGCCCCCTTCTCATTCGGTAATCCTAATCAATCAGCATAGGGATGCTGTGGAGGTAATGTGGTGCAGGCGGCTGTGATCAGATTGTCTAAATCAATGGAAGAAGAACCCATGGCTGCAGTCAAGATAGGTGACTGCCATTTAGACCTTCTGGTCGATACCGGAGCCACTATGTCATCTGTGCCCCCCTCCGTGGACATCCCCGTCAGTCAGTCAAATATTAATACTATTGGGGTTGCTGGTGTCCCCATGATAGAACCTTTATCAGAACCCATTCGTATTCAGGTGAATGTCCAGCCCCTTACAGATACTTTTATAATCTCCAGAACAGCCCCACTCCCGTTACTGGGAAGACATAAACTGGGATCGGTTTTACACTGCACTACAGACGCATGCTTATGGAACTCCCTCAAATGCAAACACATCAATTGCTAAATGTAATTAAGGAGGAAGAACAATGGCAAAAGATGCCCAACCTATATTGTTGGCAATCGAGTAGCAATACGTGCAGTCAATTGGTTAATCAAATGCATTGTGCTCTGCAAAGAGTGTAGGATTCAAAAGGACGGTATTTACAGTATCTTGTTGAAACCAGTCAAGAACATAAGCGAACACATTGCATTGCATTATATACGCTCCTCCCTAATTCCGGGTACCAGGAAAAAGTCTCCCCCTGGTTGAATAAACTCGAACAATTAACAGTGACCCCTTATTTGTTCTTTGGGATCCCGGGATTAGAAATAATATTGCACTTCTAACAAAATCAAAGGGAACGATTTGAGATGAGAAACACTTTTGAGTCACACTTGACCACAGCTACAAGACCTCCAGCAGCAGCGGAGGAAATAGGACAGATGATTAAAAGGCTGAAGGACAAATGGTCATTTCATGTTTTCAAGTTGCCAATGGCAAAACGAGGTCCAGATTGACTTTTTTTAATGACACGGAAAGAAAAATCACGTGGGTCATAACGGAATGGGAAACTATTTTTGAAAAGCAATAGCTGCCTACTGAGGATCTGCCAAGGTTACCAATGGCTCCGGTCCAAGTACCCTCTGAACTATAGGCAAAATATAAGAATCATGTGGGGCGAGTGCGTTCAGCCCCTGAGCATAAAGTAATTTTAAAAAAGGATGCTGCTTTACCATGTTTAAAACAATATCTACTGACCCCGGAAGCTGAAGAAGGAATAGCTATAATCATCAAGTCTTTATAACAAAAGGAATATTAGTAAAAACGCAAAGCCCGTGTAATACTCCTATTCTGCCAATCCTGAAAGTGGGAAGACGTAATGAATGGCATTTTGTCCGGGACCTGAGAGCTATTAACAAAATAGTGATCCCAATCGCCCGCTTAGTATCAAAGGGGTTTGTGACTGGGGTCCTGGTTCAAGAGCATGGAGGGGGAAAAAGACTGGTAGTCTACTGTTCCGTGGCTTTACCAGCTGTAGTAAGTGGCATGCCAACCTGCCTGCGAGCTATAGCGGCAACAGCTACGATGATAGAAAAATCAATGCCCATCGTTCTTGATCACCCATGTGTCGTGACTGTTCCTCATGCCGTGATGGTATTATTGAACTCAGCAGCTGCACAGCATTCCACAGCCGCTAGAAGAACAGGATATGAAGTTATCACACACAGACACACCCCCTACCTATTTTGAGAGGTAGGGGATAGGGGACAGACCCCCTCCTCTCCATCCCGCACTGATCCTCATTCCTGTCTCTATTCAGACCTCACTGACATCCCGTGTGCACCCCTCCCCATCTACACCCCACCCCCCCCCAATCTATTCATCGTGTACTGATGTCCCTATCCACCTCGCATTGATTCTCCTGCCACTCCCCATCAATCTTACACTGGTCCCCCCAATTCATCCTGTACTCACCCCCACTTCCCATCCATCCTGCACTGCTCCACCCCTTCATCCTGCACTGCTCCCCCCACTGTCATCTCCCGCGCTCTTCCCTCACAATTTTACTTATACGCACTAATTCCCCTGCCTCAATCCATCCATTACGCACCGAATGCCTTATCTACCCCCCCCCCCCCCACCACCATTATCCATCCTGCACTGATTCACACCCAACATGATAATTTTCAGTCCTTCACAGAAAACATGCTTGCATTAATCTGTAGTGTGCATGGTTAAGCATATATGTTATCATGGTCCAGGATCTATTGACACGTTGATCTTATGCTGAATAATCCACCCACATTTTTGTTTGGAAGTGGAAAGAAATAATAGAAATTCCATTCATTGCAATGTGTAAAAAGAGTTGAGATACTGTATTATAATTTTGTTGCATGTCATTGTGGTATATATCATGTCTTGATTGGTGAATATGTTTAGTTTGTGACTTTATTTGAAGCAGAAATAATATGTGAATGCTTCATTGACCATAATTCCGACTGGTAACTACGCACTTCGTCCGAGCACATTATCGCACGTGTCATGCAAGCCGTCTTAAATGACCACCTAAACTGTCATTTGGCAACCTAAAAAGCTGCCAAGGTTGCCCGGCTGGCAAAAGGGGAAAAAAGTTAAGCGAGAGCCCAGTAGTCGAGTCATTTTTCTTAGCGTTTAGAAGTACATGCAAATTCTTAAAAGGGCTGTCATTGGGAGATGTTGCAATGTTTCCACAAGTGTGAGAATCATGAAGAGAACATAGCTTAAAAAAAGGGTGATCATTTAAAACCGAGGTATGTGGAAACACCTTCTCTCAGCATCTCTGGAATTCTCTGTCTCTGAAGGGTGGGGTCCAAATGATCATACTTACTGGATGTCAATTGTCTACTTTCTGCCTTTAAGCAAGACCTTCCTTTTCTTGAGATTAGTATGCAAACTTAAAGCACACGGTATTGGGGGTTCAGTATTGATGTGAATAGAGAACTGGCTGGCAGACAGGAAGCCAAGAGTAGGAGTAAAAGGGTCCTTTTCAGAATGGCAGGCAGTGACTAGTGGGGTACCGCAAGGCTCAGTGCTGGGACCCCAGCTATTTACAATATATATTAATGATCTGGATGAGGGAATTGAATGCAACATCTCCAAGTTTGCGGATGACACAAAACTGGGGGGGGCAGTGTTAGCTGTGAGGAGGACGCTAGGAGGCTGCAAGGTGACTTGGATAGGTTGGGTGAGTGGGCAAATGCATGGCAGATGCAGAATAATGTGGATAAATGTGAGGTTATCCACTTTGGTGGCAAAAACAGGAAAGTAGACTATTATCTGAATGGTGGCCGATTACGAAAAGGGGAGATGCAACGAGACCTGGGTGTCATGGTACACCAGTCATTGAAAGTAGGCATGCAGGTGCAGCAGGCAGTGAAGAAAGCAAATGGTATGTTAACATTCATAGCAAAAGGATTTGAGTATAAGGAGCAGGGAGGTTCTACTGCAGTTGTACAGGGTCTTGGTGAGACCACAGCTGGAGTATTGCGTACAGTTTTGGTCTCCTAATCTGAGGAAAGACATTCTTGCTATTGAGGGAGTACAGATAAGGTTCACCAGACTGATTCCTGGGATGGCAGGACTTTCAAATGAAGAAAGACTGGAGAGACTCGGCTTGTACTCACTAGAATTTAGAAGATTGAGGGGGGATCTTATAGAAATGTACAAAATTCTTAAGGGGTTGGACAGGCTAGATGCAGGAAGATTGTTCCCGATGTTGGGGAAGTCCAGGACAAGGGGTCACAGTTTAAGGATAAGGGGGAAGTCTTTTAGGACCGAGATGAGAAAAACATTTTTCACACAGAGAGTGGTGAATCTGTGGAATTCTCTGCCACAGAAAGTAGTTGAGGCCAGTTCATTGGCTATATTTAAGACGGAGTTAGATGTGGCCCTTGTGGCAAAAGGGATCAGGGGATATGGAGAGAAGACAGGTACAGGATACTGAGTTGGATGATCAGCCATGATCATATTGAATGGCGGTGCAGTCTCGAAGGGCCGAATGGCCTACTCCTGCACCTAGTTTCTATGTTTCCGATATCTAGCCACATTGTTTATTGTTATACTGCTCACTTTCGGTTTTTTGCCAGTTTCCTTTAGCATGGTATTCAATTTTTTTTGTACTTGCAATGTTAAACTGCCTGGTCAATAATTCCCTGCACAATGTCTATTCTCTTCATAAATGCACAATACAAGATCTAAAATATCCTTTCCCACCTTTTCTTATCTGTCTATATCAAAACGGAGTATTTCTGACAGTCATCGATCTGTAATTTTGACTTTGATTTCTTCCATTAATATAGCTTGTCCAATTGGATACATTTCACAGCCCTCTATTAGTAACAGATAACACACGCAAAGAAGCATAATCTGCCTCCAATAGCAAATAAACATTAATTTGTTTAGTCTAACCTTCTCAAAGATTTTATATTTTTAGTTTTTAAGAGATATAGTGTAGAAACATGCCCACTGCCCACCGAGTCCGTGCCAACCAGCGATCCCCGTATAGTAGTTCTAGTTCTATGCACCAGCGACAAATTATCTGGAACTCTCTGCCACAGAGGGTAGTTGAGGCCAGTTCATTGGCTATATTTAAGAGGGAGTTAGATGTGGCCCTTGTGGCCAAGGGGATCAGAGGGTATGGAGAGAAGGCAGGTAAGGGATACTGAGTTGGATGATCAGCCATGATCATATTAAATGGCGGTGCAGGCTCGAAGGGCCGAATGGCCTACTCCTGCACCTAATTTCTATGTTTCTATGTTTCTATTACAGAAGCCAAATAACCTACAAACCTACACATCACTGGAAAGTGGGAGGAAACTAGAGCACCCAGAGAAAAGCCATGCTGTCACTGAGAGAACGTAGAAACTCTGTACAGACAGCACCCGTAGTGAGGATTGAACCCAGGTCTCTCTCTCTTACTATAAGGCAGCAACTCCACCGCTGTGCCACTATGCTGCCCTTAGTCCTATCCATTCATCACCCACTTCCTTTGCAACCTAAAACTAAATTTCTTTTTTCTGTCCCAGTTCTAATGAACTCACAGAAGTGAAACAATAATTGGTTGTCTTTTCACAGATGTTTCCTGACCCACTGAGCATTTCCAGCGTTTTCTATTTTCTGATTTTATTTCAGACTTCCAGCACCTGCTTTATTCCCTTGTTGGCTTTTTGTACAAACTGATCCAGAAAACCATCATTTATCCAATCTGTGAATCCATCTTCCACTTTATTGCAAGGGATTTGGCTTTCCCAGTTGATACACGTAGTAATGATTACTGATTAACACTCATGATTATTGAATTAACCACAGTATTTATTTGGTACCTGTTGGGTATGATAAACAGTGATAACTAATGCCCCTGTCCCACTTAGGAGACCTGAACGGAAACCTCTGGAGACTGCGCCCCACCCAAGGTTTCCATGTGGTTCCCGGAGGTTCCCAGAGGTTTTTAATCAGTCTCCGATTCAGATTCAGATTCAGATTCAATTTTAATTGTCATTGTCAGTGTACAGTAGAGACAACGAAATGCATTTAGCATCTCCCTGGAAGAGCGACATAGCAAACGATTTGAATAAATAATAATAAGTGTCCGGGGGGTGGGGGGTGGTGATTGGCAGTCACCGAGGTACGTTGTTGAGTAGAGTGACAGCCGCCGGAAAGAAGCTGTTCCTCGACCTGCTGGTTCGGCAACGGAGAGACCTGTAGCGCCTCCAGGATGGTAGGAGGGTAAACAGTCCATGGTTGGGGTGAGAGCAGTCCTTGGCGATGCTGAGCGCCCTCCACAGACAGCGCTTGCTTTGGACAGACTCAATGGAGGGGAGCGAGGAACCGGTGATGCGTTGGGCAATTTTCACCACCCTCTGCAATGCCTTCCGGTCGGAGACAGAGCAGTTGCCATACCATACTGTGATGCAGTTGGTAAGGATGCTCTCGATGGTGCAGCGGTAGAAGTTCACCAGGATCTGAGGAGACAGATGGACCTTCTTCAGTCTCCTCAGGAAGAAGAGACGCTGATGAGCCTTCTTGATCAGAGTAGAGGTATTGTGGGTCCAAGAGAGGTCATCGGAGATGTTGACTCCCAGGAACCTGAAGCTAGAAACACGTTCCACCTCCGTCCCGTTAATGTGGATGGGGGTGTGCGTGCCGCCTCTGGACTTCCTGAAGTCTACAATGAGCTCCTTGGTCTTCTTGGAGTTAAGGGCCAGGTTGTTGTCAGTGCACCATGCTGCTAAGTGCTGGACCTCCTCCCTGTAGGCCAGCTCCCTACCTGCTTCCACTACCTGCGACCTCTGGCAACCACCTGCAACCTCCGGGAACCGCATGGAAACCTTGGGTGGGGTGCAAAGTCTCCAGAGGTTTCCGTTCAGGTTTCCTAAGTGGGACAGGGGCATTAGTATAGTATGTAGATTTATCCAAAGAATGGATTCAGCAGATCAAATTCACTTTGGAAAAGTGTAAAATGATAGATTTTGACGAGTATATGTAAAGAATGTAAAGAGACAATATATCCCTACGATAAATCTAAATATTGTCCTACTCCTGTTCAATCACTGGCTGATGAAATCCTACCAACACCTTCATTACCTTTTGGGGTGGAACACTGGCAAAGCGGTAGAAATGCTGTCTTACAGTGCCAGAAACCTGGGTTCGATGCTGACTACAGATGCTGTCTGTATGGAAGTTTGTACGTTCTCCCTGTGATCACATGGGTTTTCTCTGGGTGTGCCGATGTTCTCCCACACCCTAAAGACGTACAAGTTTGTAGGTTAATTAGCTTTGGTAAAATTGTAAGTTGTCCCCAGTGTGTAAGATAGTGTTACTGTCTGGGGTGATTGCTGGTTAGCGCAGACTTGATGCAATGTTATTACACTGTATCTATAAAGAAAAGTAAAACTAAAGTAAAACCTCAAGACTTCCCTGCTCTAATATTGGAATCCTGTTTAGGGTTCATCTTTCTCTTCTCTGTGAAAGGGAACATCCAAAAAATGATTGTTTATGCCCAAAATAACACCATCCTTTCGGCACACAGCCCTGTGATAGCTCACCTATATTAACGCAGTTTGGTTTAGAGATACGACATGGACTCAGGCTCTTCGACCTATTGAGTCCATGCCGATCATTGATCACCAGTTCACACTATGCAATCCCACTTTCTCATCCACTCCTTACACATTCAGAGCAATTGTTTACAGAGGCCAATTAACCTACAAACCTACATTTTGGGGATGTCAAAGAAACCGGGGGAAACCCCACATGGTCACAGGGAAAATGAGCAAACTCTACACGGATAGCATCTGTTAGGATCAAACCCAAGTGTCTGGTGCTGTGAGGCAGCAGCACCATTAACTGAGCCATTATACCACCCTCAGGCCAAATGGTGGCAAGTTCCACAATTTAGTCACTTCCCAGGTGAATAAATTTCTCTTAAAAGTTTCCTTGAATTTCAGTGATTTTTTTTCCATTTATTTTTGCTCTCCCCAACAGATACAATATCTCATCTATCCAACACCTTCATAATTTTAAAATACACTAGACCAAGTGCAGACCAGTTGGGTCTGTTCCCCCAATGTGCGGTTGTGGGGGGGAGGCGGCACGCAGCGTCACACACACTAACTATCCCCCCCCCCCTCCCCCGCGCTCACGCTAATTACCCCCTTGATATTATATTAATTATTAATTTGCTCCTTTTACCCCATAACCACCCTATCTACTGACGCATAGCCCCCAACGCAGTCACATCTAGAGGGGGGCGGGGGCGGGCGGGGGTAGAGAGTGAGGGCAGAGAGAGAAGGGGCAGAGACAGAGAGAGAGAGACAGAGACACAGAGAGAGAGAGGGGCAAGAGGGATAGGGGGGTGGAGAGGAGGATAAGAGGGAGAGTGGGTGAGGGGGGAAAGGTGGGGGAGGAGAGAGGGAGGGAGAGAGTGAGGGGGGGACAGAGAAAGGGGGGGAGGGGGGGAGAGGAGAGGGGGGGAGAGGAGAGGGGGGGAGAGGAGAGGGGGGGGAGAGGAGAGGGGGGGAGAGGAGAGGTGGGGAGAGGAGAGAGGGGGGAGAGGAAAGGGGAGAGGGGGGGAGAGGAGAGGGGGGGAGAGGGAGGGGGGGGGGGAGAGGAGAGGGGGGGGAGAGGAGGGGGGGGGGGGGGAGGGGGAGGGGGGGGAGGGGAGGGGGGGGGAGAGGAGGGGGGGGAGAGGAGAGGGGGGGGGGGGGGGGGGGGGGGGGGGGGGGGAGGGGGGGGGGGGGGGGGAGAGGGGAGGGGGGGAGAGGGGGGGGGGGGGGGAGGAGGAGGGGGGGGGGGGGGGGGGGGGGGGGAGGGGAGGGGGGGGGGGGAGGGGGGGGGGAGAGGGGGGGGGGGGGGAGAGGGGGGGGGGGGAGGGGGGGGGGGGGGGAGGGGGGGGGGGGGAGGGGGGGGAGGGAGAGGGGGGGGAGAGGGGAGGGGGGGAGAGGGAGGGAGGAGGGGGGGCAGGGGAGAGGAGAGGGGGGAGAGGAGAGGGGGGGGAGAGGAGAGGGGGGGGAGAGGAGAGGGGGGAGAGGAGAGGGGGGGGAGAGGAGAGGGGGGAGAGGAGAGGGGGGGGAGAGGAGAGGGGGGGGGAGAGGGAGGAGGGGGAGAGGAGAGGGGGGAGAGGAGAGGGGGAGGGGAGGGGAGAGGGAGGGGGGAGGAGAGGAAGGGGGGGGGAGAGGAGAGGGGAGAGGATGAGGGAGAGAGGAGAGGGGGGAGGGAGAGAGGATGAGGGGGGAGAGAGGAGGAGAGGGGAGAGGGAGGGGGAGAGGAGAGGGGGGAGAGGAGAGGGGGGAGCAGGGAGAGGAGAGAGGGGAAGAGGAGGAGAGGGGGGGAGAGGAGAGAGGGGGGAGAGGAGAGGGGAGAGAGGAGAGGGGGGAGAGGAGAGGGGGAGAGGAGAGGGGGGAGAGGAGAGGGGAGAGAGGAGAGGGGGAGAGGAGAGGGGGGAGAGGAGAGGGGGGAGAGGAGAGGGGGGAGAGAGAGGAGAGGGGGGGCGAGGAGAGAGAGGAGGGGGGGGAGAGGAGAGGGGGTGGAGGGGAGGGGGGGGAGAGGAGAGGGGGGGGGAGGGGGGGGGGGGAGAGGAGGGGGGGGGAGGAGGGGGGAGGAGGGGGGGGGGGGGGAGGAGGGGGGGGGGGAGGAGGAGAGGGGAGGGGGGAGGGGGGGGGGGGGGGGGAGAGGGGGAGAGGGGGGAGGGAGAGGGGGGAGAGGCGAGGGGGGAGGAGGAGAGAGGGGGGGGAGAGGAGAGGGGGGGGAGAGGAGAGGGGGGGGAGGGAGAGGAGGGGGGGGAGAGGAGGGGGGGGGAGAGGAGAGGGGGGGGAGGAGGAGGGGGGAGAGAGGGGGGGGGGAGAGAGAGACGGGAGAGGGGGGGAGGGGGGGAGAGGGAGAGGGGGGGAGAGGAGAGGGGTGAGAGGAGGGGGGGGAGAGGAGAGGGGGAGAGAGGAGGAGGGGGGAGAGGAGAGGGGGAGAGGAGAGGGGAGGAAATGTGAGGAGAGGAGAGGAGAGGGATTGGAGGAGATGGGAGGAGAAGTGAGGAGAGGGGGGGGAGGAGAGGGGGGGGAGGAGAGGGGGGGGAGGAGAGGGGGGGGAGGAGGGGGGGGGAGGAGAGGGGGGGGGAGGGGGGGAGGAGAGGGGGGGGGGGAGGAGAGGGGGGGGAGGAGAGGGGGGGAGGAGGAGAGGGGGGAGAGGAGAGGGGGGAGAGGATGGGGGAGAGGGGAGGGGGGAGAGGAGAGGGGGGAGAGGAGAGGGGGGGAGAGGAGAGGGGGGAGAGGAGAGGGGGGAGAGGAGAGGGGGGAGAGAGGAGAGGGGGGGAGAGGAGAGGGGAGGGAGAGGAGGGGGGGAGAGGGGGGGGGAGAGAGGGAGAGAGGGATAGAGAGAGAGAGAGGGGGGGGGAGAGAGAGAGAGAGGAGAGAGAGAGAGAGAGAGAGAGAGAGAGAGAGAGAGAGAGAGAGTGCCTTTTTACTTCAACCCAAACCCAAACAACCATTTGCAGGCAGTGCTTTTTTTTTACCTCTAACCATATTTTCATTTTCAAACCAAATTAAGGGTACTCACAGTGCTGTAGATATTTGTTCAGTGTCACTCAGAGTGACAGAGACTAATTGACAGAGCTCCATCTTGCAGAGATTAATTGAGGCACACCACTTCCTGGTTTTATAGTCCCTCCCTCCCCCCTGCCGCCAGTGGGGGCAGCAGAGAGAATGGGGAATTTTGTAAAAACATTAATATCTCTGTCATTATTCATCGACGGGAAAAATCCTCGGCACACATGCGGCGGAGGGGGGCTCTGAGCGAGGTGGCCAAAAATGACGGCCGTAGATGGCAGCGTTCTCTCGGAAATCGCAGCACAGTAGGGCAAAAGCAGTCAAGAACAGAGATTTAGTAATATATAGATAGATAGATAAGAACATGAATTTCGGAGCAGTTCTGCATCATAGAATGCATCACCAAGATCATATCTGCTTTCAACCTGAGCTCCATTTTCCTACCCAAATCGTTTGATTCCGTGAATATACCGAAATAAACTGAAATCTTTTTTGAACGTAGCCAATGACTGAACCTCCACACTGCCCGCGGAGAGTGAATTTCGAAGAATCACTACTCTTTGAATGAATCTTAAATGGCCTCCTCAAGTCTTCCCTAACATGTCTTTTAAGTGTTTCAAATGTTTCATATAGCTTCCTAACAGTGACAACACAAGTTGATAAAGTGATTAAAAAATCATGTGGTATGCTTACCTTCTTTGGTCGAGGCATTGAGTATAAGAATCAAAATGTAAGTTCCAGCTTTATAGAATTTTAGTTAGGCCATGTTTGAAGTATTATGTGCAGTCTGGGTACACTGTTGCAGTGAAGATATGGAGAGGGTGCAGGTTTGCCAGAACGTTGCCTGGATTAGAGCCTATTAGTTATAAGGCAATGTTGGACAAAACTGGATAGGTTTCTCTGGAGCGTTGGAGGTTGAGGGGAGACCTGATAGAGGTACATCAAATTATGATGGGCATAGATAAGGTAGACAGTCAGAATCTTTATCACAGGGTGGAAATAGGGGCACAGCTTTAATAAGCAGTGAAAGGGCAAAGGGGGAAAGATAATCTGTGGGGAAAGTTTTTTTTATCAAGAGAGTGGTGAGTGTCTGTCAAGGGTGATGGTGGAACCAGATACGATAGTTACGTTAAAGAGGCTTTTAGATAGCACATGGATATGTAGGGAATGGGGTGATGTGAATCACATGCAGGCAAAGCAGATTATTTTAAACTTGGCTTCATGTTTGAAACAGATATTGTGGGATGAAGGGCTCTATTTCAACGAGGTCACCTTTCTTGCTTCCGAACAGTAGCTTGCATTACTCAATGTCTCCTCATATATCTCCTCATATGCATTAGTGATGAACTAAAGTGGGATAACATTAGCTACCCTTCAATCCACAGGAACTGATCCTGAGTCTACAGAACATAGATAAATTATCACCAAAGCATCCACGATTTCTAGAGCCACTTCCTTAAGTACCCTGGGATGCAGACCATCAGGCCCTGGGGATTTATCAGCCTTCAGTCCCATCAGTCTAACCAACACCATTTTCTGCCTAATGTGGATTTCCTTCAGTTCCTCCATTACCCCAGATCCTCTGGCCACTACTAAATCAGGAAGATTCCTTAGTGAAGACAGATCCAAAGTACCAGTTCAACTCATCTGCCATTTCCTAGTTCCCCATAATAAATTCACCTTTTACAGTCTTCAAGGGTCCAACTTTGGCCTTAACTGATTTTTTTCTCCTCACATACCTAAAGAAGCTTTTACTATCCTGCTTTATATTCTTGGCTAGCTTACCTTCGTACCTCATCTTTTCTCCCCGTATTGTCCTTTTAGTTCTCTTCTGTTGCTCTTTAAACATTACCCAATCCTCTTGCTTCCTGCTCATCTTTGCTACGTTGTACTTCTTTTCTTTTATTTTTATACTGTTCCTGACATCCCTTGTCAGCCACGGTCGCCCCTTACTCCCCTTGGAATCTTTCTTCCTCCTAGGAATGAACTGATCCTGCACCTGTATTATTCCTAGAAATACCTGCCATTTCTGTTCCACTAGTGTATCTTTCCAGTCAACTTTGGCAGCTCCTCCCTCATGGCCCCATAGTCCCCTTTATTCAACTGTAACACCTCCGACCTACCCTTCTCCCTCTCCAATTGTAGATTAAACCTGACCATGTTATGGTCACTGCCTCCTAATGGCTCATTAACCTCGAGGCCCTTTATCAAATCATTGGTTCATTACATAACACTAAATCCAGAATTGCCTTCTCCCTGGTAGGCTCCAATACAAGCTGCTCTAAGAATCCATCACGAAGGCACTCTACAAAGTCCCTTTCTTGGGGTCCAGTACCAACCTGATTTTCCCAGTCTATTTGCATGTTGAAATCTCCCATAACAACCACAGCATTACCTTTGCTACATGCCAATTTTAACTCCTGATTCAACTTGCCCCCTATGTCCAGGCTACTGTTTGGGGGCCTGTAGATGTCCAATTAGGGCCTTTATACCCTTACAATTCCTTAGTTCTATCCATACTGACTCCACATCTCCCATTTCAATGTCATCCCTTGCAAGGGACTGAATTTCATTCCTCACCAACAGAGCTACCCCACCCCCTCTGCCCACCTGTCTGTCTTTTCGATAGGAGGTATACCCTTGAATATTCAGTTCCGTCCTGGCCCTCTTGCAGCCATGTCTCTGTAATTCCCACAACATCATACTTGCCAACTGAGCCTCAAGCTCGTCCACTTTATTTCTTATACTTCGCGCATTCATATACAACCCTTTGACATCCGTATTCACGTCTCCTCTCGCACTGCTCGCAATTGGCCCTGACCTTACTCTTTTATCCCTTCTCGAACTTTCTTTCCTGTGGATTGGTTATTGCATGTGAATCAATCAGAGTAGTGTAGCATCATTAACCCCACCACTGTCCACTTTATATTAACACCCATTTCCTACATTAAGTAGTCTTGTAAGCGGTCGTGATGAACTAACAACCTGCTGTACCGCTCTACTATATGTTATGATTAAAGATGATTTAAACTTCAGACCTGTGTGCATTAAGTAATTTGCACTTCCCATTAATTCGAGAAACATTTGTAATTTTTCCTGTAGTCACTTCCCATTCAACTCCATCCCAGGAAACTCTTTTTTCCTGGATGGCCCCGCGGTCATCCAGCTGCTTCTCCAGTGCCCCAGCATGGTCCTTCAGGATGTCTGCCACTGATGGCACTTTTGAACTGTAATGTCACACTTTCAAACCAATTCCAGCGATGAGTTCATCACCACCCCAAGTTCATTGCCACCCTGTTCATTATCACCCCTACCTTACCAAAGTTCCCATACTCATCAAGTTCCACACCTTGGGGACAGTAAACCCAGAAGGATTTTTTGCTCATAAACAGAGACCTGACATGTTCATCAATGCATTAAAACCATAGCAATTAAAGCAGAAAAAAACAGTTTAAAAAAACATGAACAGTCTTCTCTTTGTCACACCACATCTCTAACTATGCGCCAAAAAGGATAAACTGGACTTGCACATGCAATATAAATCTGAGGATTGAGTACAAATATCTTTTGATTATCAATTTTCTTTACCATTGGGAAGAACAATGCTTTGGAGATTGCTAAATTAATTGGAAGAGAAAAAGAATGGGAGCATGAAGTAGAGTTGTAGAAGAACAGTATGAGAAATGTTTTAAACCAGGCTAGGAAGCAAATTAGTGAAAAGATTTGGAGCTGCATGGGTCAGAATGTCCCAGAATTTGGGGTTTAGTAGGCGAACCAGCCAAAGGATGATTTAAATAAGTAAATGTTAGAAATATGAAGCTGATTTGGTCCATTTCATTTCTTGCTCTAACATTTCAATTAAAAAAAAATTAAAAATAGTTAAATAATATTGTTTAATTTAGAGATACAGAGCAGCAACAGACCCTTTGGCCCACTGAGTCCACACCGACCAGCGATCCCCGCACATTAACGCTATCTTAACACACTAGTAACAATTCTCCTTTATACCATGCCAATTAACCTACAAAACTATACGTCTTTGGGGTGTGGGAGGAAAACGAAGATCTCGGAGAATACCCAGGCGGTCACGCAGGGCTGGAAATTAGCGGTTGCCCGGGTGGCAATGACCACCCAAAGTGCCGCGGGGCAACCTAAATGGCGAGTCATTTTACCCGGCTTGGCACTGCAGATACAGGTTTATACTGTAGACACAAAAAACTGCAGTAACTCAGCGGGTCAGGCAGCATCTCTGGAGCAAAGGAACGTGACGTTTTGTGTCATTAGGTGCGTGGTGACGAAATGATGGGCTCCGAACAGCAGCAACAGCGGCCGCTACAGCAGCTCCACCGTCTCCTCCTCCCGCACCCCGCCCACCCTGATAGTGGCCGCTGCCTGCCACTCTGCCAATGGCGATAACGGCTTTCAAAACAAACCCTCCAGCACGCCGAGGCCAGGAGGAGGGAGGGAGGGGGAGGCTTCCTTCCGCCGTCTGAAGCAGCTGCACCAAAGATCCTGTAACTATTGGTGTTGGCTGGCGGAGGAGGGGAGGCGGGGTGGCAAGGAGATCCCACCTGCCTCCCCCTTTGGTGGCAGCACTTGGCGGTGGACAGGGTCAGCCAAGGCAGCAGGGCGATGTTGTCCGAGGAGCGCTGACCTTCCTTCCTCCCCAACTCCCTCTCGCATTCTCTCCCCTGTACTGAACCCCCATTCACCCTGTACTGAACCCCTGATTCATCCTGTAGTGATCGCCCATTCATCCAGCACAGACCCTCTGATCCACACTGTACTGAACCTCCCATTCATCCTGTACTGATCCCCGCCCGGCCGGCTCCTGCGGTGGGGAGAGGCCGGGCGGGGAGTGGCCGTTCTGACGATCCGGGGCCTGGGTGCTGAGCGCTTGCTCTGAGGCCGACGGCTGGTGCTCCGGGCCCGCGTGGCGGGCTGAGGCCACGCCAAGGATCTGAGGCCGACAGCTGCTGCTGCTCCTAGCACGCAAGGAGGGAGAGGAACGGTAACCTCGAGATCCTGGGGAGGAGAGGAGGTAGAGTGGGGGGGGGGATTAAAGGAGAGGAGGGAGTAGGGAAAGAGAGGGGGGAAAGTGGGGGCGGTTAGGAGGGAGAGTGGGGGTGAAGGGGGAATAGAGGGAGCAGAAGGGGGAGTGGGCAATAGAGGGAGATGAGGGCAGTGGGGAAGGTCAGCAGAGATAGTGGAGGGGGAAGGTGAGGAGTGGGAGAGGTTGGGGTATAGAGGATTAGGAGTGCGTAGGGAGGGGGAGTGGAGTAATGGAGGGAGGGAGTGACTGAGGGTAGGGGGATAGAGAGGGAGGGAGAGCTGAGGGAGGGATTTGGGGAGGAGAGGATGGGAGGGAAAATAAGAGGAGGAAGTGGAGGAGTATCCAGTGCTGGGGTTGAGGGGAATTGAGCCACACCTGCGCAGATGGGGGGGCTATGGTCAGTGGTGGAATATTGCATTGGGGGAACATGTTGCGTTGGGGGAACAGGTGAGTGGTGGAATATAGCGTTGGGGAAAGGTCTGCATTGGTGGACCAGGCATCTCTTGTGACAGGGACCCGGGGTCCCACTTACACTAGTACAATATAAAAGCAAGTTGTTGTTTCAGCTGGATAGTGCACAGAAAAACATATTTATGTTGCTAAAGTCTGAATATGTCAGCAGCCTCAGGAAGGTTGGCCCAGGAACAGCTATTAATATCTTTGAAATCAAGTTGTACCAGTTTTGTATGGTATATAATGAATGGTATGTTATATAATGAGGGTGGCACGGTGACGCAGCGATATAGTTGCTGCCTTACCACGATGATTGTGCCAGAGACCCGGGTTCGATCCCAACTGCATAACCCCTCTACGATCCCTCCATAACCCCTCTCCCCTCCCTCTGCCTCTTGACGTCATTGTGAGGTGGAAGCTGCTGTTTTTATGAAAACATTTTTTTAATGTAAATGAGAACCCATTGTGATGTCATTGTGGGGTGGAGCACTGCTGATGGGCAGTTTATGTAAATGAGATCACAGTGACATCATAGCTGTAACTGCCACTGCAACCAAATTATTTTTCTCAAACTGCATTTTGTAAAGTTGAAAATGTGAATAACTTGTAAATTATGCCATCAATTTGAACCTATAGACCCCAACAGCGCAGGCTCGGCTGATGGGTCCCCGTTGTGACACTAGAGATCCCCGTTGTGATGCGAGTCACGGCATCCCTTCCCAACTGTGCCTCGCCATCCCTCTTCGTACCCCTATCCTCCTCCATTCCCCCTTCATTCCCCAACACTCCCCCTCCTTTTCCTCACTCCTTCTCCCCTTCATCCCTCTCCTTCCCCCTACTCAGTCAATCCCTCCCTCCATAACCCCCTCTACCTTCCCTACCCCCCACCTCTCCCTCTATCTCCCTGCTCCCCCACTCTTCACCGCTCCCCTATCCCACACACATGCACACATACTCACAAACAAACAAGATGAGAGTTATAGACTATACTAGACCAAGTGGGACCCATTGGGTCCCTGTCACACGGGAGGCTTGGTCCCCCAACACAACCCGTTCCTCCAATGCAATATTCCACCACTCACCCATAACCCCACGGGAGACCTGGTCCCCCAACGTAACCTGTTCCCCATGGCAATATTCCACCACACACCTGTCCCCCCAACACCATATTCCACCACTCACCCATAGCTCCCAACTGGGGCTGCTCATTTTGCCATATACCCTCCCTCTTTTCAAACTTAAAAAAAAAAGTGCTCTTGCTGGGGCTTGCAGGACTCAGTGTCCTGGGATAACAACATTGTAGCGAGCAGGGCTACAATCCCATTGTGGCATCATAGCTGCAGGTGCCAGTGCAGAGGGAATAATCTTTTCTCAAAGTGGGGTTTTGTAAAGTTAAAAATGTGAATAACTTGTAAAATATAACATCAATCAGAATGAAACTTGATACAAAAGACCACAGGATCACAGTGAGTAAGGTGGTCCAAAAATTGTAGCGCTATCGAATACCGTTTTGGTGTAGTTCCAGGATCACATGCGCAGACATCCATCCACACACTCGCACACATAGAAACTAGATAGACAGACTATTGAACCCTAACAATATAAGAGGTAGAAAGACACTTGGTGGGGGAGCTGAAAGGTCACTGTGGGAATGCAACATTGAGGTTATCATCAGACTGTTACTCCTGTCCTCATTTCTATGTTTGAAGGACATGGCAAAAAAATATCATCCCATCCTTGCAATAACCAGTTAAATTCAAACGATTGAAGGAACTCAGTGGGTCAAAAAGCATTTCTGCAAGAATTGGAAAACATTTCTTCAGACTACAACTTCAAACTCCATTCTCACAGTCAGCAGTTAGCTGTCGGGCAAACCCATGGCTGAAAGTTCGATTCCAAAAGCAAAAACATCTGCAACTTTGTAAATCTTAAATGAAAGCAGAACATGCTGGAAACACTCAGCAGGTCAGGTGGCAAAAGTGAAAAGAGAAACAGTTAATATTTCAGACTGAACATTCCTTATAAAATCAGAAAGGAGAGAAAAAATAACACTGACTTGGTTTGGAAATGTAGCAGGGTTCTCTCCCTCCATTCCCTGCACATCCATCTGCCTTTCCAAAAGGCTCTTAAACTTCACTACCCTATCTGCCACCACCAGCCGCCCTTGCAACGCATCCCATGCGCCAATTATGAGTAAATAAAAAACACTCTCATGTGATCTGCTGGGGTGATATCCCTCCCCTTGTTGGAGAGTGTACGTCGCTGGATTCAGCCCCTCAACGTCCATCAGCGACATGACATGACATGACCCTGGCCTGCGGTCCTTGCTCCCTGACAGAGGCTTGACGTCGGATGCGGTTGCGACTCGCTCGGACACTTGCAGCCAAAGCAGCAGCGCGGTAGTGAGGCTCCTCTGGCATCTATGGTGTGAGGCGCTTCCACAGGGAGGGAGGGAGGGAGGGAGCGGCGCCGCCTCCACAGACGTCAGCGCCGGCGCCGGCTGGGCCTTGAGCAGCGGAGGCCGCGGTCGGTCGGCGGGTGACGGACGGACGGACTGGAGACTAGGCCTTGGGCAGCGGCCGTTGCCGGGGTGACGGACGGACGGACGGACGGCGGCCGGGCCTTGAGCAGCAACATCCGCGGTTGTCGGACAGCTGGTGGCCGGGCCTTGAGCAGCGGGTTGTCGGACAGCTGGTGACCGGGCCTCGGACAGCGGGTATCAGGGAGTCCGACGGCCGGTGGTCGGCTCCGGGCGGGCCATGTGGGAGAGAGTGCGAGGCCCGTGGCTGCTGCGCCTCTGTCTGCTGCTATGGGCCGGGGATGCGGTGCCCATCTTACCGGCGGTGGGGGTGCAGCCCGACCCGGGGCTGCGGCCCAACAGCACCAACACCTCCAACACAACGACGCAAGGGGACAAGGCCAGGACGGACGGCGGCTACAACACGGTGCCCGGCTCCGAGCAGACCATGATGATCCAGCGGGCACTCTGTGTGCTGGTCGTGGTCACCGCCCTGGTGGTCATCTACTTCGTGGTGAGGACCATCAGGTGAGGACAGCGGACAGCGGCGGCTGGGGACCGAGGGCGATGGGGCTGGGAGTCTCTGCGCCGCTGACAGTGATGGTTGTGGGGCCCGAAACCTGCCAGCCAGCCCTTCCAGACGGTAGACACAAAATGCTGGAGTAACTCACTCAGCGGCACAGGCAGCATCCCTGGATATAATGAAGGGGTGACGTTTCGGGTCATAGAAACATAGAAAATAGGTGCAGGAGTAGGCCATTCGGCCCTTCGAGCCTGTACCGCCATTCAATATGATCATGGCTGATCATCCAACTCAGTATCCTGTACCTGCCTTCTCTCCATACCCCCTGATCCCTTTAGCCACAAGGGCCACATCTAACCCCCTCTTAAATATAGACTATATATATATATATATATATATATATATATATATATATATATATATATATATATATATATATATATGAATATAAATCTTCACATACTCTGAAGTTACTCCAGCATGTTGTGTCTATCTTCAGTTTAAACCAGTATCTGCAGTTCCATCCGACACTGTCCTTCCAGACGGCCTGCCGCGGACTCGAGGCCTTGCCTAATGCCAGGGATTTGTGGCAGCGACTGTCGCTGTTGACAAATATCACTGACTAAAAGTTAACAGTTGGTCAGGTAACATTCTGGAAAACATGGATAGGTGACGTTTCGGATGGAGGACACTTCTTAAGACTGATTGTGTGTGTGGGGGGGGAGTGAAAGCTGGAAGAGAGAAGGAGCAGGACCTACTCCTGCACCTATTTTCTATGTTTCTATGACCAAGGTTGGCAGGTAGCAGGTAATCACTCCCATTATATGTCAGGTTTTGTCCTGATCCTCCTCGCTTACACATTTCCCAATGGATCCCAACCTGGAACGTCTGCTATCCATGTTCTCCAGAGATGCTGCCTGACCTGCTGAGTTACTCCAGCGCTATGTTTTTTTTTGCACACTAGCATCTGCAGTTCTTTGTTTATAAAAATGAACAGTTCCCAATTTGACAGTGGTGGTGACATTAAAGGCTGACCCTGAAGTTGTGGCTCCCATTCGGACCGATGACCTGGAGAGCTGTTGGGACTTCAGCAGTTGCTGTGCTGCCATTGCAGGGCTATATTGAATTTGTTGGAAGGAATCGTTCCAACATAGAATATAGTCTTGAGTTATTAGGGACAGCAAGCACTGCACCATTAAACCTTATGAGCCAGTAAATTAGATTATAAGTGATCTATACTTCAACTCAGTTTAACCATAACAGAAGAAATCAAAGTAGTTTATTTGTGCTCTCGAGCCATTCAGGAAGATGATTGGATGATACTCATCTCCAATTTCATTATTTCTGTTCCATTATACTTTATTTGTGTTGGAGAAGTAATAATTTCTCATTATCTATGAAATATAGGTGATGAGAGTATTCCAGTTGACCAAAACGATTCATGACATTTGAGAGATAAGGAATTCATCACCATGTTGCTGAATGACTTAACATTAGTGTGTGTGTACATTGCTATGGATATCTTAGCATATAATATAAGGATGTACTGCTAAGGATGGTATATAGTTCAATACCACAGTGTTGTAGATGAGAGCAGAAAGTTACAAAAAAAGCATTGGACCCAGAGGAGTCAGAAAATATGAAACATCAGAGATTTTGGAGTTCAAATAATTGCAAGTTGTTTGGATTACTATCTAAATGGTGTCAAGTTGGGAAAAGGGGAAGTACAAAGGGATCTGGAGGTCCTTGTACATCAGTCATTGAAGCATGCAGGTACAAGGAATCGAATATAGGAACAAAGAGATCCTTCTGCAGTGGTACAGAGCCCTAGTGAGATCACACCTGGAGTATTGTGTGCAGTTTTGGTCCCCTAATTTGAGGAAGGACATTCTTGCTATTGAGGGAGTGCAGCATAGGTTTACAAGGTTAATTCCCGGGATGGCGGGACTGTCATATGCTGAGAGAATGGAGCAGCTGGGCTTGTACACTCTGGAGTTTAGAAGGATGAGAGGGATTCTCATTGAAACATATAAGATTGTTAAGGGCTTGGACACGCTAGAGGCAGGAAACATGTTCCCGATTTTGGGGGAGTCCAGAACTAGGGGCCACAGTTTAAGAATAAGGAGTAAGCCATTGAGAACGGAGATGAGGAAACACTTTTTCTCACAGAGAGTAGTGAGTCTGTGGAATTCTCTGCCTCAGAGGCAGGTTCTCTGGATGCTTTCAAGAGAGAGCTAGATAGGGCTCTTAAAGATAGCGGAGTCAGGGGAAATGGGGAGAAGGCAGGAACGGGGTACTAATTGGGGATGATCAGCCATGATCACATTGAATGGCGGTGCTGGCTCGAAGGGCCGAATGGCCTACTCCTGCACCTATTGCCTGTTGTCTATTGTTTTGGAAACAGTCAAATGACAGGTCAACTGAATTGGTATGTAAATTACTGTGCAAGCATGTTAATGTTGCCAGCAACATTGTAATAGATTATGCTTGTCCTAAACCCCTCAACAAAATGCAGCTAGCTGATTAGTTTATTATTGTCACGTGTGCTGAGGTACAGTGAAAAGCTTTATTGTCACGTGTGCTGAGGTACAGTGAAAAGCATAATGAGTTGCCAAGAAATGTGAACGTTACTTAAAGGAAGAGCTACCTTAAATTTAATTGCTTCTGGTTGGGTGCCTATAGTAGGGTGAAAACTATTCCATGCTTTAATTGTGTGGCGGAACTCCATGGAGCAGCTAGCATCTCTGGATAGAAGAAATTGGGTGACGTTTCGGGTAGAGACCCTTCTTTACATTTCCTCTGGTTTTAGTGTTTTAGTTTAATTTGAAGATACAGCATGGAAACGGGCCCTTCGGCCCACCGAGTCCACGCCGATCACCCGTACACTAGTTCTATCCCACACATTAGCGATGCAAGTCAAGAGTCAAGATTGCTTTATTCTCTCATGTCCCAGTTAGAACAATGAAATCCTTACTTGCAGCAGCACAACAGAATATGTAAACGTAGTACTCTGTAAACAATGTTATCAACGAGAAAACAACAGTGTATATTTATATATGAATATATAACTATACACACACACAATTTCCCTCCTTGGATTAATAAAGTTCTATCCTATAGTATCGTGTGTGTAGGAAAGAACTGCAGATGCTGGTTTAAACTGAAGATAGACACAAAAAGCTGGAGTAACTCAACAGGTCAGACAGAATCTCTGGACAAAAGGAAAATATTACGTTTTGGGTTGGGTCTGAAAAAGGTTCCTGCACACCTTTGGAATGTGGAAGGAAATAAGAGCACGTGGAAAAAACCCATGCGATCAAAGGGAAAAGGAGCAAACTCCATACGGACAGCACCCATATGCAGGATCAATTCCGGTTCTCTGGCAATTTTAGGCAACAACGTTATGGCCAATGTACTGCCCCATAGTCTTGAACTGAATTAAAACAGTAGCTGTAAAGGGGGACATAGCATCACTTAGAGATTTAAGAGTGAAAATGGATAGTTTCTTTTTTTTTAGTAACCAAAGTTATCAACGTATACTTTTTTGTGTGTTGGAAAATAAAATATAGTGGCACAGCTGGTGGACTTGCTGCCTCACACACTAGGGATCTGTGTTCGATCCTGTCCTCGGGCACTGTCTGTGTTGAATTTGCACATTCTCCCTGCAAGCTTGTGGGTTTCCTCCCACTTCCCAAAGATGCATTGGCTCTGTAGGTTAACTTGTCTCTGTAAATTGCCCCTAATGTGTAGGGAATGGGTGAGGACAGTGGGATAACAGAACTTGTGTGAATGGGTAGACAAAAATGCTGGAGAAACTCAGCGGGTAAGGCAGCCATCTATGGAGTGAAGGAAATAGGCAACGTTTTGGGTCGAGACCCTTCTTCAAACTGATGTGAGGGTGCAGGGGGTGGGAAGAAGAAAGGAAGAGGGGGAGACAGTGGGCTGAGGGATAACTGGGAAGTGGAGGAGAAAGCAGGGACTACCTGAAATTGGAGCTCAATTTTCATACCGCTGGGGTGTAAACTGCCCAAGCAAAACATGAGGTGCTGCTCCTCCAATTTACGGTGGGCCTCACTCTGTCCACGGAGGAGGCCCAGGACAGAAAAGTCTGATTCGGAATGGGAGGGGAAGTGCTGAGCCACCGGGAGATCAGGTTGGTTATTGTGAACTGAGTGTAGGTGTTGTGCGAAGCGATCGCCAAGCCTGCACTTGGTCTCACTGAATTTGATCATACGCTGAATAATCCAGCCAGAATTTTGTTTCGAAGTGGAAAGAAATAATAGAAATTGCATTCTTTGCAACGTGTAAAAGGAGATGAGATATTGTAATTTTGCTGCATGTCATTGTGGTATATATCATGTCTTGATTGGTGAATATGTTTAGTTTGTGACTTTATTTGAAGCAGAAATAATATGTGAATGCTTCATTGACTATAATTCTGACTGGTAACTACGCACTTCGTCCAAGCACATTATCGCACGTGTCATGGAAGCCGTCTTAAATGACCACCTAAACTGTCATTTGGCAACCTAAAAAGCTGCCTAGGTTGCCCGGCTGGCAACAGGGAAAAAAAGCTAAGCGAGAGCCCTGCGCCCTCAACAATTTTTCTTTTGATTCCTGCACTCTCTTTAAATCACAAGGGTAGCCATGGGCATTTGCTTGGGTCCCAGCTATGCCTGTTTTTTATTGGCTACATTGAACATTCTTTGTTACAAATGTACCCTGGTACCACTCTTCAAATCTTTCTCTGCTACATCAATGAGAGCATCGAGGCTACCTCCTGCACCTGTGCAGAACTTGGCAATTTCATCAACTTCGCCGCCAACTTCTACCCTGCCCTAACGTTCATTTGGACCATCTCTGACACCTCCTTACCCTTAATCTATCTGTCTCCATCTCAGGAGCAAAACTATCCACTGGCAACTACATCAATCCCACTAGCTCCCACAGCTACCTTGACTACACCTCCTTACTCCCTGTCTCTTGCAAAGATGTAACCCTTTTCTCTCAGTTTCTCTTATGTTCTCAAGTTTGAGGTGTTCGTCTCTATAACATCTGAGATAAGTGTTCATCATTTCATAGAATTAGGCCATTCGGCCCATCAAGTCTACTCCGCCATTCAATCATGGCTGATCTATCACTCCTTCCCAATCCCATTCTCCTGCCTTCTCCCCATAACCCCAGATACTCGCACTAATCAAGAATCTATCTATCTCTGCCGTAAAAATATCCAATTACGGCCTCCACAGCCTTCTGTGGCAATGAATTCCACAGATTCATCACCCACTGACTAAAGGAATTCCTCCTCATCGCCTTCCTAAAGGAATGTCCTTTAATTGTGAGGCCATGACTTCTGGTCCTAGACTCTCCCACTAGTGGAAACATCCTTTCTACATCCACTTTATCCAGGCCTTTCACTATTCGGTGAGTTTCAATGGGGTCCCTTCATCCTTCTAAATACCAGGGAGTAAGACGCCCAGTGCCATCAAACACTCATCATATGTTAACCCACTCATTCCTGGGATCATTTTCGAAGACCTCCTCTGGACCCTCTCGAGAGCCAGCATATCTTTCCTCAGACAGGGGGCCCAAAATTGCTCACAATACTTCAAATGCGACCTGACCAGCGCCTTTGGTCTTTATAGAGACGTCCTCTTCTTCAGTAAACATAGTTTCCACCTTGCAGTTGTGGATTGAGCCATGTTTTCTGCAGTTCTGCTCTTGCCTCCTCAGGCAGAACAGGGATAAAATTGGCCTGGTTCTTACCTTTCACCCCAAGCATTTCTTCCACCTTTCACATAATCTCGTCACAAGTTGCATCTTCTCCTCCACACCCATATTTGCTTTCTGCAGAGATCACTTTTGCCATGGCTCCTTGATTCGCTCATCCTTCCTCACCCACCCCAACCACTTACACCCTGCAACTGCAGGAGTTGCAACGCTAGTCTCTACACCCTCCGTTCAGGGACCTAAACAACCCTTCCAGGTGAGACAAAGGTTTACATGCACCTGCTCCAGTCTAAATGCATGCTACTTGGCCAACTGAATTCTGCCAGCAGTTTGTAATTGCTCAAAACACCACCATCTGCTGCCTCTTGTGGTCAATATATATATTTCTGACCCCTACAGTAATTACAGAATCTCCCTTCTCCTCCAAACTTCTTGCATTATTACCATTTCAGGGTAGCAGTATAGTTTCTGAATTGATGTGAGCTATTTCTCTGCATCTTCCATAAAAATGACGTGGCATGGAATTGATCAAGTTGTAGTATATAATAAATAGAAGCAGCAACCTCTTGCACAGTTTTTTTTCATGGCTAATGGGAGAAAAAGATACTGGAAATCAGATTATTTTTTAAATGGTGGGAACTGGCACCATTAACTGGAAATGGTGGTTAGCGTTTCAGCTCAAGGATGAAGTCTCTTTTACCCGAAGTGTAACACTTTTTATTGCACAGGCCATGGTTCATCTTTCACCTTGGTTGCTCTTTCCTGCAATAATTTCATGTTTCTTGATTCCCTTTATATGTAAAAATCCATCATTCTCTTTTTTGACATTTTCAACAATTGACCTTCACAGATCTGTCGGGTAGGGTATTCAGAAATTCAGTGCTATCTGTTTGAATAAATGTCTTGTTCTCTCCTGAGTGGCCAACCCCTTATTTTGACACTATGGCCTTGGACCTATAAGCCCAGATAGGGGAAGCATTAATGCTGCAATCAATTAAGACCAAAATTGCATACTAAATTCTGACATGTGCCTCACAACACAGAATTCAGATACCAGCTGTTTGTAATTTATAACCAAAATAATGCTTGCTATTTTCTGATTCAGGCAGTTAGTGTTGATTATAGTACAGAATCTATTGTAAACAACAACAAAAATGCACGTTAATATGGAACTAAGAGTAATGAATGAATAAATAACTTTATTGGCCAAGTATGTACACATACAAGGAATTTGCCTTCGTGTTTTGCTCGTAAGTAACAACGTTACATACAGTAACAATTAAGAATGACACATAAAGCATTAAACAATAATAAAACATTATAGTTTAAACATGTGAATGAAATAAAATACCAGAGCAAAAGGAGGCTACCGACTTTTGGTTATTGAGTAGAGCTACTAATGGGGGAAAAAAGCTGTTTTTATGTCTGGCTGTGGCAGCTTTGACAATCCGGAGTCGCCTTCCAGAGGGAAGTGCTTCAAAGAGTTTGTGGCCAGGGTGAGAGAGGTTAGAGATGATCTTACCCGCTCGCTTCCTGGCCCTTGCAGTGTACAGTTCGTCAATGGGGAGGGGGGGGAAGGTCGCAGCCAACAACCTTCTCTGCTGATCGGACGATTCACTGCAGCCTCCGGATGTCGTGCTTGGTGGCTGAGTCAAACCAGACTATGATGGAGAAGGTGAGGACAGACTCTACGATGATAGTATAGAATTGGACCATCATTGCCTGTGGCAGATTGTGTTTCCTCAGCTGCTGCAGGAAGTACATCCTCTGTTGGACCTTTGTGACTGTGTGGTCAATGGTACCCCCCCCAGGTCCTTGGAGATGATGGTTCCAAGGAACTTAAAAGGCTCCACAAATGTGATTGGTGTTGTTGATGGTGAGGGAGAGCTCTCCTAAAGTCTACTATCGATTCCACTGTCTTAAGAGCATTGAGCTCCAGGTTGTTACGTAGGCACCAGGACGCCAGCTGTGTCACTTCCTGTCTGTAGGCAGATTCCTACCTATCCTGGATCATTCCAATCAGGGTTGTGTCAACTTGAGAAACTTGACAGAGGAGTCTGTGGAGGTGCAGTCGTTGCTGTAGAGGGAGTAAAGGAGAGGAGAGAGTACGCAGCCTTGCAGTGCTCCTATGCTGAGGATCTGCGGGTCCAAGATGTGCTTTCCCAACCTCACATGCTGCTTCCTGACTGTCAGGAACTGCACTGAGAGGAGTTCAGGCACAGTCAACTTGGAGAGTTTGTAGTGTAGTAACTCTGGCACAATGGTGTTGAATGCAGAGCTAAAATCAACAAACAAAATCCTTGTATAAGTCCCCTGGCGGTCTAGGTGCTGGATAGAGCTCAGCAAGAATTGCATTGCATCTTGTACCCTCCCGCTGACTTTCATTGGTGATAAATATGCAAGTTAATTGCTCGTTCAGCTTGCTGTAAAATCAAGTCTAATAATGAATGGAATAAGTAAAAGCTAATAAAAGATCAGTAATAGTAATGAAAGGGGTGTAAATTACCTAATTGTTGCAAAAACACATCTAGTTCATGATTGTCCTTCAAAAAAAAATGTTATCCACACTTGCCCACCAATCTGGCTGATTCCTTTACAACCCACCAAAATACATTGGCATCCCACAAGTTCAGGTGTAATTAAGGTTTGACAATAAATGTTGGCCAGGCCCCCATCAATGTCCACATTCTGGAAATCATTTTTTTTTAGGTGTACCCTTTTAATAGTATGTGAATAGTTAAGAATTGCTTATCAATCAGGCTTCTTCTGAATGTTAACGCCTCGTTCTCATTTTTTTCAGATGTTGGAGATAAAAATAAAATCACTTGAATACTTTCTTTCCCTTGATATATTTACTTCCCCCTATTTACATTGAATCCATCGAGCCGTAGAACAATGCTCCGTGGTCTTGTTATTTTTTCTGGTTTTATTTTCCCATTGTTCCTGAAGTTCAATGTACCCCGATCTTCTTGCTGTGTCATTGGCATTGTACATATCGATCATTTTTCTTTACAAAATAAAACATGCACAATTCTGTTCAAATAGCAGGATGCACCATTATGTTTTTTGTGAGAAAAATAAATGTGAGCATGTTTGGTATGGAGAACAAAGCATGGTATTTACGTTTGAACTTTGTATAACATTTTCATAAATGTAATGTTTTTCTGTGTGCACGTAAGACATTTTTTGAATCTTGGTAACAAGCTCAGTTATGCTTGGTGTCTCAAATACAATTTGTTCAATGGATTCACTGTTGAATCGATGTTGTCGTTTCAGCTTCTATATTTCGATTGTAATATGGGGAACAGGATTGAGCATCTGATACTGTTTGGGCAAATATTTTATGATGGCAATGGAATACGTACTGGGAAACAAATGACTTGCATCAAATTGGCTAGTGTAATAAAATCGCAGTTATAAAATTCAGAGTAAACATTTCTGGCATGTTATGCAACAGAGTTCTATCATATTTATATCTAAATCTGTTGGTTAGTATGTTTGCTAATATTCATTTTATAACAAAAAATAAATTCTGATTTCATTTTATATCCTTCATAGTATTAGCAGCCAAAGTGCCTCAAAGCATAATCCAATCATGACATATAAAATGCAAGCTGCATTATCATCTGGAGGGGAGAATGTGTTGAATATCATCAAACCTCAAATAGTTTACGTATCGCCTTCAAGAAGAGTTCATATACATGGAATTAGCTATTGCATTATGCTTGACTTTTTGTGAAGTCAGGGCAATTAGGGAAAGGTAATGGTTGCTACCTTTCCAGTTTAAGCCACCCATTTTATTTGTGGTGTACTATTTTGATGAGTTTTTCAAAGACACTATTTGCAGTGGAATTCAGGTCACCATTTACCTTTTAGCAAATACTATCAAGAGTAGATCTTTACAAAATGCTGGAGTAACTCAGCAGGATAGGCAGCATCTCTGGAGAGAAGGAATGGGTGACGTTTTGGGTTGAAACCCTTAAATGTCATCCATTCCTTCTCTCCAGAGATGCTGCCTGTCCCTCTATCTTTGGTTTAAACCAGCATCTGCAGTTCCTTCCTACATCAAGATTGTCTTTTATGAAGTGTTTGCTGTTCTTGAAGATTATCTGAACACAACTGCCTACTGTATTTTCTCCTTTTACCACAGCAATTACAGCTTAAAAATACCTCATGGGTTGTATAGAAACATAGAAAATAGGTGCAGGAGTAGGCCATTCGGCCCTTCGAGCCTGCACCGCCATTCAATATGATCATAGCTGATCATCCAACTCAATATCCCGTACCTGCCTTCTCTCCATACCCCCTGATCCCTTTAGCCACAAGGGCCACATCTAACTTCCTCTTAAATATAGCCAATGAACTGGCCTCAACTACCTTCTGTGGCAGAGAGTTCCAGAGATTCACCACTCTCTGTGTGAAAAATGTTTTTCTCATCTCGGTCCTAAAGGATTTCCCCTCTATCTTTGTTTGAATCGTTGGGGAGAAAAAGGGGGTTTTCTTTGTTGTAAATGGTATCTAAATGAGGAATACATTGTCTTGTATTGTTGCAAGATTTGTTGAATTTTGTAAATTGCTTATAGAAAATGTATAGCATAGAATGAGATCATTTGGTCTGCCATGTTTATACCAATATCGTTCCCAATTGAGCTACATCTTGCTGCACTTGATTTCTTAGTCTTGCAGTATACATTCAGGCTCTTTTTGAGAAATGGTAAGGGTTTCTGCCTCTACTATTCTTGTGAGGTATGTTCTAGACCTTGTCACTTAGGATGAGAAAAATATTCCTCCCCTCCTTTCAAATCCCTCTACCAATTAGTTAAAATCTGGACCTGTTGGTGTTTGACACATCAACTAAACTGGGATTTATTATTACACTATGTAACATAAACCAAAAAAATAGATGTGTTAGGGTATAAAAATAAAAGAATAACATCAGCAGTCTGGAAAATCTCAAAGAGCCTTGTAGTATTAGGATCTACTTGTTGATTGAGAAACAGGCTGACCATTGGATATATGATAAGATCCAAATTGTGTTGAATAGACAGCACAATCAGAGACTCCTTGCAGGAACTGAAAATGCTATTAAAAAAAAAAAAAAAAAAGTGTTTTGCCACCACGCTCCTGAACTTGATTCTGAGCCACACGATTCTCAAGTGATCGTACCATATCCTAATGCTTGCGTTCAAATAACTCTAATTAATTTAAGCCCCAGTCCCTTAATTAGGAAGACATACTTGTATTTGTATATTGTCTTTTATGATCTTCGGAAGGGGAGGGGGGGGGGTGGAGGGGGAGGGGAGGGGAGGGGGAGGGGGGGGTGGGGGGGGAGGGGGGGGGGGGGGGGGGGGGGAGTTGATTTAAGGCCAGCTATTATTTAGTGAAGTTTTATAAACAGGCCGATTTAGTAACTATTGCCACATTGTTCCACAATGCACAATTGCAGAATGAGTTCCAGAATGATGTGGCAAAATGCAATTGTGATCTTCCTGATATGATTCATGGTTCATTAGTTCAATTTGCATGTATTCCATTGGTCTATGAATTGTAATGAAACTTAGTTGGAAATGATTTTATAAATAAACCATAATCAGTAATTAGACGTTTAACACTATCTGCTCATTTAAAAAGTAAATAGTCCCCGAGGATTGGCGTACTGCGCATGTTGTTCCATTGTTTAAAAAGGGGAAGAGTAAACCTAGCAATTATAGACCTGTTAGTTTGACTTCAGTGGTGGGCAAATTAATGGAAAAGATACTTAGTGATCATATATACAGGTGCACAACCTTTTATCCGAAAGCCTTGGGACCAGACACTTGTCGGATTTCGGACATTTTCGGATTTCAGAATGGAAGATTTTTAGCGTAGATTAGGTAGGTAGCGCGGGCGGCTTGAAAAGTCTGGAGCAGCTGCCTCCTCCCCGGAGACCGGGAGAATCATTGCATAAATGTTAGTCAGTTAGTTTGGAGGGATTTTATGTGGTGGTGGTGGTGTAGGGGTGAAGGGGGAAACTTTAATTCTTAGTCTCCTACCTACCTGGTCGGCGACTCCCAACCTCGCGGAGCTGGGGGCTCCGTCCGGCCGCGGGCGGCGCCGGTTGTAGCTCCGACCCCGGCAACTCTACCCCTGGCTGCGAGGCGCTCCAAATCCAGCGCGGCCCGCGGCCGGACGCCCCAGCGGGGTGCGGGCAATGCCTTACCGGGTCGCCGTGCGGCAAGCTCCGGAGCGCTGTGGCCGCCTTCTTCCAACATCGCGGAGCGTCGCTGGATTTGGAGCCGCGGAGCTGGGGGCTCCGTCCGGCCGCGGGCGGCGCCGGTTGGAGCTCCGACCCCGGCAACTCTACCCCTGGCTGCGCGGCTCCAAATCCAGCGACGCTCCGCGATGTTGTGTGTCGGCGGCCACAGCGCTCCGGAGCTTGCCGCACGGCGACCCGGTAAGGCATTGCCCGCACCCCGCTGGTGCGGAGCTGGGGCGGCGGGCCGCGGCTGCCTCCTCCCTGGAGACCGGGAGACGCTTAAACATCTGTAAATCATTGCTTAAATGTTAGTCAGTTAGTTTGGAGGGCTTTTATGTGAAGGGGGGTGAAGGGGTAAACTTTAATTCTTAGTCCCCTACCTGGTCGGAGAGGCGGGGAGCGGTCAATGCCTTACCGGGTCGCTGTGCAGTAAACTCCGCAGCGCTGTGGCCGGTTGTAGCTCCGACCCCGGCAACTCTACCCCTGGCTGCGAGGCGCTCCAAATCCAGCGCGGCCCGCCGCCCCAGCTCCGCACCAGCGGGGTGCGGGCAATGCCTTACCGGGTCGCCGTGCGGCAAGCTCCGGAGCGCTGTGGCCGCCGACACACAACATCGCGGAGCGTCGCTGGATTTGGAGCCGCGCAGCCAGGGGTAGAGTTGCCGGGGTCGGAGCTCCAACCAGCGCCGCCCGCGGCCGGACGGAGCCCCCAGCTCCGCGGCTCCAAATCCAGCGACGCTCCGCGATGTTGGAAGAAGGCGGCCACAGCGCTCCGGAGCTTGCCGCACGGCGACCCGGTAAGGCATTGCCCGCACCCCGCTGGGGCGGCGGGCCGCGGGCCGCGCTGGATTTGGAGCGCCTCGCAGCCAGGGGTAGAGTTGCCGGGGTCGGAGCTACAACCGGCCCCAGTGCTGCGGAGCTTACTGCACAGCGACCCGGTAAGGCATTGACCGCTCCCCGCCTCTCCGACCAGGTAGGGGACTAAGAATTAAAGTTTACCCCTTCACCCCCCTTCACATAAAAGCCCTCCGAACTAACTGACTAACATTTAAGCAATGATTTACAGATGTTTAAGCGTCTCCCGGTCTCCAGGGAGGAGGCAGCCGCTACAGTAGTACAGACCTGGGTTGACCGTGGGTCGTTTTGGGTCAGGTTTGGCGCCAAACGCGAGCTTTGGTGCGCAGACGACATCTGGAAAAAATGGCCGGTTTTCGGAGCTTTTCGGTTTCTGGAACACCGGATAAAAGGTTGTGCACCTGTATAAGCATCTGGATAAACAGGGCCTGATTAGGAACAGTTAACATGGATTTGTGCCTGGAAGGTCATGTTTGACTAATCTTCTTGAATTTATTGAAGAGGTTACTAGGGAAATTGACAAGGGTAAAGCAGTGGATGTTGTCTATATGGACTTTAGTAAGGCCTTTGACAAGGTTCCTCATGGAAGGTTGGTTAAGAAGGTTAAACTGTTGGGTATAAATGCCGGAATAGCAAGATGGATTCAACAGTGGCTGAATGGGAGAAACCAGAGGGTAATGGTGGATGGCTGTGTGTCGGGTTGGAGGTAGGTGACTAGTGGGGTGCCTCAGGGATCTGTGTTGGGTCCTTTGTTGTTTGTCATGTACATCAATGATCTGGATGAAGGGGTGGTAAATTGGATTAGTAAGTATGCAGATGTGGATAATGAAGAGGATTTCCAAAGTCTACAGAGTGATTTAGGCCATTTGGAAAAAATGGGCTGAAAGATGGCAGATGGAGTTTAATGCTGATAAATGTGAGGTGCTACACATTGGCAGGACAAATCAAAATAGGACGTACATGGTAAATGGTAGGGAATTGAAGAATACAGTTGAACAGAGGGATCTGGGAATAACCGTGCATAGTTCCTTGAAGGTGGAATCTCACATAGATAGGGTGGTAAAGAAAGCTTTTGGTATGCTAGCCTTTATAAATCAGAGCATTGAGTATAGAAGCTGGGATGTAATGTTAAAATTGTACAAGGCATTGGTGAGACCAAATCTGGAGTATGGTGTACAATTTTGGTCGCCCAATTATAAGAAGGATGTCAACAAAATAGAGAGAGTACAGAGGAGATTTACTAGAATGTTGTCTGGGATTCAACAACTAAGTTACAGAGATAGGTTGAATAAGTTAGGTCTTTATTCTCTGGAGCGCAGAAGGTTAAGGGGGGACTTGATAGAGGTCTTTAAAACGATGAGAGGGATAGACAGAGTTGATGTGGACAAGCTTTTCCCTTTAAGAATAGGGAAGATTCAAACAAGAGGACATGACATGAGAATTAAGGGACAGAAGTTTAGGGGTAACATGAGGGAGAACTTCTTTACTCAGAGTGGTAGCGGTGTGGAATGAGCTTCCAGTGGAAGTGGTGGAGGCAGGTTCATTGGTATCATTTAAAAATAAATTGGATAGGCATATGGATGAGAAGAGAATGGAGGGTTATGGTATGAGTGCAGGCAGGTGGGACTAAGGGAAAAAAGTTGTTCGGCAGTAGGGCCGAGATGGCCTGTTTCCGTGCTGTAATTGTTATATGGTTATAAATAGATCACAATTGGTGGTGTGATTTTAATGAGTTAAAGTCATGACAAAAAAATTGAAATATTGCTGACTTTAATTACCTACTAGACTAAGTGGGACCCGTTGGGTTCCTGCTCATACGGAGGCCTGGTCCCCCAACGCAATCCATTCCCCCAGCGCAATATTCCACCACTCACCCATAGCCCCCAACTGCGTAGGCGCGGCTCATTTCCCCTCTATCCCAGCACCCCATCCCCCATCTCTTCATCCTCCCTCTTATTTTCCCTCCACTCCCCAATCCCTCCCTCACCTCTTCTTCCCTCTCCTTTCCCCTACCCTCAGTCACTCCCGCCCTCCCTCCATAACTCCTCTCACCTCCCTAACCCCCTCCTATCCCTCCCACTATCCATCCTCACCTCCACCACTGCCCTCCTCTCCCTCTATTCCCCACTACCTACTTCCCCCACTTCTCCCTCCCCTCCCTGTATTCTATCTCCTCACCACTCTCCCCCCTCACCTCCTCCCTCTTCTTCTCCTCTCCACCTACCCCACCCCAAATCCCTCCCTCACCTTACCTTTCCCCTACCCTCAGTCACTCCCTCCATAACTCATCTCCCCTCCCTACCCCCCCTCTCCTCTCCCTCTATCTCCCCTCCTCTCCCTCTATCTCCCCTCCTCTCCCTCTATCTCCCCTCCTCTCCCTCTATCTCCCCTCTCTCTCCCTCTATCTCCCCTCCTCTCCCTCTATCTCCCTCTATCTCCCTCTATCTCCCTCTATCCTCTATCTCCCTCTCTCTCCCTCTATCTCTCCCTCTATCTCTCCCTCTATCTCTCCCTCTATCTCTCCCTCTATCTCTCCCTCTATCTCTCCCTCTATCTCTCCCTCTATCTCTCCCTCCCTACCACTCCTCTCCCTCAATCCCCCCACTCTCCCTCCTCACCTCCCCAGGATCTCGAGGTTGCCGCTCCTCTCCCTTCTTGCGAGCCCAGGACGAGCATCAGCCTTCGGCGCCCTCAGGGCCAGGCTCAGCGCCCAGGCCTTGGGATCCCGGGCAGGAATGCTGCGCCGGTAGGCACTTAGGTGGGCCGTTCAGGTAGGTGGGCCGCGGCTGGTGACTGGCAGCGGAGGTTTTTAAACCTTAATAATTTTTAAAATATACAGCCTTGGCGAAAATCATAGCGCTATCACGAATGTAATTTTTCGCAAATGTAAAATCGACGCAAACCAGAAGATAACAAGATGAGAGTTTTAGTTATGTTAGATTTAGTTACTTTCTGCACCACACAGCCAACATGGTTCTCTATTTAAAACTTGTTCATGCAAGTGAGCTGAACATTTGGGAAGAATTATGTGGAGAAAAGTTTATTGTATTACATTATGGACTAAGGATTGGATGAATAACTGTAACAGTGATATACAAGGAGACATCAGAGTATAGTAGATTTGGGTAGGAAGGTGTGTCCATTTACACCTGCATATAAATAATAATCGATAAGGATCTCACTTTTACTTTTTATGGATTTATTATCTACTAAACTAGTAGATGTCATTGGTACAACCAGGAGGAGTGAGTATTTTATTAATGTATTGAATTGTTTTTATTGTGTTACTTATGAGTACTGTGTTTACAGACCTGTTATGCTGCTATGAGAATGTAATTGTGACATTTTCAGTACATATGACAATTAAACACTCTTGACCCGAAACTCATTCTGCAGTTGTTCAGTTTTGAGCCGATGCCATGTCCATCTAAATGTATCCCAGTCAGCAGTTTGATAATCCAATGCAACATAATGGAAGTTGTGGATTTCAACTCCACGAGTTCTGTGTGTGTTCCTCTCAACAATTCTCAATGAGGCGTACATGAGCAACAACATATGGATGAGGCTGAAGCCAGGTGCATTTTTCTACCATCTCTGTTATTGTTTTGAACCTCGGGTATTAGGATAGCGGTCATACGTCATTCTTGGTGATGGATATTGAAATGCACATCAGAGTACATTTTGGCTCCCAAAGTGTTGGCAATGCCATAGCAAGAGGGTCAAATATCTGAAATGATCTGCAAAATGTGGTTGTAATTTCCTCGTCCTGATTTGAAACTGTCATATTTCAATAACAGTTAGTTTTTGTTTTGTTGCTCACTGTGGGTGATACTTTTATTAGGAACCAATGGTATTTTATGGGAAAATATTTTTTCACCATTCACACCTCCATATTCCTTTCATGCTTTTGTGTGTCAGGCCTCCCTCAGATGTTGTACTTAAAGTAAAAGGAGATTAATAATAATAATACATTTTATTTATGGGCGCCTTTCAAGAGTCTCAAGGACACCTTACAAAAATTTAGCGGGTAGAGGAAAAACATGTAAGGGGAATGAAATAAATAGTAGAGACATGACTGGTACACAAAGTAAATACAGAATTCAATACAAAACACAGTATGAGGCAATTAATGCACAGGTGAAAAGGGACGGCACGTGGGGCTAAGGATAGGCAGAGGTGAAGAGATGGGTCTTGAGGCGGGACTGGAAGATGGTGAGGGACACGGAATTGCGGATCAGTTGGGGGAGGGAGTTCCAGAGCCTGGGAGCTGCCCTGGAGAAGGCTCTGTCCCCAAAACTGCGGAGGTTGGACGTGAGATTAGGTTTATCATTTTGTTTGTGGTGTTTGAGATATTTACCAGTCAAAAGCATTTAATGTAATTTATTACGGATGAGCATTCTATAACATGGAATATCCTTAAAGGGAGCTGAATATCTGCACAGTTGGATGCATCTTTATGGTGATGTTTTATTGATGTGACCGCTTATTTATTTATCTATCTATTTATTTATTTATTTATTTATGTGACCATTTCTGTCTAATTTAATTGTAGGATGAGGAGAATTAACAGAAAAAACCGAAAGTATGGTATACTGAAAACTAATATGGAAAACATGGAAATGAGGCCATTAGATCAGGAGGATGAAGAAGAAGATGATACATTATTTGATGTACATCATTCAAGAAGGTGAGTACATTAACTAATAAATGGTCTTAGAAAAATTGGAATCTGAATAATAACTGAAATAGATCTCCTTTACTCTCTTCTGGTGCATACAGAGATGTTATGAAAACTGTTAGTTAACAAGGATAAACAAATTTCAATGTTCAAAAAGCATAATGATATATTAAACATGTTTTCACAAATGGCAGTGGGTATATAGAACAAGCTGAGAAGAAGCTATAATGTGGGTTTAATAACAATGTTTAAGTGACAAATCTATAGGTACATAGATAAAAAAGATTTAGAGGGCAATGAGCCAAATGGTAGCAAATACGCCTAGCTCAGCGAGACATCTTGGTCAACATGACGAGTTGGGCTGCAAGGCCTGTTTCCATGCTATATCATTCTTGTATTAGCTCTCAATCATACTTGTGCATATATTTTATGTTATTCATTAGTTTCTGGTACCTTTCCTGCCCAATACCATTCAATCTTTTCTGACCTGCCCTGTCCCAGGCATTCCTTTGTTTCTGTACAACTTGTACTTATTGTACTTGCACTTAATTTATTTGTTCTAATGCAGTAAAATGAAATGTCAGGCCTGTTTCTCCACAGGTGCTGACCACCTGCTGCATGTTGATACCATTTTCTACTTTCATTACAATAAAAGGACGAGCTTTGCTTTTCTTTATTGGTATCAATTATACATATTTCATAACCTTTGTTTTAAATCTCCTGCAATTAATTCTGAATTACAATTTAATCAAATTTGAAATATGTCTATGTCCAAATTGGAAGCTTAATTAAACAATCTGTAAAATTGACATTTTAATGCATGAATGCCAAGAGGATATTTGCCAAATATATATATATATATATAATCTTTCAGTAGCCTTTAACTGAAATAGGATAGGTAATAGGTAAACTTGAATCTTAAAGGATTAATTGTCGAGTTAAATAACTTGCTCCAATATTTCTGTGGATTTTCCAGGCACTTGCTAATGAAGAGATGCCACATAGTAAATTCACATTTTTTAATGCAAGGACAGTTTAAAAAGTACTATTTTTCTAGATAATGCACATTTAGAAAAAGCTAATCTTCCAGCCTCGTTTATTGCTTTTGTTGCACCTAATGTGGTCCCTAATGTGGTAATTTGTTGTACCTCAGAGGGCGGTGGAGGCAGGTTCTCTGGATGCTTTCAAGAGAGAGCTAGATAGGGCTCTTAAAAATAGCGGAGTCAAGGGATATGGGGAGAAGGCAGGAACGAGGTACTGATTGGGGATGATCTGCCATGATCACATTGAATGGAGGTACTGGCTCGAAGGGCCGAATTGGACCTGCACCTATTGTCCCCTCCAAGCATAGGCTAATCAACTGTTTTGTTGAATACTTGCACTCTGTCATGGAAGGCCTTGTGGAACGTCCAGTTGCTAGCCATTTTAACAAACTTCCCCAATGCCGTATCCAATTTGGATTTATCCAATTGCAAGTAAACGATCCCCAAACCCCCTACTATCCCCACCTCGCTGTGCACAAACCTTTGTTCCACTGCCTCATCACCCTGTTTGTTCCCCTTCCCCTTCCATTCATCTCTAACCCTTCCCTATTCCCTTTGTATTCCCACTCTTTCCTTTCCCCCCCGTGTCCCATTCTACCCATATCCCTCACTCTCGGCTTTGCATTTTACCCCTCCACGATGCTGCCTTCAGGTCAGGTGACAGAGCTCTGTACAGGGCTGCTCGAGCCGACCTGAAAAGTGGTATTAAAAAGGCCAAGGCGGACCACAAGAGGAGCATAGAGTCCCACTTGTCCAGCAATAATACACGGGAGGTATGGCGGGGCATACAAGACATTACCAACTACAGAGGCTGTGCCACAAAGTCAGAAGACCTGAGTGCGCCGCTGGCAGAAAAGCTAAATTGCTTCTTCTCCCGCTTTGAAACATCACAACAGCAGCACTCACCTGCTACAGCCCTGTTCCCACCCTCACCTGGCTCCTGTACTACCCCACTCACTGTCGGGGAACACGATGTCAGACGGGTGCTCCTGGCAGTGAACCCCAAGAAGGCTACCGGCCCAGATGGAGTCCCTGGTAAGGTGCTCAAAGCGTGCGCCCACCAGCTCACTGCCATCTTCACCAGAATTTTCAATCTCTCCCTGGCCCAGGCAGTTATTCCGTCCTGCCTAAAATCAGCCACAATCGTCCCTGTGCCGAAGAAGTCTCCCATCACCAGCCTTAATGACTACCGTCCTGTTGCCCTCAATCCGGTAATCACGAAGTGCTTCGAGAGATTGGTCCTCCAGCACATCAAGGACTATCTACCACCAGACTTCGACCCCCACCAATTCGCTTACCGCCAAAACAGATCCACAGAAGACGCCATCACCGTAGCTCTCCACTCTGTGCTGAGCCATCTGGAGCAGGGGCAGAGCTACGTCCGGATGCTCTTTGTGGATTTTAGTTCAGCCTTTAATACAATCATCCCGGACATCCTCATTGGTAAACTGTTCACTCTCGGCCTCCCCACTGTCACATGTGCCTGGATTAAGGATTTCCTCACAAACCGGCCCCAGACTGTGAGACTCGGCCCCCACCTCTCCTCCACTCGCAGGTTGAGTACCGGTTCCCCACAGGGCTGTGTGCTAAGCCCCCTCTTATACTGTCTCTACACCTACGACTGTAGTCCGGCCCACAACAACAACCGCATCGTCAAATTTGCTGACGACACTACTGTGGTCGGACTTATTTCAAAGGGAGACGAGGCAGCCTACAGAGAGGAAGTCCTGAAGTTGACAACCTGGTGCTCAGAAAACAATCTGGCTCTGAACACCAGGAAAACAAAAGAGCTCATTGTCGACTTCAGGAGGCACAGCACCGACTTAGTCCCCCTACACATTAACGGCGAGTGTGTGGAGAGGGTCAACACCTTCCGGTTTCTCGGCGTCCATATCGCTGCTGACATCTCCTGGACGGACAACACGACGGCGGTCATCAAGAAGGCTCAGCAGCGGCTGCACTTCCTGAGGGTCCTCAGGAAGCACAACCTGGACTCTAACCTGCTGCTGACCTTCTACCGCTCGTCCATCGAGAGCCTGCTGACATACTGCATTACAGCATGGTATGGCAGCTGCACCATGGCAGACAGGGAGAGGCTTCAGAGGGTAACCAGAACAGCGCAGAGGATCATTGGTTGCCCTCTCCCCTCCCTGATGGACATCTACACCTCCCGCTGCCTTAGCAGGGCAAAGAAGATCACCAAAGACAGCTCCCATCCTGCGTTTGGACTGTTCGACCTGCTGCCCTCTGGAAGGCGCTATAGGTGCATCAAATCCAGGACAAACAGACTCAGGAATAGCTGCTTCCCGAGAATTATATCTACCATAAATTCAAATCCACACATGCACTGACTACACCGCCCAACACGGACTTCCATCTGTATATATGTATGTAGCGCCGTAGAATTTGTGCACCTATTCCCCCCCCCATCTCCCTTCTGTTTGTTTTTCTGTTTCTTGTTTTTTGTGTAAAATTGTATGTATGCACTGAGTACGAGCAGCTTTCAGTTTCACTGTACATGTACAGTGACAATAAATGGCATATCATATCATTTCCTTTCTTATCTGACACCCTTTTGTCTTAATTTCACCTTTAGCCTTAAGGGCCTGTCCCACTTGGCTGTCATTTGCATGCCATTTACGTGACGTGGTAGCGTGTGGGTAGCACGGGGCGGGCGTATGGAGTGACGCTGAGGAGTGTGGAGTCGTGCGCAGTATCGCGCAGCACGCCAGGATTTCGTGCAGTACGAAATCTTCACACGCCACCGTCGTGTAAATGACAGGTGATGTTTCGGGTCGGGAGGGTGACGTTTCGGGTCGAGACCCTTCTTCAGACTGAAACATCCATTCCTTCTCTCCAGAGATGCTGCCGGTCCCGCTGAGTTACTCCTGCATTTTGTGTCTATCTTCAATTTAAACCAGCATCTGCATGTCCTACCCACAGATTAATTTGGTCTGCAGCTTGCTATTTTTCATTCACCTCTTTTTTTTGAATAGGGGCATTACATCTGTAGTTTTTCCAATTGCTAGCACCACTCAAGAAACTGGAACATTTTAGAAAATCACCATTAGCAAACAAGAGGACATGACTTCAGAAATAAGGGACAAAAGTTTAGGGGTAACATGAGGGGGAACTTCTTTACTCAGAGTGTGGTAGCGGTGTGGAATGAGCTTCCAGTGGAAGTGGTGGAGGCAGGTTCGTTGGTATCATTTAAAAATAAATTGGATAGGCATATGGATGAGAAGGGAATGGAGGGTTATGGTAGGAGTGCAGGCAGGTGGGACTAAGGGAAAAAAAGTTGTTCGGCACGGACTTGTAGGGCCGAGATGGCCAGTTTCCGTGTTGTAATTGTTATATGGTTATATGGTTATAAATATCATAAACTGGGTAAATATTATAAACTGGGTATTCAAATGACGGCACGCACTCCAGATGGCTGTGCAGTCGCACGATGACGCGAGCGACAGTCGCGTGTCAGTCACTACCGGCCAGTCGTGTAAATGATGGCCAAGTGTGACAGGCCCTTTAGTTACTATCTCTATCTGCTAATCATCCCTATTACTTGCCAGTTTCGCCCCACCTCGCTTTTCTATCTTTTTCACTTCATTAATCCTAGAAAGGGTCGCATTCCTAAACGTTGTCTGTCAATGTTCCTCAATAAATGCTGCCTCATCTGTAGAGTTCCCCCAGCAGTTTTTTAAAATTTTGTATCATGAATCTATATATGGCTTTAAAAAATATGTTAAAGAAGAATTTGAAAGACTTGCAACACACTCTGAAATGGGAAAAAATGCATTGTGTCTGCATTAAATTGTTAAGGTCAGTTAATACTGCATTCTTTTTAAATAAGCCATGTAACTTATAAATACCAATGTACTGGTGACTAATGAGGAGACTGTTATGAAGGGCGTATTTTTCACTGGGAAGCAAACATTATTGACAAGGCTAAGGTTTATTTGCATCCCTAGTTGTCCTTGAAGTTGCCTTCTCAAAAATATACAATTGAGTAATTTGGGATTGAGTTAAATTTAAATATTTTCAAATTAGACATCCTTAATCTGAGATTTGAAAGTTTTTAGAATATTCAGTGAGCTACATAAAGCTCATAGTAATGAGGGGGTGAAAAACACCAAATAGTGAACAATGCCTCATATTCCATCTGGGTGGTCTGCAACCCAATAGTATGAACATTGAATTCTCCAGTTAGGTAGCCCTACCCTACTGTGCTCCTCTCTTTCTCTTTTCTAATACACATGTGATCCTCCCATTTTTGTTTTCTTTCCCCTACCCTTGCTCCTCATCATCTATTTTCACTCTCTACCCTCCTGTTCCATCCATTTACTAACTACACATTTCTCTTGCTGGATCCCCTAGCTCATCTGGCTCAATTTATCTATCGTATAGATGTTTATTATCGTCATGTGTGCTGAGATACAGTAAAAAAACTTCATTTTCTGGCTAAGTCAAGTCATTACATACGTGAGTACAGCCAAGCTGTACACGAGCAATAGATCATGTAAAAATAAAAATACCATGGAGCAGAATATATGAGTGCCATAATGAGATAGGTTGGGTGAAAGGGACTATACCTTAGCTTAAGGGTGGGCACAGTGGTGCAGCTGGGTTTGATCCTGACCTCAATTGCTGTCAGTGTGGAGTTTGCACATTCTCCCTGTGACAACGTGGGTGCTTCAGTTACCTCCCACATCCCAAAATCATGCAGGTCACATGGCCTTTATAAATTGCTCAGTGTGGAAGGAGTGGATGAGAAAGTGTGATAACATAGAACTAGTGTAAAGGGGTAATCGATGGTTGGCGTGGACTCAGTGGGCTGAAGAGCATGTATCCATGTTGTGTCTCTTAATTTTTGAGAGGACCATTGAGTAGTCAGAAAACAGCGGAGGAGATGCTTTTCCTGAACCTTGGTTCCTCAACCTTTTGCAACTTTTTCCTGGTGGTGATGGCGAGAAGCGGGAATAACCAAGCTATCAATGGTCCCTGATTATGTTGGCAGCGTTCCCGAGGCAGTGTGAAGTGTAGAAAGAATCGATAAGTGGACGGTTTATGCAATGGACTGAGCTATATCCACAATTTTGTCATTTCAGAGATGTTGCCAAAAGTGCCATTGGTGACATGCTGAACATCCCAAGTCTTCTGAGGAAGTAGAGGCATTGGTTCAATAACTTTAATGTGGCTATCCAATTAATACCTTCCTTACTTTTCAGTTTCCAGCATTACCCTTTACAGTATTTCGCTTTCTGGCAGCTGCTCCACATCTATCTTCCCTTCTCCCCACAATTCTATCTGCCCTTTTTTTTAACTTGCCTGCTTCACCTATCAGTCAACAGCCTCTTTCTCTAAATTCCATCCTTCCCTCTCCCCTACCTCGATCCATTCACCGATCATTCACCTTCATTCCTCCTCACACCATCCATAGAAAACATAGAAAATAGGTGCAGGAGTAGGCTATTCAGCCCTTCGAGCCTGCACCGCCATTCAATATGATCATGGCTGATCATCCAACTCAGTATCCCGTACCTGCCTTCTCTCCATACCCCCTGATCCCTCTAGCCACAAGGGCCACATCTAACTCCCTCTTAAATATAGCCAATGAACTGGCCTCACCTACCCTCTGTGGCAGAGAGTTCCAGAGATTCACCAGAGTTCTTCTCCAGAGTTCCAGAGATTCATCTGCTGGTTTCTGTTGCATCCCACCCCGCTGGCTATCTTCCCTCTTCACTTTCTGACCAGATGTAGGATTTTGACCCGAAATGTTGACAATTCCTTCCCGCCTGCAGATGCCAGCATCCGCAGTTTCTTGTATTTAGTAATGAAGTAAACTAGGCTTACACCTCACAAACTCTGACATGCCTAGTTTGACCACGAGAGTGGTTGGGGAAAAAGGTTTCAAAAATATAAATAAAATCTGAAAATGCTGGAAATACACGGCAGGTCAGGCAACATCTTTAGAAAGAGAAAGAGAGTTGATGTTTGAGGTCAAAAGTCCAACATTCAAAATGATAAAATAGAAAGACGTTATTTTTAAGCATAAAACAAATTGCTGATGAAAAAAGAACAGGCAATCAACAGACAGTTCAAGATTGCACTATTTGCAGTTTCTTGTGTCTCCAAGTTATTTTTAAGGTGATGGAAGAATGGATAGAACAAAGGAATTAACTCTTGGGTTCTGCATGCAAGGTGCCATTGTGATTCTGCTTGCATGCAGAACACATTATTTGATAGTTTATTAAGGTAATTGAGGGAGAGAATCCCTAAAATGTAGGTCTGAGCTGTTGTGGAAACCTCAAACCAAAAGAAGAATGCTGGAAATCCCCACCTAATGGGACAGAGTCAGTAAAGAGAGTTATAGCCCTGTCTCACTGTGCGAGCTGACCCACGAGGTACCCCGAGTGAAAGACTCGTGGTTGTGTACGAGATTCCAAGTGTATGATCAAGAGTTTAACCGAGTTCCCACGGGTATGACTATGTTTGCCGTTTACTTGTCATTAAGTATGGAAGGATATTGATATTTTCTTCCACAATAAGAATCGAAATAACTCCACAGATGAAGGCATGGCTGGAAAGAGTGAAGCCAAGAGAGGAGATATACAGGTCCACCACCAATTTTATGGCAATTTGTAGTCTGGCATCTCCTTTAATCTTGTTAAAAATGATGAGAGCATGCTTGATATTCCCCTCTGAAGTCCCCCCCGAAAATGTGACACCTCGGCTGATTTCGACCTCATCGGGACTTCTGAACCGATCGGCGGGTCGAATTTTCCCCCTGTGGCCGGAATTTTGGAACTCTGGCCCGGCCAGAGCCGGGAGATTCATTCCCATAACCAACTTCCGTGGTCGATCAGTGGGTCAAATTTTCCCCCTGCAGCCGGGGATCTTGAACTGCGGCCTGTCCTGGCCTGAGCCGGCAGATCCGTTCCCATAGCTGACTTCCCAGGCCGTTGTCTCGGCTCCTCAGCTATCGAGGTGGACTTTTCTGGTATTGTTGGACTCCTCTCATGGTGAAAGAGAGGCAAACTTGGCAGATTTACAGAGCAATTTGAACAAAAGGATAAAAATGTTAAATTCAAGGTATTGATTGATCATGAGTAATGTAGATCAGCTTGCACATGCTCATGGGTGAGTGAATGATATGAGTTGTGGCACAAGCTTATATTTGCAATCCATAATGAGGCTTGAGGTCACAACGTTTGATACAGCCAAGATAAAGTGAATCCAGTAGTGCTGAAGAACAATTAACTATCTGCACCATTTAACCAGCATTTTATTTATTGGCTAAAGCAATTATGAAACAAATTTATTCATAAACCAAATTTAATGCTTCATGCACTTTGCTTATTATTCATTCCCCGTGGACCTAAATTGCTGCTATCATTGGAAACAAAAATCATTTTTGGATCATCACTTTCCAAATGATCTCACAAACCTGTAATGTGAATACAGGCAACCACAGGTTATGGGGAGGAAGGGGGGATTACCTTCCTAAAAAATGGGCCACCTCATCATTTTCTGTTACATAAAGCCGTACCATCTTTACATTCATCAAGAAATAGACACCAGGTGCAGGAGTAGGCCATTCGGCCCTTCGAGCCAGCACCGCCATTCAATGTGATCATGGCTGATCATCCCCAATCAATACCCCGTTCCTGCCTTCTCCCCATATCCCCTGACTCCGCTATCTTTAAGAGCCCTATCTAGCTCTCTCTTGGAAGTATCCAGAGAACTGGCCTCCACCGCCCTCTGAGGCAGAGAATGCCATAGACTCACAACTCTGTGAGAAAAAGTGTTTCCTCGTCTCCGTTCTAAATGGCTTGCCCCTTATTCTTAAACTGTGGCCCCTGGTTCTGGACCCCCAACATCAGGAACATGTTTCCTGCCTCTAGCGTGTCCAAACCCTATCTGTGACATAAAGAAAAATATATTGTGGAAACAAATATTTACTATTTTCTCACAAATCCCTTGAGAGCGACATTTATTCCACATTTCAAATTTTTAAGTGAGAATTTATTAATTCTGTAAGGCGAACAACTGTAACACGGAAGGGTTGCATGTGGCAGGTTACCAATGCCAAATTCTACTGCTAGGTGATTTAATTCATGGTGAAATGAACAGTATATGTTTAAGCAAATAGCACATATTTTAATGTTTCTATTTATTTCAATTATTTCATATTTTATTGTGCATACTGACATCATTTATTTCAGAAATACTTCTGCATTTAGATTAGAGTCCTCCCTGCTACTTGTCTGAAAAATAATTTACACAATATAGTTTTCATATAATATTTTGTGCCATTATTAATGCTTCAACTATATTATTTTGCAACAGAACTTCAGCTAAACCATGCTTATTATGTACCCTTGTACCTGCCTTGCATATATTCAAAGTCTGCCTTGACTGCAGCTGGGGAGGGAGAGTTCTTAAATAAGTGCCCCTCTATTTTAAAAGATTACCCCTGTATTATAGCTTCTACAGAGGAAGCAATCTATCCACGTACACTCAATCAAGAGCCTCAGGATCTTGTATGTTTCAGTCAAATCTCTTACTCCTTTGAACCGGCAGATCTAAGCCTAGCTTGCTTAAACTTTTCTCATTAGGCCATTCCCAGAGTGAGACCACGCGCAAACTGGAGCAACAGCACCATATATCCCACATGGGTAGCTTACAACCCAACAGTATGATATTTCAGATCTCCAATTTTAGATAAGTAACCAACAAATCCCCCCTCCTCTCTCTCTCTCTCTCTTTCCTGTACCCTCCTGGATGTGCATCTATTTGTCCCACCTCCAACCATCCTTTCTACTACCTCCTATTCCCTTGCCCGGCTTCAAACTTCATGCCTCTTATCTCCTTATCTCACAGCCTTTTATCTTCTCATCCTGGCCTTTATCCAATCATCTGCCAATCAAACCTCCTTCACCTGTATCCACCTACCATTTGCCTGGCTTTGTCCTGCCCCTAACTCTCTTCCAACTTTCTCTTCTCAACTACATTCAGTCAGAAGAAGAGCCCCAAGCGGAAATGTTACCTGTTTCTGTCGTTCACGGATGTTGCCTGACTGCTGAGTTACTCTAGCACTTGTTTTCTTAACCAGCATCTGCAATTCCTTGTGTCTACACCTATTCAAGGAATTAGTATAGAAAACTTATGAAAGACTTCTAATACTTTCGCATCCTTTTTGTTTAAAAATAACAGGTCACCTGTTTAAAATGGGTGAGGCAATATTTTTCTCTGAGGGTCCTGTGTCTGCAAGATTGCTGTGAGTGGATGGGAATGTGACATTAATCTTATCACATCCAGAGCAGGCTTGAAGCTAGGTGACCACTTCTTGCTCCTAATTTATGTTTAGTGAGCAAAATTTGGTGTATGTGATATGACTTCCAAAACGCATCTTGATTAGCAATAGGTCATTACCAGATTTGAAGACCACTAAATGAAAGGGGCAGTGGCATCATAAATTACAATTTAAATAACCGGAAACAGTTGCAGCAAAAGGATCTTTTTCAGACCTCAGACATTCTCTCAAATTGGTAAGAGCACTGCTTACCTTAATATATTTTATTAACTTGGATATATAGGGAATAATTTTCAAAAGTTAGTGTGAATAGAATGAATTTAACTTGACTAAAAGAATGTAAAGTGATGTGTTTGAGATTTCTTTGACAGACTCATTTTACCAAATTAATTTACCAAATTCTTCACTATTCAATTAAGCTAAGACTATTTTTTTCCTTGCATTAACAAAAATAATATTTTTAATTTATAATGTTAATACAGATCGAACACTGAAATTTTCGGCTCGACGATACAATATTGAATTTTTGATTTTATTTGTGTGAAAGGAATTTTAGTTTTTAACGTGGTACTGTGTGTCAGAATCGAGTAATTCCCTTATTAACACTTTCTGTGAAATTCACGTAAGCACATCATAGTTAATATATATTTGTATTTAGTATTTTTTGTCTTTCTAAATTACAGGTAGATAAAGCGAATCTTATGGTACGTTTTGCAAGAAAACCAAAAAGACAGAATTATCAAGACATCATCTGTTTCTTGCTCTACCAGATCAAGCTTTGTCTGTATAGTGTATCGCCACATACCATGTTATTGTACAGTAATTTTGTAGCCCTGCCACTCTAATGAAAAATATATTATTTTAATAAGATAAAACGTATCTAATATAGGTGTAAATGAAAATGGAGAATTGTACGTTTCTATTTTGGTTTCTAAGTGACCATTCCAATCTTTAAAATCTGTGGGGTGAATAATGAAGATATTTACCCAATTCTCTTGTAGATATAATATTAGTCACTTTTCAACTGAAGCAATATGAAAGTTTGGATTAAAAACAAATAGATCGATATTTTCTAGCTCAAACATTCATTTTATTTTTAAGGTTGGAATCAGAGTGCCAATATATATATATAGTGTCAGTAACAGGAATTTACAACAAAAAAAAATTGACTAAGATTTTAATATCAAAACAAATTGCTGTACCTAGCAACACTTAATTATTTTTACACTAATGTTTAAAGTGTTGGATTACATTTTTGATATTGTAGATATAGCATGTGAACACATTATATAAAGACTCAAAAATCTCAAACATTTTGTACAGAATATGCAAACCAGCAAAATGTTTACAAAATATTTGAGGGATTTTGATTTATTTGTCTTTGCAAAAAAAATTGGAACTTGACGCTTAATATTGTTTACTTGATGTTGATCAATGCTTTTCAATTCAGTTATGAACATGATTTTTTTTGGCAAATGATAGTGGCCTTTCTTAGGTAAATTGTAAGAGTTAAAAAGTAGAACTTTGGTATTTCAAAGTAAATGAAATGTATTATTGCTAATTAATAGCATGATAAGACAGATGGCTTTGATTCTCCAAATTAAAGTCACCCATTTCATTTTGTATCTCCACATTCCAAGAGTACAAATTCATGGTAGATTTGGTAATAATGTTTTGAGTCCATTGAAAATATTTTTTTTTTGAATGATTTATCTTGTATGAGATTTGGGGCTAGTTCTAATCCTGTTTGTGTGAAATGGCCACATGTGTAATCGATTTTGTGCGTGCATCAATGAAAACTTAAAAGTGAAATGCTAACCAAGTGATACAAGTTCAGATAAACTTGGAAAAAATAAATTTTCATATGCATCATCATTCTACTGGTGTGTAAACAATGAATCAATAATTTAAATATAGCACTAAAGCTTGCACCAATATGTTACTTTCCTTCATGTACTTGGTCGATTATCTCCCAGCATGGATCATCTGCTTCATCACTAACCTCTTACCCCTTGTAAGTTAAGGTTATAAGTGCCTTTTTTTTGTTGATCTTTGGAGACTGGCTGCATCAAATCGTGCCAGTTAAACCCTAACACTGGAATACTATCTATATTTCATAGCACTCTCCTTGGAGTTTAAAATGAATTGTTTCAGTAAAAACAAAATCCTGATTACATTTGAGATAGGAAATGGATTCCGTATTTGAAAATCAATCAATTATACCACAATACTGATATAACTGATACATATACCAGTTCACACTTAGAAACATAGAAAATAGGTGCAGGAGTAGGCCATTCGGCCCTTCGAGCCTGCACCGCCATTCAATATGATCATGGCTGATCATCCAACTCGGTATCCTGTACCTGCTTTCTCTCCATACCCCCTGATCCCTTTGGCCACAAGGGCCACATCTAACTCCTTCTTAAATATAGCCAATGAACTGGCCTCAACTACCTTCTGTGGCAGAGAATTCCAGAGATTCACCACTCTCTGTGTAAAAAATGTTTTTCTCATCTCAGTCCTAAAAGATTTCCCCCTTGTCCATAAACTGTGACCCCTTGTTCTGGACTTCCCCAACATTGGGAACAATCTTCCTGCATCTAGCCTGTCCAACCCCTTAAGAATTTTGTAAGTTTCTATGACCTCACATTTATTCACATTATACTGCATTTGCCATGCATTTGCCCAATCACCCAGCCTTGATCTGCCCATGCATTTGCCCACTCACCCACCCACCCATACTTGAATCTGAAGAAGGGCTCCGACGCAAACCGTCACCTATTCCTTTGCTCCAGAGATGCTTCCTGATCCGCTGAGTTACTCCTGCATTTTGTGTCTATATTCAATGATACCAGATCAGTTTATTTAAAATGTTATTTTGAAAGACATCTTTGGACTAACAAGACTCTTAACCGGGTCAAGTCTTCAATGTTTGCTTTATTGGTAATAATGTTCAAACATTTTACTATGTCCCTTGCATGTTTATTGATTATAATATGACAAAAAGATCTACTTCTGACAGAACATTGAAACTCACAAAATAAACATCATTACATGGTTTCACAGATGTACCGACATGTTCACTTTTATAACTTGGACTTCGCCTGTGAATGTAAAAATGTATGGTTTCTATTCACCTTGGAAATACTTTGATGTTAAAATATTTTTTTGTGCCTGCTAATTGTTGAAAATTGAACTTTGCTCTATTCCAATATCATTCTAATCAAGCAGAAGATTCATTTACTCAATTAAATCTATTGGTAGCCCAATTACTGAACACATATTTTAATTTACTGCTGTACAAATTCAATTAACATGTGAATGTATGAGTTGAGATATAACGTCATATTCTGCTTTGTTTTACTAAGTCACAGAAAACTGGATAACAGTCATACAAATTGTAATATTGTCATTAGAGCTTGTAACAGTGATTTTAGTAAAGAATTTCTCACATAGCATAAAATGTATTTAATTCTTGTTTTGATGCAGTACATTGAGACATTCAGAACTGGTTACCAGCACTAACTGTGATAGAACATTGACTTCAGGGGAACAAAATGTGCAAAATGAGTGTGAATTCATTCAACTACAATATGCTGGTGACCATATTGTAATTTCTTCCCATTTTTGTTATTTATTTGTGATGTAACATATTTTGAGAAATGTATGAAGCTGAAAACTTGGGTTAATAAATCTCACTTTTTTGGCTTTGTACAAAAGCTTATTTGACTTTCTATACCTATTCTTCAAAATCAAATGTGGCCAGGTTGCAAGAACATTGAAAATGCCTTGTGGCATGAATTGTGACATGGTCTTCCCTAGCTTATAAAGTGTTAATGATTTTCTAGTCGATTGTTTTCAGAGTAAATAGATTGCAGTCACTGTGGATAACCAGTTATTCAAGTGATGGAAAATGCTAAAACGTTGTGGCAAAATAAACACCTGGAGGCAAAAAACTACAACTTTCTTTTAGAATTCAAGCTCATAATGTTTTTTTGATGTATACATTAAGTCATTCATCTGTTGGGGAATAATAGGCAATTCAGGTTTAGATTATGATGGAAGAATTATTAAGTAAATCTCATACTTATTGTATCTAGTTGAAAAGTTGTCTATAATCTTATTACTGATTGGACGTCCAGCAAAGCATCATAGAAGTGCTGTACACAAATGGGGTGTAAGATTACTGACTAAAGTGGTGTTTTAAAAAAAAAAAATAGTCGTCATATCTAGGTATTGAAGTCATTTTAAAACTTATATTGCTCGTGAGGAAGTTGCTTGGGATTATGAATGCCTTGCGTCTACTCCAACCACCTCAGATCTCTTAATAAGCCCAATGTGGGAATCTCAGATTTGGGACAAAAAGTAGTCATAGGAAATAGTTTGTGGGGTAGGTATTTTGTGAGGTGGTCCACTGGTTCTTCTGCTTACAAGGGTGCTCTACCTAAATGCTTCCTTTTACATTTTGAGTGATCTTGGGCAAGAGTTTTGGGAGTCACGGAAGATATTGTGTTTCTTCCAGGAGACATTGAAACAACCTTAAATCGTTTCCTCTGTCCACCTGCTAATCTCCTATGACAGAACTTAGAATGTTGTTCCTGTTTCAACAGTGATGTTTGATGTTTGGCTTTCATCTTGGAGAAATTCCCTTTGACCAGAATTATTGATAGGGAGGGAGAGTTGAAGGTGAGTTGTGGAAGCTATTGGATGCAGCATATTTGAATGTTCAAAAATGTGCCATTCACTGAATTAGTGCACAAAATCAACCCCTATGAAATGGGGCAATGCATTAGAATAGATTGAGGATCAGATAGGAGACAGAAAACGGAATAAAGTAGATATTTTCAAGTTGACAAACTACAACACATGAACCATCATAAGCCTTGGTCTCAGTTGTTCATAAGATAATTATTAATGACAAAATGTGATAGTTATGCCAAATTGTTGAACAAAGCTCAGTATGAAATTAAAGAGCACAGTGAAGATAAGTGTGCACGCATGATTTAATATGAGCGCCACGTGTGACACTATGACGGGAAAAATAGAAAAATATTTTGGCTTTACTTTGAAGGACGTAATAGTTTTAAAGATACTAGAGAATCCAAAACACCCAGTGCTGAGTTAATTTGCAGGTAAGCTTTTGAGGATGCAATGGGATTGTGTTACCGTTTACGGCAAAAGAATAGAAGTCTAAGATTAAAGACACCTTTGTGTATTCTATACAAGATTTTGTAAAGCTTCATCTGGTGTGCCACATAGTTTAATTTAGAAGTACAGCATGGAAATGGGCCCATTTGCCCAACCAAGTCCACGTCAACCTTTGATCACCCATTAACACAAGTTCTGTATTGTCCCACTGCCTACATATTAGGGGCAATTTTATAGGACGTGTTTGGGATGTCGGATGAAACCGGAGCACTTCGAGGAAACCCACACGGTCACCGGGAGAACATGCAATCTCCACACAGATAGGACCTGAGGTAAGGATGGAACATAGGACTCTGGTGCTGCCAGGCAGTGCCTCTACTAGTAGTGCCACTGTGCCATTCTAAGGTACCATTCTCCATGTATATAGGATATACTGGACGTAGGGAGACTGCATCCATTGTTTACCAGACTGATTCCTAAAATGACGAATAGTCATAAACCAGGTCTTTATTCCCCAGGGTTTAGGAGAATGAGGTGATCTCAGTCAAATATTAAATGCTATGGAAGCTTGTTGGAGCCATTCATGATTTCTGAACATGTGAACAGCCGCATAGGATTGAGAGGAGGAGAAATGTCTAAATGGGCAGTAATTTTCCTCAGAGAACTGGATATTCAGTGATAATAGAGAATAGATTTTGGATACCAAGCAAATGGAGGATATGAGGATAATCAAGGAAGCCGGAGGTGAAAGATAAAGTATGACTTTATTGAATAGTGGAATAGGCCAGTAGGTTTAAAGACTATTCCTGCTCCTACTTTTTTGTTACTGTTCATTGCATTTTTTTTTAAGAAAACCATCTTTAGAAATATCATGAACACGTCCCTACTTTGATTCTGTCCAGAAATAGTAAATAGCTGTTCACCACCATTTGTAAGGACCATTAAATCTCATAATATTTGCCTCTAGGTGGTGCATTTTCAATGCAGCTGTAGGAGGAAGAAAGTAAGGTCCAGTTATCAAATGAGAACAAACCAGTACAATCATTAAAAGGAGAAATAAGCAACTGCAAGATTTCCATTGTTAATTTGATGAAATGTGAGTACAATCATTCTGGAAGGATATGTGGTATTAAATTTACAGTAAATATTAATTATCACATTTATTGTTGTACTTCCACATAAAGAAATAATCTAACTAATGGTTTAAGTTGGAACCAGCTTAAGTTCACAAATAAGTCTTTCTTGTTGGTCCATCCTCGGTTATGGAGGACGCCTGTGCGTGACTTTGTTTAACGTGGGGAGACTGGTGCACAGACAGCCACCCATGGTCCTTGACAAATCTGGGTCAGGATCCAGTGGCATGGCATCCAAGACGACTGGAGACCCTTTTCTGCTCCAGCCTTAATCCGCCTTCCCAGCCGCTGTGATGCTCCACTAAGATTAGCCATCATCCTTTGCCTGTTCCACCATTGAGGTCTTGGTTGGATTGCTCTTTGTCAGAGACCTCCTCCTCGACCTTACCGCCATAGGTGGCCCTACCAGGAGCATAGCTCCAGACGGCATCGCTCTCAGGATATCAGGTCCACACAAGCTTCTCCACCACGACAAGGTGACAATCCACGGAGAAGGATTTTCCACGGAGAAGGATAAGTAAATCTACCATAAGACACTGGAACAAAACAAATTGTAAAACTTTCCTTAAATTCATATTACTAAAATACCTTCTTTGCTCCAATGCTACAGAACATTATCATGGGCCGTGTAGAAAAGGCTGACTTAAATTCCTTCCGCTTTTTCTTAAACTGGCTCTGTCAGAGGAAAGGAAGATGGGTGTTATGGAGAATACATTTTTGTTCAATAAAATACAATTCCCGCACCAGGTTGACTCATTACAAGGGGAAGAGGCAGAATAAATGGCAGCAGGCACTCCATATATATTTTCTTCAGCACCCAACAAAACTGTCCTCCAGAGGAAAGGCAAATCCCAAACTTAATAAGGTAAGTGGCAATATTAGCCAAGAAACACCAAGTAAGTGTGGTGTTCGTTTGGATGAATTCATTAAAATTTGATTCTTTTTAATTCTCTTCAATTTTAATTGAATCTCTAAAATATCAGTGAAGAATCAGCCAACAAATTGTTTTCTTATACCTTGATCTGAATGTTCACTAATCAGAAGCTTTAGATGAACCAGGAGGTTCGCAATCTGCTGAGGACCAGATCTGTGGTGTTTACTTCATGCGATCCTGAATTATGCAAAACGCCAAGGTATGAACTCCAGAACACTATTGAGAATGCAAAGAGATGCTTCAAGTCTCTTGGGTAACAAGGAAATGGTAGAAGAGTTGAACAGGTACTTCGGATCTGTCTTCACTAAGGAAGATACAAACAATCTCCCAGAAGTACAGGAGGACAGAGGATCTAAGGGTATCGAGGAACTGAAATAAATTTTTATTAGGCGAGAAATAGTATTGGGTAGGCTAATTGGACTGAAGGAGGATAAATCCCCTGGGCCTGATGGTCTGCATTCCAGCGTCCTCAGAGAGCTGGCTCTAGAAATAGTGGATGCATTGGTGATCATTTTCCAATGTTCAATAGATTCAGGATCAGTTCCTGTGGATTGGAGGATAGGTAATGTTATCCGACTTTTCAAGAAAGGAGCGAGAGAGATAACGGGGAATTACAGACCAGTTAGCCTGACTTCAGTGGTGGGAAAGATGCTGGAGTCAATTATTAAAGCGGTAATAATGGGGCATTAGGATAGCAGTAAAAGGATTAGTCCAAGTCAACATGGATTTATGAAAGGAAAATCATGCTTGACTAATCTTCTGGAATTTTTTGAGGATGTGACAAGTAAAATGAATGAAGGGGAGCTAACGGATATAGTTTTTCTAGACTTTCAGAAAGCCTTTGATAAGGTCCCACACGGGAGACTAGTGACTAAAATTAGTCACCAGTATTGGTGGTGGGGGGTTGACGTGGATAGAAAATTGGTTGGCAGACAGGAAGCAAAGAGTAGGAGTGAACGGGGCCTTTTCAGAATGGCAGGCAGTGGCGAGTGGAGTGCCGCAAGGCTCGGTGTTGGGGCCGCAACTGTTTACCATATATATTAATGATTTGGAAGCAGGAATTAGGGGCAACACTAGCAAGTTTACAGATGACACAAAGCTGGGTGGCAGTGTAAACTGTGAAGAGGATGTTAGGAGGTTACAGGGTGACCTGGACACGTTGAGTGAGTGGGCAGATGCGTGGCAGATGCAGTATAATATAGATAAATGTGAGGTTATCCACTTTGGTGGCAAAAACAAGGTGGCAGATTATTATCTCAATGGGGTTAGGTTAGGTAAGGGGGATGTAAAGCGAGACCTGGGTGTCCTTGTACACCAGTCACTGAAAGTTGGTTTACAGGTACAGCAGGCAGTGAAGCAAGCTAATGGGATGTTGGCCTTCATAACAAGAGGATTTCAGTATAGGAGTAGAGAGGTTCTTCTGCAGTTGTATAGGGCTCTGGTAAGACCACATCTGGAGTTTTGTGTACAGTTTTGGTCTCCTAATTTAAGGAAGGACATCCTTGTGATTGAGGCAGTACAGCGTAGGTTCACGAGATTGATCCCTGGGATGGCGGGACTGTCATATGAGGAAAGATTGAAAAGACTAGGCTTGTATTCACTGGAGTTTAGAAGGATGAGGGGGATCTTATAGAAACTTATAAAAGGGCTGGACAAGCTAGATGCAGGAAAAATGTTCCCAATGTTGGGCGAGTCCAGAACCAAGGGCCACAGTCTTAGAATAAAGGGGAGGCCATTAAGACTGAGGTGAGAAAAAAAAAATGTACCCAGAGAGTCGTGAATTTGTGGAATTCCCTGCCACAGAGGGCAGTGGAGGCCAAATCACTGGATGGATTTAAAAGAGTTGGATAGAGTTCCAGGGGCTAGTGGAATCAAGGGATATGGGGAGAAGGCAGGCACGGGTTATTGATTAGGGACGATCAGCCATGATCACAATGAATGATGGTGCTGGCTCGAAGGGCCGAATGGCCTACTCCTGCACCCATTGTCTATTTCTTGATGAATGTAAAGATGGTACAGCTTTGTCTGGCTACACAGTTATGGATTGCGTGGTAAAACGCAATAAAGTGAGTCAGACGTTGTGAACTCAAGGACAAGCTTTATTAAACAAAAAATAAATCCAAAACAAGAGCAGTGTTGCTGAGCCCAGAGTAACTGTGTGTCACTGCAGCAGGGCACACCCTCAACTTCCTTTCTAACCTCGGCCCCTCAGTCACGTGCCTCTTACCACAAGATGAACAAGGGTTCGATTAAGCAGTGGCCCGACCACCAGATGGCGCCACACGACCCCCCTCCCCCCCAGAACTGGAGGAACAAGAACGAGCAGGCGGATGAATGCAACGGCCTGATCTCGTAACCACAGGATCCGCATTCGGACACCCCTCAAGCACGGGCGACAGAGGCTGAGACTGCGGACGCCCCCGCGTTGAGGCTGAGCCAGCTGCACTGGCTGATCCACATGAGCCGGCGTAAGATGTACCACTGATACATTCTCAGGCTTCCACCTACATCCAACACAAAAGTTGAAATGCCGTGCTGCAATACCCGGAATGGACTGTCATATGTGCATTGCAACGGCGTACGATGAGCATCCCGACGTAGGAACACGTATGGGCAGTCCTTGAGGGCAGACGGAACATAGGAAAAAGCGACCCCGTGCTGGGATGTTGGAACGGGAGAAAGCGGGCCCAGCTGCTCCTGAAGACACGACAGCACAGAGGAGGGCGACTCTTGCTGATCCCGCGCAGCCGGAATGAAATCACCTGGAACCGTAAGCGGAGTACCGAACACTAATTCAGCAGAGGACGTAGCCAGATCTTCCTTGGGGGCAGTACGAATTCCCAACAATACCCACGGTAACTCATCAACCCAATCCGGACCTGTGAGCCGTGCTTTCAACGCATCCTTGAGATGGCGGTGGAAACGCTCGACCAACCCGTTGGATTGCGGATGGTAGACCATGGTGTGATGCAACTGAGTCCCCAACAGCCGGGTCATGGCAGACCACAACTCAGAGGTGAACTGTGCACCTCTGTCAGATGAAATGTCCACCGGCACACCAAAACGAGCCATCCAATGAGCGGCAAGGGCACGAGCGTATGTAGCGGCAGAGGTATCAGCAATCTGAACTGCCTCCGGCCATCGAGTGAAGCGATCAACGATAGTAAACAGATGAGTAGCCCCTCTAGACGGGGGGCCATAGACCCACAATATCAACATAAATATGGTCAAGACGGCGCTGGGGCACAGCAAAACCCTGCACGGGCACCTTGACATGCGCTAGATCTTGGACGTCTGACAGGAGATACACGTTCTGGCTCAGTGACCGACCTGCTTACGCAGACCATGCCACATAAACTTGGCTGCCACCAATGCAATCATCGCCCGGATGGATGGATGAGCCAAACCATGAACGAGATTGAATACCCGGTGACGCCATGCTGCAGGAAGGGTGAGTTTCGGTTGACCAGTCGACATATCACAGAGGACCGTGGCACCAGCAGGACCAAACCGCACATCCTCCAACACCAAACCAGAAATAGCTGTGCGGTAGGCGAGCGCCTCATCATCGCCACGAAGCGCAGCCGCCAGGGCAGTATCATCAATACCCGGAGCCACCTCATGGATGGCATGGATGGCGGTGTGTGACAACGCACCCACTGCTAGGTTGCTCTTCCCGCAATGTGCTGGACGCAAGTCGTGTATTCCGACACGCAAGCCAAATGCCGCTGCTGCCGTACAGACCAGGTGTCCGAGATTTTTGCGAAACCGAAAGTAAGAGGCTTGTGATCCGTGAAAACGGTAAAGTCCCTGCCCTCAAGAAAATACCGTAAATGGCGAACGGCCAGGTAAAGTGCAAGGAGCTCTCGAACAAACGCACTATACTTCCATTCAGCTGGGCTCAAATGCAGACGGAAAAAGGCGAGAGGCTGCCAGCGTCCATCATTCGACTGCTTGAGTACGCCCCCAACAGCAGTGTCAGGAGCATCAACCGTCAGGGCAATCGGAGCATCAGCTCGCGGATGGACCAACCTCGTCGAGTTCGCCAGCGCCTCCTTCATGCCCTCAAACGCAGCCGTGGCCTCATCATCCCACACCACGTCACGCCGCTTGCTGGACAGGAACTTAAACAATGGCTGCATAATCCGAGCAGCCGCGGGTACGAAGCGATGGTAAAAATTGACCATCCCGACAAACCCCTGCAGCCCACGCACCGTGGATGGTCGAGGAAACTGCTGAATGGCCTCAACCTTACTGCGGTGTAACATGATGCTCCAGAAAAATGATGGAACTCAGACCAAACTGACACTTTGCGAGGTTGACAGCCAGTCCATATTCACTGAGACGCTGACGGAGCACATGGATGTGGGCACAGTGCTACTGACGAGAGTGACTGGCGTCAAGGATATCGTCTAAATAAATAAACAAAAAGTCGCAACCAGGACCCACCGTGTCCAGGAAGCGCTGGAAAGCTTGCGCGGCGTTCTTGAGACTGAAAGGCACGCGGATTAACTCAAAAAGTCCAAAAGGGGGTAATGATAGCAGTTTTGGGAATGTCAGCCAGATGAACTGGAATTTGATGATAGTCCCTCACCAGGTCGATCTTCGAAAAAATTTGGCCCAATTGTAATGTGCCTTGAAGTCCTGGATATTCGGAAAAGGATATTGATCAGCCACAAGGCCTCCAGCCCCCATTCGCCTTAGGAACCATGTGCGGTGGAGAGGCCCACAGGCTATCAGAATCCCCACAATCCCCATCTCCTCCATCTGACGGAACTCAGCCTTGGTAATGCGAAGCATGTCAGTAGGCAGCCGGCGTGCACGAGCGTGAAGTGGCGGTCCGGTGGTAGTAATATGATGTAAAACCCCATGTTTGGAAATGACCGACTGAAACTGAGGTGTCAGAAGGGCAGGAAACTCCGCCAATATCTGGGCATAAATATTGTCAATAGCAGAAACCAGGTTGAGGCGAGGCAGAGGAACTGGTGCAGGGCGAAGAGAAATCGACTCAAAAGTGCCAGAATGCACGAGATGCTGCCCCCGCACATCAACCAACAGGGATTGTGCCGGTAAAAAATCAGCACCCAGCAACGGCTGGGACACGTCGGCTACAGTGAAAGTCCATGTAAAATGGCAGGAGCCGAAAATAAGCGGGAGCGTGTGAAAACGTTCAGCCTACCGCAGGGGGTCAGTAAAATCCTCACTCGCGAGGAGCAGGCGGATATCCTCGGGCATCTGCTCCAGAAACACGCGCTCAAAAAGGAAATAGGGCTGACCATCCATCAAGGTGAGCATTTCACTCATCAGATCTGACGGCTTGCGATCACCGAGACCACCCATGTTCAGAATCCTCGCAGCCCGCACGCGCTTGCTGAACCCGAAAGTATGCAATAGGTGCGCCTTCAGGCCGTCATACTTGCCGCCGGCCGTGCCCTGATCCAAGGCCCCGACCACGTACTAATATTTTGTGTCGACAGCAGTAATGTGCCCGATATGAAATTGAGCCTCCGACTGCTGAAACCATACGTGCGGCTGCGTCAAGGTCACCAATAAAGCGCAGTACAGTGAGTCAGACGTTGTGAACTCAAGGACAAACTTTATTAAACAAAAATGAAATCCAAAACAAGAGCAGTGTTGCTGAGCACAGTGTAACTGCTTGTCGCTGCAACAGGGCACACCCTCAACTTCTTTTATAACCCCTGCCCTTCAGTCACGTGCCTCTTACCACATGATGAACGAGGGTTTGATTAACCAGTGGCCCGACCACCAGATAGCGCCACAATGGAAACCAAGGTGATCTAGCTCATAAGATTCAAAATTGGCTTGGAGGAAGGAATCAAAGGATTGTTGTGGAGGTTGTTTTTCTGTTTAGAGGTCTGTGACCAGTGCTCATAATATTCAAATTGAGGCCTTACCAGCGCCTTATAGAGCCTCAACATTACATCCCTGATTTTGTATACAAGCCCTACTGAAATAAATGCTAACATTGAGTTTGCTTTCTTTACTACCGAGTCAACTTGCAGATGAACTTTTTAGAAATCCTGCACCTGCACTCCCAAGTCCCTCTGCATCGCCAGTTTATGGAGTCTCTCCCCATTTAGAAAACAGTCTAAGCCTTTATTCCTATGACCAAAATGCATGACTCAGCACTTTGCTACACTATATTCCATCTGCCATTTCTCCACCCACGCTCCCATCCTGTCCAATTCCTTCTACAGAGTCCCTGCTTTCTCTATACTACCTACCCTTCCACCTATTTTCATATCGTCTGCAAACTTGGCCACAAAGCCTTCAATTCCCTTGTCCAAATCATTAATATACAATGACGGGTGTCCACTGTTGTTTGTTATCGATATGAACACTTTGGATAACAGCGTAGTCTTCAGGTGTTGATAATATAGATGGTATCATAGGCAATAAAGATGGCGGCATCTTGATCAACTCTGCAAGTGAGCTGAGGAATGGCAAAAATAGTTTAATTCAGATAAATGTGGAAATCAAACCAGGCCAGGGCCTTCGCATTGAACAGGGGGATTTTGAGGTACAAATACACATTTCCCTGATCGTGACTTCAAAGGTAGATAGGATGATGAAGAAGTTTTGGAGCATTCAGGTTTTTTTTGCTCTGTTCCTCTACTTAAATTCAAGGCTGATCGATGTTTTAACGGATGATCTTAAGTACTTTATTTGGAAAGTGCGGGTGTTTAAGCATTGACATTACATTAAATAAGAAAAGGGAAAATCCATTTTCTGCTTGAATGGGTTAAGAGATGAGCACACATTTGTTAATGATAGTCGACAAAACTGAAAGTGTTCAACAAATTAATAACACATTTATCATAATGGAGATTAATTTGTTGAACATATCTCTATGAATTCATATATGATTGGAATCATGAAATTGTTGAAGAATGAAAGTAACTGAGAATGCTATGGACCAAACTGGTAATCATTGCACCAATTCAACTGTTCTATTTTATAACCAGAGATGGAAGATAAATGTTCAAATCCCACCAGCAAAATGATCCTGGAGAACATAAAGACACATGAAATCAGAAAAGGAAAAGGCCACTCGGACCATCAAGCCAGCTCGATAGATTGATCTGCATGTGACCTCAACACGCTCCCATCCAACTGTGGTAACTTTCCTTCTCCTTTACTTATTAAATATCTATCAACTGCCTCAGAAACATTCAGAGTGCTTCTACTGCCCCATGAGACAAAGAGTTCCAAAGACAGATGAAAGAGAGACAACCACTTTTATTTACTTTACCTTATCACTTTATTGTCATTGTAGTGGTGCATACAACGGAATTCAGGCGCACTGCCTGAGCGCAGCACAAATGTACAAGATAAAAAATAACAATAATATAACAGGAAAAAAGTGAGAAAAATAAAAATTGTTCATATACTCACGTGCACATACTGTGACATATACACATAGATTCACACACGCATACACATTATGCCTACGTATGCACCCTTACCAGAATATAAGATATTGCACTAAGAAGGTTATTGCCAGAATGGAAGATATTGCACAGAATAGTATTATAAAAATAAATATTATAAATTAATATATCAGTATGGCACAAAGGTAGGTATTGTACAGTATAAATATTGACTATGGAGGGGGGGGTGCTTTCTGTGCAAAGTTCAGTGTAGTGATGGCCTTAAGGGCCTGTCCCACTTAGGTGACTTTTTAGGCGTGTGCAGGAGACTCTGTGCTCGCCTCATGATCGCGACATGTTCGCTGGTGATTTGCCACATGATCGCAACATGTTCATTGGTGGTTCGCTGGTGGTCTCATGGTCAAGAGGAGTTCCCGCATTCTGGGAACTAGTCGCGGCTTCAGTATGGTCGCAGCAAATTTTCAATATGTTGAAAATATTTCTGCGATCAAAAATTGGTCGCCATGGAGAAAATCAATACTTTTTTAGTCGTAGGTGCAGTGGTAGTGGGGTTGCCATGTAGTTGTAGGTAGTCGAGGTAGCCGTAGGTAGTTTTAGTTAATCTCCTTTGCTGACCGGGCATTTTCATTAGCTCATCGAGGAAAAAAAACGTAAGCACGAGTTTTCAGAACCAAGGAAAACCGACCGGTAATGTTAAATGACCAGTAAATTTCACAGATGTGTATCTCTGGCTTATTAAAATGTCTCTCCACTCATTCTCCCTCCCCTCTCTCCCCTTTCGCATCCCCATCCCCCCCCCCCCCCCGCACCCCCGCCTCTTTTAAAGGACTTACACGTACACTGTGCTAGCCGTCTTAACCTTCCAGTTCATCGCAGTGTGTGTCTGTATAACCTTGGTTTTGTACAGTGTGAATTTCAGACAGCGCTTCCCCGATTTCCCTGGCCCCCACCTTTGCGATTGTGTGTGTGTGTGTGTGTGTGCGTGCATGTGTGTGTGCGTGCGTTACACTCTTGACACTCCCTGTTCCACTTCCCGGTTTTCAGCGAGTGCCGCGAGCTTGACACTTGCCGGCAGTCCGCTGCAAAATCGCCTAAGTGGGACAGGCCCTTTAGGGTAGAAACTGTTTATTAGTCTTGTGGTGTGCTCTTTGATTGACCTGTAGCGCTTTCCTGAGGGCAGAAGGGCAAACAAGTGATGGGCGGGTGAGATGGGTCCTTTAGGATGCAGGATGCCTTCCGCAGGCAACAGGAGCTATAGATCTCTTCCAAGGCAGGCAGATGTGTGTTGGTGATCTGGGCTGTGTTAATGACTCCCTGCAGAGTCTTCTTGTCTGCCGCAGAACTGTTGCCATAACACATACCATACCATGTGTCAGGACACTCTAAATGGAGCAGCGGTAGAAGGAAATTAGCAGCTGTTGTGGCAAGCTAACTTTCCTGTGTGTTAAAAACATAACAAATAGGTGCAGGAGGAGGCCATTTGGCCCTTCGAGCCTGGACCACCATTCATTGTGATCATGGCTGATCGTCCCCAATCAATAACCCGTGCTCTTTATAATCTGATAATAAATCAATCTTTTCTTTTGTTAAAGTGACGATTCTTTACAGATTTATTATAGATAATTTTAATATGTTTACAATATTTTTGTACGCACTGCTGCATGTTCTGATCAACATTTTTTTCGTGTTTTTGGTGATCAAACTTTTGTATGTTTTAATATCAATAAAGGAAATGCTTGACATTTTGACGGAAAATTGATGTATAAAGATATTATTTTTCAAACTAATGTCTCATGGCATCACTTTCAAATATTTAAATAAAGCAAACACAAACACAAACATTGCACTGCATTGAAAAGCAAATTATTTTCATATATTTTGATCAATAAAACAAACACAAACACAAGCATTGTACTGCATTTAAAGTTAAAGTATTTTGGGAGGATGTGGCTGGCCCTGAAAAGGATTTTTCTTGTGGTCGTACCACGTCGCGGGTGGATGTAGGTTGTCGTAGGTGTCTCCATATATGTGGTCGTAGGTGGACGTCCTAAGTCGCCGGTTTTTCGGCGACCTGACAAGACTATGACAGTCGCCGGCACTCACCTAAAAAATCGCCAAGTGGGACAGGCCCATAAGAAAGCCAGTTTCATGTTAGATTAAATTTCACTTAGATGATCAAGATTCAAGATTCAAGATTCAATTTAATTGTCATTTGGACCCCTTGAGGTCCAAACGAAATGCCGTTTCTGCAGCCATACATTACAAACAAATAGACCCAAGACACAACATAATTTACATAAACATCCATCACAACGCTGTGATGGAAGGCCAAAAAAACATTCATCTGTACTCACTGGCCACTCCCCTCCCCCCCCCCCCCCCCCCTCCCCCTGAGAGTCAAGTCAAAAAGCCCCCGGCTGGCGATGGCGATTGTCCCGCAGCCATTAAAGCCACGCCGGGTGGTGTGAGGTCGCACACCAGGTCTTGGTGTTAGAGCCCCCGGCGTGCACTCGCAGAGTCCCGTGGCCATTCCAAGCCGCGTGGGGCGGTGATGTCAGGCCCCGCTCCAGGAGCTCTTCAACCCCGCAACTCGGGCGGGAGAAGTCGCCGTTGCAGGAGCCCTGAAAAGCGGTCTCCCTCCAGGGACCCGCGGGCTCCCGCTGCCGCCGTCCGCCAGACCCGCAGTTGCAGCCTCCGAATCTCCGGAGGTCGGGCCGCAGCAGCAGCAGCGCTCCTCCACCGCTCCGGACTCGGCCAGCTCCGCGACGGTGAGGTGAGTCGTCGGCACCAGAGTCCCCGGTCTTCTCCTGTTGGAGGCCGCTCCTCGTTGCAGCCCCAACGACAACAGACACCCGACAGAAAAGGTCGAGTCTCCCGTGCAGGGAGAGATTTAAAAGTTACCCCCTCCCTCCGGCCCCCACCCACCCCCCCCCCACACACACACACCCCAACAAAAAATAACAAAAACTACATAGAAACATAGACAAAAAATAATAAAAACGCGGACGGGCTGCAGAGGCCGCTGCTGACCAGAGTCGCGCCGCCTACCGGAGCCATGCATTCAATGTTTGCATCTATTGTTATGGATTTGCTCAATGGGAGATCTGTACAAAAGTATTCAAATACAAAGCCAAGATAAACTGGTCACTATGGAAAAAGTGCAGGATGCTCAGGATAACTAAACATAAATGGTGACTCGGGGAGTTTAGGAAAATAAAAGGAAGGAAATCTGCTCAAAGCGTGGATAACCATCTTTCAACCTGATCTTTGCTTTCAACCGATGACATGCAGCTGTTTTTGTTGATGTTCATATTTTAAATCGCTTCTCACACTATGTTTATGTCACTCACTGATTATTTGGAATATCACACATGTGATCTCTTTGATTGGTGCCAGTTCTGGCCATAAGCTACTGCTAAATCAGACAAAAATATACATTGGATAAATAACCAGAATGCAGTCAACTTGCTCTTGCTGAATCAATTAACAAATGTGCTCGTATTTTATATTCCAGTTTCCTAATTAATTTGATTGGCTACACTGTACATTTTCACCTTCTCCAACTGACTGGAAAGCCTGAGACTACGTCCATGTGTATGTCAACCGAATGAACTTGAATCCAATGATGTGCTCAATAATTCCCTTGCATCTTCAGCTTGAAGTTCACATGAATAAAAACATCTCTACTGGCTGCTTATTCAGTAGCCAAGATCCATTTAAGGAAATGTTTCTGGAAATTATAGCAATTATGCAAAATGTGTATTTAAAGTGGCACCTGTGAACTCTTCTGTGCAATCAAAATCTGCTGCGGGAATACACGATCTTTGTAGGACCAGGAGGGTTCTTAAGAAAATTAAGCAGAGTTAAAGGATCGTGAACATCTGTAAGAATAGACAATGACATGAACATAACACAGCAAAGAGCTCTGAGCTAGAACCATAACTGGGAAGTCAGATACATTCACAGAGTCATAAAGGGTCTGCCCCACTTTCACGACCTAATTCACAACCTCTGTCGAGTTTGCCCTTGACTCGTACTCACAGCATGGTCATCAGGAGGTCGTAGGTAGGTCGTAGGTGGTCGTACGTAGGTCGTAGCAGGTCGTGATGCTAGTCGTAGGTACTCGTGGCATGAAGTAGGTCGGGGAGTTTTTTCTAGCATGATGAAAAATGTCCACGAGTAAAAAAGATTGTGAATTAGGTTGTGAAAGTGGGACAGGCCCTTAAGGCTGTACAGCACAGAAACAGGCACTTCAGCCCAAACGGTTCATGTCAAATAGGTTAACTGAGCTAGTCCCAATTGCCTGCACTATGACCCATATCCTTCCAAACATTTTATTTTCCATGTACCAATCCAAATATTTTGTTTCATAATTGCACCCATCTCTACCAATTCCTCCAGTAGCGCATTCCATATACACACCACCTTGTGCGTGAAAATTTTACCATACAATTCCCTTTTAAATGTCCCTTTTAATTATTTCCCCTTTATCTTTAAACCTATGCTCTCTAGTTTTAGATTCCACAACTCGGTCAAAATATGACCATATTCACCATATCTGTGGCCCTCGTGATTTTGTGTTATCTCCTCAGCCTCCTGCCCTCTAGGGAGACAATGTCTTTGCCTATCCGGCATCTCTTTATAACTCAAACCCAGCAGACTTGGTACGTTGTTTTGCACCCTTTCCAGATGTTTTTTTAATGAGAAGGAAACTAGTCTAGAGAATGTATTATGCTAATGTAGGTAGAGGTCTGGATATTAATCTGCTTCCAAGTCAGAGCATTCAATCCAGCAGTGGTATGAAAACTTCCAAAGAACAATCGAGTACAAATGCAAACTAAATTCAGGTTTGCCAAAAAGCTTTCTTCAACTGAATGTACTGTATGTAGCTGCCAACATTGAACCATTACAATAATGCGATCCAGCCCACACTTACAACAACCCAAACAACCTACTGTAGAAAATGGCACAGGTGGAATCATGAGATGGAAAGTAGTCAGCACCAGTCATTTCACAGACGAATATTGAGAAACATAAGAGTGGTCCTTCACTCTAGAAAATGCCAGAAGACTGCCTAAGGCAACAGTTAAATGCATCTGGATAATAGCTGGACCAACCTAGAGAAACTAAATTTAACAAATATAGAGCAATACAGGAAAAAGTGTCATGCCAACATGTAATCAGTGAAGGTTTTATGTTTGGTTCTAGATTGTAATTACATGACTCAGGCATTGCTTGATATTTTCCACAGTTGGACAAATATCCTTTCCTTTCCACAAACCCATTCAGTGACAATCCTTCCTCTTTTCCCCACAACCATAGTAGCCAAGGAGGCAGCTCGAATGTCGGCGAATGTCCCTGACGAGCTCAATGCGTTTTACGCACGCTTTGATAGGGAGAATACTGATGTGCCTTCCCGAGCCCCCATTCGCTGTAATGGCATTTCAGTCTAAGTCACAGAGGCCGACGTCAGGAAATCCTTCAGAGGGGTAAACCCTCGAAAAGCGCTTGGACCTGATGGTATACCCGGTCGTGTTCTAAAAACCTGTGCGGACCAACTAGCTGGAGATTTTACAGACATTTTCAACCTCTCACTTCTGAGGTCTGAGGTCCCCACCTGCTTTAAAAGGGCATCAATTATATCGGTGCCCAAGAAGAATAAGGTGACAGGCCTCAATGACTATCGACCAGAGGCACTAATGCCGGTGGTGATGAAGTGTTTTGAGAGGTTGATCATGGAGCAAATCAACTCCTACCTGGACAAAAACCTGGACCCACTGCAGTTTGCTTACCGCCACAACAGATCAACGGTGGATATGATCTCGCTGGCCCTCCACTCAGCTATGGATCACTTGGACAACAAAAACTCATATGTCAGGCTGTTATTCATCGATTACAGCTTGGCATTTAACACAATCATCCCCTCCAAGCTGGTTACCAAACTCGCAGAACTGGGTCTCTGCGCATCCCTCTGCAATTGGATCCTCGATTTCCTCATTCACAGACCACAGCCTGTTCGTATTGGTGGAAATGTGTCGGCCTCGATAACAATCAGCACAGGAGCACCTCAAGGCTGCGTGCTCAGCCCCCTGCTGTACTCACTCCATACTCATGACTGCATAGCCGGTCACAGTACGAACTCCATCATCAAGTTCGCTGACGGCACCACTGTTGTGGGACGTATCACTGATGGGGATGAGTCAGAGTATAGAAGAGAGATCGAGCAACTGTCCACATGGTGCCTGCCAGCACAATAACCTGGCCCTCAACACCAGCAAAACCAAGGAACTGATTGTGGACTTTGGAAGGAGTAGGATGGGAACCCACAGTCCCGTTTATATCAACGGGTTGATGGTTGAAAGGGTCAAGAGCTTCAAATTCCTGGGCCTGCACATCTCTGAAAATCTTAATGATCAGCCATGATCATATTGAATAGTGGGGCTGGCTGGAAGGGTTGAATGGCCTACTCCTGCACCTATTGTCTATTGGCCCCTTATAACTTTATGTACATTACTTACGTCCCTGTTACGTTTCTAGTTCCATGGCAAATTCTAGACTTCCTAACCAAAGTCCTATAAAGCTGAATCACATCCTCATTGTATGTTTTGACCAGCTTTAAACTGCGTTCTGTACTATTCCCTTTAATTTGAGAGTGAGAACACAAGTAGATAGAGTGGTAAAGAACGTAGATAGAGTGGTAAGAATTGCCTTCATGGCCAATTGACTGAGTACAAAGCCCCTGTCCCACTTACGTGTGCTTGGCACGGTAATTACGCGACCTCGTGGTCGCTTTAAGGAGCGACGGTCCGGCGAAGGTCGCACGTGATTTCATGTGCCTGCACAGCCGTCTGGAGCACGTGACGTCATTTGAAGATGGACACAAAATGCTGGAGTAACTCAGCGGGACCAGCAGCATCTCTGGAGAAAAGGAATGGATGACGTTTCGTGTCGAGACTCTTCTTCAGTCTGAAAGAAGGGTCTTGACCCGAAACATCGCCCATTGCTTCTCTCCAGAGATGCTGCCGGTCCCGCTGAGTTACTCCAGCATTTTGTGTCTATCTTCAATTTTCTTGGCCCCGCTCTGGGAGTAGAAGTAGGAGCGGATCTGGACCGCAACGGCCGTGAGCCCCAGACCAAGTTCGGTGATCATTTGCCTGCTTCTGCTGCAGTTGGAGGTGAGACGTTGCATCGCGCCTGGGTCTTGGGCCTGTCGCACGTTGGCCGTCAGTTATGCGACAGGCCGTTGGCGCGCGAAGATTTCGTTCACTACAAAAAGGTCGGAGCCCCGGATGATGTTGCGCACAACTCCATACCCCCCCGCGCTTCTCAGTGGGACCGGCCCCGTGCGGCCAAACGATGCCCGTGCGCCTCAAAGCGACGACGAGGTCGCGTAAGTTGCGTGCCAAAGACACGTAAGTGGGACAGGCCCTTAAGAGTCAGGATGTCATGATGCAACTTTATAAGACTTTGGTTGGTCCACATGTGGAACATTGTGTGCAGTTCTGGTGGCCCAATTAGAGGATTTGAAAAGGGTGTAGAGGAAGTTTATCAGAATGTTGCTTGGATTAAGAAGGATTAGTTAAAGGGAGAGCTTGGATTGTTTTCTCTGGAACGCGGGAGGCTGTGGGGAGACCTGATAGCAGTATACACAATTATGGGAGGTGTAGACTGGGTAGACCAGTCAGAACACTTTTCCCAGGATGAAAAAATTAAATACTAGAAGACAAGGTGAGAGGGTCAAAGTTTAAAGGGATGTGCAGGGCAAAATGTTTACACAGAAGGTGGGTGAGTGCCTGGAACACGCTGCCAGGGTTGGTGTTTGAGGCAGATATGATCAGTGCCATTTCAAAGGCTGTTGGATAGGCATATGTATATGCAGACAATGGAGGGATATGGATTATGCACAGATAGATAAGAGATGGTCTTGGCATCATGTTCAACACAGACATTGTGGGCCAAAAGACCCGTTTCTCTGCTGTACTGTTCTATGTTCTAATTGTCTCAACTCCCCTCCTTCCTTATGTCCTACAACTTTAACCTTAATTCTGTTTCTACTGAGTCAACTTGCTAATGTATGGAACTATGCCCACTCTTGCTCTTTGCACTGTTCTTCGTGCTAGATAGACACAAAATGCTGGAGTAACTCAGCGGGACAGGCAGCATCTCTGGAGAGAGGGAATAGGTGATGTTTGGGTGGAGACCCTTCTTCAGACTGACCCGAGACGTCACCCATTCCTTCTCTCCAGAGACGCTGCCTGTCCCACTGAGTTACTCCAGCATTTTGTGTCTATCTTCGGTTTAAAGCAGCAACTGCAGCTCCTTCCTACACAAAAAGAAACTCTATATTTGCCTCCAGTTTCTGGTAGACAGACATGAGGATAGCAAGTTGCACTGGTGTGCTGAACGTTTGCCAAATGGAGCAGGATGCATCTGGTCAATTAATGGGCAAATCATGCTCAGTCACTGTTTTGTGGCAGCAAATGTTGATGTGCTAATTAGGCCCAGAAAACTGTTGTCTTTCACAAAAGGATAATGGGACAAGAACTGAGTATATTCAATAATGTTGTAAAGAATTCACAAAATAATATAAGAATCACAGAATGAAAAAAATATATAACTTGACCTATTTTCAAACACGGTTCTCTGATGAAATTCTTAGTAATTAACCAAGCACTTATCTAGTACATTTATCTCCTGTCATCTAAATGATCCTTTTCTGCATGCACCACAATCTAAGGTCGCATTGTGCCTTTGTACTCTGTCAAGGTACAGATAAGAATGTTGTTGATGTCTTTCTGCAGAAGACTGGAAAAAGGAAGCTAAGGTAATCAACAAATCATTATAAAAGCTGCACATAATATAAAAAAATAGGTGCACCTAGATCAGTGTTTCAGGTTTGAACAGGATCTCACTTTGCTTTTGAATTGACAAAAAGAGCTGTTATCTATGTCTCCTATAGCCTGCGAACATACTTGACCATGTTTTTGTGGTGCAGTTAATATGTAAAGACTATCACACTGCGGCACAGTGGTGCGGGTTCAATCCTGCGGGTTCAATCCTGACTGTGGGTGCTGTCTGCAACAAAGGTTCACCTGTATCTCCTCCAACCTCATCTACTGCATCTGCTGCTCTAGATGCCAGCTGATTTACATCGGGGAGACTAAGCGTAGGTTGGGCGATCATTTCGCCGAACACCTCCGCTGAGTCCGCAATAACCAACCTGACCTCCCGGTGGCTCAGCACTTCAACTCCCCCTCCCATTCCCAATCCGACCTCTCTGTTCTGGGTCTCCTCCATTGCCAGAGTGAGCAACAGCGGAAATTGGAGGAACAGCACCTCATATTCCACCTGGGGACCTTGCGTCCGGATGGCATTAACATTGAATTCTCCCAATTTTGCTAGCCCTTGCTGTCTCCTCCCCTTCCTTAACCCTCTAGCTGTCTCCTCCCACCCTCCCATCTGCCCGCCCTCGGGCTCCTCCTCCTCCCCTTTTCCTTCCTTCTCCCCCCCCCCACCCCCCATCAGTCTGAAGAAGGGTTTCGGCCCGAAACGTCGCCCATTTCCTTCGCTCCATAGATGCTGCTGCACCCGCTGAGTTTCTCCAGCAATTTTGTGTACCTTGTAGGTTAATTGGCTTGGTTTAATTGTAAATTGTCCCTAGTGTGGGTAGGATAATGGAAGTGTGTGGGAATCGCTGGTCGGTGTGGACTTGTTGGACTGAAAGGCCTGTTTCCATGCTGTATCTCTAAGGGCATTCTACAGGGCAATGGATTGGGCAAACCTTAATTGAGTGCCATGTTTGCTTTTATTTACCTTTAATGCAAATTAAACTATAAACCCAATATTTGTTCTTTCAATTAGCATGATTATTTGGATTAGGAAATAGAGGAAAGGAAAACATTGAAATGTGCCCATAGTTTAAAATTACTGCAATTATTATCCATGACAAGATCTGAGTGTTCAATAAATCAGTAAGGCTGCTTTCAATTCCAGAGCTCAGACTAACGGAATGAATGTTGCCTGTGCTAGCAATCAGAGTTAATCTGAGATTGGTACTTACAGAGGTGATTGAGAAACAGTAGAGAAAACATTACTCTGTAATAATCTTTATGATGTGTGCCCAGGACTGCTTAACTCGTTAGTGTCCAGAGCTCAAAGAAACTAAAATACTCACCAATGTAACAAAATTATATCTCAACATAAGTAAAATATACCAGTTGGGAAATCTTAACTAAATGTATATATCGATCTATCTATATTACTAAAACTCTGTTCTTGACCAGTTTTGGCGATCTGTGCTGCGATATCCAAGAGAACGCCGCCACCTACGGCTGTCATTTTTGACCACCTTGCTCAGAGCCCCCCTCCGCCGCATGTGTGCCAAGGATTTTTCCCGTCGATTAAAAATGACAGAGATATTAATGTTTTTACAAAATTCTCCATTCTCTCTGCTGCCCCCGGAAGTGGTGTGCCACACAGTCTCTTCAAGATGGAGGAAGGCAGAGGGTCACTTTCTCTGAGCTGTGAATAACACTGAACACATGTCTACTCAAATGTAAGTGCCCTTAGTGGTTCTAAAATGCTTGCAGAATGTGTCTATTGGTTCTAAAGCTTGCAAAAAAAGTGTCTATTGGTTCTAAAGCTTTCTAAAAAAAAATGTCTATTGGTTCTAAAGCTTGCAAAAAATGTCTATTGGTTCTAAAGCTTGCAAAAAAAATGTCTATTGGTTCTAAAGCTTGCAAAACAATGTCTATTTGGTTCTAAAGCTTGGAAAAAAATGTCTATTGGTTCTAAAGCTTGCAAAAAAATGTCTATTGGTTCTAAAGCTTGCAAAAAAGTGTCTATTGGTTCTAAAGCTTGCAAAAAAATGTCTATTGGTTCTAAAGCTTGCAAAAATATGTCTATTGGTTCTAAAGCTTGCAGAAATATCTATTGGTTCTAAAGCTTGCAAAAAAATGTCTCTATTGGTTCTAAAGCTTGCAAAAAATGTCTATAGGTTCTAAAGCTTCCAAAATATGTCTATTGGTTCTAAAGCTTGCAAAAAATGTCTATTGGTTCTAATGCTTGCAAAAAAATGTCTATTGGTTCTAAAGCTTGCAAAAAATGTCTATTGGTTCTAAAGCTTGCAAAAAAAAAAGTGTCTATTGGTTCTAAAGCTTGCAAAAAAATGACTTGGTTCTAAAGCTTGCAAAAAATGATTATTAGTTCTAAAGCTTGCAAAAAATGATTATTAGTTCTAAAGCTTGCAACAAATGTCTATTGGTTCTAAAGCTTGCAAAAAAAATGGCTATTGGTTCTAAAATGGTTTATACTTGCACTCCAGAAAGCCGCCGCCGCCCCCCCTCCCGCCCCGCCCGCTTGGCTTGGGTGTGTCTTGAAATTGAAAGGCACTACCTACTGCAAATGGTGGCATGAAGTTGAAAGGCACTACTTACTGCAAATGGTGGCTTGGTTGCTTTGGCTTGAAGTTGAAAGGCACTACTTACTGCAAATGGTGGCTTGGGTGTGGCTTGAAGTTGAAAGACACCACTTACTGCAAATGGTGGCTGGAAGTTGAAAGGCACTACTTACTGCAAATGGTGGCTTGGGTACTATGGCTTGAAGTTGAAAGACATTACTTACTGCAAATGGTGGCATGAAGTTGAAAGGCACTACTTACTGCAAATGGTGGCTTGGCTGCTTTGGTTTGAAGTTGAAAGGCACTATTACTGCAAATGGTGGCTTGGTTGCTTTGGCTTGAAGTAGAAAAGGTTGCAAGGCACTACTTACTGCAAATGGTGGCTTGGGAGCTTTGAAGTTGAAAGGCACTAACTGCAAATGATGGCTTGGGTGTGGCTTGAAGTTGAAAGACACCACTTACTGCAAATGATGGCTTGGGTGTGGCTTGAAGTTGAAAGACACCACTTATTGCAAATGGTGGCATGAAGTTGAAAGGCACTACTTACTGCAAATGGAGGCTTGGTTGCTTTGGCTTGAAGTTGAAAGACACCACTTACTGCAAATTATGGCTTGGGTGTGGCTTGGATGTGGCTTGAAGTTGAAAGTCACCACTTACTGCAAATGGTGGCATGAAGTTGAAAGGCGCTACTTACTGCAAATGGAGGTTTGGGAGCTTTGGCGTGAAGTTGAAAGGCACTACTTACTGCAAATGATGGCTTGGGAGCTTTGACGAAGTTGAAAGGCACCTCTTACTGTTAATGGTGGCTTGGGTGTGGCTTGGGTGTGGTTTGAAGTTGAAAGGCACTACTTACTGCAAATGGTGGCTTGGATGCAATGGCTTGAAGTTAAAAGGCATTACTTATTGCAAATGGTGGCTTGGGTGCATTGGCTTGAAGTTGAAAGGCACCACTTACTGCAAATGGTGGCATGAAGTTGAAATGCACTACTTACTGCAAGGCACTACTGTAAATTCACTTACTTCCTGTTTGCACTGTATATTGATTTTAGATAAAATGCTACCACTTACGGCTGTGATTTTTGGCCATCTTACGCAGTCCCCCCTCCGCTGAGCAAGTGCAGAGAATTCTTCCCATCAATGAAAAATAAAAGTGTTATTAGTTTTTTTTTTAATGTTGAGAATCTCTCTCCTGTCAGTCACTCCATGAAAGCCACACCTTTTCTGGTGGGTGGGTGGGGGTTATAAAATCCGGAAATGTGGGTGTGGCTCAGTCTCTGCAAGATGGAGGAGGGAGAGGTCACGACTCGCTGTCTTTAGTGGCTTTGCACCCTACTTCAAATGGTATGAAACTGCACTTGAATTTGGTGGCCTTGCACCCTGCTTGAAATGGTAAGAAACTGCACTTGAATTTGGTGGCCTTATTACCCTGCTTGAAATAGAATTTCAAGGATTAGTCGTGTCAACTACCAGCCCACCAGCCGTGAGTGAGTTGCCAGCACAACAGGCTTGATTGACTGAGACGCCAGCCCAAGAATCCATTTGGCGCACAATTTGCATACTAGCCCTCTGGAACGAAGTCCCATTAGCCCACAACACCCATACTAGTGCTCCAGAAAGCCCCCCCCCCCCCCCCCCACAACTGGCCACCAATATTAGAATTTGTGGAGAGGTGGAATTTTGCGTTGGATGACCAGCCCTCCTGTGTGATGCTGGGACCCAACTGGTCCCACTTAGTCTAGTACATAACTAAAACTCTGATCTTGTCCTCTTCCTGTTTGCACGGTTTTTCTATTTGCGCAAAAACGGTAAACAATAGTGCTACAATTTTTAGCCAGCTCACTCGCTGTTCTTCTGTGCTGTGAGTGCAACAAGTTTCATTCCGATCGGTGATATATTGTAAAAGTTAGCGAGGTTTAAAAATCTTAAAAACCGCACTTGCGTACATCGATCTCCTCTCCTGCCAGTCAGCGCCATCCAGATTGGTCTCTTCTCCTGTCACTCCCCGGGGTGGTCCGCCCCTTCCTGTGCCATCGCCTCTTTACTGGAGCTGAGGATGGCCAGAGGAGGTCTCCAACCGGTCACAATTTTCGGAGGGAACGGAGTCGGAGATGTCGCCGATGTCGCCAAACGGAAAACGGAGACTCTGATCCCGTTGGAGGAGAATGACGAGCGATCAGTGCCCAATGTGAGTCCCCATTGCACTGCAAGCTCCAACCACTTCCGCTCTGGTCCCCCTCGCTGGGTCTTGCCCCCTCCCCGTTATACCCCCTCTCCCCATGGCTCTTCCCAGTCTTTTCTCTGAGCTCTCTCCCCATCCCCCCCCTGCCCACGCACCCCTCCCTCCCCCCCCCAACCCCCCCCCCACCCCCCCCCAACCCCCCCCCCGCCCCACAACCCCCCCCCGCCCACAACCCCTCAGCTCCCACACCTCTCCCCCCCACACCCCCCCCCGCCCCAAAACCCCCCCCCCCCCACACCCCCTCCCCCTGCCCCACACACCCCTCCTGCCGCCCACACAGCCCTCCCCCCCTACAACCCCCTATCCACACTCCCCTTTCCCCTCCCCAACCTCCCCGCCCGCACATCCCCTCTCCTCCACACCTCCCATGTGACTGGGACCCAACAAGTCCCACTTAGTCTAGTGTATAGATGAAAGCGTACAGTTATACAGCACCTCTGTACATAAATCTTTCGCCCAATCCCATAATTTCCTTTCAAATGTCATTACTTCACCACACAAGGACATATAACAGTCCTCCCTTGCTCTATTTGTGCACAGGAGTAAGTAGTCAATATCGACTTCAAGGAATCTTTTGTCAGGTTTTCACAGGAGAATACCCATTCCCAAATATATATTAACACTTCCTGATATTTCTGCATCACTGGCCTGCCAGGAGAGCCACAACTTAACGCTATTATGTAGACAAACTACTTTTTCTTGTGACTTAAATGTTGACACTTCTAGTCCTATTTGGGTTGGTTGAGACTCAATCTTGTACTGCATCTCCTATAACATTTCAACAGTGCTTTGAAGTTGTTGAATGAGGTGGTGTTCAATAACATTGCATGGTTTGTAATGGTGTGGTCATCTGCATTAATTATCTGCTTCCACTTTTGAAGGCTGTGTCCATGACTGTCAAAAAACTGGTCCACTCCCTACTCATTGGGATGATTACCACATCAACACATTGTGGTATTTTAGAAGGTTACATTTAATGGTCCAGACATTCAATACATCTGCTGGCCTGTTCTTTTATGTCTTTGGCAATGCTGGGCCATTAATGAGCAACCCATCTCCTGCCCAACACAACCTCCAGCCAACATATGGGAGGGAAGGAACTGCAGATGCTGGTTTACACCGAAGATAGACACAAAATGCTGGAGTAACTCAGCAAGCTGTTGAAGGGTCTCGACCCAAAACGTCACCTATTCCTTTTCTCCAGAGATGCTGCCTGACCGGCTGAGTTACTCCAGCATTTTGTTACTCCAGCATGAGTTACTCCAGCATACTCCACCAAAGAGAGTGGTGAGTCTGTGGAATTCACTGCCTCAGAGGGCGGTGGTGGCAGGTTCTCTGGATGCTCTCAAGAGAGAGCTAGATAGGGCTCTTAAAAATAGTGGAGTCAGGGGATATGGGGGGAAGTGTTTAACTGCAGATGCTGGAAAATCGAAAGTAGACAAAAGTGCTGGTGAAACTCAGCGGATGCAGCAGCATCTATGGAGCAAAGGAAATAGGCAACGTTTCAGGCCAAAATTACAAAAGAAGGCAGGAACGGTGTACTGATTGGGGATGATTAGCCGTGATCACATTGAATGGCGGTGTTGGCTCGAAGGGCCAAATGGCCTACTCCTGCACCTATTGACTATTGTCTATTTTGTGCCTAACTTCAGCATTTTGTATCTACCTCCAGCCAGTGCCGTCTTAACCCATGGGCACGCTGGGCAATTGCCCGGGGCCCCACGAGCATTGGGGCCCCATGCTAATCTATGTATGTTGTGACTTGCTGCCAATCAATAAATACTCCAGACATCTCCAGGCTGGATTACTGTAATGCACTCTATTTTGGAGTTGCTCGATCTTCACTGACTCGTCTCCAGTTGGTTCAGAATGCTGCTGCTCGTCTTTTGACTGGAACTCGAAAGAGGGAGCACATAACGCCAATTCTGGCCTCCCTCCACTGGCTCCCGGTGCACTTTCGAGTTCAGTTTAAAATTCTTTTATTTGTTTTTAAATCTTTAAATGGGCTCGCCCCGCCTTACCTCTCTGAGCTGCTTTATCCATACGCTCCTGCCCGGTGCCTCAGGTCAGCTGATCAGCTGCTCCTGGAGGTACCGAGGTCTAAGCGGAAGCTCAGAGGGGATAGAGCCTTCTCTGTTGCTGCTCCGGCACTCTGGAACACTCTGCCGTTGCACATCAGACAGGCCCCCTCACTGTCCATCTTCAAAACCAGCATTAAAACACATTTATATTCCTTGACTTTTGACCCTGCTTGAGACTTTGCTCCTGTTTTAGTGCTTTTAATGTTTTTAATTTTATTGTTTTTATTCTTTTTTAAATGTTTTTATTGTCGTGTAATAATTTCTTGTCCATGACTAGTCATGTACAGCACTTTGTGGCAACAGTGGTTGTTTTTAAAGTGCTCTATAAATAAAGTTATTATTATTATTATTATTATTATTATTATTATTATCTCACACACTGATCAACTGACATATACTGTCCGGTACATTCGAGGATGTGAGCCTGTGGAACGTTTCATTAAGTTCATCCTCACCATTTCTCATGGGGTAAAGAATCTAGCAAACACTGTTGTGGATTTCCTTAATGAGAACAAAATTCTGGACACAGCCTCAACTTGCTGTGTAAAAGCAGCAGAGTGTTGTCTTTGACTTTGTTCAGTGTCTGTATTCCTTTTACTCTGTTTCTACACATCAATGGCATGTTCTGACATCATCTTTAGGAAACAATGTTGTGGTCAAGTGTCTGTCTGATACGAGATGGTCGTCACATTTTGTTGCTGTTCATGCTCTGTATTGGGGTTTTGAGAAAATTAAACATGCACTTGATTCTGTATCAGCTGACACTGAACAGGAAGTGAACACAAGGCGAGAAGCAGAAGGACTGAGCGAGAAAATGGAGAACCTGGAAACTATCTTTCTCACGATTCTTTGGAATGACATTCTTGAGAGAGTGAACAAAATAAGTAACGCCCTGCAGTCAGAGGATGTGAACATACTTGTTGCCATGAATCTTCCTGAGTCTCTGAAAACCTATCTTCAGGAAATTAGAGACAAATGTAGTGAATATGAATTGAAAGCCAGGAGTAGATGTCCAGATTCAGATTATAGCGATGTGAAAAAATGGGAACGGAAACGAGATGTGTAGGTAGGGGCCCCAGTGCACTGCTTTGCCCGGGGGCCTATAATGCTGTTAAGACAGCCCTGCCTCCAGCCACCATTTTCTGATTGCCTATAACCAAGAATTGTGCATGGAGGTTTACCCAGATTTTCTTCTGCCATTCTTTCAGTATCACAGCCATGTGTTGCCATTTTATACTGTCCTAGTTTGTAGAAAAATCATAGCATCAGGATAATGGGTTTGTGTCTTCAGACAGACCTGTATCTGATGTGTCTAACCACTGAGTGTGCATTTATACATCTGCTGCAAAACTGGGCCCTTATTGTTCAGCTCCAGCTATTTCCTCTGACAGGAAAGGGAAGCATTGCTCAACACCAGTGCAGTAAAAATACCATTCTCTATTTCACTGGTGGTCTGTTCATAAAATGATCTCATGAAGGCACCTGTATTACTAATGTGCTCTATATTTAACATTGAGATGATGGCATGGCCCACTACTTAGTGGGGTGGAAATGACATGTTCCAGATTCAGAGAATTGTGAACTGTAAATAATGTAAACTGTCTGATCAGCAAGAATTATTGAAACTTTGTGCTTCGTTTAGTTTAGTTTAGTTTAGTTTAGTTTCGGGATACAACGTGGGACATGCCTTGAACTCACCAAGTCTATGTCAACCATTGTTCACCCGTTCACGCTCGTTCTATGTTATCTAATTTCCCATCTGCTCCTTACAGATTCGGGCAATTTTCAGAGGCAAATTAATCCGCAAACCCGCACATCTATGGGATGTGGGAGGAAACTGGAACACCCAGAGAAAATTAATGTGGTCACAGGGAGAACATGCAAACTCCACACAGACAGCACCCGGGGTCAAGATCAGACCTATGTCTCTGGAGCAGCTCAACTAGCTATCCTTCACAGTGAATGGTCAGGCACTGGGGAGTGTTGTAGAATAGAGGAATCTAGTACAGTTACATGGTTCCCTGCAAGTAGCAGGTGGATAAGGTGACAAAGAAGCTCTTGGTGCACTGGCCTTCATTATTGGCTTTTAAAAACATATAAGGTATTGAGTATAGAAATCGGAATGTTATGGTTCAATTGTACAAGATATCAGTGATGCCACACTTGGAGTACTATGTACAGTTTTGATTACCCTGCTGAAGGAAAGAAGCCATTAAAATGGAAAGTGCAAAGAAGATTTACGAAGATGTGGCCAGGACTTGAGGGACTGAGCTATAGGAAGAGGTTGGGCAGGCGAGGACTATATTCTTTAATGCGCAAGATGATGAGAAACAATCTTTTTTTTCGATTTATTTTTTATTTTTTAATTCAACTTTATTGTCATTGCACATAGTACAAGTACAGGTACAACGAAATGCAGTTTTGCATCTAACCAGAGTGCAAAGTAGTAAAGTACTGATTAAGCCAATATATACAAATGAGGATTATATTGGTGTATGTACATAGGCATATACATATATACAGATAGTTGTTAAGGTGCAAAAGATTGGCATGTGCTATATTCTGGTGAATAGAGCTTAACTATATATTATATAAACTACTAGACTAAGTGGGACCCGTTGGGTCCCAGCATCACACAGGAGGGCTGGTCATCCAATGCAATATTCCACCTCTCCACCAATTCTAATATTGGTGGCCAGTTGGGGGGTGGGGGGCTTTCTGGAGCACTAGTATGTGTGTTGTGGGCTGAAGGGACTGGTTTCCAGAGGGCTAGTATGCAAATTGTGCGCCAAATAGATTCTTGGGCTGGCGTCTCAGTCAATCAAGCCTGTTGTGCTGGCAACTCACTCACGGCTGGTGGGCTGGTAGTTGACTGACAGCTAATCCTTGAAATTCTATTTCAAGCAGGGTATAAGGCCACCAAATTCAACTGCAGTTTCTTACCACTTCTAGCAGGGTGCAAGGCCACCAAATTCAAGTGCAGTTTCATACCATTTGATGTAGGGTGCAAAGCCACTAAAGACAGCGAGTCGTGACCTCTCCCTCCTCCATCTTGCAGAGACTGAGCCACACCCACATTTCTGGGTTTTATAACCCCTCCCCCCCCCATCGGAAAAGGTGTGGCTTTCATGGAGTGATTGACAGGAGAGAGATTCTCAACATTTAAAAAAAAACTAATAACACTTTTATTTTTCATCGATGGGAAGAATTCTCTGCACCTGCTCAGCGGAGGGGGACTGAGTAAGATGGCCAAAAATCACAGCCGTAAGTGGTAGCATTTTATCTAAAATCAATATACAGTGCAAACAGGAAGTAAGTGCATTTACAGTAGTGCCTTTTAACTTCAAGCCAAAGCACCCAAGCCACCATTTGAAGTAAGTAATGCCTTTCAACTTCATGCCGCCATTTGCAGTAAGTGGTGTCTTTCAACTTCAAACCACACCCAAGCCACACCCAAGCCATCATTTGCAGTGAGTAGTGCCTTTCAGCTTCAAGCCAAAGCAACCAATCCACCATTTTCAGTAAGTAATGCCTTTCAACTTCATGCCACCATTTGCAGTGTCTTTCAACTTCAAGCCACACTCAAACCACCATTTGCAGTAAGTAGTACCTTTCAGCTTTCTGCCACCATTTGCAGTAAGTAGTGCCTTTCAACTACATGCCACCATTTGCTGTAAGTAGTGCCTTTCAACGTCATGCCACCATTTGCAGTAAGTGGTGCCTTTCAACTTCAAGCCACCCCCAAGCCATCATTTGCAGTGTGGTGTCTTTCAACTTCAAGCCACACCCAAGCCGCCCCCAAGCCACCATTTGCAGTAAGTAGTGTCTTTCAACTTCATGCCACCATTTGCAGTAAGTAGTGCCTTTCAACTTCAAGCCAAAGCACCCAAGCCACCATTTGCAGTAAGTACTGCCTTTCAACTTCGTCAAAGCTCCCAATCCACCATTTGCAGTAAGTAGTGCCTTTCAACTTCATGCCACCATTTGCATTGTGGTGTCTTTCAACTTCAAGCCACACCCAAGCCACCATTTGCAGTAAGTAGTTCCTTTCAACTTCAAGCCAAAGCTCCCAAAGGAGGGGGGAGGAGGGAGGGAGCAGGGAGAGGGGGGGAGGGGCTTTATGGAGCGCTAGTATGAACCATTTTAGACCAATAGACATTTTTTGCAAGCATTTTAGAACCAATAGACTTTATTGCAAGCTTTTTAGAACCAATAGAGACACTTTTTGCAAGCTTTAGAACCAATAGACACTTTTTGCAAGCTTTAGAACCAATAGACATTTTTTGCAAGCTTTAGAACCAATAGACATTTTTTGCAAGCTTTAGAACCAATATATTTTTTGCAAGCTTTAGAACCAATAGACATATTTTTGCAAGCTTTAGAACCAATAGACATTTTTTTGCAAGCTTTAGAACCAAATAGACATTTTTTGCAAGCTTTAGAACCAATAGAGACACTTTTTGCAAGATTTAGAACCAATAGACATTTTTTGAAAGCTTTAGAACCAATAGACATTTTTTTTTTTGCAAGCTTTAGAACCAATAGACACCTTTTTTTGCAAGCTTTAGAACCAATAGAGACATTTTTTTGCAAGCTTTAGAACCATTAGAGACACTTTTTGCAAGCTTTTGAACCAATAGACACTTTTTTTGCAAGCTTTAGAACCAATAGACATTTTTTTGCAAGCTTTAGAAACAATAGAGACATTTTTTGCAAGGTTTAGAACCAATAGACATTTTTTGGAAGCTTTAGAACCAATAGACACTTTTTTGCAAGCTTTAGAACCAATAGACACATTCTGCAAGCATTTTAGAACCACTAAGGGCACTTACATTTGAGTAGACATGTGTTCAGTGTTATTTACAGCTCAGAGAAATGTGACCCCCTGCCTTCCTCCATCTTGAAGAGACTGTGTGGCACACCACTTCCTGGTTTTATAGTCCCTCCCCCCTTCCGCCAGCGGGGGCAGCAAAGAGAATGGGGAATTTTGTAAAAACATTAATATCTCTGTCATTTTTAATCGACGGGAAAAATCCTCGGCACACATGCGGCGGAGGGGGGGGGATCTGAGCAAGATGGCCAAAAATGACAGCCGTAGGTGGCGGCGTTCTCTCGGAAATCGCAGCACAGATGGCCAAAACCGGTCAAGAACAGACTTTTAGTAATATAGATAAATAATACTGATGAGAAGGGGGGGGGGGCTAGCGCCGGGCCTGTGAGTTCAGCAGGTTAATGGTGTTAGGGAAGAAGCTGGCCCTTAGCCTGCTAGTGCGAGACCTGAGGCTCCTGTACCGCCTCCTTGATGGAAGGAGGGCAAATAGTCCATGGTTGGGGTGTGAGGGGTCCTTAATGATTTTGCCTCCCGTCTCAGACACCGTGCGCGGTGAAGGACAGCCATGGTAGGGAGAGGGGCACCGATGATGTGGTGGGCGGTTTTCACTATCCGTTGCAGTGCCTTCCTGTCAGCTGTGGTGCAGCTGCTGTACCATACCATGAAGCAGGTGGTCAGGATGCTTTCAATGGTACAGCGGTAGAAGTTGGACAGGATCTGATGGGACAGGTGAGCTTTCTTAAGCCTCCTCAGAAAGTACAGGCGCTGCTGTGCCTTTTTAATCAGTTTGGCTGTGTTGAGGGACCAGGGCAGATCCTCAGAGATGTGTACCCCGAGGAATTTGAAGTTGGAGACGCGCTCCACCTCAGTCTCGTTTATACAGAGATGTATAACATATTGAGGGGAATAGACAGGGTAGAAGCACAGAGTCTTTTACCCAGAGTAGGAGAATCAAGAACCAGAAGACATTGGTTTAAGGTGAGAGGAGAATGATTTAATAGAAATCTGAGGGGCAACCTTTTCACACATAGTGGGGGTGGGTATATGGAATGAACAGCCGGAGGAGGTAGTTGATGCAGAAACTATAACAAAATTTAAAAGACACTTGGACAGCTACATGAATAAGAAAGATTAGAGGGATCTAAGCCAAATGTGGGTAAATGGGACTAGGGCAAATGGGACATCTTGGTCGGCAGCAGCAGGTTGGGCTGAAAGACCAACTGTACCACTCGATGACTCCATGACCATGATCAGCCATGATCATGTTGAATGGCGGTGCAGGCTCGAAGGGCCGAATGGCCTACTCCTGCATCTATTTTCTATGTTTCTATGTTGCTATGACCTCAATCTGCACATGGCCTTTTTTACTTTTGGACAGCAAACAGAACCTCTCATCTCCATCATCCATAACAATTTTAATCACTGCCCCAATCTCGCAACTGCAACCATCACATGCCAGTTTATTTACACGATGGTGTTGTACTAAATATGACTTTTCTTGAACTAGTCATCAGATTTCCCCTGATCCTTACTCCAGAAGCATGTTTTGCCTTTCCTTAATAGCTCAGATAGTGTCATATACAGCAGTTAGTGGGCATCTGCGGCAGTGCCCTGGGATGGTTCAGGTCCTATCTGGCGGGCAGAACCATGTGTGTTAGCCTTGCTGGGTTTGAATCCTCTTCCGCTCCCCTGTCATATGGGGTTCCACAGGGTTCGATTCTGGGGCCCCTGCTTTTCTCGCTGTACATACTTCCTCTGGGTTCCATCCTTAGAAAGCATGGCATCTCCTTCCACTGTTATGCAGATGATACCCAGCTTTATTTGCCGCTGAGGGGGGAAGATGCATTTTCTGTAAAATCGCTTCTGTCTTGTCTTGATGACATTAAGTCCTGGTTGGCCCTAAACTTTCTTGGATTCTTGGGTGCAACATCAGGTTAGCATTTGTGCTTTCTGGTTAAAGGGGCAGTGCTTTAGTTAAGGTACAGTGGGTTAAAGGGGCAGTGCTTTAGTAAAGGTACAGTGCTTTAGTTAAGGTACAGTGAGCCAAGGGTACAGTGGGCTAAAGGTACAGTGCTTTTTGTTTATATAATAAAGGTGCAGTTTAAAGGTCACGAGGGAGCAGCTGTTGTGAGTCAGATACCTGCTGATTTCTCCCAGCAGTTTCTATTGTATTATACTGGTATCAGATCCTGGGTAAGGCAGGAGAATGACAGTCAGAGCAGTATACTGTTCTGGATGTCAGATGTGGGAGGTCATGGTGTCGGATGGCCCTCCAGACATCCACATCTGCACCAGGTGCAGCGAGATGGGGCTCCTAAGGGACCGTATTAGGATCCTGGAGCAGCAGCTCGATGACCTCGCTCTGATCAGGGAGAGTGAGGAGGTCATAGAGGGGAGTTATAGAGAGGTGGTCACTCCAAAACCACGGGAGAGAGACATGTGAGTCACGTTAAGGAAGGGCACGGGGCAGAGGCAGGAACGAGTGAGTACTCCAATGTCGGTACACCTCGCAAATAAGTACTCCTGTTTGAGTACGGATGGGGGTGACAGCCTACCCGGGGGTAGTGACAGCGGACGGGCCTCCAGCACAGAGACCGGCCCTGTTGCTCCAAAAGCTAGGGAAAAAAAGAGGGCAATAGTAATTGGGGACTCTATTGTTAGGGGGTCGGATAGGCGATTCTGTGGACGCAGTCGGGAGACCAGGATGGTGGTCTGCCTCCCTGGTGCCAAGGTCTCGGACGTGTCTCAACGCATCCAAGATATCCTTAAATCAGAGGGAGAGGAGCCTGAGGTCGTGGTACATATAGGTACCAATGACATAGGAAAAAAAAGGGAAGAGGTCCTGAAGGGAGGATTTAGGGAGTTGGGAGGAGAGTTAAGAAAAAGGACCAAAAAGGTAACAATCTCAGGATTACTGCCTGTGCCACGCGACAGTGAGAGTAGAAATGGAGCGAGGTGGAGGATAAATACGTGGCTGAAAGACTGGTGCAGAGGGCAGGGATTCAAGTTCCTGGATCATTGGGACTTCTTTTGGGGAAGGTGGGACCTGTACAGAAAGGATGGGTTGCACTTGAACCCGAGGGGGACCAATTTCCTAGCGGGGAAATTTGCAAAGGCAGCTGGGGAGACTTTAAACTAGAATGGTTGGGGCGAGGGACTCAAATAGCGAAAGGTAGTAGACAGAATGGGAGGCAGGAAGCAGAAATGGGAAGCACTCGGACACAAGAGGAGAAAGGAAAAAAAGCAAATAAACAGAGAATAAGAGATGGGGGTTTTCTTAAATGTGCATATTTTAATGCTAGGAGCATTGTAAGAAAGGTGGATGAGCTTAGAGTCTGGATAGACACCTGGAAGTATGATGTTGTGGCGATCAGTGAAACGTGGTTGCAGGAGGGCTGTGATTGGAAACTAAATATTCCAGGATTTCGTTGCTTCAGGTGTGATAGAATTGGAGGGGCAAGAGGTGGAGGTGTTGCATTGCTAGTCAGGGAAGATATTACAGCAGTGCTTTGGCAGGATAGATTGGAGGGCTCATCTAGGGAGGCTATTTGGGTGGAATTGAGAAGTGGGAAAGGTGTAGCAACACTTATAGGGGTGTATTATAGACCGCCAAACGGGGAACGAGAATTGGAAGAGCAAATATGTAAGGAGATAGCAGAGATTAGTAGTAAGCACAAGGTAGTGATTGTGGGAGATTTCAACTTTCCACACATAGACTGGGAAACACATTCTGTAAATGGGCTGGATGGGTTGGAGTTTGTAAAATGTGTGCAGGATAGTTTTTTGCAGCAATACATAGAGGTACCTACTAGAGGAGGGGCAGTGCTGGACCTCCTGTTAGGAAATGAGACTGGACAGGTGGCGGAGGTATGCGTTGGGGAGCACTTCGGGTCCAGTGATCACAATACCATTAGTTTCAATATAACTATGGAGAGGGTCAGAACTGGACCTAGGGTTGAGATTTTTGATTGGAGAAAGGCTAACTTTGATGCGATGCGAGATGATTTAAAAGGAGTGAACTGGGACATTTTGTTTTATGGGAAAGATGTAGAAGAGAAATGGAGGACATTTAAAGGGGAACTTTTAAGAGTACAGAATCTTTATGTTCCTGTTCGGTTGAAAGGAAACAGTAAAAATTGGAAAGAGCCCTGGTTTTCAAGGGAAATTGGACATCTTGTTCGGAAAAAAGAGGGAGATCTACAATAATTATAGGCAGCATGAAGTAAATGAGGTGCTTGAGGAGTATAAGGAATGTAAAAAGAATCTTAAGAAAGAAATTAGAAAAGCTAAAAGAAGATATGAGGTTGCTTTGGCAAGTAAGGTGAAAGTCAATCCAAAGGGTTTCTACAGCTATATTAATAGCAAAAGGATAAGGAGGGATAACATTGGTCCATTGGAGAGACAGAGTGGACAGCTATCTGCAGAGCCAAAAGAGATGGGGGAGATATTGAACATTTTTTTTTCTTCGGTATTCACCAAGGAGAAGGATATTGAATTATGTGAGGTAAGGGAAACTAGTAGAGTAGCTATGGATACTATGGGGTTCAAAGTAAAAGAAGTACTGACACTTTTGAAAAATATAAAAGTGGATAAGTCTCCAGGTCCTGACAGGATATTCCCTAGGACATTGAGGGAAGTTAGTGTAGAAATAGCCGGGGCTATGACAGAAATATTTCAAATGTCATTAGAAACGGGAATAGTCCCCGAGGATTGGCGTACTGCGCATGTTGTTCCATTGTTTAAAAAGGGTTCTAAGAGTAAACCTAGCAATTATAGACCTGTTAGTTTGACTTCAGTGGTGGGCAAATTAATGGAAAAGATACTTAGAGACAATATATATAAGCATCTAGATAAACAGGGTCTGATTAGGAACAGTCAACATGGATTTGTGCCTGGAAGGTCATGTTTGACTAATCTTCTTGAATTTTTTGAAGAGGTTACTAGGGAAATTGACGAGGGTAAAGCAGTGGATGTTGTCTATATGGACTTTAGTAAGGCCTTTGACAAGGTTCCTCATGGAAGGTTGGTTAAGAAGGTTCAACTGTTGGGTATAAATGCAGGAATAGCAAGATGGATTCAACAGTGGCTGAATGGGAGAAGCCAGAGGGTAATGGTGGATGGCTGTTTATCGGGTTGGAGGCAGGTGACTAGTGGGGTGCCTCAGGGATCTGTGTTGGGTCCTTTGTTGTTTGTCATGTACATCAATGATCTGGATGAAGGTGTGGTAAATTGGATTAGTAAGTATGCAGATGATACCAAGATAGGGGGTGTTGTGGATAATGAAGAGGATTTCCAAAGTCTACAGAGTGATTTAGGCCATTTGGAAAAATGGGCTGAAAGATGGCAGATGGAGTTTAATGCTGATAAATGTGAGGTGCTACACCTTGGCAGGACAAATCAAAATAGGACGTACATGGTAAATGGTAGGGAATTGAAGAATACAGTTGAACAGAGGGATCTGGGTATAACCGTGCATAGTTCCTTGAAGGTGGAATCTCATATAGATAGGGTGGTAAAGAAAGCTTTTGGTATGCTAGCCTTTATAAATCAGAGCATTGAGTATAGAAGCTGGGATGTAATGTTAAAATTGTACAAGGCATTGGTGAGACCAAATCTGGAGTATGGTGTACAATTTTGGTCGCCAAATTATAGGAAGGATGTCAACAAAATAGAGAGAGTACAGAGGAGATTTACTAGAATGTTGCCTGGGTTTCAACAACTAAGTTACAGAGATAGGTTGAATAAGTTAGGTCTTTATTCTCTGGAGCGCAGAAGGTTAAGGGGGGACCTGATAGAGGTCTTTAAAATGATGAGAGGGATAGACAGAGTTGATGTGGACAAGCTTTTCCCTTTGAGAATAGGGAAGATTCAAACAAGAGGACATGACTTCAGAATTAAGGGACAGAAGTTTAGGGGTAATATGAGGGGGAACTTCTTTACGCAGAGAGTGGTGGCGGTGTGGAATGAGCTCCCAGTGGAAGTGGTGGAGGCAGGTTCATTGGTATCATTTAAAAATAAATTGGATAGGCATATGGATGAGAATGGAATGGAGGGTTATGGTACGAGTGCAGGCAGGTGGGACTAAGGGGAAAAAAATTTGTTCGGCATGGACTTGTAGGGCCGAGATGGCTTGTTTCCATGCTGTAATTGTTATATGGTTATATGATTTAATGAAAAGAAGACAGAGGTGATTTTATTTGATCCCAATGGCTGCCGTGAACCTCCATTTGTTGATTTAGGTCCATTGTCAATGTACATGAAGTCAACAGTTGTGAACCTGGGTTTTAGGATGGACAGTGACTTTAAATTAGATCGCCAAATATGCGCGGTGGTTAAGTCCCGCTTCTTTCACCTAAGGAAGCTGGCGAAGGTGAAGCCCATTCTCAAGCGGCAGCATTTTGAGACAGTAATCTATGCCTTTATTACATCTAGGCTGGATTACTGTAACGCGCTCTATTTTGGTGTTGCTCGTTCTTCACTGGCTCGTCTCCAGTTGGTTCAGAATGCTGCTGCTCGCCTTTTAACAGGGACTCGAAAGAGGGAGCACACATCGCCAATTCTGGCCTCCCTCCACTGGCTCCCGGTGCACTTTCGGGTTCATTTTAAGATACTGTTATTTGTTTTAAAATCTCTGAATGGGCTCGTCCCGCCTTACCTCTCTGAGCTGCTCCACCCATACGCTCCTGCCCGGTCCCTCAGGTCAGCTGGTCAGCTGCTCCTGGATGTACCGAGGTCTAATCAGAGGCTCAGAGGGGATAGAGCCTTCTCTGTTGCTGCTCCGGCACTCTGGAACACCCTGCCGTTGCACATCAGACAGGCCCCCTCACTGTCCATCTTCAAATCCAGTGTTAAAACGCATTTGTACTCCCTGGCTTTTGACCATGCCTGAGGCTTTGCTTCTGTTTGTGGTGTTTTTGATGTTTCTTTATTTTACATGTCTTTTCCTACTATTTCTTTTGGTTGTTATTTTTGGTGTGTATTAACTTTTTTGTCAATGATTAGTGATGTACAGCACTTTGTTGCAGCTATGTTTGTTTTTAAAGTGCTCTATAAATAAAATAATAATAATTATTATTATTATAAAGTATATAAGTATGGATGTCAGGATGTTATGATGTTGGTGAGGTGCCATTTGGAGTACAATGTTCAGTTTTGGTCACCCTGCTAGAGGAAAGAGCAGCGTAGGTTCACGAGGTTATTTCGCGGGATGGCAGGACTGTCATATGATGATAGAATGGAGCGGCTGGGCTTGTATACTCTGGAATTTAGGACAAGAGGGGATCTTATTGAAACATGTAAAATTATTAAAGGTTTGGAGACACTAGAGGCAGGAAACATGTTCCCGATGTTGAGGGAGTCCAGAACCAGGGGCCACAGTTTAAGAACAAGGGGTAAGGCATTTAAAACAGAGATGAGGAAATACTTTTTCACGCAGAGGGTTGTGAGTCTGTGGAATTCTGTGCCTCAGAGGACGGTGGAGGCCAGTTCTCTGGATACTTTCAAGAGAGAGCTAGATAGCGCTCTTAAAGATAGTGGAGTCAAGGGATATGGGGAGAAGGCAGGAACAGGGTACTGATTGTGGATGATCAGCCATGATCACATTGAATGGCGGTGCTGGCTTGAAGGGCCAAATGGCCTACCCTTGCACCTATTGTCGAGACAATAGATGCAGAGGTAGGCCATTCAGCCCTTCTAACCAGCAATGCCATTGTCTATTGTCTGTTGAAAGATGTTGTCAAGCTGGAAAATGTGCAGCAAAGACTTACGAGGATGTTGCCTGGGCTTGAGGGCCTGAGCTATAGGGAGAGGTTGGGCAGACTCTTAAAATGCAAGAAGATGAGGGGAATATGGGCAAGTGAGTTCAGTATAGTGTAAATAGGGCAGCTTCGTCATTATGGGTAAGTTGGGCCTGTGTTGTATGACTATCACTCTGAATGTCAAAAACCATGACATTTAAAGGTCATCACTTAAGTGAAGTGAATATTATGCCCGGAAGTCATTAATATGTGATTAATATGTCTGGATGCCACCCAGAGCCCGTTTCCATGCCGTATGATTCAATGACTCTAAATGTCAAAACTGTAACCTTGAAAGGCCCCTACCCAGTGCAATAATTAATTAGTCTGGAAGCCATTCCCATGCATATCTGGCCAGAACACTAATGCAGGCATTTGCAATATCCCCTGGTGCATGCACAAGTCCCCTGGTACATTTGTAAACTCTGCAGACAAACCAATACCCCCCAGGGCAGGGCAAGCGGGGGAGCGCTGTCTGAGTGAAATTCACACAGTGCAAAGCCAAGGTGATACAGACACACACCGCGATGAACGGGAAGGTTGGCGCTGTAATTAAGACGGCTAAAGCACAGTGTAAGGTAAGTCCTTTAAAAGAGGGGGGGGGAGAAGAGGGGAAAGGGGGATAGAAGGAGTGGAGACAACTTTTAAGAAGCCAGATATACACGGCTGTGAAGCTCGGCGGACATTTACCATTACCGGTCGGTTATCCTTGGTTCTGAAAACTACTGCTTATGTTTTTTTCCCAATGAGCCAATGAAATTCACCGGTCAGCACCAGCTACAACCTACAAGAACCTCCTGGCAACCCACTAGGACCTCCTGGCCACCCACCTACAGCACGAGAATTCTCGCTACTCTCCATGGCTTGTTGAAAGATTTGTGGCGGCCATAATGAGGCCACGACTAGTTCCCAGAACGTGGGAACTCCTCACGACCATGAAGGCGACTCCCCGGCAACCACCCGCTAACATGTGGCGACCATGTGGCGTCTGCAGAGTCTCCTGCAGTCGCCTAAAAAGTCGCCTAAGTGGGACAGGCGCATTAGGACATTTGTTGAATCTTCTCAAAATATCTCGAAGCAGCGTTAACCATATAACCATATAACAATTACAGCACGGAAACAGGCCATCTCGGCCCTACAAGTCTGTGCCGAACAACTTTTTTCCCTTAGTCCCACCTGCCTGCACTCATACCATAACCCTCCATTCCCTTCTCATCCATATGCCTATCCAATTTATTTTTAAATGATACCAACGAACTTGCGTTGATAACTTTGTTCCGGAAAAAATGTTTTATTGTGACATTGTGTTTCATAGTGTCTCAGCAGAGCATTCAATGTAGGGACTACAAAAAGTGCCAAAGATTATTTGAACCACATGGAATACAAATAGAGACGCAAGGATCTGCAGATGCTGGAATATTGAGCAAAACACAAAGTGCTGAAGTAACTCAGCAGGCCAAGCAACATCTGTGGAGGGAATGGATATGTGACATTTGTGTGGAATGAGCTTCCAGTGAAGGTGGTGGAGGCAGGTTCGTTTTTATAATTTAAAAATAAATTGGATAGTTATATGGATGGGAAAGGTATGGAGGGTTATGGTCTGAACACAGGTATATGGGACTAGGGGAGAATACATGTTCGGCATGGACTAGAAGGGTCGAGATGGCCTGTTTCCGTGCTGTAATTGTTATATGGTTATTATATGGTTATATTTTGGGTCAGGATCCTTCTTCAGACTCTAAAGTATGTAGAAGGGTCCCGGCCCAAAATGTCACCTATCCATTCCCTCCAAACATGCTGCCCGACCAATGAGTTACTCCAACACTTTGTGTTTTGGAATACAAATATATTCCTATGAGAAGAAAGAAAGCAAAAGCAAAGTCTAAGGTTATAATGATGAAAAAAATCCTTAAAATATTAAAATAACTACAAGCTAAAGTTGTAGGGAGGTTTGTTCAGTTGTTTAATGCATGGAATTTGACTGAAAACTGATCCAGAGGAGACTTTCCACAATTTGACAAAGTTTAAAGCTGAGTACATTCACGTCTACTCAGACCAACAGAAGCTGTTACAAATAAAATGAAAGATGATTTTATTTGCATGAATCTTCTTGCTTTCAAGAATGACAATAATTTTTCTTCTTTCTGCGATGATTTGTACACACTTCAATAATTTATTTGAAAGCGAAATCTGTCTTCTTCACACGTTGATAGAATATCACCCTCCAGCAGCAGTTATGCCCCTAGGCATGAATCAACTGATGATGATTCTGACAACATTCTTCTCTTTCAGTTCATGCTGCAAAAATAATTTATAGCATTTCTTGGACTGTATCAAGTGATGTATAATGGGCCACTTCCCACTTCTAAGCAAAATCCATCACGTTTTTGGAATGTTTTAATAATTTGTAATGGTGGAAACTAATAACAACAGTGCTGCATTCAAACACCAATGCACTGCAGGTTGACAGTGGAGTATAAATTTTCTGGAGTGCATATATTCACAGTCTACTTAATCAAAACAAATAAAGTAGTTCCAGCATTGCCCTCAATAAATTACAACGTTGGCTCCTGATTCATGCTCTTGTATTAAACCACCTGTCTCCTGGGCACAAGGTAGTGGCGAATTCTTGAAGTGCGGACTGAATTCTAGAGACGAAACCTATGTGAAGCTCGGTGACAGAATTCAATTAGTCACAGAAAGTAGAGGAACAGTATGAGAGAGAATCTACAGAGAGCTATAACATTGATATGAATTGTTGCTGAGATAATAGCTACAATTCAAATTCTGGAGCTGGATTTCTTTTTACAGAATAGACCGAATGGGACATCTTTCACACATCCTCCCGCTCTTCCTTAAATCTTTCTTCCAAAATATCATTAGTCAAGGTTATGTCAACTTCGCACAACTTTGTGACTAATCTGTATCACTCATGGAGTAAGTTTCTGCTTCGGGTATTATGGAATGATGAAAAATAAATTTGTGTCTGCGGCTTATTTTTTATTAAGGTTGGACAAAAAAATGGTACTGATTAATAACTAAATATGTCAAGGTTGACAAAGCTAATGCTCTTCCTTCAGCTGAATGAATTATTTAAATATGTAATTTGCAAAAAGTATCAGTTAAGTTATTTTGTTGATCTTCAATATTGATGAGTTGTGCATTGCCAAATTGGAGATGACTTTCACAGCTTCACATTTTATTTATTTCAGTATCTTTTGGCACAGATGCATTCAATCAAAACGTGATCATGTAAGTTGACCAGGGTGGTAACAGTACACGGATTGGCTTTTTCCTATGGATCTAATGAAATAATTACTTCTGCTATTCAACATTGTATGAATAAGCGTAACAATCCGCATAAATATTTATGAACAAATTTAATTTTAATGTATCTTGTCAATATAAAAATGTCCATGATAGACAAAACATATAAAACTGGAACAATCGCCCCGAATTGGTGACCCATTTGTAAAGACATGGAAATTCACATCTGGGCATTATTTAATTCTGAGAATGGAATGTCCACACTGATCCCCACATTATAGCGAAACAGCATCTTTGTAAAGATGAGGCCGAGGCCGACTCCCTGTTTCATCAGAGAGACAAGCACCATGGCAACATCATTTATCCAATCACTGACACCTGTTAGATATATCATAACTTATGATGAGTGCTTGACGGCACTGGGCCTCTACTCGCTGGAGTTTAGAAGGATGAGGGGGGACCTCACCTCCTCCTACAGAAACTTGCCGAATAATGAAAGGCATGGATAGAGTGGATGTGGAGAGGATGTTTCCACCAGTGTGAGAATCTAGGACCAGTGGTCATTGCCTCTGAATTAAAGGTCGTTCCTTTAGGAAGGAGATGAAGACAAATTTCTTTAGTCAGAATCTGTGGAATTCATTGTCACAGAAGGCTGTCGAGGCCAAGTCAATGGATATTTTTAAGGCAGAGAGAGAGAGATTCTTGATTAGTACAGGTGTCAGGGGTTATGGGGAGACGGCAGGAGAATGGGGTTAAGAGGGAAAGATAGATCAGCCATGATTGAATGGCAGTGTAGACTTGATGGACTGAATGGCCTAATTCTGCTCCTAGAACTTATGACCTTATATCATTGGGTGAGGGACAGCAACGGTACTTGTATCACCCACATTATCCACCAAAGAATGCAAGAGTGATCACTATCTAATCACTGCTCTCAAATCCCATCAAACTGGCTCCAAAATATCAGCATCAATAGTAGCCTTGCTGCAAGAAGTTCAATGTCAACATTATCAACATGTACAAAGATACTTAGCTTTGTGGACAGAGGCAACTTTTCTCAGGCACTCCAAATAAAGACAACATGATAACTCCAAGTGTATAGAAACACTGCATTCAAAGTGTTCATGTGGACCATTATAAGTTATCCTGAAGTTTGCCACAATTGACACCTGCCAAAAAATTATTGGCTTCTCTACCAAGAACTATAAATGGATTGATGAGAATGATCAGGATATGGATTGATGAGAATGATCAGAAATATAAGGTGTTGCTGGATTGAAAACTCCACCATTATCTTCATGAAATATCCTCAGCTTCACAAACATTTGAAAGTGCAGATGGAGCAGAGAACTCAGGACCTAAGGAACACATTGTGGATGGAGAGGGTACAGGCGGTCAGCAACTCATTGAGTGCTAGGACATGCGCAGGCTCATCAGTGGTTTTAAAGTAATCTCTAGTTCTTAGACCCAAAGTTCCATCCCACAGAGAGATGATCATAGGGCTGAAGTCATTCTAGACAAAGGGACAATCAAAGCCTGCTAGAAGGAACATTACGAATAACTGCTCAAGCACAACTCTGTCCCTGACACGTGCACACTCGACCACATTCCACAGCAGCCTATCCAATTTCATGCACAAATTGACAATGCCATCATCTACAACTGGGCAGAAGAGGTTAATCCAAGCGTCCTTGAAAAATTGTAATAATGATCATCTTTAAGAAAAGTGGCAAATCTATGATCACAACAGAGGGGTCTCTCTATTGTCGGACACAAAGCCATCACCAGGGTCTTCCTCAGCAATCTCCTCCAAAGAACTCCGGGCAAATCATTGTTTTGATTTTGTTCACTCAGAGATGCAGTGGACATGATCCTTCCTGTGCAATAACTAAAAAAAAATGTAGAACCACACAAAACGCAAGACCATATTTTGATGTCACCAGTCTTTGACTCCCATAATCTGAAGGGACATTGGAACACCCCTTTCAAATTTGACTGGCCCTCAAAAACTCCTTTCTTTCTTATGCATGTTTCTTATATGCTACCTTGATGAGGGTGGTTCTTGGAATTAACATTGGCCAGCCTTGCTTCTGCTAGCACCACTCTGGCTTGAAACTAAGAGTCTGCACTGTGGTTCAGGAAACAGACACTGAAATGAGTTCGCAAAAATATTGGAGAAACTCAGCGGGTGCAGCAGCGTCTAGTAGATGCTACTGCACCCGCTGAGTTTCTCCAGCATTTTTGTGTACCTTCGATTTTCCAGTATCTGCAGTTCCTTCTTAAACACTGAAGTGAGTTAATTGGGAAGGTTGTTAACAACACCGTGGCTAACAAGGGCTACTTATTTCTGCACCCACCCCAGCAATCTTCTTCTTTTCGTGGTTTTCTTGTTACAAATGTTGACCTCGCTGTCATCGTCCGTCCTGAAAAGGACGCAAGCTTCTGGCGACAATCAGTGGAAGCCGTCACTTGTCACAATAGATGATGGCGGTGGCAGAATTAGCTCAGGATACTTCCAGTTTCCAGCCCCACGACGTGGAAGCTTCTGCTATAGGGTCACCTCAGCATTGGCAGACATGGATGATGAGAATCACCACCACCGTCAGGTCACAGCTTTTCAAGCACACATTCAAGTTATTTTTAAATATCACAGTAGTTTTTGACCCACTCATCCTTTTGATCCACATCCCAATCACCTTCTCAGTGAAAAAAATAATTTACCCCCTCTGATCCTTCAAAGTATCAATCCTCCTTTGGTTTATGACCCTTCTGCTAGGACAAATAGTAATGCTCTTGATTATCTAGCTCCCCCATGACTTTTTTCATTTAATTTTGTGTCCCCTCTTTTTACACTTTTTCTGAGAAATTAAACTTGCTGGTCCAGTCTTTCCACATTGCTTAAATTTAGCAGCTCTTGCAATGTCTAGTGCAATTCCATCTCAAAATTATCTTATGTTTTGAATGCTTTTCAAAATGCATGATGTACTGTTATGTGTAGGAAAAAATACACGATTAAACTACTAATATATTTTCCTATTTAGTTGATGTGCCTAAGATACAAATTATTGCCAGTCGCATGATGTATGCTTTTAATTCCTGGAAATTGGGACTAATATATTTTATATAGTTGTCATTCTGTTTTATCTGTTATCTGTTACAAATGAAACTATTTTTTATTTAGACAAATTAATTAGTATTTTGCAATGAGTTGAGTTGAATAGCACTTTGAAATTGTAAAGAAAAGCAGTTTTAGAAGAAATATTTCTCAACAGCAGAATTTGACTTTGACAGCCAGTTGGTTTCATTGCTATTGTTTACAGACTGAAGTCAACTAGGCTGATGTTGATGAGCACATCATGAGTGAATCTTCTTCCTCCTTGGATTGTGGCTGACTCCAGTGCTATGGAGTTGAGGAGACCGATGGGGTCCATTTGCGAAGTCCAAACTCTTCTAGGTCATTAGTAGCTGGAAGTGCCTGATGAGACAGAGTGGTAGGTGGTGCTCTTCTCCTTCCGCCATTTACGCTGAGTTCCTATGTGCTCCCAGTCCTCTTCACGTTCAACATGTTCAATGCTCCTCCACTTTGAGAGGTCATAGGCAAAGGATTCCCGGATGTGAGTGGGATGACGCTTTCCTAATGAGTGTGGAAGTGGAATGTTACTGCTTGTAAACAGGAAGGTAGGGGTGGGGTGGCCATCAAATGTTTGATGACCTGATTGAATAATTTGGGGATGGCTGGCCCACTCCAAATGTATACATTTGTACTTTCCTAACAGGTTAAATGAACAAAAAATGTTCTTAGTATCGTGGGGGAAAAAATCAGAAAATATTAATGGATGCAACATTTTAACATTAATAAACATCTAATATTAATAATCTGTATTTTTGTTTGTTTCTGCTTATTTTGTCCTTTTCTGTTCCCTGCTTGCATTGTGAAAACTTCCTTAAATGTCAACTGCCTTCAGAAATTCTTCAGTAGTTTTCTCAATATTATTTTACAACTACTCACGCTGACTTCAATAAATAGGGAATTGGCCCAGTTCTATGCTACTTCCTTGATGCATATAAGGCTTCCTACATTGTACATGGAAACTTTGTTTTGCGTGTTATCCAGTCAATCACACCATACATGATTACAATCAAGCCAAGCACAAATAAAACAGGTAGTCAAAAGAGAAAAATAAACAGAGTTCAGCAGCTACAAAGAAAGTGCAAGGGCTGCAAAGTGGGAGCTTGGAGAATGGAAATAGACTATTAGATTATGAATATTCCAATAACAGCGGGGAAGATGCTACACCTTGGCAGGACAAATCAAAATAGGACGTACATGGTAAATGGTAGGGAATTGAAGAATACAGTTGAACAAAGGGATCTGGGTATAACCGTGCATAGTTCCTTGAAGGTGGAATCTCATATAGATAGGGTGGTAAAGAAAGCTTTTGGTATGCTAGCCTTTATAAATCAGAGCATTGAGTATAGAAGCTGGGATGTAATGTTAAAATTGTACAAGGCATTGGTGAGACCAAATCTGGAGTATGGTGTACAATTTTGGTCGCCCAATTATAGGAAGGATGTCAACAAAATAGAGAGAGTACAGAGGAGATTTACTAGAATGTTGCCTGGGTTTCAACAACTAAGTTACAGAGATAGGTTGAATAAGTTAGGTCTTTATTCTCTGGAGCGCAGCAGGTTAAGGGGGGACCTGATAGAGGTCTTTAAAATGATGAGAGGGATAGACAGAGTTGATGTGGACAAGCTTTTCCCTTTCAGAATAGGGAAGATTCAAACAAGAGGACATGACTTCAGAATTAAGGGACAGAAGTTTAGGGGTAATATGATGGGGAACTTCTTTACTCAGAGTGGTAGTGGTGTGGAATGAGCTTAGAGTGGACGTGGTGGAGGCAGGTTCATTGGTATCATTTAAAAATAAATTGGATAGGCATATGGATGAGAAGGGAATGGAGGGTTATGGTATGAATGCAGGCAGGTGGGACTAAGGGGAAAAAAAGTTGTTCGGCACGGACTTGTAGGGCCGAGATGGCCTGTTTCCGTGCTGTAATTGTTATATGGTTATATGGTTAAGATGCTGTTCCTGAATTGGGTGGCATGTGCTTTCACGTTTTTGTATCTTTTGCTCGACAGGAGAAGAGGAATGATCATCGTGTAAGTTACTCTTGATAACGTTGGCTGTTTTTCTAAGGCAGCATGAAGTGCTGTTGGAGTCTATGAGGGGAACGCCGGGTTGTGTGATGCACTGGGCTGCGTTCACGACTCTGCGGTCTTGGGCAGAGCAGTTGCCAAAACAAGATGCTATGTGCTTCAATAGAATGCTTTCTCTGGTGAAGTTTGAGGGCCAACAATAGGACTGCCGAGAATCAGAGAGGGGCTGCAGATTACCATCAATTTGAACTTCTACTATATGGGAAAAAAACACAGAGCAAAACTGGAAAGCAAAGTTTTCAGATTTATGCAGCAAGGACCTGCATACAAAGCAATCCTCACGTAAAGGAATGTCAAACAGAGGGATGGAACTTCAGAAAAGGCTGGCATTGTCTCATGATGTGTCAGCCATGACAATAAATTAAGTAAAAAAATATCAGAAGTCTTTAAATTATTTCTGCAGTAAATGTCTTAATGCCCCATCTCCTTTAATACCATTGTCTTACAATACGTAGCATTACATCTTACTAAGAGCAATTTGATTTCCTGCCATTTCTCAGGGAGCAATCCCATTAGGCCCATTACCACTTTCCTTTTTTCTCTGCACTCCTGTAACTTGTTCTCTCTGATGCATGCCCATCTACATTAATTTTGCCATTAACCTACATTAAGAAGGAGCATCGCAGAGGAATAATGCAGAGTAACCCTAGCAACATTGTATATACCTTTCGTAAATGCATAGGGGGTGCGCAATAATCGAGCCATTCGATTGTGCTAACATTGTCGCCCATCACACACTGTCAGACACGAGGGCACAGTAGTTTATCCTCACAGATCACGGAGCTCGGTTTGATACTGACACCAAGTGCTGAGTTTGGACTTTCTCCCTAGGACTGCTTGGATTTCCTTCGCATCCCAAAGACACAATGGTAGGATAATAAGCTACTATAAAGCAGACTATTATCTGAATGGTGGCCGATTAGGAAAAGGGGAGAAGCAACGAGACCTGGGTGTCATGGTACACCAGTCATTGAAAGTAAGCATGTAGGTGCAGCAGGCAGTGAAGAAAGCGAATGGTATGTTAGCATTCATAGCTAAAGGATTTGAGTATAGGAGCAGGGAGGTTCTGCTGCAGTTGTACAGGGTCTTGGTGAGACCACACCTGGAGTATTGCGTATAGTTTTGGTCTCATAATCTGAGGAAAGACATTCTTGCCATAGAGGGAGTACAGAGAAGGTACACCTTCTCAAGGGGGGACCTTATAGAAACTTACAAAATTCTTAAGGGGTTGGACAGGCTAGATGCAGGAAGATTGTTCCCGATGTTGGGGAAGTCCAGAACAAGGGGTCACAGTTTAAGGATAAGGGGGAAGTCTTTTAGGACTGAGGTGAGAAAAACATTTTTTACACAGAGAGTGGCGAATCTCGGGAATTCTCTGCCACAGAATGTAGTTGAGGCTAGTTCATTGGCTATATTTAAGAGGGGGTTAGATGTGGTCCTTGTGGCTAAAGGTATCAGAGGGTATGGAGAGAAAGCAGGTACAGGGTACTGAGTTGCATGATCAGCCATGATCATATTGAATGGCGGTGCAGGCTCGAAGGGCCGAATGGCCTACTCCTGCACCTATTTTCTATGTTTCTGTGATCTGGTATTTTGTTGGTTCACATGCTTGATCAATGGTGTTTTATCATTAATGTTTTATTATTATTAATGTTTAGTGTTTTCTGAGTCATTCGTAACTGTCACTGTATGTCATGTTGTTACTTGTGCGCGGAGCACCAAGGCAAATTCCTTGTATGTGAATACTTGCCCAATAAACGTACTTACTTACTTCATTGACACCTATCAAATACTGAAAGGTTTGGATAGAGTGGATGTGGAGAAGATTTTTCCACTAGTGGGAGAGCCAGGACTAGAGGTTATAGCCTCATAATTAAAGGGCATTCCTTTAGGAAGGAGATGAGGAGGAATTTCAGAGGTGATGAATCTGTGGAATTCTTTGACACAAAAGGCTGTGGCCATTTTACAGCAGAGATAGTGGCCTGTTTCCGTGCTGTAATTGTTATATGGTTATAGATAGATTCTTGATTAGTACGGGTGTGAAGCGATTATGGGGAGAAGGCAGGAGAATGGGATTAGGAGGGAGTGATAGATCAGCCATGATTGAATGGCGTAGACTTGATGGGCCGAATGGCTTCATTCTGCTCCTATCAATTGTGACCTTATGAACTATTCCTCAGATCAGTTACTCAGCTGATTGAGAGCCTTCTGTAGTTTTTGATAACCATTTTGATACAGATTGACACACTTTGTTTTTGTAACTTTCCTTATTCCATTCTTTACTCTAGTTGTGAATTGGAGGGGGTCAAGAATATTTGTATCACCAGCATCACTGGAAAGAGAGCTCTCCAATTCCTGAATCTGCATGTTTTAGTAAGAGAAACTATGATGTGTTACAACTGGTTATCAGTATTTAATGTTAAAATATCATCTCTGTTCTTCCTCACTGACCACACAAACAGAAAAGCACTACAGTGCAGTTGAATGGAGGACATCATTGGCAATATACTAAAATGTGTTTGTTTTCTGATATTCTGAATGCTCAAAATGCAAAAGTGCCAGAGGTTAACCATGTAAGATCATCTTGCAGCATTTCTGTTCAATGATAGATAACAGCACCAATATAACCACGGGGGAAATTGATTGAAATGCATTTGAAGGGCATACCAAATTAGCTCAAAATGTAATGCAGTGTTGCAAGAATTCTGCAATCACAAGTTATAGGAGTAAAATTAGGCCATTCAACCAATCAAGTCTGTACGCAATTCAATCATGGTTGATCTCTGCCTCCTAATCCCATTTTCCTGCCTTCTCCCCATAACCCTTGACATGCAATCTAATCAAGAATTTGTCTATCTCTGCCTTAAAGATATCCACTGACTTGTCCTCCACAGCCCTCTTTGGCAATGAGTTCCACAGATTAACTACCCTCTGACTAATAAAGTTCCTGCTCACCTCCTTTCTAAAAGTGCATTGAAGGGTCCCGACCCAAAACGCTATCTTTCTGTTTACTTTCAAAAATGCTGATTGACCCACTGAGTTCCTCCAGCAGTTTGTGTTTCGCTCAAAAATTGTGCATTCTTGAGGTAAGACATAAAATAAGACCCAACTGTCTCATACGAATAAGTGTTCGGCACGGACTAGAAGGGCCGAGATGGCCTGGTTCCATGCTGTAATTGTTATATGGTTATATGTTGTATGTACAACTGCTGATCTCTGGCATATGACTTGCAATTTTGTGTGGTTTATGAACACAGATGCTTTTGATTAATAAAAGTCAAATCAGTTATTTCTGGCTGCTGATCTGCTGACTTTGTTATTTTATAGTAATTTTCGAGAGCTGGTGTAACATTCTGTAGATTGTAAGTGGAGTTGGAGCTTCCAAGTCAGTGTCTGCTGGTTCACTGACAACGTGTAATGTTGTGCACCGATGAGCAAAGGAACCTTGACAGCCAGAACTAAACATTTCAACTCATTGATATTACCTTGCATTTTAACAGTGTCAACAGTTATGCTTCTGACAGGAAGTATGTGGGAGGATATTGAATTTTGCTTTCCTCATTGCATTCTTCCACAACTACTTACGTTCAATGTATTCTTGAGCAAACACTTTGTTGAGGAAAAGTTGTTGGGGTTCAGCTGATACCATTGATGCCTGATGGTTGCTTGACAGGATGCTGCTTGGAGAGATTTCTGCAGATTAAATTGTTCAAAACCTGGTAGAGGAAGTTAAATATAAGCAGAACCAGCAGATAATCTACATGAGATAAACACATTGACTACAATCATTATTATTTTTTATCAGTTTGGAATATTGGTTGCTGTTTCCAGCTTCCATTGCCATGGGAGAGCTGTCATCACCTGTTATTTTTGTACCTGAGTGAACAGCCCTTCAATCAATTCTGGAATAACAGTAGACCGTAAGTACATTTTCCAAGTAAGATTTATACAATAGTTTTGAGTTCCTCGGCAACAGGTGATGACTAGTGACTTGAATTATTCGAAATTAAGTCTGAAGTGTCAATCTTCAACACACATGCAGTAAATAAAGTTGATGTAGCTGGAATTTAATTTATGTTGATTTCATGCATTGAAACCAGATTGTTTTCAGTATGCTTTTAATACAACAGATTCTAAGCATGCTGATAATTCGCATGTGAAGTTTTTGGATATGAATGTGGATCATATTACGTGGAAATATTAACATGGTCAAGGTAGACAAAAATGCTGGAGAAACTCAGCGGGTGCGGCAGCATCTATGGAGTGAAGGAAATAGGCAATGTTTCGGGCCAAAACCCTTCTTCAGACATGGGCATCATGTGACCTGAAGTGATAATGTTATTGTCATCCATTTAAAAAAATGTTATTAGACTATATCGAAAATAGAAAATGTAGGAATAAGTTGAAAAAATAGTACTTTTAAAATAAGATCAAAAATGCTCAACAGATGAGGTAACATCTGTGCAAAGAGAAACAGTTAACATTGCATGTCCATGACTGTCATAAATTGAGAATAGAGGGAAAACAGGTTGGTTTTTGACAGCAGAGAAGATGAAACAGTTGGATGGTTGAATAAAGAAAAAATCTCTGATAGAATGATACTGTAATGTAGCAGTTAAGGAGCAGGCAAAATCAGCAAAAGCTTCTTAAGGGGCTGTCCCACTGTGGCGACCTAATTGGCGAGTTTAGAATAGTTTAGAAGAGTTTGAAAAAGTGTCATGTTGAAGACCTCCTTCGACTACGTAGTAGACTAGCTTTGACTAGCTCCGGGAAAATTAAACCCCGAATAGTGGAGAGTGAAGACGACCTCCTTCAACCTCCCTTCGACTATGTTGACGACTATCTACGATTACCTTCGACTACCCTCGATTACTTACGAATAACATGCCGACCTACAACGACCTACTTCGACTAAACCTAGGGGGCGCTGTCCTGTGCACGGCTGCCCTGCCAGCAGTTGTCTGTCTTTTCACCGTTTTATTTTTAGTTAGTTAAGTGTTTTGTTTGGAGGTCTAGACTTTTTTGTGTGGGGGTTGGGGGGGGGGAGGGGGAAACTACCTTTCAGGGTCCCTACCTGGTCGGAGAGGCAGCTATTCTCCGGGCTGCAGCTTCGACCCGTCCTGGCGGCCTACCAGTGGGCCTGGAGCGGCGTTTCCTGTCGCGGACCGCCCAGAACCACGGCTTTCGGCGGCGGCACAGCGCTGGAGCGCTATCGTGGAGCAGGCGATGCCTTGCCTGGGTCGCTGTGCTGCAGCTCTGGTGAGCTGAGACCGCCGGGTAAAACATCACGGAGCTGCAGAACTGTGGAGCGGCCAGCTGCGGGCGGCGGCGCTGAACTTTACACCGGGAGCCTGGGATCTCCCAGTTGTGGAGCTCCAATCGGCGTGGCCTTGTCGGCTTCGGAAGCCGCGGCCTCCAGTACGGAGGCGGCCGTTCCAGGGTTCCCAGGCCGCTGAGAGGACTCTCCCGACGCCGGAGCAACATCACCCGGCGAGAACGGCCAGGAACATCGGGCCTCCGTAGAGGCAACTGTGGAGGCCTCAATAGGCCCGACTATGGGTGAACTGGGGTTGGGGACTGGACTTTGTGCCTTCCCTCATGGTGGGAGCCATTGTGGGGGGATGTTCTTTGTGTTTAAGACTCTCATTGGCGTTATGTCTGTATTCTTTCTTTGTGTGCTGCAAAATGGCAAAAAGCATTTCACTTCATTACACCTCGGTGTATGTGAATGTGACTAATAAAATACCTTTGATACCTACGAGTAAAGAAAATATCGATTTTTTTCCATTGCGACCTTTTTCTAATTCGCTGGCATTTTTCAGCATGTTGAAAAATACGCTGCAACCTAGCTGAGGCCTCGAGTACGCGGGGACTACTCTCGAGCATGAAGGAGAGTTACAAAGACCTCCCAGGACCTCGTGTCGACCATGCTGCGAGTACGAGTCGAGGGCAAACTCTTCTAAACTCGCCAATTAGATCGCCAGTGGGACAGCCCCTTTACTTGAAAAGTCAACCTAGGAGATAAAAACACTAATACTGACTGACTGACATTAGCTGGTGTAATTTGCTTGATCTTACCCACCAGTGTTCTATATATTTAATGTAACAAATGTTCAAATTGCACTTAGTTTAGTTTAGTGGTACAGGGCGGATACAGGTCCTTTGCAATTCCAAACTGCAATGTTTTGAACCACGTGAGTGAATTTGGCAATACCTAATACGTTAATGTGAATAACTCTGGCATGAGGTGCAAGTTTCTTATGCTTTCAGGAGTGGCAGAGGAGGCAGATACAATCGTGGCAGTTATGAGGTTTAAACTCCACTGTAGACATGCAGGGTATGAAGGTATATGTATTTTGTGCAGACGGAGAAGATTAGTTTAACTTGGCATCATGTTTGGCACGGACATTGTGGTCAAAAGGGCCTATTTCTAGGCTGTACTGTTGCATGCTCTAAGGTGAATTAGAAGACTATGAGCCTTTAACACCCTTTCCTTTATCGTTCAAGGCGTAAAATGTAAAAGCAGGAAGTTTATGCTGGAACTGTATTTTAAAAAAATAGTTCACAAGCAGGAGAATGCATACATTCTGGTCATCAAAGTAAGTGAGGAAGTTATTCCACCTTACTTGTGTGTTAATGAGGAATGGCTTCCCATTCCATAGTGGTAAATATTTGCATGAGGTGTGCGTCAGGAATCCTGCACAGATGACCCCAGAATAGGTTATGGTCAAGGATTAAACCAAACGAGTGTATTCTGCAACTCTGAGACAGCAAAACAGAAAATACAAGAAATACTTTGCAATAAAATAACAGAATCCGCATGGATCAACACAGTTCAGTTGTTTCCAAAAAATGCTGTTTTTTTCACATCAAAGGTCATTTATATTTACAAACCCTGCCATCAAGAAACATGTCCTCCTTTCTCTCGTGGTTCAGAGATCGATATTACAGTGTTGTCACTAAGGGCAGCACCTCCACAAAATATACAGAACATTAATTTTGCTCTTTTTCTACAATTTACAAATTTGTAATTCTACAAATTGGTCAAAATTCAAACTCTTGGTAAAATGAAGAAGTTGATCACGATAATAAACCAATGAAAAAAAATAATTGTATGCTCAGTATTATTTGCTCACATCCTGTTAGATGACACAACCGCATTAGCTTTGACCACAGCAGTTTTGTTGCTAATAATTCATACTTTCAAAACATCTAATGGAGATGGACAAAACCACAGTCTAGAAGCGTCCTGTAGAAACTACAGCCGCTAGTTTACAAAAAATAACAGCAAGTGCAGGTGTAAGTCAGCGGGCCAGGCAGCATCTCTGAAGAACATGGATAGGTGCGTTTTGGGTCAGAACTCTTCTTCAGACTGGTGAAATGTCGCCTGTTCCCGTTCTCGAGAGATGATGTCTGACCGCTGAGTTACTCCAGCACTTTGTGGCTTTTTAATTCTCAAAGCGTCTTGCTCCATTTTCACTATCTAGGCTCTGATATGCTTGTATATGCAGTTTTATCATTAAACACATCTAGGTTGCTGTGAATGCGGCTTCCCATCTCGAATACCATCTCTACATGTAAACCAGAATTGTATTTATATCTCACACTGAGTAACTTGTGAAGATGTAATAAAAGTCCCATTAAGTCCAGGCTCCCCTAACTAAAGCAAAATAAAATGCATACGTGGTAAGAGGCTGGATTTATAACATGCAAATTTGAAATACTGCAATCCCTTTAGAGCTCTCCCCAGGGTTGGTATGAGAGTGGAAGTGGAGTCTCATTAATATATGTCAAATAGTTGCAAATCTCAGCTTACAAGAAAAACTATTATCCCATTTTAAGGTCACCTCCAATATCTAGCATTGTCCTGGTTTAATTGCCACCACTGAGTTGCCCCTCAGACAAATAAATCTTAAAATTCCTCCAATGGATTATAAATGGACAGATGTATCACAGGCACAGTACTCTCTCGGGAGAATCCAGGGTCGTTAGTGCCCACAATCAATTTTCTTGTGTTTCCTTAGGAAGTCAAAATAATATGTGTAGGAGAGGGGTTTTGGATCATCTCCTGATTGGCCATCATGTTGGCCTTGTTGCCATTTTCAAGCGTAGGGTAGGAAAGAAAAATCGAAATAACGAGGCAGTGGAGGTGTTGCCCTGTTTTCAAGAGAGAATAACCTCCCTGGTTCAACTATTCAAGAACACGCCTGAAGCTTTAGGCAAAAAAAAGCCTTTTCAACTCTGCCCTACATGAAACACAGGGAGAAGAAGAAAATAGGTACCAGTACGGAGAAGATGGGTAACCATACACTTGCTGAAAACAGAACCAGTATGAAACGACCAGACATTTACATTCAAAAATCTTTATGTTTAATTGTTCCTGTATCATCCAGAGAAAGTGTGTTTAAATTGATTTTATAATATTCATATTATGGTTGTTTCTTGTTCGGAAAATGTATCATCGAATCTTGTTTGAGTTTCAATTTTTCATAAAGACAGCATATTATGCACTGAAACATTCTACCATGTACACACAGTAATACCAGTCTAAGTATCTTCATGATTATAATTTGCACACAAAATCTAGTGCTTTCCTCGTAATGTAACAAATATGATTGTACAGATGAGAAACATGAATATTTACTCCATCAGGGCTGACACTCGTTTTCACTGCCCTTAAAAGTGTTACATAATTCAAGTAACTTTATTTTTTTCAGTCAAATTGTAATAATCAGGTTTAGATTAGAAAATCTGGAATTCTTTAGGGCTGACTAATCAAAATTAAAAGGTGCCACTATGGCGGATAACATTCAATGATCCCAGCATTATTCAAAAGCACAGGGCTTCTCTGATTAACTTGGGAAACGGCATATATTCAGCTAGCCAGCAACAAAAAAAATAATTCAAAAATAATGTCCTTGCCCTCAGTGAGTCTTTGAAACCAACTCCATAACTTGCTTATCAAAATATTATGATGATAAAGCATTATGGAGTCGCATTCTTCCTATTTCCCATGAGCTGGTGAAAATGATAACACAAAGGGGCAATAGTGAATCTAAGAAAATAGGCAAAGTGCTGGAGTAACTCTAAAGAACATGGTTAGGTAACGCTTTGGGTTAGGACCCTTCTTCAGACTAATTGTGTGGTGGGGTGGGGAGAAGAAAGCATGCCCAATCCAACCAGGACAGTCACATTATGTCTGAAGCTGAATTACCAATTTGAACCCCATCCCTGCTTTTTTCCAGCAGTCTGGCAATATATTCCACTTCAAGTTCAATTGCCTTACTGAATTGTGGCAGCTTGCTGCATAAACACTTTTTCTTTATGCTGTCTGCTTATTCTGCCAATTACCTTTTGTCCTCTAGATATCTTTTGCTCCTAATTACTGTCAAATCCTCACTTTGAACAACTATCATATATCTCAAACTTCACTGCTATACGCATAATCTTATTTTCTCTTGTCTTAGCCTTTAATTCCTGTTTCTTTTCTTGAGTTGCATCTGCAAGAAATCAGAGATGTTGTGCAGTTCCCTATTCAATGGCAGGCGTATGAACTGCAGCAGAGGGCAAACTGAGGTTTGGTTCTGATCCTCTCTCTGGACCCGTGTCATTTCTATGCTTCATACCAGCATCTTTCAGAGTAAAAACAACTTGGGAATGGTGCTGGATGGCACATCTATTCATGGAATTATGGTCCCGCTTGAAGCCAACCAGTACAATTGCCTCTGTCAGGTAGAAAATCGTTGCCTGCAGATCCATGTTTGAAAAAAGAAAATCGGTGGATGAATAAAATCAGTGGATGAAAAATTCCACTATTGCTGATTTCTATCCACAACCCTTGAAATTCTTCCTCAAATCTCCATGACAAAAAATTGGAAAGTTTGTGTGAAAATATACTTGAATGAATAAACTCTATTTACTTCCCCACAGATTTGTAAAGACAGTGCAGTAAAGACTCCAGAACTCATGATTAAAACAGGACATTAGCCTGCAAGGATGAAGGATTCCTCACAGCTGGAAGCCGTGACACACACACTTCGTCGCTTCTTTGCAGCCTGAAATGAATCCCAGGCCAATTGTGTGTCTTGAGGAAGGCACCATTCATTTGTGGGATAAGATGGGTATTTGTTTTTAACTGGACGAAATGGAACACTCTTAATTTTTTCCAGTAACATAAATCTCACTGTGTGACTAACTAATTCCAAGAATAAGATCGATGAGAATGTTGCTTAGTCTAAAATGTTATAAATTGACCACATTCAGCCATTCTGACATTTTCTCTCATAGGTAATAGTATTCTGGCTCATCTCAATATTCTCATTGAGGTGCACCATTCAATCCATCCAGGTACATGAATCTTCGTCTGACAGAAACTCACTTGGATGTGAGCCTAGCTTTTGGGATCACAACAGCCTTAGTTGAGAAATCTCAGAGGATTGGTATGAAGCTATTTTTGTATTTGATCGACTGGGTTCATTTCAATTGCAAAACTGACACAAATCTCAGAATAAAGATCGGGCCTTAGTGCAGGTGAATTTCCTGTGTTCAGGAATATTGATGGAATTTGTATAATATTGGAATGTGAAATCTCTTTTCAGTCCATTCTCGGCCCTTATATATTTCTACACACATTTCTCGGTGATTTTAGACCCCTCTTTCTACTCCTTCCCAGATTGTCATTGACCTCATTGTCATCAGTCACTGGCATCTCAGCGCCAGGTTCCCTGCTTGTTTTCTGATCTGGCACTGTGGCAATACACGGGCCAAAACGGCCTAATTAGCTGAGGTTCCGGATAGGAAGAATTTTTGAAGGATGATATCTGCAGATATTGCAGGTGTTGTTAAAGGAATTATTTTTTGCTTTTGCACATTTGCACTAATTGCTAACTGCTCTTCCCATTGTCTGCTCTTATGCTGCCAGATTATGAGATAAACTCCCACCTTCTGTCTCCCATCAGCAAACTCACTACTTGTGGTCAGGACTTCTCAGAAGCATAAATACAATTCCCTATGGACATGTGGTTGCTGGAACTGCAGCAGCACCACGAGATGGAGCAAAGAGGGAAACAATAATTACTTAGAGAACCATTACAAGCACAATGCAATATCTGCTGCAAAATAAGGTCAATGGTTAGCATTACACTCTTCCTCCTCAAATAAAAATGATTCAATGTTCCATGAAAACACTGCTCTACCATAGCAACCTGAAGTGTCGATTCTATTTCTCGCTTCACAGATGCTGCACTACCTGCTGGGTATATCCTGCATACTTTGTTTTTGTAAGGCTTTACTGAGTTGTTTTATTCGCAGTGGCAAGCTTGGTGAGGGCTCCAATTTACTATCTTAGCAGGTCAAATCCTGTCTAACCACTCTTTTTTTTTGTCCATTCCCGACTGTCCCAATCATTATCAAAGTAAATAAATCAGCTATGTTAAGTGTGTACTTCTCTGTTTGGCTCTATCAGTAATGTGTAAGTACATTCCATTTCACTTTACTCAGCCTGGTCTTTCTTTAAACTGCCTTCCACACGAAGCCTGTGTTTTTATTTTCTATTCTCTCGTTTGCTCTCGAGACAGGATCACTGGAAGTGGTTGGCTGCCCATACAGAAGACGTGCACGTCAGATGTCTCTCATCTCATGCCAGTTGTAATGACGTGCGGAGTCAGTTTCGGAACTACTCTCTGCTACTGTCCTTGAAAATGGTAACTCTGGGTGACTTGTCCTCATACTCCTCACTGTTATTTTCCTATCTCTGCTTCCGTGCTCAAATGGATGAATACCATGGGATTAAAGAGACAGTAAAGTGGCTGGAAGGTGGTGTCTATCGGGTGAAAGTACAAGTGCTCAGTCAGCAAGGTGATGCAAACAAGACAGCAGCAAAAGCAGAGAACCACCCTGTGCATCCCATTGCCTTCTCTATAAGGGTTGAAAAGACCCGTGGTGGGCATTGAGAACCAATTGGTCCTGCAAAAAAAAAAAAGACTAGTAGTTGAACATATTGTGCCAAGTTGCTTGTGAAACAACAAAGAGGAAGTGGGGGTGGGGTGGTGGTGATGGGTTGATATGAGTCTGAAATGGGAAAGATGAGTGGAAAGTTTGTACGGTTTCCACTGCAATTGCTGTGACAGGAACGGGGAGTCTAAAGGGCCTGTCCCACTTCCACGAGGTAATTCACAAATTCTCCCGAGTTTTCCCCTTGATTCAAACTCGCAGAATGTTCATAACAAGTCAGTAGGAGTCCGTAGATATATCGTAGCGGCTCGTTATGCTAGCCGTAGGTACTCGTGGCATCTGGTAAACGGGACATTTTTTCCAGCCCGATAAAAAATATCCACGAGTAAGAAAATGGCCGGGATGAAAGAAATTGCAACTTTTTAATCGTAAGGAGGGCATCGAAATAGTCGTGGGAATTCGTAGGCATACGCGTAGGGGTTCGTGAACATAGTCGTGGAAGGTTGTAGGAGTTTGTAGATCACCACGATCTTGGGGTTTTTTTTGGTCCTTTAAACTCGGCAGCGGTTTTGAATTAAGTCGTGAAAGTGGGACAGGCCCTTAAGATTGTAAGCCAACACTGCACCTCAGCAAATAAAGCAGCCAGCCCTGTAAAGGGTCATAAAAACAACGCATGCCAGAAGTATTCAGGAAACAGTACAGCATATGTAAAGAGAGAAACAAGATTAACATTCAAGGTCAGTGATCTTCCATCAGATTTCTGGCACCTGCAGATTCCTGCTTTTATATTTCTGCAAAGGCTTAGTTGAGATGTTATTTTAAGAAGTTGGATGGGCCCTTTATATTTAATCTAAATATTATCAACATTTAGATAATAAAGTGGGTTATCACCCACTTTAGATGATGTGTGCCAAAAGTGGGTCAGCAGGAAACAGAAGAGAAAAGATTTCTTCCTTATCTGGTTACGAATGTGGAGATGTTGGTGGCACCATCCTGCAGTTCTGAGTTAAAGAATTGGTGGTCAAAGAAAATGGCACCTTCATTGAGATAGTGAGCATGATCATTTTGTGTGAAATTATAACATTAATTTCTTGGGACCTACTTACATGACCATTTGAAAATCTAAATGAGTTTAAGTGTACATTCTGGTCTCAGGGTGGGAGCAAGAATCTGGTCCCTTATTTAAGATATAAACATAAATTATTCTGTTTAGGTATGATGAAGACGTCCTAAAGCGGGGAATAAAACTAATTGGGAGCATCTCTGAGGAACCAAATACTAAACTGTTTGTATCTGTTGTTTGATCATAACTTGGTTTCATAGGCTGCATATTAGTTTTGAAGTAGTTCAAATCCTCATGTTCACTTTATATTAATCCCACAGTAACAGAAATGCAAGATCCTGAATCACTCTCCCGAACTCCTGGTGTTGTAAGTAGATCTTCACTATGCCCATGCCTGTTTTAATAGTGTAATCAGGAGAGCTACTTCAACACTGGAAAGTGGGATTTAAGAAGAGTTGCAAATTGTTAAAAATTCTAACACAAACCTCCTTCAAAAACTGCACAAACAAAACATTAAAAAAATAAGTAGAAACTTTACAGTAAGTGGTAAAATATATGATTTGGGCACAATGGCACCACAATGTACAGAAAGAAGAAATAGTGCTGACAATCTATTTGTGGTTTGCAAAAAAAAGTCAAACTTAAAATCATAATATGATTCAGAACTTTTTAAATGTGTCAATTTTTTTTTTTTTTTAACTATTAACTTCAAGGATGCTTTAAGGATCTGGTAACCTGTGCTTTTGCTTAAATAAGACTTGTGCTTTTTACTTCATTCACCACTTTACCTTCTTTTATCTCCTTGTTTCTCCTACTGAAACCAAACGTAGGAATCGCACAAAACATTTTGCCCAAGTAAATTTAGCAAATGCAAGTGACTTATAACAGGATCAGTATATAAAGATCTTTGGTACCAGCAGAAAGGGCACCTTTAACAAGTTACAGTTCACATTCAGCACATTACATAAGACAGCTTCTTCACATTCTTTGAGCTATAAATCTACTGACGACGATGGGCAGTGGTGCTATCAGTCTTTTAGTCCACTCGTGCCCTTGTAATTTTTACAGCAGATGGTACCCTCAGCTGATTCACATAGGTAGGTAAGAAAGATGTCTCTTCAAACTGTGGCTCAGTAACAATTATTATACACGTGTAGCACTTTGGCATTGACTGCTTGCTGAGACAGCTGCTCAAGACTAATAATACTGACCTCTAGTTAACACCAAGGCCCATTTTGTTCTCAGGCCATCTGAGGCTCCAATGAATGCAGGGCCCCGCTAACAACGACAGATCTCACAGACCTGAACCATTCTGTCAATCAATATTCAATCATTGTTAACACATCATTGCTTGCTCTTTGCTCCAAGCAGTGAGACTATATTTCAATCTGAAGCTGTAAACATAGTTGGGCATTGAGCATTTCACAGCATTGCTGCAATTATCGTCGAGGAATTATCTTTTCACAAAAAATGTACAATGTGCAAACATCGCACCAACTTTCTTCAGAGCTGTGACTTCTAGGGTTGGATGCACTTCCCTGTTGTTAACTTCAAAGCTCCTTTGTCATGTAAAGATTTTAACGTTTTGAACTCCAGTGGCATTCGGTGTGGCCCAGCATGAGAAAAGTATCTGTATTTTAAATTGTCGTAGTAGTGGTATTTAACCAGGACACCTTTTGTATCTTTTGGGAAGGGCCAGTATCCATAAAGGTGGATCTCATCACAAAACCGAGTTGCAAGGGTGTACATCAGTAGGCCTGTGCTTGGTCGTTTGATATAAACCTTGTTTGTCAGCCAGTATCTGCAAGAAAATGTACAGAGACGTCAAAAGTTGAAGTTTGCAATAGCATTCATTTTTTACTATTTCCCCAGATGTCGGAAGGAACGTAGCTATCATATATTAAATATTGTGCATGGGTGAGGGACATAAATCCACCCCAGCCAAATAGGATGATCACAAAACATAACACAACACAATCTAAAGTACACAAAAATGCTGGAGAAACTCAGTGGGTGCTGCAGCATCTATGGAGTGAAGGAAATAGGCAACGTTTCAGGCCGAAACCCTTCTTCAATCTAAATCCTACCAGATATTGCCTGGCTTTATAGAACAACCGGTAGCGAGAGGTAGCGGGAAGGGCGGCATGGTGGCACACAGGTCGAGTTGCTGCCTCACAACCCGGGTTCGATCCTGACCACGGGAGCTGTCTGTACGGAATTTGTATCTCCTCCCTGTGACCACGTGGGTTTTCTTCAAGATTTTTGGTTTCCTCCCACACTCCAAAGACGTACAGGTTTCTAGTTTAATTGGCTTAGCATAAATGCAAATTGTCCCTAATGCGTGTAGGATAGTGTTAATGTGCGGGGATCACTGGTCGGTGCACACTCAGTGGTCCCAAGGGCCTGTTTCCGCGCCGTATCTCTAAACAAAACTAAATTAAAGAAGAATCTTAGAAGATTCTGGTTTCTAGGAGATTTACTTGGTTTATACTCTCTAGAATTTAGGAGATTGAGGGGGGATCTTATAGAAACTTATAAAATTCTTAAGGGGTTGGACAGGCTAGATGCAGGAAGATTGTTCCCGATGTTAGGGAAGTCCAGGACAAGGGGTCACAGCTTAAGGATAAAGGGGAAATCCTTTAAAACCGAGATGAGAAGAACTTTTTTCACGCAGAGAGTGGTGAATCTCTGGAACTCTCTGCCACAGAGGGTAGTTGAGGCCAGTTCATTGGCTATATTTAAGAGGGAGTTAGATGTGGCCCTTGTGGCTAAGGTGATCAGAGGGTATGGAGAGAAGGCAGGTACGGGATACTGAGTTGGATGATCAGCCATGATCATATTGAATGGCGGTGCAGGCTCGAAGGGCCGAATGGCCTACTCCTGCACCTAATTTCAATGTTTCCATGTTTACTGGCATTGCCTGTAAGGAAGCTGCCTACACCACCTGTGATTATGTACGTCCAGTCTTATTTACACCAGGGGTCCACTGCTTGGTCATCTGTATGATGCTGCAAGACAACTGGCTGGTCCTGGATCACAAGAATAATTTCCTCTAGTTCTAGGCCTGCGAGTGTGCAGGAAGGTCCGTGGAAAGAAGTGAGTGAGCCCAGATGGATAGCAACTACGGTATCATTGTGCAGCCCTGAGGAACACTTCAGGTCCTCCAGATTGATAAAACCTGCAAGTCCATCGCTTTTTGGCTGATTCTTAAGACGCTGCAGAATAGGCAGCCTCGATATTCCGCCTCTAACCCCAACTCGACAATCAATTTTACAGGTCACATATGGATAACGTTACTTGTTGAGGGACTACGTTCTCTGGCACTGGCTGTGGTAAAACTGGAGCGTAAAGGGCCTGTCCCATTTGGCGATTTTGCTGGTTCATATCAGTGTCGCCAAAAGATTTTGAACATTTCAAAATCCAGCCAGCGACAAAAAAGTGGTTGCAACATTTGAAAAAACACTGCGCGTCATACGCCATCACGCCGCGTCACCGCTCCGTCATACGCCATCACGCCGCGTCACCGCTCCGTCATACGCCATCACGCCGCGTCACCGCTCCGTCATACGCCATCACGCCATGTCACCGCTCCGTCATACGCCATCACGCCGCGTCACCGCTCCGTCATACGCCATCACGCTGCGTCACCGTTCCGTCATACGCCATCACGCTGCGTCACCGTTCCGTCATACGCCATCACGCCACGTCACCGCTCCGTCATACGCCATCACGCTGCGTCACCGTTCCGTCATACGCCATCACGCTGCGTCACCGCTCCGTCATACGCCATCACGCCGCGTCACCGCTCCGTCATACGCCATCACGCCGCGTCACCGCTCCGTCATACGCCATCACGCTACGTCACCGTTCCGTCATACGCCATCACGCTGCGTCACCGTTCCGTCATACGCCATCACGCTGCGTCACCGTTCCGTCATACGCCATCACGCTGCGTCACCGTTCCGTCATACGCCATCACGCCACGTCACCGCTCCGTCATACGCCATCACGTCACGTCACCGCTCCGTCATACGTCATCACGCCATCATACGTCATCCGCCACGTCACACGTCATCATGCTGTGTATTTTTCGGTGATATGACTTCAGAACTTCAGATGGTCTATGGGGCGGCACGCACACCCCCATCCATATTAACGGGACGGAGGTGGAACGTGTTTCCAGCTTCAGATTTCTGGGAGTCAACATCTCCGATGACCTCTCTTGGACCCACAATACCTCAACACTGGTCAAGAAGGCTCACCAGCGTCTCTTCTTCCTGAGGAGACTAAAGAAAGTCCATCTGTCTCCTCAGATCCTGGTGAACATCTACCGCTGCACCATCGAGAGCATCCTTACCAACTGTATCACAGTATGGTATGGCAACTGCTCTGTCTCCGACCAGAAAGCACTGCAGAGGGTGGTGAAAATTGCCCAACGCATCACCGGTTCCTCACTCCCCTCCATTGTGTCTGTCCAAAGCAAGCGTTGTCTGCGGAGGGCGCTCAGCATCGCCAAGGACTGCTCTCACCCCAACCATGGACTGTTTACCCTCCTACCATCCGGGAGACACTACAGGTCTCTCAGTTGCCGGACCAGCAGGTCGAGGAACAGCTTCTTCCCTGCGGCTGTTACATTACTCAACACTGTACCTTGGTGATTGCCAGTCACCACCCCCCCCGGACACTCCTTGCCCCAGAAAAAAAATTAAAAAATTGGACTACGACGACTGTATGTACGTATATATATTTATTGCTCATATTCTATGTCGCTCTACTGGGGAGATGCTAACTGCATTTTGTTGTCTCTGTACTGTACACTGCAGCACAATGACAATAAAGTTTGAATCTGAATCTGAATCTGATATGATACTTCACTCAATGACGTTGGCAGTCGCCGAAAAAAATCGGCAAGTAGGACAGGCCCTTAATTCTTAAGCCGCCCCTGGACAACTGAATTTGAACACAAAAGTGAAAAAAAAAATCAGAAAAGGTCTTGTTGATGGGATTTAAATTAGAATGGTTTCACCCACACACCCCGTTAACCTTTAATTAAGCGTGGGTGTAAACTAGCTGCAAAATCTGATCATGCAGTTCTTTTCCAGTTCATATCATTATATGGAATCACTAATTTATATATTCTGTTTAACTGTTGTAGAAGCTTTGGTGATTAACTTTTTTTTATCCTAAGGTGGGAAGTGTTTAAGATGATTTCAAGCGTCATTATGAGATAATTATTTTTGAGATAAACACAGTGAAGCGGTTTACAATGCAAAACAATGCTGTTTCTGCCTTCAAGAACTTAGTTCATAAGAACAGGACAGAGCAAATTACACTGTAAGTCCTTGGCGTCTACCAAAAGCCACAGTTAAAATATAGTTAGATAGATTACTATCATATAAGAACTATATAATTAGAAATGAACAAATCTATTATTTACTCATTAGAAAAAGTAATTAAACCATTAGGTCTCAATGTTTAGATACTTGATCATAATACAGAATGTGATTTACTGAAGAGAATTAAGCACAATTACAATTAGTGTCAGACTTTAAAAAAATGACTTGTCAACGCTGGGTAAAGGGATCACTGAAGATTAATTGGAAGACTGAATTAGATGATAAAGTAATTGAAGAGAAATTGCTTTTGGAATTAAGTTAGCAAAGACACAATTAAAACATACAGTACTGAAAGCATAAGAATATAGAGTTTATTTGGTGTCTCTGCTGACAGCATTGAGCATATGGAGAAGATTAGTGGCTAGGATGTTCTAATGCTACCTTGGACTCTATCCCAGCAGCAGAGCCAGAGAGAGTAACAGGTCAATTTATCCCGCCTAGTTTATGAAGACCATCATACTAGTCTCTATCTATACTAGTCCCATTTACACACATTTAGCCAAAAGCCGCTGATGCCTTGTGAAATTGTTTTTAATATTTTGACCTGGATAATAGCAGTGAACGAAATGGTAATGAGAACATATTTTGAAGTTAAGGATGTCAAACAAAATGGTAAGATAAACATATCTTGGAGTCATGGAAACTTGGCCGTTTAATCATCACAGTCAGGTCTGTTTGACTCACTCTGACATTCTGCAACATTCTATGAAATAAAACCCATTGTGACAAATAGGATTTAGTTTTCAATATCCTCAACCTATTTGGCAGGAATCTGAAATAATAAGTGATAATGAAATCAATGGGTGTAATAAATAGTATTTTAAACTAATGCTTTTACAATAATGGCCAGTGAGAACATTCCGTGCTTCCAAATCAAGCCTACTTTTTTTAGTTTTTCTTCTCTCTGCATGAAAGCGCACACCATCAGACCCAGGAATATCTTTTTCCCTTTTTGTTATCAGGCTTCTGAATGGTCCTTCCATAAGCTAAGGTACTATCCTACACCACTGTGTATATTGGACTTCGACTCTGGACCTGGTGCGCTATGATGTTGCGAACTATATTCTGCATTCTTTATCATCCCCTTCTCCTACCTTTCCCTCTCCCCTGACTGTCAGTCTGAAGAAGCATCTCGACCCGAACGTCACCTATTCTTTTTCTCCAGAGATGCTGCCTGACCTGCTGAGTTACTCCAGCATTTTGTGTCTATCTTCAATTGTACTGCAGTTTGGCTTGATTGTATTTATGTACAGTAGTATCTGATTTATTGGTTAGCATGCAAACAAAGCTTTTACCGCTCCTAATTTGAGGAAGAACATTCTTGCCATTGAGAGAGTGCAGCGTAGCTTCACGAGGTTAATTCCCGGGATGGCGGGATGGTCATTTGATGAAAGAATGGAGCGACTGGGCTTATATTCAATGCAATTTAGAAGGATGAGTTCCCCTGTTGCCGCCCCGGCTCTCGTCCCTGCTCTTCCTGCGGAGGGGGGGGGGGAGGGTGGGCTGCGCACCCGCTCCGGGCGGTTGGTCAAGCCGCCTGTACGTTACGGGGAGTTTGCGTGAATGTGTTAACTGTTTCTTGCCGGTGTACGCGCGGAAGGTGTTTCTAGCGTATGAGTGGTGGTCGCACTGTCACTGCTATAATACTTTGTTTTCCGAGGGGAAGGATGTAGATCAGTGCATGCTCCTTTAACATAGTGACCTCACCACTACTAACCACTCCCCATTATCTTCAGTATAACTGTAACCTCCCCACGTCTCTCTCTCTATAGCTCCAGTGACAGACCACGGGCAGCTAGGGCACTGTGTGTGTTTTATACCAGTATCTATAATAAAACATGTAGTGAAGACATCACGTGTCTTTACAGATATCTTGTAGAAATATGTAAAATTATTAAGGGATTGGACACTCTAGATGCAGGAAACATGTTCCCGATGTTAGGGGAGTCCAGAATCAAAGGCCACAGTTTAAGAATAAGGAGTAGGCCATTTAGAACTGAGACGAGGAAAAACGTTTTCACACAGAGTTGTGAATTTGTGGAATTCTCTTCCTCGGGAAGCAGTTGAGGCCGATTCACTGGATGCATTCAAAAGAGAGTTAGATAGAGCTCTTAGGGCTAGCGAAATCAAGGGGTATGGGGAGATGGCAGGAACGGGGTAATTAGTGCAGATGATCAGCCATAATCACTTTGAATGGCGGTGCTGGCTCGAAGGGCTGATTGGGCTACTCCTGCACCTATTGTCTATTGTCTATGTCTATGTATCTCGGTACAAATTACAATAATAAACCTAAACCTAAAGAATGGCTATTACAGGAAGTAGAAAAAGTGTGACTTAGTTACTTTAGGAAAGTAATTTGTCTCTGTAAAAGGAACCTCCCCTAATGGTAATATGAAGGTGCCCAAAAATGATTACGGTCTGGAATCCTATTTCCTCTTCTTGTTCTTCTGTGACTCATCCACATGACTGAACATTGTATATATTCCTCTATCCATATCCCTTCCATGTCAGATGCTTAAACCGTGTCATACACCCAGATAATCCACAGCATGGTTAATGATGACTACACACTCGTCATTGAATTCAGCAGGCAGCAGTAGAAGTGTTGGCTGAATTAGACTCCACTGGTCCTACAAGAGATTTTGAAGAAATAAACATTGTGCCAAGCATCTGAGAAGGAATAAGGAAGATGCACATGGTAAATGGTAGGGAATTGAAGAATGCAGGTGAACAGAGGGATCTGAGAATAACTGTGCACAGTTCCCTGAAAGTGAAATCTCATGTAGATAGGGTGGTAAATAAAGCTTTTGGTGTGCTGGCCTTTATAAATCAGAGCATTGAGTATAGAAGTTGGGATGGAATGTTAAAATTGTACAAGGCATTGGTGAGGCCAATTCTGGACGAAAGGTGTACAATTTTGGTCGTCTAATTATAGGAAGGATGTCAACAAAATAGAGAGAGTACAGAGGAGGTTTACTAGAATGTTGCCTGGGTTTCAGCAATTAAGTTACAGAGAAAGGTTGAACAAGTTAGGGCTTTATTCTTTGGAGCACAGAAGGTTAAGGGGGGACTTGATAGAGGTCTTTAAAATGATGAGAGGGATAGACAAAGTTGATGTGGATAAGCTTTTCCCACTGAGAGTAGGGAAGATTCAAACAAGGGGACATGACTTGAGAATTAAGGGACAGAAGTTTAGGGGTAACATGAGGGCGAACTTCTTTACTCAGAGTGGTGGCTGTGTGGAATGAGCTTCCAGTCAAGGTGGTGGAGGCAGGTTCGTTTTTATCATTTAAAAATAAATTGGATAGCTATATGGACGGGAAAGGAATGGAGGGTTATGGTCTGAGCGCAGGTATATGGGACTAGGGGAGAATACGTGTTCGGCTCGGACTAGAAGGGTCGAGATGGCCTGTTTCCGTGCTGTAATTGTTATATGGTTATATGCTTCATGACATTGGAAATGGCATTGCACATGTTCATTTTAGCATCCATATGTATTCCTTTTGCAGTTAGTTTGGGCAGCTTACAGTTCTACAGTATCTTGGAAAGTTTATTGTCATTCAGACCTTTCGGTCTGAACGGAATTTCGTTGCCTTGCAGTCATGCATATAATAAAATAACAAAATGCACAATAAACACAAATTTAACATCCACCACAGTGAGTTCACCAGACACCTCCTCACTGTGATGGAAGGCAACAATCTTAAGTCTTTGTCTTTTTCCTCCTTGTTCTCCCTCTGCGCTGATACGATCCAGGCCTCCGATGTTGTGACCCCCACCAGGTGATGGTAAGTAAGTCCCGCGGCTCAACCGTGCTCCACAAACGGGCCGGTTCAATCTCTGCGGCCCGGGGTGGTCGAGGCTATCGAAGCTGCCGCCCTCCAGTCCAGCGGATGAAGCTGTTGACGCGGGAGCTCCGGAAAAACAGGACACCAACCTGTGACCTGCATGCTCCCGACAATGTCGTCTACCGGGCCCACGGCCGAACCTCCGAAGTCGGGCCGCCGCCACCGGAACACCGCCTCAGCCCCGAGTCGGGCCGCCGCCGGAACGCCAGAACCCGCCACAGCCCAGACGTCGGCCAGCCTCGCGCTGGTAAGTCCTGGCTGGCTCTGCCTCCGGAGCCTTGAGGTCGGTCGCAGTTGGAAGCCGCCAGCTCCGCCATTAGGCCTCAGCGCAGACAGAGACGGGGGATACAACAAGAAAAGTCGCATCCCCCCCGAAGGAAGAGACTAAAAACGTTTCCCCCCCCCCCCACACACACACACATACACAACCTAATAACTCAAATTAACCAGCTAAAACCGGACAAGAAAACAACAAAAAAAAGAAAAAACAGACGGACTGCAGGCGAGCCGCAACTGCCAAGGCGTCGCTGCCACTCCAATGAGTTACATTATGGACTCCAACCATTCTGAGTTCTGTTAAATAAATCCCCCTAGGTGCAAGTGGGTGGTTGAATGTGGGGAGCACTGATAGAAATGTGGGGAGAATAGGTTGCAGAGAAATCTAGTGAGAGGAATAGGATTGTTCTGTCAACTGGCACAGACTCAAAGGTCTGAAAGGTTTCCTAGTACATCATATTGGATAGTGGGCCAGCACATAATTTCCTAGCGTATTGATTTCAGCAACTCCTCCCCTCACTCCCCACTGCCACAAAGTTTTGCTAGCGGAATAATTACCAGCCCAATGATTCCATGAGTGCTTTGCTGATGTTAAATGTTAATGGCTTTAATGGAGCTTGAAGGGAAATATATCTTTTTCTAAATCTGCCACTCACCTTTCATTAAGAACAATGAAACAGACAATCAATGTTTAGTCTGTCTGGGCTGCTGTTGATCATATCTCCACTTAACACTAAATGAATCTGTTATTGCAAGTAATCATTTTTGTATCAATCCAAAGCATTCCTATAACAACCCTGAGCTCACATTGATTCACAATTATAGAAGGATGGCCTTTATTAATTTACGCATTCTGTCATTAGTCCCTGCACGAGAATGAGCAACTTAAAATTCACAAAATGATCTGCAGTTCAGGAACTCTAAAATCAGCGCACTTGATCTCCTTTCTTGAAGAAAAAGGGAAATATTTTCTGATGGATGAAAGGGACTTTGATTGGGCATCACTGTTAACAAATGAAAAATATCCTGCATTGATCTACTAAGAGACGTGGCATCCGTTGAACCTTTTTGCATGTCCCAGACATGATTAAAGCAAATTATTTATTGGATTTCTGATTGCTGAAGGGTTTTAGTTTTGGAAGATAATTCTGTAAGACAACAAATCTGGCTCCCACTTTTCCGATTCTAAAAATAAATGTTGCATATTTTCCTTTTACACATTATAGTGCTAACGTTAAAAAAATAATAATAATTCAGGGTATTTTAGTTTAGTTTAGAGATACAACATGGAAAGAGGCCCTTCACCCCACGCAGTCACAGGGAGAGTGCGCAAACTCAGACAGCAGCTAAGGTCAATATCGAATCTGGGTCTCTGGCGATGTGAGGCTGCACCACCGTGCCACCCTTGTTTTGGCATCCCAGACAGGAGAACAGCATGTTAGTAAAGCGCATCATATCCAGCGGGACCAAGATTAGGTCAGAGATCTAAAGTTGAACCTTTCCTATATTGAAATGAGGACTCATGTTAATTTTGGATGGGGCCCCACAAATACCTAAAATTGGAATAAATTGAACAGTATCTGAATGATGCGGAACATACATCATCATCACTTTGTTCAACATCTGCATCAAAGAATCATGGTGATTTTATGGCACAGGAGATGGTCCATCATGTTTTCCCCCGCTCACCCCAGGAACTGCATGACTAAGTCCCACATTCCAGTAGCTGGTCCATTGTCTGGCAGTTCACAGCTCAAGCACAATGCATTTTTCCAACATTTTCTCTTCTTTATTTCATGGTCTCTGACTTTTTTTTATGTTTCCAACTAAAATTCAGATTTTAAACTGATATTTTAAATTGTAGTGACTAAGATATTCTAAGTTATAGCGGCACATAATTCTACATCATTGTCTGCTTCCACACCAATGTTTGCATCGGGAAAGAGAAGCAAGTGGAGTGTGAAGCTACGGTCCATGTGAAATGGTGTTTACTTAAGAGGAGACAGAGTTGCCTAGCCCAATTGTTCCTGCAACTTGGCTGGATATTTACTATAAATCAGTGCAGAAAGTCAAGGATGATTCCCAAAAAGAGGAAGCAACTTCCCGTTAGGAATGTCTCACTGAAATTTGTGGTGACCTCTGGGGAAATTCTATTATTCTACTCTGACGTCTTAGCACAGATGTTACAGCTGTGGCAAAAGCTCCTCAACTAAAAAGGGCCACACAGCAAAGTCAGAAGCTCACATCATCTGTAAAGAGATTGACAAGAGTGTAAACACTCGACTTGCAAAAAATCGACTGGACTTGTATTCACTGGACTGGAATGTAGAAGGATGAAACGGGATCAGATCTTTCCTCCAAATCTGAGGAAAGACATTGTTGCCATAGAGGGAGTACAGAGAAGGTTCACCAGACTGATTCCTGGGATGCCAGGACTTTCATATGACGAAAGACTGGATAGACTCGGCTTGTACTCGCTAGATTTTAGAAGATTGTGGTTTCTAGGAGATTTACTTGGTTTATACTCTCTAGAATTTAGGAGATTGAGGGGGGATCTTATAGAAACTTACAAAATTCTTAAGAGGTTGGACAGGCTAGATGCAGGAAGATTGTTCCCGATGTTTTGGAAGTCCTGGATAAGGGTCACAGTTTAAGGATAGAGGGAAAATCTTTTAGGACCGAGATGAGAAAAACATTTTTCACACAGAGAGTGGTGAATCTCTGGAACTCTCTGCCACAGAAAGTAGTTGAGGCCAGTTCATTGGCTATATTTAAGAGGTAGTTAGATGTGGCCCTTGTGGCTAAAGGGATCAGGGGGAATGGAGAAAAGGCAGGTACAGGATACTGAGTTGGATGATCAGCCATGATCATATTGAATGGCGGTGCAGACTCGAAGGGCCGAATGGCCTACTCCTGCACCTATTTTCTATGTTTCTATGATCTTAGAGTAACATATAAAATACTTAAGGGTTTAGACATGCTAGCTGCAGGAAAAATGTTTCCCATGTTGGAGGAGTCCAGAACCAGGGGTCAATTTAAAAATAAGGGGTAGGCCATTTAGGACTGAGATGAGGAAAAACATTTTCAGCCAGAGAGTTGTAAATCTGTGGAATTTGCTGCCATAGAAGGCAGTGGAGGCCTATTCACTGGATGTATTCAAGAGAGAGTTAGATATAGATTTTAGGGCTAGCTAAATCAAGGGATATGGGGAGAAAGCAGGAACTGGTTCTGGATAATTAGCTATGATCATATTGAATGGCGGTGCTGGCTCGAAGGGCCGAACGGCCAACTCCTGCACCTATTTTCTATGTTTCTAAAAGTTATGTAAAGAATCTGGAAAGGAATAAGGAAGAACTGTGACGGCACTAAAAGTGTCAACGAATACTCAGTAGATAGACACATAATGCTGGAGTAACTCAGCAGGTCAAGCAGCATCTCTGGAGAAAAGGAGTAGGTGACGTATGAAGATCAGATCTGATGAAGGGTCTTGACCCAAAACATCTCCTACTCCATTCAAGAGGTGCTGCCTGACCCGCTAAGTTACTCCGGCATTTTGTGTCTATCTTCGGTGTAAACCAGCACCTGCAGTTCTTTCTTACACAAGGAATACTCCGTGGGCGGCGCGACTCTCGTCAGCAGCGGCCTCTGCAGTCCGTCTGTGGTTTTATTATTTTTTGTCTCGTTTTTATGTAGTTTTTGTTATTTTTTTTGTTGGGGTATGTGTGTGGGGGGGAGGGGGTAACTTTAAAATCTTTCCCCTGCACGGGAGAGCCGACCTTTCCTTTGTCGGGTCTCCGTGTCGTTGGGGCTGCAACGTGGAGCGGCCTCCAACAGGAACGACCTGGGTTTCCAGCTGCGGAGCTGCCGACTACTCACCGTCACGGGGCTGGCCGAGTCCGGAGCGGGTGGAGCGGTGGTGGAGCGCTGCTGCCACCCGACCTCCGGAGATTCGGAGGCTGCAACTGCGGGTCTGGCGGACAGCGTCACCGGGAGCCCGCGTGTCCCTGCTGGGAAATCGCTTTTCGGGGCTTCCGCAACGGCGACTTCTCCCGCCCGAGTTGCGGGTTAGAAGAGCACCTGGAGCAGGGCCTTACATCCCTGCCCCGCGCGGCTTGGAATGGCCGCGGGACTTTGCGAGCGCACGCCGGGGGCTCTAACAACTAGACCCGGTGTGCGACCTTGCATCACCCGGCGTGGCTTTAATGGCCGCGGGACAAGCGCCATCGCCAGCCGGGGGCTTTGACTTTGACTTTGACTCTGACATCCGGGGGGGGGGAGAGTGCAGTGGAGAGATACTTTTTTTGCCTTCCATCACAGCGATGTGATGGATGTTTGTGTAACTGTGTTGTGTCTCTGGTCTTTTTTGTTTTGTAATGTATGACTGCAGAAACGACATTTCGTTTGGACCTCAAGGGATCCAAATGACAAATAAATTGTATTGTACTGTTGTATTGTCATTGTTACATTCATGTGAACTCTTTTAGCATTTAAGTTTGATCCTGTGCAAATGGCATCGGCCGGTATCCTCTGAGTGCTCAGCTGCACACTCCAGTGACATTCGATATTAGTTATGATAGAAGCTACATTTCACAAAGCATCAAGGTCAACCCTGTGGAGCGTGGGGCTTGTCACATATCAACCTCGAAAGTAAAATGCAAGGGCTGGTAATATGCAAATTAGTGGCCCAGCGAGTGATATCCTCAAGATACAAGGTGTCAGTTTGTAGTGCTAAGTTGTGATATAACATGTTCACCAATAAGCTCTGTAGACTCCGAGGCCATAGGAGAACTATGGTAAATTCAAATTCTTAACCTGACTTCCAACTGAAATAATGATTTAACCAAATAAAAACATTGCAGGGATAAATTCCAGATTTCAAATTTTGTACAAATGTATATGTGCACAAGACTGAGGGTTGATCTTATAGAGATGTATAAAGTCAAGAGGGGAATAGATAGAGTGAACGCACAGAGGCTTTTATCCAGGGTTTGGGAATCAAAAACAAGAGGACATATGTTAAAGGTCACAGGGACAAGATTTAATGCAAACCTATGGGCAACTTTTTCCACTCAGTTGGTGGTGGGTATATGGAAGGAGCTGCCAGGCGAGTCAGATACTATAACGGCATTTAGTCATAGAGTCATAGTGTGGAAACAGGCCATTTTGCCCAACTTGCCCACAGCGGCCAACATGACCCAGCTACACTAGTCCCACCTGCCAGAATTTGGTCCATATCCCTCCAAACCTGTCCTATCCATTTAAAACCTGTTCTATCCATCCATGTTTAAAAGTCACTTGCACGGGTACATGAATAGGAAAGGTTTAGGGGGATAAGGGCCAAATGCAGGTAAATGTGACTGGTTTACATGGGGCATCTTAGCCGGCAAGCACGAGTTGGGCTGAAGGGCCTGTATAACACACAGATGCAGGCCCTTCTGCCCAACTCATCCACGACTGTATATACCTATGAAGTAAAGACTGGCTGGGTGGGTACCTAGAAAATAACCAGGTTCTGAACAAGCAGACAATAAGTGGGATTAATTAATGAGTGGGGCATGAGTGAGTACATGGCAGATAGTCTTGATATACAGTAAGGAATCATGCCTTTCTGCCTACCTTGTCCATGCTGACATTCTGAGCTAGTCCCTTTTGCCTGCATTTGGCCCATAACCCCGTAAACCCTTCCGTATACCTGTCCAAATATTTTTTGAAGTTGTAATAGTATCCCCTTCAACAGCATTTTTCTGGCAGTGCATTTCATCTGAGTGAAACTATTGCCCCCCGAGGTCTCTCTTAAACCTTTCCCCTCTCACACTAAATATAGGCTCTTGTTTTAGAATCATCCACCCAAGGGAAAAATACTGTGAGCGCTCAATTTATTCATGCTCTTCATGGCCCTGTTCAGTACATGTAAAGTGTGGAAAGTCTTGTTGAAGAACATGAGACCTGCTTCGGTGCACTCAGCAGAAAAGCAGAAATGATCAGAAGCAGAAAAATGTTGATGATGATGATATGCAAAAGTCAATGAAAAGCTCAGCTTTGGCCGCAACAGTGATTAGGATGAAAAATGGTATGCGGGATTTTATTATGAGAGGATTTGACTCTGGAATAAACTTGTCTTATGCCAATCGTATATGACCTTGGTAAAAGCACATCTGGAGTACTGCGTGTATTTTTAGTCCTCGTACCTGAAAAAAGGTTATGATTGCAATAGAGGGAGTGTAATTCATTGACAAGGCTGCTTTTCAGTATGGCTGATTTTTCATGTCAGGAGAGATTGAGTACACTATATCTGTATTCTCCTGAGTTTAGAAGAATATGAGATCTCTCTGCAACTTGCATAATTCTTGTTGGGCTAAACAGGGTGGGTGAGGGAGGAGCAAAGGAGAGGCCATTTAAGACTAATGATAAGGTGAAACATTTGCTTAAGGGGCGGTGACTCCTTGGACATTACTCTGGGGGACAATGGTACTCAATCATGAAGTTGGTTGAAAAGAGAGATTTATACAATACAATACAATACCATTTATTGTCATTTGAGCCTCAGTGAAGCTCAAACGAAATTCCATTTCCACAACCATACAAACAAAGACAATTTCCTACAGACATACACACAATTTAATTCACACAAACATCCATCACAGTGAACCCACTGTGATGGAAGGCAAAGTATTTTCTCTCCCCTGTTCTCCATTTCTCTCCCGATCTCCAAGCCCCAGACGGGCGATGATAAGTCCCACCATTTTAGGCCGCGCCGGGAGATTTACGGCCCCGCTCCCAGTCTAGAAGTCACAATGTTGGAGCCCCCGGCGGGCGCTGGAATGTCCCACGACCATGAAGCAGTGCCGGGCGATGTACGTCCCCGCTCCGGGTCGTTCCAACGCCCACGACATGGGCTGGAGAAGTCGCGTTGCGGGAGCTCTGGGAAGCGGTCTCTCTCTCCCCCCGGACCTGCGAGCTCCCGATGTCCCAGTCCACCGGACCTGCGGCTGCGTTGCTGGAGCCTCCGAGCCCCAGGAGTCGAGTTGCAGCAGCGAGCCACCACCGCTCCCCACGCTCCGAGGCCGGATGGTGAGTAGTCCGCAGCTCCGCAGTCTCCCGAGCCCCCGGGTCGTTCAGGTTGGAAGCCGCTCCACGGCGCTAGGCCCCAACGACAACGGAGACCCGACAGGGAAAAGGTCGGGTCTCCGGACAGGGAAGAGATTTTAAACAGTTCCCCCCCCCCCCCACATATACACATTTAAAACCAGTATTAAAAAAACACCAACACTACATTTAACTAGACAAAAAAATAAAAAAAGACATAGTTTTCTCAATAGTGTTCCTAAGAGACTTAGAGCCAGTGTTAGCAAATGGAGTTGAGGTAAAAGGTTGGCTATGATATTCATGAATGGTGGAGCAGGTTTATTGGGCCAGATAATCTACTCTTGCTTCTAATTCTTATGTTCTTATAATGTCAGCTGGAGGTAAATACAATTGGAGCCAATTACTGCAGATGCTGATAATCGGAGACATATTAGAGAATTTCGTAAACACAGTATCATCAGTGAGGATAGACACAAGGTCAACATTTCAGGTCAAGGACCCTTCATCAGAACTGATGTTCAGAAACCAAGCACTTTCATCATTCTTTGTTCATGTTTGTGTTGTCAATCTAAGTCTATTTTTGTTTTCCAACGATTTCCCGAGAACCAAAGTCACTGGAGTTTAGAAGGATGAGGGGGTTCGTATAGAAACATATAAAATTATAAAAAGGACTGGACAAGCTAGATGCAGGAAAAATGTTCCCAATGTTGGGCGAGTCCAGAACCAGGGGTCACAGTCTTAGAATAAAGGGGAGGTCATTTAAGACTGAGGTGAGAAAAAAAAATTTCACCCAGAGAGTTGTGAATTTATGGAATTCCCTGCCACAGAGGGCAGTGGAGGCCAAGTCACTAGATGAATTTAAAAGAGAGTTAGAGCTCTATGGGCTAGTGGAGTCAAGGGATGTGGGGAGAGGGCAGGCACGGGTTATTGATCAGCCATGATCGCAATGAATGGCAGTGCTGGCTCGAAGGGCTGAATGGCCTCCTCTTGCACCTATTTTCTATGTTTCTCTATGTTTCTAAAGTCAAGCCGAAGAGTATACTAGTTAACCGTATTACAGAACAATCTTTCCCATGCACCAGTTTTATCGAGGCAACGGAATTAAATACAAGAATTATCTGGTGAGCAATAACCTATTTAGCTTCATTCTGCATGCACTCAACAGAAGAAACCACCTGCTCCATCTCCTTTGAGGAAGTGAGAATACAACTAAACTGCAGCAACAACTCCAGCGTGGGGTGATTCAAATTCAAACGTGTTTCTGGTAAAGTTCCACGACAAAGTAATTTTAGGGGAAATTCTTGATCGGAAGCTGGTTAAGCAAGAAGAAAAAGCACAGATGGATTTTGATGTCATGATAAATGGCAATGCTCCATCTGACCTTAGAGAAAGCTAACCACAATGAGAGGTTTCCTCGTGGAAACTTCCCTTTTCCCCTGGACTTGCTGCTGTTTGGCAGCTAGCGACAGTAATATCATCACGCTAACTGAACAGCTAATCACATTGAAAATTTCTCCCAAAAGGCAAACCAGTGGACCAAAACTACAAATTCTTAACTGATTTTAAAAAAGCAGTTTTTACAAGATCAGGCCACACAACTAAGTAAAAATTAAAAGTTGAACTATCATAAATAAAGGTAACATTTTATGAAATAATTATCTACGGTAATCACAGTAAATCTTGTTCATATCTTTTAAGTGTGAGATATCGTTAAACTGCAGTTATGACTCAGTGATCCATTAAATGTGACACCTCTTGCAACATGTTGTTTTCAGGGTTTTGCATACAATGGGAATAGTTTGTAAATACCTCAAATGCTCATCTCTTCACTGATTTTTCTGCAGATAGCAGCAGCAAGTTACTGCCACCTGTTCATGGATGTCAGAGTGTAAAGCCATAGAGGGAGTGCAGAGAAGGTTCACCAGACTGATTCCTGGGATGTCAGGACTGTCTTATGAAGAAAGACTGGATAGACTTGGTTTATACTCTCTAGAATTTAGGAGATTGAGAGGGGATCTTATAGAAACTTACAAAATTCTTAAGGGGTTGGACAGGCTAGATGCAGGAAGATTGTTCCCGATGTTGGGGAAGTCCAGGACAAGGGGTCACAGCTTAAGGATAAGGGGGAAATCCTTTAAACCGAGATGAGGAGAACTTTTTTCACACAGAGAGTGGTGAATCTCTGGAACTCTCTGCCACAGAGGGTAGTTGAGGCCAGTTCATTGGCTATATTTAAGAGGGAGTTAGATGTGGTCCTTGTGGCCAAGGGGATCAGAGGGTATGGAGAGAAGGCAGGTACGGGATACTGAGTTGGATGATCAGCCATGATCATATTAAATGGCGGTGCAGGCTCGAAGGGCCGAATGGCCTACTCCTGCACCTAATTTCTATGTTTCTATGTTTCTATGCCCCTGTCCCACTTAGGAAACCTGAGCGGAAACCTCTGGTGACCTTGCGCCCCACCCAAGGTTTCCACGAGTCGCCAGAGGTTTGGTCACTCGCTTGGAAAACCTCGACCGAAGCGTGAGCTGCATCTACTGACCAAAGATCCTACAGGATCTTTGCTACCGACCGGGGACACACACACACACACATACTCGCGAAGGTGGGGGCCAGGGACAGCAGAGGAGGGGAGAGAGAAGGGGAGAGGGAAGGGGAGAATAGAGAAGGGGAGAATAGAGAAGGGGGAGAGAAGGGGGGGGGGGGGGGGGAAGAAAGAGTGGAAGAAGTTTAATAAAGTTAGCGGGCCGGTGGATCTTCTAGGTCCTGATAACCAAAGATCCTACAGGATCTTTCCGACCCCCGACGCATGTGGCAAGGCATCCAGGCCATCACGGACTACAGACCCTCCAACATCACCCCCACATCCAGCAACGCCTCCTTCCTTGAGGAGCTTAACCACTTCTATGGCCGCTTCGACAGGGACAATCTAGAGACAGCCATCAAGGCTGTGCTACCTGCCGATCACCAACCCCTCACACTCACCCCCTACGACGTGTACGTGGCACTGAGTAGGACTAATGCACGTAAGGCTGCTGGCCCTGACGGCATCCCCGGGCGCGTGCTCAGTGCCTGTGCTGCGCAGCTGACAGACGTCTGGACTAACATCTTCAACCTGTCACTTGCCCAAGCAGTTGTCCCCACTTGCCTTAAAGCCACCTCCATCGTGCCAGTGCCAAAACACTCCACTGCGGCAAGCCTCAACGACTTCCGCCCAGTTGCACTTACCCCCATCATCACCAAGTGCTTCGAGAGGCTGGTCCTGGCACACCTCAAAAGCTGCCTACCCCCCACACTGGATCCCTATCAGTTTGCCTACCGCAAGAACAGGAGTACGGAGGATGCCATCTCAACGGCACTTCACTCCGCCCTCTCCCACCTTGACAACAGAGACACTTATGTAAGAATGCTGTTCATCGATTACAGCTCAGCATTCAACACCATTATTCCATCAAAACTGATCACCAAACTCGGTAACCTGGGCATCGACCCCTCCCTCTGCAACTGGACACTGGACTTTCTAACCAACAGACCCCAGTCTGTGAGGTTAGACAAGCACACCTCTTCAACCCTCACCCTGAACACCGGCGTTCCTCAGGGCTGTGTGCTGAGCCCCCTCCTCTACTCCCTCTTCACCTATGACTGCACACCTGTACATGGTACTAACACCATCATCAAGTATGCAGATGATACAACGGTGATTGGCCTCATCAGCAACAACGATGAGCTGGCCTACAGGGAGGAGGTCCAGCACTTAGCAGCATGGTGCGCTGACAACAACCTGGCCCTTAACTCCAAGAAGACCAAGGAGCTCATTGTAGACTTCAGGAAGTCCAGAGGTGGCACGCACACCCCCATCCACATTAACGGGACGGAGGTGGAACGTGTTTCTAGCTTCAGGTTCCTGGGAGTCAACATCTCCGATGACCTCTCTTGGACCCACAATACCTCTACTCTGATCAAGAAGGCTCATCAGCGTCTCTTCTTCCTGAGGAGACTGAAGAAGGTCCATCTGTCTCCTCAGATCCTGGTGAACTTCTACCGCTGCACCATCGAGAGCATCCTTACCAACTGCATCACAGTATGGTATGGCAACTGCTCTGTCTCCGACCGGAAGGCACTGCAGAGGGTGGTGAAAATTGCCCAACGCATCACCGGTTCCACGCTCCCCTCCATTGAGTCTGTCCAAAGCAAGCGCTGTCTGCGGAGGGCGCTCAGCATCGCCACGGACTGCTCTCACCCCAACCATGGACTGTTTACCCTCCTACCATCCGGGAGGCGCTACAGGTCTCTCCGTTGCCGAACCAGCAGGTCGAGGAACAGCTTCTTTCCGGCGGCTGTCACTCTACTAAACAACGTACCTCGGTGACTGCCAATCACCCCCCCCCCCCCCCCCCCCCCCCCCACCCCGGACACTTATTATTTATTTTTTATTCAAATCGTTTGCTATGTCGCTCTTCAAGGGAGATGCTAAATGCATTTCGTTGTCTCTGTACTGTACACTGACAATGACAATTAAAATTGAATCTGAATCTGAATCTGAATCTTTGCTGAAAACTCCGATGAGCCAATCAAAATGGCCGGTCAGCGAAGGAGATTGCCTTCGACTGCCTGTAAGTAAATAGCGACCTCACTCCACTGGCTTTGACCAAACGGCAATCTATTTATTGTCGAGACCAGTTTTGAATTTGTTGAAATAATCGCAGGAACATAGAAGAAGCCTCGACTGCGCGGAAACCACTTTCGACCATTAGGGAGAGTGGCCAAAACCTCGGGGAACCTCATGGAAACCTTGGGCGGGGCGCAAGGTCACCGGAGGTTTCCGTTCAGGTTTCCTAAGTGGGACAGGGATATAACTAAGTTCACTGGAGTTCACGCATGGACAATATTAACACCAGGCATGTTATATTAGCAGCAGTGCAGTTCCAAATACTCAAGAATGAAATGCTCATTGTACATCGTGCAGCCAGTCTTTTGCTTGTAGAAATATCCTAAACGTCTGATCAAGGGACTCCAACAAGACAGAGGAAATAATGTTTGTACAGGACTCTATCACTAAATTCCATCCGGTCACAACTTTCCGGTATGACTTTTATGGTTATTTTTGTAAAGTGATCTTTTTATTTTCCTCCAAATGTTTCTTTTGCAGTATTCGCTGAGCAACCAAGCTAGTGAATCATGGAATTCCAGCATAGTTGTAACATCACAACATTCAGACCATTTAATCTGTACCAGCTCTATGCATGAGCAATGCCACTCCCTTGCCATCTCCTCATAGCCCAGCAAACTATTTCCTTTCAGCCACATATCAAGCTCATTTTTGACCACTAGACCAAAACACTGCAGAAAATACTGTCACAATGAACTGCTGATGCTGGAATCTTAATAATAATAATATAATAATCTTATTTATATAGCACATTTTCAGTCAACTTGCATTGACCCCAAAGTGCTTCACATAATTACATTACATTTACACACAGGCAAAGGTGGGTGAAGTGTCTTGCCCCAAGGACACAACGACAGTATGCACTCCAAGCGGGATTCGAACCGGCTACCTTCCGGTCGCCAGCCGAACACTTAGCCCATTGCGCCATCTGTCGTCCCACCGATAAAAAATATAAATATAAATATATTCTTGATAAAAAAATACAAAGCACTGGAGTATCTCAAGAGGTCAGGCCGCATCTGTGGAGGGTAGACAAGAAGAAGGATCCCAACCTGAAACGTCACCTTTTCCTTTTCTCCAGAAGTACTGTCTGATCCGCTGAGTTACTCCCGCATTTTGTGTCAATCTTCGGTATAAACCAGCATCTGCAGTTCCTCACTACACAGCAACCGTGGAGGGAATGGATGGGTGATGTTTTGGGCCAGAACCCTTCCTTAGACTCTTGGCCTGAAATGTCGCAGATCCATTTCTTCCACAGATGCTGCCTGACTCACCGAGTTATTCCAGCACTGTGTCTTACTGAACATCAGCCCTTTGTGTCCCAAACAGCTGCTGCCCTCTACTCCCCACCTTCCCATCTACACATGTGGCATTCCTGATGTGTTCTAGCATTTTAATGCTTTCCAGTCTATGGACCAGAAGGCTCTTTTACCCATGGACATCCAATCGCTCTACACCTCCACCTACATGTTGTCGGCTTAAGTCACTTTAGCATCCTCCTTTAACAAAGACCCGAGCAGTCCCCTTCCACCTCTAACCTCCTTTACCTGCCTGAACCCGCTTTCACATTCAACAAGATAGACAGAAAATGCTGGAGTATCTCAGTGGGTCAGGATGGAAAGAAGGAATGGACCAGAGATTGTGCCTGTCCCGTTGAGTTACTCCAGCATATTGTGTCCATCTTCGGTTTAAAGCAGCATCTGCAGTTCCTTCCTGCAACACTTCGCATTGAACAACTTCTTCTCCAACTCCATTTGCTTCCTCCAAAAAGACAGAACACAAGGAACCCATACAGATCCGTATGGTGCACGATTTCTGTTCAATACATGGAACAGGGTGCAACATAACTTGGAAAATAAATGGTTTCAGGACCTGGTGAGGGGTGTGCAAAGATACGAAGTCAGCATATCCCTTTTATCTTACTTTACTTTCTTATATCTTCTGTTCTCTAGTTTTCTCTTTCATTTTCTTTGGCTTTCTTCTTAACTCTCTTTCGTGTTTTATGTTTCTAAGGGTCTCCCTTGATCACTCTCTCACGCACTTACTATCCAATCTAACTCTCTTTACTTTCTTGCTTTGTAAAGTTTAAAACAAGAAGTGGTACAAGAAATGTATGATGTTATTTTTGGCTTATATCACTGTAATGTACACTATTTCTAATAAATAAAATTTAAAAAAATAATAAATAAATACATGGACCGGGTCTTTTTCAATTCTACTCAGGCTCCTTCCCCCCCAACCTCTCGCCCCCACCCCCCACTCCTTTCAAATGTACATTAATGTCTGTGCAGGTGCTTTCCTGCTCTGTCTAAATTAGGAAGTTTAGTTTCACTTTCTTTCTTATGGTTCATCGTTAACTGGACTTCCCTAGCTCAGTTTCAGAAGACTGTTTAGCTCTGGTAATCACAACAGCCAAATGGAATCCCATCACTACCTTGACTATATTGCACCTCTCAGTCCGAAGAAGTGTCTCGACCTGAAGCATCACCTATTCCTTTTATCCAGAGATGCTGCCTGACCCGCTGAGTTACTCCAGCATGTTGTGTCTATAGAGTCATAGAGTGATATAGTGTGGAAACAGGCCCTTCAGCCCAACTTGCCCACCCCGGCCAACATGTCCCAGCTACACTTGTCCCACCTGCCTGGATTTGGTCCATATCGCTGCAAACCTGTCCTATCTATGTACCTATCTAACTGTTTCTTAAAGGTTGGGATAGTCCCAGCCTCAACTACCTCCTCTGGCAGCTTGTTCCATACATCCACCACCCTTTGTGTGAAAAAGTTACTCCTCAGATTCCTATTAAATCTTTTCCCCTTCGCCTTAAACTTATGTCCTCTGGTCCTTGATTCAGCTACTCTGGGCAAGAGACTGTGCATCTACCCGATCCACAATCTTCTACATTTCTATATTTCCTGCTACTCGCTTAAGCATACCACTTCATTCTGATAATTTCTCTTTCTCTGGCACATCTGCTGTGACAATGTCATGATCTACACCAATACTTCTGACACATCTTCATTTTTCTCACCGTGGTTTCTCCTTCTTGCTTGATAGGCCTCTCAACGGTGTCCGTTCCATTTCCTGCATCCCTGCCCTCATCCCTACCACTCCTACACACGGCAGGTTGCCCATCTCAATCACGTATTATTTTCTGAATATGTGACAGCAAACAACATCTGTTCTTCCTGAGCACAGCAGGCGGAACAGTGGCACTTGTTGTGAAAAGAAACTTGGTTCTTTAACCTCCATCTAAAAACATTCAGAGCCACTGTTCCACTTGGCACCTTCTGGTTAGTTGTGACCATTGAACACAAGGTTCAATATATACTCAAAAAGGTCCCCTTCAGCCTTCAGTTCTACGATCACTGACTCATACTGGTCCAGCAATGCCTCAAATGAAATCCACTCCTTGGACAGTGCTCGACTTAGATAACACTGACCAGATAGTGGTTCAAATTCCCCTTTGATCTTTTCTCTATGGTAAACATAGAAACATAGAAACTAGGTGCAGGAGTAGGCCATACAGCCCTTCGAGCCTGCACAGGTGTGGAGAGGGTCAACACCTTCCGGTTTCTCGGCGTCCATATCTCTGCTGATATCTCCTGGACGGACAACACAACAGCGGTCATCAAGAAGGCTCAGCAGCGGCTGCACTTCCTGAGGGTTCTCAGGAAGCACAACCTGGACTCTAACCTGCTGCTGACCTTCTACCGCTCGTCCATCGAGAGCCTGCTGACATACTGCATTACAGCATGGTATGGCAGCTGCACCATGGCAGACTGGGAGAGGCTTCAGAGGGTAACCAGGACAGCGCAGAAGATCATTGGCTGCCCTCTCCCCTCCCTGATGGACATCTACACCTCCCGCTGCCTTAGCAGGGCAAAGAAGATCATCAAAGACAGCTCCCATCCTGCGTTTGGACTGTTCGACCTGCTGCCCTCTGGAAGGCGCTATAGGTGCATCAAATCTAGGACAAATAGACTCAGGAATAGTTGTTTTCCGAAAGTCATAACTACTCTTAATTCACACATGCACTGACTTCACAGCCCAACACCTGGACTTCCATCTATTCTATCCACGTACTGAAATTTGGAACTGTAATGTGTATTGTAACTGTAATTTTTAATATTAAAAAAATATATTTTTTAAATATTTAATATAATCTTTAAACATCTGCCTAAGAATACTACCTATTCATCCTTCACCATTTTGCCTTTATAGATATGTATATAGCGCCGCAGAATTGTGCACCTATCCCCCCCCTCCCCTCCCCCTTTTGTTTTGTTTTCTGTTTCTTGTTTTTTGTATAGTGACAATAAATGGCATATCTATATCTATATCTAATATGATCATGGCTGATCATCCAACTCAGTATCCTGTACCTGCCTTCTCTCCATACCCCCCTGACCCCTTTAGCCACAAGGGCCACATCTAACACCCACTTAAATATGGCCAATGAACTGGCCTCAACTACCTTCTGTGGCAGAGAGTTCCAGAGATTCACCACTCTCTGTGGGAAAAGTGTTTTTCTCATTTCGGTCTGAAAGGATTTCCCCTTTATCCTTAAACTGTGACCCCTTGTCCTGGACTTCCCCAACATCGGGAACAATCTTCCTACATCTAGCCTGTCCAACCCCTTAAGAATTTTGTAAGTTTCTATAAGATACCCCATTAATCTTCTAAATTCTAGTGAGTACAAGCCGAGTCTATCCTGTCTTTCTTCATATGAAAGTCCTGACATCCCAGGAATCAGTCTGGTGAACCTTCTCTGTACTCTCTCTATGGCAAGAATGTCTTTCCTCAGATTTGGAGACCAAAACTGTACACAATACCCCAGGTGTGGTCTCACCAATACCCTGTACAACTGCAGTAGAACCTCCCTGCTCCTATACTCAAATCCTTTTGTTATGAATGCTAACATACCATTCGCTTTCTTCACTGCCTGCTGCACCTGCATGACTACTTTCAATGACTGGTGTACCATGACACCCAGGTCTCATTGCATCTCCCCTTTTCCTAATCGGCCACCATTTAGCCACCGGGTACTATGACTTCTATCTGCTTTCCCTCAATTCTTGGGGCATTGATTTTCTTTCCATTGATGGCTATACCTTACAGCTGCCCAATCCATAAACTATGGATCTTCCTGTATAATTTTCTCCTCCTCTCCCATTTCTTTTAAGACATCCCTTGAACATTCTCATTCCCATACGGACTTTTCTGGACCTAGGCCTACTGTGAAGCCACACACAATCTGGAAGAACAGCTCATGCTTGGGTAGCTTACTACTGACCGTATGTACACTGACTTCCTTAATGTAAAATAATACACCCCCCCCCCTTTCCTCCCTCTCTTCCTCCTGCCCCAACCCCCTCATCTTGGAGCGCACGCAGTTATTCCACTCTCGCCACCCTGCCCCTTTCCTCTCCTCTGCATGCTCATCTCCCTTCTCCCTTTTATCTCCTCTTTCTCCTCCCTCCATATTCCTCCTGCCAGCTTTATATTTCCCATCTCTTCTTCCGCTACCTACCACCCCTTTGACTCCTTTTCACCTCCAGCCTTTGTCACTCACTGCACCATCTGCCAATCACCAGTCCTTACCTGTATCCACCTATCACTTTCCAGCCCTTGCCCTATCCCCACCTCTCTTCTCCAGTCCCCCCCCCCCCCCCCCCCAGTTCATCATTGAAGGGTCCTGACCCAAAATGCCATTTGCCCATTCCCTCCACAGATAGATACACAGATCCTGCCTGATCCGCCGAGTTGTTTTTTTTCTCCCTTAAATGACTCTTTGTCACCTGTTCTAATATCTCCTTATGGGACAGAGTGCCCAACTTGACCGATAAAACTCTTGTGAAGAAAACTATGGAATATTTTACTATTTTAACGGTGCTATGTAAATGCAAGTTGCCTGTTCATTTGAGCCATAAGCAAACAGCTTCAGCTGTTACCACTTCGCTGTGATCAATAATAATAAATTAGCAGCAGGCGCAGTGAAAGCTGTTTGATCTCAACATCCATTATAAAACTGCAGGGTGTTATTTTTGTGTTTTTGTTTGCCTATAGTGGCCATTTCTTACATGAAGCTGGACTCTGTTACCATAATAGTGCTATGATTAGAGCTTGAATGTGTTCTTAAATTAAGAGTTATTGCCTTTTAGTTTTTTTTTAGTTGAAAAAATAATCTTTGGTTTTTGCAAATGCTGTTGAAAATGGATGTGCTGTGTGACTTGCCTTTCGTTTCTTGGTGTCCTTTGAAATACTTGTGAACTAGTGAAAGGAACTGGGATGAGACTCTGTGTGTAGGAAGGAACTGCAGATGCTGGTTTAAACGAAGGTAGACACAAAAAGCTGGAGTAGCCCATTCCTTCTCTCCAGAGATACTGCCTGTCCAGTCCAGCTTTTTGTGTCTATCTTTGGGATGAAACTCTTATGTTTACTGAGTGTTGCTAAGAAATTCATCCTCTGTCACTTACACAAAATACACACATATGGTGGCAACCTTGTGATGCATTCTGCTTATGAAATGTCTTTCCTTTGAAAGTTTTGTAAGTGGAGCACAAGGGCCAGTTTGTATTGTACATCGGTGCTATTGAAAGTAGATTTCCATCTCCATGCGTACAAGGACTTTCTGTATGAAGAGAAAAGATAGTATTGTACTACTTTCTCAGTTAACACTTGTCAAGATGGTCTATATTTTTTAAATCACACTTTAGTGAAACAGTATTGTCCATAGAGTTAGATTGTGTTATAAGTTAAGATAGACACAAAAAGCTGGAGTAACTCAGCGACACAGGCAGCATCTCTGGAGAGAAGGAATGGGTGACTTCTTGGGTCGAGACCCTTCTTGCCATAGAGGGAGTACAGAGAAGGTTCACCAGACTGATTCCTGGGATGTCAGGACTTTCATATGAAGAAAGACTGGATAGACTCGGCTTGTACTCGCTAGAATTTAGAAGATTGAGGGGGGATCTTATAGAAACTTACAAAATTCTTAAGGGGTTGGACAGGCTAGATGCAGGAAGATTGTTCCCAATGTTGGGGAAGTCCAGAACAAGGGGTCACAGTTTAAGGATAAGGGGGAAATATTTTATGACCGAGAAGAGAAAAACATTTTTCACACAGAGAGTAGTGAATCTCTGGAATTCTCTGCCATATGTGGCCCTTGTGGCTAAAGGGATCAGGGGGTATGGAGAGAAGGCAGGTACAGGATACCGAGTTGGATGATCAGCTATGATCATATTGAATGGCGGTGCAGGCTCGAAGGGCCGAATGGCCTACTCCTGCACCTAATGTCTATGTTTCTATGTTTCAGTTATGTTAAGCTTATTAGTACCAGTGTCAAAGTCAGGAAAGTAGATGAGATTCTGAAGGTGAATTTTAGGAAGGATAAAAATAGATGAAGGAGAAGGATCTCATCCTGGCCACACACTCATCTCTCCATTGCCATCGGGAAGAAGGTACAGGACCTTGAAATCTGGAACAACCAGGTTCATGAACAGCTTCTTCCCCACATCCATCAGGCTACTAAACACAACATCAAACTCGCTCTGAACAATAACAGCCTATTATTACTATTGCATTTTATCTGTTTATTTATTGTGTGTATATATATAGTCTATGGTATATAGACACACTGAACTTTTATCTCCTGGTCTGTATTATGTTTACATATTCTGTTGTGCTGCAGCAAGCAAGAATTTCATTGTCCTATCTGGGACACGTGACAATAAAACTCTCTTGACTTATTGCTGGATTACTGGCTATGTTACACTTTGGTGAGGATTGAAATAGAAAGATAATGTAGATGAATCCATGGCTGGAGATATGATACCAATGGGAGCGCCTTCATTTATTGAGCCATGTGGGTAATTTCTAGGCAAGGTGGGAGCTGTACAGGTCACATCGGTTGCACCTTAAAAGAACTGGGACCTTATTGGCAGATTTCCTCATGTTGTTGAGGGTTGAAACGTATTGGAAGATGGACGAGAAGCTGAGCATAGATAGAGAAAGAGAAAAGCAAACAGACAATGTAAGGCAGAAAATTAAGGGGAGAGTTTGGAAAGCAGAGCAAACAAAAGTTAGGAAACAAAAGAGTAGTCTGGCTGTGTTTACTGCTACATACCTAAATACAAGGAGTGCAGATACAGTAGAAACAGGCCCTTTGGCCCAACTTTCCCATGCCAACCACCATGCCCCATTTACACAAATCCCACCTCCTGCATTTGGCCCAAATCTCTCTAAATCTGTCCTATCCATGTACCTGTCTAAATGCTTCTTAAACGATGCGATAGTACCTGCCTCAGCGACCTCCTCCGGCAGCTTGTTCCATACACCCGGCACCCTTTGTATAAATAGTAACCCCTAGGTTCGTCTGCCCCGAAACTCCCCCCACCCCACAATTGTAGTCACAGCCTCTTAGAAAATGAAGCAGCCCCTGCCTGCATGCAGTATGACCTAGATACCGTTCATGCATTTGCGGGCAAACTGCAAGTGACATTCACAGCGAAAAAGACAGGCAAGGGTCATCTACAACAGCAAAAGGCTAACTACTGTACTTGACATTCAATGGCGTCACCATTGCTCAGACCCCACCCTCCACACCCTGAATATCATCACGGATTAGAAACTCAAATGGATCAGCCACATAAATATCACAGCCGATAGATGATGAGTCAGAGGCTGCTTACTCTGTGTCAAGTGACCTTAATATCCAAAAGCTCCATCCACCATTATAACCATTTATTCCCTTCACTTCCCAGTTCTCCGACCAGTCTAACTGTCTCCGACTACATTTTACCTCTGTTTGCTTTGCTGTTACCTTCTCCCAGCTAACAATGGTCTATTCTACATTTTCCTTGATTTCTATCCCTTTTCTACCGTTTTTATACCTTACACTTCTGTATCTATACATCTTCCTCTACCCAGACTTCAGTCTGAAGAAGGTTCTCGACCCAAAGCGTCACCCATTCCTTCTATCCAGAGATGCCGCCTGTCCCGCTGAGTCACTCCAGCCTTTTATGTCTATCTATTCCCTCCATCACTGGCTCAGTGGCTGTGATTTGTACCATGTGTTGAAGGCTGCTTCCTCAGCACTTCCCAAACTGATGAAGTACACCTTCAAGATGGCCATGGACAGCAGGAACACAGGAACGGCTCCTTCAGTGGGCTTCTCTCCATCATACACCAAGCTGAACATCTATCACCATTCATTCAATAACACTGGGGATACATTTCCAAACATCCTAGGCAGTAACACTGCGAGTGCAATAACAAGGACTGCAAGATGGCAACTCACCACGGTCTTCTTGAGACCAATTGGGGAAAGGGAAGAAATGCTGGCCTTCCTAACGGCATCCACATCACACAAATAACACAAAGGTAATCGAGAGGTCGAGATTTATAATCAAGACAATATTGAAGTTCAAATCTCCAAGAGCAATTTGAGATTTTGATTGAAAGATCCACTGTGAAAACAGTCCGCATTGACCATCGATCGCTGGTTCTCACCAGTTCTTTGTTATCCCAATTTCACGTCCTTTCCATACACACGAGGGGCAATTTAGAGGACAATTAACCTACAAACAGACGCATCCTTGGGATTTGGGTGGAAACCGGAGCACTGGGAGGAATCCCACGGGTCACGGGGAAAGCATTAAAACTCCACACTGACAGCTCCCGAGGTCAGGATTGAACGTGGCTCTCTGGCGCTGTGATGCTATCGCTGCACCATTGCGCTGCCTACAAATTTGTTTGAAAAAGATCTGAAGACTAACAAATGATACCCAGAAATTACTTGAATTATTGTAAAAACACAACATGTTCACTAAACCACCTTTAAGGAAGTAAATCCAGTATCTTAAACGGGTTTGCTAATTTTTGAAGCTTGTTCCACAGCATCAACTTTATGAAGTGGTTTGGCAAGTGATCCAGTTGCATTATTACCAACTAAGAACAGCAAAGCTGCTCTTGCCAACTTTTCCACTTCACAGCAATAAAATACATTTCAATACAGAATCAAAGGTAAAAGATTTCTCTCTGTTGAACAGTGTTTAATTATACAAGTTTGCAAAGTCTTCCTCGTAAAACCCATTACTCTTTACATTATAGGTAGATGAAAATGCTGGAGAAACTCAGCGGGTCAGGCAGCATCTATGGAGCGAAGGAAATAGGCAACGTTTTGTGTTGAGACAGTTCTTCACACTGATGTGGGGGGGGAAGAAAGGAAGAGGCAGAGACAGTGGGCTGAGGGAGAGCTGAGAAGGGGAGGAGAAAGCACGGACTACCTGAAATTAGAGAAATCAATGTTCATACCGCTGGGGTGTAAACTTCCCAAGCGAAATATGAGGCGCTGCTCCTCCAATTTACAGTGGGTCTCTCTCTGGCCATGGAGGAGGCCCAGGACAGAAAGGTCGGATACGGAATGTGAGGGGGAGTTGAAGTGCTGAGCCACCGGGAGATCAGGTTGGTTATTGCGAACTGAGCGGAGGTGTTGGGCGAAGCGATCGCCAAGCCTGCGCTTGGTCTCACCGATGTAGAACAGCTGACACCTAGAGCAGCGGATGCAATAGATGAGGTTGGAGGAGGTGCAGGTGAACCTCTGTCGCAACTGGAAAGACTGCTTGGGTCCTTGAATGGAGTCAAAGGGGGAGGTAAAGCGACAATTGTAGCATTTCCTGCGGTTGCAAGGGAAGGTACCAGGGGAGGGGGTGGTTTGGGTGGGAAGGGACGAATTGAGCAAGAAGTTACGGAGGGAGCGGTCTCTGCGGAAAGCAGAAAGGGGAGGAGATGGGAAGATGTGGCCAGTGGTGGGATCCCGTAGGAGGTGGCGAAAATGTCGGAGGATTATTTGTTGTATGTGACGGCTGGTGGGGTGGAAGGTGAGGACAAGGGGGACTCTGCCCTTGTTACGAGTGGGGGGATGGGTGGTAAGAGCAGAGTTACGGGATATAGAAGAGATCCTGGTGAGAGCCTCATCTATAGTCGAAGAGAGGAATGAGGACATCTCCAATGCCCTCATCCTGGGTGCAGATGCGGTGTAGACGGAGGAATTGGGAGTAGGGGATGGAGTCCTTCCAGGAAGCAGTGTGGGAAGAAGTGTAGTCCAGATAGCCATGGGAGTCTGTGGGTTTATAGTGGATGTCGGTCAGTAGTCTATCACCTGCGATGGAGATAGTGAGTTCTAGAAATGGTAGGGAAGTGTCGGAAATGGTCCAGGTGTATTTGAGTGTCGGATGGAAGTTAGTGGTGAAATGGATGAAGTCAGTGAGTTGTGTGCGGGTCGCAGGAGGTAGCACCAATACAGTTGTTGATGTAGCGGAGGTAGAGTATCAGTGGTTAAGGGTAAGGACCAGCTTGGCTAAGCGGAGGAGAGTATCAGTAGACGGGCATTGGTTGGTTCTGCAGTCGAGGAAGAGACAGAGGGCTTTAAGACCCTCCTGATGGGGGATGGAGGTGTAGAGTGAGTGGACATCCATGGTGAAGATGAGAGAATGGAGGCCTGGTAAGCGGAAGTCATGGAGTGGACGGAGAGCGTGTGAGGTGTCTTGAACATAGGTAGGGAGGGATTTAAACTCTTTCCACTATAAATATTTTACGATCCTCTTTGTATAGTTGATTTGCTTATTGTCCTATTCTTTCTTGTTCCTTACCCAAAACCTAACTACATCTTTCAGTTAGTTTCATGACTAGAAATATTTAGTTCCATTAGTCCCAAGTATTATTTTACAAATGATAAATATGACAAAGAGAAAATCTTTCACATTTGAGAAGGAGTTTCAACTGTTTTTATACCAGACAAAACCAGTCTGGAGATGCTTAAGAATTGGACTTGATATGCTAGGAAACAGGCTGAAGATAGCAATATATCATATACACTGATCATAATGAGTCATTCACAGCACACGCCAAAAAATAAAATATTATCTATGATTAGTTCATAACATATTCAAATATTTATGTTTCCCAATATCATTGTGGTGGAGTCAGAGTACTTGGCATTTTTATTGCAACCAACTCATTCATCTTTAATAAAACTGCAGATGCATCCTCACAAATAGACCAAGTATACTCTGTTGACATGAATCTGTTAATTGAGTAATATTTTACAAGTAGCCTAGGAGTGTAATGGGCCTGTCCCAATTACACTGTCCCAATGGGCCTGTCCCAAGAGATTAGTATACAAACTTAAAGCACACGGCATTGGGGGTTCAGTATTGATGTGGATAGAGTACTGTCTGGCAAACAGGAAGCAAAGAGTAGGAGTAAACGGGTCCTTTTCACAATGGCAGGCAGTGACTAGTGGGGTACCGCAAGGCTCAGTGCTGGGACCCCAGCTATTTACAATATATATTAATGATCTGGATGAGGGAATTGAAGGCAATATCTCCAAGTTTGCGGATGACACTAATCTGGGGGGCAGTGTTAGCTGTGAGGAGGATGCTAGCAGACTGCAAGGTGACTTGGATAGGCTGGGTGAATGGGCAAATGTTTGGCAGATGCAGTATAATATGGATAAATGTGAGGTTATCCATTTTGGTGGCAAAAACGAAAGCAGACTATTATCTAAATGGTGGCCGATTGGGAAAAGGGGGAGATGTAACGAGACCTGGGTGTCATGGTACACCAGTCATTGAAAGTAGGCATGCAGGTGCAGCAGGCAGTGAAGAAAGCGAATGGTATGTTAGCTTTCATAGCAAAAGGATTTGAGGGTAGGAGCAGGGAGGTTCTACTGCAGTTGTTGTACAGGGTCTTGGTGAGACCACACCTGGAGTATTGCGTACAGTTTTGGTCTCCAAATCTGAGGAAGGACATTATTGCCATAGAGGGAGTGCAGAGAAGGTTCACCAGACTGATTCCTGGGATGTCAGGACTGTCTTATGAAGAAAGACTGGATAGACTTGGTTTACACTCTCTATAATTTAGGAGATTGAGAGGGGATCTTATAGAAACTTACAAAATTCTTAAGGGGTTGGACAGGCTAGATGCAGGAAGATTGTTCCCGATGTTGGGGAAGTCCAGGACAAGGGGTCACAGCTTAAGGATAAGGGGGAAATCCTTTAAAACCGAGATGAGAAGAACTTTTTTCACACAGAGAGTGGTGAATCTCTGGAACTCTCTGCCACAGAGGGTAGTTGAGGCCAGTTCATTGGCTATATTTAAGAGGGAGTTAGATGTGGCCCTTGTGGCTAAGGGGATCAGAGGGTATGGAGAGAAGGCAGGTACGGGATAATGAGTTGGATGATCAGCCATGATCATATTGAATAGCGGTGCAGGCTCGAAGGGCCGAATGGCCTACTCCTGCACCTAATTTCTATGTTTCTATGTCCTTTAAAATGGGGGGGGGGGGGGGGGGCGGTAAGAGGGGGGAGAAGGAGGGAGAAACATAGAAAATAGGTTTAACTAATCTCTTTCTCTTCACATATCTATAAAAATCTTTGCAGTCAGTTTTTATGTTCCCTACCAGTTTTCTTTCATAATCTATTTTCCTCCTCTGCTGGACTGAATTTCTCCCAGTCCTCTGGTAGGCTGCTTTTTCTGGCTAATTTGTATGCTTCATCTTTTGTTTTGATACTATATCTGATTTCCCTTGTTATCCACAGATGCACTACCTTCCCTGATTTATTATTTTGCCAAACTGGGATGAACAATTGTTGTAGTTCATCCATGCAGTCTTTAAATGCCTTCCATTGTATATCCACCGTCAACCCTTTAAGAATCAATTGCCAGTCTATCTTGGCCAATTCACGTCTCATACCCTCAAAGTTACCTTTCTTTAAGTTCAGAATCCTTGTTTCTGAATTAACAATGTCACTCTCCATCCTAATGAAGAACTTAACCATATTATGGTCATTCTTGCCCAAGGGGCCATGCACAAGAAGACTGCTAACTAGCCCTTCCTCATTACTCAATACCCAGTCTAGAATAGCCTGCTCTCTCGTTGATTCCTCTACATGTTGGTTTAGAAAACTATCCCGAATACATTCCAAGAAATCCTCTTCCTCAGCACCCCTGCCAATTTGATTCACCCAATCTATATGTAGATTGAAGTCACCCATTATAACTGTTTTACCTTTGTTGCACGCATTTCTAATTTCCTGTTTGATGCCATCCCCAACTCCACTTCTACTGTTAGGTGGCCTGTACACAACACCCACTAGCGTTTTCTGCCCCTTAGTGTTTCGCAGCTCGACCCATATCGATTCCACATCCTCCAAGCTAATGTCCTTCCTTTCTATTGCGTTAATCTCCTCTCTAACCATCAACGCTACCCCACCTCCTTTTCCTTTCTGTCTATCCCTCCTGAATATTGAATATCCCTGGATGTTCAGCTCCCAGCCTTGGTCACCCTGGAGCCATGTCTCCGTGATCCCAACTATATCATAGTCATTAATAGCTATCTGCACATTCAACTCATCCACCTTATTATGAATGCTCGTTGCATTGAGACACAAAGCTTTCAGGCTTGTTTTTACAACGCTCTTACCCATTATACAATTATGTTGAAAAGTTGCCCTTTTTGATTTTTGCCCTGGATTTGTCTGCCTGCCACTTTTACTTTTCACCTTGCTACCTATTGCTTCTACCCTCATTTTACACCCCTCTGTCTCTCTCTGCTCACACATTTAAGAACCGCACCACCTCTTATTCTCTGTTTATTATTTTTTCTTCTTTCCCCCCTACATGTTGGGTCTGAGTGCTTCCCTTCTCTGCCTCCTGCCTCACACACTGTCTACTAGCTTTCTCTATTTGAGTCCCTCCCCCCAACCGTTCTAGTTTAAAGTCTCTGCTGTAACCTTTGCAAATTTCCCCACCAGGATATTGGTCCCCCTCGGGTTCAAGTGGAGTGGAGACAACTTGGAGACAACTTCAAGTCCCCCTCCGGTTCGAAAAGGAGTGGAGACAACTTTTAAGAAGCTAGAAATACATGGCTGTGAAGCTCGGCGGACATTTAACATTATCGGTCGGTTATCCATGGTTCTGAAAACTACTGCTTACGTTATTTTTTCCCAATGAGCCAATGAAATTCACCGGTCAGCACCTGCTACAACCCACGAGAACCTTCGACCTCCTGGCAACCCACTAGGACCTCCTGGCGACTCACCTATGGCACAAGAGTTCTCGCTACTCTCCATGGCAGCTTCATTATGGTCACCACTAATTTTTTCAAAATGTTGTAAAATTTGCGGCGACCATAATGAGGCCGCGACTAGTTCCCAGAATGCAGGAACTCCTCATGACCATGAAGGCAACTCCCCGGCAACCACCCGCGAAGATGTGGCGACTGCAGTCGCCTGTGGGACTGGCTCAATACGAATACAAATTTGACTCCTCAAATTTCATGAACTTCCACGGCATTCGTATAAAACAATGAAGTTAATGAAGGAAACCTACTCCCACTCAGCAGCTTTAAAGAGTAAAATGTGCCAGTAAGGAGTTAAGAAAAGATATTAGTTCTTATGTGGTAACTTCCTTCATCAGATTTAAGGAAGTAAGGGGAAATTTAGTCACTCGTACCAGGTTATTCAGTTGAAAATAGTGTGAAACCGACCTTTTCTTTAGAAGATCAAACATAAAAGAACTGCTGGGTACATGAAGTAATATCAGGAACAGAAAGGGTTGTGAAACCTAAATACTTGCGTTTATCTTTATATGAGTAATAGGGCAAAATGTTCCAAGACAACTTGTCACTGAATAGACAAACAATTGTTTGATAAGTCATCTGCAAGATGTAATTCTCACTCACTGAATGGGGTTCCTGACATTTTCTCAAGGCAAAATAAGCAGCACGTCACTTGTACCGCGACTAATTATCCTCCAGAAATAGTCTGATTCATGTATTCTTTAAAATGGTGTAACATTTGTGACTTATGCAGCAATTTTTAAATCTCAATAACAATTATTTACAGATCGAGGTCCATTACTTGCAGATATATCTTCATAGAAGCAGACAAAATGGATGGCAGCGAGGTGAACAGCTATTAACTTTTTAGAGGTAATCTTGCACTTCTACTGCCTTGGAATGTGGTTGATAAATGAGTTTACGGCTGAGAAAGATTTCAAGTGTAGAAAGTTTAAATTATGTTATCAATCATAGGCTTTTTGTGAACTACTATTTTGTAGAGAAAGTGGACTAATTTTTGCACACTGTTCAAAGCAATGATGGTTTCAGTTAGATTTACACTATTATCATCTATTTTTCTGTAATCACATTTGGTAAGGTCCCTTTAGATTCAAATAACATAGTTAGTGGATGAGACAGTCAGGCAGGCCTTCTGCATAAAATTTCACATAATCTACATTAATCCAAACAAATGTATTTTCATTTGTTTTTAAATGTGGTGGTATTTAGAAAGGATGAGCTTTTCTTTTTTCTTTTAACTTTTTTTTGAGATCATACATACAGGGTATAACTATTTAAGATTCCAAGGCCAAAAATCAAAGGCCAACAGTCAGAGGCCATCTGTTTCAAGGTCAAAGATTTAATGTTAAGATAAACGTAGAAACATAGAAAATAGGTGCAGGAGTAGACCATTCGGCCCTTCGAGCCTGCATGATCATGGCCGATCATCCAGAATCAGTACCCTGTTCCTGCTTGTGTAAGAAGGAACTGCAGACGCTGGTATAAACCAAAGAGAGACACAAAAAGCTGGAGTAACTCAGCGGGACAGGCAGCATCTCTGGAGAGAAGTAATGGGTGATGTTTGGGTGACGTTTCGGGTCGAGACCCATGATCATATTGAATAGAAGGGCCGAATGGCCTACTCCTGCACCTATTGTCACCCATTCCTTCTCTCCAGAGATGCTGCCTGTGCCGCTGAGTTACTCCAGCTTTTATGTGTCTATCCCTGTCCCTGTCCCTGCTTCCCCCCCCCCCCATATCCCTTGATTCCGTCAGCCCTAAGTACTCGCTCTTGAAAACATCAAGATAGCTTGAGATATGAAGAAGCACTTACCCACGGACAGCATGTATGAGTCGAAGGGATGGATAAGCTGTCTGTATGCTCAGTCTGTTCTTCAGGATCAGCTGATTCACACACTCCACGTGCTTCTCTCCTCCTTTCACCATGAACGCAGGGATCCACAGAACACTGTCATTCAACACTGCCAGCCTGTCGACAAATTTTGCTCTGTCTGTCTCAGTCTGAAGACTCCCAAACGCTCTTTGCACAACTGACGGATTCATCGTGACAAAATCAGATTTGAGTCCAACATCATTGGCGTATTCCAGAAGGGGCGCAAGATTACACCTACAATAAACAAAATAATTGGTTGATGGAAGAACCTGCAAATGCTTGAATTTAAAAAAAAAAAAAACTGCTGGAAAAAAATTAATGGGTCAGGCATCATCTGTGGAGAGGGGATTACCAGGCGACGTTTTGGGTTTGGACCCTTCCTTGAATCTATAAGCAACATTTTGGGTCGGGACCCTTCCTCAGTCCTAGCCTAAAATGTCACCTATCCATTTCCTCCACAGACTCTGCCTGATGAGTTACTTCAGCATTTTTGTTTAACAAAATAATTGGTTTGCTCTGTATCTGTATTCTTTCTGAGTGACATCAGTGAAACTCATAAATAATTTCCAATAATATAAATAATGGAAAATAACTCAAAAGAATAATATTTTTTCCGACGTGATATATCATATTTTACATATTTATTAGTAATCTATCCAAGCCAAGTCTACAGGCATATCGTTTACACATTCCTGTAATTTTTTTTGCTGGATATTTGATATTCTGCCGATGCTTGGAAACTAGGCAGCACGACCCACAGAGCAAGGTGTTGGTTTTAAATGGTTAGCAACTGGAGATCCAGTAGGCCTTGGTAGACCAAGTGGTTGCTAACCATTTTAATTACCATTCACATTCCCTTATCGATCTCTCTGTCCTGGCCCTCCTCCATTGCCAGAGTGAGGTCACACATAAACCAGAGGAACTGCCCCATATATTCTGCTTGAGTGGTTTAAAAATGGTCCAGGTGGTGGTTGCATTGAACATACTGTCAGGAGTAGTGGTGGAGGCAGCTATAGTGGCATTTTGGAGGATTTTAGATAGGCATGTTGATATGCAGGGAATGGAGGGGTATGGATCATGTTTGGTACATGTTCGGCCCGTTCCTGAACTGTGCTGTACTGTTTTGATTTCTATATATCTGCATCAGATAAGTATGATGTCTAGTGAACTAAAAATTGGGAAATCCAATACCACAGCCATCAATCTCTGTCACAAACCTCAACCACATATTCACACTGTTACAAATACACTCCATTTCGACCTCACCAAAAGTAAACTGCTTTCCTCAGCTTCTGCCACAGTTTATCAGCGGCTCTTATCCTTGTTCTTATTACCCAACACTTCTTCATTCTCACATGTTGCAAATCGTTTCCCTTCACTCTACACTCCGGAAACTGGAGCTAATCCAAAACTCTGCTATCCCCAGTTCTAACTCGCAGCATCCTGCTAACTTTAGTGCATGCGATCATGCAATGACTTCAGCCAATCTATGCCCTGTTTTTTTTTCTCCGATCTCCATCAGCCCAACAATCCTCATGTTATCAGTTCCTCTAATTTCTCCACTTCCAACCTGTCCATCCCCGAATTTAATTTTGCCACATTTACCTTCAGATGCCCCGGTCCTTGGTCCTGGAATTTGTCCCTCACCCCTCTGTCTCTCTGCACACCTCACCTTCTCACTTCAAGGGTCACCTTAATATGTTCTTAAATGGAAGATAGACACAAAATGCTGGAGTAGCTCAGTGGGACAGGCAAATGGGTGACATTTTGGGTCGAGACCATTCCTCAGACTGGAGAATCAGTTTAAAGAAGGGTCTCGACCCGAAACGTCACCCATTCCTTCTCTCCAGAGATACTGTCTATCCCACTGAGTTACTCCAGCGTTTTGTACCGATCTTCCATTTAAACCAGCATCTTCAGATCTTTCCCACACCTGTTCTTAAATGGCTTGGTTTCAACATTTGAAAATACCATGTAAAGCAGCTGGAGATCAAATAGACGATAGGTGCAGGAGGAGGCCATTTGGCCCTTCGAGCCAGCACCGCCATTCAATGTGATCATGGCTGATCATCCCTAATCAGTAACCCGTTCCTGCCTTCTCCCCATATCCCTTGACTCCGCTATCTTTAAGAGCCCTATCTAGCTCTCTCTTGAAAGCAAATGGAGATAGTGCAGGAAGAGTGAAGGTTTCGATCAATTTCTCAGACTGGACATTATTAAATTAGACAGCTAGGCACATGATGACTGGGGAGATTATTATAAACTTAATTAGCATTTTTATATTTGGAATTATATTGGAAATATAATTGCTCACATAATGGAACCTTATTGATTGCTTTGTTGAAGTATCAAATTCTTCAAAATTTATCAAATGAGCCTTAAGTCTACATGGGTTTCCTTGTATCTAAAATAAGAAAATAATTAAACTTAGGAACATCAAAAGTTTATTCCACACACCTAGCCTGCTCCAGTTTATGGAATGGAACTGCTCAGTCTAGATTTATTCCTTATTAGGAAGAAGCCTGTATGTTGAGTCCCTTGAGCAACACCGGATCCATGGCCAGAGTGAGCAACACCGGAAATTGGAGGAACAGCACCTCATATTCCGCTTGGGGAATCAGCATCCTGCGGGCATGAACATTGAATTCTCCCAATTTTGTTAGCCCATGCTGTCTCCTCCCCTTCCTCAGCCCTCGGGCTGTCTCCTCCCATCCCTCAGCCCTCGGGCTCCTCCTCCTCCTTTTTCCTTCCTTCTCCCCGCCACCCCCTATCAGTCTGAAGGTTTCGGCCCGAATCGTTGCCCATTTCCTTCGCTCCATAGATGCTGCTGCACCCGCTGAGTTTCTCCAGCTTTTTTGTCCACCTATTATTCACTTCTTTTCATTTCAGCCTGTATTTACCTTGTTTCATTACAGTTAATTACCTCAGATAATACTTGTTCTTTCTGATAGAAAATAGGGAATGCAACTGTCTTGGTTGGAATCAACAAACTGGAAACAAGTTTAGAGTAAACTGTCCTTTTTTAAAATTTGTGCAGTTGTTTGATTTATACAAAAATGCCTCTGTAAACGTTTCATATCTTCAGTGATGGTAACATCAGAACACCATTGGACAGTTACAGTTTGAAAGAAAATATTGTTTTCTTAAAAGCATGAAATTGTGACCTACTGTTTTGTGGTCGTCACTGATTAGTTGCTGTAGATAAATATGGATTAATTGTCGTGTTAGTGTGTAACATTGCAGGGTGGGCAAACCATGATATCAATCAGTTTGCAATTCCTATCTGATGCCAGTGTCGCTAAATTAGTGTTCCATATTGCAGTTGAAACCTTTGCTTAATGTCACACAGCAGAAAACGTGTATAGCAACAGGAAGGACCAGCACTAGTTAGAGATAGCAGCAATACTTGCAAGTTGGTTAATGGTTGAGTTGTACTGGTTGCTGATTTGATTTTTCAAAGGTTTAGTGCTTTCTATCATTCTTTAAGGTTGCTTGCGAACAGAGGGCACGATATCCCAGTTGCTGAAAGCCTCTGCATTTGCTGCAAGGCCCAGCACAAATCAGTTGTTCACAGGCATGGTCATTAGTGGGCATGAAGGGAACAAGCTGATGAGTATAAGAGAAGGAGGAAAGAAAAACAGAATCAGGAAGGATCATATTACCTTTCTGAGGTTTTCAGAGAAAACATCTCCTCCGAGATGCAATTATTCAATTCATTGATACTATATTGTTCCATCCTGCCCGGCCCCTCCATCGTTCCCAGTGGCCCCCCAGCCTGGCCCCCCCTTCAGTTATGGCAGCCCCCACCAGATAGCTCTCGGGGAGTGGAGTATAATATCCTCTGAATGACTTCGCCTTTTATCATGTTAACTTGGAGACCCACAACCAGAAGGAATTCTCCTCCCTCAACATCCCACTGGTGTGTGATTATACCCACTTTATCATGCAAGTCAATACCCTGTGCATTAGCAGCATTTAGTGACAGGCAACTGCGTCATTTGTATTTGAGCTACATGATAAATCAATGGGCAACACTGGCTATTATTTAATAAGATGGATGCAAACATGGATGTACCATCCACACATTTATTGGCAGCAGTATATATGAATGCCATGCTGCTTCATGTCAGAGGTTATGGGGAGAATGCAAGAGAATGGGGTTAGGATAGAGAGATAGATCAGCCATGACTGAATGACGGAGTAGACTTGTTGGGCCGAATGGTCTAATTCTGCTCTTATTACTTACGATATGATAAAATGAGATAGAGCAACCATTTTGGAGATCATCTCCACACTTTGGTAGCATTTGAAAAGTGTTTAAAATACTTTCAGATGGTTCATGATACATCAATATGAGGACTTTGATGAGGATACTGCTGGGACTCGAGGGTCTAAGCAACAAGGAATGGTTGGGCAGGCTAGGACTATTACTTGGAGTGCAGGAGGCTGAAGGTTGATCTTATTGAGGTGTATAAAATCATAAAGGGAATGGAGTGCACAGAGTCTTTTAACCAGGGTAGGGGATCAAGAACCATAGATGTAAGGTGAGAGGGGCAAGATTCAATAGGAACCTGAAAGGTAACCTTTTCATTCAGAGAGGGTGGATATATGGAATGAGCTGCCAAAGGATGTAGTTGAGGCAGGTACTACAAAAACATTTAAAAGATACTTGGACAGGTTCATGATTAGGAAAGGTTTAGAGGGATAGAAGCCAAATGCAGACAGGTGAAACTAGATTAGATGAGATCATGGTCACCATGGGCCAAAGATTTCCATGTTGTTTCATTTCCATGTTCCATATGACCCAAGAGATATAAAGCTTCGGAGGATGGGACAAATATAAACCTTCAACGGATATCAAAACCATCAAAATAATCTTTACAGCTCCTTATATTTTGAGGAAAGGGGTGCTTGGTAGTATTGTTGGCCCCATAGAAACTAAAGCTGGCGGTGTTGAAAATGAAAAGAAGAAAATAGTACACATGTTGAAATTTTACTTTGACTCGCTCAGATTTACAGATTGCCCTGTGAGCGATGATGAACAGCATTATTAGTGCTGGCTGCATACAACAATCAGATAAATAAGCTTTCAGCATGTAGTTGCCATACTCCCTGTATAGTATGAAATGGATTTGGGTTAATGTGCATTGTGAACCTTGCCCCCTTTTTGTCGCGCTATGCAGATTACATCCCCTAATGTCTAATCGATTTAAAAATATTCTCATTTGTTTTTATCCTTTCTGCTACCTTTCAGGTCTTTGATTTGAACTTTACATCATCTGAAGTAACCGTGCATATGTGATACTGTGAAGATTAAAGAATAGAACAGATTTAAACAGGGACAATCCCTCTTGGTAGTCACATAAGAGAGATGATCAACTGCCCATTATAAAAACCACCTGATGTTTCCTCTCCATTAAAATCAATTGAACTGAATATCAGGCTGTTTCTTTAATATATGGCTTTCTGCATGGGTAGCATGTTGCAAATACATCCTGCTGCTTTTACAGTGAGAGAGATGATTTTGGGTCAAAGCGAGCTCCAAAAAAAGCTATAAAAACATTATTTTCATTTGAGTATTGAACAGAGCATTAAATATCAACATTTGCTCGATGTGCTATTCTCAGATCCACCCTAGAAAATAAACCTCATGCATTCAGCACTCACATAGTCCTCTTGAAAAATGTAAACACCTGTGGCTGCTCATTCACTGTCAAAATAGCTCAGAGCAGCCATCAGCTTGCTGCATTCAAATCTTTTTATATTTTAGTTTCGATTTTTTTTTTATACTTCCTCCTCCCAGAGAATGTACCAAATACTGTTTACAATGTGCACACGTTTATTTGCCTCATTTCCCAAACTCTCTCATCTTACATTTGAACAGATCTGAAGTGAAATCTCGGAACTTAATTTTGTTCATTATCACCAAGTGTAAACTGAGGCAAAGTACTTATTTCATTTTTTAGTTTTAGTTTTGGGATAGAGCATGGAACCTGGACCTTCGGCCCACAGAGTCTGCAAAGAACAACGATCCTCATACACAAATGCCCCTGTCCCACTTAGGAAACCTGAGCAAAACCTCTGGAGAATTTGCGCCCCACCCAAGGTTTCCGTGCGGTTCCCGGAGGTTACAGCTGGTTGCCGGAGGTTGCAGGTAGTGGAAGCAGGTAGGGAGACTGACAAAAACCTCCGGGAACCGCACGGAAACCTTGGGTGGGGCACAAAGTCTCCAGGATTCAGGTTTCCTAATTGGGACAGGGGCATAACGCTATCCTACACATTTGGGACATAGAAACATAGAAATTAGGTGCAGGAGTAGGCCATTCGGCCCTTCGAGCCTGCACCGCCATTCAATACGATCATGGCTGATCATCCAACTCAGTATCCCGTACCTGCCTTCTCTCCATACCCTCTGATCCCCTTAGCCACAAGGGCCACATCTAACTCCCTCTTAAATATAGCCAATGAACTGGCCTCGCCTACCCTCTGTGGCAGAGAGTTCCAGAGATTCACCACTCTGTGTGAAAAAAGTTTTTCTCATCTCGGTTTTAAAGGATTTCCCCCTTATTCTTAAGCTGTGACCCCTTGTCCTGGACTTCCCCAACATCGGGAACAATCTTCCTGCATCTAGCCTGTCCAACCCCTTAAGAATTTTGTAAGTTTCTATAAGATCCTCTCTCAATCTCCTAAATTCTAGAGAGTATAAACCAAGTCTATCCAGTCTTTCTTCATCAGACAGTCCTGACATCCCAGGAATCAGTCTGGTGAACCTTCTCTGCACTCCCTCTATGGCAATAATGTCATTCCTCAGATTTGGAGACCAAAATTGTATGCAATACTCCAGGTGTGGTCTCACCAAGACCATGTACAACTGCAGTAGAACCTCCCTGCTCCTATACTCAAATCCATTTGCTATGAAAGCTAACATACCATTCGCTTTCTTCACTGCCTGCTGCACCTGCATGCCTACTTTCAATGACTGGTGTACCATGGCACCCAGGTCTCGCTGCATCTCCCCTTTTCCTAGTCGGCCACCATTTAGATAATAGTCTGCTTTCCTGTTTTTGCCACCAAAATGGATAACCTCACATTTAACCACATTATACTGCATCTGCCAAACATTCGCCCACTCACCCAGCCTATCCAAGTCACCTTGCAGTCTCCTAGCATCCTCCTCACAGCTAACACTGCCCCCCAGCTTAGTGTCATCCGCAAACTTGGAGATATTGCCTTCAATTCCCTCATCCAGATCATTAATATATATTGTAAATAGCTGGGGTCCCAGCACTGAGCCTTGTGGTACCCCACTAGTCACTGCCTGCCATTGTGAAAAGGACCCGTTTACTCCTACTCTTTGCTTCCTGTTTGCCAGCCAGTTCTCTATCCACATCAATACTGAACCCCCAATGCCATGTGCTTTAAGTTTGTATACTAATCTCTTATGTGGGACCTTGTCGAAAGCCTTCTGGAAGTCCAGATACACCACATCCACTGGTTCTCCCCTATCCACGCTACTAGTTACATCCTCGAAAAATTCTATAAGATTCGTCAGACATGATTTACCTTTCATAAATCCATGCTGACTGTCCAATGATTTCACCACTTTCCAAATGTGCTGCTATCCCATCTTTAATAACTGACTCTAGCAGTTTCCTCACTACCGATGTTAGACTAACTGGTCTGTAATTCCCCGTTTTCTCTCTCCCTCCCTTCTTAAAAAGTGGGGTTACGTTTGCTACCCGCCAATCCTCAGGAACTACTCCAGAATCTAAAGAGTTTTGAAAGATTATTACTAATTAATCCTTCCTTACTTCCTTAAGTACTCTGGGATGCAGCCTATCTGGCCCTGGGGATTTATCGGCCTTTAATCCATTCAATTTACCCAACACCACTTCCCGACTAACCTGGATTTCACTCAATTCCTCCAACTCCTTTGACCCGCGGTCCCCTGCTATTTCCGGCAGATTATTTATGTCTTCCTTAGTGAAGACGGGACAATTTCCAATTTTTACCGAAGCCTAAACTATACGTCTTTGGAATGTGGGAGGAAACTGGAGCAGCCGGGGAAAACCCACGCAGGTTACGGGGGGAACGTACAAACTCCGCCAGACAGTACCCGTGGTCAGGATGGAACCCGGGTCTCTGCTGCTGCAAGGCAGTAACTTTACCGTTGCACCACCGTGCTTGTCCCTTTATTTGTAAATCAAAAAAAACCCTAGGGGAGATGTCAGTAATCTGAAATAAAAACAAAAACATGCTGTAGATACTCAATAAGTCAGACTTCAGCTGTGGGAAGAGAAAGAGGGCTAATGTTTCATGCTGAAGACCCTTCATCAGTACTACAAAGGAGACTCCCTTTACCTTAACAAACTTCAGTTGAGAAGTCTTTAATCTGAGGCGTTAGCTCTGTTTATCTTCCCACAGTTGTGGTCTGACCTGCTGAACATTTATGGTGTTTAGGGTTTTTATTTTAAAATACTTATTTCTCACTTTGTGAGTTGACGTTATTAATCCATGTGAATATAATCAAGCTTTAATGGAAAGAAACAACCTTGTTACTTAGCCTTTGCTCATTTTTGACAAAATGAAATTAGGACGGCACTCAGTATGGTTGAATATGATATCAATATCCTTTCTTGCATTACCACTTTGTTATTCACATTATTATTTCCTAATTAAATCAACCAGATTTTATCGTGTTATCGTTTCCCCAAGAGTAAAATAATTGCTTTCTAAATTGCAATCAGCACAGCGTTTAACACTTATGTGTATATATATATATATATCATGCCTGCTACTCTCCCTCCGGTTAGGTGACATCAACTCTGTAGATTCCCTTGTAGACACAAAATGTGGAGTAACTCAGCGGGTGAGGCAGCATCTATGGAGAGAAGGAATGGGCGACGTTTCGGGTCGAGACCCTTCTTCAGACTGTTGTCAGGGGAGGGGGTGGGACAAAGCTATAATGTAAGCGGAGACAGTAAGACTAGTGGGAGAACTGGGAAGAGGAAAGGGATGGAGAGAGAAGGCAAGGGCTAACTGAAGTTGGATAAGTCAATGTTTATACTGCTGGGGTGTAAACTACCCAAACGAAATATGAGGAGCTGTTGCTACTATTTGCGCTGAGCCTCACTCTGACAATGGGGGCAGCCCAGGACAGAAAGGTCAGATTGGGAATGGGAGGCGGAGTTGAAGTGCTGAGCCACCGGGAGATCAGGAAGGTTAAGACGGACTAAGCGGAGGTGTTCAGCGAAATGAGCCTGCACTTGGTCTCGCCGATGTAAAGATGTTGACACCTGGAACAGCGGATACAGTAGATGAGATTGAGAGAGGTACAAGTAAACCTCTGCCTCACCTGTAAAGACTGTTTAGATCCTTGGATGGAGTTGAGGGGTGAGGTAAAGGGACATGTGTTGCATCTCCTGCGGTTGCAGGGGAAAGTACCTGGGGAGGGGATAGTTTGGGTGGGAAGGGACGATTTGACCAGGGAGTTACGGAGGGAACGGTCTTTGCGGAAACCAGAAAGGGGTGGAGACGGGAAGATATGGCGTGTAGTGGGATCCCGTTGGAGGTGGCAAAAACATTGGAGGATTATACACTGCATATTACAGCTGATGGAGTGGAAGGCGAGGACAAGGGGGACTCTGTCCTTGTTACGGATGGGGGGGGGAGGGGAAGTAAGAGCAGAGCTGCGGGATATCGAGGAGACCCTCATCTATAATGGAATGGGGCAACTCCCGTTCCCTAAAGAATGCGGCCATCTCCGATGCCCTGGTATGGAACACCTCAGCCTGGGCATAGACGGAGGAGTTAGTAGTAGGTGGGGGGGATAGAGTCTTTACAGGAAGCACGGTGGGAAGAAGTATAGTCAAGATAGCTTCCGGCTCTCTGCCCTCTAAAGCCTCCAACCTTATCGTTCTCCAGCCCTGCACGACTTGATTTTATCTTCTCCCCAAAATTCACAAACAGAACTGTCCTGGCAGACCCATAGTTTCTGCTTGTTCATGCCCCACCAAATTAATTTTCACATATCTCAACTCCATCCTTTTCCCCCTGGTCCAATCCCTCCCTATCTATGTCCAAGACACCTCACACGCTCATTGTCTCCTCAATGACTTCCGTTTTCCAGGTCCCCACTCCCTCATCTTTACTATGGATGTCCAGTCACTCTACACGTCCATCTCCCACCAGGAGGGTCTTAAACCATATAACCATATAACAATTACAGCACGGAAACAGGCCATCTCGACCCTTCTAGTCCGTGCCGAACACATAATCTCCCCTAGTCCCATATACCTGCGCTCAGACCATAACCCTCCATTCCCTTCCCGTCCATATAACTATCCAATTTATTTTTAAATGATAAAAACGAACCTGCCTCCACCACCTTCACTGGAAGCTCATTCCACACAGCTACCACTCTCTGAGTAAAGAAGTTCCCCCTCATGTTACACCTAAACTTCAGTCCCTTAATTCTCAAGTCATGTCCCCTTGTTTGAATCTTCCCTACTCTCAGTGGGAAAAGCTTTTCCACGTAAACTCTGTCTATCCCTCTCATCATTTTAAAAATCTCTATCAAGTCCCCCCTTAACCTTCTGCGCTCCAAAGAATAAAGCCCTAACTTGTTCAACCTTTCTCTGTAACTTAGTTGCTGAAACCCAGGCAACATTCTAGTAAATCTCCTCTGTACTCTCTCTTTAAGGCCTACGTTTCTTCTTCAACCGAGGAACCAGCCAATTTCCATCCACCAATACTCTCCTCAGCCTAGCAGAGCTGGCCCCTACCCTCAACAACTTCTCCTTCGACTCCTCCCACTTCCTCCAGATCCAAGGTGTAGTTATGGGCACTCACATGGGCCCCAGCTATGCCCGCCTCTTTGTAGGGTACGTCCAACAATCACTGCTCCAGGCGTACTCTGGCCCCATCCTCGAACTCTACCTCCGCTACATTGACGACTGCATTGGTTCTACCTCCTGCACCCATGCAGAACTCACTGACTTCATCAACTTCACCACTAATTTCCATCCTGCACTCAAATTCACTTGGACCATCTCCGACATCTCCCTACCGTTTCTAGATCTCACTGTCTCCATTACAGGAAACAGACTATTGACCGACATCTACTACAAACATATTGACTTCCATAGCTATCTTCACTACACTTCCTCCCACCCTGCTTCCACTCTATCCCCTACTCCCAATTCCTCCATCTACGCTGCATCTGCGCTACATCGGCAAGACCAAGCGCAGGCTCGGCGATCGTTTCGCTGAACATCTCCGCTCAGTCCGTCTTAACCTACCTGATCTCCCGGTGGCCCAGCACTTCAACTCCCCCTCCCATTCCCAATCTGACCTTTCTGTCCTGGGCTTCCTCCATTGTCAGAGTGAGGCTCAGCCCAACTTGTAGCAACAGCACCTCATTTTTCACTTGGGTAGTTTACACCCCAGCGGTATGAACATTGAACACTAACTTCAGATAGCCCTTGCTTTCTCTCTCCTTCCCCTTCCCAGTTCTCCCTCTAGCCTTACTCTCTCTGCCTACATTCTATCTTTGTCCCGCCCCCTCCCCTGACATCAGTCTGAAGAAGGGTCTTGACCCGAAATGTCGCCCATCCCTTCTCTCCATAGATGCTGCCTCACACGCTGAGTTACTCCAGCATTTTGTGTCTACCTTCGATTTTACCAGCATCTGCAGTTCTTTTTTACACACTCGGTTAACTTGGTTTTTATACTCTCTGAATTTAGTGAGAGGGATCTTTCTTACACAGGCTAGATGCAGGAAGATTGTTCCCTGTTGGGGAAGTTCAGGAAAATCACAGCTTAAGGATAAGGGGGAAATCCTTTCGAGATGAGGAGAACTTTTTTTTCACACAGAGAGTGGTGAATCTCTACTCTCCCACTAGGTAGTTGAGGCCAGTTCATTGGCTATATTTAAGAGGGAGTAGTTGTGGCCCTTGTCAAAAATCTAAGGTACGGGGATTCTGAGTTGGATGATCAGCCATGATCATATTAAATGGCGGTGCAGGCTCGAAGGGCCGAATGGCCTACTTTGCACCTAATTTCTATGTTTCTATGTTTCTACTCTGTAGATTCCCTCTACAGTTTCAAAAATCTCCTTCAGTCTTTTTGAGATTTACTTCCCACTACTACTTTTCGTAATTCAAAAATCTAAGACATTCTTTACATTCTACTGATCTCTTTTCAATCTTTTCACCTTCAATACTCAATAGTACAAAATTTTAAACTCTAATAACAAAACATTTTTTTTTTTAAATAAACACGCAAAAATGTTTGGTATTTTTTCTAAATTGTATTATTTTCGAAATTGCTGTCCATGTGATTGTTGTCCATGCCTCTAAATTTACAGCCAAATGAATTGAAGCTCCCTCCAAAATGACAGAATTAGGATCAAGGTTTAATATGCAACACAGTCAATGTGACCAGCATTTGCAAGTCTCTTTGCCCTGTAATTAATTTGGACCATAAGCTAATGCCCTACCATTCATCAATTAATTTTCAAGATTCCTGCTCATAGCTTAAAAACCGTACTTTACATTCAGAGAAAATAGAAATTACATGAAGAGATTATCTTTAACTCGCCTTTCTTACACAATTGATTATCTGCAGGCAAATGTCCATTGTTCTATGCTTTAATAAATCACGCAATTATTGCTAACTGGATAGATATTAATATCCATCTTCAGAAGGTCCTACCTTATTACGAACTCATGACTGTCAATCTCTTTTCCACATCCGCTTCCAAGAAGAATTCCAGAATTCCCTACAACCGCACAAGTATTGAATCGCTTGTTCTTCATCGGCGACACTTCCGGAAGAAGACTGTGCAAATTGTGCGAGATGTTGAGGGTTCGACGCCTGTCCAGCACATAATGAATTATATCTCCTGGCTTCAAACTGCTTTTCACCACAGATATGTCTCTCTCTGCATCTAAAAATCGAAGAATATCCTTCCTGCGTTGGAAGAAGTAACACAGAGTAAAAAATATAAATGAATCAGAAAGTATGCTTTCTACATTTACTAGAATAAGGCAACATAATAAAAAATTGAAAATGCCTAATTTAACAGAATATTGGAATTGCATTACTGGAAATTCTATTTACATAATTTTATTTCATTATATGCCAAAGAGGCCAAATCAAAAGTACAAATAGTCAGGCCATGTGGGTTCCTAAACTCCACAACAACAATAACTATTTTGGATGGAAAAAAATGCAGTTACTAGGCCAGTGGTAAGAGACCTGAATAAACTGGAGTAGAGAACAAGCCAACTGTTTGAAGAAGGGTCTCGACCCGAAACATCGCCAATTCCTTCTCTCCATAGATGCTGCCTCACCTGCTGAGTTTCTCCAGCATTTTTTGTCTACCTCTTAAATAAAGCCAACTTTAATGTTTTGAACTGAACCATGGTGGGTGTAGAACTTCATTTGAGGTTTATAAAAATGTATAGAGAGTTTTGATATTTTTCGGAAAAATTCAGGTTAAAGAAGTGTTATTTAAAATAAAATGAGGTATACAAATGGAAAAAATAAATGAGATCTGTTCTTTCAAATTGTTTTTTTTTTTTAAAGTTGATTCTAAATTATAGAGTATTCAAAAAGAGAGTGAAAAATGGCCGACAAAAAATTATAAAAGAATACAATTTACCTATACAATTTACCTATAACACCATTTTACCTATTATATATTATAATTGACCTACCTTAACAACATTTGCAATACTATAACAGCATTTAAAAAACATTTGGACAAGTACATGGATAGGAAAGATTTAAAGGGATAGGAGCTAAAAGCAGACGTGGGATTAGTGTAAATGAGATACCTTGGTCGGCATGGGCAAGTTGGGCCTGAGGGCCTGTGTCCATGCCAGATGACTATGACCAGAAGTTGAAAAATGGCATTAAATTAGAAGAAATCAAAAACAAATTGTAAATTCAGCCCCTGAGAGGACCTAAATTAACTATGAGGAAGGCCATTCTTGCTATTGAGGGAATGCAATGTAGGTTCACAAGATTAATTCACGGGATGGCGGGACTGTCATATGATGAAAGAATGGAGCAACTGGGCTTGTATTCACTGGAATTTAGAAGAATGAGAGGGGATCTTATAGAAACATATAAAATTATTAAGGTTTGGACACGCTAGATGCAGGAAACAAGTTCCCGATGCTGCTGCACCCGCTGAGTTTCTCCAGCATTTTTGTGTACCTTCGATTTTCCAGCATCTGCAGTTCCTTCTTGAACAAGTTCCCGATGTTGGGGGAGTGCAAAACCAGGGGCCACAGTTTAAGAATAAGGGATATGCCATTTAGAACTGAGATGAGGAAAAACGTATTCACCCAGAGATTGTGAATTTGTGGAATTCTCTGCCTCAGAACGGGGTGGAGGCCGATTCACTGGATGCATTCAAAAGAGAGTTGGCGAGAACTCTTAGGGCTAGCAGAATCAAGGGATATGGGGAGAAGGCAGGAACAGGGTACTGATTGTGGATGATCAGCCATGATCACATTGAATGGCGGTGTAGGCTCAAAGGGCCGAATGGTCTCCTCCTGCACCTTTTTTTACTATGTTTCTATGTATCTAACTTTGAGCAAAAGGAATAAAATATTTCCTTCATTGCAAAAATAGCTATGCGGTAATGTCGCACAAAAACTATCTTTGTATAACTCAGTGAATGTAAAACAAGACTGAAATGTGAAGTGTGAAAGTGAACCTCCTGACCTTGAAAGATCTAAAAATTGCTTGTCTTTACAATAGTTTGTACATTGTGAAAACACTTCTCAATGAAAAACACATTATCGTAATTCATCCATGAAATAAAGCACATCTCTTGGAATGTTAAGGAGTTTCTTCCGCGTCAAAGCTTTGTGTTCGAATTTATCTCTGGGCTATTTTGAAGTATTATTGACAATCTGGTAAATTCCTTGGACACCAATTACTTTGTTGATAAATAGCATATGTAATGATTCAGTAAATATTATTATTTAACATTTGGTAATTTCTGACATATTTTCTTCCAAAAAAAGCAATAATGCTTCAACAGGAATTATAGACATCTTAAAACTTGTTTCAAAGAAAATCACATCAAAAATATTTGCCGCATTTCTGTCATCGTCTTGCAAAATGTTTTACAAAATTCCACTGTCTGCTTGTTCTGTGTTCCCTTTACTTCCCCTGGGAGACTGTTTCACTTCTCTTTAGAAATTGGTTGCCAGTTTAGCTCAATGGAGGAGTAGTGAAATCCCCCAACATTGCCAAGTGCCAATTACGCAGTGTAAACACTGGGGCATTTTAGCAGGATCAACTGACAGATTTGACTTTCCCACATATATCGGTATCTATGAGCTGATTGTTTGCAAGAATAGATTACTAGCATGGACCATGAAAATAGTTGGTGCATCCAAATGATGACCGTGCAGATAGGCACAATATAAAGAGTAGAAATCATTCCAAAATATACTGTGAGTCTGTTACAGACATATTCACTGGTACTGTCCAAATCATGCTGTCATAAACTATTACCTGCAATCAGTGCCAATAGCCACTCCATATCTGTACCTACCCGATACAGATGTATTGTTAGCATGAAATATTCTGGGGACCAGAAAGATGGACAAGTGATGTCAGGTCCTCCGATAGCGCAATGAAGAAGCTCTGACCCAAAATATCCCTGAGCTTTGCCAGTAACCAGAGTGGTGAGAGTTTCAGCATGGCTGTGAATGTTTCTGACAACTAGAAGCATTTAAAATCTCTTTTCAAAATTATGTCAATATTTTTTTTTAATGGAAAATTATAAAAAAGCCGAAACGTAAAAACACAGAGAAAAACGACCTTTGACTTCCTGATTAAATTCCAATTAAACCAAAGATGGTACAAACCCTACACCAGGCACCAAGTGCCAAACACTGGGACATTACAGTAGAATCAACATATTAGATTTGCCTTTCCCACCATATCAGTAAATTTGGGACTTTCACATTTGACAATACATGCATGGAAGGTGCAGATACTAATTTTTAAATGAGCAAATACAAATACTACTTGTCATTTCAACGTCTGTGAAATTCAGTGAGAAAACATCACCAATGCAGTTGCAACAATACACATTAAACTGTTGCTAAAATCAGTGCCAATCGCCCAGTCTCATGTGTCCAATCTCAATAATCCCACTAAAGAAGTTAGCTGGAATTCTGCTCATGAAAATGAAAGGCAGGATTATAAAGTGTTCTTCTTTCCTTCCCTATTAGCCATGGGTCATTGCCCTGGGCCACTGAGATGCAGAAGAAGACAGGAAAGTAAACAAAAAAATAATACCCACAAAAATATGCACCTTAGTTACACCACGTTATTAGAATGTTAATGTAAATGTTCACAAATCTAAATTAAAGAACTTACTGCTAAACTTTGCATTTCAAATGAGCTATTTGGTAATGAATGAATGGAAAATTACTTTAAAAATCTCAGGCAAAAACATTAAGATGTGTCTAATATTAAAATTCAGTGCACTCTTGTTGCTGCGCATGCTTCAACGTCCTCACTTATTTCTTAATTGCCTCAAAGCCCCTTGGCACCTTTCTTCTATTAGTCTTGTTAGCTAATGCTGGTTGGAATTAATGGTCATGGCACCACTTCACACATCCTGCTTATTTTATACTTATTAGCATCTTGCCATTTAAAAAAAAAATACAGTTTTTGCTTCCCACGTTATTCTCATGTACCTCACATAACAGGAGCGGTAAGTGATTTTGAAAAATCACTGCATTCAAATCTTTCTTAATTATGTTTTCTCTGAATTTAATATGCCTGCAGTATTGCAGTACTAATGTGAAGGAATGGAAACCACAGGACTGCTATTACAGTAATCCCATATGTTACTTGATGGGAAGGAACCTGTACTCTTACAGTATATATTTATTGCTGCTTCCTGAATTACATTGAAACATAAAAAATAGGTGCAGGAGTAGGCCATTCGGCCCTTCGAGCCAGCACCGCCATTCAATATAATCATGGCTGATCATCCAACTCAGTATCCTGTACCTGCCTTCTCTCCATACCCCCTGATACTGTTAGCCACAAGGGCCACATCTAACTCCGTCTTAAATATAGCCAATTAACTGGCCTCAACTACCTTCTGTGGCAGAGAATTCCAGAGATTCACCACTCCCTGTGTGAATTTTTTTTTCTCATCTCAGTCCTAAAAGATTTCCCCCATATCCTTAAACTGTAAACCCTTGTTCTGAACTTCCCTAACATCGGGAACAATCTTCCTGCATCTAGCCTGTCCAACCCCTTAAGAATTTTGTAAGTTTCTGTAAGATATCCCCTCAGTCTTCTAAATTCTAGTGAACCTTCTCTGTACCCCCTCTATGGCAAGAATGTATTTCCACAGATTAGGAGACCAAATCTGTAGGCAATACTCCAGGTGTGGTCTCACCAAGACACTGTACAACTGCAGTAGAACCTCCCTGCTCCTATACTCAAATCCTTTTGCTAAGAATGCTAACATACCATTCACTTTCTTCACTGCCTGCTGCACCTGCATGCCAACTTTCAATGACTGGTGTACCATGACACCCAGGTCTCGTTGCATCTCCCCTTTTCCTAATCAGCCACCATTCAGGTAATAGTCTACTTTCCTGTTTTTGCCAACAAAGTGGATAACCTCACATTTATCCACATTATACTGCATCTGCCATGCTGCTCACTATTTCCTTTAATTATGAAACTTTCAATGTCATTAATACTAAAAAGAATAATTCTGATCTGAAGTATAATTCTAAATGATCCACAAAATAAAGGCACTCTGGCTCAGGTTGTATCAAGGAGTCAAAAATAATAACATCATAAGAGTTACATCAGGAAAACATACTTTATCAGCCCTCAGAATGGTATCATTCAAATATCATGGCTGCCTTTATAATCCTGTTCCTTCCACCTCTAAATTGCCATTAGCTTGTTCGTGTATCGTGTATTCAGAATGTAAGCAATTTGTGAAGATAAGGAGAAAATAGCCAATTGACAAAATCATAGCGTATTATCCAAATTTATTTATTTTTCACTGGAAATAATGATTTTAGCAAAACGTTTTTCTTTAAAACAAACAAAAGCATATTAGAGGCATAAACAGAGACTTTTAAACATGAGATAGCAAGAATTCAAGGCTTAGAAACAGAAAAATAGGTGCAGGAGTAGGCCATTTGGCCCTTCGAGCCAGCACCGCCATTCAAAATGATCATGGCTGATCATTGAAAATCTGTACCCCGTTCCTGCTTTCCCCCCCCCAAATCCCTCGATTCCGTTAGCCCCAAGAGCTAAATCTAACTTTCTTGAAAACATCCAGTGAATTGTCCTCCACTGCCTTCTTTGGCAGAGAATTCCACAGATTCACAACTTGGGTGATTTTCCTCATCTCAGTCCTAAATGGCCTACTCCTTATTCTTAAACTGTGACCCTGGTTCTGGACTACCCCAACATCAGGAACATTTTTCCTGCATCTAGCCTGTTCAATCCTTTAAGAATTTTATATTTCTATAAAATCGCCTCTCATCCTTCTAAAGCCCAGTCGACCCATTCTTTCATCATATGTCAGCCATGCCAGCCCAGGAATTACCTGGGATACACTCCCTCAATAGCAATAATGTCCTTCCTCAAATTAGGAGACCAAAATTGCACACAATACACCAGCTTGCATGTTCCTGTTAAAGTGAAAGGCAAGGCTGGCAGGAGCAGGGAGCCCGGAATGACGAGAGATATTGAGGCACTCGGCAGATAAAGGAGGCATGGGTCAGGCACAACCATCTGAAACTATGAATCCCTGGAACAGTATAGGAGATACAGGAATATACTTAAGAAGGAAATCAGTAGGGCAAAAACGGAACATGAGATGGCTTTGGCAGAGAAGATTAAAGAAAACTTAAGTGATTTTATTTTAAGGGAAATTTAGTAGCTCAAGAGAGAACAAGGCACCTCAAAGACCAAAGTGGACATTTATATGTGGAGCCGCAAGAGATGGGTGAGGTCCTCAGTAAATATTTCTCCTCTGTTTTTACAGCAGAGGACAAGGGAACTCCTGATGATTAATGGGGGTGTCTTGGGGATAGGCTGCAGTGAGGTGGAGCAACTGTTGGATATCTTAAAATGAACAATGATAGATAAATCTTTGGGGTATAATCATGTATATCCAAGAACACTATGGGGAGCTGGAGAAGAAATTGTGAGAACCTGGCTGAGATATATTCATCATTGTTAGCCATGTGTTAAGTCCCATGGTTATGCTAATGTGGTGCCTTTATTTATGAATGAAAGGCTGCAAAGAAAAAAACTAGGAACTATATACCAGCAAGCCTAACATCTGTGGTAGGTAAATTACTGGAGCGGATTCTGAGGGATAAGAAGCATGTGGTAAGATGCGCTGATTAGGGTCTGTCAGCATGGTTTTGTTGATGATTAATGATCTGGATGAGGGAATTGAAGGCAATATCTCCAAGTTTGCGGATGACACTAAGCTGGGGGGCAGTGTTAGCTGTGAGGAGGATGCTAGGAGACTGCAGGGTGACTTGGATAGGCTGGGTGAGTGGCCAAATGTTTGGCAGGCAGATGCAGTATAATGTGGATAAATGTGAGGTTATCCATTTTGGTGGCAAAAACGGGAAAGCAGACTATTATCTAAATGGTGGCCGATTGGGAAAGGGGGAGATGCAGCGAGACCTGGGTGTCATGGTACACCAGTCATTGAAGGTAGGCATGCAGGTGCAGCAGGCAGTAAAGAAAGCGAATGGTATGTTAGCTTTCATTGCAAAAGGATTTGAGTATAGGAGCAGGGAGGTTCTACTGCAGTTGTACAGGGTCTTGGTGAGACCACACCTGGAGTATTGCGTACAGTTTTGGTCTCCAAATCTGAGGAAGGACATTATTGCCATAGAGGGAGTGCAGAGATGGTTCACCAGACTGATTCCTGGGATGTCAGGACTGTCTTATGAAGAAAGACTGGATAGACTTGGTTTATACTCTCTAGAATTTAGGAGATTGAGAGGGGATCTTATAGAAACTTACAAAATTCTTAAGGGGTTGGACAGGCTAGATGCAGGAAGATTGTTCCCGATGTTAGGGAAGTCCAGGACAAGGGGTCACAGCTTAAGGATAAGGGGGAAATCCTTTAAAACCGAGATGAGAAGAACTTTTTTCATACAGAGAGTGGTGAATCTCTGGAATTCTCGGCCACAGAGGGTAGTTGAGGCCAGTTCATTGGCTATATTTAAGAGGGAGTTAGATGTGGCCCTTGTGGCTAAGGGGATCAGGGGGTATGGAGAGAAGGCAGGTACGGGATACTGAGTTGGATGATCAGCCATGATCATATTGAATGGCGGTGCAGGCTCGAAGGGCCGAATGGCCTACTCCTGCACCTAATTTCTATGTTTCTATGTACATAGGAGATCACATTTCATGAATCTGATTGAGTTTTTCGAAGTAACCTAGATGGTTGATGTGGGCACGTTGGTAGATGTGTCGACATGGACTTCAGCGGTAATTTTTGTACATGATTCTGCATGGTAGGCGGTCTGGAAGGTTTGATTGCAAGGCATCCTGGGAGAGCCAGCTGAATGGATACATATTTGGTTTGATGGTAACTAGAGGTGATGGGCAGTTCGAATGCCTGTAATTAGTGGTGTGCCTCAGGAATTGGTCCCAACTTGTCATATATATTAACAATTGGCTGCGAATGTACAAGGCATCGTTTAGTAATTTTCCAGGTGACACAAAAATAGGTGGTATCATAGAGATTGAAGAAGGCTATTATGAATTACAGAGGAATTTTGATCAGCTGGGTAAGTGAACTGAGGAACGTCAACGTTTAATTAAAGCGTGGTGCAAGGTGTTACATTTTGGGAAGTCAAACCCATGTAACCTTTCACAGAGAATGGTAGAGCCCTAGGATGTGCGGTAGAACAGAGTGACTGAGTACATGGTTCCCTGAGAATCAAATACACAGGACTAGATGTTAAAAGTCCCTTGTGCCAATAGGTGGGGAGCATTTCATGACATCCGTTGATTGTTGAGAGTGGTAGACGCTCAACATCGGTGGGGGGCGGGGGGGGGTGATACATATATCTTGGCCTGTGTAACCTTCAGGATAGTTGGGCATAGGACACATCATCAGTAGTGTACTGTCACATGTAGATTGGGTGATGGAGAAGGCATTTGGTATGCTGGCTTCATAAGGCAGAGCTCTGAGCATAGAAGTCGGGACATTATCTTACAGTGGCGCAAAGCATTGGTGAGGCAGCACTTGGAGTACTGTGGTCAGTTTTGGTTACGGTGCTATAGGAAAGGTGCCATTAAGCTGGAAAGAGTGCAGAGATGTTTACGAGTCAAGGGATTAAGCAATAGGGAGAGGTTGGGCAGGCTACGACTTTTTTCTTTGCACCTTAGGAGACTGAGGGTTGATATTCTAGAGGTGTATACAATCATGAGGGTGATAGGTAGGGTGAATACTCAGATTTTTGTATCCCCAGGGCTGTGGAATCAAGAACTCAAGGGCATAGGTTTAAGGTGAGAGAGGACATTTTCAATAGGAAACTGATGGGCAACTTTGTCACACATGTGTTGGTGGTGGATGGAATGAAGTGCTAGAGGAAGTGGTTGAGGCAAGTACAATAACACCATTTAAAATACATTTGGACAGGTGCATGAGTGGAAAAGGTTTAAAAGGGTATGGGTCAAACATGGGTAAATGGGACTAGCTTAGATGGTCATCTTGTTTGGCATGAAGAAGTTGGGGCGAAAGGCCCGTCTCCCGTCCTCGCTATGAACCTATTACGGGGATTAGTGAAATTGTGATTTTAATTCCAGTTATACGCAAAATTTACTTTTGTGTACATAAGCAATGTGAATAAATTGGAAACATAAGTTCTTTCACTGTACTTCATAGTATGATACATGAATGCACTGTTTCAGTTTTGATCCTATTTTATGCTTCTAATTGATCTCATGGATTGTACTCATGTGTTAGTCTTTACTGCAGAGTTAAAGAAATCACCCTGGATTTCCAACTGTTTGAAATCCAGTGACATCCACTGGAAATAAATCTTGCATAAATATTTTCTGAGAGTGGGATCAGGCTCAGCTACAAAGTGTCCAAAACTCAAATAGGAACACATGTCCATTTTTGCAAGATAATGGACATCATAGAAACATAGAAATTAGGTGCAGGAGTAGGCCATTCGGCCCTTCGAGCCTGCACCGCCATTCAATATGATCATGGCTGATCATCCAACTCAGTATCCCTTACCTGCCTTCTCTCCATACCCCCTGATTCCCTTAGCCACAAGGGCCACATCTAACTCCCTCTTAAATATAGCCAATGAACTGGCCTCAACTACCCTCTGTGGCAGAGAGTTCCAGAGATTCACCACTCTCTGTGTGAAAAAAGTTCTTCTCATCTCGGTTTTAAAGGATTTCCCCCTTATCCTTAAGCGGTGACCCCTTGTCCTGGACTTCCCCTAACATCGGGAACAATCTTCCTGCATCTAGCCTGTCCAACCCCTTAAGAATTTTGTAAGTTTCTATAAGATCCCCTCTCAATCTTCTAAATTCTAGAGAGTATAAACCAAGTCTATCCAGTCTTTCCTCATAAGATAGTCCTGACATCCCAGGAATCAGTCTGGTGAACCGTCTCTGCACTCCCTCTATGGCAATAATGTCCTTCCTCAGATTTGGATCATTAGTGGTTCTGGTGGTGAAAAGCCTAATTTTAATTTTGGATGGAACAGAATTGATAAAATGGATTTAATACCATGACCATTGTAGAACTGTATGCATCATTGTTTATATTTTCAGGGCTTTCACTTAACTTTTTTTCCCTGTTGCCAGCCAGGCAACATAGGCAGCTTTTTAGGTTGCCAAATGACAGCTTAGGTGGTCAATTTAAGACGGTTTGCATGAAGCGTGCGATAATTTTCTCGAAGTGCGTAGTTACCAGTCGGAATTATGCTCAATGAAGCATTTGCATATTATTTCTGCTTCAAATAGTCACAAACTAAACATATTCACCAATCAAGACATGATATATACCACAATGACATGCAGCAAAATTATAATACAGTATCTCAACTCTTTTTACACATTGCAATTAATGCAATTTCTATTAGTTCTTTCCACTTCCAAACAAAAATGTGGTTGGATTATTCAGCGTATGAGAAACACTCTCGCTTCCCACATAATTTATCCATAACAAAATATACAGGTTGCATGGAAATTTCTAAAGTCATTTTATAAATAGCTGTTAAAACCGACTATACCCATCTGACAAGTTAAACATTACACTAACAGCCAAGAGATGGCCAAAGGACATAACTGCAGCAAATGTTCTTTTGGTAATATGTTTAAAGGTGTCAAAACACCACATTACTAGACATTCTGATTAGATGTACATGTTGTGAACAGCAATGAAGATACCCAGTTTGTATGCACCAGATTTAAAAAAAATTATTGATTAAACGCTGTTTCCATCATTCCCACTTCAGAATTAACGTTAACATTTCAACTGAAATATCACCTGACCACATTTGTGATGTATATGACCGACTGTAGAAGTAAAACGTGGATAAATCCAACTTATAGTTGTGAATGTTGCTCATTAAATAACTACAGTACTAATACTCCATATTAAGAGCAATGATTTGCCGCTAAAATGAATTCTGTAATAACATGTAGCAGTGACAACGAAGGTAGCAGTGACAATCGAACACTGCGATTTTAATGTTTCACGCGTTTACAATTTAATTAATCCATCTTTATGGATTAAAACAAATAATAACATTAGGAATTAAAACACATTTGATTGCATTCCGTTATCAACCATAGTCAATGTTCGCTCTGAAGACATTTCCAGCACTATAGGGACAGGGAAGAGGGTGTGTGTGAATCAGTGTGGGGTGGATAGATGGCGAGGCGGTTGAGAAGGTAATCGGTGTGGAATGGATGGATTGAGGCAGGTGAATTAGTACGTGTTGGTTGGAGTAGGTAAAATTGTGGGGGGAGAGCACGGGGGGGATGTCAGTGGGGTTGAATGGCGGGGATCAGTATGTGATGGATGGGGGGGGGATCAGTACAGGATGAATGGGGGGGGATCAGTACAGGATGAATGGGGGGGGATCAGTACGGGATGAATGGCGGGGATCAGTACAGGATGAATGGGGGTAGACAAAAATGCTGGAGAAACTCAGTTGGTGAGGCGGCATCTATGGAGCGAAGGAAATAAGGAAATTGGAGCGAAGGGCGATAAGTACAGGATGAATGGGGGAGATCCGTAAAAGATGAATGGGAAGATCACTACAGGATGGATGGGGGGGGGGGGGGGGGTCGGTGCAGGATAAATGGAGGGGTGGGTCAGTACAGGATGGATGGAGGAGCAGTGCAGGATGAATGGGTGGAGCAGGATGGATGGGAAGGGGGTCAGTACAGGGTGAATTGGGGGACCAGTGTAAGATGGATCGGGGTTGACAGGAGAATCAATGCAAGGTGGATAGGGTGATCAACGCAGGATGAATAGATGGGGGGGGAGCGGTGGTTGATGGCGAGTGGAGCACAGGAGATGTCAGTGAGGACTGAATAGAGGCGGGAATGGGGATCAGTGCGGGATGGAGAGGAGGGGGTCTCAGGATAAGAGGGGGGTGGAGAGGGGCGTACAAGAGAGAGAGAGAGGGGGCGAGGTGGGGAGGAAGGAAGGTCAGCGCTCCTTGGACAACATCGCCCCGCTGCCTTGGCCGTCCCTGTCCACCGCCAAAGGGGGAAGCAGTTGGGATCTCCTCGCCACCGCTCCCCCTCCATCGCCAGCCAACAGCAAGGTGCGGTGCCGAGCGGTGCAGCTCAAAGATCCTATAGCAATAGGATCTTTGGTGCAGTTCTTCAGACAGCGGAAGGAGGCCTCCCCCTCCCTCCCTCTTCCTTGGCGTGCAAGGCGGTTTGTTTTGAAAGCGTTTATCGCCGGGAGGAGGCGATGTTGCGGCTGCTGCTGTGCGGTGCCCGTCATTTACTTTGATTTCCCTTATCTCAAAAGTGTTTTTCATTCGTATTTCACAGCTACCAGGGCTATGAGACTTGCTCAAGGATTCAGACTGAATGGATCAGCTACATTATTATGAAGGCTTTCCTCTTTACATGGGCGTATTGTAAACTACTTCCCCTAATTCTTCACTGATACAAAATGCAGTCAATTAGGAGGTGTAGTGAAACTTCAAAAGAGGAAAAAATATATCCTGTCTTACAATGCCCTTCGACACTGGAAATAGCATCAACACGGACTTCCTCAGCATTGTCCCTTAAGAGGGCAATTGAAAGAAAACATCAGCCATTTAGTTCCAAAATGTCAGGTCTTAACAGAAATGCACAATTGAACACAGTAAAAATGAAACCACAGTGGTAGTGATTTATATTTGGCCACAGACATTGTGCAATTGGCTAAAATGATTCTCTCCTTTAAGTAATATTTTTGTTGTGAACATAATACAACATTTTATTGGAGCATGTCCTACATAATTTTCAGTGGTTGAGGTTGGGGAAACAATATCTAACAATTATATTGCTCAAAACCACAACTGAAAAACAAATAAATATTCTAGTTTGAAGATAGCAAATTAGTTTAATGCCATGAGGAGTAGAAGCATCTTAATGCAGTGCAATAGTTAAGGGCCTGTCCCACTTAGGTGACATTTTAGGCGAGTGCAGGAGACTCTGCGCTCGCCTCATGATCGCTGGTGGTCTCTGGTGAGTCTCCTTCATGGTCGCGAGGAGTTCCCGCATTCTGGGAACTAGTCGCTGCCTCAGTATGGCCGCTGCAAATTTTTCAACATGTTGAACATTTTTCTACGACCGAAAATTGGTCGCCATGGAGAAAATCGATAATCCTGTAGTCGTAGGTGCAGTTGTAGTGGGGTCGCCATGTAGTTATGGGTAGCGAGGTAGGCTTAGTTAATTGCCTTTGCTGACCGGGCATTTTAATTGGCTCATTGGGGGGAAAAAATACGTAAGCACGTGTTTTCAGAATCGAGGATAACCGACCGGTAATGTTAAATGTCCGCCGAACTTCACAGCTGTGTATCCCTGGCTTATAACCATATAACAATTACAACACGGAAACAGGCCATCTCGGCCTTTCTAGTCTAGCTTATTAAAAGTTGTCTGGCTTCTTAAAAGTGTCTCCACTCCTTCTTGGAGGGTAGCTAATGTAATTTCACTTTTTAAGAAAGGTGAGAGAGAGAAAACAGGGAATTATAGACCACTTAGCCTGATATCAATGGTGGGGAAGATGCTGGAGTCAATTATAAAAGATGAAATAGTGGCACATTTGGATAGCAGTAACAGGATCGGTCCAAGTAAGCATGGATTTACGAAGGAGAAATCATGGGAGGGCCAGTGGATGTAGTGCATCTGGACTTTCAAAAAGCATTTGATGTCCCACATAGGAGATTATTGGTCAAAATTAGAGCACATGGTATGGGGGGGGGGGGGGGGGGGGGGGGGGGGGGTAGGGTACTGACATGGATAGAAAATTGGTTGGCAGACAGGAAACAAAGAGTAGGGATTAACGGGTTCCTTTCAGAATGGCAGGCAAGGCTCGGTGCTGGGACCACAGCTATTTACAATATACATTAATGATTTAGGTGAAGGGATTAAAGTAACATTAGCAAATTTGCAGATGACACATAGCTAGGTGGCAGTGTGAAGTGTGGGGAGGATGCTATGAGGATGCAGGGTGACTTGGACAGGTTGGGTTAGTGGGCAGATGCATGGCAGATGCAGTTTAATGTGGATAAATGTGAGGTTATCCACTTTGGTGGCAAAAACAGGAAGGCAGATTATTATCTGAATGGTGTCAAGTTGGGAAAAGGGGAGGTACAACGGGATCTGGGGATCCTTGTTCATCAGTCACTGAAAGTAAGTTTGCAGGTACAGCAGACAGTGAAGAAAGCTAATGCATGTTTGCCTTCATAACGAGAGCAGTTGAGTATAGGAGCAAAGAGGTCCTTCTGCAGTTGTACAGGACCCAAGTGAGACCACACCAGGAGTATTGTGTACAGTTTTGGTCTCCAAATTTGAGGAAGGACATTCTTGCTATTGATGGAGTGCAACGTAGGTTCACGAGGCTAATTCCCGGGACGGTGGGACTGTCGTATGTTGATAGAATGGAGTGGCTGGGCTTGTACACTCTGGAATTTAGAAGGATGAGAGGTTATTTTATTGAAACATACAAGATTATTAGGGGATAGGACGCGCTAGAGGCAGGAAACATGTTCCTGATGTTGGGGGAATCCAGAACCAGGGGCCAGTTTAAGAATTAGGGGTAGGCCATTTAGAACAGATATGAGGAGAAACCTTTTCACTCAGAGAGTTGTGAATCTGTGGAATTCTCTGCCTCAGAAGGCAGTGGAGGCCAATTCTCTGGATGCTTTCAAGAGAGAGTTAGTTAGAGCTCTTAAAGATAATGGAGTCAGGGGATATGGGGAGAAGGCAGGAACGGGGTACTGATTATGGATGATCACCCATGATCATATCGAATGGCGGTGCTGGTTCAAAGGGCCGAATGGCCTACTCCTCCACCTATTGTCTATTTAAGTAACAGGATCGGCCTATTCAGTGGCCGATTGGGAAAGGGGGAGATGCAGCGAGACCTGGGTGTCATGGTACACCAGTCATTGAAGGTAGGCATGCAGGTGCAGCAGGCAGTAAAGAAAGCGAATGGTATGTTAGCTTTCATTGCAAAAGGATTTGAGTAAAGGAGCAGGGAGGTTCTACTGCAGTTGTACAGGGTCTTGGTGAGACCACACCTGGAGTATTGTACAGTTTTGGTCTCCAAATCTGAGGAAGGACACTATTGCCATAGAGGGAGTACAGAGAAGGATCATCAGACTGATTCCTGGGATGTCAGGTCTGTCTTATGAAGAAAGACTGGATAGACGTGGATTATACTCTCTAGAATTTAGAAGATTGAGTGGGGATCTTATAGAAACGTACAAAATTCTTAAGGGGTTGGACAGGCTAGATGCAGGAAGATTGTTCCCGATGTTGGGGAAGTCCAGGACAAGGGGACAGCTTAAGGATAAGGGGGGAAATCCTTTAAAACCGAGATGAGAAGAACTTTTTTCACACAGAGAGTGGTGAATCTCTGGAACTCTCTGCCACAGAGGGTAGTTGAGGCCAGTTGATTGGCTATATTTAAGAGGGAGTTAGATGTGGCCCTTGTGGCTAAGGGGATCAGGGGGTATGGAGAGAAGGCAGGTACGGGATACTGAGTTGGATGATCAGCCATGATCATATTGAATGGCGGTGCAGGCTCAAAGGGCCGAATGGCCTACTCCTGCACCTAATTTCTATGTTTCTATTTAAGAAAGTTCAGCCAGGAAGTAAAGGAGGAAGAGAGAGCGTGAGAAACAACTGGTCTCAACATTTTTATTAAAATCAAATTATTTAAAACACTTCAGAGGGTATTTGAACAGAATAAGGTTGCAAGGAGTAGAGGCATCAGAAACCAAGAAGACAATATCGCCCAGAGGCAAAGAGACTGCTCGAGGCAGTAAATGTGCATTGTATCGGTTTCACTGAAAAATATCTTGTTACTGGAGTCTCAACAAAGGAAGATAAATTTAGATTTTTGAGCAGCTAAACAACTGATAGAGGAGGCACTGAAGAGGCTAACAGAATGCAAAGTGAATAAATTACCAGGTCCAGATGTGCCACGTCTGAGATTATTGATTGGGAGTTGGTGAGTCCCTGGCCATATTCTACCAAATCTCTACTGGTTCAGGAGTGATGTTTGGGAACTGCACCTTTTCCATCCTTCTTCAAATAGGGGCCGATAAACACAGTAACTGCAGACCAATCAATTTGACCTAAGTTTTAAACATACTCTTCAACGATCGAACCAGCGGTCATTTTTACTTGAAAAAAAGCTAGCATAGATTTGTTGAAGATAAATTGTGTCTAAGATTTTCTCCCCTCTAGCTTGCTTTGAATAATCAATTGTAAAAGCACTTGTGAAATAAGCTTGTTAATATTTTGAAATTATTTTAACATAGAAGTTAGGGGGTCATGTTGCAGTTGTATAAGATGTTGGTCAGACCACATCTAGAGTATTATGTTCAATTTTGGGCACCATGTTATAGGAAAGATGTTGTCTAACAAAGAAGATTTAAAGGATGTTGACAGGATTCAAGTGCTTGAGCTATTGGAAGTGGTTGAGTAGTCTACGACTTGATTTCTTGAAGCGCAGGAGGATGAGGGGTGATCTTATAGAAAGGTATAAAATTGTGATAGGAATAGATCGTGTAAATGCACAGTCTCTTGCTCAGAGTAGGGGAATAGAGAACCAGAGGACATATGTTTAAGGTGAGGTAGGAAAAATTTAATAGTTACCCCTTATGTTCCTATTAAACCATTCCCCCCTCACCTTAAAGCACAGTCTCTTGCTCAGAGTAGGGGAATAGAGAACCAGAGGACATATGTTTAAGGTGAGGTAGGAAAAATTTAATAGGAACCCGAGTGGTAACATTTTCACAAAGAGTGGTGGGTATATGGAATGAGTTGCCAAAGAAGGTTGTTGAGGCAGGTACTATTGCAACATTTAGATGGGTCTATGGATAGGATAGGTTTAGATAGATAAGGGGCAAACGCAGGCAGGTGGGACTAATGTAGATGGGACATGTTGGTCGGTATAGGGAAGCTAGGCTGATGGGCCTATTTCCACACTATGATTCTATTGTGTTATGAAGTTACAAAGAGGCTTGCTAAGGAGAATGTAATTAATGTAGTTCATATTGATATCTAGTGCAAGGGTGTTTTTGACTGAATCCAAGTGTACTGTGGGATTCTCTCAGGATCAGTACCATAAACACAGTTTTTTTAATCAAATAAATAAATGTCCTATACATTGATATGTAATTTCCAAATGTATGAATGACACAAAACTCGAGACAGAGTAAACTGTGAAGACAATAATAACAAACGTCAGGAAGATGTATACAGGCTGATGGAAAGGATGGATAGGGGAGCACTGTGGTGGAACAGCTAGAGGTGAAGCCTCACCACTTAAGCAACCAAGGTTGATCGTGACCTTCAGAGCCGTCTGTATGTTTACATGCTCTCTCTATAGTTCCTCCTGAATGCTCTAATTCCCTCCACGTTGGTAGGTTAATTGGGCTGCTGTAAATTACTGCTGCAGGTGGATGTGAGGAGAATCAGAGTGGAGTTGATGAACGTTTGAGGCTGGTTATCATCCTCACATCTTGTTTGCCAGCCTGAAGAAGGGTCCCGACCCAAAGCATCGCCTGGCCATTCCCTCCACAAACACTGCCTGACCCAATGAGTAACTCCACCACTTTGTGTTTTGTTCAATATTTCAGCATCTGCAGTTCCTTGTGTCTCCTTATCAATCCTGTTGCATGAGCACAATGCTGTGATCATCATCCTGAACACAGGTTAGGAATTTGCCATTTATACATGACCCCTTCAATGCATGGCATCCACTTAGTGCACTTTCCAAAGAAGTCACTAGAAACCAAATGTTGATGGCTTGCCTAATATGGATTCGTACAGGCAGGTGAGTATGATCCACGTTAGTTATTAAATTGGTTGCAATTAGCTGGAATGAAGCAAGGACAAATAAAGAAATTCCATTCGACAAACACACTGTATTTCACCTCTTCTGCTCCCCCTTCCAATCCTATTTGGAAAGTGCATGTCCATGGGTATGACATAATGATGGTTTAACTTGAGACTAAATATCATATCAATGATTACGTCAGAGTTTGAAAAGAGGTGTAAGTAGTTAACATGTGATTTCATAAAATTCTATTGATTCTGGAAATATTCATGTCAGTTGGAGTGTAGCAAATGGTTCACCTATATTTTAGATAGAAGAAAGGAAAAAGGGGAGTAACTAGTCTAAGAAGAGTTATACGAAAATGGAAAAATGCTTGAATCAAGATTGAAGTACGTAGAAGCAGAACTATTTAAAAGATTGGGCGATGTTTAGGGTCTGACTCCTTCTTCAGACAGAAGCAGGGTTCTGACCCAAAACTTTACCCATCCTTTTTCTCCAGAGATGCTGCTTCATCCACTGAGCTACTCCAGCATTTAATGTTTAAGAGGGAACTGCAGATTCTGGAGAATCGAAGGTACATAAAAAAGCTGGAGAAACTCAGCGGGTGCAGCAGCATCTATGGAGCGAAGGAAATAGGCAACGTTTCGGGCCGAAACCCTTCTTCAGACTGATCGGGGGTGGGGACAAGAAAGGAAAAAGGAGGAGGAGCCCAAAGGCTGGGGGATGGGAGGAGACAGCAGGGGGACTGAGGAAGGGGAGGAGACAGCAAGGACTAACAAAATTGGGAGAATTCGATGTTCATGCCCCCAGGATGCAAACTCCCCAAACGGAATATGAGGTGCTGTTCCTCCAATGCTCCAATGCTGTTCCTCCAATGTTCCTCTCAGCACTTCAACTCCCCCTCCCCACTCCGTCTCCGATCTCTCTGTCCTGGGTCTCCTCCATGGCCACAGCGAGCAGCACCGGAAATTGGAGGAACAGCACCTCATGTTCCGTTTGGGGAGTCTGCATCCTGGGGGCATGAACATCGAATTCTCCCAATTTTGTTAGTCCTTGCTGTCTCCTCCCCTTCCTCAGTCTCCCTGCTGTCTCCTCCCATCCCCCAGCCTTCGGGCTCCTCCTCCTTTTTCCTTTCTTGTCCCCGCCCCTGATCAGTCTGAAGAAGGGTTTTGGCCCGAAACGTTGCCTATTTCCTTCGCTCCATAGATGCTGCTGCACCCGCTGAGTTTCTCCTGCTTTTTTTGTGTACCTTCGAGCTACTCCAGCACATGTGTCTGTCTATCTTAACTATAAGCCAGCATTGGCAGTTCCTTCCTAGACAACTTTAAAAGATTGATAGGATTGAACGAAGTCAACGTGGATTTCTGCAAGGAGAATCATGTTTGATTCATTTACTGTTCTTTGTGGATGTGACCAGTAAAATGGTCAAACAGGGACCAGTGGATGCAGAATATTTGGATTTTAAAAGGCTTTCAATATAGTCCACGACTGGAATACAGTCAACCAGGCGAGAGCATATATGGTCAGGAGTAATATTGATTGAGAACTTATTATTGAACAGCAAGCAAAGAGTCTGAATAAATGTTTATTTTTCCCCTCAGCCTGACAGTCTGTGACCTGTGGGTCACCACAGGGATCAGTTCCCAGGCAGAAGCTAATCACAAGATGTATCGAGGATTTCTCCGAGGACAAAAAGTCATATTGCCAAGTTTGCTGATGATACAAACAAAAGTACAACAGTATGTAGTTTGCGGGAAGGGAGGAAGATGTAAAAATGTATGCAAGGAAATGTACACAAACTGAATGTGTGAGCAAGAACATGGCACATACAATATAATGTGCAAAAATGTCAAACTATTCACCTAGGTGCACAAAAGGGAAAGACTGAGTTTTTCTGAAATGGTGGGGGATTAAGTAACATTAGTGTTCAAATGGACCTGGATGTTGTTGTGGATAAAATCTCTGAATGGCAAGAAGCAGATGCAACAAATGATTAGGGATGCAAATGGTCAGAGGGGCAAATGAAATACAATTAGGGAGGAGTTAGGCTTTATTACAAGCGGATTTAAGTACAGGAGTGTGTAAAAATGTGAGCACAAATTTAATTTCTACAGGCTACTTTTTCTTATCTAAAAAAGAACATATGTGTCATCGAGAAACTGCAGCAAAGATCCATTAAACTGGTTTTGGGGATGGTGGGATTTTTACGAGATGATCCCAGGAATGATTGGGTTAACATATGATCAGTGTTTGGCGGCAGTGGGCCTGTGTTCGCTGGAAGTTAGGATGAGGGGGAACTTCATTGAAACTAATTGAATAGTGAAAGGCCTGGATAGAGTGAATGTGGAGAGGGCGTTTCCACTAGTGGGAGAGTCTAGAACCAGAGGCTGTAGCCCCAGAATAAAAGGAGTACCTTTAGTAATGAGATGAGGGGAAATTTCTCTAGTCAGAAGGTGGTCAATCTGTGGAATTCATTGCCACAGATGGCTGTTGAGGTAGATTAATAGAGATTTTTAAGGTAGAGATTGACAGATTCTTGATTAGTAAGGGTGTCAGGGGTTATGTGGAGAAGGCAGGAGAATGTGGTTGAGAGGGAAAGATAGATAAACCATGATTGAATGGCAGCACATACTTATAGGGCCAAATGGCCTAATTCTGCTTCTAGAATGTGTGAACTAATGAAGAAGGTAGTGAATCTATAGAATTCTCCACCATGGACAGCTGCAGGGACTATATCACTCAAAACAGGGATTAATAGATTTTGGGATATTAACAGAATGAAGAGGTAGTGGGATAATGTTGGGACAGTCCGGGTGATTTGGACAGGTTGGGTGAGTGGGCAGATGCAGTTTAATGTGGATAAATGTGAGGTTATCCACTTTGGTAGCAAAAACAGGAAGGCAGATTACTATCTAAATGGTGTCGTTGGGAAACGGGGAAATACAACGGGATCTGGGGGTCCTTGTTCATCAGTCAATGAAAGTAAGTATACGGGTACAGCAGGCAATGAAGAAAGCAAATGGCATGTTGGCCTTTAGAACAAGAGGAGTTGAGTATAGGAACAAAGAGGGCCTTCTGCAGTTGTACAGAGCCCTAGTGAGACCACACCTGGGATATTGTGTGCAGTTTTGGTCCCTTAAGATTGTTCCCGATGTTGGGGAAGTCCAGAACAAGGGGTCATAGTTTAAGGATAAGGGGAAAATCTTTTAGGACCGAGATGAGAAAAACATTTTTCACACAGAGAGTGGTAAATTTCTGGAACTCTCTGCCACAGAAGGTAGTTGAGGCCAGTTAATTGGCTATATTTAAGAGGGAGTTAGATGTGGCCCTTGTGGCTAAAGGGATCAGGGGGTATGGAGAGAAGGCAGATACAGGATACCAAGTTGGATGATCAGCCATGATCATATTGAATGGCGGTGCAGGCTCCAAGGGCCGAATGACCTACTCCTGCACCGATTTTCTATGTTTCTATGTTAGATTTTCTTATTCAGACATATTCAGATTTCACTGCCAGTCTCACCGAAATAGATTCTTCCTCCAATTCAGTGTCAAAATAATATCTACACCAATTACTTGTCCCTTGTCCCTAATTCAATATGTCTCAAGATTCTGTCACAAATTCAATATTCCTGCAGGATATGAGCCGTAAAGTCAATAATCCTTCTGGTTCACTTTGTCACATGGCTTCCTCAAAGAGCAACTGGAATACACCATAACATTAAGGTAATAACACTAAAAACAAAATCCGCCATCTTATGCATATAAACAGCCGCAAATATGAATCAGTGCAGCTCAGAAAGCGGCCTGTTTTTCTTGAGCTTAAATTTAGTCAATGTACCTTCTGGTGCTACTACAAAAACAAAAACCTGCAGATGCTAGAAATGTGAAGCAAAGATGGAAAATCCATGAATCACACAATAGCTAATCGACATCTGTAAAGACCTTCCCCCCCCCCCCCCCCCTCACAAACCCACCCAACCCCCTTCAGGCCCACCCCAACCCCACACGCACCAACCTCCCCCACAACCCACCCGTCCTTGGCCCACCGGCTTTATTCGCCTTCTCTCCATATCTGGCATCTTTTGTCTCCTTTTCATTTCTAGCCTTTGGTCACCCATCTGCCAAACCCCTCTTGCCTCTATCCATTTATCAATTGCCAGACTTTATCCTGCCTCCACCTCTTCTCCAGCTTTCTCCCCCTTACCACATTCCATCTAAATAAGGGCCCTGACCCAAATTATTGCCTATTCATTCCCTCCATAGATGCTGCCTGGCTGGTTGAGTTACTCCAGCACTTTTTGTGTTTCATTAATGTTTCGGGTCAATGACCTTTCATTGGAAGCAGTTACCTTATTCTTTTGGACTGACAGATTCTGCCTGACCTCCTGTATTTTCTATTTTCGCTCCACACACAACTACTGCCTGGCTGTCCACACTGAAATATCTTACATATGATCCAATGGGCATGTAAATAAGTTGATAATTTAGCTGACAAATAGTTTTTAAGAAATAACTGCAGATGCTGGAAAATCGAAGGTAGACAAAAATGCTGGAAAAATTCAGCGGGTGCAGCAGCATCTATTGTCTTCTTAGCTGACAAATAGTTGGTTAAACCTACCACATTACCGTATTTCAGATTTTGATTATATAAACTGTTGCGTCTTCTTCACAGGTTTAGCTACATAGGAACTTTTCAGGCCTGAAGGCACGACTCTATTAATATCAACAATTGTCTGAGGAATACCCATGGTTCATTAAACATTTCTATCATTAGTGCTCGATTATGTAGATCATAATATCAGGGCTGCCCACCAGTTAATATGTTCAGTTAAATGTCAGGTGTCTGGAGGAGGATGATCAGATAGATGAGGTGCAGCAAATGCTTTATTTCAGTTCAGGTTATTTTTCTACTATGAACAGTGATCATCCCAAATGGCTGCAAAGTTGATAAAACAGAGTGAGGTTTTTTTTCCTCAGAGGTGCCAGGGCTTGAGGCTGTTGCGTTTCAATGCCAGTTACCCGAGTTTGAAGAGCCAGAGAATCCTACCCAAAACCCATGGTGCTGTTATTTTGAATGTTTATTTTTATATACAGAACTTCCTTTTGTTGTTTACTATGGTGTCTACTGGGCACTATTTTTACATGTCTGCCGTGCTGCTGCAAGTTAAGAGTTTCATTGTTCTGTTTCGGGACATATGACAATAAAGCACCATTGGCTCCCTCTTGACGGGCCAGGTGGGTGGGTTGGGAGCAAACACACATAGTCCAGGTCTAGGATTCTCAATCATACTGAATCCGTTAAAGAGTGTAAAATGGGACCTTAAAACACAGTAAGGAACTGACGAACTGTATGCAGCGAGGCTCAATAAATCTGTTCTGCTTCAATAAACAAACCAAAATCCCCACTTTACTCCCAGTAGTTACTGAAAATTCTGAATATCGAGTACATTTGATCGCTTTATTGTGTTAATTATAGTCCAGGAATGGAATGGAATACTTTATTGCCACATGTGACAAGGCAGTGACATTCTTTGCTTGCATACCCAAGGTACAAGCGCACAATATCGATAACATAGGATGATATCGTTTTTTAAATAAAACTTTATACCTGATCTTGATAACGAGGGACGCGTTGTTTTTCCACCCCTTCAATGAGTGTTTGAAGCGTGGAAGCAGATTCTTCCCATTTGCTGGACTGGAGCCGTTGACCATCAATCGTGTCGGACTCGCTTCTCCATCCCTAAATGAGTTAAGTTTCCAAGGGGGGGGGGGGGGGGGGGGAGAGGACATGCTACAGACATTACTTTAACAATACATCAACCGCAGCTCGCGTGATGCACCGAAGGTACATGGTACATGTTGCAGGAAATTACCCAACTGTCCATCCTGTGTTCACAAAGACCAAATGGTTCAGCCTATGTTCCGCGCACATACGGCGGTTTTCCTGTTTACAAAACAAATAAATGCATCTTCTAGCTTTGCAAACGGACGCGATGGAACACAGATTAAACTTGTGACTTATGACCGATCACTCGCCTGAGCCTTCATCACAGGTACAACCCCAATGAAGGACAGACCCCAGAGCTCGGTGTCATCTCATGCACCGTCCAGCAGACTCTATGTATGACCTGCACTCGCAACCAAAATAAAAAACCCTCTTTTATGTTTTGTTTCCACCAAATCTGCAAAAGATAGAGCTGCGATATCTCTTGGTCGGAGATGCCTGCAGCTCACTACTGGCAAATAAAAAGCAGACTAATCGGTGACAATCCAAAGCGCCACCGTTATTGAGTCAGCAAACATTAACACCGTAATGACAGTTTCACAAATGGAACCCCCGAGGTGAGATTCCAAACTAGTATCAACCGGGGAATCGGAAATAGTTGCAATCTGTGCCCTTCCAAAGTCTATTGAAAGAGATACTGATTGCACAAAGAACCGGTGTGGTCTGCTTCAGTGCTGGGCTCAGTGTGTTTTCGGAGCTCCGAACAGATCACTTAAATCACAACCATCCAGTCAGTGTGTGTACCATACCAAGCACTGGCATGTAAACCACATGTAAAGAGCAGGCGTAATCCCACCTACTGGAGAAAAACAGAGCGAGGTGGCAACTGAATAAAACGCAACACAAAGACGGCAGTGATTTGGAGGGTTTTAGTTTCTGTAAAGAAACCACAGCTCGGTTTTAACAGGCGGAAACAGAGCGTGTCTCAGCATCGCCACACACATTTCTGCTCCGTTTCTTTCACGCGAGTTTGTCGGGGGAGGGGTAAGGAGTGGTGGGGAGTAGGTTGATCTGGGGTCGGGCATCAGATCAGACACATGCCTTTCCAACCGATCCACTTCCACGAACATTTTCCAGTTAATTCCAACACTTGGAAAAAAAAAACGCCTTTAAGTCACATCTTCACAATAATGCAATCACCCTAACACTAGCTAGATTGTAAAATGTGCATAAACTATTTCCAAAGCACCTCTAAAAGGTAACAAAAATCACTTGTGGATTACAAATGTCAATTGCCTTTCATCAGGAGAAAATTAAACATCAACACATCGAAATTATTCCAAATACAGATTTGCAAACTCCTAAAAAAAAATGCCACCACTTTTTAATTTAACGTAGGAATAATGCACATTACCCCAGTTGCGTATGATGGTGCTCCGATCTTGTTATGTCCTTTGTTTTAAAACATATCACAATGATACTTATGGTGGTGCATAAGGTCCAACATTTTCGAGGGAGGCGCATTGTTTTATATATATGTTTATCTCGTTATATGTGGAGATCAGCCCAGTCGACTTCCCTTCCAGTCTGAGAAATAAGTAAGGCGCAAAGGTTTCTGTCCGTGAGATGGGAGACAGACACTTCACCGTCCGCTCCCCTTTCTCTCTCAGTTCAACCTCTCAGCGGGAACGAACTAAGCACGGTGCCGGAAGACTGACATGGCCTGGCGCCAATAGCAGCTCTCTCAATGCATGGCCTCGCCCCGATCGTTTTATTTTCGCCAATAGGAAATGGAAACTGCGGTGTGGCGAGCAGCAATGAGTGACGGAGCCTTGTGGCTTTAAGATAGCGAGCGGGTGTCTGGCAGGTAGAGATGGGGAGCCGGGGGCAGGGAGGCGGTGTTGCATTTTGATACACGCGGCGGCTTTCTTATCTGTGTCAAAAAGAACTGGGTTAATGTTAAAGTTGAAAGTAAACTTTCACCTGAGCGGTGCATCGCAAATGTTGCTAGAAGCCAATTCCGTGCGCCCCCACCGTTGATTTCCATTTGTACAAGCGACGTGGGTTGTCCCCGCGGTGGGGAAGAGGCAGCAGTTAGTACTGAGTGCAGAAATCAACCCAGACCCAAGTGTTTATTTGTAGGTAGGGACGTTGCCTGGACAAGTAAATACGGCATATGTTATTTAACCATATAACCATATAACAATTACAGCACGGAAACAGGCCATCTCGGCCCTACAAGTCCATGCCGAACACATTTTTTTTCCCCTTAGTCCCACCTGCCTGCACTCGTACCATAACCCTCCATTACCTTCTCATCCATATGCCTATCCAATTTATTTTTAAATGATACCAATGAACCTGCCTCCACCACTTCCACTGGAAGCTCATTCCACACCGCCACCACTCTCTGCGTAAAGAAGTTCCCTCTCATATTACCCCTAAACTTCTGTCCCTTAATTCTGAAGTCATGTCCTCTTGTTTGAATCTTCCCTATTCTCAAAGGGAAAAGCTTGTCCACATCAACTCTGTCTATCCCTCTCATCATTTTAAAGACCTCTATCAGGCCCCCCCTTAACCTTCTGCGCTCCAAAGAATAAAGCCCTAACTTGTTCAACCTTTCTCTGTAACTTAGTTGCTGAAACCCAGGCAACATTCTAGTAAATCTCCTCTGTACTCTCTCTATTTTGTTGACATCCTTCCTATAATTTGGCGACCAATTTCTGATGTTATCTTCTGTTTTAGTGGTTTCCTGCTGTGAAATTAGTTATCTAACTCAACCTTTCTATCTGGGACATTCCCCTCATATTTATGTTATATTTGTTTTTGGGTTTCTCACCAGACACCAACAATGTCATAAAATGTTGAGATTTTAAAAATCAAGTCTGCAATTTATCCAATCAGATAAAGCATAAAAATAAGTTTAATTTGACACCTAATTCACTTTCATATCTTCAGTATTAAAAATGTTATGGCCATTTTCATACTCAGAAATGAGCATCTAGTTCCCTATTGCTTTTCCATTGACTTAACACAAAAGCAGTGATTGAGGACAGTCAAAAGCCCATAACTTTCTTAAAAATTAAGAGAACTGAAAGAAATTTTCAGTTATTATAGATTGAAGCATTAGGAAACAAATATGAAACAATCTTACTTAGATGACTTGAAATTAAAGCATATCATTAGTTAGTTACCTAATTGTAACTAATTACAAAATTCAATTACTAGATCTAAATATCTATCAATTTCTTAAGAATAGATTACCATTTTGAAATAGCCTAAGTGTCCAAATAACATTCACACAAGAATTCACAATATAACATAATTTTTAAATCTCATTGTCATGAATTTATAGGCCAAATGGAAGGAATTTTGTTCGGAGCTCCGAAAACACATTGAGCCCAGCACTGAAGCAGACCACACCGGTTCTTTGTGCAATCAGTATGTCTCTTTCAATAGACTTTGGAAGGGCACAGATTGCAACTATTTCCGATTCCCCGGTTGATACTAGTTTGGAATCTCACCTCGGGGGTTCCATTTGTGAAACTGTCATTACGGTGTTAATGTTTAATACCTGTAAATTAATGGCCACTTAAATCATCTTGCGAGTGGGTTTTTCTGGAACGCGATCATATGGAACGTTGCGGTTTGCGGTGAATTTATACCCCATATCGGCAGGAAAAATACTGCCGGATCATATGGGGAAAAAAATCACTGTTTCGCAACTTAAAATGGGAATTAAAGGCATCTTAAGGGGCACTTTTATACATAAAATAAACGGCTTCCTTTTATCTGTCCTGTACATGAAATCCATCCCCGTTGACGGCTTTAGAAGCTGATTTTAAAATTACTCCAGCGCTGAACTTGTCGGGCAATTAAAAAAAAAAAAAACACAGAACGCCTGTCGGAACGATTTTTCGTCAAAAGCTCGCACTCCAACCAAATATATTCCAGGACAAGGTAGGAAAAAGCCCGGTTTAACCCCGCACCCCCTCCTCAAAGGCGCCAAAATCGCGCACACGGCCAGTGGCAGAATTGCAGCGCCGCTGAAGGTAAGTATGGTAACATACCTACAGACACATTATTGTATTTCTCGTTTGAAAGTTAGCAGCTTTGGCAGGGTCACGGACAGGGCAGGATCATGGACACAAATTGTCAGGATCGGTGCTGGGGGCAAATACAATAATGGCGTTTAAGAGGTTATTAGATAAGCACATGGATATGCAGGGAATGTTTGCACTTTAGTTTATTGTCACGTGTACCGAGGTACAGCGAAAAGCTTTTGTTGTGTGCTAACCAGTAGGCAGAAAGACAATACATGATTACAATCAATCCATTTACAGAATATACATGATAAGGAAATAACATTTAGTGTAAGGTAAATCCAGCAAAATAGGGTGATATGGGTCATGTGCAGGTAGATGATACTAGTTTATCTTGGAATCATTGGTGACACAGACATGGGCCGAAGGGCCTGTTCCTGTACTTTTCTAAGTTCTATGGAATTTGGACTTGGAGCTTCCAGAAGAACCATTTGAGTTTTTAATTCATTTTTTAAATGTTTCACCAAACTAGCTTTTCTAAAACCTCACCTCTTTTTTTTTAAAAAGCCATAGTTCACTCAGGTCCTACCCCCACAGGAATGCCAATGGAATATCTTGGACCTTTTGACTACCTTTTTGTTAAGCGCCCAGCCAGTCACTTTAGGAAGGCAACTTCACTTGTTATCATAAGGCCTATAAAATGAGAGATAAGAACAGGTGTTTGGTCTCTTGAGGTTTGCTCCACCATTGATCATGGCTAAACCTCAGTCTCAAATGCTGTGTTCCTGCACTATTCCCATATCTGTTAATATCTTTAATGTCCAGAAATACGCAAATATTTGCCTTAAATAAGCTCAATCACTGCGTCGCCACAGCCTTTTGTATACAGAATTTCAAAGATTTCCCGTACCCTGAGTGAAGACACTGCATTTTGTTTGCATACAATAGCCTTTGGTACTGTGACACTTGGTTCCCGATTCATAGCCAAGGAAACCATGCTTCTATCGAGACCTGTAAGTATATTGTGTGATTCAATCAGCTTAACTTTAAGTCTTCAAAACTCCAGAGAATAGAGGCTTGGCCTATAAAACTTTCCCTCACATTTGAGGAATCACTCTGGTATGTCTTGGTTTGAAGTCCTCTGTCGTAAATATGATTTATTTCAGATAAGCAGAGCAAAAAAGTACTCAGTTTTCCAGGTGAGGACTTGCCGAACACCTCCGCTCAGTCCATAATAACCAACCTGACCTCCCGGTGGCTCAGCACTTCAACTCCCCCTCCCATTCCGTATCCGACCTCTCTGTCCTGGGCCTCCTCCATGGACAGGGTGAGCAACACCGGAAATTGGAGGAACAGCACCTCATATTCCGCTTGGGGAGTCTGCATCCTGGGGGCATGAACATTTAATTCCCACAATTCAGTTAACCCTTGCTGTCTCCTCCCCTTCCTACCTCAGCCCTCCTTGTTCCTTTCTTCTCCCCACCTCCCCCCACCCTCTATCAGCCTGAAGAAGGGTTTCGGCTCAAATCTCCTTTGCTCCATAGATGCTGCTGCCCCCGCTGAGTTTCTCCAGCATTTTTGTGTACCGAGGACTTGCCAAAGCTCTTTACAATTATGTTAGGTCCATTATCTGTGTGTGTTTAGATGATACCTATATCTGGGAATGGCAAATTAGATTTTATATTTTAGGGGCAGGATTAGTACTTGAAACTCTGGTTTACTAGTACTGTGCCAAGCTAACATTTTCATTCAAAGAAATGGAAGCAAAATGAGAGGAAGTTTTCTTTTATCTTGAATTTATTTTTCCCAAGGGCAAGGGGTCACAGCTTAAGGATAAAGGGGAAATCCTTTAAAAACCGAGATGAGAAGAACTTTTTTCACACAGAGAGTGGTGAATCTCTGGAACTCTCTGCCACAGAGGGTAGTTGAGGCCAGTTCATTGGCTATATTTAAGAGGGAGTTAGATGTGGCCCTTGTGGCTAAGGGGATCAGGGGTATGGAGAGAAGGCAGGTACGGGATACTGAGTTGGATGATCAGCCATGATCATATTGAATTTTCGAAGGGCCGAATGGCCTACTCCTGCACCTAATTTCTATGTTTCTATGTTTCTATAAACAGTAAGTCAGAATGACATTTTTTCTTAACACTAAATGCTTGAGAACAGCAATGGACTGTACACCTAACAAAGCACATGCTTTGGGTCTGGTATCCACGGGCACCTTAGGCTAGAGAATGTGTGTACACCACCCACTGCTGAAAGGACCTAATCATACTTCAGAAGTTTGGAGATTTGCAAGGATATTGTCAGGTTGAATTATTTTAATTATAAGAACTGGGATAGAGTTGTTTCCAAAAACTAAAGAAGCTATCTTTCTTGGTAGAAATAACCAAGGAACATCATTTAAATCAGTGATTCCCAACCTGGGGCCATATTTCAGGACAAATTTCAGGGGGGGGGGGGGGGGCACAGAAACATTTGTGGATTTAGGGGGCCACAGGTTCAATGAAGGGGGGCACTTTTTTCTGCTAATAATGTCAGGGGGGGGGGGGGGGGGGCACAGAAAAATTAAAGAGCCCAAGGGGGCCACGAACTAAAAAAGGTTGGGAACCACTGATTTAAATTACCATGTAAAAGGATTAGAAGAGATGTAGGGATTTTTTTTATACGGAGAGAGAACAAGGCAGAGATAGATCTCACAACAAGTGGAAGTAGATACTCTCAACACATTGAAAACTTATTTGGTTTGCTCTGGAAAGTGATCATGAAGATTATGGACTGCAAACTAGGATGACATGAACACGATGGGCGGAAAGGTAATTGTTGTAAAATTTGTATGGTTACAGAGTTCTCAAGAAAATAATATAAAAACAGAATAGATAACAGACTGTAGCATATGTCATTTTTTCAAAAATGCTGAACCACACAAAATATCCTGTAGAACTTAAAACAATTGTGCGTGATTTTCAAGTGTGACATAACCTTTGTGAAGGGCAGGCTTCTGAAAAATGAAGTGTGAATATACAAAGGTAATACTTTCCTCACAAAAATCATTCTGAAACAGTGGCATCAAAGTAAGATGTCTAGACATGGTAGCTTCTGGCAGTAGTTTCCACATTAAACGTTCAAAAATCTCACAGAATTAAAACTAAAGGAACAGATAGCTATAGGTGGCAACCTCATGCATTTTCAGCGAGGAAAAAACGTTTTTGGATTTAATCTTACATAAAAGTTGAAGCTAGTACTGTGGTGATGACCAACAGCATGCTTTACTTATGTAGAGCCTTTAACAAAGTAAAATATATCCTAAGCTTAGTTTGTAATCACCTTTAGTTGAATTATTTCACCAAAACTAATCAAACTAAAATTGGCATTTATACACACAAGGACAGATAAATCAAAACTCACTTAAACAAATAAGATATGGAAAGCGACAGCATGTTCAAGGATTATGGAGAGGAAAGGGAGGTTGCAGTATTAAGTTATTTTCTATTTTTAAATTCTCCACAGATCGCCTTAAAATTTCTTTGGAAAATGGCTCTAGAACTGGGGCAGGTAGGGACAAAAATGGTGATTTATTCGATCTGAATGGCAGAAAGATCAAAGTCGTAGGGTGGCATGGTGGTGCAGCGGTAGAGTTGCTGCCTTACCATGCCAGAGAACCGGGTTTGATCCTGATTATGGGTCCTGTCTGCATGGTGTTGATACATTATCCCCTTGATTTGCGTGGGTTTTCTCTTTGGGATCTCTGGTTTCCTCCCACAATCCAAAGACGTACAGGTTTGTAAGTTAATTGGCTTGGTATAATTGTAAACTGTCCGTAGTTTGCTAATAGCGTGTGTGGGGATCACTGGTCGGTGCAGACTCGGTGGACCGATGTGCCTGTTTCCGTGCTGTATCTCTAAACTAAACTAGTGTAAAGTCTAAATAGGGCCATCACTAGGATTTAGCACGTAGATATTTGGGGGGGGGGGGGGGGGGGGGGGGAGGTGTGGCAGTGAAGGGAAAGAGAGAGAGGAGAGGAGAGGCAGAAATGATGATTTAGTATCACAGGATGTAAACAAAAGGATTCAAAGTAATTAAATCAAGAGAAAGAAATAACAAATCTCTGATTAAAACTTCAGAGCTAAAAGATTAGGAAATGTTATTTTTTGTACAGATGCATGGATTCAAATTTAATTAATTGCAGGAGCAAATTCAAGTTGAAGGACGTGATATGGAACCTTAATGAGGTACAGCTGTAAGGCAGATGCAAATGCGAATCGCATCTGTCATTACGTCACAAAAAAAGCTGGAGAATATTGTGGAGAAGATTTTGGAAAGTGTGGATATGAATTAACAGTAATTCGTATGGTTAATTTGTTTTCTCACAATGAAGCTGAGGAACTTGTGTCTTCCTTTTTCCAATCTCATTCTTCACTTCCTTGCACGCAATTGAAGTTGCCATTTCCCTTTGCCCCTTTAACTCATGTTATCACCTTCCTGTTATCTTTAAATTGTTGATGCATGATATATTTTTCTCACTGTTATTTTCACTTACAGTTGACTCTAGCACCATACTGCCTCCAATACAAATCCTGTAATTTCTCCTGAATTGTACCTGTTATTCATGTTTAAATGTTGCATACTGAGCCGCGCAGTTCTTGATAAATTTCTCTGATAACAAGTTCATCATGTTCCATTCCAGGCTCCCATTTCTATTAAGTTTATTTCATTATTCAAAGAACCCTGTAATAGTCCAAAAATATTTGATACTTCCTTCTCAGGGAACCATGAGTGGCATTAAATCACTTTCTAAAATGTAAATACTGGTTCTGTTCTATTCTGTTCTGTTGTTTTTGCACAATCCACAGGCATTGCCACTTTCATTTCACTGCACATCTTGTATGTGTACGTGACAAAAAAAAGTTGACTTGATTTGACTTACAATGGAGATATGCTAGATTATGGGAGTAATGAGAGATTTGAAGGTCTACTAGTTTTATTCTGCAAATGCCAACTGCCTGCTCTGGGTAAAACCCTGGTTTAATAAATGGTTACTTGATTTTGTGTATGGCTTTGTGGCCTGATCCACCGAGTGCAATAGAAGTTGTAAAGGAATAAGTAGTCAAACTCAAACCGTGTGTTTGTTTTTACTCACTTAGCTGATTTTTATTTTAAGTGCAACTTTAGTATAAAACCAAGTGTGGATCATGATTGGTTGTCCAACTTGTGTAGGATTAATTATTTGGTGTCACTTCCCTGTTAATGCCATCTATGCTCCTCTCTGCAGCATGTTGATATGCAAGGCTCGCTACAGTCATTGTACAATATACATTTGTCATCTCCCAAGTGAAATCAATTCATGTATATATATACACACATAGCAATCATAGACAGAAATCACATCATAACAGCAAAAATAGACAAATGAAACTTTACACAACTCATAATTTACTTAACTTTATTTAGGCTTTAAGCAACTCATTTCTGTAATACATAAACTCAGAAACGTCTGGCAAACATGGCTGATTCCGGAGGCCTTTCCCGCCAGAAATACCCCGCACATGCGCACACTCCGGAAAAGCCCCGCACATGCGCCCACTTCATTCCCCCTTACTATTTATAAGTTGAGACGGTCAGGAGGTTTAATACGTCTTGATGACCGTCGCAGCACTGGAGCTTCAGGAGATAACGGTGTTTCAATAGCTGGTGGTGCATACATTGATTAATGGTCATTAACTTCACTCATATTGTTACTTAGATTTACAATTTTAGAATATCTTATAGAAGTTTCCATAGGGGGTGATGGAAGTGTTGGAGGAAGTTCTCGATTAGTGTTATCAAGAAGTGACGGAGCTGATGGAGGAAGTTCTCGATTAATGTTATCAAGGAGTGATGGAGCTGATGGAGAAGACGGACATGGTACAAGGTCTCGAAGTGAGACAGTTGACTGACGTCCATCCCGATACTTGATAGTTGCATAAGAAGGGTTGACATCAGTCAGTTCAACTTCATCAACAAAAGGCTCATTCTTATTTGATCGGACATAACAACAAAGCAACACAGGCCCAGGGCTAGTCAACCATGATGGCAGAGAAGTACCACTAGAAGAACGCCGTTTGAAGGTAAAGAACCGCTCGTGTGGAGTAGTATCGGTAGCAGTTGACAGTAGAGATCTGATGGAATGTAATGCATCTGGTAGAACACACTTCCAATGTTGATCTGGTATTTCATTTGACTTTAAAGCCAGTTTCATTGCTTTCCAAATGATTCTGTTATACCTCTCAACCTGACCATTTCCAATAGGATGATATGGTGTTGTTTTACTTGTTGCAATTCCTCTAATAGAAAGGTAGTCTTTTAAATATTTTGACATGAATGAGGTGCCCCTAGGGAGGTTCTGCTGCAGTTGTACAGGGTCTTGGTGAGACCACACCTGGAGTATTGCGTACAGTTTTGGTTTCCAAATCTGAGGAAGGACATTATTGCCATAGAGGGAGTGCAGAAAAGGTTCACCAGACTGATTCCTGGGATGTCAGGACTTTCTTATGAAGAAAGACTGGATAGACTCGGATTGTACTCGCTAGAATTTAGGAGATTGAGGGGGGATCTTATAGAAACTTACAAAATTCTTAAGGGATTGGACAGGCTAGATGCAGGAAGATTGTTCCCGATGTTGGGGAAGTCCAGGACAAGGGGTCACAGCTTAATGATAGTGGGGAAATCCTTTAGAACCGAGATGAGAAGAACATTTTTCACGCAGAGAGTGGTGAATCTCTGGAACTCTCTGCCATAGAAGGTAGTTGAGGCCAGTTCATTGGCTATATTTAAGAGGGAGTTAGATGTGGCCCTTGTGGCTAGAGGGATCAGGGGGTATGGAGAGAAGGCAGGTACGGGATACTGAGTTGGATGATCAGCCATGATCATATTAAATGGCGGTGCAGGCTCGAAGGGCCGAATGGCCTACTCCTGCACCTATTTTCTATGTTTCTATCAGAATGTATGTAACTTGGAAATCCACTGAATGAAAACAGTTGATCTAAACATTTGATAACCGTAGCAGCTGACATATTGGGACAAGGAAAGGCAAATGGAAACCTTGAATATTCATCAACTAAGGTAAGTATATAAACATTTCAAGAGAGGATGGTAAAGGCACTTTGAAGTCAATACTCAAACGTTCCATAGGTTGAGTAACTTTGATCAATCTTCCTTCTTCAGGACGGAAGAACCTTGGTTTTAATTCAACACAGATTCTACATGAAACACACGTCATCTTCACATCTTCAGTAGAGAAAGGTAAGTTTTTGGAATGACCATAGTGTAACAAACGAGTGACTCCAGGATGACACAGCCCATTGTGAAGATCAGTGAGTGCAGAAGAATGAACAGAGGCACAAAATGCTCAAGATTATTTTGTTGCCGTTGCAGCAGAATACACATTAGATGAGCCAGAAGCATCTGAATTTTTCTGAGCCAAGTCTAATGAGTAAGCTTGATTGTAAGCTGACTGTAAATCCAAGGTTTTGTTTTCTAATGGTCTCTGTCGTATAAGAGGCAATGCCAAACCATTGATAAAAGAGTCTCGAATAAGTTCCTGTCGATATTGATCAGCCGTAACTGCTTTGAAGCCACAGTCTTTACTAAGTTTTTGAGGTTCTTGTAAAAATTCATCAAGTGACACACTAGGTTTTTGTTTCCGAGTAGCAAGGAATTGGGCGTCTTAACGAGGAGTCTGCTTAGTACATCAATGACTGAATCACAAGTTGTACATTCCTCTCTGTACATTCCTCATTTAAAAACATTTTTCACACAGAGTGGTGAATCTCTGGAATTCTCTGCCATAGAAGGTAGTTGAGGCCAGTTCATTGGTTATATTTAAGAGGGAGTTAGATGTGGCTAAGGGGATCAGGGGGTATGGAGAGAAGGCAGGTACGGGATACTGAGTTGGATGATCAGTCATGATCATATTGAATGGCGGTGCAGGCTCGAAGGGCCGAATGGCCTACTCCTGCACCTATTTTCTATGTTTCTATGTTTCCACGTATCCCGGGTTAAGCCTGTGTCCTCCAGTTCCCTGTCTCCTGCTCCTCTGCCACCCCGCATCATTGACTGTGGTCCGGTGTACATGGTGAAGCAACTGCTGAAGTCCCGGTGCCGTGGCAGAGGGATCCAGTACCTAGTTGACTGGGGGGGCTGTGGTCCAGAGGAGAGGAGCTGGATTCCTGCCCATGACATCCTAGACCCCTCCTTGATCCATGACTTTCATCAGCAGTATCTGGACCAGCCAGAGGATGCCAGGAGGTGTCCGTGGGAGGAGGGGGGGCTCCTGTCATACTTGCCACACCTCCAGACACTTGACACTCTTTTCACACTTGTTCCCTGAGTTATCAGGAGTTACATCTGCATTTAATTTGCTCCCCTAATCTATCACGGTTTAAATACCGGAGATCATCACTAATTGGGTGCCGACGAATCAGTTCTGCTTTCTGTCGGTTTGATAGCAGTTCTGTTGGTTCCAAGTCGATATCTTTCAGTTCCATTCGCATTTGGATGTTGGGTTTTTCTTCAGTACTTCTCTGCGAGCTTACAATCGAGTCATTTCTCACCAACTATAAGACCAACCTTGGAGCTGTTGAAGGTGACGCCTCACTGGCAGAGGAGCTGAACCACTTCTTTGCTCGCTTTGAAGTGGAGCCACCCGAGACAGCCACATCACAGCACATGGTCCGCAGCAGCCTAACCCTCAAGATAGAGGAGCATGAGGTGAGGCGCACTCTGCGGGCCATCAATCCAAGGAAGGCTACTGGTCCTGACGGCGTCTCTGGACGCGTGTTGAAGGACTGCGCAGACCAGCTGGCTGGAGTCTTTACAAGGATTTTTAACCAGTCTCTGGCCCAGTCCACTGTCCCACCCTGTCTGAAGTCCTCCACCATAGTCCCCTTGCCCAAAAAAAACAACATCTCCAGCCTCAACGACTACCGGCCAGTCGCACTCACACCAGTGGTGATGAAGTGTTTTGAAAAACTGGTCCGGGGTCATATCACATCACTTCTGCCCCGAAGCTTTGACCCCCACCAGTTTGCGTACAGAGCAAATAGATCTACAGAGGACGCTGTAGCCACAGCTCTCCATGCTGCACTGTCTCACCAGCAGCGGGGGAGCTACGTGCGGATGCTCTTTGTGGACTACAGCTCTGCTTTTAATACCATCCTTCCCCACAAACTGGTGGACAAACTGGGGGACTTGGGACTTCCACACTCCACCTGTACGTGGATAAATAGCTTCCTGTCGGGTCACAGCCAGAGAGTCAGAGTGGGCCATCATACATCCACGGCCCTCAGCCTCAGTACCGGCTCTCCACAGGGCAGCGTACTGAGCCCCCTGCTCTACACCATCTACACACATGACTGCACCCCCGCCCACCTGAGCATCACCATTGGCAAATTTGCGGATGACACTACGGTGGTGGGACTCATCTCCGGGGGGGACGAGTACGCCTACCGGGATGAGGTGGAGCAGCTGACAGTGTGGTGTGAAGAAAACAACCTGCTCCTCAACACCCTAAAGACAAAGGAAGTAATAATAGACTTCAGGAAGAACAAAACGGACATGGTACCATTGACTATCAGAGGGGACTGTGTAGAGAGGGTGGCGGATTTCCGCTTCCTGGGAATCCATATTGAGGAGGACCTGACGTGGGGCGTGAACACCACTGCGCTGCTGAAAAAGGTCCAGCAGAGACTGCACTTCCTGAGGGTGCTCAGGAAGAATAACATCACTCAGAGACTGCTGCTGTCCTTTTATCGGTGCTCCATTGAGAGCATACTAACATACTGTGTATGCGTGTGGTACATTTCCCACCCCGGACACTCCCTGTTTGAACTGTTGCCGTCAGGCAGACGGTACAGATCTACAAGGACAAGGACAAATAGACTAAAAAACAGTTTTTACCCCACTGCTATAAAAGCACTAAATGTAGCCGCCAAGGAACGCAGGGGCGATACAGACTAAGGGACTGTGGTAACTGTGGAATCGACAGAAGGATGGAGGGTTGGGTGTGTATGCGTGCTTTGTCCGTGATATTTATTTAGTTGTTTATCTTTAATATTTTACCTTGTATGTATCATTAGCTTTTAGAAATGTTTGAATGCTGCACTGACTGGCTGACATTTTAAATTTTGTTGTACATGGTTCATGTTACAATGACAATAAAGAAACTATTCTATATTCTATATTCATTTCTATTTCTGAGCCTGCTGACGAATGGCCTACTGCACCTAATTTCTATGTTTCTATACATCAGAAGAGACTGAGCTTATTAATGTCCTGAGTCTGTCTGGTGCATCATTGCCACACTCATCAAAGAAGTTATTTAGTATACGAAGCCAGTGCTTCCAATCCTTTGCAGCAGCAGGTGAGTTGGGATCCAGATCTAAGCGTTGTGGTTTCAATAGTTTCTCCATCCCGATGTCGCACTGCTTGACTTCTGAGATTGAGTTGCTTAAATTGTTGTGAGGCAAATGAAACATTACACTACTCGTAATTTACTTAACTTTATTTAAGCTTTAAGCAACTAATTTCTGTAATATATAAACTCAGAAACGTCTGGCAAACATGGCTGGTTCCACAGGCCTTTCCCGCCCGAAATACGCCGCACATGTGCACACTCTGGGAAAGCGCGCACATGCGCTCTCTTCATAGGCCTTGCAACTGTAGGAGAGAACATATCTTTTTTTTTGTGAGTTTCTTACCTGGAGCAAAGCCCAGCTGTGGTTCTAGAGACTTCTAAGCATTTTGGACGACACTAATATTGTTCACAAGTTATAGGAGTAGAATTAGGCCAATCGGCCCATTGAGTCTACTCTGCCATTCAATCATGGCTGATCTCTGCCTCCTAATCCAATTTTCCTGCCTTCTCCCCATAACCATTGACACCTGTTCTAATCAATAATTTGTCTATCTCTGCTTTAAAAATATTCACTGACGGCCTCCAAAGCTCTCTGCGGCAATGGGTTCCTCAGATTAACTCCCCTCCTTTCTAAAGGAGCACCCTATAATTCTGAGGCTATGACCGCTGGTCCTAGACTCCCACATAGGAAACATCCTTTCCACATTCACTCTATGCCTTTCATATTGTGCCAGGTAAGAACTATTGACCAGAAAATGACAACAACCAGGCACTTGTGCACTATAACTATGTTAAAAGCTTGTGAGAGACTCAGCTCCTCACTTTGCAGACCCATTCCACCATCTACAATTCATGTTAGGGTCGTGAGGCAATTCTCTGCAGTTTTAAACTCGATGAAGAATGCTCTCTAGTTGTCTCTCTGCAAAACGATGAACATTCTTTGTCTCGTTAAATACAATGTAGCCTGCTCCACTGCCATTCCCATAAAGCACTTTGAACTCGCTGCAAACCACCTTTACTAAAGTGCTTGCAGAATTGGTCAAAAAACAAATGGAGCTAAGTGTCAAAGCTTTCTTCCCATTAAAGGAAACGCATTGACCTGCACCACATAAATAGACAAAAACTGCTGTCATTCAGGCATTTTGCAAAATAGGCTTCAGGTACTGCAACATCTTGAATAAATAAATTCTCCCATTCACGTGCATTGACTAACTCAATATGCTAGAATTGCTCCTCTGACAGCAGTGCTGGAGTTCTCAAGCCACCAGCAATTCAGAAGATCAGTAAGTCACCTCCCAAACATTAATCATAAATAGGGATGATTGGTATGTGTTGACCTCTTTGTGACACCCATTCCCCAACTGTGATAAGTAATAAGAAAGTCCTCACAGTGACCCAGTTCCAACGTTCTTACCTGTCTATCAATCACAATCACAATAATACTTTATCAGCCAATTATTGTTTTGCAACATTTAGGAGGAATTTCTTTTGCCAAGTCAGTCGCACCAATAAAAAGCAACAGAACACACAAAACGCATTTTAACATAAACATCCATCGTAGTGACTCTTCCACATTCCTCACTATGATGGAAGGCGAAAAAAAGTTCAATCTCTTCCCTTTGCTCTCCCTCAGTCGGAGGCCTCGAACCCTCAGTTGACGAGATGATGTTGACTCCCGTAGCCGGCGGCGGGCCCTCTGCGACGAGGTGATCAGCTCGTGCATCGGGGGGGATGTCAGCTCCCCCGTGCCCGACGATCGAAACCCCACGTCATCTGGTCATTCAGTGATTGCACAAATCGAGAAAGCCACAGCTTGACAAATTACTGGAGTCCCAAGTCAGGTGCAAAACTATATTGTGGTTTACTAATCACTTTTGCACATTCTACTGATATCTCATATCCACGTGTCTTTGCCTGAACTACCACTGATATTCAGTGCCTTCATAGTGACTAAAACCAAAGTGCCAGATGGGTGCTCCCATCCAGAAGAGGGGGCTGTAAATGAATGTTTTAGAGGATTGTGAGCAAATCTACCACTGAATAGTTTAGAGTGTTACTGCCTTGACTTGCAATGAGCTGCTACAGTCTGAGTTAACAGTGATTACGTGAAATATAGAACTTGAGGAGCGTTCATGAGAATAAGGGGAGAATAACAAATTGGATTCATGTAGGATTTATCTAAAAGGGTGATCTGAATATACAGGCCTGTGACGGTCATGTTGGTTGTCTTCTAAGTCAGTGCTCATATCCCAAGTAAATTTCTGAAGTACCTGTTTCTAGTGATTAGACAGGGTTTACAATATATTCATTCCTGCAGCATTGCACTGGTGATTTCAGCTAGACGGGCACCAAAGTCCTTTCGAACCAGATGCCTTTTACGACACGTTGTTATAACGGATTATGAATACCAACTGAAACCAATGATGCAGGTTCGTACAATGTGCAATAACTTTAATTAAGGTGATTTATATTTATCACACGATTGTTTGGAGTTATTTTCTCCTTCAATGAGTAATAAAACTGCCTACTTCAATCATAATTCATGTATTAAAATGTTTTGGTCTGTGCACAGAGAGTAGTAAATGGTTAGAATGTACACCTGGTGTGGGTTGAATTTCAACTATTCTTCCTTTGTTTAATGATCTTCCAGCAAATTTATGATAAACTAGAATACGTGGGACCCGTTGGGTCCCAGGTTCACACGGGAGGGCAGGTCCCCCAATGCAATATTCCACCTCTCCACCAATTCCAATATAGGTGCCAGTGGGGGGCGGGGGGTGCAGGGTGGTTCTGGAGCGCTAGCATGGGCGTTGTAAGTCAAGCACAGTGAGTGCAGAGCCAACAATCCATTTCATGTCAAGTCGATCCATTTCAAGTCAAGTCAAGCACAGAGCACGCGGGGCCAGCCAACAATACAACCCATTTGCTTTCATTTCAGGTGAGCTCAAGCAAAGAAAGGGAAAGCAAAAGCACAGGGCAGTCGGGGCCAGCCAACAATACAATCCATTTGCTTTCATTTCAGGTGGGCTCAAGCAAAGCAAAAGGAAAGCAAAAGTAAAAGCACAGGGCAGGCCAAACAACTCATTCCATTTCCATTTTCACTTCAATTTCAAGCACAGGGCAGGCCAACAACTCATTTCATTAAGGGCTAACAAATTATTTATTGCAAGCACATTAAGGGTTAACAAATCATCATTTATTGCAAGCACATTGCAGGCTAACAAATCATTTATTGAAAGCACATTAAGGGTTAACAAAGCATCATTCATTGCAAGTACATTGCTGGGTAACAAATAATTTATTGCAAGCACATGAAAGGTTAACCACATAAAGCACATAACCACATAAAGGGTAGACTCACAGCGGAATCAAATTTATGGACTCCCTCGCGATCTTCCAGAGTGACTGACTCATGTCCAGGCATCCGGGGTTTTATAGTCCTATAGTCCGGGGCGTTACCTTCATCATGGTGATTGACAGGCGAGAGGACTGATTAGCTGATCTCAAGATTTTTTAAACATTCATAACTTTTTTTATTTTTCATCGATCAGAAAAATCCTCAAGGCTGCTGTAAGATAGCCAAAAATCATAGCAATATATGGTAGTGTTTTTTCTAAAATCAATATACAGCATAGACAGGAAGTGGTCAAGATGAGACTTTTAGTTATATAGATAGATGCCACTGATTTTATTTATCTGTTTGTGAAGCTCACAAAGGAAGATAAAACATAAGTAAAAAGGAACATGTTTAGGAAGGAACTGCAGATGCTGGTTTAAACTGAAGATAGATACAGAAAGCTGGAGTAACTCAGCGGGACAGGCAGTATATCTGGAGAGAAGGAATGGGTGACACTTCGGGTCGAGACTCTTTTTCAGACAGTCACCCATTCCTTCTCTCCAGAGATGCAGCCTGTAGGCACAGATGGAAAGGAGAGAGGGAATAAAGCAGAAACATTTACGTAGGAAATTTCACAGCTTGGGAATTTTAGGATGGCCACAAGTAATGGTTAAGGTAAAGGTAGGCATCTAAAAGGGCAGCGTTTGTTAAAAGCAGGTTTCTTGAACAATATAAGGGAACGTTGTAGAGATAGGAGAGGAGTGCAGGATGAAAGGATTGGAATACAAGTAGGAATAGTTTGGTTGAAGCAGAGGTCAATCAGGAACCAATGCAGGGCAGTCAGCTTAAGAAATTTAAATCCTAATAAATTTCCCTTGCAGGCCTTTGCTTTCCTCATCAGACCTCATTCAAATATGTCTACAGATATTGTGCAGTTTATGAAGCCATTTAATATTTCATGAACTATACCCACAAGATTATTTTCAATAGACAACTAGATCACTGATAGAAAAACATACATGAATGTACAATTGGAAATACTGTAGCCACTAATTCCTGGTATATTGCGGCCAGTTAGTAAATGCTGCTTCAGTAACTTCATTCCAATAACATACCTTTCAGAACGTCTCCTTGCAGTCCAAGGATGACATTTCCATTCACCATCCAAATTCAACTTTCAGAATCATCGAGCAAGATTACCAAAATGTAAAGGGTCATTTAAGAGAGATTTCCATTGAAAAGCCACATTTACTTCATGACCCAAGTTAAAGACATATTGTATAATCTTTTCTTAAATCCTTAATCTTTCTGCAGGAGTCTCATACCCCCTAATACTAGGGAATGTTAAAGTAGAGCAAGATGGCATTGTGGCACTGTTCCCACAGGATGTAATTGCAAAGCATTCACAGAAATGTTCTTACCACCAATTGGACTGATCTTGAAAGCAGAAGGTAAAAATCCTTTGTCATTAAATGCGCTGTAGTGGATGTGTATTAAATGTTTCAGCTGGCTATGTTTTAAATTTATAAATTGCATGAGGTTCCCTGTGAACTATTGCTTTCTTAAATTTATTATTAGTTGAAACAGTCATAGCAGACTGAAACTGAAGTTTCAATTCTTGTTTAATTGCTGGCTAAAATGCATTGTAGGTTTAGGTTTATTATTGCCATATATATGTACAGCGATACAGTGAAGGGTTTTGTTTTCATCGGATAATGAGTTAAAACTAAACATGACCACATTCGAGCCAAAAACAAATACAACAAATACAACAGAGCAAAGAGAGAAATACCAGAGAAGCAGAAAATAGTTTCACAGTACTGTAGTGTAACAGTTTCATACAAAAGGTCTTGCAGGGAGCAGGTTTGGAAAATCAGAACTGTACCCTATCTTATGAAAGAACGATAACAGGGAGAAGCTGTTTCTAAGTCTAGTGGAATGTGCTCTCAAATTTTTGTGTCTACACATTTTTCAAGCGTTTTTCATCTCAATGGTCAATTTCTTGCTTTTCAGTCCGCCTTTAAATATGTTTATTGGAAATGTCATGCTTTTAAGGATCATATTAATTATTCATTAGTGGCATCTCTATGTATTCAAAATCTACAACACACAATCTACAAGATATGCTGGTGACCCCGACATCAGTGGCAGGAGAGTTATTTGACATGGACAGGATCTACCAGCGTTTGGATAGGCACGGTCTGACTAGAGATAGTCAGCATTGCTTTGTGCATAGGAAATTGTGTCGCCCAAATCTGAAAGAGTATTTTGAAGAGGTCACCAAGAGGATTGATCAGGCCAGGGCAATGGATGTTATCCATCTGGACCTTAGCCAAGCCTTAGTCAAGGTCCTGCATGATCGGCTAGGCTTCTTCTTTCGTGTGGCGTGCACAGCCTGAAGTTGTTTGACAACTTGTACTATTTGATCTTCTGTTTGTGCACGTCAAGTTGATTGCATTAGTCGAAACAGGGCGGACCATGTGAAAGTTGCAATCTTCCACCCCCGTCGGCCAGGCTGATTAGATTGTATGGAATCCAAGGTCTGCTAGTCAATTGAATACCAAATTGGCTTAGACAAAAGTGCTGGAGAAACTCAGCGGGTGCAGCAGCATCTATGGAGCAAAGGAAATAGGCAACGTTTTGGGCCGAAACCCTTCTTCAGACTGATGGAGGGGGGGGGAGAACACTTCTTCAGACTGATGGAGTGGGGGGGCAGGGAGAAGAAAGGAAAAAAGGAAGACAAGGAGCCCCAGGACTGAGGGAGAGCTGAGAAGGGGAGGAGACAGCAAAGGCTACCGGAAATTGGAGAATTCAATGTTTATGCCGCTAGGGTGCAGACTGCCCAAGCGGAATATGAGGTGCTGCTACTCCAATTTCCGGTGGTGCTCACTCTGGCCATGGAGGACACCCAGGACAGAGAGGTCGGATTGGGAATGGGAGGGGGAGTTGAAGTGCTGAGCCACCGGGAGGTCAGTTTGGTTAATGCGGACCGAGCGGAGATATTCGGAGAAACGATCGGCAAGCCTATGCTTGGTCTCACCGATGTAGATCAGCTGGTATCTAGATCAGCGGATGCAGTAGATATTGGCACAAATTGACGGTGGAAGGAGTCAAAGTTGTGGAGGATTGTTTTTCTAATTGTAGGCCTGTGACAAGTGGAGTGATGCAAGGGTTGGTGCCTGTTCTGTGCTATATACATTAATGATTTGGATGACAATTAGTTAACAGCATTTGGAACAGTTACCTTCATTAGGAAAGGTATTGAAAACAAAGATTTGGACATCACGGTGCAGCTGTACAAGTCCTGGGTAAGACCATTCTTGGAGTACTGTGTGACCATTCTTGGAGTACTCACCCAGATATAGGAAGGATATCATTAACTTGGAATGGGTACAGGAGAGTTTCACAGAGATGTTACTTGGGGATGCAGGCTTGGGTTGTAGGGAGGTTGGATAGTCTGGGCCTGAGGTGAACAAGATCATGAGGGGCATGGATAATGTGAACACTCACAGTCCTTTTCCTGAGGAAGAGCATTCTAAAACTAGAGGGTATATAGGCTTAAGGTTAAAGGGGAGAGATTTCAGAAGGACCTCAGCCAGGGGCAACTATTTTCACTCAGAATGTAGTCAATATCTTGATGGAGTTGCCAGAGGAAACTATAGCAGCAGGCACAATTAGGTGTTAGGCAAAGGCATTTAGAGAGATATATGGATAGGGCGGATTTGGAGCGATACGGGCCAAATGCAAATATATAGACTTCTCTAATTTTAGATAGCCCTTGCTTTCTCCCTCCTTCCCCTTCCCCTTCCCAGATCTCCCACAAGTCCTACTGTCTCCGCCTACTTCCTTTCTCTTTCCCCACCCCGACACCCCCCCCCCCCCCGCCCAACATCAGTCTGAAGAAGGGTCTCGACCCGAAGCGTCGCCTATTCTTTCTCCCCATAGATGCTGCCTCGCCCGCTGAGTTTCTCCAGCATTTTTTGTCTACCTTCTATTGTTCCACTATCTGCAGTTCTTTCTTAAACATAGAATTAGGCCAGTTGGCATGGATAAGTTTGGCTAAAGAATCTGTTGCTGTGCTCTACTGCACTATGAAGGTCACCCTAATACAGGAACAATGTGGGGACTTGGAGAGAGTGCACAAAGTTTACTGACATGCTGCCTGGATTAGGTTGTACAAGCTACAAGGAGAAGTTGAACTGGTTTTCTCTGGAACACCAGAGGTTGAGGGTAGACCAGATAGAAGTACAAACAATTCTGAGAGGCATAGAGAGGGTAGACAGGGTAGTCAAAGATTAGAGGGCATCGCTTGAAGGCTAGAGGGGCAAACTTTAATGGAGTCGTAAGGGACAGATTTTTTACATAGAGGGCAGTGAGTGCTTGGAACGTGCTGCCAAGGATGCTGATGGAGGCAGATGCGATAGTTTTAGAGGCTTTTCAATATGCACAAGGATATGAAAGAATCATGATTAGGCCGATAAAATCAGATTATCTTGGCAGCATGATCAGCGTGAACATTGTAGGCCAAACGGTTATTCCTGTGATCTTTTTAATGTTTATGACTCTACGACTGAAGTGGAATTGTTGATTTAATAGATAATGTAATCATTCCAATTGTTAATTAGCTTCTAAATAATTGAGCAATTAAATCATGATGGATTTCAAAAATTATTAAGTGGGAATATCAGTAGATTTGCCATTATGACCGTTCTTCCTGATGACGGTTCAATATTTCATGATGCAAGGATTTTTTTTTTTTAAAGGAATTTACATTGCAGGCTATCATGTTGCTAAGGACATATATATTACGTTATGAATGAATTACTGTGAATGCATTCGTTGTTGCTGTGTAAGTACATTGGCCAAATATTGCTTGTTTAGAATAAAAAGGATAAATGTTCAAATCGGATAGAGCTAATGAAATTCTTTCCATTAAGTGAATTTGAAAGAATCCCAGAAACATGTTTCCTAGGAATTATAATGGCATAACGGCATTGAATTAGTGATAGTTGGAGCCCCGCTAATAGGAATTCACTTATTGTTCTAGCCACTTGATGTAAGACAATACTTAATTTACTTTTACAACAGGAAAATATTGGATTGTTCGGAGTTGATAAGCTTGATGGGATTTGTAATCAAGCTAAAATCCCTAAGGTCTGGAGGATTTTTGGATTAATGAGTTTGACAGTGTTTTTCTGTGCTGTGAAAGTGACAGCATTTGCCGTTAGGTCTATGAATATTGAATTCGCCAATGTTAGGTCACTATTCAACATTCACCATCTTCCCTGGGCCCCCATCTTCCCTGGGCCCCACATGGATGTGCGTTCAACCATTGCTCCCACTATCCCACCTACCTTTCCCCTTCTTTCCTCTGGCTTTAAATTTAACAACTCTTTCCACCTTATCTCACAGCCTTTTGTCTCCTTTATCATCTCTGGCCTTTGTCCACCCATCTGCCAATCGACCAACTTCACCCGTATCCACTTATCACTTGGCTGGCTTTATCCCACCCATACCTCTCTTCCAGCTTTCTATTCCCTAATACAACCAGTCTGAAGAAAGCTCCTGACCCAAAATGTCTCCTGACCCGATGAATTACTCCAGCATTTAAAATGTAACCATGCCGTACAGAGGATGTTTCCCCTTTCTAAAGTATTTAGAATAATGGATGACAGTTTCAAGAAATGGGATAAACATTCAAGTCTGAGATAAGGAGAATTTTTAGCTCAGAGGGTGGTGACCTATGGAATTTATTTCAACCGAGTTCTATGAAGAACAAATTAATGAACATTTTTATGAAGGAAACCGATATTGTTTTAATGGGGTTCAGGAAGAGAGTAGATTAGGTAATAATGTTGAACTAGACTAAGTGGGACACGGGAGGGCTGCTCCCCCGGGAGGGCTGTTCACACGGGAGGGTTGGTCCCCCCAACGCAATATTCTACCTCTATACCAATTCCAATATTGGTGGCCAGTAGTGGGGGGGCGTTGGAGTACTAGTATGGGTGTTGTGGGCTGAAGGGACTGGTTTTCAGAGGGTTAGTATGGACATTGTGGGCTGAATGGCTTCTTGGTCTGGCAGCTCAGTCACTCAGGCCTGGTGGGCTGGCGGCTCAGTCACTCAGGCCTGGTGGGCTGGCAGCTCAGTCACTCAGGGCTGGTGGGCTGGCAGCTCAGTTACTCAAGGCTTGTGGGCTGGCAGATCAGTCACTCAGGGCTGGTGGGCTGGCAGTTCACTGATGGCTATTCCTTGAAATTCCATTTCAAGCAGAGTGCAGGCCACCAAATTCAATTTCATAGCATTTCAAGCCAAATGCAGGCCACCAAATTCAATTTCATATGGCACGGACTTCAAGCAGAGTGGCCACCAAATTCAATTTTACAGCATTTCAAGCAGAATGCAGGCCACCAAATTCAATTTCATGGCATTTCAAGCAAAGTGCAGGCCACCAAATTCAACTTCTCAGCATTTGAAGCAGAGTGCAGGCCATCCAATTCAATTTCACAGCATTTCAGAAGAGTGCAGGCCACCAAATTCATTTTCACAGCATTTCAAGCAGAGCGCAAGCCACCAAATTCAATTTCATTGCATTTCAAGCAGAGTGCAGGCCACCAAATTGCCAAACAACTCATTGCATTTTCATTGAGGGCTAACAAATAATTTATTGCAAGAACATTGCAAACACAGTTCAGTTGATTCACAGCTTAGAATGACAGTTCGTTGTCTCTGTACTGTACACTGACAATGACAATTAAAATTGAATCTGAATCTGAATCAGTTGTGTCCTCTCCCTCACGATCATCCAGAGTAACTGACTCACGTCCAGTCATCCGGGGTTTTACAGTCTATTGTTATAAACAGCCTTGGTGAGATCAGTCACGTGGAAGTATACACTAATTTGGCCTCTTAACCTGAAAAAAGGAATACATTAGAGATTCACTCCAGTGGTTCCAGAGATAACAACTTTGTGATGAGAAAAGAATGATAAGAATGGGGCTGCTCAGTGGTGCAGTGGTAGAGTTATTGACTTACAGCGCTTATAGCGCCGGAGACCCGGGTTCGATCCCAACTACGGGTGTTGTCTGTACAGTGTTTGTACGTTCTCCCCGTGACCACGTGGGTTTTCTCCGAGATCTTCGGTTTCCTTCCTTCCAAAGACGTACAGGTTTGTAGGTTAATTGGCTTGGTATAAATGTAAATTGTTCCTAGTGTGTGTAGGATAGTGTCAGTGTGCAGGAATCGCCAATCGGTGGGCAGAAGGGCCTTTTTTGACTATCTCTAACAATAATAGAGAAGTGGTGAGGAAGTGCCTCTTTGAACCACTCTCAGAGAGTTAAAATAAAAACATAAAATTATCAAAACCTCAGTAGGTCAGACAGCATTTGTGGAAAAAGAGAGTAAGTGTATTGCTTCTCTCCCAGTTCTGATTAAGGGTCTTAGACTTGAAGTATCTACCTGTGTATCTATCTATCTTCTATTAATATGTAAAACTCTCGTGCCATCCGACCGGCTGCTGTCCGGACGTCCGGCTGCCTTTCTGCCTTTTGATTAGTTGACGGCTGCTCCTTCCTATCAGCTTCCAACACACTTCGAAACAAAGTTGCAAGACAGGAGCACTCTGAACTTTTCACTGCTGCAGCAGGCAGTGGAGGTGCAATTGGATTTTTTTTTAATTCCACTGCTGAGGGAGGCAGGGGAGTGCTGGAATCTTACATTTGGGAACGGCTTCAGTTCCATTGGAGGAGATGGGTGCATGGTGGAATATTGTGTTGGGGGATCACACCATTGGGGGAGCAGACCCAACAGGTCTGCACTTGGTCTAGTACATAACTAAAACTCTGATCTTGTTATCTTCCAGTTTGTGCGTTTTTTCTATTTGCGCAAAAACGGTACGCGAACGGTACACACACCACCCCCGCCCACACACACCCCCCTCCCACACCCCTCCTGCCCACATATACACCTCCCTGCCCACCCCACACCACCCTCCCTCTCACAACCCTCTCCCCCCCACCTTCACCTCCTTGCCACACACACCTCCCTCCCCTCCTCCCCTCCCCCCCAACCCACCATGCCCATACACCATCTCCCACCACACCCCCACCGCCCCACACCACCCTTCCCAGACCCCCCCAAACCCCCCCGCCCACACACCCCCCGCCCCACCCAAACATTCCCTCCCTCCCACACACCCCTCCCCCCGTCCACAAATCCTTCCCCCCGCCCACACACACTCCCTCCCCACACATCCCCTCCCCCACACCCACTCTCTCCCCTCCTCCCCTCCCACACATGAAGAGGAGGGGGAGTGAGTGCTGGGGGGATATGGGAATTGAGCCATGCCTGCGCAGTTAGGAGCTATGGGTGAGTGGTGGAATATTGCGTTGGTGAAGGGGTTGCATTGGGGGAACGGGTGAGTGATGGAATATTGCGTTCGGGGAATGGGTTGTGTTGGGGGACCAGGTCTCCCATGTGACTGGGACCCAACGGGTCCCACATAGTCTAGTTACTTTTCTTTCTCTATCCACTGATGCTGCCTGACCTGCTGAATCTTTCCAACAATTTTGTAATCATAATCATAATAATACTTTATTAGCCAAGTATGTTTTGCACGATACGAGGAATTTAAATTTTCATACAGTCATATCAATAAAAAGTAACAGAACACACAAAATACTTTTTAACATAAACATCCACCACAGTGACTCCTCCACATTCCTCACTGTGGTGGAAGGCGAAAAAAAGTTCAATCTCTTCCCTTCTTTGTTCTCCCGCTGTTGGGGGCCTCTAATCTACAGTTGCTTGGGTGATCTTGGCACCCTTCAGTTTTTATTTCAAATTTACAGCATTTGGAATTTTTCATTTGTGCAGTTCTGCGTGTGGGGTGTTCCAGGATTTAGACCCAGTAACATTTAAGAATTTGTGATAGGACGGCACAGTGGTGTAGCTGGTAGAGCTGCTGCCTCACAGCGCCAGAAAGCCGGGTTCAATCCTGTCCTTGGGTGCTGTCTGGAGTTGGGACATTTTGCCACAAAGGTTTCCTGCGGGTGCTTCAGTTTCCCCCCTTCTCAAAGACGTGTGGGGTTGGAGTTTAATTGACCTCTGTAAAATTGCCCATAATGTGTAGGGAGTAGATGTGAATGTGGGATAACATAGAACTAAAGGATTTGAGTATAGGAGCAGGGAGGTTCTACTGCACACCTAATCTGAGGAAAGACATTCTTGCCATAGAGGGAGTTCAGAGAAGGTTCACCAGACTGATTCCTGGGATGTCAGGACTTTCATATGAAGAAAGACTGGATAGACTCGGTTTTACTCTCTAGATTGAGAGGGGATTGAGGGGGGATCTTATAGAAACGTACAAAATTCTTAAGGGGTTGGACAGGCTAGATGCAGGAAGATTGTTCCCGATGTTGGGGAAGTCCAGAACAAGGGGTCATAGTTTAAGGATAAGGGGGAAATCTTTTAGGACCGAGATGAGGAAAACGTTTTTTCACACAGAGAGTGGTGAATCTCTGGAATTCTCTGCCGCAGAAGGTAGTCGAGGCCAGTTCATTGGCTATATTTAAGAGGGAGTTAGATGTGGCCCTTGCGGCTAAAGGGATCAGGGGGTATGGAGAGAAGGCAGGAACAGGATACTGAGTTGGATGATCAGCCATGATCATATTGAATGGCGGTGCAGGATCGAAGGGCCGAATGGCCTACTCCTGCACCTATTTTCTATGTTTCTATGTCCCGTCAGTCCGGACGTCTCAAGGGGGGGGGGGGGGGGGGGGGGGGCCACCGGGGATGGTCCAGTGGTGGTTCGGCAGTGCTGTGTGGAGCCGGGGAGACGGGTTCGACCCTGGCAGCGGATCTGTGTGCGTGCAGCTGCCGATAGCCGGTACAGTCTCACCCCCCCCCGGTCTCCCACTCGCATCTGCCCCCTCGATCCGCCCCCTGACAAATACAAACTTGAAAAAAGACCAAAAATCGGATCCAAACTATACTCGCTGAATTTACAGCGCTTCCTTTGATTTTTATTTATATCGTTTGACCTTTGACAAATCCCATGATTCCTTGCGTTTTTCGGAATACCGAACTGGCTTATTGCTGAGGAGCAGTGAATGACACTGCACATTGTGCAATCATTAACAAAAATCCTCACTTCTGGCCAAATAATGGAAGGAAGGTCATTGATGAAAATGGATGGACCTAGAATTTTGCCTTGAGAAATGCTCAGAGAATTCTAGGTCTGGGATGATTGTGTGTAATTTGACACCAACTAATCAATTGCATTTTTTTTTTACCATTTAGTTCAATTTTTCTGAGATGCTTTGATGTCACACTTAGTTTAGTGCTGACCTGGTGTCAATGTCAGTCAGTCTCACCGCACCACGGGATTCAATTCTTTGGTACTCATCTGGATGTCAGCTACGATAAAGTAAAGAATCAAGTGATCCCAGCGAACCTTAAACTGGACCATTGAAGAGGGTTTGGGTGAGTTAGACCTAGTTAATAGCACTGTTAATGACGCCGTCTGTTACTTTGTAGATGACTGAATGTACACTGATTGAGCAGTGGGTAACCAGATTGATTTTGTCCTGCTCTTGTGAACAGGACACAACTGGGCAATTTTCACATTGTTGGATGAATGGCAGTTATAAATATACTGGAAATGCTTAGCTAGAGGTGCAGCCAGTTCTGAAATGAATATTTTCTCCACTGCAGCTGGAATGTTGCCCGGTCCCAGAGCCAGTGCCGTCAACAATTTCTTGATATTACATGGAGTGAGTTGAACTGGGTGGAGATTGGCATCGGTAAGGATTTCTGGAGGCAGCTGACATGGATCCTCTGTTAGGCATTGGGTCTGAACATGGTCAAAAATGCTTCAGTATTTTATTTAGCATTCATTATTGGGCCCAATTGAGGGATATTTTTTAGTACTTTCTCGTCTAGAAAGCTGCTACATGTTATGTGTAAATATTCTGCTGTCCTGTCTAGATTTTAGTAGGATTATTCAACACACAAATCCTGTTTAGCTATCTATGCATTCTACTCGTGTTTTCTTCTGCTCCGTTCCTACATGTCAGGGTTTGCACCTTGGACCCAGGAAGTATGTTCAAAGCTCACTCCCCAGACAAGCAAAAAATATAGGCTAATGCATTAAGGTGCATCGTGGAGGCAGTTTGTGCTGTCATGACTTTCAGAGCAGATGCTACATTGAATTCTTAGCTGCCCTCTATTCTACCATGGTGGCCTTGACAGGTAGACATTGAGGTTTTCCACTAGTGGGAGAGTCACAGACAAGGAGGCAGAGCTACAAATTAATGAGAGGTTCATTTAAATCTGCGTCATGTAGAAATGTCTTCTCTCAGAGCCTTGTGAATCTCTGGAATTCTCTGACCTGGTGTGGTGATGGCTGGATCGTTAGATACATTTAAGGTGGAGATACATAAATATGTGAAAGATTGAGGAATAAATAATGATGGGAACTGGCACAGAAGGGGAGTTGAGGCCAGCGTTGATCAATGAATGGTTGGACAAGCTTCATGGGCTGAGTAGCCTATTCTTAATTTCTTGTGTATTCTCAGACAACACATCCCATTGAATAGTAAGCACAGAATATCTGATGTCTTAGTGGGCATGGCATTGAAGTTTATGGTATGTAGATCATAGAGATCTCATCTTCACTTATCTGAAGTGGTCAGGGTACTTGTCAGTGTACAGTACAGACACAACGAAATGCATTTTCTTCCACTGTTACATGATGTGTTATCCTTAAAGTTAGCTACACTATCATCTCATGTCAAACAAACCCAGTTGTTTCCTGGACAGCCTCTTGACCTTCCTGTTATTGATTTTCTCAGGGACAATTTCCTGGTCTCTGCCCATGTATCTAAAGGCTTGGTCCTTCATTGGCCTGGCAACCTCTCTGTCAATTTAGAACTAGTTACAAGTTTTTTTTAGCGACTTGCATAAGTCACTCTTGCAATTTAGTTAGTTAGATAGTTTGTTTAGTATGTTGTCACTAAACTAACTAACTGACTAAGTTGCAACAGTGGCTCATGCAGGTTTCTTTAAAAATCAGGTTCCACACATCACTTCTGTACAGCCTAATGCACAAGAGGCTTTAAAAGCATTGGATGTTCCATCAACTTAATTGGAGACCGAACTATCTTTACTCAGACTTTATTGGACTTTATCTTGTACTAAATGTTATACCGTTTATCCTGTATCTGTACACTGCGGACCACTTGATTGTGAACACGTATAGTCTGTTTGCTGACTGGTTAGTATGCAACAAAAAGCTTTTTGCGGCACCTTGGAACATGTGACAATAATAAACTAAACTAAAGTAAAAAAGACTAAACTGATCGGCCATATCAGTGGCCAAATAAAACAGAATTGAAAAATGAACAGCTGCACCTTTGTTCTTGCACTGAGATTGCAATGAATCTGAACCTTTGGCAAGTTTTTGAAAACGGTACTAAGGAAAAGCACAATGTTCTTTTAATTCTCCAATTTGAGAGCAAATTGGTTTCTGGATCTGCATTTTTCCAAAATTGCCCTGCTGTTCGATTATTTCATTTGTGGTAGAAATTGGAGCTGAAAACATATACCGAGCACTATTTTATTACCATTTAGCATGTTCAGAAAATGACTCCATCATACTTTGGTTATATAAAGAAATTATATGGGAAGCTCCCGTAAATGTACAACCTGCTAACTTGTAAAGAATAATAGGTTAAACTTTTAATCATAATTCCATTCCCAGAATTATGACAATGAAGGGACTTAACTCAAGATAATAATTGCTTTAAGATACTGGTGAATGCTGTGAATTTCCATATTTTTCTAATAAATTTCAATTTCTTATTCTTATTTTAATAGCTAATTGTCATTCAATTTTGCATTAATCATCCTAAAACCGTGAATAGTTCCGCATTCGAAGACAATGCTAAAACTATCAAAAGAGTACGATGGTTAAAATGAATGTGTTATTTAAGTGTGGAAAAAAAAGTAATGGGTTGTTTCAAGTGTATAAGACTGCGATATGAATACTTGGTTGAAAGATTAAAAAGTTCATTCTAGATAAATGGGCAATGGTCTCTGATAAAGGAAGTTTGGGGGAGCAGTGTTGGAGTGGGTGTAACTAGAGAGGTGTGTGGCAATTGTGGTGTTGGTATTGGCGGGGATAGGAGCTTTGGGTGGTGATGGTGGACAGCATTTGGTGGTTTATGTTTGGGACAGACAGTGACATATCAATTTCAATTCACAAGTGGGCGTCTAAGTTGATGTAACCAGAACGAGATTCCATTCACTGACATTCTTCAGTTTTATGGACATAAAATTAAGCCAAAATGTGTTTATTGTATTGATCACCAATAGTTGCTCAATATAATTTAACTTGCCCAGTTGACATATTTATGTGAAAGAGTGTCATTGTTTCCTTTTAATCATTAAATAAACACATTAAATTAAAAGGTCCGGATGATGATTATTTCCATATTTGATAGAATATGAATCAATTTTAGCCTGTCAACAACAGATTTAAATTACTGTTTTTTAGTGTCTATTAGAAGATGTTTTATTGAATTTCGGAAATATTATTGGCCTATATAGAGGTCATTAGTCAATGGAAAAGCTGTATTCCTGGAACAAAAGTGCAGTTTAACAGTTACATAGCTTTCTATCCATTAATGGAGACGGCAGCTTAATTTACGATGGGCAAAGAAACAGATCGCTGATTGATTATCAAGACTACACCAGTGTCATCTTAATCAGCTTTCAATGCCTGGGTCCTTTGTACAATGCACTAGAACATTAATTATAACCATATAAATAATATGAACTAATATTTAAATAAATGGCCATCATTTTTAGTGTTCTGTTAAATGAGGGGTTGACTCCGTTTGCAGATGAATATAGCAATGAATTCTCAGTCACATATATACATAATCTTTCAACAAAATGTAGTCCTGTTTTTTAATGTTTGGATTGCCTGAAATTATTAGTTTTGAATATTAACATACGAATGCTAATACATTTATATCAGATTCTTATGTCCTCTACTTTAACTGGAGCATTAACATATTTATTTGCTAGGGGTCAGAACTCGCATAAATGTAATACATAACAGGATTTAGCATAAGTATGTAAAGAGATGTATGTTAATATTTGAAAAGTCTATTATCAAGTCTCTCATTTTCAGGATTCTAGTTTGAAAATGTTTGTTCCTCTTTAGATGGCACACATGCACATACTGTATACTGTCATGTACTTTTGTATGGTGCCACAATGGATGTATGGCATTACATTTTCCTCCATTTTGTTTTTATAATAATAATAATAATAATATAATAATAATAATTAAAGCTTTGATGTTTACCCACCCCATGCTTGTTATTTTTTCACAATCCGCGTTCAAATGCACTTTTTTGAAGACGAATAAACGGATCGCCAGAGAAGTTTAGTCAATAGGTAGTTCCTTTAGATCAAAGTATATAAATATATTTTTTCACAAATGTGAATATCTTTTTTATTGGAGGGAAAAAAAAATTCACAGTACATCTGATGTATGTACAGCTACAAGCGGGCAAGGTCTCACTGTCATCCCAAGGACTTCACTGATGGTTTTAAAAACCACTGCCCAATAGTTAACAAGTTTGGGGCAAGACCAGAATGCATGAGCTAGATTGGCTGGAGAGAACCAGCACCTGTCACAGCCAGCGTCCGTCCCTGGATATATGTTAGCAAGCCTGGCTTTGCTTAAATGAACCCTGTGTAAAACTTTAAATTGTATGAGCCCCAATCTAGCACATGATGACGAGGAGTGGACTATATTTTTGTTGCTTTTCCGTATTAGCATTGTCCAAGAGTTCACTATGCATCAGCTGTACAGAAATAAATAAAGGACTAAAAAATTGATTTTCTTTCACCGAGTAATTAAAAGAAGAGGAATCACTGCTAGCAAGGACATGGTTGTTAGATATTTGATTGAATATCTCAATAAATGGTTGTTTACACTGAATAAGATGCATTCCCAGTGTATTTGGGATATTGTAATGGGCTTTCGCCTAAACATTACACTTCTGGATCATGAACTGAATCAATTTTGGACATGAGTCATCATTAAGTGTTTTGAAGAGAAATAACGAGACAGAGAAACACACTTACTATGTGTAGAAAGAAACTGCAGATACTGGTACATACTGAAGATAGACACAAAGTGCTGGAGTAACTCAGACAGTCTGAAGAAGGGTCCCGACCCGAATCATCACCCATCCTTTTGCTCCAGAGATGCTCCCTGACCCGCTGAGTTACTCCAGCACTTTGTGTCTATCTTCACAATTCATATTCATTACAAATCATAACCTTTCAGTTAATTATTAGTCTCATTGAGATTTTATGATTTCCAATTAAGATATTTTACACTTTAACAATATTGTCCAACATCTGCAGTGGTTGATACTGAAATTGATTCAAAATTGGAATAATCTATACCATTATACTAAACTATCCATTCTTAATAAACTCAGATTCCAAAACAAATGAAATGGGCAAGTAGCAAAATATTAGATGTACCCACTCGCTCGGTTATTCATCCTCAAGTTAAGAATAGGCAAATGGCATTTGCATTAATGATACAGTGTCTGAACACCACAATCTCGTCACCCTGCTAGGCCAGGAAAAAATATTGCCATCCCATATCTTTCCCTCCAACAACTTTTTCAAATGGAGAGCAAACTGGGATTTATTGAGACTAGATGTCGGTTATTACTCTCAGAGCCCAGACCAAATGCCAGGCTGTAGGTTACTATTCTACAGCCTGTTAAAAAATCTTTCCACCAATATACTTGTAACAACGTAGAAGGAAAAAGTACTGCACCACTGGGATATTTCTCCTTCGTGCATCCCACATCCTAAAGCTTTTCTAAATGCGATGAGTAATTTCAGGTCAAATTACAGATAGCTTAGTCGTACAGACATCCTGATTAAGGTTAATGTTGGAAACATTTTTATATAATTATGCAAGCTATCTTCATCTTCCTCTTCATACATAATACATTACTTCACTGAACTGGATACCATTACACGTTCTCTGGCCCGAAAGAATCTCAAACATGAATGGCTCAGAAGACTAAGTTGTTGTTCTGGCTGGTGCAAAGTATGCACCCCTTCAAAATGTCAAGCTTCTATCTTTAAAATGATGCAGTTACCTGCTCCATTGATTGGATGATTGATTGGGCTAAGTCACAACACATATCAGAAAGGGCGTCCCATTATATTTCAGACAGGGCCCATGAATCATTGATGAATTTTATTGAATTCTACATTGGTGTATTTATACTCTTGTTTTATCCTTTAAGCTTCTCTCACCGACTTTCTCTCTGTGTATTTGCTACTTTACATTTATCTCCCTGTATTTTTCACAGTGACTCTAATGCACTCTTGCCTACTTTACCATTGCATCTTTGTCTCCCTTTCTTTGAGTTGTTCTCATCCAGTGACTTGGGCACTGCAAGCTCTTTATCTTTTCACCTACAAATTGATTAACCTTTTTTTTCCCATTCCCTCTTTGTTACTCTCTGACTGCTCTTGTTTCTATCCCCTCTAACCCATCGCTCTCTTCTGGTTGCGTTCCATTTTGCTAATGACCTTTAAGTGCTGCATTTTTGCCGCGAATGTTTCACAATTGCTGAGCACTTTGCTGAATAAAATCTCCCCCGAATGACCTCTGAGGAGCCGAGGATTGCAGTGTGAGATGCTCACTTCTCCCCAGACCACAAACAGCTAATCAATGCACATTCTGCAAATTAGTAAGGTGGAAAAGATAAATCAGGCTGACATAAAATTGAAGTGGTTCATCATTTCTCACTGGCAGAGTCCTCTCATCTCTCAATGTGGTTTCTTCCCCAACTTTTTATTAATGACCCACGGCAGGCAACACCATTGGCTTCCTAGATGCATCAGTGAACTGAAAACCAGGATTTTCAGATCACTTATATTTTGCCGAAATAAGTTCATTATTTGAGTTCATCATGCACGAGAAAATGTAAATAAAATATTCAGTGTGTTCCTTCATTCACAGGAAGAGCAAAGTCAAGTCTGCTACTGATTGCATTTATGTTCATAGGTAGACAAAAATGCTGGAGGAACTCAGCGGGTGCGACTGGATCTATGGAGCATCTATCCTTCTAACCATAGATGCTGCCTCACCCGCTGAGTTCCTCCAGCATTTTTGTCTCCCTTTGATTTTTCCAGCATCTGCAGTTCTTTCTTAAGTATTTATGTTCATCTGTTTTGTTGATGACAACATTTAAAAGGCATTTAAACAGATATATGGATAGGGAAGAATTAGAGGTTTATTATGGGCCAGACTTGAGCAGGTGGCACTAGTGTAGTTGGAGCATCATGGTCGGCATGGGCAAGCTGTGCCAAAGGGCTTGTTTCCATACAGTATGGCGCTATGATTACCCATAACCATTTATCCTGAAAAGTTGTTGGAGCATTTGAAACCATCAGAGTATGTGCTGTATTGGTTTTTGAAATGAGTTAATACAACTTAGTTTCCCTCGGGCAAATAAAAGTGAAGGACAATGATTTGAAAATGTGGCCACATGTGGGCCAGGCTAGATTTGTTCCCTAAAGGACATTGTTGGACCAAAACATCATGGCCATTTTTTGTCAACAGGCTCAGAAAAAGAAAGGACTCGAGATAGCTCAGAAAAATGCTGAAAAGCAGGACATCCAGGGTCGTTATCTCCGGTTTGCTTCCAGTTCCTCGGGCTGGCGAGAGCAGGAACAGGGAGATACAGGACCTGAATGTGTGGCTGAGGAACTGGTGCATGGGGCAGGGATTTAGATTCTTAGATCACTGGATCTGTTTTGGAGTAAGGGGGAACTGTACAAAAGGGGCGAAAGGAGACCAGCATTCCGGCAGTCAGGTTTGCCACTGCTACACGGGTGGTTTTAAACTGAATAAAGGGGGTGGGGTGTCAAATGGCATAGTCGAGGATGGATTAAAGGGAAAGGGTTTCTTAAATGTGTGAGCAGAGAGACAGAGGGGTGTAAAATTAGGGTAGAAGCAATGGGTAGCAAGGTGAAAAGTAAAAGTGGCAGGCAGACAAATCCAGGGCAAAAATCAAAAAGGGCCACTTTTAAACATAATTGTATAAGGGGTAAGAGTGTTGTAAAAACAAGCCTGAAGGCTTTGTGTCTCAATACAAGGAGCATCCATAATAAGGTGGATGAGTTGAATGTGCAGATAGCTATTAATGACTATGATATAGTTGGGATCACGGAGACATGGCTCCAGGGTGACCAAGGCTGGGAGCTGAACATCCAGGGATATTCAATATTCAGGAGGGATAGACAGAAAGGAAAAGGAGGTGGCGTAGTGTTGCTGGTTAGAGTGGAGATTTACGCAATAGAAAGGAAGGACATTAGCTTGGAGGATGTGGAATCGATATGGGTAGAGCTGCGAAACACTAAGGGGCAGAAAACACTAGTGGGAATTGTGTACAGGCCACCTAACAGTAGTAGTGGAGGTGGGGATGGCATCAAACAGGAAATTAGAAATGCGTGCAACAAAGGTAAAACAGTTATAATGGGTGACTTCAATCTACATATAGATTGGGTGAATCAAATTGGCTGGGGTGCTGAGGAAGAGGATTTCTTGGAATATATTCGGGATAGTTTTCTAAACCAACATGTAGAGGAATCAACGAGAGCAGGCTATTCTAGACTGGGTATTGAGTAATGAGGAAGGGTTAGTTAGCAGTCTTGTTGTGCATGGCCCCTTGGGCAAGAGTGACCATTATATGGTTGAGTTCTTCATTAGGATGGAGAGTGTCATAATTAATTCAGAAAGAAGGATTCTGAACTTAAAGAAAGGTAACTTTGTGGGTATCAGACGTGAAATGGCCAAGATAGACTGGCAATTGGTTCCTAAAGGGTTGACGGTGGATATGCAATGGAAGGCATTTAAAAAACTGCATGGATGAACTACAACAATTGTTCATCCCAGTTTGTCAAATGAATAAATCAGGGAAGTTAGTGCATCTGTAGATAACAAGGGAAATCAGGGATAGTATTCAAAACAAAAGATGAAGCATACAAATTAGCCAGAAAAAGCAGCCTACCAGAGGACTGGGAGAAATTCAGTACAGCAGAGTACAGCAGAGGCAGCGAAAATAAAAGCTGACTGCAAAAGTTTTTATAGATATGTAAAGAGAAAACGATTAGTTAAAACAAATGTAAGTCCCTTGCAGTCAGAAACAGGTGAATTGATCACGGGGAACAAGGACATGGCAGACCAATTCAATAAGTACTTTGGTTCTGTCTTCACTAAGGAAGACATAAATAATCTGCCGGAAATAGCAGGAAACGGGGGTCAAATGAGATGGAGGAACTGAGTGAAATCCAGGTTAGCCGGGAAGTGGTGTAAGGTAAATTGAATGGATTAAAGGCCGATAAGCTCCATCCCAGAGTACTTAAGGAAGTAGCCCCAGAAATAGTGGATGCATTAGTGATAATTTTTCAAAACACTTTGGATTCTGGAGTAGTTCCTGAGGATTGGCGGGTAGCAAATGTAATCCCACTTTTTAAAAAGGGTGGGAGAGAGAAAACGGGGAATTACAGACCAGTTAGTCTAACATCGGTAGTGGGGAAACTGCTAGAGTCAATTATTAAAGATGGCACATTTGGTAAGTGGCGAAATCATTGGACAAAGTCAGCATGGATTTATGAAAGGTAAATCATGTCTGACGAATCTTATAGAATTTTTCGAGGATGTAACTAGTAGCGTGGATAGGGGAGAACCAGTGGATGTGGTGTATCTGGACTTCCAGAAGGCTTTCGACAAGGTCCCACATAACAGATTAGTATACAAACTTAAAGCACACGGTATTGGGGGTCAGTATTGATGTGGATAGAGAACTGGCTGGCAGACAGGAAGCAAAGAGTAGGAGTAAACCAGTCCTTTTCACAATGGCAGGCAGTGACTAGTGGGGTACCGCAAGGCTCAGTGCTGAGACCCCAGCTATTTACAATATATATTAATGATTTGGACGAGGGAATTGAAAGCAACATCTCCAAGTATGCGGATGACACGAAGCTGGGGGGCAGTGTTAGCTGTGAGGAGGATGCTAGGAGGCTGCAAGGTGACTTGGATAGGCTGGGTGAGTGGGCAAATGCATGGCAGATGCAGTATAATATGTGGATAAATGTGAGGTTATCCACTTTGGTGGCAAATACAGGAAAGTAGACTATTATCTGAATGGTGGCCGATAAGGAAAAGGGGAGATGCAACGAGACCTGGGTGTCATGGTACACCAGTCATTTAAAGTAGGCATGCAGGTGCAGCAGGCAGTGAAGAAAGCGAAAGGTAAGGAGTCGAGGGGCGAGGTAAAGGGACAGGTGTTGCATCTCTTCCGGTTGCAACGGAAAGTGCCCGGGGAGGGAACATCGGGAACAATCTTCCCTCCCGTACCACCCCCTCCCCGGGCACTTTTCGTTGCAACCGCAAGAGATGCAACACCTGTCCCTTTACCTCCCCCCTCGACTCCATTCATGGACCCAAGCAGTCGTTCCAGGTGCGACAGAGGTTCACCTGTATCTCCTCCAACCTCATCTATTGCATCCGCTGCTCTAGATGTCAGCTGATCTACATCAGTGAGACTAAGCGATCATTTCGCCGAACACCTCCGCTCGTTCCGCAAGAACCTACCTGACCTCCCGGTGGCACAGCACTTCAACTCCCCCTCCCATTTCCCGTCCGGCCTCTCTGTCCTGGGTCTCCTCCATGGCCAGAGTGAGCAACACCGGAAATTGGAGGAACAGCAACTCATATTCCGCTTTGGGAGTCTGCATCCTGCAGGCATGAACATTGAATTCTCCCAATTTTGTTAGCCCTTGCTGTCTCCTCCCATCCCTCAGCCCTCGGGCTCCCCCTCCTTTTTCCTTCCTTCCTTCCGCCACCCCCTATCAGTCTGAAGAGGGGTTTCGGCCCGAATCGTTGCCTATTTCCTTCACTCCATAGACGCTGCTGCACCCGCTGAGTTTCTCCAGCATTTTTGTGTACCTTCGATTTTCCAGCACCTGCAGTTCCTTCTTAAACAGGTATGGAGAGAAAAATGGCAGGTACAGGATACTGAGTTGGATGATCAGCCATGATCATATTGAATGGCGGTGCAGGCTCGAAGGGCCGAATGGCCTACTCCTGCACCTATTTTCTATGTTTCTATGTAAGCTCGCCGAGAAGTACTGAAGAAAACCCAACATCCAAATGCGAATGGAACTGAAAGATATCGACTTGGAACCGACAGAACTGCTCTCAAACCGACAGAAAGCAGAACTGATTCGTCGGCACCCAATTAGTGACGATCTCCGGTATTTAAACCGTGATAGATTAGGGGAGCAAATTAAATGCAGATGTAACTCCTGATAACTCAGGGAACAAGTGTGAAAAGAGTGTCAAGTGTCTGGAGGTGTGGCAAGTATGACAGGAGCCCCCCCTCCCACGGACACCTCCTGGCATCCTCTGGCTGGTCCAGATACTGCTGATGAAAGTCATGGATCAAGGAGGGGTCTAGGATGTCATGGGCAGGAATCCAGCTCCTCTCCTCTGGACCACAGCCCCCCCCCCCCCCAGTCAACTAGGTACTGGATCCCTCTGCCACGGCACCGGGACTTCAGCAGTTGCTTCACCATGTACACCGGACCACAGTCTATGATGCGGGGTGGCAGAGGAGCAGGAGACAGGGAACTGGAGGACACAGGCTTAACCCGGGATACGTGGAAACATAGAAAATAGGTGCAGGAGTAGGCCATTCAGCCCTTCGAGCCTGCACCGCCATTCAATATGATCATGGCTGATCATCCAACTCAGTATCCCGTACCTGCCTTCTCTCCATACCCCCTGATCCCTTTAGCCACAAGAGCCACATCTAACTCCCTCTTAAATATAGCAAGAGGAAGTTAGATGTGGCCCTTAGATGTGGGAAGGTGGGATGACTCCGCATAGACCAGGGCAGTCTAAGGCGGACAGCAGAGCGGTTAATGATCTCGAAAATTGAGAATGAGCCAATTTACGGGACTCAATGCGGAGGGGGATATCTCGGGTGGACAGCCAGACCCTCTGACCAGGGCAATAGCGAGGGGCAGGGTCCGGCGATGATCCGCCTGTTGTCTGTACCTGGAAGCGGTGCAGAGCAGGGCAGAACGGGCCTCCTTCCAGGCCTGACGACCGCGGCTCACAAACTCCTGGGCAGAGGGAGCAGAGACCTGCTCCTCTTGGTCTGGGAACAGAGGTGGCTGATAACCAAGGGAGCAGTGGGATGGAGGCAGATCTGGGCATATTCGCTCTATACCAATTTGTTAGACCAGGTGGTAGGGTTGGCGGACACCAGGCAATGTAGGGTGGTCTCCAGGGCCTGGTTGGCTCTTTCTGACTGACCATTAAACCCCTGTCCCACGGTATGAGTTCATTCCAAGAGTTCTCCCGAGTTTTCCCTGATTCGAACTCGGAGATTTATGGTAATGGCCACTCGTCGATACTCGGGGCTCTCGTGGACATTTTTCATCATGTTGAAAAATCTTCAGAAGTCTTCCTGTGCTTACCTGCCGTTAGCGAGTCTTCCCGAGTACCTGCCGTTAGCGCTAAGAGATGTCCCCGAGCTCCGACGTACCCGCTACGTTCATTCTCCGTGCTTAACACAAATTTTTTTTTTTTTTTACTCGGGAGAGCTCTTGGAATGAACTCGTACCGTGGGACAGGGCTATTAGATTGTGGATGGAACCCAGATGAGAGGCTGGCGGAGGAGCCAACCAGGGAGCAGAAAGCCTTCCAAAATTGTGAGATGAACTGCGGACCCCTGTGAGAGATGATGTCTTGAGGAAAGCCATGGAGTCTGATGACCTGGTTCTACAGCAGTTGGGAGATTAGGAAGACAAGTCAAGTCAAGTCAAGTTTATTCGTCACATACGCATACGAGATGTGCAGTGAAATGTAAAGTGACAATGCTCGTGGATTGTGCAAAAAAACTACAAATCAGAATGGAACAGAATCAGTAATTACATATTTGTCGGAGAGAGAAAAAAACCCCCAGCAATTTAAAAAAGACACCACACAACAGGATATTGATACAGTACTCCAGAGCCAACAAAATCGTGGGAGATCCCTTCCACCCCAGCAACGGATTGTTCCAGCTGCTACGGTCAGGCAAACGCCTCCATTGCCATGTTGTGAGAACGGAGAGGATGAGAAGGAGTTTCTTCCCAGAGGCCATTAGGACTGTAACCTCCTACCTCATCAGGGACTAACTTTACTGTACCATTTACTGTTGTGTGGTGTCTTTTTAAAATTGCTGTTTTTTTCTTTTTTCCATACCACAAATATTTAATACTAGACTAAGTGGGACCCGTTGGGTGTTGCGGGCTGAAGGTACTGGTTTCCAGAGGGCTAGTATAGACATTGGGCCGAAGGTACTGGTTTCCAGAGGGCTAGTATAGACATTGGGGGCTTGGGCAGGCATCCAACTGTTGCAACAATTTTAAAAGCCAAGGCAAGGCAAACATTTGGGCTGCAGCCACCTGACAACCACAATTCAGTTTGTGAACCAACTTTTTAACAATGGCTGCAGCCACTTTACAGCCGTATCGAGGGGACTCACCGTGGAGTAGACGTGCGTTCAGTGTTAGTCGCAGCTCAGAGAGTCGTGACCCTCTCACTTCCTGGGTCTGGCAGAGACTGAATGAGGCACGACACTTCCTGGGGGCAGCAGAGAGAATTTGGGGAACATTAATATCTGTCTCATTTTTCATCGACGGAAAAACTCCTCAGCACTCATACGGCGGAGGGGGTTCTGAGCGAGGTGGCCAGAAATGATGGCCGTAGGTGGCGGCGTTCCCTTCGAAATCGCAGCACAGTGGCCAAAAGCGGTCAAGATCAGAGATTTAGTAATATAGATGTGGATATGTGATTCTGTTTGTAGTTAGTTTGTTTTTTTGCACAAACTGCGAGCATTGCCACTTTTCATTTCACTGCACATCTCGTATGTGTATGTGACGAATAAACTTGACTTGATAAGTTAGTCCCTGGTGAGATAGGAGTTTACAGTCCTAATGGCCTCTGGGAAGAAACACCTTCTTATCCTCTCTGTTTACACAGCATGGCAACGGAGGCGTTTGCCTGACGGTAGCAGCTGGAACAGTCCGTTGCTGGGGTGGAAGGGGTCTCCCATGATCTTGTTGGCTCTGGATCTGCACCTTCTGATGTATAGTTCCTGCAGGGGGGCGAGTGTAATTCCCATAGTGCGTTCAGCCAAACACACTACTCTCTGCAGAGCCTTCTTGTCCTGGGCAGAGCAGTTCCCAAACCAGATTGTAATGTCTTCAGACAAGATGCTTTCCACAACCACTGAGTAGAAGCACTGGAGGATCCTCAGAGACACTCTGAATTTCCTCAATTGCCTGAGGTGGTAAAGGCGCTGCCTTGCCTTGCTCACCAGTGCTGCAGCGTGTGATGTCCATGACATATCCTCAGAGATGTGGACTCCCAGGTATTTAAAACAGTTCACCCTATCCACAGTATCCCCATTTATCTTCAATGGTGTGTACGTCCTCGGATGTTGTGCCCTCCTAAAGCCCACGATCAGCTCCTTAGTTTTTTTTAACATTCAAGAGGAGGCTGTTGTCCTGACACCAGAGTACCAGATCAGCCACCTCCTCCCGGTAGGCCTTGGCATTATTTTCGGTGATCAGGCCCACCACCACATTGTCATCATCAAACTTGATTATTGAGTTGGAGCTGAACCTAGCCACACAGTCATGTGTGTACAGGGAGTACAATAGGGGGCTGAGGTCGCAACCCTAGGGGGATTCTGTGCTCAGGGTGAGGGACTTTGTTGTATTTCCTCCCATCTTGACTACCTGGGGCCTGGCAGTGAGAAAGTCCAGGACCCAGGCACACAGGGGGGTGTTGAGCCCTAATTCCACCAGCTTCTCAGCAACTCTGGTGGGGACTATCGTGTTGAGGGCTGAACTGAAGTCTATGAACAGCATCCTCACGTAGCCCCCCTTCTGGCTGTCAAGGTGAGAGAGAGCGGTGTGCAGAACCTGGTAGACCGCATCGTCCGTGGTGTGCGAATTGCGAACTGCAACGGGTCCATGTTGCGAGGGAGGAAGGTGCAGATGTGTTTCTTCACCAGCCTCTCAAAGCATTTCATGACTACCGAGGTGAGGGCCACCGGACGGTAGTCATTCAGACAGGCTGGGGAGGCATCCTTTGGTACAGGTTCAATGATGGATCTTTTGAAGCAGGCAGGGACCATGGACTTGGCCAGGGAAAGGTTGGATATTTTCGTGAGCACTGGAGCTAGCTGCGTAACACAAGACTTTACTCGCCCCGAGATGCCGTTTGGGCCTAGAGCTTTCCTCGTGTTCACACGTGCTAGAGCCCTCCTCACGTCGTGCTCGGACAACAAGAGTGTGTACCCATCCCCAGCGATGGACCTCCCTTCAGCTTCGTTAGCCAGCACGCTGGCAGTGTTGTCGTTAGCCGGCAAGCCTGGGTGATGTTGCCCATCTCAAAACGAGCGTAGAAGGAGTTCAGGTCGTCAGCTAGGGAGGTGCCGGTACTTCCAGTTGAGGGGGGGTTGCTCCGGTAGTTGGTTATAGTCCGTAGCCCCTGCCACAGGCGTCTGGTGTCCTGCTGCTCCATCTGTTACTCCATCTTGTACTCCTGTACCTCCTTTTTGCGTCCTTCACCGCCCTTCGCAGTCGGTGGGACTCTACCTTGTAGACGTCCATCTTTCTGGATGCCAGGCCTGAGTTGTAGGCAGCGGTGCGAGCATTCAGGGCCACACGAATGGACCTGTCTACCCAAGGTCTTTGGTTCGGAAAGGTGCTTACCCTTACTGTGGGGATGATGCTATCAGCTATTATTGCGATGAAGTCCGCAAACTCACTGACGTCACTGGAACTTGCTTGGAACATATTCCAGTCGACATCGCTCAGTGCATCTTGCAGCATGGCCTCTGACTGGTCGGACCACCGCTTTACGTCCCTCGTCACTGCCACTTCCCGTACTATCCTCTGTTTATACTCCGGCAACAGGAAAATGGCAGCGTGGTCAGATTTTCCTAAATTTTCCTTGTAGCCCTTCTGGAACGGCGTATAGCAGTGGTCCAATGTTTTTACCCCCCCCCTGGTGGCACATGATGTGTTGGTAGAAGTTCTTGACCTTCTTGAGATTTGAGAAGAGGAAGGAAATGAGCAGCCTTTGAGAAATAGTCCACAATGGTAAGAATAACCGTATTACCCTTGGACGATGATGAAGCCGGTGATGAAGTCCAGGGCGATGTGGGACCAGGGGAGGTGGGGAACAGGCACGGGTTGAAGGAGACCAGAGGGCGGCTGACGGGACGTCTTATTCTGTACACAGGCAGTGCAGGCGGAGACGAAAGGCTCGGTGTCGGCCTCCACGGTGGGCCACCAGAACCGCTGGCGCAGCAGGTAGAGTGTGTGGCTGATGACAGGTGAGGTTAGAGGAATGGGCCCCACTGGAATACTTCAGAATGGGCGGAGACTGGGACAAATAACTTATTGGGGGGTCCAGAACCAGGATCAGGGTGATGACGCTGGGCATTGCAAACTGTGGTCTCGATCTCCCAGGTGATGGAGCCCACCAGGCAGATTGGAGGCAGAATGGGGTCGTGGGAAAGGTTGGCCTGGTCGTAACTAAACTGGCGTGAGAGGGAGTCGAACTTGACATTCTTGGACCCAAGATGGTAAGACAAGGTGAAGTTAAACATGGTGAAAAACAGGGCTTGATGGGGGCACCGAGCAGCTAGCTCAGTTCAGCTTAGTCAGTAGTTCAGCTCAGCAGTGATCTGACCCAGGTTGCAGTGCACATACAAAACACATTTTTCTAAAAGTTTTATCGAAAGGAAGTGATAGATCTTATCAAAGTTGAAGCTGCCACACTATGTGACATATACTTACACTTGCATTACAGCACCATATGTTTAAACAACCTAATAAGCTACTCGATCCCAAATGAGTGAAAATGTTTAAAAGTATTTTTAAATGTCATGGCCTAGAAATGTGGTCATTTATGTGTAACGTTAAAACATTACAAAAACGTTGTACAAAACAAAATAGTCTATTGTAAAGTCATTAGAATTCCATTCTGAGCCTCTGTGAATAGATTCATAGAAACAGGCTCTTTGGCCCCACATGCGACCAAGATACTCCATCTAATCTAGTTCCATTTGTGGATGCCTGGCCCATATCCCTCTAGACCACTCCTATCCATGTATTTGTCCAAATGTCTTTTAAATGTTGATATTGTATCTGCCACCCACCATTGATGGTCTGATCTAACACTGGGTGATTTAATTTTAGTGTCTCATTCCCCTGCCACTTTCCACTAATCTTTCCCAAGTGTCTCCCTTCTGCCTGCCACACTGGACCCCACAATATAGCAAACGTGAAAAAGGCCCCATGTGCGGTACAAGATACAAGGGTCCATTTTTAAGCTGCAGGATAATAACCATTGGCCCTGCATATGTTGCTGAATCAATGCAGCTATCCTGATGCAAAATAATTTTTAAGCCCAACAATTTTTATTAAGTTCATAAGGTTCTAGGAGCAGAGTGAGGCATTTGGCCCATTAAGTATACTCCGCCATTCAATTATGGCTGATTTATCTTTCCCTCTCAACCCCATTCTCCTGCCGTCTCCCCAAAACCTTTGACACCCTTACTAATCAATCTTCACCTTAAAAATATCCATTGACGTCCTCCACAGCTGTGTGTGGCAATGAATCCCACAGATTCACCATCCTCTGACTAAACAAATTCTTCCTTTCTAAAGTACACAAAAATGCTGGAGAAACTCAGCGGGTGCAGCAGCATCTATGGAGCGAAGGAAATAGGCAACGTTTCGGGCCAAAACCCTTCTTCAGACTGAAGGCAACGTTTCGGGCCGAAATCCTTCTTCAGACTGATTCCTTTCTAAAGGTTGCTTCTTTTATTCTGAGGCGAAGGCCTCTAGTCCTAGACTCTCCCATTAGCGGAAACATACTCTCCACATTTATCCAGGCCTTTCACTTTTGGGAACGTTTCAATGACGTCCCCCCTCATGCTTCTAAAAAAAGTTGAAACTTTTAGTGTCAAACTTTTAAAAATAATTACTTAATGAAATTTCAAAATATCATGAATACATACTCCATAATAAAAGTTATTATGCTACACATTTACAGAATCAACTGTTGTGCATTTTAATGGCCTCATTGACGTTTCCATTTGAATATCTCATACTTTTCAAAACTTGAAGTTCGCAGCTAAAAGCTGATACCTTTTTTCCTAGAGCTTTATGTCTTGAGTTGAATTTGGATTGTGCTATCAATAAACTGTACCTTGTAAAATGATGGAAAGACTGTGTGTGCGTGTACACGGTGTGTGTGCAGTGGAGAATACAGTGGCTACCAAAAAATGCAATAACAGCACTGTCCTGCCAACTAATGAAACAATTGTGACGATGTAGCTTCTAATTCTTTTGTACATGTATTGTTAACTTCAAAAAGTCTATTAAATGAGTGTTTAGTATTTGAAAGAAAAAACACATGCTTACAAGTGAATGTTTTTTTCAGATTTCCCACGGAATCTACCCGGGTTTTGAGTCACATTTGAGACGTGCAGAATCATGGCAGAGTCGCTACAACACGTGCCCTGGCATGGAGTCTGGAATTCATCTTTTCCAGCATGAATCTTTCCCACAGTTGATGGGCCCAACCAAGGCGTAGCATATGAGGTTCTAGAGGCTCACTTGAGCTTCACAGTAACACAGGAGGAAACAACCCCACGTTCCCTTGAAGCACTGGTTTATGGCAGCAAGCTCCGACTGCTGCACATGTGGGTCTGGTTTACACCTCTGTTCAAGCGGTTTGTTAGGAAATCATTACTGTCACATTGGTTGATGCACATTCACCTGTGCGTTGAGGAAAGCATTAAGATTCTGTAAGTAAGTAAAAGTAAGTAAAATTTATTTATATAGCACGTTTAAATCAACTCGCGTTGAGACCAAAGTGCTTTACATGGAAAAAAAAAATAATTAAGCTTCCGTACATCCATAGAAAAATTAAAATTAAGAAAAATGACACAACATATTGTATAATTCAACACAAACGTCCCCCCACAACAGAATAAAAAATTTCCACTGTGGGGAAAGGCATCAGAAAGTTCAGTCCTCTCCCTCTGTGATCACCCGAGGTCGGGGCCTATTTGTGGCCTCCGCAGCCAGTCCGATGTTTTCAGGCCCTCTTGCCAGAAAGCTGGAATGCCGGCATCGGGTGAACACTCCTCGGCGGCTTGGAAATGTCTGGAGCGGCCGCTTCCTCCCCGGAGACCGCGGCACCCGAAGTCTTCAGACCGCGCTGGTTGGAGCTCCGACTCTGGTGATCTCGAATCCCAGGCTCCGCGGTGTTTAAATCCAGCGCCGCCCGCGACTGGACGCTCCGCAGCCACAGCTCCTCGGATGTTGGTCGGCGGTCACAGTACTCCGGAGCCTACCGCACGGCTACCCGGTAAGGCATCACCCACTCCGTGTTGGTGTCCCAGCGCTGCACCGCCGCCAAAGCTGTAGTCCCGGCCGATCCCGACAGGAAACGCTGCAACAGTCTGATGGTAGGCCGCGAGGAAGGGGCAAAGAAGCAGCTCGGAGGGAAACCGCCTCTCCGACCAGGTAGGGACCAGGAAAAGTTTCTGATCACAATTGTGATTGCCTTTACACTGGAATTTATTTGCATAGGTTTTAAAAAAGTTAGTTTGAATTACTAAGTCTGAAGGGCAGAAATGTATCCTCTGTCATTTGTAAAAAGTGTGCCTACACAGTGACGTGAACTTTGAAATTCCACTGCAGTCAATGGACCCTAATTTTGGACATAGAAGATAGACACAAAATGCTGAAATAACAGAAATCAGTTTGAAGAATAGTCTCAACCCGAAACGTCACCCATTCCTTCTTTCCAGAGATGCTGCCTGCCCCACTGTTACTCCAGTATTTCGGGTCTATCTTCGATTTAAACCTGCATCTGCAGTTCCTTCCTATTTATTTTGGGAATGGTGAACACAGTTAATACTACATTGGCTTATTTACCAAAAGTTGCCATTTTTCTAAGTGTGTGTATTTATTGCCATGTGTATGTATTTAACTCCATGTAACTGACCAAATCCTACCTGTACTACTATCAAACCGGAGTTTGTGCCAGGAGTATTCACGCTATTCTGATTCAAAGGCAGTGCTGTCTATGGAACCCACTGGTAAATGGTCCTCGGAGTAAAGATCATCAAAGACTTTTTGGTGGAATTTATTAAATGCATTCGTTATCATAGTCTGATGGAACTGGATTTCGGAAGCATGATAGACAGCTGCTACTAAACTGTGTTCAATGCAAGTGAATAAGAATGATTTTATCTGAGGGTCAGAAAGTCACCATTAAATTGAGATAGGATATCAGGTCAAATCAGCCATGATCATATTGAATGGCGGTGCAGGCTCGAAGAGCCGAATGTCCTACTCCTGCACCTATTTTCAATGTTTCTATTTCACAGGAGTCAAGGTGCAGTGACCTGGAATTCCCTGATTGTGAGCTCTAGTTTACTGGAGCTAATCTTCTCACAGCAACCTCAGTAATATTGTAGTTAGGTTATTGGATTTCTGGACTCACTGTCTGTTCAAATCTCCTTGCGGAAACTAGAGAATTGAAATTCAAATAAATAAATAATTACTCGAATAATTGGATAATTAAATACATAAATAATTAAATAAACATATTTTCTTAAAGAATAAACTTGGTGTAAAAACGCATCTGGTTAACTAATGTAAATCAGGAATGAAAATCTGCCATGCTGACTAGAGTTACAAGTGACTGCAGACGCTGCGAACATGAGCAAATATCAAATTGGTGGAAGAACTCAGCAGATCAGGCACCATTTGTGGGGGAGAGATGCACAGGAGACGTTTCAGATCAGGACTCTTCTTCAGTCAGTCAGCAACTGCGGAGGGAAATGGACTCAGAATGTTTCAGGTCGGAACACTTCCTCATTCTGAAGAAGAGTCTCGGCCTGAAACGTCGTCTGCCCATTTCTCTTGACAGATGCTGCCTGATCCACTGAGTTCCTCCAGCACTTTGTCCTTTACCCTCCTGACTAGTCTGGCCCCAATGTGACTTCTAACTTCAATATACTTTTTCTGCCTTCTTGGTGCAAGGGAAAATAGAGATGAAATGAATACCAACATTCAAAATATATACACATACTGTGAATAAATGATAAAAAATTCACGAATGATGCAAAAAGGCCTGTGCATCTTGTAAACAGCAAGCCTGGGCTGAACATAAGCTTTTGCAGCTAGTTAACTTGTGGCCTCGGGCTTAATGGCTACCAAACTGAGTGTTTAGCAATTTGCACAGGTATTGAAAAGCAACTGAAAAAGGTTATGCTTTCAATCTTTCTTATAAAAATAATAAGCAAATTGATATGCTTGTAATTAAGAGCAAATATCCATAAAGAATTAATTTAATTCAGTGAATTAAAATGTAATTTATCTGGAACTTGCCATCCTCATCTTTCATCTCAGTGAGTGAGTTTGCACTAAATAATATGTAAGAATTAAACAATAGGAACAGGCATAGCTTTAGAACCCAACTTGACTGCCTTTCCATTCACTAAGACTGGCGCCAATTTCAGTTTGGCCTCATTTCCACTTTTCTGTCCTATTCCCCCACAAGAGAACCGGCTTCGTTCCTGACCTTGGGTGCTGTCTATATGGATTTGTATGTTTTCCATGGGACCATTCCTTTGGATACTCCTGCTTCCCCCACATCCCAAAGCCACATGGGTTTGTACGTTAATTGGACTCTGTATATTCCCCTTAATGTGGGAAAGTAGGATAACATAGAACCAGTGTGTGAACAGAACAAGAGTTCACAGTTTAAGGATAAGGGGAAAGTCTTTTAGGACCGAGATGAGAAAAACATTTTTCACACAGAGAGTGGTGAATCTGTGGAATTCTCTGCCACAGAAGGTAGTTGAGGCCAGTTCATTGGCTATATTTAAGAGGGAGTTAGATGTGGCCCTTGTGGCAAATGGGATCAGGGGGTATGGAGAGAAGGCAGGTACAGGATACTGAGTTGGATGATCAGCCATGATCATATTGAATGGCAGTGCAGGCTCGAAGGGCCGAATGGCCTACTCCTGCACCTATTTTCAATGTTTCTAACAGGAGAGCGATGGTTGGTGTGATAAAGGTTTCCTGTTTAAAAGCAAAATCCAAAGAAGGAAACTTATTTCCAACTCCGAAACTTTCATTTCTTCCGGAATTCTATCGATTTTATGCCATAACTTGGACTCTTAAAAAATAATGCCGACATTTTCAGTGGATGGTTTCCCACTGGAATCACCATGAAACGCAAATGGATATTCCACCAAATTAAGGATCAACATCTTGTTCAATGAACAATCTTGCTCAAAAGCACTTTCAAAATGTTTAATAAGGAACTTTCAAAATGTTTGAATCCATACAATTGTTCACTTTGAAACATTCTATCAAAAGTAGTACTGCTGGGTTTGAACAGAAAAGGTAGTGACTGCATAAAATACGTTTTCTTGGCTAACACTCTTTATTATACTGCACAGATTAAATATTTACCATTAATGCACTAAGAAGTGGTAATATTAAGGGGCCTTTGCCAAAAGATCAGAAGCATCAACAATTTGCATTTTTTTTTGCTAAACTTTCAATCTTACCTGGAGGAGAAATCGTCATTTTGCATCTGACTTCCACGCTCAGTATGTTCTTGTTATAATTTGAGCACCAGCAACATTACAGGTTCAGGTCCAAATCAGAGATAGGTCTCAAACTGCAGATTTGGGGATTTCAATTTAAATCCTTTAATTTTTCACATGCGATAGACATTTGGAGTTATTTTGACTGAAAGTTAAATGAAGACAGTAAATTGATGATGTGCTATTAAGATACACCTGTTTGGCAGTATGGACACAATTGTTAGGATAATTGATGATTATCATGATTTAAACAAACCAGCTGGCATTGTACAAATAGTAAATTATTCAGAAGGATTGATTAGTTTAATTTTTTCTTAAGGTACATTTATATAGCCTTCAAACTTTTCCAGTGAAGGCTTGGAATGACCTAAATGACACACAGTCATGGTATTCAAGCTGGCTGATATGAAACAAAAGGATTAAGCATTTGATAGCAGCAGCCAAAATGTGAAATTTCTTTGACACTTATTATGTGGCAGAATGAAGAACAAGACTTACACACTGGTTGCCTGGATCATGAGAGAGAGATTTATTACCCAGCATTCCCTGTTTATATTGAGCACCAACTCATTAACATACACATGAATATGTATGAATACATTGCACTGCTCTCCTTTTTTTAAGTATTAAATCTTGGTACTCAGTTACAATTTTGTTGTTGTGGTACTTGTATTTATTTTACATATGTACACATTTTTGGTTTACTTGTGCAGTGAGTTATTTCATTTATAAATCTAACCTGATTACTAGTTTACGGATCCTGCCTGATTGTCTGACAGTAACAGGTGTGACAGGTTCAGGTGTTGACTCAACTGTAGGCTTGTTTGGCTCTGTTTTAGGACCCTGACTTTGACCAGAGGAATCTGCTTCTTTGTCTGTACTAACTGAACGTTGTGTTTCAATCACAGTGGTCTCTTCCAACTCACTTTCAGATAAAAACTCAGGGATTAGGACATCATGCTCAGTTTTTGGTTCATCTTTGGCTGGAATCATTTCATCTACATGAACACTTTTGACCCTATCTCCAACATCAACTAAGTATATGGTTGTTCCACACACTTCCACTATTTTCCCAACATCACATTTGTCTCAACCGGACTTGTTGTGAGGACTGAGAACACAAACTTGCTCATCTGGCTTGATGTTCCTCTTCTTTTTGTGGGATTCAAAATGGCGTTTTTGACATCTGTTTTTGCTCAACTCTCAAGGCCAATTGGGTTGAACTAGACGTATTCTTAGCCTTCTCTTCATCAACAGTTATGCAGGTGAGTAACCCATTGTGTGTTGTGTGGTTCTGTACTTCAACAAGAAACTAGCCAAACGATGTTTCATGCTGAGCTTTGAACTACCCTGCAAAACCTGTTTCTTGAGAGCATCTTTGACAACTCTAACAGACCTTTCCATCACCCTGTTGGAGGCTGGATGGTATGGGGGAACAAGTGTGTGTTTTACACCATTCCGCTGCATGAACTCTTTGAACTGTTCTGAATGAAACTGAGGCCTGTTATCAGAAAAGTTATTCCGGTAAACCATAGCATAGCATGATCTCAACTCATCTATGGTACACTCAGTAGTAGTGCTTGACCCCATATGCTTAACCTCAATCCATTTGGAATGACTATCTACTAGCAGCAGAAAGTGATCTTACTCTTTTCACAATAATCTACATGAACTCTCTGAAAAGGTCGACTTGGCCATGACCAGGGTTGCAGTGGTGTTTTTGGTGGTTTACTCTGGCAATTTTAGCAGACGCTACATTTGCTCACCAGTGACTCAATGTCACTGTCAATACCAGTCCAATACACAAAACCTCTGACAATTGACTTCATGCTTACTATGCCAGGATGTTCAGCATGAAGTTCGTTCATAATTTTGTTTCTCAAAGACTCTGGTACAACCACTCTGTAACCCCACTTAATGCATCCCTGCTCACATGATAATTCATGACGTCGATTATGGAAAGGCTTCAGCTCCGAGTTCAATCCACTATCGATTTCAGTCCAACCGTTCAATGTCTGTTCATAGACCCTCTTCAGCACAGTGTCTTTCCCTGTTTCTGCTGCAATTTCTGTTGCAGTCACTGGAAAGTCTTCACCTACAACTCGCAGTGTGTAGATTGAGTTCTCACTTCCCACGTCAGAGTTCTCATGGGGCAACCGGGACAACGCATCTGCAACTGCGTTGCACTTGGAGCTTCTGTACTCCACCTTGTAGTCATACTGGGATAACAAAATTGCCCAGCGCTGCATCCTTGATGCCGCCACGGAAGGTATAGCTGACTTGGGACCAAGTATCACTAGTAGTGGCTTGTGATCAGTCACTAGGGTGAATGGTCTGCCGAGAAGAAACTGATGGAATTTCTTGATTCCGAACACGATGCTAAGTGCTTCCTTTTCTGTCTGTGCATAATTGCGCTCACTCGGTGATAGGGTGCGGGATGCAAAAGCAATAGGCTTTTCCTGTCCGTCATTCATTACGTGGCAGCACACTGCACCTACACCATAACTTGAAGCATCACAAGCAAGTTTCATCTCGCGTGTCATGTCGTAGTGAACAAGGAGTTTGTCACTTGTCAAGTTTTCCTTGCAGATGTCATGTGCATGTTGCTGTTCCTTTTACCACGTCCATTTCAAATCTTTTTGTAGCAGATGATGTAGTGGCTTTAGCACAGTTGCTAAATCTGGAAGGAGTCGTGCTTAGAACTGTACCATCCCAAGGAATGACACATTGTTGGGTTTTGGAGCTTCCACTATTGCTTCCACTTATGCGTTCACAGGCTGAAGTTCGTTAGCGTCTACTTTGAGTCCACAGTATACCACCTCTAACTGCGCAAATGCACATTTACTTTGTCGCAGTTTAACATTGTGGCAGTTCAGTCGTGTGAGAACTTGCTCAAGGATTTCCAGATGTTCTACCATGCCCTCTGTGAATATCAGTAGGTCATCCTGGTTGCACACAAAGTGCGGAATGCCTTGTAACATTTTGTCTATGACAGACTGGAAGATTTTTGGGGAGGATTTCATGTTTGTTGATAATCAAGTATCGCTGACTTTCCTTGTCGACATTGAGTTGGGCGTAAGCGTGAGACAAATCCAGTTTACCGAAGACTTGCTCCGCTAAGTTCTGCGTACAGATGTTGCAAGGTTGGTAACAGATATTGTTCATCATCAACGGCTTGGTTGATTGTGACTTTGTAGTCAGCGCATAGTCGAACAGTTTTGTTGGCCTTGGGTACGGCCACAATTGGCGTTGCCCAGTTACTCTGGTCTGTGTTCACGAGTACTCCATTCCGCTCTAACCTGTCAAGTTCTTCCTCCACTTGTTGCATTGGTGCATATGGTACAGGTCTTGGTTGACAATACATATGTTTCACATCTTGCTTAAGTCGAATGTGTGCAGAGTACCCTGTTATTCCCGTGTAACTGTCGGCAAATATTTCCGCATGTTTGTTTATGACGTTTTCAAGATGTGATTTGGACAAATTGACACTGAAAATGTTCTTCCAGTCTAACTCGATTCTACTCAGCCAATCCTTTCCAAGGAGGTTGGGCGATCGTTTCGCCGAACACCTCCGCTCGGTCCGCAATAACCAAGCTGACCTCCCGGTGGCTCAGCACTTCAATTCCCCCTCCCACTCCATCTCCGACCTCTCTGTCCTGGGTCTCCTCCATGGCCACATCGAGCAGCACCGAAAATTGGAGGAACAGCACCTCATATTCCGTTTGGGGAGTCTGCACCCCGGGGGCATGAACATCGAATTCTCCCAATTTTGTTAGTCCTTGCTGTCTCCTCCCCTTCCTCAGCCCCCCTGCTGTCTCCTCCCATCCCCCAGCCTTCGGGCTACTCCTCCTTTTCCCTTTCTTGTCCCCACCCACCCCCACCCCCGATCAGTCTGAAGAAGGGTTTCGGCCCGAAACGTTGCCTATTTCCTTCGCTCCATAGATGCTGCTGCACCTGCTGAGTTTCTCCAGCTTTTTTGTGTAACTTTCCAAGGAGGGTTGGTTTATTTCTGTAGCTGACCACTATGATGGGCAGTGTAAAGGGCCTGTCCCACGAGCATGCAACTGCATGCTGTAAGCGCGACCTAACGTGGTCGCTTGAGCCTTGTGGGGCCGGTCCCACTTCGATCGCCGGAGCCGTATGGAGTTGTGCGGAGCTGGTCCCGACATCGCGCGGGGCTCCGAAAAACTGACACTGTCCAAAAATTCCGCGCGGCAACGGCCTACCGGCCCACAGCCGCATTGAGGCCGTACGCACCGCCTCGATGGGCGTGCGCAGCGTCTCGACGTCGTACGCAATGCCTTGACGCCGTATGTCACATGCGAACTTCCCGCGGACTTCTCGTCAACTTGTACGGGATCACTCGACCTGTACGTGGCCCCTGCTTCTGGTTTGGTCGCGCTTGCCACATGCAGTCGCATGCTCGTGGGACAGGCCCTTTACTGACTGACCATTATGCTGAACTTTACAGTTCATTTGTCCACATGTCTCCAAACCTTCGCCTGAGTAGGTTCTCAGCTTGACCTTACTCTCAAACAATGGTGTCTGTGGGAACTTTGTTTCGTACAGGTCTTTGCTCAGGACCGAACAATTTGCTGCCGTGTCAATACACATATCGATTAACTGTTCATTAATCAATAGTTTAGTTCGAAAGTCCTTGACTTGGCTGGTTGTAGGCTTATCGATGTTGGTTGCATAAATGGTGTACAACCCAAGTTTGTTTACATCTGCGTTCATCTCCAAGTTGTGAATTATTTTCTGGTGTTGTCGCTTGTTTCCAGCAGATTGTTGGTTTCCTGTTTTAAGCTTGGCCCGACATGCTGAGGCGATGTGGCCTTTCTTATGGTAGTTGTAGCACTTGGCCATTTTGAATTGACAAAATTGGGATGAGTGATTACCGTTGCAACGACAACAACTGGCTGAACTCGGCTCCCCGCCATACTTTGGTTTTGCTTTAGCGCCTCGTGGTTTTGGCCATAGGCACTGCCTTGTGAATGTAAACGGCCACTGCAGTCCATGAGCATTCTTTGATGCCATCTCCATTGTGGTAGCAATCTTGCATGCTTTCTCGAATGTGAGATCTGGAGTGTTCATGAGTTTGGACTGAATTTGTTCATCCACTAGACCACAAACAAATATGTCACGTAGTGCACGTCTGAGAAAGGTTCCAAAGTTACAGTGCACAGTTAAGTTTTTCAAGGCAACAATGTACTCATTGATTGTCTCATTCTGCTTCTGGTTTCTAGTGCCAAATTTATAGCTTTCTGCAATTTCCAGAGGCTTTGGGTTGAAGTGCTCCTCCAGCTTCTTCATAATGTCATTGAATGGCACATCTTTTGCGTTTATGGGCGCAAGGAGATTCACGAGTGTGCCGTACACTTCAGGACCGATCTCCGTGAGCAGAATAGCTTTCATGCGTTCGCAAACGGCGTTATTTGTTTCAGTCATAACCTCACTGCTAATCTCCATTATGTAGTTTGCCATGAAGAACATGTTCACTCTCTTCATATAGGAGCTGAACGGCTCTCTACTTTTGTCGAAAGTGCCAAGGTTTCCGATGTAGCCCGTGGACACCGCCATCGTGTCCCTTTTTTTTTTTTTTAAGTCTGTTCAAAAACCACAATTTCCTGGCTGTTCTGGTATAGCAATTTACCTAAAACTTAGCTGTACAAAGCTTGAGGAACTCGACAAAAAAAACACTAGAGGCAAATCCGCAGGCAGCTGGGTCAGCAGACTCGCAGACAAGCAGCGAATTCTGAAGCTCCTAACAGAAGGGTCAAGATGTTACCGCCTTTGCTCGTTTTTCCACGGATCATACTCACCTGGCAGGCGAGACGCCATGATCACCAAGGTGGTTCTCCCAGGATGAGACTATCCCGTTGCACTACCAGGGTGCTGACGCCTAAGATGTTCCCAAATTTGGGATACTCGACTGAACAATGGTGCATATAGACCTGCCCGCAACCCCAAATATACGGGGCTATGCAAACCGCTGCTGCGGGAAGAGAGGCAGCTAAACCTGTGCGCCTCATGAGGGCAGGCCATGGAACGAGCAGGACATCGCAACACCCAGCTGGCAGCACCCCTCGGCATCCACCAGCAATATCAAACAAGGACTGGTGAAAGCCTGGCGACCGCTTCACATTACCCCCAAAGTTCTTTTAGACAGGGGCCCAGAGCGGAGCCGTGGGAAAATGCGCCGCCCCACCGACAGCACCAGCATACCAGCAAACTAGGCCTTCATGAAAAAACAATAAACATGGAGGTAGGTAGTCTGGTTCCTCCCAGTTTACACTAAATAAGGGTGTTCTACTAACTGCGGGGGGGGCATTTACACTTGTTGATAAAGCATGGGATGCTGTCACAAATAACTAAAAATATACTCAACAGTATTAGAGGATAAAAACGAATTCAAATTGGGCATATTACCGCCAGTTCAGCAATGCGCCCAAAGGGCATTTTCTCCCTCTAAGAAAAGAGAAGTGAGAAGGTCAAGCTGAACTAGAAAGGCTCATTACTAAACGGATCATGGGAGTAAACATGAACCATTGGAATTTGTATCGAATATATTCACCAAAACTACAAAAGATGGTGAATGTAGCATCATCATTGATCTAATATCACTAAATAAATCTGTTGAGTATATACACTTTAAGATGGAGACGAGTTTTTGTCACTGCCAGACATCTGATCTCCCAAGGATACCTATGGGGAGCATTGATATGGAAGATGCTAACTATCTTATACCCATACACTAGGATCATTATAGATACCTAAAAAATTTTACCTGGATAATGGATATCCCGGTTAGGGCAACCATGGGAGCATAGAGCATTCCCTATGGTCTAACCTCAGCCCTAAACTACTATAAATATTAAAAAATGGCCATGAAAATATTAAGAAAACAAGCATAATCATGGCATATATTGGATGATATCCTCATATTAGGGGAAACAAAGGAATTAGCTGTGGGAGCAGTTCTAGCTACGAAACAGCTCTCTAAAGCTCTGAGGTTTATCCCACGCCCAGATATACCAGAATTGAAGCGTTAACTACCAAGGATTATCTGGGCTTCAATAATAATTCCGTCCATATGACTGTTACTTTGCCAAGGTACTTGGGTCACTATAATCAAATCATGAATGTACCCACTGAAGCTATATCACAATTAAGGTGGTGGGCAGACATATATTTGGCATAGTTCTCAGCCCTATTATCATCACCAATCCCAACTTGGTTATTAAAAACCGATGCCAGTACTTTAGGCTGGGGAGCAACTAAACTCCATATCCAGCACAGGTAACAGATGGACCAATTCACAAACATCGTTACTACACATACCGGGCATCAACTACTTGGGATTGGTGATCGCCTATTGGGCTAAAAAGCATATGCATTTCAAATGCAGCACGCACATATGTGGTTACGGATTGATAATACTATGGTGGTGGCTTACATCAACCATACGGGGAGCATAATAATCATTATTGTGCAACAAATTGGTCAAACAAATCTGGCAATGGTGTGTCAAAAGACATTTTAACTATCAGCTGCCTATGTCCTAGGAAGCTAGAACACAGTGGGAGACACCATGTCAGGGGGTAAAATTTATGATTACATTGAATAGATGTCAAACCCAAAATATCTGCTAAAGGTATTAAGCAGTTTGAAAGCCAGATATCAATTTGGTTGCACAAGACGGAATCACCAGTAACCTATGTATGTGACTTAGGAACCAGATTAGAGGCAGCAGCGATAGATGCCTACACGCTGGAAGGGGGAATTTCTGCTTTGCCTTCCTCCCTTCTGCCTCATCAGACGGGCACTTCGCAATACAGATGGGATCTGTCTCCGAGGTATTGAACGTGCCCGACCGGCCTACACAGCCATGGTTCCCAGTTCATCACGACACGGTGGGCGAGTCACCTATGGATTTCCCTAGTGGACCATGTTTGCTGACGCAACCCAGTATCAGGCACAAGTCACCCATGCCAGGGAAATATCAAACTCGTGGGTGCAGGGGTTGAATAGACCTTACCAGGGACTGGGACTATCCAAAGGAACCATTACCACCATGTCGGCATCCCTGCGACCAGTCACTAAAAGCTAACACGGGTAAAATACTGCCACGACGCAGGGACAACGAACTATTAAACCACTGACGTATTGGAGTTCCTGGAACATCTACACCATGACTAAAAGGTGAGTTACAGTGCCGTAAATACAGCAGGGAGCGCCTTATCTGCTTATCTAAAACAGCATGTCAGCAGAGCATGGGATCCCATATCTCAGAGAATGGCACCAGCCAGATCCCTCAGCTTGCTCAATCTATGTTAAAAACGCTCATGCTTATGGCTCTCGTACACGCTCACAGAGTCCAGTCACTCCATAAGACTAGACTGGATAACATGGTGATTACACCAGACGCATCACGTTCATATTCTAGGTCTGGTAAAATCTAACTCGCAGGTATATGGGACTAGGCGAGATTATGAGTTCGGCACGGACTAGTAGGGTCGAGATCGCCTGTGTTTTCCGTGCTGTAATCGTTATATGGCTATATGGACCAGGAACGCCCAATTAACTGGTGGGATTCCGGGCCTACCCACCAGAGTCCAGGTTGAGTGTGGTGACCCATCTACTACTATATATAGACACAACCCACAATCTTAGAGGGAGAGGAAAGCCTATGGGTCAACCACAGAAACCCCAAGACGGGGTACGAGCCAAACCACTCCAAGGTGGCTCAAACAGGTACTGAAAGCTGCCGGAATAGATAATAATACATTTTAATCCCATTCCACTAGGGCAGCATTGGTATCAGCGGCTGAACGAATGGACATCCCGGTTGACCACATTCTCAATACGGCAGAATGGTCAAGGGAACGACGTTCAGAACATTTTTTATTGTAAACCGTTGATAAACCTGATTTAATTGCAGGAAGAATATTACAAACTGCAATATTAATTTAAGCTCAGGGGAGCTCTTTATGTTGTTATTGTTAACAAATACCTTTCTGTTTCTTGTGAAAGCAGATCCACTGGTTGATTACGATAACACTTCCTCCCTCAAAAACTTCGGCAGTGAGTGAAATAAAAACTGTTACACGGTTTGAAATCACAGAACTTTGAAGTCTTCACGGAATCACTCACGTGACTCCGAAGTAAAATAGTAAGATTAAACGAGTACTTACCAGTATGAAGTTTGATCTGTATTTTATGAGGAGTTACGGTGAGGTATTACGTGCCCGCCGCTCCCACCCTCAATATATAGATCAAACTAATAAACTGATGTGTCATGATCTTTACTATCTTACTTCAAATATTGTGTCTATCCTGTGATTTCACACCGCTGCTTCGAAGTATGCCGCACATGCGCACTGCGCTGGGGTCTTCACGTAATACCTCACCGTAACTCCTCATAAAATACAGATCAAACTTCATACTGGTAAGTACTCGTTTAATCTTACTATTAAAGTGATGAGTGGAAATGCTTGGGGGATGTGTAAAAATTGGGGAGGACAATGGTCAAAATGAAAATAAAACTTACTTACCTATTCCCATATCATTGAAGAAAACATTAAATCAAGTCCTGGTCATGAATTTGGCATCTTGAGCAAAATACAAAGTGCCGGAGGTTGTCAGCAGATCCAAATACTTCTTGTGACAAATACTTTTTTTCTGTCTTAATATGTTGAACAGGTTCCTTTTGAAAACAGCATGCTCACACCAGTTTTTATCTGATCATGCAGCATCAAAACACTTTTTCACACAGAGTGTGTGAGTGTGGAATTTTCTGCCTCAGAGGGCAGTGGAGGCCAGTTCGCTGGATACTTTCATGGCAGAGCTAGATAGGGCTCTTAAAGATAACGGAGTCAGGGGATTCGGGGAGAAGGCAGGAACGGGGTACTGATTGGGGATGATCTGCCATGATCACGTTGAATGGCGGTGCTGGCTCGAAGGGCTGAATGGCCTACTCCTGCACCTGACAAAGGGCTTAATTATGAAAGTTAAAATAGATTATGAAAGAAAACTGGCAGAATGCAACATAAAAACTGACTGCAAAAGTTTTTATAGATATGTGAAGAGAAAGAGATTAGTTAAAAACAAATGTAGGTCCCTTGCAGTCAGAAGCAGGTGAATTGATCATGGGGAACAAGGACATGGCAGACCAATTGAATAACTACTTTGGTTCTGTCTTCACTAAGGAAAACATAAATAATCTGCCAGAAATAGCAGGGGACCACGGGTCAAATGAGATGGAGGAACTGAGTGAAATCCAGGTTAGCCGGGAAGTGGTGTTAGGTAAATTGAATGGAATAAAGGCCGATAAATCCCCAGGGCCAGATAGGCTGCATCCCAGAGTACTTAAGGAGGTAGCCCCAGAAATAGTGGATGCATTGGTGATAATTTTTCAAAGCTCCTTAGATTCTGGAGTAGTTCCTGAGGATTGGAGGGTAGCTAATGTAACTCCACTTTTTAAAAAGGGAGGGAGAGAGAAAACGGGGAATTACAGACCAGTTAGTCTAACATCGGTAGAGTAAGTTATTAAAGATGGGATAGCAGCACATTTGGAAAGTGGTGAAATCATTGGACAAAGTCAGCATGGATTTACGAAAGGTAAATCATGTCTGACGAATCTTATTCGGCAACAGACGGGATGCGAGGATGGTGTGCTGCCTTCCCGGTGCCAGGATCCAGGATGTCACGGACAGACTGCAGAAAATCCTCAAGGGCGAAGGTGAACATCCGGAAGTAGTAGTGCATGTTGGCACAAACGATGTCGGAAAAAAGTGGATGAATATTCTGCAGCGTGACTTTAGAGAGCTCGGAAAAATGTTGAAAAGCAGGACCTCCAGGGTTGTTATCTCCGGTTTGCTTCAAGTTCCCCGTGCTGGCGAGAGCAGGAACAGGGAGATACGGGACCTGAATGTGTGGCTGAGGAACTGGTGCATGGGGCAGGGATTTAGATTCTTAGATCACTCGGATCTGTTTTGGGGTAAGGGGGAACTGTACAAAAGGGATGGATTGCATCTTAACAGGTGTGGGACCAGCATTCTGGCAGGCAGGTTTGCCACTGCTACACGGGTGGCTTTAAACTGAATAAGGGGGGTGGGGTGTCGAATGGGATAGTGGAGGATGGAGTTAAAGGGAAAGGGTTTCTTAAATGTGTGAGCGTAGAGACCGAGGGGTGTAAAATGAGGGTAGAAGAAATAGGTAGCAAGGTGAAAAGTAAAAGTGGCAGGCAGACAAAACCAGGGCAAAAATCAAAAAGGGCCACTTTTCAACATAATTGTATAAGGGGTAAGAGTGTTGTAAAAACAAGCCTGAAGGCTTTGTGTCTCAATGCAAGGAACATTCGTAATAAGGTGGATGAGTTGAATGTGCAGATAGCTATTAATGACTATGATATAGTGGGGATCACGGAGACATGGCTCCAGGGTGACCAAGGCTGGGAGCTGAACATCCAGGGATATTCAATATTCAGGAGGGATAGACAGAAAGGAAAAGGAGGTGGGGTAGCGTTACTGATTAGAGAGGGGATTAATGCAATGGAAAGGAAGGACATTAGTTTGGAGGATGTGGAATCGGTATGGGTAGAGCTGCAAAACACTAAGGGGCAGAAAACGCTGGCGGGTGTTGTGTACAGGCCACCTAACAGTAGTAGTGAAGTTGGAGATGGTATCAAACAGGAAATTAGAAATGCATGCGACAAAGGCAAAACAGTTATAATGGGTGACTTCAATCTACATATAGATTGGGTGAATCAAATTGGCAGGGGTGCTGAGGAAGAGGATTTCTTGGAATGTATGCGGGATAGTTATCTAAATCAACATGTAGAGGAACCAACGAGAGAGCAGGCTATTTTAGACTGGGTATTGAGTAATGAGGAAGGGTTAGTTAGCAATCTTGTTGTACGTGCCCCCTTGGGCAAGAGTGACCATAATATGGTTGAGTTCTTCATTAGGATGGAGAGTGACATTGTTAAGTCAGAAACAATGGTTCTGAACTTGAAGAAAGGTAACTTTGAGGGTATGAGACGTGAATTGGCCAAGATTGACTGGCAATTAATTCTAAAAGGGTTGACGGTGGATATGCAATGGAAGACATTTAAAGACTGCATGGATGAACTACAAAAATTGTTCATCCCAGTTTGGCAAAAGAATAAATCAGGGAAGGTAGTACATCCATTGATAACAAGGGAAATCAGGGATAGTATCAAAGCGAAGGATGATGCGTACAAATTAGCCAGAAAAAGCAGCATACCGGAGGACTGGGAGAAATTCAAAGACCAGCAGAGGAGGACAAAGGGCTTAATTAGGAAAGGAAAAATAGATTATGAAAAAAAACTGGCAGGGAACATAAAAACTGACTGCAAAGGTTTTTATAGATATGTGAAAAGAAAGAGATTAGTTAAAACAAATGTAGGTCCCTTGCAGTCAGAAACAGGTGAGTTGATCATGGGGAACAAGGATATGGCGGACCAATTGAATAACTACTTTGGTTCCGTCTTCACTAAGGAAGACATAAATAATTTGCCGGAAATAGCAGGGGACCGCGGGTCAAAGGAGTTGGAGGAATTGAGTGAAATCCAGGTTAGCCGGGAAGTGGTGTTGGGTAAATTGAATGGATTAAAGGCCGATAAATCCCCAGGGCCAGATAGGCTGCATCCCAGAGTACTTAAGGAAGTAGCTCCAGAAATAGTGGATGCATTAGTAATAATCTTTCAAAACTCTTTAGATTCTGGAGTAGTTCCTGAAGATTGGCGGGTAGCAAACGTAACTCCACTTTTTAAGAAGGGAGGGAGAGAGAAAACGGGGAATTACAGACCAGTTAGTCTAACATCGGTAGTGGGGAAACTGCTAGAGTCAGTTATTAAAGATGGAATAGCAGCACATTTGGAAAGTGGTGAAATCATTGGACAAAGTCAGCATGGATTTACGAAAGGTAAATCATGTCTGACGAATCTTATAGAATTTTTCGAGGATGTAACTAGTAGCGTGGATAGGGGAGAACCAGTGGATGTGGTGTATCTGGACTTCCAGAAGGCTTTCGACAAGGTTGCACATAAGAGATTAGTATACAAACTTAAAGCACACGGCATTGGGGGTTCAGTATTGATGTGGATAGAGAACTGGCTGGCAAACAGGAAGCAAAGAGTAGGAGTAAACGGGTCCTTTTCACAATGGCAGGCAGTGACTAGTGGGGTACCGCAAGGCTCAGTGCTGGGACCCCAGCTATTTACAATATATATTAATGATCTGGATGAGGGAATTGAAGGCAATATTTCCAAGTTTGCTGATGACACTAAGCTGGGGGGCAGTGTTAGCTGTGAGGAGGATGCTAGGAGACTGCAAGGTGACTTGGATAGGCTGGGCGAGTGGGCAAATGTTTGGCAGATGCAGTACAATGTGAATAAATGTGAGGTTATCCATTTTGGTGGCAAAAACGGGAAAGCAGACTATTATCTAAATGGTGGCCGATTGGGAAAGGGGGAGATGCAGCGAGACCTGGGTGTCATGGTACACCAGTCATTGAAAGTAGGCATGCAGGTGCAGCAGGCAGTGAAGAAAACAAATGGTATGTTAGCTTTCGTTGCAAAAGGATTTGAGTATAGGAGCAGAGAGGTTCTACTGCAGTTGTACAGGGTCTTGGTGAGACCACACCTGGAGTATTGCGTACAGTTTTGGTCTCCAAATCTGAGGAAGGACATTATCGCCATAGAGGGAGTGCAGAGAAGGTTCACCAGACTGATTCCTGGGATGTCAGGACTGTCTTATGAAGAAAGACTGGATAGACTTGGTTTATACTCTCTAGAATTTAGGAGATTGAGAGGGAATCTTATAGAAACTTACAAAATTCTTAAGGGGTTGGGCAGGCTAGATGCAGGAAGATTGTTCCCGATGTTAGGGAAGTCCAGGACAAGGGGTCACAGCTTAAGGATAAGGGGGAAATCCTTTAAAACCGAGATGAGAAGAACTTTTTTCACACAGAGAGTGGTGAATCTCTGGTACTCTCTGCCACAGAGGGTAGTTGAGGCCAGTTCATTGGCTATATTTAAGAGGGAGTTAGATGTGGCCCTTGTGGCTAAGGGGATTAGGGGGTATGGAGAGAAGGCAGCTACGGGATACTGAGTTGGATGATCAGCCATGATCATATTGAATGGCAGTGCAGGCTCGAAGGGCCCAATGGCCTACTCCTGCACCTAATTTCTATGTTTCTATGTTTATAGAATTTTTCAAAGATGTAACTAGTAGAGTGGATAAGGGAGAACCAGTGGATGTGTTATATCTGGACTTTCAGAGGGCTTTCGACAAGGTCCCACATAAGAGATTAGTATACAAACTTAAAGTACATGGTATTGGTTCAGTATTGATGTGGATAGAGAACTGGCTGGCAAACAGGAAGCAAAGAGTAGGAATAAACGGGTCCTTTTCAGAATAGCAGGCAGTGTCAGGCAATGGCAGGGTACCGCAAGGCTCAGTGCTGGGACCCCAGCTATTTACAATATATATTAATGATCTGGATGAGGGAATTGAATGCAACATCTCCAAGTTTACGGATGACACGAAGCTGGGGGGCAGTGTTAGCTGTGAGGAGGATGCTAGGAGGCTGCAAGGTGACTTGGATAGGCTGGGTCAGTGGGCAAATACATGGCAGATGCAGTATAATGTGGATAAATGTGAGGTTATCCACTTTGGTGGCAAAAACAGGAAAGTAAATTATTATCTAAATGGTGGCCAATTAGGAAAAGGGGAGATGCACCTGGGTGTCATGGTACACCAGTCATTGAAAGTAGGCATGCAGGTGCAGCAGGCAGTGAAGAAAACGAATGGTATGTTCGCATTCATAGCAAAAGGATTTGAGTATAGGAGCAGGGAGGTTCTACTGCAGTTGTACAGGGTCTTGGTCAGACCACACCTGGAGTATTGTGTACAGTTTTGGTCTCCAAATCTGTGGAAAGCCATTCTTGCCATAGAGGGAGTACAGAGAAGGTTCACCAGACTGATTCCTGGGATGTCAGGACTTTCATATGAAGAAAGAATGGATAGACTCGGTTTGTACGCGCTAGAATTTAGAAGATTGAGGGGGGATCTTATAGAAACTTACAAAATTCTTAAGTGGTTGGACAGGCTAGATGCAGGAAGATTGTTCCCGGTGTTGGGGAAGTCAAGAACAAGGGGTCACAGTTTAAGGATAAGGGGGAAGTCTTCGAGCCAGCACCGCAATTCATTGTGATCATGGCTGATCGTCCCCAATCAATAACCCGTGCCTGCCTTCTCCCATATCCCTTGACTCCACTAGCCCCTAGATCTCTATCCAACTCTCTCGTAAATACATCCAGTGACTTGGCCTCCACTGCCCTCTGTGGCAGGGAATTCCACAAATTCGCAACTCTCTGGGTGAAAAGTTTTTTCTCACCTCAGTCTTAAATGGCCTCCCCTTTATTCTAAGACTGTGGCCCCTAGTTCTGGACTCTCTCAACATTGGGAACATTTTTCCTGCATCTAGCTTGTCCAGTCCTTTTATAATTTTATATGTTTGGTATGGGTATGAAAATGGACACAAAGCCAACTGTCTAAATATAAGATAAATATAAGGCTGAGAAATGGTACCTTGTGAGAAAATGGGCGTTAAAATTACTTCTTGTTTCTTTTTGGACCTCGGGGGAGTAATTTCCAGGTACATTGCATATGCTTGGCAGACGGTGTGATTTGCAACTTTTTGGGAAAATTATGAACATCAACTGTATGCGATTTTCAGATTCTAGTGTAAATTGCTCACTGGTATATATGATGTCCTATGGTGTATGAAGGAACTGCAGATGCTAGTTTAAACCAAAGATAGACCCATTCCTTCTTTCCAGAGAAGCTGCCTGTCCCGCTGACTACTCCAACATTATGTGCCTATCATTGATGTCCGATGATGAATGATGGTCTTACAGTGGAGGTTCGCGACTGGATCTGCCACTGAAAGAAGTGTGAAGGCTTAAGCTGAACGCAAATCAAGCACGGAGACACAGAACTAAGCACTTGACTTCAATGACACTGAACTAAATATTGTGGTGGCAGAGTTGGACACTTACGAAGGGGATTCCTGCAAAAGGATAGAATTATTTGCGTAGAAAACGTTGAGAGATCTAGTCCAGTGTATGAGCCGACTCCATGGTTATCTCCTGCAATGTTTCCCAAGTAATGGTACAGTAATGCTCATCATTATATTGAGTCCTTGAGCAGCTTGCTTTGTTATATTCCAGTGTGTTTTCCTCGTCAAGGCTGTTCTATAGTCTTGTATTCATGCACCAATGTTGCGACAACAATGCTCAACGCGGCTCGATATCACTGCTGCGTGTCTACTGCCTTCGTGCGTAGGCACATTCCATTCTGGAAACTGTATATTCAAAGTCCCATTTCGCACGAAAGGCATGTGATCAATTTTGTACTCAATTCAATTGTCAAAAAAACCTTGCAGAATGTGATTAAGTGTCATGGTAAATGACTTAATGTACACAGGTCTGAAGTTGAAATAATCTTTAATCATAACATATAGTAGAGCTGTACAACAGGTTGTTAGTTCATCACTACCGCTTCCAAGACCACTTAATGTAGCAAATGGGTGTTAATATAAAGTGTAAGGTGGAGTTAATGATGGTACACTATTCAGATTGGTTCACATGCAATAACCAATCTACATTCTTCCCCGTAAAGAGAAGAAATTGTTAGGCAAAGGTTAAACACACGGATTTAAACGTACTAGCCGAATCTGTCAGGCGATCTACTAATACGACCCGCACACGTGCGGACAAACCCCTCTCCCTCCGTACTAGAAATGTTAGTGGGGGAGGGAGGCAGTGAACCCAAAAAGGAGAAAGCAGCTGGGGACACTTGAGGCGACCGGTGGGGTGAGCATGCGGGAGTGGTAACGTTGTTAGATGGGATAGCCGGCCGAGGCGGATAGCGCATGCTACGACTAGTGGTAGCAGGAGCAGCAAAGGGTTTAAACGGCAGAGGTGGAGCATATGGATCGGTTGGAGATGGTCGAGGTTCGTTTACGAGCAGCAAATGCTGGCGGCTCCGTCTGTACAGGACACCATCGGCGTTGACAAGGTAAGAGTGAGGTTCCTTAGACGGAATGCGCTTCTGGACCAGAGCTGGTTTAAACACCTGTGGCTTCAGCTGTCGCTGGGCAACTGGTATTGCTGGTCGTGTTGTCCGAGACATCAGGCGTTGAGCTGGTGAACCCAGGATCCCGTCTCTGCAAATGTTTCTAAGGTTTAAAAGGCCCAGGTAAACATCTGACTTGGCCAGGTGGGAGCGTTCCATTAGTTGTTTTGTGCTCCTGACGGCACGGCACGTTCAGCTAGCCCGTTGCTTTGTGGGTATTCAGGGCTGCATGTGACGTGGTGAAAGTTCCATCATTTGGCAAAGTGTTTAAACGCATGGCTAGTGAATTGTCTTCCGTTGTCAGTTAGAAGACGAACTGGTGCGCCGAATACAGAAAATTGTCTCTGTAGCTTTTGTATAACCATCTCGGATGTGATGGTGGGCAGTAAGTCAAGTTCGAACCAGTTGGAGTAGGAGTCAACTAGGACTAGGTAGTGTTTACCGTGCCATTCGAAAATGTCCGCTGCCAGAAATGTCCAAGGCAGTGCTGGTGGGGGTTGGTGTAGCAGAGACTGTTTCTGTTGGTGTGGTGCCAAACTATTGCAGATGGGGCAGGATGCTGTTCTGTCCCGTATGTACTTGGACATCCCAGGTCAATAGAACGTGCTCTGTGCGTGAGCTAACGTGGCCTCGGTGCCATGTGGCACGCCATGGGGTGCACGGATAGATGGATCAAAGGTGGGGTCCACAGCGATTTTATAAGTCGCATGCAGCTTGTCCAGCTTGCCATTGAACAGATCAGGGTAGCTTTTAATCGGGTCCTCAGATATAAGTAACTTGTGAACGGAGCGATCGAAAGAGACTAGCCCAAGCTCCTGGCATGCATGGATGCCCAGTAAAGTCACAGAGTCCGATTTTAGGGTATATAAAGTCAGATTTCTTGTGGTATTTTCCAGTACACATTTAAAGCTAGGTAGAGGCAGAGCCATCTCTAGTCAAGGTAGAGCCATCTCTAGTCAAGGTCTCATTATTTTTTATCTTGTTGTAGACATGCAGAGACATTACTTTCACGCAAGCCCCAGTATCCAATTTGTCCTTCACTGGCTTGTTGTTATTTAACATGGACACAGAGGGATCCAAAAGCTTACCAGCTGTATGGAGGAGGGTGTGAACAGTAGACTCTTCATATGAGCTAATTGGATCATCCTCGTGGGCAGTGTCGAGCTGGTCCTGTGAGTCTGAAAATGTTTGGTCTTGTTGCAGCAGGTGCAGATTAGACGCTGAGCTAGAATTTCTGTTCCCACGGGACCTGCAGCAAACGGCGAAATGGTTCATCTTCTTGAAGTAGTTGCATGGCTTGTCATTCGCTGGACAGAACTTCCGTCCCTTGTTGTGGAAATAGTTACAGTTCGGACACCTTTGCGGCGCTTCATTGATAAATCCTCGATTAGGCGGTTCATTCATAAATCTTCTGTTAGCTGTCGGAGTGGCTCGTTTGTTGAAACCCATCAAGTTTATACTCTTTTTCTGAGTATCAACTGGTCACTCAGTGCGGCCACAATATCGGACGTGCGGCAGGCATGCACAGCTTGTTCAAGGGTTAGGTCAGCATTCCGTAGTAGCTCAGTCTTTAGCTTTTGATCAGTCATGCCACTGATAAGTTTGTCTCAAATTAACTCGTTAGACATAGCCCCGAAGCGGCATCGCTGAGCCATATATTTCAAATCACAGATAAATCATTCAACAGGTTCATCAGGAAGCTGTTGTCTCACGAAGAATTTTGATCTTTCCAAGATGCGGTTAGAGGGTAGGTCGCACAGTTCGCAGAATTTACGCAGTAAGACTTTGGGTTATGCACAGTCTCAGCTGGTACAACTACCTGGCCGTTACCGTCAAGAATGGCTTGCGCAAAGTCAAACGTCTGCGCTCTTATCAGAGCCTCTGGCCCCGCCAGGTTTAGTAGAAGTGAAGCTTTGACCTCATCTGGGTCATTTCGATGGACGATGTTGACGTAGTGTTCGTAGTCGATCTCAAAGAGCCAATAACCAATCTACAGCCATATTCTGTGAATACTTCCCTTTGGAGTTCATTTAGTCACTGACGGTGATACAAAATATGATTTTGCCCAATATCTTTCTAACAAAACGTTCACACGATACCCATCCTAACCTGAACTGAATTTGTTTGTACAGGTTATGTGCAATTTACATTGCTCACACATATTTGCATTAAGTTAAAACCCTCCAGGTTTCTGCATTCTGACTGACATGACAAGTTCTCATGGCCACTGAGATCCCAGAAGAATATGCAATACCTGTGTTTACCCAGCTAGATACAGGATAAATAGCATCATATTATTGTGTCGGGAAAAAAGGGAGACAATTTACCATGAGTAGAATTCTACGTTTGTTTGTTAAAATATCTATTAGAAAAATAGGTGCAGGAGTAGGCCATTCTGCCCTTCGAGCCTGGACCGCCATTCAATATGATCATGGCTGATCATCCAACTCAGTATCCTGTACCTGCCTTCTCTCCATACTCCCTGATCCCTTTAGCCACAAGGGCCACATCTAACTCCTTCTTAAATATAGCCAATGAACTGGCCTCAACTACCTTCTGTGGCAGAGAGTTCCAGAGATTCACCACTCTCTGTGTGAAAAATGTTTTCCTCATCTCGCTCCTAAATTCATGTATTCAAATCTTTCCAAGTTGTCGTGCGTAACTTAGACTCTTCTTAAATCCAAACTGCACTAGACGGTTTCCCAATTCATGCCTATTGTTAGTGAAATACAGCATCAAGTCACGGCAAAGTAAATCGAGCAGCAAGATTATTTCCTATTAGTCATTTTTGCGAGTGCACAGGGCATCATCATTTGTTGCTATCCATCACTGTCAAAAAGAGGAAAGGATATCACTCTATCAATTTGCAATTCTCTTGTGGTGTCAACCTGCAATGTTCTTTTATAAACTCAGATAGAATATTGAACAGTACAGCACAGGAATGTACATGGTTTGTCCCATGAAGAGAGCAGTTAGATAAATGACCCGGGTGAGTACTGATCATCTTTTTCAGACATAGCAATTGATTAACGCTAGTCTTCAGATCAGCCAATGTTGATCAGAACAGTGCTGGCAGTGAGGAATGCTGTTCTACAGTGAAGACTGAACCCAATTTGCTCACAGACTCATATTTTGAGCCGAGTTATTCTAATTGATTTTAAAATAAAGCTTTTTTGAAGAGCTAGATGCGTAAGGATTGGGTTGGCTGATCAATGTGCATCGTTAGTGGATTTTCATTATTATCAAGCAGAGATGCAAGGGGTTGCAGAAGCAGAAGTGTGGGTGGGGAACGATGAGCAGACCAGGGAGTCACAGGGTGGAGACTGGTCCCTGTGGCAGGTGGAAAGGGGTGGGGAGGGAAAGATGTGGCTGATGCTGGCATAAATGATGAAGGGCGATGAGCTGGATGCGGAGACAGGTGAAAGGTGAGGAGTGGGAACTCTTTGTTTTTTTTTCGGAAGGAGGACGTGTTGAGATCAGAACTCAGGGAATTGGAGGAAGTGTGAGAAGGAGCTCCATCAACCACACGAGAAGGGAAGCCATATTTATTTACAAAACAAGGACATTTCAGATGTCCTGGAATGGCAGGGCCTCGTCACAAGAGCTGATGTGACAGAGACAGGGGAACTGATAGAAAGGGATGGCATCTTTACAAGTGGCAGAGTGTAGGTAGCTGTAGAAATCAATGGGTAAATGTCAGTGGATGGTATTTTTTCCCTGAGATGGAGTCGGAGAGATCCAGAAAATGGAGAGAAGTGTTTAAAATGGTCCAAGTGAACTTGAGAGTACGATGGAAGCTGGTAGAAAAGGTGATTAGGTTGACAAGCTCTGCATGGGTGGAGGTAGCAGCACCTATGCAGTCATTGATGAAACAAACAAAAAGGTCGGGGTGGTTTGGAGGGATTATGGATAAAGAGGATAGGAGGGAGATGGACCAAACGCAGGCAGGTGAGACTAGTGTAGCTGGTACATGTTGGCCGGTGTGGGCAAGTTGGGCCGAAGGGCCTGTTTCCACACTGTATCACTTTATTACCCCATGACTATGATACCACAGAAGGTTTGGAGCAGGGACTGTAATAATGCCCCTGTCCCACTTAGGAAACCTGAACGGAAACCTCTGGAGACTTTGCGCCCCACCCAAGGTTTCCGTGCGGTTGCCGGAGGTTGCAGGTAGTTGCCGGAGGTTGCAGTTAGGGAGGCGGACAAAAAACCCCGGGAACCGCACGGAAACCTTGGGTGGGGCGCAAAGTCTCCAGAGGTTTCCGTTCAGGTTTCCTAAGTGGGACAGGGGCGTTAGTCAATGAAAATGCAGATGTAGCTCAGGCCTATGCGACTATCCATGGCCTTGCCTTTGATTTGTGGGTAATAAAAGACAAAATTATTCAGAGTAAGAACGAGTTCTGTCAGGCAGGTGAGAATGTTAGTGGTGGGAAATTGGTTAGATCTTTGTTCAGAAAGATCTAGCTGTTCTGGTGAGGCAAGGTTGGAATAAGAATTATTATCTAGGAAATGTGCCTGAAATTGGGTTTTTATTTTCTATCATACTACAATTAAGATGAACAATCTGTTGCAATATTCAGGGAATAAGCAGGATGAAGAAGTCATAGTCATGCAGAATGGAATAAGGCTCATCAGCCCAACTTGTAGGAATGTTACAAAATTTTGAGATTTTAAAATACAAGACCGTAATTTATCATAGAAACACAGAAACATAGAAAATAGGTGCAGGAGGAGGCCATTTGGCCCTTCGAGCCAGCACCGCCATTCATTGTGATCATGGCTGATTGTCCCCAATCAATAACCCGTGCCTGCCTTCTCCCTATATCCTTTGATTCCACTAGCCCCAAGAGCTCTATCTAACTCTCTCTTAAATCCATCCAGTGATTTGGCCTCCACTGCCCTATGTGGCAGGGAATTCCACAAATTCACAACTCTCCAGGTGAAAAAGATTTTTTCTCACCTCAGTCTTAATGGCCTCCCCTTTATTCAAAGACTGTGGCCCCAGGTTCTGGACTCGCCCAACATTGGGAACATTTTTACTGCATCTAGCTTGTCCAGTCCTTTTATAATTTTATTTGTTTCCATAAGATCTCCCCTCATCCTTCTAAACTCCAGTGAATACAAGCCTAGTCTTTTCATTCTTTCCTCATATGACAGTCCTGCCATCCCAGGGATCAATCTCCTGAACCTACGCTGCACTGCCTCAATCACAAGGATGTCCTTCCTCAAATTAGGAGACCAATACTGCATAGCTGCATGCCAACTATCAGTATCCTCCAATCCACAGTACAAGGACACCCAGGTCTCGCTGTACCTCCCCCTGACCTAATCTAACCCCATTGAGATAATAATACGCCCTCTTGTTTTTGCCATGTTAAGTGGATAACCTCACAATTATCCATATTATACAGCAGCTGCCATGCATCTGCCCACTCACTCAACCTGTCCAGGTCACCCTGCAACCTCCTAACACCCTCTTTACAGTTCACACTGCCACCCAGCTTTGTGTCATCCGCAAACCTGCTAATATTGCTCCTAATTCCCTCTTCCAAATTATTAATATATATGGTAAACAGTTGCGGCCCCAACACCGAACCTTGCGGCATTCCACTCGCCACTGCCTGCCATTCTGAAAAGGACCCGTTCACTCCTACTCTTTGCTTCCTGTATAGCTAAATAGGGCTCTTAAAAATTAGTGGAGTCAGGGGATATGGAGAGAAGGCAGGAACGGGGTACTGATTGGGGATGATCAGCCATGATCACATTGAATGGCGGTGCTGGCTCAAAGGGCCAAATGGCCTACTCCTGCACCTATTGTCTATTGTCTATTGTCTGCCAAACATTTTTCTATCCACATCAACACCCTACATCGAATACCATGTGCTCTAATTTTAGTCACCTGTCTCCCATGCGGGACCATATCAAAGGCTTTCTGAAAGTCTAGATACACTACATCCACTGGCACCCCTTCATCTATTTTACTTGTCACATCCTCAAAAAATTCCAGAAGATTAGTCAAGCATGATTTTTCTTTCATAAATCCATGCTGACTTGGACTAATCCTTTTACTATTATCCAAATTCCCCATTATTACCTCTTTAATAATTGAATCCAGCATCTTTCCCACCACCGAAGTCAGGCTAACTGGTCTGTAATTCCCCGTTTTCTCTCTCTCGCTCCTTTCTTGAAAACTGGGATAACATTAGCTATCCTCCAATCCACAGGAACTGATCCTGAATCTATTGAACATTGGAAAATGATCACCAATGCGTCCACTATTTCTAGAGCCACCTCCCTGAGGACCCTGGGATGCAGACCATCAGGTCCAGGGGATTTATCATCCTTTAGTCCCATTAGCCTATGCAATACTATTTCCCGCCTAATGAAAATTTCTTTCAGTTCCTCGACCCCCTTAGATCATCTGTCCTCCAGTACTTCTGGGAGATTGTTTGTGTCTTCCTTAGTGAAGACAGATCCAAAGTACCTATTCAACTCTTCTGCCATTTCCTTGTTGCCCATAATAATTTCACCCGTGTCTGCCTTCAAGGGACCCACATTTGACTTTGCTATTCTTTTTCCCTTAACATATCTAAAGAAGCTTTTATTGTCCTTCTTTATATTCCTGGCCAGCTTCCCTTCATACTTCATCTTTTCAGCCCGTATTGCTTGTTTTGTTTCCTTCTGTTGTCCTATGAAAGTGTCCCAATCCTCTGGCTTCCGGCTACTCTTTGCTGTGTTATACATCTTTTCTTTTAGTTTTATTCTATCCCTAACTTCTCTTGTCAGCCACAGTTGCCTCCTACTCCCCTTAGAATCTTTCTTCCTTTTTGGAATGAAATGATCCTGCATCTTCCGGATTATGCCCAGAAATTCCTGCCATTGCTGTTCCACCATCATTCCTGCTAGTATCCCTTTCCAGTCTACCTTGGCCAGCTCCTCTCTCACGCCTTCATAATCCCCTTTATTCAACTGCATCACTGACACTTCCGATTTAACCTTCTCCTTCTCGAATTGCAGATTAAAACTAATCATATTATGATCACTACCTCCAAGCGGTTCCTTTACCTCGAGTTCTCTTGTCAAATCTGGTTCATTGGACAACACTAAATCCAGAATTGCCCTTTCTCTGGTTGGCTCCATTACAAGCTGCTCTAAGAATCCATCTCGGAGGCACTCTACAAACTCTCTTTCCTGGGGTCCTGGACCAACCTGGCTTTCCCAGTCTACCTGCATATTGAAACCCCCCATCACCACAGTGGCATTACCTTTGTTACATGCCAGTTCTAACTCCTGCTGCAACCTACACCCTACATCCGGGCTACTATTTGGGGGTCTGTAGATAACACCAATTAGTGTCTTTTTGCCTTTGCAATTCCTCAACTCAATCCACAGTGACTATACCTCGTAAGTCCCTATGCCTTCCCTCGCAAGGGACTGAATTTCATTCCTCACCAGAAGAGCTACCCCCCCACCTCAGCCCACCTGCCTGCCCTTTCTATAGGATGTATAACCCTGAATATTAAGTTCCCAGGCCTGATCCTCCTGCAGCCACGTCTCAGTAATCCCCACAATGTCATATCTACCAACCTCTAACTGAGCCTCAAGCTCATCTACTTTACTTCTTATACTTTGCGCATTCATATACAATACTTTTAATTCCTTACACATCTCACCATTCACATCGATCCCTATTACACTTGGCCATACTCTCCTATCCCTTTGGGAGCTTTCTTTCCCATTAATTCTGGGGTTATTAACTATCCCTTTACTCCCTTTCCCTTTAACTCCGTCCTTGACTATCCCATTTGACACCCCGCCCCCCCCCCCCCTCTCTCTCCTTATTCAGTTTAAAACCACCCGTGTAGCAGTGGCAAACCTGCCTGCCAGAATGCTGGTCCCCCACCAGTGAAGATGCAATCCGTCCCTTTTGTACAGTTCCCCCTTACTCCAAAACAGATCCCAGAGGTCTAAAAATCTAAATCCCTGCCCCCTGCACCAGTTCCTCAGCCACACATTCAGGTCCTGTATCTCCCTGTTCCTGCTCTGGCCAGCATGAGGAACTGGAAGCAAACCGGAGATAACTATCCTGGAGATCCTGCTTTTCAGCACTTTTCCAAGCTCTCTAAAGTCACGCTTCAGAATATTCATCCCCTTCTTTCAGACATCGTTTGTGCCCACATGAACATGAAGGCTGTTCACCTTCACCCTTGAGGATTTTCTGCACTCTGTCCGTGACATCCTGGATCCTGGCACCAGGGAGGTAGCACACCATCCTCGAATCCCATCTGTTGCCACAGGAACCTCATGTCTGTACCTCTTACAATGGAGTCTCCAACTACCATGGCGTTCCCTGACGTGGTATGAATTTAATGTTTAATTCCCATAAATTAATCCATAACCATCCACTCTCAAGATATTCAAAATCATTATTTCCTGCACTCGAGCCAGCACCGCCATTCAATGTGATCATGGCTGATCATCTCCAGTACCCCGGTCCTGCCTTCTCCCCATATCCCCTGACTCCGCTATCTTTAAGAGCCTTATCCAGCTCTCTCTTGAAAGCATCCAGAGAACCTGCCTCCACCGTGCCCTCTGAGGCAGAGAATTCCACAAACTCACAACTCTCTGTGAGAAAAAGTGTTTCCTCGTCTCCATTCTAAATGGCTTACTCCTTATTCTTAAACTGTGGCCCCTGGCTATCGACTCCCCCAACATCGGGAACATGTTTCCCGCCTCCAGCGTGTCCAAACCCTTAACAATCTTATATGTTTCAAAAAGATGCCCTCTCATCCTTCTAAACTCCAGAGTGTACAAGCCCAGCTGCTTCATTCTCTCAGCATATGACAGTCCCGCCTTCCCAGGAATTAACCTTGTAAACCTACGCTGCACTCCCTCAATTGCACAAATGTCCTTCCTCAAATTAGGGGACCAAAACTGCACACAATACTCCAGGTGTGGTCTCACTAGGGCTCTGTACAACTGCAGAAGGACCTCTTTGCTTTTATACTCAACTCCTCTTGTTATAAAGGCTAACATGCCATTCGCTTTCTTCACTGCCTGCTGTACCTGCATGCTTACTTTCATAGATTGATGAACAAGGACCCCCCAGATCCCGCTGTACTTCCCCTTTTCCCAATTTGACGCCATTTAGATAGTAATCTGCCTTCCTGTTTTTGCTACTAAAGTGGATAACCTCACATTTCTCCACATTAAACTGCATCTGCGATGTATCTGCCCCCTCCCCCAACCTGTCCAAGTCACCCTGCATTCCCATAGCATCTTCCTCACAGTTCACACTGCCACCCAGCTTTGTGCCATCTGCAAATTTTAATGTTATTTTGAAGAAAATATTGATCATGGATAGACAATAACACAAAATATAGATGATTTAGATGTTCTCTTGACATGATTGTGCAAATAAATAATGAATTTGATTATCCCATCAGATAAAGCAAAAAAAGAACTTTAATTTGATATCTAATTCACTTTCATATCTTCAGTATTAATAAGTTATGGTCATTTTCATTGGTGCCATCTTTTTAACTGAACTCTGATAATATCAGTGTTAAAATGATCTGGGCAAATGATGTCAATAGCTGATATTTGCTGAATAATTCTGAGCTGCCATTGGCAACGTTTCTATGGATGGCGCTGATCTTGTTCTCTTCCTGCTTGTACAGTGATAACCATTTTGCTGTCTGTCAACCTGTCTCTATTTATTCCTCCCATAATAACAACATGCAGCTACTCTGGCCTCTTGTTGACATCAGTCCCACTCTATATTGGTGACCTGTTTTAACGGAGCTCTCGCGGCAACAGCTGCGTCCGCTGGACTGGAGGGCGGCATCTTTGGCAGCTTCGACCACCTCGGGCCGCGGAGCTTGAACCGGCCCGTTCGCGGAGCTCGGTTGAGCCGCGGGACTGACTACCATCGCCCGGTGGGGTAACAACATTGGAGGTCTGGATCGCCTCAGCGCAGAGGGAGAATAAGGAGGGAAGAGACAGAGGCTTTAAGACTTTTGCCTCCATCACATTGAGGAGGTGCCTGGTGAACTCACTGTGGTGGATGTTAATTTGTGTTTATTGTGTGTTTTTGTTTTTTATTATTATATGTATGACTACAGGCAATGAAATTTCATTCAGACCAAAAGGTCTGAATGACAAATAAAGGAATCTAATCTAATCTAATCTAATCTATATGCCTAACTTCAAGCAAATCAATCAAATGTAAATGCAAACCTTTTGTGATGTTCATCTACTCAGAACAACTGTGGACAGTTAGTATTTTTTTCCACATCAGTCCGGGGAGAATTGTGGCGTCACCAATCCGCCTTGTACAATTTTAACATTACATCCCAACTTCTTAGAACTCTGATTTTATAAAGGCTAGCATACCACAAGCTCCTCCAGCCTTCAACCACCTGTATCTACATGAGATTCCCACTTTCCGGGGAACTGTCACCAGTTATTCCAGATCCCTCTGTTCACCTGAGCATTCTTCCAATTCTCCTACCATTTACCATGTACATCCCCTTCTTTCAGGATTGTCCTGCCAAGAATGTGCACCTCTTATCAGCATTCACTCCCATCTGCATCTTTCAGACATCCACTCTTCCAACTGGCACCATCTCTCTGTAACTTTGAAATCTACTTCTGTATCCACAAACCCCTGTCTTAGTTCATCTGCATACCTAATCCAATTTTACCACACCTCATCAGAAGATGCATGATACATGACAAACATGCCCAACACAGATCCTTCTTGGCACCCCACTAGTCACTGGCCTTCCACACAACAACCATCCACCATTACTGTCAGCACTGTTGAATCCATCTTGCTACTTTTTTACCCAACAATTGAACCTTCTCATTCTGTCCTGCCCTCCCAATATCCCCTACCATGTACCTTTGTACATCCTATCTTTGCAAAGCATCCAAGAAAATGCCTCCCCGCCCTCTGAGGACAGAGCATTCCACCTGCTCGCTGCTGAGAAAAAATTGTTTCCCCGTCTCCATTAGCAACTTCCTATTCTTAAAACTGTGGCCCCACATATTTCCCGCCTCCGCGGTGTCCAAACCTTAACAATTACAATATGTTTCAAAAAGATGCCCTGGACCGATCTAAATCTTCTAGTCTTAGAAAGGTTTGCCTTTCACGGAATTAACCTTGTAACCTACGCTGCCACTCCCTCAAATGCCCCTTCCAACCAAAACTGCACAATAGGTCCAGGTGTAGGTCTCACTAGGGCTCTGATACGAACTGCTAGGACCTGTAGACACCTCCATTTGTTTAAAGGCTAACATGCCGATTCGCCTTCTCAAACTGCAGCCTACTGACATGCTCACTATCCACAATTCCAAATTCCCTCACCTGCATTTGTGTAATCAACCGCTGCGCTATTCCCCAGTTCCCAATTTGCCCCATTACCTAGTAATCTGCCACACCATCCCCCTCCAATGCAACAAGCCAAGTCACCCTGCTATTCCCTAAGCATCATTTCACTGCCACCAGCTTTGTGCCTTCCCACATTTATGTATTTAAGAAAGGACATGGAAACAAGATCAAATCTGACAAGATTGTGCCCATAACCCTCATTTCCCTCAGATAAAGCAAAAAAAACTTTAATTTAAAATATCTAATTCACTTTCCAATCTTCATAGTAATAACACTTATGGTCCTGTGGGCACTGACTTTTAACTGAACTCTGTGATATCAGTGTTAAAATGATCTGGGCAAATGATGTAAACATGCCTGATATTTGCAAACAATTCTCACCCGGGGCCACTTTTTATCAACGATTCTGCACTGGGCATTGATCTTGTTCTCATTCCTGCTTGTGGCAGTGATACACCATTTTGCCTGTCGAGCAACCTGTCTCTATTGCATTCCCCATAAGCTTTGCTGCGCCTCCTTGTTGACAACACACGTCCAGTTGAACCGCTCTCGCCGGCAACAGCTCTCGCCGCGGGACTGTGAGGGCGGCACCTTTGCAAAAGCGACCACCTCGTGGTCCTCGGAGCCTGAAACAAGCATCTTATACCATTCAGCACTAACAACATTGTAGGTAACTGGATCTCCAAGCGCAGAGGGAGATCCCCTCCAAACAGACATTTGGCACCACACTCAACCTTTGGTGCCTTGTCAACGCCCACTCAATTAACCATGGAACAAATTCTAAAACAGTCGCAACATCTTGCTCATCCCACCCAGTCCCCAAACTGCCTCCACTTCCAATCCACCAAATAACAAAACAATCCATCTTCTAACAATGAAGTCCTAAGGCAATCTCCACCTTTAACAAACCAACCTTGTGCTGTCCAGCCCAATCATCAACACTCCATAACACAGTTACAGGTCCCAACCTTCATACAAACACCACCAACTTCTCATCAATTTATAAAGCTCAGGTCCCCCAAAGCTTTCTTACCACCCTATCATACATGAGATTCCACTTTCAGGGAACTGTGCAAACAGTTATTCCCAGATCCCCTCTGTTTCACCTGCATTCTTCAATCCCTACCCTTTCAACAAACAACTTCCCTAAATTGATCTCTCAAAAAATCCATCTCACCATGATCTTCCCAAGACAAAAACTAAACCCTTCATGGACATCCCCAGATCTATCTTAGTATGAGAACACATACCTGTGCACTATCTCAATTACCACACCATCATCCATGCATCATTAGTACATGACAACAACAGTCGGACAACACATCTCCCTGAACATCCTAGTCACTGAGGATTTCCCATCAGCTCTCTGGCATCTCTGCCATCTCAATAGCCAATCATCCTCTGCTAGACCATTTACCCAAAATTGAACCTTCTCAAACCACCGTCCATGAGGAACCTTGTCAAAGGCCTTACTGAAGTCCATATATACAACATCCACTGCTTTACCCTCATCAATTTCCCCAGTAACCTCTTCAAAAAATTCAAGAAGATTAGTCAAACATGACCTTCCAGGCACAAATCCATGTTGACTGTTCCTAATCAGACCCTGTTTATCCAGATGCTTATATATATTATCTCAAAGTATCCTTTCCATTAATTTGCCCACCACTGATGTCAAACTAACAGGTCTATAATTGCTAGGTTTACTCTTAGACCCCTTTTTAAACAATGGAACAACATGCGCAGTACGCCAATCCTCCGGCACTATTCCCGTTGGTCGACACGTGGTATGGTCGACACGTGGTCCTAGGAGGTCCTATGAAGTCACTAGAACTCTCCTTTATGCTCGAAGGAAGTTCCCGCATACGTGCTGCCTCAGTTTGGTCGAGGAAAATATTCAGCATGTTGAACCATTTTCCGCGAGTAATAAGTTGGTCGGCATGGTTCTTTCGAACTAGTAGTGCAGTGGAGTGGAGTCGCTATGCAGCCATAGGCAATCCCCTTCGTTGACTAGGCATTTTAATTGGCTCATTGGAGTTTTCAGGACCAAGGAAAACCGATGTAATGTAATGTAAAAAGCCCGCTAAACTGTATTATGTTGTCTGGCTTCTTAAAAGTGTCCCCACTCCCTCTCTCCCCCTTCTCCCCACCTTCCCTCCCACCTTCTCTCCCATTCTCTCCCTTTCTCTTCCCTTCTCTCTGACCCTCCCCCCCCTCCCCCCTCCCCCCCCCCCCCCCCGCTCTCTAAAGGACTTACCGTACACTGTGCAGTCGTCTTTTACCTTCCTGTTCATCGCGGGTGTGAATTTCAGACAGCGCTCCCCAGCTTTCCCTGGCCCCCGCCTTTGTGATGTGTGTGTGCGTGTGTGCAGTAGGTCGATCCAGCTCGCGGTTTCATCGCTGACGGTCGATCCAGCTCGAGGTTTTTTAGGCGAGTGCCCTAGAGCTTGAAGGTCGAAGACAGTTGCTGAAAGGTCGCCTCAGTGGTACAGGGCCTTTAATCTCCTACCCTGGGTAAAATACTGCATTTACCCGATCTGTTTCTCTCTTATACACGTCTATAAGATCACCACTCATCCTCCTGCACTACAAGGAATAAAGTCCTAGCCTGCTCAACCTTTCCCTATAGCTCAGACCCTCGAGTCCTGGTAACATCCTTGTCTTATAGAGAGAGGTGTATAAAATCATGAGGGGAATAGATAGGGTGAATACACACATTCCTTTTTTTCCTGGGTAGGGGAATCAAGAACTAGAGGCATAGGTTTAAGGTGCGAGAAGAAAGATTTAGTAAGGTACCTGAGGGGCAACCTTTTGACACAGTAAGGTTGTGTATATGAAATGATCAGTCTGTGGAAGTAAATGAGGCAGGCACAATAATATTTAAAATACATTTGGACAGGTATATGGGTTGGAAATGGCCAGAGGGATATGGGGCCAAATGCAGCCAAATGAGACTAGCTTAGCTGAGCCTTTTTGGTCAATGAGGGCGATTGGGGAAAAAAAGCTTAATTCCATGCTGTATGTATCTAGAACTCTCCGTTCCTCTTGTGATTTATAATAACATCCATTACTTTTCTTCATTGGGACACCAGTTTAGTTCTGATGATTTCTGAACAGGATCTTCAACTGAAAAATTAACTCTGTGCCACATTACACTGATGCTTCTAAATGTTTTCAGCATTTTCTGAATTTATTTCAAATTTCCATTATCAGTAGTTCTACGATTTCCCATTAATTTCCTTATTGCAGTTCTGAAATATGCAGCCTTTTATCCCCTCCCCAATAAGAATGTTCTGCCTTCTGTTTGAGTCTCCCATTTCTTGCCGTTAACAACCCCTCGCAAATATGTTTTGTAATTCTACCATCATCTAACCCAGAAAGCATTGTCTAATTTATTTGCATGCTTTTGAATTTCTTAAATGTTCAAATCCTTTGAATAATAGATATATTTTCCTGGATCAAAATTCTTAATATCCTTGAAAACATAAAGAAGCACATCAGTTTTCTCTTCAAGGTGATAGATAGAAACATAGAAATTAGGTGCAGGAGTAGGCCATTCGGCCCTTCGAGCCTGCACCGCCATTCAATATGATCATGGCTGATCATCCAACTCAGTATCCCGTACCTGCCTTCTCTCCATACCCCCTGATCCCCTTAGCCACAAGGGCCACATCTAACTCCCTCTTAAATATAGCCAATGAACTGGCCTCAACTACCCTCTGTGGCAGAGAGTTCCAGAGATTCACCACTCTCTGTGTGAAAAACGTTCTTCTCATCTCGGTTTTAAAGGATTTCCCCCTTATCCTTAAGCTGTGCCCCCTTGTCCTGGACTTCCCTAACATCGGATATAATCTTCCTGCATCTAGCCTGTCCAACCCCTTAAGAATTTTGTAAGTTTCTATAAGATCCCCTCTCAATCTCCTAAATTCTAGAGAGTATAAACCAAGTCTATCCAGTCTTTCTTCATAAGACAGTCCTGACATCCCAGGAATCAGTCTGGTGAACCGTCTCTGCACTCCCTCTATGGCAATAATGTCCTTCCTCAGATTTGGAGACCAAAACTGTACGCAATACTCCAGGTGTGGTCTCACCAAGACCCTGTACAACTGCAGTAGAACCTCCCTGCTCCTATACTCAAATCCTTTTGCAATGAAAGCTAACATACCATTCGCTTTCTTTACTGCCTGCTGCACCTGCATGCCTACCTTCAATGACTGGTATACCATGACACCCAGGTCTCGCTGCATCTCACCCTTTCCCAATCGGCCACCATTTAGATAATAGTCTGCTTTCCCGTTTTTGCCACCAAAATGGATAACCTCACATTTATCCACATTATACTGCATCTGCCAAACATTTGCCCACGCACCCAGCCTATCCAAGTCACCTTGCAGTCTCCTAGCATCCTCCTCACAGCTAACACTGCCCCCCAGCTTAGTGTCATCTGCAAACTTGGAGATATTGCCTTCAATTCCCTCATCCAGATCATTAATATATATTGTAAATAGCTGGGGTCCCAGCACTGAGCCTTGCGGTACCCCACTAGTCACTGCCTGCCATTGTGAAAAGGATCCGTTTACTCCTACTCTTTGCTTCCTGTTTGCCAGCCAGTTCTCTATCCACATCAATACTGAACCCCCAATGCCGTGTGCTTTAAGTTTGTATACCAATCTCTTATGTGGGACCTTGTCGAAAGACTTCTGGAAGTCCAGATACACCACTGGTTCTCCCCTATCCACGCTACTAGTTACATCCTCGAAAAATTCTATAAGATTTGTCAGACATGATTTACCTTTCGTAAATCCATGCTGGCTTTGTCCAATGATTTCACCACTTTCCAAATGTGTTGCTATCCCATCTTTAATAACTGACTCTAGCAGTTTCCCCACTACCGATGTTAGACTAACTGGTCTGTAATTCCCCATTTTCTCTCTCGTTCCCTTCTTAAAAAGTGGGGTTACGTTTGCTACCCGCCAATCCTCAGGAACTACTCCAGAATCTAAAGAGTTTTGAAAGATTATTACTAATGCATCCACTATTTCTGGAGCTACTTCCTTAAGTACTCTGGGATGCAGTCTATCTGATGTATGAGGAGCATCAGTTTTCTCTTCAAGGTGATGTATGAGGATGTTGTCTATATGGACTTTAGTAAGGCCTTTGACAAGGTTCCTCATGGAAGGTTGGTTAAGAAGGTTCCAATGTTGGGTATAAATGCAGGAATAGCAGATGGATTCAACAGTGGCTGAATGGGAGAAGCCAGAGGGTAATGGTGGATGGTTGTTTATCGGGTTGGAGGCAGGTGACTAGTGGGGTGCCTCAGGGATCTGTGTTGGGTCCTTTGTTGTTTGTCATGTACATTTCCAAGATGGCGCCGATGTCTATGGCTGCCTGTCTGTTGCTCTCTCTGTTTTTGTGTTTTCTATTGGTGTTATAGAACTAAAGTCTCTGCTGGTCTACGACCGTACATCTCTAATGGACATTCAGCGTAATGTCGGTGCCTTTGTTTACCGCGGACATACTACACTGCCCCCGTTCCTCTTGGGAATCCAAACTCACCTGGAGTGGGTTTTAAGCCCGAGGAAGCGTCGCCGTCGCCGTCGCCGTGGCAAACGTAGCGGTCGACTGGTGAAGTCTAAACTGGGTGGGCCAGGAGGTGGGAATCTCCTCGAAAGCCTTGAGCGTCGGGAACACTTTGCTCAGGGACATCTCCGGGGCCTGCAGCCTTCAGCCTGGTGCTCACCAACTGTCAACTGTCAACTGTCAACGGACAATCTCCTCCCCAACGATCGGGAGCACTGTCCACCTGCTGCAGCACGGAGAACTGGCTTGGCTCACCGTCTCGGTAGGAGGAACGAAGGAGGTCACCTGGTACACCAACTCTTCCGGGTGGGTCCCTTCGCCCCCACCCCTTCCTATGCTCAGGAGCTGCGGCGAGACGGGCCACGCCCCCCATGCTCTCCTCGGCCCCGCCACCGCGGGGTGAATCCCCGGAACCTGAGGACTCTGCACCGGGCTCAGCGATCAGCTGATCTGGTGAGTCCATCCCCCTCCAGGATCGGTTTAGTGAACGCCAGATCCCTGGCAAACAAGACTTTTATACTGAGGGATTTCTTCTGCTCACGTGGACTGGATTTCCTCTGTGTGACTGAGACTTGGATGGGTCCAGGTGAGTGCAGCGCTCTTGTTGAGCTATTACCGGCTGGCTGCTCTTATTTCAACTCACCGCGGATATCGGGCCGTGGAGGAGGAACAGCGGCTGTTTATAAAAATAACTTTAAGTGCAGGCAATGCCCTCTATCATCTTCTTTCTCCAGTTTCGAAGCAACTGTATTTGAAGTGGGCCGCTCCAAACCGGTGCTTTGTGCGGTCATCTACCGACCGCCCAAGTATAATAAGGACTTTGTAAATGAATTCTCTGATTTTCTGGCTGGGATCGTGCCCAACTATGATCGTGTGTCCTTTTGGTTGGGGACTTTAACATCCATGTGTGCTGTCCTGCTAAGCCGTTAGTGAAGGACTTTTTCAGCCTTGTGGACTCTTTTGATTTTGTCCAGTGTGTGTCTGGTCCCACACACGAACATGGACATACACTGGACCTTGTTCTCTCTCATGGCTTGTCTGTGTTGAATTTGGAAATCTCTGATTGTGTGTTTTCAGATCATATGCCTGTATTGTTTGATGTCAATTTCTCCTGTGAAGCAATTTTGCCTGTGGTGTCTGCTCGGCGCTGTCGGTCTTTTAGCCCTTTTACTGCTGGCAAGTTCTCTGCTGCTTTCGATCAGCTCTGCGCCCCCTCTGCATCCACTCCTCTTGGTACGGAGGAGATTAGTTCGTGGTTTCATTCTTCATGCAGGACTATACTGGACTCTGTGGCTCCGTTAAGATCGTTGAAGCCGAGGGCTAAACCTGAACCCTGGTTCAGTGCCGTGACTCGTGCAGCACGACGGGAGTGTCGTAGAGCTGAGCGAAAGTGGAGGAAGGACAGGCTACAGGTTTCACTTCAAATTCTCAGGGACTGTTGGCGTCACTACCAAAACAGTGTTAAAAAGGCCAAGAGAGAGTACCTGTCTAAAATTATTGTGTCAAAGTGTAACAACCCTCGTGTGCTATTTGAAATCATTGACTCTGTTCTAAATGCCCCGCAGCCTGTCTGTCTGGAAGCTTCACCTGAAATGTGTAATGACTTCCTGCACTTTTTTGTTGATAAGGTTGTTTCCTTAAGGGCTAACATTTCAGCACCTGCCTCTGACCCTTCTATTTCGGTCCCTTGCCTGGTGGTATTCAACAAGTTTGAGCCTGTGACTATATCGTATTTAAAGGATGTGGTTTCCCATATTAAGCCATCGGGTTCTCCTTGTGATGCGGTCCCTCCACATCTTTTTAAGGAGGTTTTCTCTAGTATAGGGCAGTCGGTTCTTACCATTATTAACAGCAGCTTGTGTTCTGGGGTTGTCCCCGTGAGTTTTAAGCATGCGGTAGTGCAACCACTGCTTAAGAAACCTGGCCTGGATCAATCTGTTCTGGCCAATTTTAGACCCATCTCGAAATTGCCTTTTATTTCTAAATTACTGGAGAGAGTTGTTTATGCTCAGCTAAAACTATTCCTGGAGGAGCATGATATTCGGGAGATCTTCCAGTCTGGATTTAAAACCATGCACAGCACGGAGTCAGCATTGCTAAGGGTTTTTAACGATATCCTACTGGCTAATGATTCTGGGGATTGTGTGGTTCTTGTCCTGCTGGACTTGTCTGCCGCCTTTGATACGGTGGACCATAATATCTTATTATCTCGGCTACAGCAGTTAGTGGGCATCTGCGACAGTGCCCTGGGATGGTTCAGATCCTATCTGGCAGACAGAACCATGTGTGTTAGCCTTGCTGGGTTTGAATCCTCTTCCGCTCCCCTGTCATATGGGGTTCCACAGGGTTCGATTCTGGGGCCCCTGCTTTTCTCGCTGTACATACTTCCTCTGGGTTCCATCCTTAGAAAGCATGGCATCTCCTTCCACTGTTATGCAGATGATACCCAGCTTTATTTGCCGCTGAGGGGGGAAGATGCCTTTTCTGTAAAATCGCTTCTGTCTTGTTTTGATGACATTAAGTCCTGGTTGGCCCTAAACTTTCTTGGATTTAATGAAAAGAAGACAGAGGTGATTTTATTTGATCCCAATGGCTGCCGTGAACCTCCATTTGTTGATTTAGGTCCATTGTCAAGGTACGTGAAGCCAACAGTTGTGAACCTGGGTTTTAGGATGGACAGTGACTTTAAATTAGATCGCCAAATATGCGCGGTGGTTAAGTCCAGCTTCTTTCACCTAAGGAAGCTGGCGAAGGTGAAGCCCATTCTCGAGCGGCAGCATTTTGAGACAGTAATCCATGCCTTTATTACATCTAGGCTGGATTACTGTAACGCGCTCTATTTTGGTGTTGCTCGTTCTTCACTGGCTCGTCTCCAGTTGGTTCAGAATGCTGCTGCTCGCCTTTTAACAGGGACTCGAAAGAGGGAGCACATATCGCCAATTCTGGCCTCCCTACACTGGCTCCCGGTGCACTTTCGGGTTCATTTTTAAGTTACTGTTATTTGTTTTTAAATCTCTGAATGGGCTCGCCCCGCCTTACCTCTCTGAGCTGCTCCACCCATACACTCCTGCCCGGTCCCTCAGGTCAGCTGGTCAGCTGCTCCTGGAGGTACCGAGGTCTAGTCGGAGGCTCAGAGGGGATAGAGCCTTCTCTGTTGCTGCTCCGGCACTCTGGAACACCCTGCCGCTGCACATCAGACAGGCCCCCTCACTGTCCATCTTCAAATCCAGTGTTAAAACGCATTTGTACTCCCTGGCTTTTGACCATGCCTGAGGCTTTGCTTCTGTTTGTGGTGTTTTTGATGTTTCTTTATTTTACATGTCTTTTCCTACTATTTCTTTTGATTGTTATTTTTGGTGTGTATTAACTTTTTTGTCAATGATTAGTGATGTACAGCACTTTGTTGCAGCTATGTTTGTTTTTAAAGTGCTCTATAAATAAATTATTATTATTATTATTATTATTATCAATGATCTGGATGAAGGTGTGGTAAATTGGATTAGTAAGTGTGCAGATGATACCAAGATAGGGGGAGTTGTGGATAATGAAGAGGATTTCCAAAGTCTACAGAGTGATTTAGGCCATTTGGAAAAATGGGCTGAAAGATGGCAGATGGAGTTTAATGCTGATAAATGTGAGGTGCTACACCTTGGCAGGACAAATCAAAATAGGACGTACATGGTAAATGGTAGGGAATTGAAGAATACAGTTGAACAGAGGGATCTGGGTGTAACCGTGCATAATTCCTTGAAGTTGGAATCTCATATAGATAGGGTGGTAAAGAAAGCTTTTGGTATGCTAGCCTTTATAAATCAGAGCATTAAGTATAGAAGTTGGGATGTAATGTTAAAATTGGTGAGGCATTGGTGAGACCAAATCTGGAGTATGGTGTACAATTTTGGTCACTTAATTATAGGAAGGATGTCAACAAAATAGAGAGAGTACAGAGGAGATTTACTAGAATGTTGCCTGGGTTTCAGCAACTAAGTTACAGAGAAATGTTGAACAAGTTAGGTCTTTATTCTTTGGAGCGCAGAATGTTAAGGGGGGACTTGATAGAGGTCTTTAAAATTATGAGAGGGATAGACAGAGTTGATGTGGGCGGTTGCCCCGCGTGCTATATTTTTAGGGGCGCAAAAAAATTGTTGAATAAAAAAAAGTTATAAAATTAAGAGGCCCGGGGAGCCGTTGGAGTGAGGAGGAGTTACCTGGAGCTGTGAGTATAAAAACAGCGCAGGGCTTGCTTCTACAGAGGCCCAACCAGCTCCGAGTTCTGGTCGCTGTTGTCCCAACTCCGAGGCCAGGTCGCCGCTGCCGCTGCTCCAGCTCCGTGCCGTGTGGCCGCTGTCTCTGTCCCTGTTCCGAGGCCAGGCCGCCGCTGTCGCTGCTGCTGCAACCGTCCCAGCTCCGAGTTCTGGTCGCCGCTGTCGCTGTCCCCGCTCCGAGTTCTGGTCACCGCTGCCGCTGTCCCAGCCGCCGCTGCCTCTGCCCCTGCTCCGAGGCCGCCAGCTCCGCCATTAGGCCTCGGCGCAGGCGGAGACGGGGGATACGACAAAAGAAGTCGCATCCCCCGAAGGAAGAGACCAAAAAACGTGTTCCTTCCCCTTCCCCTTTCCCTTCTCCCCTTTCTCCCCTTCTCCCCTCTCTCCCCCTCCCCCCCCCTCCCCCCCCCCGCCTCTCCCCCCCCCCCCCCCCCCCCCCCCCCCCCCCCCCGCTAATGTGGAGGCGCAAAACTTTAAACTGCCCCGGGTCGCTCAAAATCCCACCCTACGCCACTGGTGTAGAGCCAGCAGCAAAATAGCCTTTTTACATGTTGCAACTCTAATCCAAGGCACGGTGGCGCAGCGGTAGAGTTGCCGCCTTACAGCGCTTGCAGCGTCGGAGACCCGGGTTTGACCCAGACTATGGGTGCTGTCTGTACGGAGTTTGTACATTCACCCCGCAACCGCATGGGTTTTGTCAGATATCTTCGGTTTCCTCCGACACTCCAAAGGCATACAGATTTGTTGGTTAGATGGCTTGGTATAAATGTAATTGTCCCTAGTGTGTGTGGGGTAGTGTTAATGTGCAGGATCGCTGGCTGGTGCGGACTTGGCGGGCGGAAGGGCCTGTTTCCGTGTTGTATCTTTAAACTAAACTAAACTACAAGTTTATTTGCGATCCCGGAAGCATTTGGCTCTTATTTGCAAGAGTCATGATCCTGATGTCCTCCACTCCACACCTCAGCATGACCTAGCCTTACACAGCATGTACAATAACACCTCCCTCTATTGTCAGCAAGGTGAAAGATAGTCATTGACTTCAGGAAGCATGGTGGAGTACTTGCCCCAGTCTGCATCAATGGTGTGGATACAGAATGGTTGAGAAATGGCAGATGCTGGTTGGCAAATGGCAAATGCTGGTTTACAAACAAGCCACAAAGTGCTCGAGTATCTCAGCAGGTCAGACAGAATCTTTGGTAAACATGGATAGGTGATGTTTCGGGTCGAGACCCTTTTTCAAAATTGTGATTGCTATCCAGGGGATGTAGTTAAACATGCAGTAGAATTAGCATTCCTTAGCGCAACAAAAGCAACCCACTTATTACGCCTTCCACAGCATTCCCCTCAGAACCCTCCTTGTAATGATAGCAGGTGTCCTCCCACATTTGGTCTTAGTGCAGAAAATGAATGTCAGATTTTATTGCTCCTAATTCATCACCTTAATGTACATCACCAATTCCTTAAATCTCCTACTGCAATAGCTATCATATCCCTGGCACTGCCTCACAGTCACCCTGATCATGCAGCTGTGGGAAAGAGAATTGGGAGCATTGTATCAAAACCAGAGCACTTCTCCATTTAGTCACAAACATTAAAAAATAAAGATATACACACATCAATGTGAACTGTTTTCATATGGTTTACCCATTATTTCCTTTAGATATCTCCTTCAATAGCAACTTAACAAATTCACAAACCAGACCTTTGTCAGATCTATTGACAACATCAACTGCAAATGAAGGCTCATATGATGCATAAGATAAGATAGGAATTAATAATAATTGATAAGATTCCGGTTGCCTGTCATACAAAATTAACTTCCAAAGTCCTACCACCAAGTGCATTGAGGGACTTTGCTTACTTTCCACTCAAGAATTACCTTCCCACTCTTCTCTGTCTTGGCCACTGTCTTATTTTTAAACAGTGACCCTTTATTCCAGATTCTTCCACAAGAAATCTTCCTGTCCACATCTACCCTGTTAAGACCCTTCAAGATCTTATATATTTCAACAAAATTACTTCTTATTCTTCTGAAGCGGATACAATGCTAGTCTAAATACCCTTTCCTTACAGGGGTTCCTAAACGTTTTTGTTCCGTTTACCCCTGGCAACTTTAATAGCACACAACAATTATTTATGAACAACTAATGATGAACAGAACCAGAACCAAACACAGTCATTCAACGAGAAAAAATTTGTACAAATCCAGAATCAACAAATTTACCCACTGGGTTGGTGAAATTTACCCCAGGTTGGGAACCCTTGCTTTGAGACAACCCACTCCACTCCACAGGAGTCCACTTAGACCTTCTGTCCTCTCTTCTCTTCCTGCCCAAGTGTTCTCCTCATCCTCCCGAAGCTTACTGATGCCCCCAGCCAATTAGCAAGTGCCCCCTTACTTCTGGTAAGTTAGAAGTTTTACAATGAGATACATTGACCCAATTCTCCCAATTTCAGGATAAAGCCCTCATTGGATTTCTAGATGTATTTTGATTAAATGTTGGGAAGTCTTGAAGAAATGTCCCAGGAGGTACAGTAATTTACAATTCCTCAAATCTCTAGCAGCAAGCGTACGTAAAAAAGTGATGCCCCTTTGAATAAAAACAGAAATTTCAGGAAACTCAGTGTCAATGGGAAGAGAAATTGAATTAATATTATTTTAGATCAAATCTGGAGCTCATGCAATTTAACCAATACGATACGATAGAACTTTATTGATCCCGGGAGGGAAATTGATCTGCCAACATTCATAAAAACACAAAATACATGAAACATGAAATTAAAGTGATGAGTGGAAAGGCTTGGGGGATGTGTAAAGATTGGGGAGGACAATGGTCAAAATGAAAATAAAACTTACTTACCTATTCCCATATCATTGAAGAGAACATTACATCAAGTCCTGGTCATGAATTTGGCATCTTGAGCAAAATACAAAGTGCTGGAGGATGTCAGCAGGTCCAAATACTTCTTGTGACAAATACTTTTTTTCTGTCTTAATATGTTGAACAGGTTCCTTTTGAAAACAGCATGCTCACACCAGTTTTTATCTGATCATGCAGCATCAAAACACTTTTTCACACAGAGAGTTGTGAGTCTGTGGAATTTTCTGCCTCAGAGGGAGGTGGAGGCCAGTTTTCTGGATACTTTCAAGAGAAAGCTAGATAGGGCTCTTAAAGATAGCGGAGTCAGGGGAGAAGGCAGGAACAGGGTACTGATTGGGGATGATCAGCCATGATCACGTTTCGGGTAATATTATAATATATCATTTCTTAACAACACATAGTGTCGGTAGGTTAGGAACAAAATCTAAATTTGTACCAGGCATTTAAATTACATTAATGACTGGGATGCATGACTTGTATTTTTCTATTCTTTTTACTTATTTAAATTATATGTCGTTCTGCTTGAAAATAACCCCATTTCATCCTAGCTTGTCTTGGCTAATTACATTTTTGGGTATTTTTGTATTGCTACCTTACATAAGTTTGCTTAAATAGAATATGAAAAATGAAAAATACAGTGGCCTCCATAATGTTTGGAACATAGACCCACCTTTTATTTATTTGCCTCTGTACTCCACAATTTGGGATTTGTAATAGAAAAAAATCACATGTGGTTAAAGTGCACATTGTCAGATTTTATTAAAGACCGTTTTTATACATTTTGGTTTCACCGTGTAGAAATTACAGCTGTGTTTATATATAGTCCCCCCATTTCAGGTCACCATAATGTTCCGGACACATGGCTTCACGGGTGTTTACAATTGCTAAGGTGTGTTTAATTGCCTCCTTAATGCAGGTATAAGAGAGCTCTCAGCACTTAGTCTTTCCTTCAGTCTTTCCATCACCTTTGGAAACGTTTATTGCTGTTTATCAACATGAGGACCAAAGTTGTGCCAATGAAAGTTGAAGAAGCCATTATGAGACTGAGAAACAAGAATAAAACTGTTAGAGACATCAGCCAAACCTTAGGCTTACCAAAATCAACTGTTTGGAACATCATTAAGAAGAAAGAGAGCACCGGTGAGCTTACTAATCGCCAAGGAACTGGCAGGCCAAGGAAGACCTCCACAGCTGATGACAGAAGAAATCTTTCTATAATAAAGAAAAATCCCCAAACACCTGCCCGGCAGATCAGAAACACTCTTCACGAGTCAGGTGTGGATTTGTCAATGACCACTGTCCGCAGAATACTTCATGAACAGAAATGCAGAGGCTACACTGCATGATGCAAATCACTGGCTAGCTGCAAAAATAGGATGGCCACGTTACAGTTTGCCAAGAGGTACTTAAAAGTGCAACCACAGTTCTGGAAAAAGGTCTTGTGGACAGATGAGATGAAGATTAACTTATATCAGAGTGATGGCAAGAGCAAAGTATGGAGGAGAGAAGGAACTGCCCAAAATCCAAAGCATACCACCTCATCTGCGAAACACGGTTGTTGGGGTGTTATGGCCTGGGCATGTATGGCTACTGAGGGAATTGGCTCACTTATCTTTATTAATGATACAACTGCTGATGGTAGTAGCATAATGAATTCTGAAGTACATAGACACATCCTATCTGCTCAAGTTCAAACAAATGCCTCAAAACTCATTGGACAGCAGTTCATTCCACAGCAAGACACTAGGCAATAGACAATAGGTGCAGGAGTAGGCCGTTCAGTCCTTCAAGCCAGCACCGCCATTCACTGTGATCATGGCTGATCATCCACAATCAGTACCCCGTTCCCGCCATCTCCCGATATCCCTTGACTCCGCTATCTTTATCTAACTCTCTCTGGAAAGCATCCAGAGAATTGTCCTCCACTGCCTTCTGAGACAAAGAATTCCACAGATTCAAAACTCTCTGGGTGAAAATGTTTTTCCTCATCTCCATTCTAAATGGCCAACCCCTTATTCTTAAACTGATCCCAAACATACTGCTATAGCAACAAAGGAGTTTTTCCAAGCTAAAGAATGGTCCATTCTTGAGTGGCCAAGTCAATCACCCGATCTGAACCCAATTGAGCATGTCATTTATATGCTGAAGAGAAAACAGAAGGGGACTAGCACCCAAAACAAGCATAACCTAAAGTGGCTGTCCCACTTGGGCAACCTAATTGGCGAGTTTAGAAGATTTTGAAAAAATGACATGTTGAAGACCTCCTTCGACTATGTTGAAGACCTCCTTCGACCTCCTTTGACTATGTTGGAGACCAGCTGCGACTAGCTACGACTAACTTCGGGAAAATTGGACACTGAATAGTGGAGAGTGATGACGACCTCCTTTGATCTCCTTCGACCTCCCTTTGACTATGATGAAGACTATCTAAGACTACCTTCGATGACATTCGACTACCCTCGATTACCTACGACAACCAAGCCGACCTACTACGACAAAACCTACGAGTAAAAAAAGTATCAATATTTTCCACCGCGACCTTTTCGTACTCGCGGGCATTTTTTAACATATTGAGAAACACGCCACGACCTAGCTGAGGCCTCGAGTACGCAGAGACCACTCTCGAGCATGAAGGAGAGTTACAAAGACCTCCTACGACCTCGTGTCGACCATGCTGTGAGTATGAGTCGAGGGCAAACTCGCCCAAGTGGGACAGACCCTTAAAGATGGCTACAATACAGAACATCACCAGAGAAGACACCCTGCAACATGGCCATGATTGCAGATTTCAAGCAGTCATTGCAAAGGATATGCAACAAAATACTAAACATGATTACTTTCATTTAAATGTCATTGCTGTGTCCCAAACATGATGGTGCCCTGAAATGGGTGAGACTATGTATAAACACTGCTGTAATTTCTACATGATGAAACCAAAATGTATAAATATGGCCTTTATTCAAATCTGACAATGTGCACTTTAAGCACATGTGATTTTTTAGTGAAATAAATAAATGATGGGTCTTTGTCTTTGGAGAGCACAGTAATTTCCCACAATAATTAAAATCCAAGCAAAAACTAAACTGATGCGTGAGTAATATTGTTGTGAAATTGCTGATGTTTCACAGTGTGGCGTACTTTGAATCCTGTTGTGAATTGTGGCGAGCTCTTTTTTACTTCTACACTGCAATTCAGGAAGCTCATTAATTGGCAGTATTTATTGGACTATTACAGGAATCAAGGAATTATTAAAGAAGGAGCATATCTGGTATAATATTCATAAAAACTGTCATCTGGCTAAATTGTACAGGATACAAACACTCAGTTTCAAGGCAAAATGTAGAATATTACTAGATTAAGTGGGACCTGTTGGGTCCCAGCATCACACAGGCGGGTTGGTCACCCGGCGTAATATTCCTCCTCTCCACCGAATGGATTCTTGGGCTGGCGGCTCAGTCACTCAAGCCTGTTGTGCTGGCCGCTCACTCACTCACGGTTGACTCATGGCTTCCAAATGACTCATGGCTATTCCTTGAAATTCCATTTCAAGCATGGTGCAAGGCCACCAAATTCAAGTGCAGTTTCATGCCATTTCAAGCAGGGTGCAAGGCCACCAAATTCAAGTGCAGTTTCATACCATTTCAAGCATGGTGCAAGGCCACCAAATTCAAGTGCAGTTTCTTACCACTTCAAGCAGGGTGCAAGGCCACCAAATTCAAGTGCAGTTTCATACCATTTCAAGCAGGGTGCAAGGCCACTAAAGACAGCGAGTCATGACCTCTCCCTCCTCCATCTTGCAGAGACTGAGCCACACCCACACTTATGGGTTTTATAGTCCCTCCCCCTCCCACCACAAGGGGCGTGGCCATGGTGTGATTGACAGGAGAGAGAATCTCAACATTTTTTAAACACTAATAACTCTTTTATTTTTCATTGATGGGAAAAATCCTCGGCACCTGATGAGCGGAGGGGGGCTGAGTAAGATGGCCAAAAATCACAACCGTAAGTGGTAGCATTTTATCCAAAATCAATATAAAATTGGAAACAGGAAGTTGTCAAGATTAGACTTTTAATAATATGGAAGGCAAGGCAACTTTAATTAGGCAAAGCAACTTTAATTACGCAAGGCAACTTTAATTAGGCATCACAGCTTTAGCATTTCCAAACCAAAGGCAACACAGCTTTAGCATTTCCAAACCAAAGGCAACCCAGCTTTAGCATTTCCAAACCAAAGGCAACAGAGCTTTAGCATTTCCAAACCAAAGGCAACAAATCTTTAGAATTTCCAAACCAAAGGCAGCACAGCTTTAGCATTTCCAAATTATATTTTCAAACCACATTAAGGGCACTGACAGGTCAGTAAAACCACTCACAGTTTAGTAGACATGTCTTCAGTGTTATTCACAGCTCAGAGTGAGAGACGTGACCCCCTCGCTCCCCCCATCTTGCAGAGACTGACTGAGGCACACAACACCTCCGAGTTTTATAGTCCCTCCGGAAGGGTCGTGGCCATCAGGAGAGAGAATCTCAACATTTTCTAAACACCTATAACTCTTTTATTTTTCATCGATGGGAAAAATCCTCTTGTCCTGTACAGCCGTAAGTTGCAGCATTTATTCTAAAATCAATATAAGAACAACAGGAAGTGGTCAAGATCAGACTTTTAGTAATATAGATTGTTTACCAGACCAAGTGGGGCCCATTGGGTCCCGTCCTCCAACGCGGGTGAGGGGGGGGAGTGCGCGGCATCACATGGGAGGGCTGATGAAGGATATTCGCTGTGAAGGACTGAGTGTTCTGGGATAGAATCATTGCAGCCAATAGAAATCATTGCAGATTTGAAGAAATCCAACCTTTAAATGTCAATTTAAACATTTTAATTCTCCCCCACTACGTCCCTCTCCGTACAACAATGTAAAAACACTCTCATTGCTTGTGTTTTTGCTGCAAATATCATCATTTTCGGTTTTCGAAATCTTCATGGCAGCTTGTGTAGATCCCATTGTGATTGGATGACTATGATATGCCATTGTGACATCATCACTGGAAGCTGCTGGAAGAGTCTTCCTCTCAAAGGCAATTATTATTCTCAGTTGGCTTTTTTTAAACTTTAAATATCAATAGGTTTTGAAATATAACTAAATCTGAAGGAAATTTATTAAATCAACGACGGGAAATAGCTGAGTAAGGTTCTGCAAAAATGTTCACACTATTGTGTACCGTTTTGGCAAAAATACAATCACACACACACACACACACACACACACACACACACACACACACACACACACACACACACACACACACACACACACACACACACACACACACACACACACACACACACACACACACACACACACACACACACACAGAAACAAGGCAAGACTTTTATAAGTATACTAGACCAAGTGGGCCCCGTCCCTCAACGCAGGGTGGGGGGAAATTTGAAGGGTTGGGGGGAGTGTGGCGTTACATGGGAGGGCTGTTCCCCAAACACAGCATCAGCGTTCACCCTGGAGATAGGCGCGTTCGGCCAACGCAATATTCCACCACTCACCCATAGCCCCAAACAGCACAGACGCGGCTCATTTCCCCTCATCCCCCAACATTCCCTCCCCTCCTCTTCACCCTCCCTCTTCTCCTAGCACCACATCCCCTCATCCACTACCTCCTTCACTCTCCCTCCCTCTCCTTCCCCCTACCCTCAGTCACTCCCTCCCACCCTCCATACCCCTCTTCCCTTCCCACCCCCCTGACCTGTTGGGCCCTGTTTCCCCAATGCAATATTCCACCACTCACCCATTTCCCCAAACACAACCCATTTCCATCATTTACCCATTCTCCCAACGCATCCCGTTCCCCCAACGCAATCAATTCTTTCCCGGGAGGGGGGGGGGGGGGGGCAGTCAGCGCTTCCCGGAGCCAGTGAATGGACTCGACCTTTGAGTCGGCGTTGGCATCCCCTTGACCCAATCAATCCGTCCCAAGGGGGAGGTAAGGCAGTGGGCGTTTCCCGGAGCCAATGATTTGTAACGACTTTTGGGTTGGCGTCGGTGCTCCCTGGAGGCAATTTGGGGGTGGGGCAATTGGTACTTCCCGGGGCCAATGAATGGACTCGACGTTTGAGCCAATAATCCTTCCCACATGGAGGGGGGCAAATATCTCACTGTTTCTTTACTCCTCTTGAAGCTGCTGATCCCATTGTCTCTCTGTCACCTCTCTCCCCCTCAGCTTTTCCCTCCCCTCAGTCACTCCCTCCATCACCTCTCCCCTTTCGCACTTCCTCTCTGAAGATAATTTTTAAATAACATTTCTTCTCCTCCCATCCCCCACTCCGTCAACTCTCATTGTTTGTGTATTGGTAGCAGAGATCATACTGTGCTGTCATTTTCGGTTGTTGGAATGTTCATGGCAGCTTGTGTAAATGAGATCCCATTGTGATTGGAGGAGTGTGAGATGCCATTGTGACATCATCACTGGAAGCTGCTAGAAAAGTCTCACTCACACAGTCAGTTATTATTCTCAAAGTTGGCTTTTTTAAAACGTTAAATATCAATAACGTGAAATATAACATCAAATGTGAAGAAACTTGATACGAACGGCCACGGGAAAAAGCTGAGTAAGATTCTGCAAAAAATGTTGCGCTATTGTGTACCGTTTTGGCGTAGCTCCTGAGATCACAGACAGACAAACAAGACGAGACTTTTACTATTATATCGATAGATAGATTATTGATTTATTATTGTTATGTGTACAGAGATATAGTGAAAAACTTTGATATCAAGTCAAGAGTGTTTTATTGTCATATGTCCCGGATGGGATAATGACATTCTTACTTGCTACCCTGTGGATAGGGTGAACTGCTTTAAATATCTGGGAGTCCACATCTCTGAGGATATGACATGGTCATCACACGCCTCAGCACTGGTGAGTAAGGCAAGGCAGCGCCTTTACCACCTCAGGCAATTGCGGAAATTCAGAGTGTCTCTGAGGATCCTCCAGTGCTTCTACGCAGCAGCGGTGGAAAGCATCTTGTCCGGGAACATTACAATCTGGTTCGGGAATTGCTCTGCCAAGGACAAGAAGGCTCTGCAGAGAGTAGTGCGTTCGGCCGAACGCACTATGGGAACTTCACTCACCCCCCTGCAGGAACTATACAACAAGAGGTGCAACTCCAGAGCAAATAAAATCATGAGAGACCTCTTCCACCCCTGCAACAGACTGTTCCAGCCGCTGCGGTCAGGCAAACGCCTCCGTTGCCATGCAGTGAGAACGGAGAGGTTGAGAAGGAGTTTCTTCCCAGAGGCAATTCGGACTGTAAACGCCTTTCTCACCAGGGACTAACTGTACAGAACGTTTTTCCTTCTATTATTTATTACGTAAAATAATATGTGTGATTGTGTTTAGAATTTGTTTGGTTGTTTTGTTGTTCCGCGAGCATTGCCACTTTCATTTCACTGCACATCTCGTATGTGTATGTGACAAATAAACTTGACTTGACTTGACTTGACCACAGAATATGTGAATATGTAAACATTGTATATAATGGGAAAAAAAGAAAAGGTTCAATAAATAACAAATATAGTGCAAATAACAAATAATAATATAGTATTTTGCAGTTCAGAGCTCATAGCTTATTTATTGTGTTTAATAGCCTGATGGCTGTGGGGAAGAAGCTGTTCCTGAACCTGGACATTACAGTCCTCAAGCTCCCGTACCTTCTTCCTTGTAGAAACTTTTCAAGGATGTAACTAGTAGAGTGGATAAGGGAGAACCAGTGTATCTGGACTTTCAGAAGGCTTTCGACAAGGTCCCACATAAGAGATTAGTATGCAAACTTAAAGCACACGGTATTGGGGGTTCAGTATTAACGTGGATGGAGAACTGACTGGAGACAGGAAGCAAAGAGTAGGAGTAAACGGGTCCTTTTCAGAATGGCAGGCAGTAACTAGTGGGGTACCACAAGGCTCAGTGCTGGGACCCCAGCTATTTACAATATATATTAATGATCTGGATGAGGGGATTGAATGGAACATCTCCATGTTTGCGGATTACACGAAGCTGGGGGGCAGTGTTAGCTGTGAGGAGGATGCTAGGAGGCTGCAAGGTGACTTGGATAGGTTGGGTGAGTGGGCAAATGCATGGAAGATGCAGTATAATGTGGATACATTTGAGGTTATCTACTTTGGTGGCTAAAACAGGAAAGTAGACTATTATCTGAATGGTGGCCGATTAGGATTCGGATTAGCATTCATAGCAAAAGAATTTGAGTATAAGAGCAGGGAGGTTCTACTACAGTTGTACAGGATCTTGGTGAGACCACACCTGGAGTATTGTGTACAGTTTTGGTCTCCTAATCTGAGGAAAGACATTCTTGCCATAGAGGGAGTACAGAGAAGGTTCACCAGACTGATTCCTGGGATGGCAAGACTTTCATATGAAGAAAGACTGGATAGACTCAGCTTGTACTCGTTGGAATTTAGAAGATTGAGGGGGGATCTTATAGAAACTTATAAAATTCTTAAGGGGTTGGACAGGCTAGATTCAGGAAGATTATTCCCGATGTTGGGGAAGTCCAGTACAAGGGGTCACAGTTTAAGGATAAGGGGGAAGTCTTTTAGGACCGAGATGAGAAAATCATTTTTTACACAGAGACTGGTGAATCGGTGGAATTTTCTGCCACAGAAGGTTGTTGAGGCCAGTTCATTGGCTATATTTAAGAGGGAGTTAGATGTGGCCCTTGTGGCTAAAGGGATCAGAGGGTATGGAGAGAAGGCAGGTACAGGATACTGAGTTGGATGATCAGCCATGATCATATTGAATGGCGGTGCAGGCTCAAAGGGCCGAATGGCCTACTCCTGCACCTATTTTCTATGTTTCTATGCTTCCTGATGGCAGTGAGATAAGTGTGCGGCCAGGATGGTGTGAGTCCTTGATTATTTTGGCTGCCTTTTTGAGGCAGCGACTACGATAGATCCCTTCAACGGTGGGGAGTTCAAAGCCAGTAACGGACTGGACAGTGGTAACAACTTCTTGTAGTCTTTTTCGCTCCTGGACGTTCAGGTTGCCGAACCAGGCCGTGTTGTAACCAGTCAAAATGCTCACTAGCGTGCACTTGTAGAAGTTCATGTGTTATTAGGGCAAATCATATCATGCAGGAATACAACAGATAGTGCAAAAGAGAAAATAAACAGAATGTAGACCATGTATAGTGTTACAGCAACAGAGAAGGTGCAGATAAAGGAAAGTGCTAAGGCAGCAACAAGGAAGCTGGGAAGATTGGGAAATTCTGCACATATGAGAGGTTCATTCAAGAGTCTGAAAACAGTGGGAAGAAACTGTTCTTGAATCTGGTGGTACAGGCTTTCAAGCTTTTGTATCTTCTGCGTGATGGGAGTGGGGAGAAGAGTGAATGACTGGGGTGTGAGCGGCCTTTGGTTATGTTGACTGCTTTCCTGAGGCAGTGTAAGTGTGGAAGGAGTTGATAGGGGAGAGATTGGTTTAGGTGATGGACTGGGATGAGTTCAGAATTCTCTGCTATTCCTAGGGCAGTGGAGTAATCATACCAAGCTGATGCATCTGGGTAGGATGCTTATATGGTGAATCGATAGAAATTGGAACATGTTGAATTTTATTTTGGTTTCTGAGGATGTAGAAACATTGTTGTGCTTTCTTGGCAGCAGCGGCATTTACGATCCCTGAAATACCTTCTAATTTACTGAAAAATTTGTTTTTTTTATTATTTGGTAGAAATGTAATTCGAGATAATTCACAGTTTTTGTGCTTCTTCTCTCAAAGTAAAAGCAAGCTATTGTGTTCAAGAGGATTTTTAGAAGCTTGCCTGGTTTTGACAGAGAAAAGATGTGACACAATATAATAACCATATAACCATATAACAATTACAGCAGGGAAACAGGCCATCTCGACCCTTCTAGTCCATGCCGAACACATAATCTCCCCTAGTCCCATATACCTGCGCTCAGACCATAACCCTCCATTCCCTTCCCATCCATATAACTATCCAATTTATTTTTAAATGATAAAAACGAACCTGCCTCCACCACCTTCACTGGAAGCTCATTCCACACAGCCACCACTCTCTGAGTAAAGAAGTTCCCCCTCATGTTACCCCTAAACTTCAGTCCCTTAATTCTCATGTCATGTCCCCTTGTTTGAATCTTCCCTACTCTCAGTGGGAAAAGCTTTTCCACGTCAACTCTGTCTATCCCTCTCATCATTTTAAAAACCTCTATCAAGTCCCCCATTAACCTTCTGCGCTCCAAAGAATAAAGCCCTAACTTGTTCAACCTTTCTCTGTAACTTAGTTGCTGAAACCCAGGCAACATTGTAGTAAATCTCCTCTGTACTCTCTTTATTTTGTTGACATCCTTCCTATAATTAGGCGACCAAAATTGTACACCATACTCCAGAATTGGCCTCACCAATGCCTTGTACAATTTTAACATTACATCCCAACTTCTATACTCAATGCTCTGATTTATAAAGGCCAGCACACCAAAAGCTTTCTTTACCACCCTATCTACATGAGATTCCACTTTCAGGGAACTGTGCACAGTTATTCCCAGATCCCTCTGTTCACCTACATTCTTCAATTCCCTACCATTTACCATGTACGTCCTATTTTGATTTGTCCTGCCAAGATGTAGCACCTCACACTTATCAGCATTAAACTCCATCTGCCATCTTTCAGCCCACTCTTCCAACTGGCATAAATCTCTCTGTAGACTTTGAAACTCTACTTCATTACCCGCAACCCCACCTATCTTAGTATCATCTGCATACTTACTAATCCAATTTACCACACCATCATCCAGATCATTGATGTACATGACAAACAACAGTGGACCCAACACAGATCCCTGTGGCACCCCACTCGTCACTGGCCTCCAACCTGACAAACAACCATCCACCATTACTCTCTGGCATCTCCCATTCAGCCACTGTTGAATCCATCTTGCTACTCCACCATTAATACCCAACCATTGAACCTTCTTAACCAACCTTCCATGAGGAACCTTGTCAAAGGCCTTACTGAAGTCCATATACACAACATCCACTGCTTTACCCTCATCAATTTCCCGAGTAACATCTTCAAAAAATTCAAGAAGATTAGTTAAACATGACCTTCCAGGCACAAATCCATGTTGACTGTTCCTAATCAGACCCTGTTTATCCAGATGCTTATATATATTATCTCTAAGTATTATTTCCATTAATTTGCCCACCACTGACGTCAAACTAACAGGTCTATAATTGCTAGGTTTACTCTTAGACCCCTTTTTAAACAATGGAACAACATGCACAGTACGCCAATCCTCCGGCACTATTCCCGTTTCTAATGACATTTGAAATATTTCTGCCATAGCCCCTGCTATTTCTACACTAACTTCCCTCAATGTCCTAGGGAATATCCTGTCCGGACCTGGAGACTTATCCACTTTTATATTTCTCAAAAGTGTCAGTACTTCCTCTTCTTTGATCCTCATAGTTTCCATAGCTACTCTACTTGTTTCCCTTACCTCACATAATTCAATATCCTTCTCCTTGGTGAATACCGAAGAAAAGAAACTGTTCAATATCTCCCCCATCTCTTTTGGCTCTGCAGATAGTTGTCCACTCTGACTCTCTAATGGACCAATTTTATCCCTCGTTATCCTTTTGCTATTAATATAGCGGTAGAAACCCTTCGGATTTACTTTTACCTTACTTGCCAAAGCAACCTCATATCTTCTTTTAGCTTTTCTAATTTCTTTCTTAAGATTCTTTTTACATTCTTTATACTCCTCAAGCACCTCATTTACTCCATGCTGCCTATAATTATTGTAGATCTCCCTCTTTTTCCGAACCAAGTGTCCAATTTCCCTTGAAACCCATGGCTCTTTACAATTTTTACGATTTCCTTTCAGCCGAACAGGGACATAAAGATTCTGTACTCTTAACATTTCACCTTTAAATGTACTCCATTTCTCTTCCACATCTTTCCCATAAAACAAACTGTCCCAATTTACTCCTTTTAAATCCTTTCGCATCTCCTCAAAGTTAGCCTTTCTCCAATCAAAAATCTCAACCCTAGGTCCAGTTTTGTCCCTCTCCATAATTATATTGAAACTAATGGTATTGTGATCACTGGACCCGAACTGTTCCAGTATATCCTGAGAATTTGTTGCATTCACCTTGGAGAGAAATTGAGATATTGAGACATGTATTTCTTCCTGTCTTCAGTCATGTTAACTTGATGAATATATAATGGCATTCAGCCAAAATTGACATACAGGGTTATGGATCCAGAATTAATATTCATTGTTAAGTTCAATACCGTTCATATCTAATTGCACAGTTACAAATTGGCTATTAAATATTTTTGACTGCTATTTTAGAGAAACATTTTATTGTAACTTTGAAATGCTCTTCAGCTTTGCAATTAAATATAGTGTGGTGATTTAATGTTACATACATAATACTTTGTGTCAATTGACAAATGGCAACTTTATGTGTGCCACCAAACATCTCGAAATAGAAAGAGATTTTGATGGACTTCTGGTAGACTCCTATTCAGGTTTCGCATGAACTCTGCCAGAGCCACATTTGAGACCTGACCCTGTATTAGCAGTATAACACTATCAAGCTGTTTGCAATAACTGCATTATCTGAAAGCTTTGTTCAATTCCTTTCCATTGTTATAATGCCTAAAGAAAACCACAAACCTAGGACTTGTCAATGAAATCAGTGCCTAGAAATTGGATTGCACCTATTTTTGTTGCACGGAAACTAAATTGCAAACTGCCAAATTGGATCTGTGTAAAACTAATGTTGAAATTGGCTGAAGTCCAGTGTGAAAAGGCATTAGCGTGGTTTACATTCAGGAACAATCCTAAAACACTACATGACTCAAAGTGTATGTGTGATGGGAGATGAGGGAGGGGAAAAGATAGAGAGAGGTGTGTGGGATGGGAGGGAGAGAGAGAGAGAGAGGTGATAGAGAGAGAGAGAGAGAGAGAGGGCGCGGGAGGAGATTAAACAGAGAGAGTGAGAGAGAAAGAGAGGAGGGGGAGAGAGAGAGAAAGAGAGATATGCGGGAGGGGATAGAAAAGAGCGAGAGACAGAGTGAGAGAGAAAGAGAGAGAGAGAGAGAGAGAGAGAGAGAGAGGGAGAGAGAGAGAGAGAGGGAGAGAGAGAGAGAGAGAGAGAGAGAGAGAGAGAGAGAGAGAGGGAGAGAGAGAGAGAGGGAGAGAGAGAGAGACGGAGAGAAAGGATGGGAGGAGAGAGAGAGAGAGAGAGAGAGAGAGAGAGAGAGAGAGAGAGAGAGAGAGAGAGAGAGAATAATTAATCTGTACATATGAAATGTTGGTGTGATCAGCACATCACTCTACACTCACAGAGATTAGAGCCTCACAGGGAAGTTTGTTTTCAATGCAGAGATATATTCTCCATCCAGCTTCTTCTTCTACTTCTCTCTACTCTGGTGCCCTGTTATAATTTTAATAGATTTCAAAGCGATCCCCTCTCAATCTTCAAAACTCTAGTGTATAGAGGTGTATTCAATCCAATATCTCCTCATATGTCAGACCTACCATCACAAGAATCAATTGGCTAAACCTCTCCTTCACTCTCGTGATGGCAAGAACTTCTTTCCGCAGATAAGGACACCATCATTGCACACACAATTCCAAATGGAGTCTCAATATTGCCCGATACAGCTGTAGCTGCTGTATTTAAATCTTTTTGCAATAAAGGCCAACATGCCTTCATGAAAACAGGAGAACTTGGGCCAGTTAATGGAGACGTCTTGAGGATAGTCCGCATTACTGTCTAGGTGGTTTCTGGATGTCCTAAGATTGATAAATCTCCAGGCCCGATCAGATGTATCCATGGACATTGTGGGAAGCTGGAGAAGAAATTGCAGGAGTCCTCGCTGAGATATATAAGTCATCACTTAGATACATTGCTTGAAAACCTTTGGTCAGTATCTGACATGTTACCCCCATATCCTAATGAATAAGCTTCTTTTGCAAGCTACAATGGGACACTCATGGGCTTCAAATACTGTAGCCTGGATCATCATAGGATTTCAATTTACAATGATGTACCAGGTGGAAGTGCAAGGAAGAAGAGCAAAGGTTTGTAGCTGCATGAGCGTGTGCACCAAATTAGAGTATTAGCTTTTCATTATAATTTGGTAGCTACTTAAAGAGTAACTTGGGGGAGAATAGAGTACCTTAATGATCAACAAGGTAATTTATGTTGTGGACAGGAGGTGGGCAAAGAGTTAAACTACCATTTCACGTCTGTACTCAACTGAAGAAAGACATGAATGCTTGGAAGCTCAAGGAAGTCAATAATGATGTCTCGAAAAGAGTCAAATGATGAGGTGTTGGAGGTCATAAAATGTATTAATGTAGATAAATTCTTGGCACCTGATCAGGAGAACACTGTGACTGTGGGGAAACTGGAGAATAAATTACAGGGGCCCTGGAAGAGGATTTAATATCATTGATAACCAAGACTGAGATGTCGGAAGACTGGAGAGTGGCTAATATTGTGCCTCTATTTGGGAAAGGTCAGGATAGAGTGGATGTGGAGAGGATGTTTCCACTAGTGAGTCTAGGACTAGAGGGCACAGCCTCAGAAAAAAAAGACATACCTTTCGAAAGGAGATGGGGAGGAATTTCTTTAGTCAGAGGGTAGTAAATCTGTGGAATTCATTGTCACAGATGGATGTGGAGGCCAAATCAATGGATATTTTTAAGTCGAGATTGACAGATTGACGGGTGTCAGGGGTTATGGGGCGAAGGGAGGAGAATGGGGTTGAGAGAGAAATATAGTTCAGACACGATTGAATGGCGGAGTAGACTTGATGGACTTGACCTATTCTGCTCGAATAACTTATGAACTTATAAAAGGTTGCTAAAAAAAGTCTGGGAATTACTGACCGATCAGTTGTGAATACATTATTGGGGAGGATTCTGTAGACAGGATACACATGCATTTGGAAAGGCAAAGCTGATTACGAACAGTCAGCATGGCTTGCCTATGGGAAATCATGTCTCACAAATGTAATAGATTTTTTGGAAGAGGTACCAGGAAGATTGATGAGGGCAGAACGATAAATGTTGCCTATGTGGACTTAAGCTAGGCTTTTGACAAGGTACCACATGATAGGTTGTTCTGGAAGGTTAGTTCACATGAGACCCAGGACAAGCTAGCCACTTGGATACAAAATTGGCTTGAAGGTAGGATTCAGAGTGTGGTGGAAGAAGATTATGTATATTTTTTAAATACTGGAAATTTTTTTAAAATACTGGAAATATGCAACAGATGTAACAAATCCTGATCCTCACCTACAAAGCCCTCCACCCCCCCCCCCCCCCCCCCCCCCCCCCCCCCTATATCTCACTGACCTCCTCTCCCCCTACCAACCCTCACGGTCCCTCAGATCCACATCAGCCGGTCTCCTCTCCATCCACGTCCAACCTCCACAGTTTTGGGGACAGAGTCTTCTCCAGGGCAGCTCCCAGGCTCTGGAACTCCCTCCCCCAACTGATCCGCAATTCCGTGTCCCTCACCATCTTCCAGTCCCGCCTCAAGACCCATCTCTTCACCTCTGCCTATCCTTAGCCCCACGTCCCCCTCCCTTTTCATCTGTGCATTAATTGCCTTATATTGTGTTTTGAATTGAATTCTGTCTTTACTTTGTGTACTAGTTATGTCTTTACTATTTATTTCATTCCCCTTACATGTTTTTCCTCTACTTGCTAAATTTTCGTAAGGTGTCCTTGAGACTCTTGAAAGGCGCCCATAAATAAAATGTATTATTATTATTATTATTATTATTATTATTATTATTATTATTATTATTATGTTGTAACAGGGATTTGTGGGAGAGTCTAGGACTAGTTATAGCCTCAGAATTAAAGGACATTCTTTTAGGAGGGAGATGAGGAGAAGTTGCTTTAGTCAGATGTTGTGAATCTGGAATTCTTTGCTACAAAAGGCTGTTGAGGCCAAGTCAGTAGATATTTTTAAGGCAGAGATAGGTAGACTCTTGATTAGTACGGATGTCAGAGGTTATGGGGAGAATGGGGTTAGGAGGAAGAGATTGTTCCATTCTTGAGTTATGTCCTTTTAAAACAACGAGTTTCTGCTTTATTTTCTGCCGTGTAAAGGAAGAAATTATGTCCACAATGCAGAATTCTCCCTGTATTAGTCCAATAAACAACTTATCTTGTTGATCATGAATGACAGTAAGAATTCATAAATATGAGAAAACGGAGTAATGAATTGCCTCACTGTGTTCATTATACCTAAATATGCTGAGTAAATAAATTACTCTACAGTATTTCAAGTCAAAGAGCACCTCGTGTGCTGGGTAAAGTAGTTCTAGGCTATGGTCCATGCACAGTATGAAAGGGTCCACTGTATAGCCACTGAAGCATCAGTGCAACCATATTCACTTGTGTTCTGCTGCAGAAAGCCAATCTCCTGGTGTGCATTTTTTTGAGGTAGCAGGGGGATTGAAGTATGTTTGTGCATGATAGTGGGAGTGAATTTGCGGTGAAATATGGCCCAGCAGATGCATTGAACCAAAATCGGAAACTGAAATGAACAGAATAATTTTGGAATCAATTGTCAAATGTTAACTTTTAGAATTGGCCTGGATCTGCCTTGTAAAGTAAATGATATCATTCATAAAGAGAGGAAAGAGAAGCACGTTATATGCAGTACAGAACGCCACAGGAGATCCTTCTTTCCGGTGGCTATCAAACTTTATAACTCCCCCTTCTGTCATGGGGTAGACTGAGACTTGCTCCCCCCCCCCACACACACAATCTTTGCACATCCCCCAAGCCTTTCCACTCTTCACTTTAATATCATGTTTTATGTATCGTGTTTTTATGAGTGTTGGCAAATCAATTTCCCTCCTGGGATAAATAAAGTTCTACGTATTGTATTGTATTGTACCGTAATAATATTTTCTGAATCCTGTGCATTTATTCAGAGCTAAGACACCAAGAAAACGAGAAATGCCGCTTATGAATTTCAGAGCAGTAGCAGAACTTCCATTTCTTGTTTTGCAGACAAAATGTACCTCACATTCCGGGCAATGCCACATTTACACATTTTTGATCGGAAACAATGTTTAAAACCTTACTTATACATTTTTCTTGATGTAACAATGGTGTAGCAGTTTCCTAACAATGTTTTACGAAATGCAGGAGAAAAATATATATCAAAACCTGTCAGGACCCGTTCCAACAAAAAAGATTAGCAGGCTCCTTCATGTCCTGATGATGTGCATGTTTTTTTTTCTTTGTAAGTTTTTATGAAGACTTTGGCTGGCCTGATAGGAATGAGGATGGTGATGGAGTGGTTGTTAGAGTTGTAATAGTAACTGTGAGTACTAGCAACCAGCAAGAGTTGCAAGCATAAATGATTGCTGTGGAGTTTTTGCAATTGCTTTTGTATAGAGAGAGAATAGTAACATAGAAACATAGAAAATAGGTACAGGAGTAGGCCATTCGGCCCTTCGAGCCTGCACCGCCATTCAATATGATCATGGCTGATCATCCAACTCAGTATCCTGTACCTGCCTTCTCTCCATAGCCCCTGATCCCTTTAGCCACAAGGGCCACATCTAACTCCCTCTTAAATATACCCAATGAACTAGCCTCAACTACCTTCTGTGGCAGAGAGTTCCAGAGACTCACCACTTTCTGTGTGAAAAAAAAATTCTCATCTCGGTCCTAAAGGATTTCCCCTTTATCCTTAAACTGTGACCCCTTGTTCTGGACTTCCCCAACATCGGGAACAATCTTCCTGCATCTAGCCTGTCCAACGCCTTAGGAACTTTGTAAGTTTCTATAAGATCCCCCCTCAATCTTCTAAATTCTAGCGAGTACAAGCCAAGTCTATCCAGTCTTTCTTCATATGAAAGTCCTGACATCCCAGGAATCAGTCTGGTGAACCTTCTCTGTACTCTCTGTATGGCAAGAATGTCTTTCCTCAGATTTGGAGACCAAAACTGTACACAATACTCCAGGTGTGGTCTCACCAATACCCTGTACAACTGCTGTAGAACCTCCCTGCTCCTATACTCAAATCCTTTTGCTATGAATGCTAAAATACCATTCACTTTCTTCACTGCCTGCTGCATGCCTACTTTCAATGATTGGTGTACCATGACACCCAGGTCTCGTTGCATCTCCCCTTTTCCTAATCGGCCACCATTTAGATAATAGTCTACTTTCCTGTTTTTGCCACCAAAGTGGATAACCTCACATTTATCCACATTATACTGCATCTGCCATGCGTTTGCCCACTTACCCAGCCTATCCAAGTCACCTTGCAGCCTCCTAGCATCCTCCTCACAGCTAACACTGCCCCCCAGCTTCGTGTCATCCGCAAACTTGGAGATGTTGCATTCAATTCCCTCGTCCAAATCATTAATATATATTGTAAATAGCTGGGGTCCCAGCACTGAGCCTTGCGGTACCCCACTAGTCACTGCCTGCCATTCTGAAAATAATCACACATAGGTTTTTTGGACTGCAGAACACTGATAGGATAATTTCTATGGAAGAAAATTGTTGATATTGAATTAATCTGACAAAAAAAATTAAAACAGTTGTTCAAATAATCTGTTTCTTTTGCCTCTATAATCTGCTTTACCCCACTTTTGCTCAGAGCTATTTGGTTACGAACCTTTCAATCAACTGCTCCCTTTCTCTCACTATCTATGAGCTTTCAAATTATTTAGTCCATTGATTCTCTATGTTAAATGGCCTTGTTCATTTTCCGCCGTTCATCTATAGTAAGCCACTGTCCACCATATCACCATTTTTGGTGTCATCTGCAAACTGATTAACCATGCCAACTCCATTATTGATGCAAATCTTTAATACAGATTATAAAGGGTGGCACGGTGGCACAGCGGTAGAGTTGCTGCCTTACAGCATTTTTAGTGCCGGAGACCCAGGTTCTATCCAAACTACGGGTGCTGTCTATACGGAGTATGTACGTTCACCACGTGACCTATTGAGTTTTCTCCGAGATCTTCAGTTTCCTCCCACACTCCAAAGTCGTACAAGTTGGTAGGTTAATTGGCTTGGTATCAGTGTAATTTGTCCCTAGTGTGTGTAGGATAGCACTAATGTGCAGGGGTCACTGGTCAGTGGGCCGAAGGGCCTATTTCCGCACTGTATCTCGAAACTAAACTAAACAGTGCACCCAGTATTGATCCCTGCACCACACCCTTGGTCACAGACCTTCAATTTGATTGAAAACCCTCCACGACCACCTTCTGACTCCTACTACCAAGCCAATTTGATATCCAGTTGTATAGCCCAACCTTGATCCCATGTGATTTAACTTTCCGGACTAGCCAGAAAATTAGATATTTAACTTACCCATTCAGAACTCACCCGTTAATACCACTGTGGTATTATCCTTTTAGCGCTGTTGGCACATTTCAGCAGCCTCCAGTGAATAGCACGGGAACAGTGTTAGGCTGAGCAGTTGTCTCATTTCATGTACTGGCAAGATTACAACAGCACTCATCATAAAGAAGACAATTCAATCCTTTCATATTACAGAACAATAAACCCCTCAAAATTAACATTTCTCTCATTGCTATCTACTGGATTGGTCAGTATTTTATTGATAATTCTGGCAGATATTGAAACTGACAATTTTAAGAAACGTCTCTTTGAGAATGTTTTGAGCATTGCTGTTCTACATAGAATGATTAATCTCTCACAGAGCCTGAATGCATCTGCCACAACATATTTATTGCAATAATTGCATTGTTAATAATTTAGTCAATAATTATCTGCAGCAGTTTAGAACTTAAGTCAAAGGGTAAATTTATGTCCAGTCTTTGTATTGATCATGTTTAAATTGTTATATGATTTTGCATTCCAGGTGATAATGGATTGAAAATGGCTACTGACTTTCGTTTTAACTCTTCAAACACTGAACTGAATACATTGAGTGATTTTAGGAAAGATGTGATTATTGCCTTGCCAAAATGAACATGATTTACTACACATCTATACCTGACATGCATTATAATGTCCAGTATTATAATGTACTTCTGGTGAAATATTGCACTTATTAGATTAAAAAAATATATTATTGGACATGAATAATTTTGAGATAAATGTGGAAAGAATAATGAAAATACATGTCAAGACATTGAATACAGAACGTTGAAAACAGATTGACTATTTGGAGTTTTATTCTGGGTTCACGATTAAGCTAAAATCGTTTTAATGTTTTCAGTCTCGTTTATGTCCAGAATTGATCAGCAGGAATTTTCTCTTAAGAGGATTTATCGTTGATTACCATATTAACAGAGGCAGGGCCTGAAGAAATGTAATTCTGTTAACCCTATGAATATTTAATTAGTTCTAATGCCATCGTTTTAATGCAAAACACACACATTTTTAACAACTTGATAATTCTTATTTATATTCAATCTATTTTCAATTATTTGTTGCAAACTCATCTATTGCTTTGCATGCCTAGAAATTGATGTTTTTTTTAGTTTTAGAGATACAGCGCGGAAACAGGCCCTTCGGCCCAACAAGTCCATGCTGACCAGCGATTCCTGCACTATCCTATACACACTAGGGACAATTTACATTTATACCAAGCCAATTAACCCACAACCCTGTACATCTTTTTGGAGTGTGGGAGGAAGCCGAAGATCTCGGAGAAAACCCACACGGTCACGGGGAGAACATAAAAACACTGTACAGACAGCACCTGTGGTCGGTCTCTGGTGCCGAGAGTGCTGTAAGGAAGCAGCGCTACTGCACACCAGGAAGTGAACTGGTGTTCCTAAACTGGGTCCCAGGTACACCCCATTGATTATTTTATGTGTCTTTAGGATAGGAGTCCTAAACATAGTACAGGTGTCAGGTTATGGGGCGAATGCAGGGGAATGGGGTTGGGAGGTAAAGATAGATCAGGCATGATTGAATGGCGGAGTAGACCTGATGTGCCAAATGGCCTAATTCTACTATTCTTATGACGTTATGGAGTGGCGGGCTAACAATGATGGTCACAATGGCAAAGTCCAGACAATGCGGGCAGCATGATTACATAGATACATAGAAAATAGGTGCAGGAGTAGGCCATTCCGCCCTTTGAGCCAGCACCGCCATTCAACCTGATCATGACTGATCATCCACAATTAGTACCCTGTTCCTGCCTTCTCCCCATACCCTTTGATTCAGCTAGCCAAAAGAGCTCTATCTAACTCTCTTTTGAATGCATCCAGTGAATCGACCCCCACTGCCTTCTGAGGCAGAGAATTCCACAAATTCACAACTCTCTGTGTGAAAAAGTTTCTTCTCATCTCAGTTCCAAATGGCCTACTCCTTATTCTTAAATTGTGGTCCCTGGTTCTGGACTCCCCCAACATCAGGACCATGTTTCCTGCATCTAGCTTGCCGATTCCCTTAATAATTTTATAAGTTTCTATGAGATATCCTCTCATCCTTCTAATTTCCAGTGAATTCTAGCGCAGCCGCTCCATTCTTTCATCATATGACAGCCCCGCCCTCCCAAGATACATGACATTTATTTGTCACATGTGCCAGATGGCACAGTGAAATGAAATAGAGCCATACAATAAAAATAAAGGACACAACACACGATAGAATTTAACATAAAACATCCCCACACAGCAGAATCAAAGTTTCCCCCTGTGTGGGAAGGCACCAAAGTCAGTCTCTTCCTCCATTGTTCCCCGTGGTCAGGGCCTCCCTGTGCCCTCCGCAGTTGCTGCTACGGGCGGCCCAATGTTCAGGCCCGCTCGCCGGGGTAATACAAGTCCGACGTCGGGGCTGCGGGACTTCCTCAGCGGCGTGGACACAGAGTCGGCCCCCTCCTACCGGAGTCGGCGGCTCCCAAAGTCAGCAGGCCGTGCCGGGTGGAGACTGCTGCTGTAGACTCTCTGCAAGGCTCCCCAGGACTCCACGATGTTGTTCAGCGCCGCCCGCGTTGGAAGCTCTCCGCACCAGAGCTCCACGATGTTGGAGCCACGGCCCAACGCTCTGGAGCTCCAAACGGCGATCCAGGTAGGCATCGCCCGCTCCGCGGTGACTCCAGCGCTGCGCCGCCGCTGTAGCAGCCCTGGTCCGGTACTCGGTCCCCGGCAGGAAAGGCCGCTCCGATCCAGTTAGTAGGCCGTGAGGTGGGGGACGAGGACACGACACGGAGAAATAGTCGCGTTCCCGCCAGGAAGAGACTGGGAAACGGTTTCCCCCTTACCCTGCCCCCCTCCCCCACATAGAAAAGTTAAAGTTTCCCCCAACACAAAACTTTAGACTAACTAAAAATAATAAAAAAGATTGAAATAACAGACAGGCTGTAGGTAGAGGCTGCTGCCAGTGCAGCGCCCCTCATCTCAGCGCCCCTCCCTAGAATTAACCTTGTGAGCCTACGCTGCACTCTTTCAATAGCAAGAATATCCTTCCTCAAATTAAGAGACCAAAACTGCACACAATACTCCAGATGTGGTCTCACCAGGGCCTTGTACAACTGCAGAAGCACCTCTTTGCTCTTATATTCAAACCCTCTAATTATGAAGGCCAATATGCCATTCGCTTTCTTCACTGCCAGCTCTACCTGCATGCTTGCTTTCAGTGACTGATGTACAAGGAAACCCAGGTTTTGTTGCACTTACCCTTTTCCTAATCTGACACCATTCAGATAATAATCTGCCTTCTTGTTCTTGCCACCAAAGTGGATAACCTCACATGTATCCCCATTATATTGCATCTACCATGTATCTACCCACTCACCCAATCTATCCAAGTCACCTGCATCCTTATTGCATCCTCTTCACAGTTCACACTGCCACCCAGCTTTGTGCCATCTGCAAATTTGCCAATGGTACTTTTAATTCCTTCATCTAAATCATTAATATATATTGTGAATAGTTGCAGTCCCAGCACTGAGCCTTGAGGCACCCCACTAGTCACTGCCTGCCATTCTGAAAGGGAACTGTTAATTCACATTCTTTGTTTCCGTCTGCCAACCAATTTTCTATCCATATCAATACCCTACCCACAATACCATGTGGTCTAATTTTGCCCACTAATCTCCTTATCAAAGGCTTTCTGACAGTCTAGATATACTACATCCACTCCCCCCCCTCCCTTATCCATTTTATTTGTTACATCCACAACAAATTCCAGAAGATTAGTCAAGCTAGATTTCCCCTTCATAAATCCATGCTGACTTGGACCGATCCTGTTACTGCTATCCAAATGCACTGCTATTACATCTTTAATAATTGACTCCAGCATCTTCCCCACCACCGATGTCAGGCTAACTGGTATATAATTCCCTGTTTTCTCTCTCCCTCCTTTCTTAAAAAGTGGGATAACTTTAGCTACCCTCCAATCAACAGGAACTGATCCAGAATCTATAGAACATTGGAAAATGATCACCAATGCGTCCACAATTTCTAGAGCCACCTCCTTGAGTACCCTGGGATGCAGACCATCAGGCTTCAGTCCCATCAGTCCACCCAACACCATTTCCTGACTTATGTGAATTTCCTTCAGTTCCTCCGTCACCCTAGATCCTCTGTCCCCGAGTACATCTGGGAGTTTATTTGTGTCTTCCTTAGTGAAGACAGATCCAAAGTACCTGTTCAACTCGTCTGCCATTTCCTTGTTCCCCATAATAAATTCACCTGTTTCTGTCTTCAAGGAACCCACATTTGTCTTAACTAATCTTTTCCTTGTCACATACCTAAAGAAGCTTTATTATCCTCCTTTATATTCTTGGCTAGCTTACCCTCGTACTTCATCTTTTCTTCCCGTATTGCTTTATTAGTTACCTTCTGTTCTTCTTTAAACGTTTCCCAATCCTCTGGCTTCCCACTCATCTTCACTATGTTATGCGTCTTCGCTTTTCATTTTATACTGCCCTTGTCAGCCTCTTACTCCCCTTAGAATCTTTCCTCCTCTTTGCAATGAAATTCCCAGAAATTCCTGACATTGCTGTTCAACCGTCATCCCTGCTAGGGTCCCTTTCCAGTCAACTTTGGCCAGCTCCTCCCTCATGCCTCCATAGTTCCCTTTGTTCAACTGCAATACTGATACTGATTTTACCATCTCCCTCTCAAATTGCAAGTTAAAACTTATCATATTATGCTCACTACCTCCTAATGGTTCCTTTAACTTGAGTCCCCTTATCAAATCCGGTTCATTGCTAAACACTAAATCCAGAATTGCCTTCTCCCTGGTAGGCTCCAGTACAAGCTGCTCCAAGATTCCATCTCGGAAGCACTTCACAAACTCCCTTTATTGGGGTTGAGTACCAATCGGATTAAGTTGATTCATTTAACTGCGGAAATGAGGGTATGTCAGGGAGGACTGAGTTTAGCTCTGAAAGAGCCGGAGTGACTAACAGCACATTAAATTTTACTTGAGATCTTATTGCACCACTCATGTTTCCCTTTTGTTATACATTCGGGAAAGAAAAGGCATGTTTTACATCAATTTTCTTGCAGGATATATTAGATAAACCACAAGATCATTTTTCACATGCAAGACCAGTTTATCAAAGGGTCCTGGAATCAGTGTCATTTGTATTCACTAGATTTAGTCAATCCCCTTGAATAACTATAGGACATTTTAACTAATACTGCATCATGCCATATAGAACAGTATAGCACACGCCCTTCAGCGAATGATGTCTGTGCTGACCATGACACCAATTTAAACTGCACATCAAGAGTCATGTTCCGAAATGGAGCAATGAAATTCTTACATGTAACAGCACGACAGATATGTAAACGTACAACTCTGTATACACCAGGTGTTTAAGAAGGAACTGCAGATGCTGGAAAATCGAAGGTAGACTAAATTGCTGGAGAAACTCAGCGGGTGCATCAGCATCTATGGAGCGAAGGAAATAGGCAACGTTTCTGTCTGAAGAAGGGTTTCGGCCCGAAACGTTGCCTACTTCCTTCGCTCCATAGATGCTGCTGCACCCGCTGAGTTTCTCCAGCAATTTTGTCTCCCCATAATAAACACCAGAATGGTTCAATGTATAAAAAGCAAACAACAATAGTGCAAAAACTATTAATAGGAAAAAACATCCCCCCCAAGTCTATGTAGTTCAGAGCCTAGTTGGAGGTCGTGTTTAATAGACTGATTGTTTTGGGGAAGAACCATGTGACATGTCACATGTAACAATAAGGTATAATTCATGCATTCATTCATTCAATCATTCATACATTCAATCATTCATTCATTCATCATGCAGTCATTCATCCATTCATTCATTCATCAAGCTGCTCCTGAACCTTGACATTACAGATTCTTCTTCGCAATGGCAGGAGTGAAATGAAAGTGAAATGAGAGGTTGCACATGCTCTATATCAGACCGTCAAGTCTCTGATATTGTGTTTGTCACATAATATCAAAGTCATTTTGAACACAGATCAAACTTGGGGATGAGAGTAAATTTCTATCTGGCACTATTCACTGAATGTATTTGACAATTTCTAACCAGCTGGTATCAACTTGTATCAACTTACTGTGATGTCAGGATTAGATGACATTTTAGTAACTCACAAAATAAATGCAGACTGTTAATTAGACTTAGGAATTTCCAATGTTGCAGTTGCAAAGGTTAAATCATGGCTGAAAACTATTGTTTAGAGGAAAATAAATTAGTGTGTAACCTCATGGTAGATCAATGGCTATGCAATGGAACAGTTCGAAAGGGGTCGAATAACTTCTACGAGTTTCGTGATCTGAGCAATAAAAAAATTAACTCTATGAAGACCTCAGCAGGTCAAAGGAGATGCAGAGGGATGGTCAATGTTTTGGGAAAAGATGCTGCACCAGGAGCCCCGTTGATGCTGCTTGCCTGTTTGAGTTCCTTCGGCAGTTTGTTTTTTGCTCCAGATTCCAGCATCTGCAGTTCCTTGCATTTTGTGATTTCTGCCATTCCTCATTTTAATAGCAGTTAAGCTGAACACAAAGTACAGAGGAAAAATCCAAAGTCAACCTTATAATAGTTTCATAGTTTCAACACATAACACAAGAAATAAAAAGTAAAAGAGGGCAGTGAGTTCTGTCTGCCCTACAACATTGTGCCTCAACTCCACTGTGCAGCCTGATCCTCATTCCCTTTGATTATCGAAAGCAATGGCTTATGTTCTGACTTCATAAAAGTGGGCAGATTGAGAAAAGGTAGCACAAACAGGCAGAAGCAGGAAGATTGTTCCCGATGTTGGGGGAGTCCAGGAGAATGGGTCACAGTTTAAAGATAAAGGAGAAATCCTTTACTATCGAGATGAGAAAAACATTTTTCACGCAGAGAGTGGTGAATCTCTGGAACTCTCTGCCACAGAAGGTTGTTGAGGCCAGTTCATTGGCTATATTTAAGAGGGAGTTAGATGTGGCCCTTGTGGCCAAAGGGATCAGGGGGTATGGAGAGAAGGCAGGTACAGGATACTGAGTTGGATGATCATCATCAACAAGGAGGAGGAGGAGCCATCTTGGGGAACGGCTGCTAACCAGTTAGTTTTGTTCGTTGTTTTTTCGGAGAAATGGACTTCTTATTGTGGGGGGAAGGAGGTAACCTTACTTCTAGGTCCCTACCTGGTCGGTGAGGCAGCTTTTTCTCTGGGCTGCCCGTCGACCCGTCCTCTTGGCCTACCAGCGGGTTTGGAGCGCCGTTTCCTGGCGGGGACCGCCCAGCACCTCGGCTTCGGTGGCGGCACAGCGCTGGAGCGCCATCGTGGAGCGGAGCTGGCGATGCCTTGCCTGGGTCGCCGCGCTGGATCGACGCGCTGGAGCTCCGGTGAGCTGGACCGCCGAAAGCAACACCCCCGGGCTGCGGGTTTGCGGTGTGGGGCGGGCGGCGCCGACATTAACTAGGTATGTTACAAAACCTACCTGAATCGTGGCTGAGTATCTGCCCCACCCCGATTTTGGTGCTGTTTAGAGGGGCGGGTTTAAAACGCGATTTTTACTAGGCTGTTGCAATCGAAATGTTCAGCCTGCTCGCTGAAAGCCCCGTCCAAAAGGTCCAGGTTTTTGGCCTTGTATAATAGTTATAGTAGTTTAAAAATCACTCTCTAAACCCACGACCTCTCGCAGCCCCAGGGTTTTATAAAGCAAACAATTAAAGGTATGTATGTACCTTATTTTTACATTAAAAGGGGCTTCTTAAGAACCCAGGAACTATAGCGGCCTCCATTTTGGGCTTTTTTATATCCCGCAGTGTTTTTCTGGGCGTTTGAGGCGGTCCAGCGCCTGTGAACGTTAGCGCCCCACTAGGGAGAATGGACTTTTGTGGACACTAAATTCCTTCCCCTATAAATTGATGTAAATGAGATTTTAAAATCATGTTTTATTATGAATTATTTGTGAATATTATTTAGACACTTAGGCTATTTAAAAATGTTAATCATTTATTAAGAAATGGATAGAAGTTTAGATCTAGTAATTGAAGTTTGAAATTAGCTACAATTGGGTAACTAACGCTCAGGTCATCCGTAAGATTATTTTTAGCTGCCGAATGTTCTCTCTCTGAAAATTTCATTCATTGTTTTTTATGGGCTTTTGACTGTCCTCGATTTTTGTTATTTAGGTGATCTAATTTTGGAGCGATTACTTTTTTATTCTTGAGATATGAAAGTGAATTGGGTGTCAAATTAAACTTATTGTTATGCTTTATCTGATGATGTCCTTATTATTGATTTTTCTCCGACTATATGGTTTTTTTTCACTTCTGTTTAATCTTTGTAAGGTGACCTTGAGATTTGAAAGGCGCCCGAAAATAAAATTTATTATTATTATTATTATTATATTGAATGGCGGTGCAGGCTCGAAGGGCCGAATGGCCTACTCCTGCACCTATTGTCTATGTTTCTAAACAGTCAGTGCAATCGCTCGGTCAATAATGACTTGATGTTTGAAAAGGCTTCATACTAGAAATGTCAAACAATTTAAGTAGGGAGAAGTTTTGTTCATATAAGGTCACCACATTTCTGTTGCCAATATTATGGCATGGGATATGCAATGGTAAGAGGCACATTGACCCAAACTTTGCAGGAAAGACCAAATATGAGCACTTGCTTTAAGACTTAGTTCTTTAAATTGGCTTGGCAGCAGAGGATGCAGAGGATATACGGCTCAATCGAAAAGCTTAATGTTAACTCTCTCAAGTAAAAGAGCATAACCATTAGAAAGTACTTTAGATGTCACTCACCGTTCCCTTCTGTTTGAGAGGACAGATGCACTCAAATACATGACGGGCCACTGCAAGACATTGCCCATAGATGTCAATGTTTTTATTTTAATGGGTGGTAAAAGAACAACCCGTGATCTGCAATTTCACCACACTACATGTCCCATGAATATAATTCCCTGTTGGGAATGTAAGATCGCACTTTTGCCACTTGGATAAATGCACAGGATAATTGACAACTTTATGCACTTGGTAAGCATCTTCACCCACTGAGATGCAATGGTTTCCAATTCATCTGTGAGTTGCTGATGGTATTCTGACCATGAAAATTATAGTATGCAGTCTGTTTCTGAATCCTGCCTTGTACTCCCCCTGGGACAGGCTCCTTCGATAATGGGATGACTACCCCACATGATTCCGTTTTTCTTTGCTGCTACATTGGGTTAAAATTGAAAATAAAGCTTCCAACTTTCCAGTAATTGCATCTGGTGTAGGAAGTGCACATTTACTCCCTTCAGTTGTGTGATATTCTCAGCCATTTCATGCACATTCCAATTATAAGATAGGATTCAATGGAATTCAGTTCCCAGGATGGACATAGATCTTTACAACTGTGTGTGAAAGCTATGCACAGCACAAATGTTGTAACATGGGACTAAATTGCAAGACATTTATAAACACTGAAGGTTCCCAACTGAAACATTAACCTTTTTTTCCCACTCACCGACTGACCTGCTGAGCAATTCCAATATTTTCTATTTTTAAAAGAACCCTATTGATTTGCAATCATTTCACTTTTATGTGAAATGAAAAATAAGTGAGAATAGATTCTATGCTAGGCCTTGGAAATCAAAGGATTTGTGCAGCAAAAGCAATGCACAGTGACTTTAAAGCTAGATAACCATTGTTTAGCAGTGTGCACAGAGTCTAAATGTCACCCAGCATTTCGTTTGTTCAGTGGTAGTGAAACGGCTTAAAGAGGATTCTTCAGGATAGGATTCACTCCCATTAGGGAGATAATGGGTTAAATCGGGACAGTCAGCATGGCTTTGTACACAGCAGGTCATGTCTTACTAACTTGATCAAGCGTTTTGAGGGGGTGACAAAGGTGATTGATGAGGGTAGGATGGTTGATGTTGTCCACATGAATGTTAGCATGGCATTTGATAAAGTCTCCCATGTTAGGCTGGTGCAGAAGATTAAGATGTACATAATTAACTGACTTGGCCGTATGGATTTAGAACTGGCTTGGTGATAAAAGACAATATTCAGGCTGGAGGTCTATGACCTGTGGAGCTCCGTAGGGATCTGTGATGGAACCTCTGCTATTTGTGGTATACATAAATGACTTGGATATATAATATAGATGGGTGGGTTAGTAATTTTGCAGGTGACACAAAGATTGCTGGAGTCGTGAACTGTGAGGAAGGCGGACAAGCGAGTTATAGTTAGATTTAGGCTAAAGGAATATGGGGAAAAAGCAGGAACGGGGTACTGATTTTAGATGATCAGCGGTGCTAGCTCGAAGGGCTGAATGGCCTACTCCTGCACCTATTTTTCTATGTTTTTATAGATCAGCTACAAAAATGGACAGAGGTATGGCAGATGGAGTTTAATGTGTGTTTCACTTTGGGCGGTCAAATAAAAGGAGAAAGACATGCACGGGGCAAGGTTTTTTTACATAGCACCTGAAAGGTGCTGCTGCTTGTGGCTGATTCAATAGTTGTGTTTAAGAGACCTTTGGATAGGCATATAGATATGCAGGGAATGGAGGAATGTGGATTGTGTGCAGGCAGGTAAGAGTTGGTCTTGGCATCATGTGTGGCACAGACATTGTGGGCCAAAGAACCTATTCTTGTGCTGTACTGTTCTCTCTTCTAAGTTCAATGGTACCTTTCAGAGCTCAAGGTCACTCCAAGACACCTTGCAGCCTGTAGGTGTAGGCATTGATAGAATGGCAAACTAGCAGCTGCATTTCCACACACCAAGCTCCAACAAATGGAGTGGTATGGTGGTGCAGCAGTAGAGTTTCATACAAACTCCACACAGACAGCACCCTTAGTCAGGATTGAACCCGTGCCTCCGGTGCTGCAAGCGCTGTAAGGCAGCAACTTGTATTGTATTGTATTGTATTCAAATGTATTGTCATTGTCTCAATTTGAGACAACAAAATGAATTTCCCTTACAGGCAGTATCATTAAAAAAAAATCATTTTTTTTATTTCTTTATGAAAAAAAAAAAAAAAATGTTTTATGATTTGCTGCCTTACAGCGCTTGCAGCAACGGAGGCCCGGGTTCAATCCTGACTAAGGGTGCTGTCTGTGTGGAGTTTGTATGTTCTCCCCGTGACCTGCATGGGTTTTCTCCAAGATCTTCGGCTTCCTCCCACACTCCAAAGACGGCTTCCTCCCACACTCTGAAGGTTTGTAGGTTAATTGGTTTGGTAAATGTAAAAATTGTCCCTAGTGCGTGAAGGATAGTGTTAATATGTGAGGGTTGCTGGTTGAAACTAAACAAGGATCTGCATTTGTGAGGCATTTCATCAATAAATATTGGACATGAATTCAGGGATAATTACTTCTCTTCAATATGGTGCCGTGTTTTATTGTTCATCCACCTGAAAGAAAAGACAGGACCTCAGTTAATGTCTCCTGTTAAAGATGGCACCTCTGGCAGTGCCACAGGTCTTCAGCACTGCACCATAGTGTTATCTTGGATTTTTCTTCTCAGGTCTGTGGAAGTGGGCTTGAACCCATTGTCTTGCAAATGGAAGCAGAGCAGGAGGAGGTGGGGTGAAGGGGGGGGGGGGGGGGGGGGGAGGAGATAGGGGGGATGTGGGGTGGTGGCCAGAGGGTTACCAACATGACAAGAGCTAACACTGGCTCAGCTGCAGTGAGACTGGACTGAGATGGCGCAATATCTTAAACGTAGGATATTCACAGCACATTGAAGATTTACAAACAAATGGCAGAATTTAAGGACGAGAATAGGTCACGATTGCCGAGATTTACTCATTTCAATTTTTAAAGCTTCCTATGGGATTTGACCCACTTACTTTCCGGATGGTAATGTACTGTGGTCAATAGATTCATGATCAATGGATTCTCATAAAAATCCTTTGTCGTGAATTCTGGTAGTTGCTCGATATTCCTCTGGGTGTAATCCAGTTCACAAAATACACATATTCCTGACAAACTGGCATGTATTAGTATATGATGTAAAACTGAATCTGCTAGATACATAAAATGGAAGCAAAGATTATTGTAAAATTACAGCAGAGCAATAAACATCCAACCAAATAAAAAGAAAACATGGCATTTATGGGGCTTGACCTGATTATTGATAAAATACATATTTATACAAGAAAAGTCATAGTCAAACATTTATTTTTTATAAAGCTGAGTGTCTTCTTCCCACATTTCCTGTTTTCATAGTTGGTGCAGAAGGTTGGCTTCCAAGTTTGGAACCAATACACATTGCTCGGGAAGTTCTTATGATCAGGTAAGCGTTAGGATTAGGCATTACGGAGGATGGTTCAACAACAAAACTACATATCGACCCCAATCTAACAGAAAATTGTGGAAGCAATAAAAGTAGAAAATGATAGAAGTGTGCAGTGTAGGGGTTTTGCGTTTCTCTTCATTTCACTTCGGGCCCAACTGCCCGAATTATTCTCTCCCTTGTCGGAGGGTCAAATGGCCTCCACTCCACTCGAGCAGTTTCCAAGAGAGAGAATACAACAAAAGGGATTCCCCTAGGTTATAGACCTCGGAATTATGGTGGGATATGATAAAAGGTTGAATTGACCAGAGTGTGCTGATGAGGGAAAACAGAAACCAAGATGGACTCAAAGCAAGTCTAAAATTTACAGGCTTTATTAAACAATGAGAAATCGAATCTCACCAACACTACATAATACGTGGCTAAACTTATGCTAACTAAGACTATGGATGGAAAACTATCAGGCACGTCGTAAAACTTACTTTACACAATTTTACTTGCAAGTACCCCCTTTCCCCTTCTTCTCAACCTCTATCCTATTTCGGGAATTTCACCAGGTCACTGGGGTACTTACAGTTGGGCTCACGAGCCTTCCAGCAGAGCAGAAAGGGAGCGTTATAGTTGGGCTCACGAGCCGTCCAGCAGAGCAGAAAGAGAGAAAGAGTTCTGGCTTGACTCCTGTTTTATACCTGAGTTTCCTTTGAAACCCCCAGGTGGTCCTTTGGATAAAAGGGTTCTTTTGATGATTCCCAGTTTCGATCTGGCATTAACAATAGGCTTCCGATGATAAGGGGTTTGCTGATGTCATGATCTCTCAGCCTGATCGTTATCCCATCACCTGGACGGCTCCTATTGTCTCGATGGATGGGTCATCCAAGATGGTGATTGTGCTTGAGCTGGCCTGTTTACCACCGTCTGCTGAGGCTTGGTTCCTTCCTTTGTGTATCCAAGATAATCTCGTTATCTCCGTCTCAGCCTTTCCTCCCCACACCATTCGCGCAGTTGTGTGATGCCCAAGTCCACAGGCCAGACAGGTTTGAATCTTTCTGTGGATTGGGGTTTTTTCCGTTGCAGCCAGCAAATCTGTCTTTTTAAAATATCCATGTCCTTATCCGAGTTCTTCCATAATTTTGGAGGATTTGCCCCAATAACTTACAGCAGCACGTCAGGCAGGCATCTCTCTTAGGGCAACAATGCATCTTCAGAACAAGAGCAAAGCTTTTTCAAGTTGGCAATCCTGGTATAGAAGTGACCAACAGTAATTGAAAAAAGAAAAAAACTACAGATGCCAACAATCAGAAATAAAAGCAGTAAATAATAAAAACACTCACCAAATTGTGCAGCAGCTATGAATAGAGAAACAAAGTTAATATTTTAGGTCAAACATTCATCACCATAATTCAAGTGTGCTATCTGATGAAAGGTCTTTAACTAACTCTGTTTTACAGATGCTGCTCAACTTACTAAGTGTTTCATGGCAGTTTTTGATTTTCATTAACTAAGGATGCATACTTTACTTTGAGTAATAAAATACTTCATAATTTAAGAAGTATTTAATAGGGCCCTATTTAATAATTTAATAGGGTCATCCTCTTTTGCGCTAGTTATTAATTTTTTAGACCCAAGTTTGTATTCAGATCAATCCAACTGGAAGACAGAGACAGGAGTTTAAAGTAGGAACCTGACCTGAAACCTCACCAAAGATAGACACAAAATTCTGGAGTAACTCATCGGGACAGGCAGCATCTCTGGAGAGAAGGAATGGGTAACGTTTAGGGTCGATACCCTTCTTCAGACCCGAAACGTCACCCGTTGCTTGTCTCCAGAGATGCTGCCTGTTGCTGAGACTCTAGTCTATCTTTGGTTTAAACTAGCATCTGCAGTTTCATGGATAGGAGTTTCATAGAAAATAGGACCGCCATTCATTGTGATCATAGAAACATAGAAAGAAACATAGAAAATAGGTGCAGGAGTAGGACATTCGGCCCTTCGAGCCTGCACCGCCATTCAATATGATCATGGTTGATCATCCCGTATCAATAACCCTTGCCCGCCTTCTCCCCATATTCCTTGACTCCAGTAGCCCCAAGAGCTCTATCTAACTCTTTCTTAAATCTATCCAGTGATTTGGCCTCCACTGCACTCTGTGGCAGGGAATTCCATAAATTCACAACTCTCTGGGTGAAAAGGTTTTTTCTCACTTCAGTCTTAAATGACCTCCCCTTTATTCTAAGACTGGCCCCTGGTTCTGGACTCGCCCAACATTGGGAACATTTTTCCTGCATCTAGCTAGTCCAGTCCTTTTATAATTTTATATGTTTCTATAAGATACCCCCCTCATCCTTCTAAACACCAGTGAATATAAGCCTAGTCTTTTCAATCTTTCCTCATATGACAGTCCTGCCATCCCAGGGATCAATCTTGTGAACCTACGCTGCACTGCCTCAATCTAAAGGACGTCCTTCCTCAAATTAGGGGACCAAAACTGTACACAATACTCCAGATGTGGTTAATGCATGGTTCATGTCAGAGTTATCCATTTTACTCCATGCGCGCAATGTGGCATGGTCTAAAGCCAGAAGTACTGGTCTTGGATCTGACTGGTTGCTCTTTAGGCAGCTGCGAAATGCAAGCACAGTTGCAATTAGAAAAGCCAAAGCTGATCATTTCCTTACTGCAACTTCAAATAACCTAAACAATCCGTTGAACTTCTGGAAAATCATTAAATCAATAACTGGAAATAAAAATGCTATTGAGCTACCTCCATGCATTGTCAAAGACTCTACCCAAATTTATGAAAAGGCTGACATGCTTGGTTGTTTTAATGAGCATTTCATTGCCTCTGGTTCACTTTTCAACTCTCAATATACAGCTCAAGGCTCCTCTGCTTGCTCTGATAGTAGTTGTTTTTTTGAGGGACAAACCTTTACTTTTGAAGCTGTTACACTTTCAGAGGTGCATAAGGCACTGAGATGTTTAGACACAAAAAAATCGGCAGGTCCAGACAACCTTGAGCCTTACTTCCTAAAGTTAGCCGCTGATTTTATTGCATTGCCTCTGACTTATCTTTTAAATCTATCCCTGGAGACAAACGAAATTCCCCTTATTTGGAAATCTGCCTTTGTCCTCCCACTGTTAAATGGGGGGGACCCCACTGTGCTAAACAACTATAGGCCCATCTCCAAATTGTCTGTTTTAATTAAGGTGCTGGAATCCATTGTAAACCAACAACTGAAGGACTTTTTTAATCAACAAACAGTATTTTATCTGAATTTCAATGTGGTTTTAGGAAAATATATAGTACGTCAACAGCTGCTTTAAAAGTAGTAAATGATTTTATTGAATTTTTAGACAATAAGCAACACTGTGCAGCTCTTTTCCTTGACCTATCAAAGGCTTTGGATACTGTGGATCATGCCTTATTGTTACAAAGACTATGCAGCATCGGTTTGTCTGATCAAGCTGTCTGTTGGTTTAAAAACTATCTATCAGGCAGATCCCAGTGTGTGCGAGCAGAAGGTATTACTTCTAGCTCTCTTAATGTATCCAAGGGTGTGCCACAGGGATCGGTTTTAGGACCTTTATTATTTACTATTTATATTAATAGTCTAGATCATAAAGCTCCGAACGCAAATTTTCACTTTTATGCTGACGACACAGTGATATATTGCTCTGCGTCTACCCCAAATCAGGCTCTCTGTCAGCTCCAAACTGCTTTTAACACTGTGCAACGTAACCTGTGTGATTTAAAACTTGTTTTAATGGCGGTGCGGGCTCGAACTTGTTTTAAATGCTGACATGACAAAGCTTATGCTGTTCACTAAAGCTAAATCAAAGCCCTCGGACCTCCCTCCTATCACCACTTTGCAGGGCTCTGTGATTGAATCGGTGTCTCAATATAAATATCTGGGAATTATAATTGACGATTCTCTCTCTTTTAAACCTCATATCCAGCAACTTGTGAAATAACTAAAGATAAAATTAGGTTTTTACTTTAGAAACAAATCTTGTTTTTCTTTTGAAGCCAAAAAAAGACTTGTTGCTGCAACGTATTTATGTCTGTGTTGGACTATGGTGATGTTTTATATATGAATGCATCTTCAAAATGCCTACAGTCGTTGGACACGGTCTACCACGTAGCACTGAGATGTGTTACTAATTTTAAAACCCTCACACACCACTGCTCTTTGTATGCTCAAGTTGGATGGTTTGCCCTGTCCACCCGCAGACTCCATCATTGGCATATCCTTATTTATAAGACTATCCTCGGTGTTCTTCCTTCATACCTGCAGAAGTATGTAATTCGAAAAAGCACAGGAACTTATCAGCTCCGCTCTGAGGACTTGTTCTTACTAACTGTACCTGGGGAAAAGGGCATTTAGTTATGCTGCTCCCTTTGCATAGAACCAGCTGCAGAATGTACTGAAACTTAAGGAGCTGGTTTCTATAAACAGATTTAAATCCCTTCTTAATGATGTTGAAGCGGGCTCTTCTGTCTGTACATGCTTTGTTTGATGATGTTTTGACTGTGACTCTATTTATATGTTCTCTGTTGTTTTTAAATTATTGTCTGCAACTGTGGAACTGTGCTGCTGCCTGTCTTGGCCAGGACTCTCTTGTAAAAGAGATTTTTAATCTCAATGAGACTTTTCCTGGTTTAATAAAGGTTAAATAAAAAAAAAAAAAAAAAAAACTTCCTACATTGAGACATCATCAGTCCATTTCCTCCCCAGGTGCTGCCTGATTAGTTTAAGATAATTTCTTGAAGACTAGAAGGATCTTGATAGAAGTAAGTTGATTCAGTGTTATTACCATTGGCCTGCATTACAGACAACAAGAGCCTTCAGATGATTGGAGAAATAAGGGACAGTAGATGCTGGAAACTGGAACAGAAAACAAACTGCTAAAGGTGCTCAGCAAGTCATAAAGATGTTTGTTATTGGTGAAAAAGTGTAGTTCTGAAGTTCAGGCTCATGGATATTGTTGATGCTGAGAAGATTTCCACTTTGTTAGTGTCCAAAAATAACCCTGAAAGAGTGCCTGTTCCAGACACTGATTGTAAGCAAAAACACTCTTATCTTTATGTACATTCATTTATCAAATAATTCATTAAAGAATTGAATGCAAGATTAGAATACAAAATAATGAGAGGAATAGATCGGGTTGATACACACACAGAGTCTCCTGCCCAAAGTAAGGGAAATCAAGAACCAGAGTAGATAGGTTTAAGGTGAGGGGGGCAAGATTTAATAAGAACCTGAGGAGTGACTTTTTCACACACAGAGTGGTGGGTGTATGGACCAAGCTGCCAGAGGAGGTAGTTGAGATAAATACTATCACTACGTTTAAGAAATGTTTAAACAGGTACATGGATAGGACAGGTTTAGAGGGATTTGGGCAAACACAGGCGGGTGGAACTAATGTAGATGGGACATGTTGGCTGGTGTGGGCAAGTTGGATCAAATAACTTGTTTCCACACTTTGAGACTCTATGACTCGACTAACAGATAAATTATAATTTAATTCATTAGGACATCAAGAATCCTCCCTTGTTCAATAGCAGTTAAAGCGAGGGCAACTGAAAAATAAATGTAAGGCTTTAGCGAAACTACCCCAACATTTAGAATTAGTTATATTATTTATCCTTAGAAATATTTTGTAAATTACATTACAAACGCGTGTCCACCTGTGGCAGAAATATTCCTTCTCACTAAACCAGATGTTAAAATTGTTGAATCTGAATCTGAATCTGAATCTAAAATAGAACTTCAGATTTGAATTCCTGGATAAAGGGTGTGGAAGTGAAAAGTCTGGCCCCAGTCTATAGGAATCAGAAGATTTGGGCTCATGTTTATGATTGAATACTGACCCGAGCATGATGGCTTTGGGAATAAAGTTACTGCTGACAAAAGGAATCAAATTTATGGTGGGTGAGGTGGAAGTCAACAGAATCATACTCCCTGTGATAAATGTCTGCAAATTGTACAAAAATTAAAAATTTCTGGATTGATATTTTTGTAATAATTTCTGAAGTTGTTAATACTAAATTGGATCCAGACTCAAAACTAATAATACTTGGAATATCAGAACAAAGTTTAACACTCACAACAAGCCAAAGAAACTTCCTCGACTACAGTATAATAACTAAGAAAAAATTAATATTATAATTTTGGAAAGGTCCTATAACCCCCACAATTAAAATGTGGATTGTGGAAATGTCGGAGACCCTACATCTGGAAAGAATTGGACTTGTCTTAATGGATAAACAAGAACTTTTTGTTAAAATATGGTCTCCATTCATTAACTATTTGAATGGATAGATTGGCTGGACACGGAAACCTAACTGAAGCTTGAACTCAGGATTAGATGAAAAGTTATACTTTATAATTTACGAACCTATCTCCAATGACATATTATTAGTAATTCATTCCACTCTTTTTTCTTTTTTGACAATGTATTTTTTTTTCTTTCTCTCTCTTTCTCTCTTATTTACTATCAATATAAAAAAAATAGAAGCAGAATCAATCCACAATTGAAAATTTTAATAATGTATGATTGATATACATGAATAGTTTTTACTATAATATGTAATTATATTTTACCATAATATGTTTGCTTCAAATGAAAATATTATTTGATTGATTGAAAGATAGATACTGCATTAAAAAAAAACCCATGGCCCACGCCGAACATATTAGATCACCCATTCATATTATTTCTATCAGTCTGAAGAAGGGTCTCGACCCAAAAGGTCACCCATTCCTTCTCTCCAGAGATGTTGCCTCTCCCTCTGTTACTCCAACATGTTGCGACTATCTTCGATTTAAACCAGTATCTGCAGTTCTTTCCTACACATTATTTCTCTGGTCACCCACTTTCGTATCCACTCCTGACACTTTGGGTGCAATTTACAGAGGCCAATTAACTTACAAACCTGCACGTCTTTGGGATGTGGGAGAAAACCAAAACACCAGAGGAAACCTATGCAGATCCAGGGAAGGAGCATGCCTATTTCTCCGGGCCCACAAAAAGCTTGGCATATTTTTTTTAAATAATGTGACTCACCAGGTCTTCCTGTAACGAAGGTTCCCTGTGTTTCTGCATGAAGTCACACTGGTAAGCTTATCTTTGTTCATTGTTTCCAAGCATCTGCGGCACACTGTGGCTGAAGACAGCCCGACTTTCCCCTCTGTGGTCACTCTGGGTTATCTGCTCTGCTGCAAGAACGTTTAATCAAAATTCTGCACATGTACACGTTTTCAATGGCCATGTGTAGACACTAGAAAATCATCAACAATGGGTTACAGAAGAGTAACTTTGATGGCTTTGTATTTTATAGACCTTTAGTGCTCAAAACATTTTCATTCATCTTCAACATGACGATCTGCAGTTAAAACTGTAATCCATTTGTAAGGATATCTTGTACCAATATTCATTTTTTTTTCCACTTTCAAGGTGAATGATGGGGTCTGATGCTATTTTTAAAAATCAAAATACAGTGGTTAATAATTTAGTTTTGAGTTTTCTTTACAAGTTTTAACTGATACCTCAACTTCAGGTTGAGCTGTTGGTTTGTGACTTTCTGGCTGTATTTCCTCCATCTATTTATGGGCGGCGCGACCGGTGTCGCAGCGGCCTCTGCAGTCTGTCCGTGTTTTTTTGTTTTTTTTTGTCCTGTTGAGGGTTTAGTTGTAGCGGTTTAGAGTGTTGGTGTGTGTTTTGGTTCTTTTATTGTATGGCTGCAGAAACTACATTTCTTTGAACCTCATGTGAGGTTCAAATGACAAATAAAGGTATTGTATTGTATTGTATCTTCTAAAAAATATACTTTGTGACACAACGAATCAGAATTGCTATGCCATGGCATTATCAATGCTGTTGTTAGTCAGAAGAAATCTATTTTCTCACACTACATTCATTATTGTTCTCTTACTTATGCATGATTGTGCTTTTGTATCGTATGGTTTTACTGAATTGTATGCAAAACAAAGCAATTTACAGTATCTGTGGACATATTTGTAAGCCTGGAGATCTTCAAGCATTCCCCCCTCATTGAAACGAAACTGGGAATCTTGCAGAGAGACAAAATGCTGTAGCTCTGCGGGTCAGATAGCATCCTTGGAGAACATGCATAGGTGGCGTTTCAGGTCGGGAACCTTCTTCCCTCAGTCTGAAGAAGGATCACAACCTGAAATGTCACCTATCCATTTTCTCCAGGGATGATGATTCTACATGGAAGCCTTGCAGAACGTGATAGATGGGAAATTGATATATTTGATGCCTTTTGAATGAATTAATTAATGAATATTGAATGAACTATTCAATAAACTATTAAATGCAAGAAAGGCTCAGAAGAAGGAAGTGGGATCTTACTGCACAGAACATTTCTTATGATTTAGGAAAACTGCCAATACAATATTACACATTTACTTACAAGTTGCATAACCCCACTGCAATGTAACAGCATGCAGTCTACTGAGCTATTGAACAACGTTCACATCTTACCACCCCCACTGCTAGATCAATGCTTTATTTTTAATTTGATCTCTACTGAGACCAGACATGAGCCTTTTTTGATCTGTTGCTTCATCCACTCAATCTGGTTTCCCCTTCACACCACTTGAGATTTAGTTTAGTTTAGTTTACTTTGGAGATACAACACTGAAATAGAGGGAGTACAGAGAAGGGAGTACAGAGAAGGTTCACCAGACTGATTCCTGGGATGTCAGGACTTTCATATGAAGAAAGACTGGATAGACTCGGCTTGTACACTAGAATTTAGACGATTGAGGGGGGATCTTATAGAAACTTACAAAATTGAACAACTTCCACATCTTTCCACCCCCACTGCTAGATCAATACTTTATTTTTAATTTGACCTCTACTGAAACCAGACATGAGCCTTTTTTGATCTGTTGCTTCATCCACTCAATCTGTTATTACGGGGTTGGACAGGCTAGATGCAGGAAGATTGTTCCTGATGTCGGGGAAGTACAGAACAAGGGGGTCACAGTTTAAGGATAAAGGGGAAATCTTTTAGGACTGAGATTAGAAAAACATCTTTCACACAGAGAGTGGTGAATCTCTGGAATTCTCTGCCACAGAATGTAGTTAAGGCCAGTTCATTGGCTATATTTAAGAGGGAGTTAGATGTGGCCCTTGTGGCTAAATGGATCAGTAGTTTGTAGATTGTTTGGTTGTTTGTTTGTTTGTCTTTTTGCACAAAGTCCGCGAGCATTGCCACTTTTCATTTCACTGCACATCTCATATGTGTATGTGACGAATAAACTTGGCTTGACTTGACTTGACAGGGGGTATGGAGAGAAGGCAGGTACAGGATACTGAGTTGGATGATCAGCCATGATCATATTGAATGGCGGTGCAGGCTCGAAGGGCCAAATGGCCTACTCCTGCACCTATTTTCTATGTTTCTATGAAATAGGCTCTTCAGCCTCTTGGTGGGCCTTCAGCCCACCAAATCCACAGACCAGCGATACCCACATAATAGGCACAACTTTTATATTTATACCAAGCCAATTAACCATCAAACCTGTACATCTTTGGAGTGTGGGAGAAAACCGAAGATCTCAGAAAAAACCCATGCAGGTCTCAGGGAGAACGCCCAAACTCCATACAGACAAGCACCCATAGTCAGGATCAAAGCCGGGTCCCTGGCACTGTAAGGCAGCAACTCTGTTGCTATGCCACTGTGCCGCCCCAATGAGATGGAAAATGATTTTATCTAAAATACCAAAACTGTAGTCCATTTTGTAAGGATATCTTATTCGAATATTCTTTATTTTTTGGACTATCAAGGGGAATAATGGGGATATGCTATTTTAAAATATCAAAATATAGAGGTTAATATTTTCTCTTCAAGTATTGTTTTACAAACTTTAACTGATATCTCAACTTTAGGTTGAGCTGTTGGTTTTTGTCTTTCTGGCTGTATTTCCTCCATCTATTTTCTAAAATAATATACTTTGTTACACAACAGGGCAGAATTGCTATGCCAAGGCATTATCAATGCTGTTGGTAGTTTGGCTTGCTTCAGCAAGTTTCAGATTTTTAAAAACTGGCCGCTCACTTTTAGACAGTGCTCACAATAATGTTGCATTGGGAAAATCTGAAAGCTCAGTGAATATGGTAAGATAAAAGGAGAATATCTAGAAACAAGGAACTGCAGATGCTGGTATACAAAAAAGATGACATAAAAACATAGAAAATAGGTGCAGGAGTAGGCCATTCAGCCCTTCGAGCCTGCACCGCCATGCAATATGATCATGGCTGATCATTCAACTCAGTATCCCATCGCTGCCTTCTCCCATTCCCCCTGATCCCTTTAGCCACAAGGGCCACATCTAACTCCCTCTTAAATATAGCCAATGAACTGGCCTCAACTACCTTCTGTGGCAGAGAATTCCAGAGATTCACCACTCTCTGTGTGAAAAATGTTTTTCTCATCTCGGTCCTAAAAGATTTCCCTCTTATCCTTAAACTGTGACCCCTTGTTCTGGACTTCCCCAACATCGGGAACAATCTTCCTGCATCTAGCCTGTCCAACCCCTTAAGAATTTTGTAAGTTTCTATAAGATCCCCCCTCAATCTTCTAAATTCTAGCGAGTACAAGCTGTCTATCCAGTCTTTCTTCATATGACATGAAGTGCTGGAGTAACTGAGTCAGGCAGCATCTCTGGAGAACATGAATAGGTAACATTTTGGTTTGGAACTTCTTTGACTCTTTGACTTTGACTCTGACATCGGGGGGGGGAGAGTGCAGTGGAGAGATAAGTTTTTTTTTTGGCCTTCCATCACAGCTATGTGATGGATGTTTATGTAAAATTGTAATTATGTTGTGTCTGGGTCTATTTGTGTGTAATGTATGGCTGCAGAAACGGCATTTCGTTTGGACCTCTAGGGGTCCAAATGACAATTAAATTGACTCTTGACTCTTCAGGGGAAGATTGATGCCTGTGAATGGGCTGTGAGTTCACCTCCTGTGCCCTCAGAAGAGCTCTAAAGGTGTCGAGCTCAGCTACGGGAAGCGAGCGATGGTGACCCCCACTCACGGAAGTGGAAGGGTGTCTGCTGGAAACAATAGATGCCCTGTTTGGTGGAGAAGGTCTCTGGAGGCCCGGACAGCAGCCAGGGGAAAACGTAGATGAAATGCGGATGAGCACTCAGATCAGGCACAGCAGCGGTGGAAGATACCAACAGCATTAGCAGGCCTGGCTGACCCCTACGCCACCCCTCCAGCCTGTACATGAGTTGATATGGATGAGGGGGAACTTGAAACTTTTGAATTGATACACCAGAGATGCCGCCTGACCCGCTGAGTTACTCCAGCACTTTGGATTATTTTGAAAATACCATATCATGAAAGGCCTGGATAGTGTGGAGGTGGCGAGGTTGTGTCCACTAGTGGGAGAGTTTAGGACCAGGGGTTATATCCTCAGAATAAAAGGACTCACCTTTGGAATGGAGACATTTCTTTAGTCAGAGGGTGGTGAATCTGTGGAATTCTTTGCCAAAGAAGGCTGTGGAGGCCGTCAGATATTTTTAAGGCGGAGATTGACAGATTCTTGATTTGTACGGGTGTCAGGGGTTATGAGGAGAAGACAGGAGAATGGGGTTGAGAGGAATATATAGATAGAATAGAATAGAATGCCTTTTATTGTCATTCAAACAGACAAGGTTTGAACGAAATTTCATTCCTACAGTCATGACATTACAACAACAAAAAAACCCAAGACACACACTTAACACAATTTACACAAACATCCATCACAGTGAGTCTCCAACATCTCCTCACTGTGATGGAAGGCAAAAGTCTTATCTCCTCCCTTTGTTCTTGTCCCACGGTCCAGTAGTCCAACTGCAGTGTCGAGGCGACTGGGGCTCACGATGTTAAAGCCCCCTGCGGGCGATGGTAAGTCCTGCGGCCGTTAAGCCGCGCCGGGCGATGTTAGGCCCCGCTCCGAGTCGTTTAAACCCCACGATTCCGGCGGGAGAAATTGCTGTTGCGGGAGCTTGAAAAGTGGTCTCCCACCAGGGACCTGCGAGCTCCCGATGTTCCTGTCTACCAGGCCTGAGGCCGGAGCCTCCGAAGCTCCGAAGTCGGATTGCAACACGGCTCTCCCCGCTCCAAAGTCGCCATGAAGATGGCGAGTCCGCAGGCTCCGTGACCGGAGCCCTCAAGTTGGTTCCAGTTGGAGGCCGCCACCGGCTCCACTATATTAGGCTCAATGACACCAGAGATCCAACAGGGAAAAAGTCGGAAGAGATTAAACGTCCCCCCCCCCCCCCCCCCCCCCCCCCCCCCCCCCCCCACATACACACAGCTAAAAAATAATTAAAATTAGAACCAAAAACATACATCTAACGGGACAAAAATTAAAAAAAGACAGACGGACTGCAGTCGAGTCGCTGCCATTAGGCGCCGCCACGATTGAATGGTGGAGTAGACTTGATGGGCCGAATGGCCTAATTATGCTCCTATAATTTAATAAGTTTACGACAGAACAACAGGCCTTAAAGTCTAAGATTTATTTTTTACAAACAATATTTTTAAGAACAATATTTGAAAAGTATATGATAACACTGGAAACGTGTCGACTCTTTATTTAATGCTTCAGCAGAAATCTATTTTCTCTCGCTACAGTCATTGTACACTTTTACTTATGCGTGATTGTGCTTTTGTATCATGAGTTTACTGAATTGTATGCAATACAAAGCATTTCACAGTATCTATGTACGTGACATCTGCCTTAACCAACATTCAAGGATTGGAAATAAATGATGGACTTAAGAAGATACTTTAAAGTAGGCAGACTTAATGTCAAATTAACTACACAAAGGGAAATAAAGGGGCGGAAAGAAAGGCAAAACTAGGTATGAAAAATATAGAAATGAAAATTAATTAAAAAATCTAAGAATGAAGAATTTCTTTAAATAAAGTACAATTTAAAGAAGTACCATAGTCTGCAATGCTCAAGACATTTCATGGAAATTATTTACACAGATCACATTATTAAGATGCTTCTAATGCTTGTAATTACAAGTATTGTATTTAGCTCATCCACCATGCTAAATTGGTATTATTTAGCTCCACCACCATGCTAGATTGGAAACGGTCTAATCGTCAAAAGCATGCTATAACGAGTCAGACACAGATTTCAGTGCAACACAACCTTAACTGCAAATGCTGAATATCAACATTTCAATGCACCTGCTCCTCACCAGACCTTGCAGCCCCAATTATACATGAGGAACTGTCATATGAAGGGGGAAGTGCGACATTTTGCTGCTATATTTACTCACAGTCCGGCATGAAAGAGGCTTGGGCTTTACGAGCTTTATTATTTTTTGGTGGGAGATGAAGATGTTAGCCTGTTGATCTCCAAGCCTTGCCCCCTCATTGAAAAAAACTGGGAGCCTTGCTGAGAAGCAAAATGCTGGAGCAACTTAACGGGTCAGTCAGCATACCTGGGGAAAATGGATAAGTGATGTTTAGGGTTGGGACTCTTTTTCAGTCTGAAGAAAGGTCTTGACTCGGAACATCACCTGTCCATGTTCTCCAGGGATGCTGACTGACCCATTGAGTTACTCCATCATTTTATCTTTTTCCTTGGTAAACCAGCATCTGCAGTTCCTTGTTTCTATATGGAAGCCTTTGCAGAATGTGATAGAGGGGAAATTCTTATGTTTGGGGCAAGCAAAGCGCTTTTGAATAAATGTAAGAAAGGCACAGTAGAATAAAGTGGGATATTACTGCACAGAACATTTCATGTGATTTAGGAAGACTGCTAAGCCAATATTATACTGTACATTTGCTTACATGGTAAATAACCTCCCTACAATGTATCAGCGATGCAGTCTACTGAGCTAGTGACCATCATTCGCATCTTACCACCCCCCACTGCTAGACCAATGAGGCTTTATTTTTAATTTGACCTTTCATGAAACCAGACATAAACAATGTTTTTAATCTGCTGCTCAATTTTTTAAATCAACCACTCAATCCGGTTTCCCCTTCCACCACTTGAGATGGAAAATGAGTTTGTGTTAAATACCATAAAATGTATGCCTTGTGTTTGCAACAGATGTCAATTTTATTCATCACATACACCCGAAGGTGCAGTGAAATGAATTTGCCAGCAGCGATACAATTAAAAAGAACACACAATACACAATAAGATTTAACACAAACATCCACCACAGCATTCTTCAATTCAATTCAATTCAATTTATTTGTCATTTGGACCCCTTGAGGTCCAAACGAAATGACGTTTCTGCAGCCATACATTACAAACAAATAGACCCAAGACACAACATAATTTACATAAACATCCATCACATCGCTGTGATGGAAGGCCAAAAACAACTTATCTCTCCACTGCACTGCCCCCCCCCCCCCCCCCCCCCCCCGATGTCAGAGTCAAAGTCAAAGCCCCCGGCTGGCGATGGCGATTGTCCCGCGGCCATTAAAGCCACGCCGGGTGATGCAAGATCGCACACCGGGTCTTGATGTTAGAGCCCCCAGCGTGCGCTCGCAGAGTCCCGCGGCTATTCCAAGCTGCGCGGGGCGGTGCTGTAAGGCCCCGCTCCAGGAGCTCTTCGACCCCGCAACTCGGGCGGGAGAAGTTGCCGTAGTGGGAGCCCTGAAAAGCGGTCTCCCTCCAGGGACCCGCGGGCTCCCGGTGCCGCCGTCCGTCCGCCAGACCCGCAGTTGCAGCCTCCGAATCTCCGGAGGTCGGGCAGCAGCAGCGCTCCACCACCGCTCCACCCACTCTGGACTCGGCCAGCTCCGCGACGGTGAGGTGAGTAGTCAGCACCAGAGCCCCCGGTCTTCTCCTGTTGGAGGCCGCTCCTCGTTGCAGCCCCAACAACAACGGAGACCCGACAAAGAAAAGGTCGGGTCTCCCGTGCAGGGAGAGATTAAAAGTTACCCCCTCCCTCCCACACGCATACCCCAACAAAAAATACCAAAAACTACATAGAAACATAGACAAAAAATAATAAAAACGCGGACCGGCTGCAGAGGCCGCTGCTGACGAGAGTCGCGCCGCCTACCGTTCACTGAGTTCAGCCTCCTTTGTTCACCCGTGGTTGGGGCCATAAACCCTCCGTAGTCGCCGCTACGGATGGCCGGATGTACAGGCCCTCTCGTCGGGATGATTTGAAACTCCGAAATCGGGACGGTCAAAAGCACTTGGAGATCCCGAATCGGCACTTTCGAATTGGTAACTCACAACCTCTGAAAGGTTAGGCACATGGATATGCAGGGGATGCCTGTATGACCATAACCTCTCTTTCCCTCTATGTGGCGGTCTTCTGGGTTGAGAATGTGTTGTTTCCACTCCAGCTCTATATGTTCTGCGGTGGCTGATGAGGACGAGAAACCAGAAAGCATAGCTTTCAGATTCAGATTCAGATTCAGATTCAACTTTAATTGTCATTGTCAGTGTACAGTACAGAGACAACGAAATGCAGTTTAGCATCTCCCTGGAAGAGCGACATAGAATATGATTTTAATAAATAAATCTATTTTCAGGTAAGAGGGGTAATCTTTAAAGGAGATGTGCAGGGCATGTTTTTTTTTTTAACACTCGGGGTGTGGTGAGTGCCTGTAACATGTTGCTAGAGCAGTGGAAGCAGATATGATGGTAGCATTTAAGAGGCTTTTACATAGCACATGGATATGCAGGGAATGGAGGGATATGGATCACCTGCAGGCGTATGAGATTAGTTTAACGTGCCATCTGGCATTGTAGGCTGAAGGGCCTGTTCCTGTGCTGTACTGTTCTATGTTATCTGTTCTCGGACAGTGTAAGACCTGTAGGTTCTGCTACTGCTGGTGCAGGAGGTACTTAATGGAGTTGACTGGCGGGTAATTTGGGAGGCGGTGGACTCCTTTTGCCATTCACGCACGTATCGTTTGTACTCCTACCACGTGAATTTGAGTTTAGAAATTCCACCCTGGCATGCTCCTTTTTGCTTAGCTATGGGGCAGGGATTCCCACAGGTCAGTAGGGATATTGCATTCATTCCCAGGAGACTTTGAGAACATCCTTGAATCCTTTCCTCGATGCATCTGGTAAATTCTTGCTACGACATGCTTGGAATAGAGTGTCAAATGCCTTCCGGTGATGCCGCTGAGAAGCGGAGGCCCGAGCCTCATGGGTTGGAACCGCGCCAATGGCCGGAGGTGGAGCCTCACGAGACGACGGAGCCCGCGGCCAACGTCCCCTGGGTTGACGGAACCTGCAACTGGGGTCCGGGTTCCTCCTCCAGCGATAGTGCAGTGGCCGGTGCAGCGATCGATGATGGGGTCGACCGATGGATGAGGACGGACACGTGGAAGTGAGGACAGCGCTGGTGGGGGAAGAAACAAAGGAGGATCGGGCGTGGGAGGACTTGCCGGTGGGGGGGTGGATAGTGGGGAAGAACAAAGGGGGATCTGGCATGCGGTGGGTGGGATTTGCAACTTTATAAGCACCTTTTATTGGTGACCATTTGCATCCGTTAGATATGCAAGCAAAGAATAGCACTGTGACAATAAAGTATCCATTCATTCATTCAGTTTTGGGAGACAGGCATTGCATAAGTGAATACAGAGCCAGAGAGTGTAATTCGAGTCAATGTCCTGGGAATTATTGATCTCGGAGAGGATGCTGACAATGGTCCGCTAGTGGAAGTGGAGGATTTTGCAGAGATAATTTTAATAGTATCTCTCCAACTTTGAGGGGCCTGCCATGATTAACGTAGGTGTCATTGCTGCCTAGTGGACCATAACCTTTATGCTGGTGCTCACTCAGATCATGACCTGGAAAGACCAGGCAAATTAACAAATGGTGCTATGTTGATTTGGGCTATCAACTACGTCTGCCTACTTTCCACCTGGCTTGAGAAGCAAGATTTGCAGATAATCAGAATGTAGGGAATTGAAACTGAGGGGCTATACATGTTAGCCACGCACTCATATTAGTGTGTCGATGTATTCAAGAGAAAGTTAGATATAGCTCTTAGGGCTAACAGAATAACGGGATTTGGGGGAAAAGCAGGAACAGGGCACTGATTCTGGATGATCAGCCATGAATCAGCCATTCGGCTCAAAGGGCCGAATGGCCTACTCCTGCTCCTATTTTCTATGTTTCTATGATTGACAGGCACTTCCACACTCCCACATCGGGGTCCTTTTCAGCATTTGCACAGCCATTGGCATTCACATCTTGATCAGGTGCAACAAATCCAACGTACAGGAACACAAAATGGTGGGCTCAGTCTGATCCATCACTGACACAACCTTCCCCACCATCTGAAGTGCTTACGTCAAGTCAAGTCAAGTCAAATCAAGTTTATTTGTCACATACACATACGAGATGTGCAGTGAAATGAAAGTGGCAATGCTCGCGGACTTTTGTGCAAAAGACAAACAACAAAACCACCAAATAAATTATAAACACAATCATAACACACATATTCTTTTACATAATAAATAATGGAAGGAAAAACGTTCAGTAGAGTTAGTCCTTGGTGAGATAGGCGTTTACAGTCCGAATTGCCTCTGGGAAGAAACTCCTTCTCAACCTCTCCATTCTCACCGCATGGCAACGGAGGCGTTTGCCTGACCGTAGCAGCTGAAACAGTCCGTTGCATGGGTGGAAGGGGTCTCTCATGATTTTATTTGCTCTGAGGCACTCATGAAGGCGTCATCTAAGATCATGGATCACCACCATCTGGGCCATGCTCTCTTCTCACTGCAACTATCAGGCAGAAAGTAGAAAATTCCTACATCACCAGGTTCAAGAATGGCTATTCTTCGCCAACCATCAACTGTCAGTTAAACTAAATGGCATAACCCTAATCCTACCTCAGCAACAGACCTTCTCTTGCACTTGTATTTTTACATTCAATAGTTTGTTATTGCAGTCTGTTCCCTTTTACAGTCTTGTATCATTTGTATATTTATGTATCATTTATATTTTTGGGTGTCATCTGATCCCTTGTGCCTGTGATGCTGCTGCAAGCAAGATTTTCATTGGACCTGTATCTCACCGTTCTTGAGCTCGTGACAATTAACTTGACTTGACGGAAAGATGTTTGCTTTTTCTGTCTAGCGATTTACCAGTGTGGTGGTACTGGCACCAGAGAGGAGCAGGAAGCAGCCCGCCGGGATCCCTTGAGAATCAATCAGACATTCAACTTCTCAAGAATTGACACAGAAATATTTTGGATAGAAAGATCAGAGAAGATCACCTAATATGCGCAAGGCACGACTGGATCAAGAAGTGGAGATGACAGCAGGCACCAAGTGTCAGGTAGGAACGAGGTTCTGTTGATTAATCCCCAGGAGTTCTTTATGCAGAAACCTTAACAATCTTGATAGATCGCTGTATGGAATAATAGAGGAGGTGAAGATATCCAAATCCCAAGCACATGGAGGCACGTGAGTGCCATCTGTTTTTAGATTAGATTAAATTAGATTAGATTCGTTTATTGTCATTCAGACCTTTCGGTCTGAACGAAATTTTGTTTCCCTGCAGTCATACATATAATTTAAAAAAATGACAAAAACACATAGTCAACACAAATTTAACATCCACCGCAGTGAGTTGACCAAACACCTCCTCACTGTGGTGGAAGGCAAAATCTTAAAGTCTCTGGCTCTTCCCTCTTTGTTCCACCTCTGCGCCGAGGCGATGGTTCAAACTCCGCGGGTGGTCGCTGCCTCGCCACAGCTCAGAGGCCGAGTCCGGTCTCTGCTGCCGCTGCCGCTGCTGCCGCTACAGCTCCAGGGCCGAGTCGGGTCTCCGCTACCGCTGCTGCCGCTACAGCTTCGGTGCCGAGTCGGGTCTCCACTGCTGCTGCTGCTGCCGCCGCTACAGCTCCAGGGCCGAGTCAGGTCTCCGCTGCCACTGCTGCTGCTGCTGCCGCCGCCACAGCTCCAGGGCCGAGTCAGGTCTCCGCTGCTGCCGCCGCCGCTACAGCTTCGATGCCGAGTCCGGTCTCCGCTGCTGCTGCCACCGCTACAGCTCCGTTGCCGCCAGCTCCGCCATTAGACCTCGGCGCAGACGGAGACGGGGGATACGACCGAAGAAAAAGTCGCATCCCCCGAAGGAAGAGGCCAAAGCATGTTTCTCCCACCCTACCCACATACATACACAACTTAATAAAACAAAATTAACTAAAACATGACAAGGAACAAAACGAAAGAAAAAAAACAGACGGACTGCAGGTGGGCCGCAGCTGTTAAGCCAGCGCCGCCATCTTGCCAACTGTTCAATCTCCTCTCCCCCTTTGGCAACAGCCATAAAATGAAAATATGCAAGAAGATCGGGAGATGTATCGTCAGATGTAAATATTTTGAAGAGCAAAGGAATAGGTGACATTTTGGGTCGAGACCCTTCTGCAGAAAAGATTGAAAACAACAGGTGGAGTTGGGTGTTAACCTGTCGGTGAGGAAGAATTTATAAATTTCGAAAACAACGTCAATGTAGATATGGTTGATGATAAGCAGAGTGGCTCAGGAAGGAAATGCAAGTTTGCTGGTGTCAGCACATCAGCAAGATCAAATCAGTGAAAATATGATTAAAATGAAAAAGGTTTACCCAGTTTATGATATTTATGGTGATTTTCTAAAATGTTCTAGTTTCTTGAGTGGTGCTAGCAATTGGAAAAACTACAGATGTAATGCCCTTATTCAAAATAAGAGGTGAATGAAAAGTAGCAAGCTGCAAACCAAATTAATCTGTGGGAAGGAACTGCAGATGCTGGTTTAAATTGAAGATAGACACAAAATGCAGGAGTAACTCAGCGGGACTGGCAGCATCTCTGGAGAGAAGGAATAGATGATGTTTCAGTCTGAAGAAGGGTCTCGACCCGAAACGTCACCCATTCGACCCGAAACGTCACCCTGTCCCTCTTAGTCGTCATTTACACGACAGGCTGGTGGCGCGCAAAGATTTTGTGCAGCACGAAATCCTGGCGCACTGCGCGATACAGCGCGCAACTCCTCCACGCCACTCCAGGTGCCCGTCCCGTGCTACCCACACGCTACCCACACACTTTCAGGTTGCGTAAATGGCGCGCAAATGAAGGCCATGTGGGACAGGCCCTTAATGGGTTTGCTTAAATAGTGGTTATGGTGTTGTGGTTAAATAGCTGGGAACTAAATATTCCAAGGCATGTGATGTTTAGAAAGGAAAGACAAATGGAAATGAGGGTATACTCAGAGCATGCTTGAAAAAAATAAAATTTCCTTGACTTTTGAGGTCGCAACCTGTGAACTGCCCAAAATGGAAGCATATTCACTCAGCATCTCTCATCTCTTTAAAGGGGCCACGCAGACTTAGCAGTAAGAAAAACTGCAGAACTTCCCAGTCAGTTCAGGGGTTATGGGGAGAAGGCGGAATAATGGGGTTGAGAGGGAAAGATAGATCAGCCATGATTGTATGGTGTAGACTTGATGGGCTGAATGGCCTAGTTCTGCTCCTATCACTTATGAGCCCACCCTACACAGTCAATGCTTTCCACCCTAACTGTGGAAGTGTCTGTATTGGCCTCAACAGCCAGCTCAGGACCTGTAGAACTGGAGTCGAAACAAGTCATGCTGATTTTCATAATACTGCTTACAAGGAAGAAGTGAGAATAGACAGACCTACAGTATGTTCATAGATTTGGGAAGTAAGTACCTATTGGTGGAAAGGATAATAGGGAACCAAGGTCACAGTTGGGAGTGATTTATATCTCCCATTACAGGGTTAAAGAGTGCTTATTGCAAAGATAATACAATATTAAGGGAGATATTTAATCTTAATATAGACCAGATAAAATAAATTGGACAAAATAGTTCAAATAGACTCAATTACATTATTAAGAGGGGTTAGCCAGCTAATGCAGATTGGAAAATTAATGCCATTTCCTACACTTCTGCTCTGAACCACCTCTCTATCAGATAAAACAAAGATTGATTTCTCCGGTACCTTATCAGACAATTATCTTTCACAATTTCTGTCAGCTCCAACTTAATTCGACCACCAATCATATCTTCCCATCTCCTGCCCTTTCCTCATTTTGCAGGGACTGTTCAGTTTAGTTTATTGCCATGTGTTCGGTACAATGAAAAGCTGTTGTTGCTACCAGCTAACCAGTCAGCGGAAGGACAATAAATGATTACAATTGAGCCATTCGCAGTGTACGTGATAAGGGAATGACATTTAGTGCAGGGAAAGCCAGTAAAGTCTGATCAAAGATAGTCTGAGGGTCCCCGATGAGGTAGATAGTTGTTCAGCTCTGCTCTCTGGTTGTGGTAGGATGGTTCAATTGCCTGATACGGCTGGGAAGAAACTGCGGGAGGGGGAAACTACCTTTCAGGGTCCCTACCTGGTCGGAGAGGCAGCTTTTCTCCGGGCTGCAGCTTCGACCCGTCCTCGCGGCCTACCAGCAGTCCGTTGTAGGGGTGGAAGGGGTCTCCCATGATTTTATTGGCTCTGGAGTTGCACCTGATGTATAGTTCCTGCAGGGGGGTGAGTGAAGTTCCCATAGTGCGTTCGGCCGAGCGCACTACTCTCTGCAGAGCCTTCTTGTCCTGGGCAGAGCAATTCCCAAACCAGATTATAATATTTCCGGACAAGATGCTTTCAACAGCCGCTGAGTAGAAGTATATTCCATAGACAATAGACAATAGGTGCAGGAGTTGGCCATTCGGCCCTTCGAGCTAGCACCTCCATTCACTGTGGTCATGGCTGATCATGTAGCATTAAAATAAACAGTAAAAGTATCATCCTGCAGCGGGCCGCCCTTATGGAGGGTGTATAGTGTTAAAAGGCCGAAACACCCAGTGATGCAAGGGTACACTACTGATGATGTGTCCTGTGCCCAACTGTCCTGAAGGTTACCCAGGCCAAGAAAGAACCTCAGGCTGTAGCTTGGACCCAATAGCAGCACAGAGTAGTAACACAGGAATGGGTACACCGTACTCACACAGAGGCTCAGGATTGAGCGAGGGTTCCAAAGAGGGGCAGGCAGGGGACGTAGTCGGGGTAGCGGAAGGTCCGGTAACCAGAAGATCCAACACACAATGCAAACAAACCAGCGAGGGGCAGACAAAAGGAGAGTCAAAGCCAGGCAGGAAGTTGAGGAGCCGTAGCAGGGATACACCAAACAGCCCAGGAGAGAGGCAGACAGAAACCAGGAGATACGGGACGAAGGCCGTGGTCGGGGACAGAAGGCTGAGGTGATATCCGGGAAGACGACAGGACGGAATGGTCAGGGGCAGGCAGGTTCGAATCCGTGTAGGCAGTTGGGAAATCGCTGGAGAGTCTTGCATGAATGTTGAGAACAATCTGGCACTGTGTGAATGGTGAGGCGAGTCTATATACCGGGTTAATAGGTGATCAGAGGCAACTATTCAATTCAATTCAATTCAATTCAATTCAACTTTAATGTCATCGCACAAATACAAGTATGAGTACAACGAAATGCAGTTTTGCGTCAGTCCGTAGTAGTTGTACATAAAGAAAAACAAAAAAAATAGAAAGAGGGAAGATACAGGATAATCAGGAAATACAGAATGATTAAACAAAGGGGGACGGAGGGACCAGAGAAATCTATCGTCGGGACTCCGAGTTCAGCAGTGTGATTGTGTTGTTGTAGAAGCTTTTCCTCATCCTACTAGTACGTGACCTGAGGCTCCTGTACCGCCTCCCTGATGGGAGGAGGGCAAACAGTCCATGGTTGGGGTGTGAGGGGTCTTTGATGATCTTCCCAGCCCGTCTCAGACACCGTTTTCGGTGGAGGGCATCCATGGCAGGGAGCGGGGCACCGATGATGTGCTGCGCGGTTTTCACCACCCGTTGTAGTGCCTTCCTGTCCGCAGCAGTGCAGCTGCTGTACCATACCGTGAAGCAGGTGGTCAGGATACTCTCTATGGTACAGCGGTAAAAGTTGGTCAGGATCTGGGGGGGACAGGTGGGCTTTCTGAGCCTCCTCAGGAAGTAAAGGCGCTGCTGTGCCTTCTTGATCAGCTTGGAGGTGTTGAGGGACCAGGACAAATCCTCCGAGATATGTACTCCGAGGAATTTATAGCTGGAGACACGCTCCACCTCAGTCCCATTTATATGGATGGGGGTATGACTGCCTCCTCTGGTCTGCCTGAAGTCAACAATAATCTCCTTCGTCTTTTTGGAGTTGAGGATGAGGTTATTGTTGGCACACCAGGCTGTCAGGTGCTGGATCTCATCCCTGTAGGCTGACTCATCGTTGTCGCTGATCAGTCCTACCACCGTGGTGTCGTCAGCAAACTTAATAATGGCGTTGGATCCGTACTTTGGGATGCAGTCGTGGGTGAAGAGGGAGTAGAGGAGAGGGCTGAGCACACAGCCCTGTGGCACTCCGGTGTTCAGTGTTATAGTGGAGGAGGTGAGGTTATTGACCCTAACAGACTGTGGTCTGTTAGTGAGGAAGTCCAATGTCCAGTTGCAGAGGGAGGTGGAGATGCCAAGTCCACTGAGTTTGGTGATCAAGCTGGCGGGGATGACGGTGTTAAAGGCAGAGCTGAAATCAATGAACAGCAACCTGATGTAGGAGTTCGCTGTGAGTGCAACAGGTGAGGAGAGTTGGGCTGATGAGAGGGGAGTGGCAGGCGAGGAGAAGGAGAGACCGGTGGGAAAGTACTGGGAGGTGAAGTGGATGAGAATGAGGAGAGGGCAGACTGTGACACAGGCCTGTTAGTTTAACAGATATTATTGGCAAGATGCTAGAGTCAATAACCAAAGGGAAATAGTTCATCATTTAGGAAAGCTGAACTTAATTTAACCCATGGTTATTAAATTTGGTTGAATTCTTTGAGGATATAACTGAGTGAGTTAGTGGAAGGAACACATAGATGAATTTAGATTTCCAAAAGGCATTAGCCCATGGTATCTGAGGAAAAGCGTTAAAATGGACTGGAAATCAACTGTCTCGTATAAATGGGCCCTTTTCAGAAGGAGGTAGCTGGTGGAGTACTGCAGGCATCAGTTCTTGGCTGACAAATCACTATATATACATATATATACCTTGAGGAAAGAACATTATGTAAGGAAATTTGCCTATGATACAAAAATTGATGGAAGGACATATTATTACAAGGATACAATGATTCTGCAACATGGTGTGGATATGCTGGGTGAGTGGGTGAAAACTGGCTATTTGAATTTAAAGTGTGAAAGAGCGAGGTCATGCACTTTGCTGACTTTAATCAAAAAGTAGATTTTTATCTAAATGGAGAGAGACGGCAAGTGAGTGAAATACAGAGATATCCGGGTGTTCTAGTGCATGAATCACAGGCAGCTTCAACAAATACTGAAGAAACCAAATGGCATTTTGTCCTTCAGTGCAAAGTGGATGGAGTTTAGATTTGGAAGGTTTTGTAGCAATTGTATCGGGTGTTTGGGAAGCTTCACCTAGAAAAATTTGTTCGGCTTTGGTCCCCTTACCTTAAAATAGGTCTCAGAATATTGCATGCAATACAAAGGAAATTGCATCAGAAGAATTCACAGAGTCTCGTGCCCAGAGTAGGGGAATCGAGGACCAGAGGGCATAGGTTCAAGGTGAAGGGGAAAAGATTTAATAGGAATCTGAGGGGTAACTTTTTCACACAAAGGATAGTGGGTGTATGGAACAAGCTTCCAGAGGAGGTGGTTGAAGCTGGGACTATCCCATCGTTTAAGAAACGGACAGGTACATGGATAGGGCAGGTTTGGAGGGATATGGACCAAGCGCAGGTAAGTGGGACTGGTGTAGCTGAGACATTGTTGGCTGGTGTGGGCAAGTTGGGCCTGTTTCCACACGGTATCACTCTATGACTATATCAGTGAGATGCTAAATGCATTTCGTTGTCTCTGTACTGTACACTGACAATGACAATTAAAATTGAATCTGAATCTGAATCTGACGCTATGACTCTACTGGGGGTGACCTTATACAAACATATCAGATCCTAAGGGGGCGTGATATTCAACTAGTAGGAGAATTGTGTGCAAGTTACAGTAAAGTTAAGGAAACAGTCATTTAAAACTAATGTACATTGAAATTGCTTCTCACAGATGGTGGTGAATCTCTGGAAATCTCTGCCTAAGTGGGTGGTGGAAGCTGGAAGTATTTAAAGTGAAAGTGGAAATGTACCTCTTAACCACGTTCCATAATAATTCTGTGCTGTTTCTACAGTGAATAATAAGCCAGCCACCGACAGCTTAGATCCACTTAAGATGCCCCATACACCATATCCTTTCCAAAATTATTGACTATCTTACTCACATGATGACAAAGTCAATGTAAAAGCTGCAAACTATCACCTCATTGCTCTTTCTGCAACCATTCCATCAGATTTTGCACGACTATGCCTTGAAGGAACTTATGAATCACTCTCAATCTGCTACAGGTCACAATGTCCCAAATCTGCTGTATGTCACAATGATTTCAAATGAGTTCATTGGCCAGACCAACACATGACATCCCACGAAAATCTTTTAAACAATGTCAAAGTGACCTTCTCTAAATAATTACATCTGGTCCATGTTTTTGTTGAGTGCCCTTGTGCCTTATAAAGCCTTCATCATCGGCATTTAAAACAGGATATGATTTGTTCTCTCTGTTTGTTAAATATCAGAGGACACACTTGTGGCAGCACAGCTGGAGCAATAAAGCCATTTCCTTCCATTATGAAACCTAGATGTATGTGATGATGAAAAATTCAGATGAGCTATTGTTGCTTTTCCTTCATGCAAGCACCCTCTGAAAAAGAAATGTTTAGGTTTAGATTCATTATTATTGACCTGTGTATCAGGATACAGTGAAACAAATTGTTTGGCTTGTTCTCCATGAGTATAGGCATGAGTATAACTGGCAGTGCAAAAAGAGAAACTGTGCTGTATATTCTGCAGCATATAAAAGCTAATGCCCCTGTTCAATTTAGGGAACCTGAACGGAAACCTCTGGAGACTTTGCGCCCCACCCAAGGTTTCTGTGCAGTTCCCGCAGGTTTTTGTCAGTCTCCCTACCTGCTTCCACTACATGCAACCTCCGGCAACCACCTGCAACCTCCGGGAACCGCACGGAAACCTTGGGTGGGGCGCAAAGTCTCCGGAGGTTTCCGTTCAAGTTTCCTAAATGGGACAGGGGCTTAAGGATAAGATCTTACATGGCCCACTTACACGGCCTCATGGTCGTTTGAGGCGTACGGGCACCATATGGCCGTGCGGGGCCGGTCCCACTTAGAAGTGCGGAGTTGTGCGGGGCTGGTCCCGACATCACGCGGGGCTCCGGAATTCTTGCAGTGGCCAAAATCTTCGTGCGCCAACGGCCTGTCGGCATGCAGGCGCATTGCGGTCGTACGCAGCATCTTGACAGCGTCCGCAGCGTCTTGATGGCGTATGCCTAGCGCGTGGCATTGCGTGATGACGTCACCACCCGACGCCGTGCAACGCCCAAATTCAATCGGCCCGCCTCCTGCCCATCTGATTGGTAAGCATGACGTAAATGACGTCACGCGCGAACTTAGCCCGAACTTCACGTGAACGCCGCTTCCGGTTGGTCGCGCCAAATACACGCAATTGCATGCAAGTGCAAGACCTTTACTCTTCTGAGGAGGTTTTCTGCAAGTGTCGTCAGTGTGATTGGACCAGGACAAATCATTGGTGATTTTGTGCTTTAAGACCACCAACACCTCCTCATTTGCGGATTACAGCTACTGGGTGTGCATAGTACATGTTTTAAGATATCTATTTTCTTTCATTAATTCCCTAGCTCCCGTGAATGTCTCCATGGTTAAATATAGAATTGCCAAATCTGTCCCCTTTTTCAGAAAAATACCTTTATTTGCAGTTCCTTTAAATTTCCTGGAAGTATTCTAGCCATCAAACGTGAAAACAAACTAGGTTATGTTTAAATAAAAACAAATTACCTACCAAATGTTTACCGTGATCAAAGTTAAAACCAGGTGATTTAACTTTAATTACCACAGCAAGTGTCCATTTCTGTACAATGTACAACCATGATTTTCTTTGCATGGTTCAGAAGTATTAGTGACTCATATAAAATTGGCGTTACCCCATTATGTAACACTATTTGAGAGGAATAGTTCGGGTAGATGCACAGTCTCTTACCCAGAGTAAGTGAACCGAGGACCAGTGGATATAGGTTTAAGGGGAATAGATTTAATAGGAGTCTGAGGAGGAACTTTCTCACACAAAGGCTGGTGGGTGTATGGAACAAGCTGCCAGAGGAGGTAGTTGAGGCAGGGCCAATCCCAACATTTAAGAATCAGTTAGACAGGTACATGGATAGGACGGGGTTGGAGGGATATGGACCAAACGCGGGCAGGTGGGACTAGTGCAGCTGGGGCATGTTGCCTGGTGTGAGCAAGTTGGACCGAAGGGCCTGTTTCCACAGTGTTCCACACTCTATTACTCTATGGCTATTTCCATTTGCAATATCAAGCCCCTATATGCAGTGGAAGTGCAGACCGCTTAATAAAAGTCTGCAGAGATGTCCAAATAGGATAACACAATATTGAATCATTGAACCTGAGGAAAAATAATACATTAGTTATTGTACTTTCTTGATATTAGCCTGTTACACCAAAATGAAAATTCTATAATAAAATATGCAGTAATGTTCATAAATTTTACACAAAAGCGGATTTAAAAATGGCATTGTACTAATGACATAATTTTGAAAGCAATATCTATTACAAAATTTGAAATTAGACAAAAATCTAATTTTCTTTTCAATTACATAATGAGAATTTATCAAAGTCTCTTACCAGTTTAATATAATCCCATTGTGGCAGGAATGAATATTAGCCAATATCTATTAAAAAATATTATTAGAGAAACCATTTATTTCCTTGTCAAGTATTTTTATACTCAGCTATTAAAAACATTATAGGAATGGAGATGCCTGGGTCTCACTAGTGCAGCACTATTTCTGAAACAAAATTAATTTCCTAAAATATTTGCTTTAGTTTGACTTACTCTGCTTCAATGTTACAGGCAACATCCATACATAATCAGTAAAGGTCTATTTTTAAAGACAAGGAAGTTACGATTGGGCAATGCCAGGAGCAGAATAGAGGTGTACAATAAAAGATATGTCGCAAAGGAAGAGATTACATAAGTTAAGCTAGAAAGTCTTCACCTCTAGTTCATAATCTAAAGCGGTGCTGCACGTGGAATCCAGCACTTGACTCCTATTGATTGTGGCAAGTCTTGCATGTTACAGTATAATGGGCTAAAATGTGAAGGCAGCATCACTGGCAACAATACATCCACCCCTGTTGCGTTCTATGCTCTTTTGGAACAGAACTTACAAAATTCTTAAGGGGTTGGATAGGCTAGATGCAGGAAGATTGTTCCCGATGTTGGGGAAGTCCAGAACAAGGGGTCACAGTTTAAGGATAAGGGGGAAATCTTTTAGGACCGAGATTAGAAAAACATTTTTCACACAGAGAGTGGTGAATCTGTGGAATTCTCTGCCACAGAAGGTAGTTGAGGCCAGTCCATTGGCTATATTTAAGAGGGAGTTAGATGTGGCCCTTGTGGCTAAAGGGATCAGGGGGTATGGAAAGAAGGCTGGTACAGGATACTGAATTGGATGATCAACCATGATCATATTGAATGGCAGTGCAGGCTCGAAGGGCCGAATGGCCTACTCCTGCACCTATTTTCTATGTCTATGTTTCTAAGGGCCATGGAATAAAGTCACCAGCCTCGGGTGCACCTGTACCCGCAGTCACCATTGTAAAAGTTAGATCAGCCTTCCTGAGAATTAACCTGTAGAAAGGAACTGGCCTGAATGGAGTTCGTGGCCATGTCCTCAGAACCTGCGCGGACCAGCTGGCAGGAGTATATGCAGACATCTCTAACCTCTCCCTACCTTTTGTGTGGCTCCCACCTGCTTTCAGAAGACTATCGCCATCCCGGTGCCAGAAAGGTAAGGTAGAATTCCTTAATGACCACCATGCAGTGGCTCTGACATCCACCATCATGAAATGGTTTGAGACGCAGGACATGACGCACATCAATGTCCAGCCTCCCAAACAACATTGATTCACTGGAATCTACTAGCACAACAGTCCATGGCAGGCACCATCTCACCGGCCCTTATTCTCAGGATGTTGGAGTCTAAAACTAGAACACATAGATTTACTGCGAGAGGGGAAAGGATTAAAGGGGACGTAAGTGACAACATCTTTGTACTGTGGAACAAACTGCCAGAGGGAGTGGTAGAACTGATACAATTATAATATTTAAATGGCATTTGGATTGGAGCATAGAAAAGATATGTGTCAAATGGGATTAGCCCAGATAGGCAAGTTGGTTGGCTTGGACAAATTGAGCCAAATTACCAGTTTCCATGCTGCATTAACCTCTGATTCTATGACTCGCAACTGCGGGTCTGGTGGACGGCGGCACCAGGAGCCCGCGGGTCCCTGGAGGGAGACCGCTTTTCAGGGCTCTCGCAACGGCGACTTCTCCCGCCCGAGTTGCGGGGTTGAGCGGGGCCTGACATCACCGCCCCGCGTGGCTTGGAATGGCCGCGGGACTCTGCGAGCGCACGCCGGGGGCTCTAACTTCAAGACCCGGTGTGCGACCTTGCATCACCCAGCGTGGCTTTAATGGCCGCGGGACAATCGCCATCGCCAGCTGGGGGCTTTGACTTTGACTGACATCGGGGGGGGGGGGGGGGGGGGGAGAGTGCAGTGGGGAGATAAGTTTTTTTGGCCTTCCATGACAGCGATGTGATGGATGTTTATGTAAATTATGTTGTGTCTTGGGTCTATTTGTTTGTAATGTATGGCTGCAGAAACGGCATTTTGTTTGGACCTCAAGGGGTCCAAATGACAATTAAATTGAATCTTGAATCTTGAATCTTGACTCCTCAAAAATAAGAGAAAAAAATCACATTGAAGGACCTCCTGAAGTCGTGGCAAGTAACACGTTGAATGAATAGAGAAGGAATCTTTCCTTTTCAACACAGCCTTCCATTGTCAGAACCTTTTTCCCAGGATGGAAATGTCAAGGACTAAAGGGCGAGAGGGGTGAAATTTAAAGGAGATGAGCAGGGCAAGTTTTTTACATGGAGAGTGGTGGGGGCCTGGACTTAGCTGCTGGGAGTGGTGGTGGCAGCAGCTTCGATAGTAGCATTTAAGGGGCTATTAGATAAGCACGTGGATATCCAGGGAATGGAAGGATATGAGCAGCGTGGACACTGTGGGCTGAAGGGCCTGTTCCTGTGCTGCACTGTTCCATGTTCTATGTTTTAACTGCTCCTTTCTGTCAAGCAATGAATAAAAACGCCACACTTTCTTTGGAGACTGGAGCCTCCTGTAAAAAGATGCTCCAGCAGGTGTTCAACTGGCAACACTCTGCATCTGCTGAGATTGCAGCAATCACCCGCTTCCGTAGGTCGATAGGGAGAAGCAAGTCGGTCAGTCATTTGTGCTTGCTCTGCATATGAATCAGATCTTAGTTAATTCTTTACCTCAGCAACATTTTACTGAAATAAATCTATTTCCCTTGATTACTTAACATCCTCATAAAAAAGAGCATTCATGGGTCTGAAATGGAGTGTGTGCAAAGTACATAACTACAGAGTCATTATATATTGTAACAAGTACTTTAATTTGTGTACATACAGAGACCATCGAGTAATGTAGGCTCCGAATCATAAGTTAAAACCTCAAAACGACATATAACCATATAACAATTACAGCATGGAAACAGGCCATCTCGGCCCTTCAAGTCCGTGCCGAACACTTACTCTCACCTAGTCCCATCTACCTGCACTCGGACCATAACCCTCCATTCCTATCCCGTCCATATAACTATCCAATTTATTTTTAAATGATAAAATTGAACCTGCCTCCACCACCTCCACTGGAAGCTCATTCCACACAGCTACCACTCTGAGTAAAGAAGTTCCCCCTCATGTTACCCCTAAACTTTTGTCCCTTAATTCTCAAGTCATGTCCTTTTGTTTGAATCTTCCCTACTCTCAGTGGGAAAAGCTTTTCCACGTCAACTCTGTCTATCCCTTTCATCATTTTAAAGACCTCTATCAAGTCCCCCCTTAACCTTCTGTGCTCCAAAGAATAAAGACCTATCTTGGTCAACCTTTCTCTGTAACTTAGTTGCTGAAACCCAGGCAACATTCTAGTAAATCTCCTCTGTACTCTCTCTATTTTGATGACGTTTTTCCTATAATTTGGCGACCATAATTGTACACCATTTGCCAGAATTGGCCCCACCAATGCCTTGTACAATTTTAACATTACATCCCAACTTCTAACATGGCTGCCTGCATGCCATGTGGTGTGGAAACATGACATGGATTATGGATCAGATCATCAGCAGCAAAACCGGACACGGATCAAATCGGCAATACTGTTTGATCCACAGAGTGAATTCCAGAAATGCATCACCTCTTTTCATTTCTTCCTTGGATTACCGATTCTTAATTTTGAGATCTAGACTGTGAAGTCCTTAAAATTTTTGTATATGGCTGAATGGTTAATTTATTATCACCAGGGTATAGTGTTTTTTTTTTGCATGCAGATCAGTAAGATTATTGCCATAACTAAGTACAATCCCCATGCATTGAAGCAGCCCACTGTCCTCTGATTCCCTTATGTGTACTGCTTAATCTCGCTTAATACGATAAAGCCAGCATCCTGGGAATTAATCTAGTGGATCCCTGCCTAACGTCCAAATGTATCCTTCCTTGTGGAGAAAGACCAGATCTATATATTACATTCCAGATTAAGAATTCATAAAGTTCTATGTAATTGGAGCAAGCCAACTCTTCCCTGCTGTACAAATGTTCTTAAAATAAAGACCAATGTACTATTTGCCGTTCCGGTTGTTTGCTGAACCTGCATATCATTTTTCATTAATTCATGTGCAAGGGCACCGAGCCTCCTGCTGAACACCTATTCTATTCATTCACATTTCCATTGAAAAGCAAACCACTTAAGATGCTGGCAATTTAAAATAAAAATGGATTTCAGCAATTTATGCAGCATCCTTGAAGAAGACAAATTGATAAATTTGACATGAGTGGGAATGTTTACAACAAAGAAAAACCCCATTCAATTCATCGGATCCACGTCAGCCAACACAACTATCCCATCAGTTCCATTCTCCTCCCCTTATTTATCTGTAGCCCTGAACATATTCTCCCTCACATGCTTGTCAACCAATCTTTGATTCTTTTGCCCCTTATCTACACTGTGGGGTGATCAACATATATCTTGGAAAATGACAATGCCTGCATCCACTATTTTCATCACCACCAACTTCAAAACATTGGAATGGGCGTTATCGGGTCCTGGAGATGTATCAGCTTTCAGTCCCGTTACTTTTTCCAACACTAGATTTGTTTTTAATAATGTTATTTTTTTTTTGCATTCATTCTAGTTCACTATTTCGAGGAGGATTTTCAGTCTTCCATTGTGATGAAAAATGCAGAATCTTTGTTTAATTTCACCGCTATTTCCTTCATCCTCAATAATTTATTCTATATCAATCTGTAAGGGATTCACTTTCATCTCAGCTCATCTTTTCTTTTTTATATATCTAACGAAGTGCACAGGATTTGATGTTATACTTCTCACTTGATTACTCACGTATTCTGCTTTTCCTTCCCTTATCAATGCCATGGTCCTCCTTTGCTGTATTGTAAAACGTTCCCAACCCTCAGTCATCCTGCTCTTCATGGCTACAATATTAGCCCTTTTATCTAATGCCATCTTTAACCTCCAAATATCTGCAACTGTACCACTTATCCAATTATATCATTGAAGTAAATGGATATATATTATAAACAATGCATTAGTTCTGTAATCAATAGCCACTTTTTTTTTAAACTATCATCACTTTTAATGTAATTTCCATATCTATCTTAGCCAATGCACACCTCATGCCTTCATAGATTGTTTTATTCAGATTTAAGCCCTGGTGCCACGTTGAACTAAATTACTTTTATATAAAACTTGATCAGATAATGATCACAATTCCATGAAGGCCCTTTAAGCACCAGATCAAAGTTAACCCTTTTCTCATTACATGATACTGGATCTAAAATAGCCTGTCCCCTTATTGGTTTCTCGACATAACAAACTACAAAAACAACTCTTACACACTCCATAAACTTGCCCTTTAGGTATTCCTGCTCCTTTAGTTCACTCAATCTAAATGTAGATTAAAGGCCCTTATGATTATCTATTACTCTTGTTGCATGCTCCTTTAGTTTTCGAATTTTTACAATGTCCTGCATTTCTATTACTATTAGTCCCGTAGACTACTACTACCTAAAATTTAAATATTCCAGGATATTTCATTTCCAACCTTAGTTACTTTGCAACCCTCTCTCTGTAATAGCATTTCGATTGCCCCCATTAATTTCTATTTGTGCCATTAGCTCACCTACCTTATTACAAATACCATTCCCATTCAAATTAAGATCTTTCAGTTTTTCCCTTGTATCATCGTTCGCTACTTTGACTCGAATTAGAGATAAATCTTACATTTGTTAGATCTGTTCAGATTCATCAGAACCCACTACCGTACTTAATTGAAAGCTTTATATTCTGTCTTGTTTTGTTTATACATTTGAATACTTCTAGTTATGGATGTATCAATGTCATAAATATCATATACTGTACTGTTATTTGTCGGTAGTTAATCAATTTTCCCTCCACATAAAAGCATACTAAATCCATTAGGTGGATGAAGGATTTTATACACTCTGGAATGGAGGTGCTCTAAAGATTGGATTGCTAGATTAGAGATGTAAACAAAATGAGAACTGGTGAAATGGTATTGGCACAGTCTAATTAGTTTTCTGTCCAACATTCTAATTATTCTCACAAAGTAGCTGCATTGACAAGATCCTTGGACTGGTATTGATTCCTTAACCATTTGAACAACGCCGCCTCCAAAGCCAATAAAAAGCATGCAGGTACAGCAGGCAGTAAAGAAAATGAATGGCATGTTGGCCTTTATAACAAGAGGAGTCGAGTATAGGAGCAAAGAGGTCCTTCTGCAGTTGTTCAGGGCCCTAGTGAGACCACACCTGGAGTATTGTGTGCAGTTTTGGCCCCTAATTTGAGGAAGGACATTCTTTCTATTAAGGGAGTGCAGCGCAGGTTTACAAGGTTAATTCCCGGGATGGCGGGACTGTCATATGCTGAGAGAATGGAGTGGCTGGGTTTGTACACACTGGAGTTTAGAAGGATGAGAGGGAATCTTATTGAAACATATAAGATTGTTAAGGGTTTGGACATGCTAGAGGCAGGAAACATGTTCACGATGTTGGGGGAGTCCAGAACCAGGGGCCGCAGTTTAAGAATAAGGGGTAAGCCATTTCAAACGGAGATGAGGAATTACTTTTTCTCACAGAGAATTGTGAGTCTGTGGAATACTCTGCCTCAGAGGGCGGTGGAGGCCGGTTATCTGGATACTTTCAAGAGAGAGATAGATGGGGTTCTTAAAGATAGCGGAGTCAGGAGATATGGGGAGAAATATGGGGAGGAATATGGGTTACTGATTGGAGATGATCAGCCATGATCACATTGAATGGCGGTGCTGGCTCGAAGGGCCAAATGGCTTATTCCTGCACCTATTGTCTATTATCTATTGTCTAACGTCATCAGTCATAGAGCTATTCAGCGATTGAGATGTTGTCATGCAAGTAATCATTGCTAAGAAAATTCCACTTTCACCAGATTAATAACATCCACTGATCAAGACAATGGAAATATAATGATCTTTGCAAATCAGAGAGGAAATGCAGTTATTCGACTTAAAGATCATTCTTAAGTGTATTTTTCAGAACATTTGAGTAAATGAAACAATTAAAATTAACACATTTTGCATTTCCTTACATGCAGATTTACATACATGAACAAAATAAAGATTAGGAATATTCAACCTGAATAGAAATGTTGCACATTTCACTTAGGCTGTGGGCCGAGGAGCTTTATTCCAGTGTTTTGTGACCCAAGTCACAGAACTACATGAAATTTTCACATATTGTGTAAAATTATTATATAAATCACCCCTGAAACTCATCAAGAACAAAACTTGCACATTTTTTATTAAATTAGCGAATAATCGGGAAAATGTAGGGTATTTTTAGTCCAATCAAAGCACATTTAACATTGAGTTGTATGCCAGTTGGCCAATCACGCGCTTTGCTTCAGGCTAGCACACAACATGGCTGAGAGGACTTCACTGATGCCTGTTTCACTGGAGATTCCGATGAAGGTTCTTTGTTGTTCTGTGGAATACATGTCGTGGAAACTTGCAGCAGGGTAATTGAATTTAGTGGGAAAAGCATTAGGAAGTCTGAAGAATGTGCAGCTAAGTGGATAGAAGTGGAAGAAAGCCTTGAAAGCAAAGTCCCTGCTGAGGTGCTGCAACACAAAGTTGTGAAACTTTGTGAATCAATTCAAACTGAAAGGTAAGATCTAAAGTCTGAATTTATGAAAATTAATCCGTATGGACTTTGATTAATGTAATTGCATCCTTTATAATGTGATAAAATTAGATTTGGAGGCTGTACATTCATTCATTCACTCACTCATTCATTCCTTCATTCATTCACATTCATTCATTCACTAATTCACTCACTCATTCATTCATTCATGCATTCACTCATTCACATTCATTCATTCGTGCAGTTGAGGGCCTAAACTATATGGATCAATAACTAGGTAAATTAAACATTTTCACTAATGCCAGCTTGTTGTAGAGTAATAAGTCTTAACCATCTAATCTTGGAGCTGTCTGCGATAACTTACCGGGAAAAAGTGCTCCGATTGCGGGGCCTATGTTTTTAACATAGTGATGCCACGGTCTCAATTAAAAAGCAGCCGATTCGCGAACGCGGAGCCGCGGATCATCTCCGCGGGTGGGAGAAGGCTGTACATAGTGCCGTCTGTAGCGGCCGTTTCCAGGCCCCAACCACGGGAGAAAAACGGAATATTCATTGCACTTTATAGGCTGCCATTGGAGTGAGAAATGGTAAGAAATGGCTGATGTTTATGTAGAAATGAATTGGTGTATGTGAACTTAAACTTGAACTAATTTATCTATGGTAGTAAGTGTAATTCTCATTAACATTAAGAAGAGGTTGAAATGTTATGAATTGAAGTCCATGCAGACTTAATGACTATGAGATGGGGTTTTTTTGTAGCCTCTGCCTGACCCACCACAGGGGATGGTCTCCCCTGCCATACACACATATATATATATACAGATATATATATATATTTATTTCTATATATACACACACATATATATATCTATATATATATATATATACAGGTATAATAAAATATAGTTCAAATGGACTGGAACACGGAAATAGGCTGCCCATCGTATAATATGGGCATTGGCCACTAAATGGAGCTTACTTTCCCGATCTCATTTTCTAATTAGTTTAATTAATTAATGTGCAACTTTCGACAATGACGAGTTATGACATCCTTCTCAATTATATTTCATCTAAATCTGTGGAAAATGTCATGTAGTTCTGTGACTTGGGTCACGAAAACTGATTTCTAGACACATTTTTGATGCTCGGCCCACAGCCTAACAATTCATATTCAAGAAAAGAAACACCAATCTTCTTTAGACCATAGAAGAATGGAAAATGTTCCAAATTCTCAGATCCCCTCTTGATCAAAGCCATTCTTAAACCCATTTTGCAATTATTGCTTATATTTTGCATATATCAGTTATCTGTCCACTTTCCTTTGTCACATGAAGTTAAGCCTATAATGATTCATTCCTCCCTCTCATAGCAGCTAACACATATTATGTAATTACTTGTGGTCCTCGCTTAGTTTCTGTTCCATAGCTACGTTTAGTAGCAGTTGGATTAACAAGTGGAAGGTCCTGTGTCTGTGTCACCCTACTTGAACCTGTGACTGATAGCGAGTCCTCACCAACTAAAGATTCAACGTGTACCTAACCCTCTGACTCAATAAATTATGAAATTTCCCTTGATTGAATAGGTTTGTCCAAGGGTGGAGCAAGAGGTCAAATCTACCCGCATCTATGTGCTTCTGTGTTGCAATGTGCAGAATAACGTTTCTGAAAGCACTGAAGATAGACAAAAAAAAAGCTGGAGTAATTCAGTGTGCCAGACAGCATCTCTGGAGAAAAGGAAAAGGAATAGATGACTTTTTGGGTCGAGACCCTTCTTCAGACCCTTCTTCAGCCGGTTGTGAGTTCTGAATGGAGTTGTTAGCCAGCTACCAACATGATCCACCCACTATTAGATCAGTTGAGATATTCCACTCTGCATGTAGTATAATTCACCTATTTGACATGAAACGGAATGTAAAAGATTGAAAATGTTCTAATACAGCTATCCCTCATGTTAAGACAAAATAATCCCTTGTCTGCGCCAAGTAAAAATAATTCAATATAAGGAATGCTGCAATTTATCACTCAGCTCCATTGCCTGCATGTGATGTGATTATCAAACTTTCAGTAGTCCCTGAAAATCACAAAACCTAAATCTTGCTTTGCAGAAATGGACACGGGTAAGTGTTGGCAGTGCTGATTTAAGACAGAGTGTAAGATGCTTCATGTGCATGAAGCTGCAAGTGGCTTCTAAGCTGATTAAATGCCAAGGATGTAGGGCAAGGTGTTTAATCAAATCATTCGAGCCAGGTTTACAGAGTACAAATGAGAAGAACAGAAATTAACACATTTTGTATGTTTTTTTTAAAGAGACAAGTCACAGCAAATTTGAACAGCAATTATATTCAGCCTGACAAATGATCTTATAGAAGCAATTTTTATGCCAAATTTTTCTAAAGTAGACATTTAGCGATTGCTTTAATTCATAAGAATTTTGTTTAAAAAGTACTTTTTTTATAAAAATAATGTAGTTGTACTTTGCAATTTTATTTATAAGCAATTAGGTTTCATTTAAGATTATTCTTCAACTTCAGTGGATTAACACAATTGTGTAAACTCCACTTCGGTAAAAACTAATTTAAGAGAAAACATGAACAACAAATCAATGACCTTAAAGGTTACATGAAGAGTCACAAGAGACATATGTACCGACAACGGAACAAAGAAATTATTACTTGCAGTAGCATAATAAGTCTGTAAAGCCAATACACATAGACATTACGCAATAAACTCTTGATTAATAAGAGTGGCAAAGGTTACGGAGAGATGACAAGAAAATGGGATGAGAGGGAAAGATAATCAGCCATTGATTGAATGGCATAGCAGATTCGATGAGCAAATTGGCCTAATTCTGCTCCTATTTCTTTTGAACTTATGAACTTCTAAACCAAAATTCAGTAAATTAATAACCCCATTTCTAGTTCAACAAAAACTCCAAAGTCCATAGTGCAACTGAAGATTATCCATAATTCATAAATAAGATTATTAGTCATAAGGTCATAAGTGATAGGAGTAGAATTAGGCCATTCAGTCCATCAGGTCTACTCCGCCATTCAATCATGGCTGCTCTATCTTTCCTACCTAACCCCATTCTCCTGCCTTCTCCCCATAACCTCTGACACCTGTACTAATCAAGAATCCATCTATCTCTGCCTTAAAAATATCCACTAACTTGGCCTCCACAGTCTTCTATGGCAAAGAATTCCACAGATTCACCACCCTGTGGTGTTGTGTAGTGTTCAAGAGCCTGGTGCTGGTTGGGAAGAAGCTTTCTTGAACCTGATGATTACGATTTTCAAACCATACTTCTTCCTGATGATGGGAGTGAAATGATAATGTGGCCAGGATGGTGTGGGTCTTTGAGGACACTGGCTGCCTCTTATAGATGCCTTTGATGATGGGGAGGTCATGAGCTGTTGGACCAGTTAGTGTCAAGCATTCTCCATAAAATCCTTCCTTCCTGGATGTTAGAGTTGCGGAGGCAGGTCATGTTGCAACCAATCAAAATGCTCTCTACAATACACCTGTAGAGGTTCAAGAGAGCATTTGTTGACATAACAAATCTCCTCAATTTTCTAAGGAAGTAGAGATATTGATGAGCTCTCTTTATGATATCATCTATGTGCTGGGCCCAGGACAGATCTTCAGTGATATGCATGTTCAGTAACTTGAAACTGTTGACTCTCTGCACTACCAATTTCTTGATAAAGACAGGCTTGTGGAGATTTTTGAGTCCTTAATAAGTTGCAAGTATATGGATGAAGATGCTTCCAGGATACAGCTGCAATGATGAGATTCTCATGGATCATGGAGAATGGAAAGCCCCATGGGGAAAAACAAACATATCGGACAAAATGGCAGCATTCTTGTTTAAAACTTGCTATAAGTTTTCAATTATATTTCATTTCTGAAATTGATTTCCACCATTTCCTTAAGTTCTTCTCCACTCTCTTCTCAGCTCATTGTTCAACAAGTTAAGTGTTCATGGCCATAAGATACAGATCAACCATTCAGCAATTTCTCTCTCTTGCCCCCGCTCTTAAAGGCAGACCCCCTTCCCGATGGAACTGCTGAACACACTCTATTTTCTGGTTTCTCTCTTACACTGGGTGGCAGGGTACAAATCAGGCCATTGATATGTCTTCCTCCTGGTAAGTCCTTTAGTAGCTCAATGATCCTTTACACCCCATGATCTCTTCCCAAATCTTCTCCACTCTCTTCTCAGCTTACATCCAGTTGTGCAGAGTACTCCAGCATATCTTCAACCTGAGCCTAGAGAGGGTTCCTGTGATGTGGAAGACATCCTTCCTGATTCCTGTACTAAAGAGGATGTCCCACAGTTTCTCCAATGAAGTCTCTGGAGAGGCTGGTGCCTGTGACACCTGGTTAAAACCTACCTGAACCCCGCGCAGTTCCCATACCTAACAAAGAAGGGGGTTGAGAATGCCATCATCCACCTTCTCCATCATTCCTTTGCTCACCTGGATAAGCTGGGAAGCATTGTGAGAGTCGTGTTTTTTTACTTCTCCAGTGCTTTTCGCACCTTTTAGCGCTGCTAGGGAGCAAACTGATGAAGATGCGGGTGGATGCTCCATTGGTATCCTGGATCACCAATTACCTGGCTGGATGATCACAATATGTCAGACTACAGAACTGTGTCTCGGACGTGGCAGTGAGCAACACAGGGACCCCACAGGGGACGGTCATCTCTTCCTTCCTGTTCACCATCTACACCTCGGACTTCAGATATAACTCTGTCTCCTGCCACATGCAGAAGTTTTCAGATAACTCTGCAATTGTGGGCTGCATCAGTGAGGGGAGGGAAGTTGAATACAGGGGTGTAGTTAACAACTTTGTTGAGTGGTGTGGGCTGAATCACCTGCAGCTCAACACCGACAAGGCTAAGGAGTTAGTGGTGGACTTTAGGAGGAGAGGAACACCCCAGTTCCCCGTCTCCATCAATGGTGTGGATGTGCAGTTCACCAGGTTGTACAAATACCTTGGAGTGTACCTGGACAGTACACTGGACTGGTCCAAGAACATTGAGGCCCTGTACAAGAAGGGACAGAGCCATCTGTACTTTTTGAGAAGGCTCTGCTCCTTTTTTTTTGTAGATTTATGGCAAGTGAAAATATTGGGGTTTTTTAAAGATATATTTTATTATTTTTATTAGAAGCAATTGTACAAAAATAAAACATTCGGCATGTAAAATTATACAATTACTGTTCAGCTTCAATTTTGACCTTTTAACCTGAAAATGAGGGAAAAGAACAAGAGAGGGGAAAAAGTGAAAAGGGAAAAGATAGGACCCTTAGACTACCAAAGTAGTGTGGCCAAAGAGTGAATAAAGATATGGGAGAGGAAAAACACAAAATACACTGGTTTTGTCTACAGCATTGTAATGCATAACTCCAAATATTTTTTGAAATTCATTTGTAAATTCCTGTCATATATAAATCTCATATTTAAATTATAGCCATCATTTCACAGCTCATTTCATGGTTTAAAGGCTAATTGATTCAAAGCATGTTTAACGTGCCGATCTAATGAGGTAAAGAAGACAATTCAACCGCTGTCTGCTCCCCAGGATGGGAGTTTCTCTGGATTGCCTCCAGCCTCTGCATTGAAAAAATATGACAAAAAGCCAGTGTGCACCTGCAGGTGAGGTTGGTGCTTCTCGTCAACTGAGATTACAGCAGTGGAGCGGAAACTGCTCTGAGGAGATTGTCTTCACACCAGTCAAGGTAAAACACACCAAAACTCAAAGAAAGACACTGGAGTATTCAACAGATCTACAAGAGTCGCTGCCTCAAAAGGGCAGCCAGCATCATCAGAGACCCACACCAGCCTGGTCACACTTTCATTTCACTTCTGCCATCGGGAAGAAGTTATGGAAGCCTGACAACTGTAACATCGAGGTGCAGGAGCAGCGTCTTCCCTACAACTATCCCGCTAATAAACACTACAACCTCTAAATAGACTCAAAACTACATAGACCTCGGGATATTATTTTTGATTCTGTTTGTTTAAATGTAAATAGGTCATATATTTATAACATACAGTATGTATATATCTATATTACTAAAAGCCTGATCTTGACCGCTTTTGGCTCGCTGTGGTGTGATTTCCGAGAGAATACCGCCACCTACGGCCATCATTTTTGGGCCCCCTCCGCCTTCCGGGATCGGAGGATTTTCCCATCGATGAAAAATGAGAGATATTTTAATGTTTTTTTTTAATTCCCCATTCTCTCTGCTGCGGGCGGTAAGGGGGGCAGGACTATAAAACACGGAAGTGTAGTCCCTCACAGTCTTTGCCAGACCAAGAAAGCGAGAGGGTCACGGCTCTCTGAGCTGCGAATAACACTGAACGCACCTCTACTCCACTGTGAGTCCCCTCGATGCGGCTGTAAGGTGGCTGCTGCCCAAATGTTTGCCTTGCCTTTTTAACAAGTTTGTGTTCACAAAATGAATTTTGGTTGTCGGGTGGCTGCAGCCAAATTGTTTGCCTTGGCTTGGCTTTTACAATCGTTGCAAATTGGCTGCCAGCCCAAGAATCCATTCGACCCACAATGTCTATACTAACCCTCTGGAAACCAGTACCTTTGGCCCACAACACCCATACTAGCGCAACAGAAAGCCACCCCCCCTCCTGAAGGGCACGCCCCTTCCGGACTATAAAACCTGGAAGTGTGGAGGTGCGTCAGTTCTCTGCAAGATGGGGAAGCGAGAGGTCGCAATTCTCAGTCTGAGCTTTGAATAACACTGAACACATGTCTAATAAACAGTGAGTGGTTTTACTGACCTGTCAGTGCCCTTAATGTGGTTTGAAAATGTAGTTTGAAAATGCAAAAGTGTGTTTGGTTTGAAAGTGCTCAAACAAGCTGTGTTGCCTTTGGTTTTGAAAGTGCTAAAGCAAGCTGGCTTGTCTTTGGTTTTGAAATTACTAAAGCAAGCTGCCTTGCCTTTGGTTTTGAAAGTGCTAAAACAAGCTGGCTTGTCTTTGGTTTTGAAATTACTAAAGCAAGCTGCCTTGCCTTTGGTTTTGAAAGTGCTAAAGCAACCTGCCTTGTCTTTGGTTTTGAAAGTGCTAAAGCAAGCTGCCTTGCCTTTGGTTTTGAAAGTGCTAAAGCTGCCTTGCCTAATTAGAGCTGCCTTGCCCAATTAGAGCTGCCTTGCCCAATTAGAGCTGCCTTGTCCAATTAGAGTTGCCTTGCCTTCTATATAATTAAAAGTCTAAGCTTGATCACTTTCTGTTTGCGCTTTATATTGATTTTAGAAAACACGCTGCCACGTACGGCTGTGATTTTTGGCCATCTTACTCGGAGTCCCCCTCCGCTCATCAGGTGCCGAGAATTTTTGCCATTGATGAAAAATAAAAGAGTTATTAGAGTATAAAAAATGTTGAGATTCTCTCTCCTGAAGGCCACACCCCTTCCAGAGAGACCATAAAACCTGGAAATGTGGAGGTGCCTCAGTTCTCTGCAAGATGTGGGGTGTGGGAAACGAGAGGTTGCAATTCTCAGTCTGAGCTGTGAATAACACTGAACACATATCTACTAAACTATGAGTGGCTTTACTAACCTGTCAATGCCCTTAATGTGGTTTGAAAATGTAGTTTGAAAATGCAAAAGTGCAATTTGGTTTGAAAGTGCTAAAGCTGTGTTGCCTTTGGTTTTGAAAGTGTTAAAGCAAGCTGTGTTGCCTTTGGTTTTGAAAGTGCTAAATCAAACTGTGTTGCCTTTGGTTTTGAAAGTGCTAAAGCAAGCTGTGTTGTCTTTGGCTTTGAAAGTGCTAAAGCAAGCTGTGTTCCTTTGGTTTTGAGTGCTAAAGTGAGCTGCCTTGCCTAATTAGAGCTGCCTTGTCTAATTAGAGCTGCCTTGCCTTCCATATAATTAAAAGTCTAATCTTGACCCCTTCCTGTTTGCGCTTTATATTGATTTTAGAAAAAACGCTATCAAGAGTCCCCCTCCGCTCATCATGTGCGGAGGATTTTTCCCATCAATTAAAAATAAAAGAGTTATTATCCATACTAGCACTCTGGAAACCAGTTCCTTCAGCGCACAACACCCATACTAGCGCTCCAGAACCCCCCCCCCCCCCCACACTGGCCACCAATATTGGAATTGGTGGAGAGGTGGAATATTGCGTTCGGGGACCAGCCCTCCAGTGTGTTGCTGGGACCCAACACGTCACACTTATCCAGTATATATATACTCTAGACTAAGTATATCTATATAATTTTAAAACTATGTGTGTGTGTGTGGGTGTACAGCATTTTGCCTTTGAAACGTATTTTCTCGAAAACCTGACACAGAAACGCAGAGATTTTTACAATTTCGGGATAGGGATTTATCTTATGAGTTCAGAAATCCACTCCTTGGTCAATTATTTCCCCAGATTTTGAATAAAATTAATTAATCACAAAACTCACTTTAAAAAATATATAATCGCCGCTTGAGCTGCTGACGTCACAATGCCCACATTCCCACCAAGCAAGGCCCATCTGCCTCCAGGCACCGCCCCCCCCCCGCCGCTGTGGACTAAAGCCCCGCGCCCAGCACAAGTACGCTCGCATCACGCCTCCCGCAGCCGCACTCCCACGCCCGCCCACTGCAACCCCCCCCATACAGAACAACAGGAAGTGGTCAAGATCAGACTTTTAGTAATATAGATATCAGTATGGATTTTACAGAGTGCTATTTTTACATATCTGATATGCTACTGCACGTATGAAGGGGAAAGGGAACTGCTTGTGGGAGAATTCATTTTTCATACCGTTGTGTTGGAAGCTACCCAAGTGGAACATAAGGTGCTGTTACTCCAGTTTGGTCTTTCATAGAAACATAGAAAATAGGTGCAGGAGGAGGCCATTCGGCCTTTCGAGCCAGCACCTCCATTCATTGTGATTATGTCTGATCGTCCCCTATCAATAACCCATGTCTGCCGTCTCCCCATATACCTTTTCCTGCATCTAGCTTGTCCAGTCCTTTTATAATTTTATATGTTTCTATAAGATATCCTCTCATCCTTCTAAACTCCAGTGAATACAAGCCTAGTATTTTCAATCTTTCCTCATATGACAGTCCCGCCATCCCAGGGATCAATCTCGTGAACCTACGCTGCACTGCTTCAATCACAAGGATGTCCTTCCTCAAATTAGGAGACCAAAACTGTACACAATACTCCAGATGTGGTCTCACCAGAGCCCTATACAACTGCTGAATAAGTTTATTTGGTATAAACCAAGCATCTGCAGTTCCTTGTGTTTACACAAAATCTCATGGTATGGCTTTTACTTGTGGCACACAGTGTTGTGCAACTGATCAAAATTCGTGGATGAAAAGAGTCAGTACAACTTTATAGGCTACCAATGAAACTAATGTAATTTCTATCCTGCTGAAACTGTGAATGTGACAGTAAAATAAATACATTTTTGGAAATAATCATGAGCATGTTTCTTATGATTTGTGACACCGTTAACAACATGCTATTTTCTGTATAAAATGTTTGTGCAGGTTATGTTATGATGCCTGGACATTGATTTTTTCTCTTCTGCCCTTAGAGGTTCAGCATGTAGTTGCTAGCATCTGCCTTGTAAGACACATTTCCAAGTTTACTGATAATACAAAACTCAATGGTGATGTTAGTAGAGAGGAGGATACATACATATACATAGAACAACAGTACAGCACAGGAATAGGCCTTTCGGCCCATAATGGACATGCAAAAATATGATGCCATGTTTAGCTAATCTCTGCCTGCATGTGATCTACATCCCTTCATTCTCTGCACATCCATGTGCCTATCTAAAAGTGTCTTAAATGTCCCCCACACATTTGCATTCATCACCACCCCTGCCAGCACATTACTGGCACCTAGCATTCTGTGTAAAAAAACTTGCCTTATATACATAGAAACATAGAAACATAGAAATTAGGTGCAGGAGTAGGCCATTCGGCCCTTCGAGCCTGCACCACCATTCAATATCATCATGGCTGATCATCCAACTCAGTATCCCGTACCTACCTTCTCTCCATAACCCCTGATCCCCTTAGCCACAAGGGCCACATCTAACTCCCTCTTAAATATAGCCAATGAACTGGCCTCGACTACCCTCTGCGGCAGAGAGTTCCAGAGATTCACCACTCTCTGTGTGAAAAAAGTTCTTCTCATCTCGGTTTTAAAGGATTTCCCCCTTATCCTTAAGCTGTGACCCCTTGTCCTGGACTTCCCCAACATTGGGAGCAATCTTCCTGCATCTAGCCTGTCCAACCCCTTAAGAATTTTGTAAGTTTCTATAAGATCCCCTCTCAATCTCCTAAATTCTAGAGAGTATAAACCAAGTCTATCCAGTCTTTCTTCATAAGACAGTCCTGACATCCCAGGAATCAGTCTGGTAAACCTTCTCTGTACTCCCTCTATGGCAAGAATGTCCTTCCTCAGATTTGGATACCTTCTTTAAACTTTCCCCCTCTGTTCTATGCCATCTAGTTGTACAATGCTATAGCGAGGCCACGTTTGGAGTTCAGTTTTGGTCACCTTGCCACAAGAAAGATGCTTTTAAGCTGGAAAGATGGCAGAGAAGATTTATGAGGATGTTCCCAGGGTTTGAGGACCTTAGCTATGGGAGAGGTTGGGCAGACGAGGACATTATTCCTTGGAGCACAGGAAGGTGAGGGTTATCGAATAGAGGTATATAAGATCATGAGGGGAATAGATCGGGTTGAAGCACAGAGTCCTTTACTAAGAATAGGAGATTCAACAAGATTTAACAGGAACCTGAGGGGATACATTTGCACATAGAGAGTGGCGAGTATATGGAATAAGCTGCCTGGGGATGTGGTTGATGCACATACTATGACAGCATTTAAAATACATTTGGACAGTACATGGATAGGAAATGTTTAGAGGGATATGGACCAAACGCCGGCAGGTCAGACTGGTGTAGATGTGGCATCTTGGTCATCATAGGCAAGTCGGGTTGTGATTGGGTTGGGTTTCTGTAAGAAGTCAATTTGTTGTATGACTAGTATTTGACATTTCCACCCTGTAAAAGGGTGTGCATGCCTACTTTATCCATGTCTCTCATCATTTTATATACTTCCATAAAGAAAAAAGGTCACCAAAGTACTTTCTTGGAAGGCGAGTCTCTAACATGAGGAGAAATCGAGTAGGGAAGACCTCTCTAAGTCATAGAGTCATAGAGTGATACCGTGTGGAAACAAGCTCTTCAGCCCATCTTGCCCACACCGGCTAACATGTCCCAGCTACACTAGTGCCACCTGCCTGTGCTTGGTCCATATCCCTCCAAACCTGTCCTATCCATGCATCTATCTAACTATTTCTTAAACATTGGGATAGTCCCAGCCTCAGCTACCTCATCTGACAGCTTGTTCCATACACCCACTACACTTTGTGTGAAAAAGTTACCCTTTAGATTCCTTTTCAATCCCCTTCACCTTCATCCTATGTCCTCTGGTCCCCGATTCCCCACTCTGGGAGAGACTATGTGTATCTACCCGATCTATTCCTCTCATAATTGTATACACCTCTATAAGATCACCACTCATCCTCCTGCGCTCTAAGGAATAGAGACCCAGCCTACTCAAACTCTCCCTATAGCTCAGACCCTCGTGCCCTGGCAACATCCTTGTAAATCTTCTCTGAACCCTTTCAAGCTTGACAATATCTTTCCTATAAATATGGTGCCCAGAACTGAACACAATATTCTAAATGCGGTCTCACCAACGTCTTATATAAGAGCCACATGACCTCCCAACCTCTATACTCATTACTCTGACTGAGAAGGCCAATGTGCCAAAAGCCTTTTTAAACAATATCTACCTGCAACTCCGCCTTCAAGGAATCATGTACCTGCACTCCTAGATCCTACTGCTCACCAACACTCTCCAGAGGCCTACCATTCACTGTGTAGGCCCTGTCCTTGTGAGACATCCTAAAATGCAACCCCTTACACTTTGGATTAAATTCCATCAGCTATTCCTCAGTCCACCTGGCCAATCGATCCAGATTCTGCTGCAATCTTTCACAACCATCTTCACTATTCTCCAGAATTCTGAATAACATGTGGTGTAGCATACATAGACACATAGAAAATCGCTGGCTTAAATAATACAAAATTATTCAAGTCTTTGTCAGCTAGAGACAGGGAGGATGTTTTTTTTTTCCCCAGCCAAGGAAAGTAGAACTTGGAGTAATAAAAACACAAACAGTTAAAGCAGAATCAGTAGAGAGAAAAACAAAATAACAGAACATGTGAACTGAGTACACCCATAATTTCCTGTTACTATTTGAGATTTTTGGCATCTGCAGTTTTTCTTTTGTTTTTATAGAACTGGGCTCCGCAGTCTCAAAATCAGCCAAATAGAACTGAAAGGAAGAAAAACCTCTACACTCAAAGACTGGTGATTGTTTGGAATTCACCAGAGGTCTGTGGAACCATAATGAATGGATGTATTCAAATTAAAGATTGAAGGACTCCGTATATTGGAGGAAATAAGGAAAGTGTGGTTGGGCAGAAAATGGTGTTGAGATCGAAGACATGTCATGATGTTATGGAAAGCCAACGTCACCTCAAGTGCCGAATGGTCTTCTCTTGCTCTTTTTTCTTAAATTCTTATCATTCCTGCATTCTGTGTAATTCACATATATTGTTTTGAATGTGATCACCTGCTTTATTGTTCTGCAAGACGCCAATTTTCAATTTGTTTGTGAATGTTCAAGTACCTTTGCCACAATGCTATGTAATATTTAGAATTTTGCATCCATTTCCTTAAGGAAGCCAGGAGTCCTTTAAGAGTTGCTGATAGTCCACCCTTGACCCTTCTATACGTTCAGTTGGTGCTGTTACTGAAAGCATCGCCGGTTATGTGAGCTGACTTTTCATTTCAAGATCAAATCATTAACAGTGGCTTAATTGATAGCGATCTCTCTGTGTAGTTAAGACTATAGACTTAAGTTCCATTTCAAAGGTTCAAGCATGAAATCTAACCCAATATTTTGTTAGAGAGATAAACATGTACTGAGCTACTGGAGGTGACATTGTTCAGATGAAATATTACACTGGTGTTCCTCATTCCTCTCAACAACATCGTGACTGATCTTCCACTTCAACAATATTTTCCTGCCCAGAACCACAACCACTGATTTCTCCAACATTCAGAATCTATCCATCTTTGGTGTGAATACAATTAGTGATTGAGACTCCACTGATCCCATGGCACCATTCTGCAGAACTGAAGCGGCACGTTTTTACAAAAGAACACAACGTGCTGAAGTAACTCAGCGGGTCAGGCCTCTTCTCTAGGGAACATGGATAGTTTAATTTTTGGGCTGAGACCCTTCTTCAGACTGTTTCACATTTTCAGAAGTTTTTGCCAACATTTATCCCTCAGCCAGTAATCAAAGACAAATGATTATTGTGTCATTACTGAGGTCTTGCAGATAGCTTAGCGCATTTCCTATATCATAGCAGAAATTACAAGTGAAAAGTTCTTTAATTACAAAATGCTTTGCAATGTCATCTGATCTTTTTCTTTTTCATTAGTCAGGCGATTCCTAAAGTGCTCAGGATGGAGCTGGGATATCCAATGCACCAAAACCAGATTAACAGCCTCATATATTTGTATAATATAATTTAATGTGCTGAAGAGCTTGAAAGTTCCCAAGATGGAAAATGGTTCTGCTTAGCTCATCTAGAAAGATAAACTAATATATTAATATCATTCCATTTCTTCCCTTTTGCAAATGGCAATGATTACACAAATTTCAATTTAAATGACATATTAATAAAATATTTCTTCAATGTCCCCCGTAACATTTTCTTTAGTTTCAGGGATTTACTTACATACATGAATATCAATTCACCATTAACTCCGTGGTTTTATGAAATAATCATCTGATGTCTCATATCAATTCTAGATTTGGTGCATACAAAATTCATACAAATATTGCATTGTAAATCTGTTGAAATAATAAATTAATGATTAGTAACTAAATAAGTAAAATAGCTTTTCAACTTCCCGTCCAATACCCTGTCATGTCTGACATGTAAACTGAGCAACTTGAAGATGAATCGGTCTCATAATGAGCAATGTGCAGCAGTTTTGTTGTTGTCTTCATTTAATTCCCTTAAAGTGTTTTTAAAATAGATAACTACTCTGGTTGTAGTCACATCTCCCAAGATGAACGATGGACGTGGATGTCAGAGGTCATTCAATCCAGTCCCTGTAGGTTTTGCTCAGAGAAGTTTCCTTGGCCCAATCTTCTTCAGCAGCTTCATCATTCATCTATGTCCTTGTGTCCACTACACTATAAGCCAGGCGCAGTGTATACCGCAGAATATACCATCTACAAATGACTCTGAAATTGTTAACCCTGGCTATTCATGACAGCACCTCCCAAACCCATGATTCCACTGTAAATAGCTCGTTCTAAGCTCACCCCAGTCTAGTTTCAGTCAATAAAATACTGAATCAAGCACTTGAGCAACTAAACTTTATTTTGAATAACACAACACAAATTCCCCAATACAATACCTAACCACTGCTGGTTTGATCCTTGTATGTGCTTGGCCAAGCCCTTCTAACCTTGTGCAAGCAGAGACACTCCACAAGGACATGCAGTCCCAAGCGCTCTTCCAGAAGATCGACAAAGGACCTCATGGGGGCTGCTTTTTATAGGTCACCGAACCTTGAGGGGCCGAACTACATGGAGGTGGTCTGCTGTGTACAGTCCAAAAACACATATCGATTACAACAGGTGTTCAAGAAGGAACTGCAGATGCTGGAAGATCGAAGGTACACAAAAATGCTGGAGAAACTAAGCGGGTGCAGCAGCATCTATGGAGCGAAGAAAATAGGCGACGTTTCGGGCCGAAACGTCGCCTATTTCCTTCGTTCCATAGATGCTGCTGCACCCGCTGAATTTCTCCAGCATTTTTGTGTATCGATTACAACAGTACATGATTGACAGTTCCCTAACCCAATAACATAGTAACTAATACATTGTATCTGGCAAGGCTTCGAGAAGGAATCAACATAGATGAATGATGCAACATGATGCATCATCAACATAGATGAATGATGCAACATGTACCTTGGGATTCAGACAACCCAGCCAAAGCTTAACATTTCAACCAATCAACAACTAACAAAGTAAGGCTTCGCAACATTATTTACACTATGTATATCTGGTTTGCTCTGACCCAATTAGCTTCATGCATTTTACACCTCATTGTAAGATTACTGCAGATGTCCCATCCTTTCTCTGCAGCACTGACATACTGGCACCGTTCAGCAGCTTGTCTCAGCTCTGCAAAGGCACATTTAACTTGACCAAAATGGCTTAACAGTACACAAGCCCTTACTCAATTTTAATGCCATGGCTGCTCCAATTTAGCCAGGATTAACGCTACCACCAAGAAGGAAACAGACCACAGGCCCATGAGAACATGTCATAAAGTCATGTGATAGGAGCAGAATTAGGCCACTCGGCCCATCATGTCTACTCCACCATTCAATGGCTGATCTCTCTCTCCCTCCTAACCCCATTCTCCTGCCTTCTCCCCATAACATAGCATCACCACTTGCAGATTGCCCTCAAGGTAACACAGGGTACTGTGCACCCTAAACTGGAAATATATCGGTTGCATTGTTCGTAAGAATAAATCCCAAAATTCCCAACCCAACACCTGTGTGGGAATATCTTCGCCGGAATGCTGCAACGGTTCAATTTCTTCTTCTTTTGTGTGGCGTGCACAGCCTAAAGTTGTTGGACAACTTGTTCTATTTGATCTTCCGTTTGTGCACGTCGAGTTGGCTGCATTAGTCGAAACAGGGCGGACCGCGTGAAGGTTGCAATCTTCCACCCCTCAACGGTTCAATAATGCAGCTCATCATTACCGGTGACACTCAGATCCAACAATTAATACCAAAACAAAAATTCAAAGGAAATCATGGAATCATGAAATGAATCATGGGGTGCTTCAGACCATCCTGGTTATGCAAACAAAAAGTTGACTTAGCTCAAAGGTTCAAAGGTCTGTTCAAAAGGTCACGTGTATCAATTAAGGTACAGTGAAACTCTAATTAGCTAATTACATTTTTCAGGAAGTTATAATAACAGAAACCGAGAAGACAAGTGATTGGTAAAAAATATATATAATCTTTCTAGAATTCTCTAATTACTGCAGTTAGAATGGCATGAATGCATGTTTAAAATGCATCTAAAAGATAGATGGGCCATATGAGGACTTTTCAACACACTGTAAATGCTCTGGGTTACGAGGAAAGAAAAACACATTCAGAATTAAAGGACGTTCTTTTAGGAAGGAGATAAGGAGGAATTTATTTAGTCAGAGGGTGGTGAATCTGTGGAAATGTAAGGCTGCTGGCCCTAACGGCATCCCCGGGCGCGTGCTCAGGGCCTGTGCTGCGCAGCTGACAGACGTCTGGACTGACATCTTCAACCTGTCACTTGCCCAAGCAGTTGTCCCCACTTGCCTTAAAACCACCTCCATCGTGCCAGTGCCAAAACACTCCACTGCGGCAAGCCTCAACGACTTCCGCCCAGTTGCACTTACCCCCATCATCACCAAGTGCTTCGAGAGGCTGGTCCTGGCACACCTCAAAAGCTGCCTACCCCGCACACTGGATCCCTATCAGTTTGCCTACCGCAAGAACAGGAGTACGGAGGATGCCATCTCAACGGCACTTCACTCCGCCCTCTCCCACCTCGACAACAGAGACACTTACGTAAGGATGCTGTTCATCGATTACAGCTCAGCATTCAACACCATTATACCATCAAAACTGATCACCAAACTCGGTAACCTGGGCATCGACCCCTCCCTCTGCAACTGGATACTGGACTTTCTAACCAACAGACCCCAGTCTGTGAGGTTAGACAAGCACACCTCTTCAACCCTCACCCTGAACACCGGCGTTCCGCAGGGCTGTGTGCTGAGCCCCCTCCTCTACTCCCTCTGCACCTATGACTGCACACCTGTACATGGTATTAACACCATCATCAAGTATGCAGATGATGCAACGGTGATTGGCCTCATCAGCAACAACGATGAGCTGGCCTACAGGGAGGAGGTCCAGCACTTAGCAGCATGGTGCGCTGACAACAACCTGGCCCTTAACTCCAAGAAGACCAAGGAGCTCATTGTAGACTTCAGGAAGTCCAGAGGCGGCACGCACGCCCCCATCCACATTAACGGGACGGATGTGGAACGTGATTCTAGCTTCAGATTCCTGGGAGTCAACATCTCCGATGACCTCTCTTGGACCCACAATACCTCTACTCTGATCAAGAAGGCTCATCAGCGTCTCTTCTTCCGGAGGAGACTGAAGAAGGTCCATCTGTCTCCTCAGATCCTGGTGAACTTCTACCGCTGCACCATCGAGAGCATCCTTACCAACTGCATCACAGTATGGTATGGCAACTGGTCTGTCTCCGACCGGAAGGCATTGCAGAGGGTGGTGAAAATTGCCCAACGCATCACCGGTTCCACGCTCCCCTCCATTGAGTCTGTCCAAAGCAAGCGCTGTCTGCGGAGGGCGCTCAGCATCGCCAAGGACTGCTCTCACCCCAACCATGGAATGTTTACCCTGCTACCATCCGGGAGGCGCTACAGGTCTCTCCGTTGCCGGACCAGCAGGTCCAGGAACAGCTTCTTTCCGGCGGCTGCCCGGACACTTATTATTATTTATTCAAATCGTTTGCTATGTCGCTCTTCCAGGGAGATGCTAAATGCATTTCGTTGTCTCTGTACTGTACACTGACAATGACAATTAAAATTGAATCTGAATCTGAATCTGAAATCTTTGCCACAGAAGGCTGTGGCTGTGGCCAAATCAGTGGATATTTTTAAGGCAGAGATAGATAGATTCTTGATTAGTACAGGTGTCAGAGGTTATGGGGAGAAGGCAGTAGAATGGGCTTAGGAGGGAGAGATAGATCAGTCATGATTGAATGGCGGAGTACACTTGATGGGCCAAGTGGATAATTCTACTCCTATTCCTTATGACCTTATGACTTTATGAAAGGCTGGTGTTCGAGTTTAGATATTGCTCTACGATCCAACAGCAAGATTTAAGAGTTATTTTTAAGTTCCAGTAAGTGTAGCATTTTGCCTTTGGCTGTATTATCGTCTTTTGAAACAATATTCAAAGCAAAGAAGGAAATGCAGAATTCATATTTTCCCATTTTGGCTACATAATTTTGAGAGAGGAACAGAGTCCATGTTTCAAGCCTGTAAAATTAAAAAAAAACAAGAAGCTAATTTTGTTGCAGGAAAAAATGTGAGGAGAAGACATTTGTAAAAGTGTATGATAAAATGATAACTGTAAATGTGGGATACAATGGAGAGATTGAATGGGGCAGTGGAAGTAAGGGGCGATCTGAGATTTGTGGACAGATGAAATAGCATAAAAGGAGGTGGAGAAACGATATCCGGAAATGTGATTTTTGTTTTTTTCGTTATTATCTGAATGGTGTCCGATTAGGAAAAGAAGAGGTGTAAAGAGATCTGGGTGCCCATGTACATCAGTCACTGAAAGTAAGCTTGCAGGTACAGCAGGCAGTGAATAGAGCCAATGGTATATTGGCCACTGCAAGAGGATTTGAGTGTAGGAGCAAGGAGGTCTTACCGCAGTTGTACAGGGCCCTGGTGACAGCACACCTGGATCATTGTGTGCAGTTTTGGTCTCCTAATTTGAGGAAGGACATTCGTGCTATTGAGGAAGTGCAGCATAGGTTCACCAGGTTAATTCCTGGGATGGCGGAACTGACATATCAAGAAAGAATGGGTTGACCAGGCTTGTATTCACTGGAATTTAGAAGGATAAGAGGAGATCTTATAAAAATGTATACAATTCTAATCTACTGGCTAGATGTAGGAAACACGATCTCGAAGGGCCGAATAGCCTACTCCTGCACCTATTTTCTATGTTTCTATGTTTCTATGTTCCCAATGTTGTGGGAGTCCAGAACCAGGGGTCATAATTTAAGAATAAAGGGTAGGCCATTTAGGACTGAGGAAAAACTTTTTCACTCAGGGAGTTGAGAATCTGTGGAATTCCGTGCCACAGAAGGCAATGGAGGCTAATTCACTGGATGTATTCAAGAGAGAGGTGGATATAGCTCTTAGGTCTAACAGAATCAAGGAAGATAGGGAGAAAGCTGAAATGGGGTACTGATTTTGGGTGATCAGCCATGATCATATTGAATGGCGGTGCTGGGTCTGATCTTGACCGCTTTTGGCCCACTGTGCTGCGATTTTCGAGAGCACGCCGCCACCTATGGCCGTCATTTTTGGCCAACTCGCTCAGAGCCCCCCTCCACCTTATGGGTGCGGGGGATTTTTCCCATCGATGACAAATCTGAGAGATATTAATGTTTTTTTTTAAATCACCATTCTCTCTGCTGCCCCTGCTGGAGGGAAGGGGAGGGACAATGAAACCAGGAAGTGGTGGGCCTCACTCAATCTCTGCAAGATGAATGGAGTCAAGGGTCACATCTCTCTGAGCTCTGAATAACATTGAACAAATGTCTAAACAACTGTGAGTACTCTTAATGTGGTTTGAAAATGAAAATATGGTTTGTTTGAAGTAAAAAGGCACTGCCTGCAAATGGTTGTTTGGGTGCTTTGGCTTGAAGTTGAAAGGCACTACTTACTGCAAATGTTGGCTTGGGAGCTTTGGTTTAAAGTTGAAAGGCACTACTTACTGCAAATGGTGGCTTGGGAGCTTTGGCTTGAAGTTGAAAGGCACTACTTACTGCAAATGGTGGGTTGGGTGTTTTGGCTTGAAGTTGAAAGGCACTACTTACTGCAAATGGTGGCTTGGGAGCTTGAAGTTGAAAAGCACTACTTACTGCAAATGGTGGCTTGGGTGTTTTGCTTGAAGTTGAAAGGCACTACTTACTGCACATGGTGGCTTGGGTGCTTTGGCTTGAAGTTGAAAGGCACTTCTTACTGCAAATGGTGGCGGGTGCTTTGCTTGAAGTTGAAAGCACTACTTACTGCAAAGTGGTGCTTGGTGGCATGTAGTTGAAAGGCACTACTTACTGCAAATGGTGGCTTGGGTGCTTTGGCTTGAAGTTGATAGGCACTACTTACTGCAAATGGTGGCTTGGGTGCTTTGGTTTGAAGTTGAAAGGCACTACTGCAAATGCACTTACCTCCTGTTTGCACTGTATATTGATTTTAGATAAAACGCTACGACTTACGGCTGTGATTTTTGGCCATCTTACTCAGCCCCCCCTCCGCTGAGCAGGTGCAGAGAATTCTTCCCATCAATGAAAAATAAAAGTGTTATCAGTGTTTTAAAAATGTTGAGAATCTCTCTCCTGTCAATCACGCCCTGAAAGCCACACCTTTTCCGGTGGGAGGGGGAGGGGTTATAAAACCCGGAAGTGTGGGTGTGGCTCAGTCTCTGCATGATGGGGGAGGGGGAGGTCATGACTGTCTGAGCTGTGAATCAACTGAACACACTGAATGTCTACTGAACTGTGAGTTTGGTGTTTTGTGTGGTTTTATGGTGGTTTCACCCTGCATGAAATGGTATGAAGCTGCATTTGAATTTGGTGGCCTTGCACCCTGCTTGAAGTGGAATGAAACCGCACTGAATTTGGTGGCCTTGCACCCTGCTGAAAGTAGGATGAAACTGCACTTGAATTTGGTGGCCTTGGATCCAGCTTGAAGTGGTATGAAACTGTACTTGAATTTGGTGGCCTTCCACCCTGCTTGAAGTGGTTGGAAACTGCACTTGAATTTGGTGGCCTTGCACCCTGCTTGAATTGGTAGGAACATGGATTTGAATTTGGTTGCCTTGCACCCTGCTTGAAATGGAATTTCAAGGAATAGTCGTCAGTCAACTGCCAGCCCACCAGCCGTGAGCGAGCTGCCAGCAGATCAGGCTTGAGGAACTGAGCTGCCACCCCAAGAACCCATACCAGCACTCCAGAAAGCCCCCCCACTGGATACCAATATTGGAATTGGTGGAGAGGTGGAATATTGCGTCGGGGGACCAGCCCTCCCGTGTGAACATGGGACCCAACGGGTCCCACTTAGTCTAATATTTTCTATATTTCTATGTTTCCTCGTTGTTCAGATTTTATTAGTTTGCTTCCTTCTACTTACACTTCCTCCGGACAGACCTTGCTCCAGAATTCCCTCCGTAAACATCTTTGCCACACTTTTTCTCTTTGTTCCTTTACAAACTTTGGAATATTTGCAGGGTGAAAGTGACTTAAATTTCATACTGGTACAGTTGGTCACCAAAATTGCCAATTTCAACCTTGTACTGACTGCATTTGCCATTTTCATATCATTACACTTTACCAATGGCTTATTTTCACCTATGCAGCCATGTTGACTCAATATCAAGTATTTCTGATAGCTCCATATAAAGTAGCATGGGATAACCATCCATGTTAAAGATGCTATATAAACATTCGTTGATGGCAGGAGTTTTTTTAAACGATGAGAGCCAAGAGGTGCTTTCTGATGAAGCAAACAAGATCTTTTTTTTTAAAAAGACATCTGAAATATTGCAGTAAAACACCAGCAGAATAATTTTATTTTCCATTGGTCCCGTAAGCCTCCTTACAAAACTGAGGCCACAAAACCGTGTACAATTGCAAATACTGGTATTTGAGATTGGGTGTGTGGGTACAGATTTGTTCTTCTGAACCTCTGATGAGCAGTGTTGGCCAATAACAGGCCAATATCTAAAGATACGCACTGCAGATATCATAGGTTTAGGCTTAGGTTTGTGCTTATTATTTTCACGTGTATCAAGGTACAGGTATAGTGAAAAGCTTTGTTTTGCATACTATCCAGCCAAATAAGATAATACTATACATAAATACAATCATGCCTAGCTCAAGTACAATAGGTAGAGGAAAGGGGAAGATACAAAGTGCAGAATATAGTTCTTCGCATTGTAGCGCACCAGTTCCAGACACAAAGTCCAATCTCCGCATTGGGTTGGAGGTGAATAGAACAGTACCCAGCTTATGGAAGGACCATTCAGAAGCCCGATTACAGAGGGGAAGAAGTTGTTCATGAATCTTGTGGTGCACGCTTTCATCTGTCGGTATGTTTTGCTCAATGGAAGTGGGGAGAAGAAATGATTGATGTGAATCAATTCTTGATTAGGTTATCTGCTTTGTCGAGGCTGCATGAAGTATAGATGGTGCCAATGGTGGGTAGTCTGGTCTGTGGACTGGGCTGCATCCACTGCTCTCTGCAACCACACGTGGGCTTGGGAAAAGCTGTTCTCCGCTTATGGTGGAATTTCCTTGTTTCTGTCAAATAATATTTCACCAGATGCAAATGTGATCAACCATAATTCTGCTGTCTATGCCTTGAGTCAAGCTGTACCACCTTCAAATTTAGTCCAGGCAATACTCAACTCCGAAACTATCCCATGAGTATTTTGAGGAAGACAAAATAAAAGTTATGGTTATGGCGATATGGATTCCTTTGAATTTTGGGTTTTTGAAAGACCAATCTTTGACCAATTGCATTAATTCCACCACTGTTATCTCAGAATGTTAAACAAGTTGGGCCTTTTGCTTGCCACAAAGAAGGATCTAATCACGAAGCTGCTGTTAATTTCAGAAGGCACATTTGACTGATGAATATCAAAGATCTTTTTCAACTAATTACCAAAAAGGGACAAAATCATTGAAAAAGTTAATTGGCATTCAAGAGTAAAATCTCACACATACCGTTGAAAATTAATTGCACTTGTATCATTTTTGGAAACAAAACAAAACATTTGCAGACTCTAGTTTCTAATTTCCCCCGAGGACTAAAAACTAAATGTGGAAATTGCAGGTCACAAAGTTCATCAGCACCAAGTCCATAATCACAATCTTGGAACTGTGGTTATGGTCCATGAATTAAAGCACACTGTGTCCCTTCATCAGTGCATGTTTAACATTGCATTATCTGGTGGATCCAAAACTGAGATTATTTCGCTTATTAATTAAAGTCAACATTTGTATTTATTTTCAATTAGTGGATTCATGACTGAGCCAACTTATTAAAGGACGATGAAGGTAAAACATACAGATTTCATCTCTTGTGACGTTTGGTTACTTTATTATAATTTTTGATGGAAAGAATGATGTTTGCACCACACTTTTAGTTTATGGGAAACATTTCAAGTGGCAAAAGGGGCCAACCAGGATACTATCAAATGTACAAAGGCATTATTGAGAGGACACTAATTCTGGTGTGAATTTCCACATGCGAAAACCAGCAAAATACAGGTCTAGACTTTTCACATAGTTCCCTTCACCTGTTACCATATAACAATTACAGCACGGAAACAGGCCATCTCGGCCCTACAAGTCCGTACCGAACAACTTTTTTTCCCTTAGTCCCACCTGCCTGCACTCATACCATAACCCTCCATTCACTTCTCATCCATATGCCTATCCAATTTATTTTTAAATGATACCAACGAACATGCCGCCACCACTTCCACTGGAAGCTCATTCCACACCGCTACCACTCTCTGAGTAAAGAAGTTCAGATTCAGATTCAGATTCAATTTAATTGTCATTGTCAGAGTACAGTACAGAGACAACGAAATGCATTTCAATAAACTTCTGTCCCTTAATTCTGAAGTCATGTCCTCTTGTTTGAATCTTCCCTATTCTCAAAGGGAAAAGCTTGTCCACATCAACTCTGTCTATCCCTCTCATCATTTTAAAGACCTCTATCAAGTCCCCCCTTAACCTTCTGCCCTCCAGAGAATAAAGACCTAACTTATTCAACCTGTTAATTTAATTATTTTATATCCTATGAATGTAACCATCACCGTTACATGAATTAATCTAATTACCGAATGAGAGTGTTGTCCTATCACAAGTGGATGAAAACATTTAATCTATATTCTTTAGAGTTCAGAAGAATGAAGGGGTGTTTTATTAAAACCCTTAGAAGACATCAGAGTAGAGAACAAGATGTTTCCACGCATTTCAAAAAGGAGACATACAAGATAATAGGATTGTTACTTAAAACTGAAGATGCTTAAAAATGCCTTCTTGTAGAGAGTGCAGAGTTGGGCAGCAGTAGAGTAGCGCCAGGGACCCGGGTTCCACCCTGACTACAAGTGCTGTCTGCACGGAGTTTGTTCAGTACGTTCTCCCTGTGACCATGTGGGTTTCGGCTTCCTCCCATATTCTAAAGATGTACAGGTTTGTAGGTAATTAGCTTCTGTAAATTGTCTCTAGTGTAAAGGATAGAACTAGTGTCTGGGTGATTGCTGTTTGGCAGGGATTCATTGAGCCGAAGGGCCTGTTTCCATGCTGTACCTCTAAACTAAACTGTACTAAATCTAAACTATGGAAGGTTGTGGAAGACACATCAAAAGGGGTATTTAAAGAAAAAGTGGGTGATTTTTTGAAAGATTAGGGAATTGAGGATATGAGGAACACGCACAGAGGAGAAGGCACAGGAACAAACCCAAGGGTCTGAGTAGCCTAGTTCTATTATTTTATGTTTATCGCTGTTTTTTAGGAGAATAAATCCTCATTTACTTCTACATCCTTTCCCAGTCACCCAAAACCCCATATTATAAGATTTCCATTCATTCAACTCCTGCATAGATTTTCTCTGTATTTTATCTACCATAACTATTCATGACATTGAATTTTAATAATTGTCCTTAAACTTTATTTCTAAGGAAAGCAATAACAGTCTTTCAATTTCTCCATATAATTAATGACCTTCATCTTGATACATGGTAAATATCTTCTGCATCTTTGCCAAGATCTTGACATGCTCCTTTGTGTCCTACACAAAACTGATTTATACAGATTTAGCACAACCTCCTTGCTTTTGTGATCTATTCATAAAGTATCTCTTTCTCATCAGAGTTCTATTTAACAGCCACCCCAATTACTTGATTTTTCAAAAGATTCCTGTAGCAAGGAGAGTTATTAGCTTGGATGCTGTAGAATCGGTATGGGTAGAACTGCGAAATAGCCAAGGGCAGAAAACGCTTGTTGGAGTTGTTTACAGGCCACCAAACAACAGTAGGGAGGTTGGGGATAGCATCAAGCAGGAAATTAGGGATGCGTGTAGCAAAGGTACAGCGGTTATCATGGGTGACTTTAATCTACATATAGATTGGGCTAACCAAATTGGTAACAATGCTGAGGAGCAGGATTTCCTGGAATGTATCGGGATGGGTTATATGTAGAGGAACCGACTAGAGGGCAGGCAATCCTAGACTGGGTATTCAAGCTTCAAGGTTCATAGAAACATAGAAAATAGGTGCAGGAGTAGGCCATTCGGCCCTTCGAGCCAGCACCGCCATTCAATATGATCATGGCTGAACATGGCTGTTCATGGTTCACATTTATTTGTCACATGCACCAATTAAGGTGCAGTGAAATGAGTTACCATGCAGCCATACAATTAAAAAGTACACAATACACAATAGAATTTAACATAAACACCCACCACAGCATTCTTCACTGTGACGGAAGGCAATAAAATTCAGTCAGTCTTCCTCCTTTCATCACCCGTGGTCGAGGGCCTTGACCCTCCGTAGACGCCGCTACAGTTGGTCCGATGTGCAAGCCATCTTGGGATGATCGAAGCTCCGATGTCGGGACTGATCTAACACACTCCGCGGCTTGGAGTTCCCGTATCAGCCACTTTCTTACCGGAGACCGCGGCTTCAGGATGTTATAGGCCGCAGGCTGGCGGTCGGAGCTCTTTGCCAGCGATCCTCGGCAAGGGATTGGCCTGCTCCGCGATAATAAAGTCCGCTCCACGCCTACTCTAGAAGCTCTGCAAACCGAGGTTTAAGGATGTTATAAGCAGCAGGCCAGCTATCGGAGCTCTTCTCTGGCGATGCCCGGCAAGGGATCGCCCCGCTCTGCGATGGAAAGTCCACGATGCACCCGCTGCTGAAGTTCTGGGCCCGACTCTGGGAAAGGCAGCACCAATCCAAGTTGTTAGGTCGTGAGGGAGGGAGGCGAAGAGAAAGTCGCATGGTAGGTGACTGAAAATGTTTTTCCCCTATTTTAGCCCACCGCACCCCAAATAAGACATAACAATAGACACTAAAACATACATTTGGACATACTAAATTAACAAAAAAAGTTGAAATGACGAACCCGCAGCCGAAGCGCAGCGCCACCCGATGACATTGTGTAATGAGGAAGGATTAGTTAGAAGGTTAGCGTTGTGCTAGGGCCCTTGGGCAACAGTGACCATAATATGGTGGAATTCTGCATCAGGATGGAGAGTGACAGGTTAATCCAGAGACTATAATCCTGAACTTGAACAAAGGAGACTTTGAAGGTATGAATTGGCTAGGACAGACTGGCAATTTATACTTAAAGAGTTGCAACGGCAAAGATTTCAAGACTGCATGGATGAACCCCAGTAATTGTTCATCCATGTCTGGCAAAAAAATAAAACTGGGAAGGTGGCTCAATCGTGGCTGACGAGGGAAGTCAAGGATAGTGTTAAATCCAAGGAGGAGGCATATAAATTGGTCAGAAGAAGCGGCAAACCAGAGGACTGGGAGAAAGTTAAAACTCAACGGAGGAGGACAAGGGGTTAATTAAGACGGGGCAAAAAAGAGCATGAAAGAAAGCTTGCAAGGAATATAAAAACTGACTGTAAAAGTTTCTTTAGGTGGGTAAAAAGGAAAATATTAGTGAAGGTGAATGTAGGTCCCTTACAGTCAGAGACAGGTGAATTTATAATGGGAAACAAGGAAATGGCTGAACAGTTAACTGAGTACTTTGGTTCTGTCTTCACTAAGGATGACACAAATAATCCCCCGGAAATCGAGTGGGAGGGAGGAACTGAAAGGGATCCACATTAGTCAGAGAATGGTGTTGGGTAAACTGTTGGGACTGAAGGCAGATACATCCCCAGGGCCTGATGGTCTGCATCCCAGAGTACTCAAGGAGGTGGCCCAAGAAATCATGGATGCATTGGTGATCATATTCCAATATACTCTCGACTCTGGATCAGTTCCTGTGGACAGGAGGGTAACCAATGTAACTCCACTTTTTAAGAAAGGAGGGAGAGAGAAAATTGTGAATTATAGACCAGTTAACCTTACATCGGTAGTGGGGAAGATGCTGGAGTTGATTATTAAAGATGTTATAGCAGCGCATTTTGAAAGCAGTCATGGGATCGGTCAAAGCCAACATGGATTTATGAAGGGGAAATCACTCTTAACTAATCTTTTGGAATTTTTTGAGGATGTAACAAGTAGAATGGATAAGGGAGAGCCAGTGGGTGTGCTATATCTGGACTTTCAAAAAGCCTTTGACAAGGTCCCACACAAGGGATTACTGTACAAAATTAGAGCACATGGTATTGGGGGTAGGGTATTGACATGGACAAAGAACGGGTTGGCAGACAGGAAGCAGAGTCGGAATTAACGGCTCCTTTTCAGAATGGCAGACAGTGATGTGTGGGGTGCCATAAGGCTCGGTGCTGGGACTCCAGTTGTTTAATGATTTAGACGAAGGAATTAAATGTAACATCTGTGAGTTTGCAGATGACACAAAGCTGGGTGGCAGTGTGAGCTGCGAGGAGGATGCTATGAGGCTGCAGGGTGACTTGGATAGGTTGGGTGAGTGGGCAGAAGCATGGCAGATGCAGTATAATGTGAATAAATGTGAGGTTATCCACTTTGGTGGCAAGAAGAGGAAGGCAGATTATTATCTGAATGGTGTCAGATTAAGAGAAAGGGAGAAGGTGCAACCTCCCAATGTGTGCTTGTATATTAGTCAATAAAAATAAGCATGCAAGTACAGCAGGCAGTGAAGAAAGCTAATGGCATGTTGGCCTTCATTGCGAGAGGATATGAGTTTATGAGCTTGGCGGACCTACTGCAATTGTGCAGGGCCCTGGTGAGACAACAGCTGGAGTATTGTGTACAATTTTGTTCTCCTAATTTGAGGAAGGACATTATTGCTATTGAGGGAGTGCAGCGTATATTCACCAGGTTAATTCCTGGGATGGCGGGAGTGACATATGATGAAAGAATGGGTCGACTGGGGTTGTATTCACTGGAATTTAGAAAAATTAGAGGGGTTTTATAGAAACACTAGACTAAGTAGAACCCATTGGGTCCCAGCTTCACACGGGAGGGCTCACTTACACACTCACTCACACACACACTAACATACTCTCACACATACACTCACACACACATACACACACACCCACACACACACACACACATACACTCACACACACACACACACACTCACACACACACACACACACATACAGACACACAGACTCACACACACACACACACACACACACACACACACACACACACACACACACACACACACGCTCACACACACACACACACACACACACACACACACACACACACACACACACATATATACACACACACACACACACACACAAATACACACACACACTCACACTCACAGACTCACACACACACACACACACACACACACACACACACACACACACACACACACACACACACACACACACACACACACACACACACACACACACACACACACACACACACACACACACACACACACACACACACACCATATATATGACAATAAACTTTCTTGAATCTACTCACATGGCTGAGCGCGGCCTCTCCACAGTGGGGCTTCCGCAGTCAGCGGCACTTACCGGAAAATAAACGTAATCAGCACGACCTGTCCACTAAGCAGAAGTCACAAAATGAGCGGGACCTTTGATCTAATAAAGCATTTATTCCTTCCAAACACAGTCGGACATAATAAAGCATTTATTCCTTCCAAACACAGTCGGACCTAATAAAGCATTTATTCCTTCCAAACACAGTCGGACCTAATAAAGCATGTATTCCTTCGAAACACAGTCGGATCTAATATAGCATTTATTCCTTCCAAACAAAGTCGGACCAAATAAAGCATTGCCGTTTCAAGCACAGTCAGGGCAGCAGGCCAAACAACTCATGGCATTGTAATTTCATTTTATTTCATTTCCAATTAAGCATTGCAGTTTCAAGCACAGGCAGGGCAGCAGGCCAAACAACTCTTGGCATTGTCATCAAGGGCTAACTAATCATTTATTGCAAGTACATTTAAGACTCACAGTTCAGTTGATTGACATCTTAGAATGACAGTCATGGTCTCTCCCTCGCGATCTTGCAGAGTGACTGACTCACGTCCAGGCATCCTGGGTTTTATAGTCCTGGTTCTCCACCCCCCGGAAGGGGCAGTAACTTCATCATGGTGCTTGACGGGCGAGAGTACCAATCAGCTGATCTCAAGGTTTTTAAACACTCATAACTTTTTTTCGGGGCGGGCTGAGCGGATGAGGACAGTGAGTAAGATGGCCAAAAATCACAGCGATATAGGGTGGCATTTTTTCTAAAATCAATTTTGAGCGCAGACAGGAAGTGGTCAAGATGAGACTTTTAATTATATAAATATAAAATTCTTAAAGGATTGGATATTCTATATAGAGTGGATGTGGAGAGGATGTTTCAAGTATTAGGACAAGAGGGCACTGCTTCAGAATAAAAGGACACACCTTTAGAATGGAGATGAGGGTGGCGGCAAATCTGTGGAGTCAGTGCAGCTACCTCGATTTACAGCATCTTGGGTTCATTTCTGATGTCCGATGCTGCCTGTATAGAGCTTCCATATTTTCTGAGGAAGGATCCTGACCCAAAATGTCACCTATACATGTTCTCCAGAGATGCTGCCTGACCCATTGAATTACTCCAACACTTTGTGTCTTTTTTTCATAAACCAACATCCGCAGTTCCTTGTGTGCATACTCATATATTTTCCCTTTGGTTTCCTCTGGATGCTGCAGTTTCCTCCCACTTTCCAAATATGTACTTATTTGTCTTGGCTGCTTGTATTGCTGAATTGGGTAGTGTAATTTACCCCTTGTGTAGGTGGCAAGTGTTAGAATGGATAATGGATAAGTGTGAAAGAATAGTTACATGGAAATAATTGCTCAAAGTGCCAGAATAGACATCCATATAGGAGTGGTGAAACTGTTGTCTCACAAGTGCAACAAATTAGGTTTAATCTTGACACCGGCTACCTTCTGTGTGAAGTTGTATATTCTTCCCATGACCACGTTTATTTCCACCAGGAGTTCTGGTTTCTCCCCATATCCCAAAAACATGCAGGATGGAAGGTTAGTTGGCCACTGTGAATTATTGTTTATATTTAGATGAGATATAACATCTGGGGGATTGCTGGGAATGTTAAGGGAATAAAATGGGTATTGTGTTAATATGTGCTTGATGGACAGCATGGACTTGGTGGCCAAAGGTTTGGTTTCTCTGCTCTATGACTCTATATCTTCATTATAAAGATGTTTACCCTGTAAGTTTCTGACACTGCCAAATGATAATGGGAAGCAAAGAATTATATGTCATTTGGGACTATCAGTTGAAATCGTCAGCACTTACCAGCAGGGTCCATGTCGTTGTATTAAAAATATTCATAAATGTCTCCTTATTTAAAGGTATTTTTGCCGTAATACCGTGTGATGTACTGGATATGACATAAACTCTGGAACATAATGGCATGGATTCAACTGTGGTGGTCTATTTTTAGTGTTAGCCTTCCAGAAGCTAAAGAGTGATGTAAAGGCTTGAAAATTTTTATTTTTTTTAAATGATCAAACAGTTTTCTTTATCTTAAAATTTGAAATATTGGCTACCTTAATTCAGATGGTGGATAGATGTGAATATGTGGTAAAATGCCAAATTAAATGTTGTATTAATACATGTTTGAATGGTTACCCGTAATTCTGTGTTGAACATCAAATGTATCGAAACAGAAAAAAAGGTCAATTAGATTATTTTATTCTGAGAAACAAAACCTGGAAAATGTATGTTTGTGAATATGGGTTGAAGCTGCTCACCAGCACAATGGCTTAACTTATTCCCTTTACACTACTGTTTGCTAATTATTTCTCCAATGGAGACAATCAGCATTTTACTTTTGATCAAAGATCTTCAGAACTTTGTAATTTTGGTTATTCTTCAATGTATCAAATAGAGTTGGGGTGGCATGGTGGAGCAGCAGTAGTGCTGCTGCCTTACAGCACCTGCAGCGCCAGAGACCAGGGTTCGATCCCGACTATGGGTGCTGGCTGTACGGAGTTTGTACGTTCTCCTCATGACCGCTTGGGTTTTCTCTGAGATCTTCGTTTTTCTCCCACACTCCAAAGGTTTACAGGTATGTAGGTTAATTGGCTTGGTGCATGTGTAAATTGCCCCTCGTGTGTGTAGGATCGTGTTATTGTGCGGGGATCACTGGTCGGCGCAGACTCGATGGGCCGATGGGCCTGTTTCCGCGCTGTACCTCTAAACTAAACTCTAAACTAAACTAAACTAAACTAAACTAATCTAAACTAAACACTTGCTTCACAAAATGCACAGGATGCTTCTTTTTACCAGCATTACACCCATTCCTGTTCAGACCATAAGATTGTATCTCAGGTAAATGTCAATGTTACAGACGCACGTTTTGTTGAATAATTTGTAACTTTTGTGCACAGATAAAGATGAATATCTGCCCTACAATCTCTGAAGCTTGTCTCCATCATGATAATCTGCACCTCAACTTCATCTCACAGGATGTATTTACATCAAATAGAACAACTCATTGTGCCCAAGTGTGAGGTGATGCCTTTTTGTTAGATTTATGAGAAAACTGCTTGGATAATTTGGAAACAAATCAGATAGATTAGTAAAGGGATCTATCATATTATCATGACATGGGAGCAGAATTAAGCCATTCGGCCCATCGAATCTGCTCCACCATTTGATCATGGCCAATCTATTTCCCCTCTTCTGCCTTCTCCCCATAAACTCTGACACTCTTACTAATCTACATGTATGCAAATCTTTTCTTGAAGAAGACCTGCCTAACTTTTGGGAGTATTGTTCATAATAATTGTTGTTGTCAGGATATAATATGTTATCAAGGAGATCACGCAAAGTGTGAGGCCTATCAAGATCTTGACTTTGTTTCATAATCTAGAAAAAAACAAGAACCAACATTTGAAAGAAGGTAACATCTCTACCCAGAGGTGAAGTGAAGTAATTACATTTATATTTTTCTGCAACTACTTCTTAATGGGATCCATGTCCATGAAAATTATCCTAGCCATGTTAGAGTATTTTATTTTGTCTCAAAAATTCACATTGACTTGAGTAGAATTAATTTTGGAGGTAGAATATAACATGTTGATGCAGTCGTGTACTATGAAACCCATTCTTAGCCCGGAATGGATTTCTGGCAAATATGTGTCAAAGGCCTGGGCAAACACATTTATATTACAAGAAAAGATAGGCCTAAAATGCTTGAGTAACTCTATGGGTCAGGCAGCATCTCGGGAGAAAAAGGATGGGTAACATTTCAGGACGGAACCGTTTGTCATATGTAATGAGTTTAATGGTATGAATAAGCTTAAGGTATTTTCACGTTTATAACATCCGATACATAAATACCAAAAACATCATACACATTATAGCAAAAGGAGTTGTTTATAGGAGCAGGGAGGTTCTATTGCAGTTGTACAGGGCCTTGGTGAGACCACACCTGGAGTATTGCGTACAGTTTTGGTCTCCTAATCCGAGGAAAGACATGCTTGCCATAGAGGGAGTACAGAGAAGGTTCACCAGAATGATTCCTGGGATGGCAGGACTTTCATATGAAGAAAGACTGGATAGACTTGGCTTGTATTCGCTAGAATTTTTAAGATTGAGGGTCTATTCTTATAGAAACGTACAAAATTCTTAAGGGGTTGGACAGGCTAGATGCAGGGAGATTGGTCCCGATATTGGGGACGTCCTGAACACGGGGTCACAGTTTAAGGATAAGGGGGAAGTCTTTTAGGAACGGGAACAAGAAAAAAAAAAATTCACACAGAGAGTGGTGAATCTGTGGAATTCATTGCCACAGAAAGTAGTTGAGGCCAGTTCATTGGCTATATTTAAGAGGGAGTTAGATGTGGTCCTTGTGGCTAAAGGGATCAGGGGGTATGGAGAGAAGGCAGGTACAGGAAACTGAGTTGGATGATCAGCCATGATCATATTGAGTGGCGGTGCAGGCTCGAAGGGCCGAATGGCCTACTCCTGCACCTATTTTCTATATTTCTATGTTTCTAAATACAAAGTCAATTTTATTTTGTCCATTTCAATTGTTAGTTGCTGGAGAAGTGATTTGTACAATTTACCTCCATTGACAAATAATTTCCAATTACAGATTGGATGCTGAACTGTAGGTTGTACAACATAACAAGGTACACATAACCTGGTATATATTGACGGTGCTGGTGGTGATGGTTGAAAGCTTCACGTTCTTAGGAGTAAATATCATCAGCAATTTGTCCTAGGACAACCACATCGGAGCAATGGCCAAGAAAGCACGCCAACATCTCTCCTTCCTTAGAAAACTTAGGAACTTCGGCATGTCTCCAACAACCCTCACCACATTCTATGCGCCGTGGAAAGCATTTTATTGGGATGCATCACTGCATGGCTTGGAAACTGCTCCATTTAAGACCACAAGAAATTGTAGAGTTGTGGATGTAGCCCAGACCATCATGACTCCATCTACACTTTACGCAGCCTCAGCATGGCCTCCACCATAATCAAGGGCAAGTCTCATTGCCTCTTCTCTCCCCCATCAGGCAAGAGGTACAGATGTTTAAAAGCACATACCTCCAGATTCAGGGACAGTTTCTTCCCAGCTGTTATAACCATATAACCACATAACCATATAACAATTACAGCACGGAAACAGGCCATCTCGACCCTTCTAGTCCGTGCCGAACACATAATCTCCCCTAGTCCCATATACCTGCGCTCAGACCATAACCCTCCATTCCCTTCCCATCCATATAACTATCCAATTTATTTTTAAATGATAAAAAACGAACCTGCCTCCACCACCTTCACTGGAAGCTCATTCCACACAGCTACCACTCTCTGAGTAAATAAGTTCCCCCTCATGTTACCCCTAAACTTCAGTCCCTTAATTCTCATGTCATGTCCCCTTGTTTGAATCTTCCCTACTATCAGTGGGAAAAGCTTTTCCACGTCAACTCTGTCTATCCCTCTCATCATTTTAAAGACCTCTATCAAGTCCCCCCTTAACCTTCTGCGCTCCAAAGAATAAAGCCCTAACTTGTTCAACCTTTCTCTGTAACTTAGTTGCTGAAACCCAAGCAACATTCTAGTAAATCTCCTCTGAACTATCTCTATTTTGTTGACATCCTTCCTATAATTAGGCGACCAAATTTGTACACCATACTCCAGAATTGGCCTCACCAATGCCTTGTACAATTTTAACATTACATCCCAACTTCTATACTCAATGCTCTGATTTATAAAGGCCAGCACACCAAAAGCTTGCTTTACCACCCTATCTACATGATATTCCACTTTCAGGGAACTGTGCACAGTTATTCCCAGATCCCTCCGTTCACCTGCATTCTTCAATTCCCTACCATTTACCATGTACGTCCTATTTTGATTTGTCCTGCCAAGATGTAGCACCTCACACTTATCAGCATTAAACTCCATCTGCCATCTTTCAGCCCACTCTTCCAACTGGCATAAATCTCTCTGTAGACTTTGAAACTCTACTTCATTACCCGCAACCCCACCATCATCCAGATCTTGACAAACAACAGTGGACCCAACACAGATCCCTGTGGCACCCCACTCGTCACTGACCTCCAACCTGACAAACAACCATCCACCATTACTCTCTGGCATCTCCCATTCAGCCACTGTTGAATCCATCTTGCTTCTCCACCATTAATACCCAACCATTGAACCTTCTTAACCAACCTTCCACCTTGAGGAACCTTGTCAAAGGCCTTACTGAAGTCCATATACACAACATCCACTGCGTTACCCTCATCAATTTCCCGTGTAACATCTTCAAAAAATTCAAGAAGATTAGTTAAACAAGACCTTCCAGGCACAAATCCATGTTGACTGTTCCTAATCAGACCCTGTTTATCCAGATGCTTATATATATTATCTCTAAGTATTCTTTCCATTAATTTGCCCACCACTGATGTCAAACTAACAGGTCTATAATTGCTAGGTTTACTCTTAGACCCCTTTTTAAACAATGGAACAACATGCGCAGTACGCCAATCCTCCGGCACTATTCCCGTTTCTAATGACATTTGAAAAGTTATCAGGCAACTGAAGCCTCAGATCACCAACTGGAATCCTGACCTTCCATTTACCTCATTGGAGACCTTCAAACTATCCTAAATCGGACTTTACTCAACTTTATCTTGTACTAAATGTTGTTCCCTTTATTCTATATCTGTGCACTTTGGACAGCTTTTCTCACCATGTTGTAATCATGTATAGACTTTTTGTTATGATATGTGCAATGTGCCTTTAATGACTTAATAAAGTTCCATGCATGCGCAGGAGTTATTTCTGCAAAGTTTGTCTTTGAACATGGTGGCAGCAGTGGTGCCATAAAGAATCGTTGTTCTGCCATAACCTGAAGGTCCCGGCTACAGCAGTTGGCAACTAAGGCCGAAGGAAACTGTCAGGCGCCGTAGGTTAGGTGAGTGAGCAGCATTTAAGGCAAAAAAAAGTATGAAACCTGCCGGAAAACACCATGGCTACCCGAAGGGTGGGGCAGACGACCACTCAGGAGCAAGCCGAATCGAGGAGATGGGCGACCAGCGGCCTACGCAGATGGCCACCGGTAGCACTCCGTCTCCCGTGAGCAGTATATGACCACCAACCCCATTGGCCGTCAACCACGGAGTGCTTGGAAAACATGTCGTCGAATGTGGGCAAGCTATAGCGTGGTTACACAACTAGACGGGCAAATGCCAGCATACCAGACGGCATTGTTTCTCCATACAACTGGCCCATCAGGATTGGAGATTTATGACAGTTTTGTGTTCGCTAACGACTAGGAGAGCCAAAAACTGGCCGAGATCATTTGCGCGTTCGAGAGCTATGCCTTTGGAGGGTAGAATGAGACATATGAGTCTCATATGAGTGATACCTCTTTAATAAGAGACAGCATGAAGCAGATGAGAACTTCGAATCGTTCCTCACTGGCCTGTGAACACTAGCGAAGTCCTGTAATTTCTGCCAGTGCATGATGGACAGCTTGCTTCGTGAATTGTGCTGGGCATTTGCGACTCCCAGATGAGGAGATGTTTACTGCAAGAAAGGAAGCTCACTCTCCACGGATGTATCGACACCTGCAAGAGGGCCGAGACTGCCAAGTCACATCTCCAACATCAGACAGCGCAGCAGCAGCAAGAGAGGCGCGACTGTGCACTATCCACACAACCAAAGCAGTTGGGCTAAGACAAAGAAAAGCCAAGGCAAGCACTATCAGGAAGAAAATGCATGCAAGTATTGGGGCAAGGAGCATGCAATGAACAAACATGTCTACGGACAGACGTGTAGAGCATGCGGCAGCCGCAACCGAGGTGTGCGGAAATAAGAAAGTGCACAAAGTGGACGACCAGGCCGGAAGTGACATGAGCGTTGAGTACATCGATAGTGTCATGCTCACAATTAACACAGTGGGGCCTAGAGATGATGTCTACGCATCGATGCTTGTCAATGGGAAGCAGGTCGACTTCCAAGCAGACAGCGGAGCGAGCGTGAACATCTTGCCATGCAGATATTTACACGGTGTAGACCACACACTTGCCCCATGTAAAAAGAAGCTCATGATGTGGAATAAGACTACAATGGATGTGGAAGGAGTTTGCCGAGTTAAGCTGCTCAACCCCAAGACAAACTGCAAATATTCTGTGGAGTTCATTATGGTCAGTGATGGCTTCACACCGCTTCGAGGGAGCAAAGCTAGTCAGCTAATTAATTTGATCACTGTGAATGATGACAGTTTTCACCTTGTACACACGTCGATGGTCGTAAAAGGGAAAGCGGATAAGGCTGAAGAACGCTATGCAGAGGTGTTCGACGGTAAATTAGGCATGTTGCCTGGTGATGCCCAGTGTAGGACAGTTCTAGTGGACGCTGGTCAGTGTGGACTCAGTGGGCAAAAGGGCATGTTTCCGTAATGATCTCTAAAGGCTAAACTAAACTAAAACAGTAGGTGCAAAACTTTGCATTGGGAGTTCTAATATTAAACTGTCAATTTTATGGAAGAATGTAATGGATTTAGAGTGATCCATTTATTTAGGTATGCACGTATATTCAGCCGTCAGAAATAAAAATAATAGTCGCGACCTTGGTGATAAAAATTACATTGCATTGAAATTTAATGCTGCATTTGTAGAGTTGCTTTATGTAGAACTTTGGCTTCACATTTCAGCATTTTTTTCATTCAATGAGAAAAACTCAATTTATTTTAGAATGAGATTTGTTTGTCATCCTATGCATTTTAGTAATAATATAGTCTATTATACTTTTAATTCTATGGCGTTTATTTCATCACTTCATGCGCCATTGTTGCAGGTATATGCACCACAATATTTTATCCTAAGCTGTAGGGTTAAATTACTGTCAACATGAAGTGAAAGGTTTTCTCAATTTATGCCGCCTAAATTCAGAATGTGGCCTTGCAATTCATTTTTTGTACTTAATGATTATTTTGCACGTGTGAATTGATTCAGCAATATCCAAATGTTGATGTGAGATTGTCATAAAGTGCATTAAGGCAATTCTGAAATTCAGCACAGGAGTGTAAGGTCTCAGATAAATTTAGCTAGTGATGCAATGGGATCTCCTCAGGGTTGGTAGACACAATTACAAGGAAAGGCAAGTTTTCAAACAGCATTTTAGAGTGTAGTACCTGGCTTAGCAGGTCTTGGCTTTCTGCCAAATAGCAGTGAAGTACCTCAGGGTACATTGCATTCTCTATTTCATTTCTGCTCACTGGTTTAATTTCATATTGTACACAATTGTAGACCATTCATTCTAGGATATCATACCATCATTATACCACAACTGCATTCCAAAAGGGAAGTTAGGTTCAAGAGGCTGCTTTGCACTGATGCCCTCTTATTGCATCACCTTTACCAGGTTAATATTTCAGCAGGGCCAGCCTTAGGAAGTGCGGGGCCCAATTGGGAGCAATTTTGGTGAGCCCCAGGTTCCCAGCCAAGGTCTGTAGAATCATAGAAATACAAATAAAGTCTATTATAGACTTTATATCTCTATGGTAGAATGGAAAGTAATCAAAATGTGCGCTTAAAAAGTCCCTGCGAGTTAATGGACCAAACAGATTTAAGCTCCATTTTAATATAAAATTGCATACATGTAAGCCTACAAGTAACAAAGGAAATGTGTAGATCACCTCTGACAAGTACATAGTTACAATACCACTTGTTTTAGTGACTGTGAAATGGAAAAAAAAAATGTAATTAACTAGATCCTGGAAAACCAAGAACTATTGGTGAAAAACCAGTCCAGGCATTACATTTTGGGCAGTACATAAAAAAGCTGGAGAAACTCAGCGGGTGCAGCAGCATCTATGGAGCGAAGGAAATAGGTAACGTTTCGGACCGAAACCCTTCTTCAGACTGATAGGGGGTGGCGGGGAGAAGAAAGGAAAAAGGAGGAGGAGCCCGAGGGCTGAGGAAATGGAGGAGACAGCCCGAGGGCTGAGGAAGGGGAGGAGATAGCAAGGGCTAACAAAATTGGGAGAACTCATTGTTTAAATTTTGGGCTTCAGCAGCATCCTACCCTTTGGCCTTCAACCCCATCCTAACTTACGTGTGTGTGTGTGTGTGTGTGTGTGTGTGTGTGTGTGTGTGTGTGTGTGTGTGTGTGTGTGTGTGTGTGTGTGTGTGTGTGTGTGTGTGTGTGTGTGTGTGTGTGTGTGTGTGTGTGTGTGTATGTGTGTGTGTGTGTGTGTGTGTGTGTGTGTGTGTGTGTGTGTGTGTGTGTGTGTGTGTGTGTGTGTGTGTGTGTGTGGGAGTGTGTGAAGGAGAGAAGGGAAGGAGGGAGAGACGGGAGGAAGGAGAGAAGAGAGTGAGGGGAGTAGAGAAAGAAGGGAGGGTGGGAAGGGGAGAAAGAAGGGAGGGAGGGAAGGAGGGAGAACAGAAATGAGAGACGAAGGAGAGAAGGAAGGGAGGGAAGGAGAGAGGGGAGGGAGGAGAAGAAGGGGAGGGAGGGAAGGAGAGAAGGGAAATGAGAGAGACGAAGGAGGGAAGGAAGGGAGGGAAGGAGGGAGGGGAGGGAGGGAAGGAGAGAAGGGAAATGAGAGAGACGAAGGAGAGAAGGGAGGGAGGGAAGGAGAGAAGTGAGGGAGGGAGGGAGGGAGGGAAGGGGAGGAGAGAAGGGAGGGAGAGGGCCGGCGGCAGGAGCAGATGCCGGGGTCCAGGCGGACAGGTGTGAGCTGAGGTCGAGGTTTGGAAATGTTGCTCCAACCCCTGGCCCTGCCCTCCCTGTATTGTTCACTGCGTCTCCCTGGGGCGAGAGAGGGGTGGTGCCGGGACTGTGTGCGTGAAGCACGGCGACTGGAGGGGCGGGAACGCTGCCCCGGGACCATGAGGGAACGACCCACCCACCGCCCCTCTCCCCCTTCTCCATTCACCTCTCACATCCCCCCCCCATCTATCCCTTACTTCCCCCTTCACCCCTCTACTTTCTCTCAAACCCCTCTCTCCCCCCTCCACCCGGGGTAGATCTAGGCGTGGCCCTGTATTGGGAGCAATTGGTCCAATCGGCTTAAGGCCAGCCCTGTATTTCAGAATACTTTTTTTCTTGCCTTGAATTTTCTTGTTGACTGAACACATTCAATTTAGGGTCCACATTGGTGTACGATACATCTCTCATTTCAACTAGTTCAGGTTCTGCATTAATCATCTCACAGAACTAATCATGTGGACAACCAGTCATGTGTCTTTCAGAACAACATTTCAGACACTGATGTTGCCACAATCAGAGCTGACGTATCAAGTGGCTAGACTTCACCTTCCTGTTTGCAATGGGCCAGGTTCAATTTCGACCATGTTTGTTAAAGAAGTTTCAAATACAGAACTTAGCTACTTGGGCTTTGTAACATAATGACATGAGAAATAAAAATAGAACAGTCACACATTTATACAGCGTTGAAACAGGCTTCAGCCCAATAAGTTACCAACCTGAGCTTGGTCTATTTGCCTGGAATCTGACGATTTCTTTCGAAAACCTTTCCTATTCTTGTACCTGTCCAATTGTCTGCAACTTCCCCAAGAACCTTATTCGTACGGGTGCCAGGGGTTGTGACAAGAAGCCAGGAGAATGGGGTTGAGAGGGAAAGATATATCAGCCATGATTGAATGGCAGAGTACACTTGATGGCTCGAATGACTTAATTATGCTCCTATAACTTATGAACATATTCCATATACCCACCAACCTCTGTGTGAACAGAAGTATACCATTTGGTCCCTCATGCCTACTCCAATCTATAAGATGATAGTTCATGGATGATCAGCCATGATCATATTGAATGGCGGTGCAGGCTCGAAGGGCCGAATGGCCTACTCCTGCACCTATTTTCTATGTTTCACCTTTAGAAACATAGAAACATAGAAATTAGGTGCAGGAGTAGGCCATTCGGCCCTTCGAGCCTGCACCGCCATTCAATATGATCATGGCTGATCATCCAACTCAGTATCCCGTACCTGCCTTCTCTCCGTACCCCCTGATCCCCTTAGCCACAAGGGCCACATCTAACTCCCTCTTAAATATAGCCAATGAACTGGCCTCAACTACTCTGTGGCAGAGAGTTCCAGAGATTCACCACTCTCTGTGTGAAAAAAAGTTCTTCTCCTCTCGGTTTTAAAGGATTTCCCCTTTATCCTTAAGCTGTGACCCCTTGTCCTGGACTTCCCTAACATCGGGAACAATCTTCCTGCATCTAGCCTGTCCAACCCCTTAAGAATTTTGTAAGTTTCTATAAGATCCCCTCTCAATCTTCTAAATTCTAGAGAGTATAAACCAAGTCTATCCAGTCTTTCTTCATAAGACAGTCCTGACATCCCAGGAATCAGTCTGGTGAACCGTCTCTGCACTCCCTCTATGGCAATAATGTCCTTCCTCAGATTTGGAGACCAAAACTGTACGCAATACTCCAGGTGTGGTCTCACCAAGACCCTGTACAACTGCAGTAGAACCTCTCTGCTCCTATACTCAAATCCTTTTGCAATGAAAGCTAACATACCATTTGCTTTCTTTACTGCCTGCTGCACCTGCATGCCTACCTTCAATGACTGGTGTACCATGACACCCAGGTCTCGCTGCATCTCCCCCTTTCCCAATCGGCCACCATTTAGATAATAGTCTGCTTTCCTGTTTTTGCCACCAAAATGGATAACCTCACATTTATCCACATTATACTGTATCTGCCAAACATTTGCCCACTCACCCAGCCTATCCAAGTCACCCTGCAGTCTCCTAGCATCCTCCTCACAGCTAACACTGCCCCCCAGCTTAGTGTCATCCGCAAACTTGGAGATATTGCCTTCAATTCCCTCATCCAGATCATTAATATATATTGTAAATAGCTGGGGTCCCAGTACTGAGCCTTGGGGTACCCCACTAGTCACTGCCTGCCATTGTGAAAATTACCCTTTTTCCTGTACTAACCTGTACTAACCCCATAGCTGTCATCAAGTTTAATTTGTAATATAAGGTTAACCAAAGGTTGCAAAGTCAAGTAGAGTCTGTAAATAAAGTTCAAAAAAGTCTATGAGATTCATCAAGAATGTATAACATACTTTGTACTTGGAAGTGCCAATGATACTGCCAGATATTTGAATTCTGCGCAAGATTTTCTCATGACGGACATCAAGGGATTCATGAATAAACGAGAAGATGCACCGACACGATTGAGCTCTGATCTGCCCTTTTGCAGACATCAAATGCATTAGCGCGACAACTTTTCATCTAGGTGGAGCATTACACTGCTATATATATGAAGCTGTCAAAGCTATAATGAAGCAGGTTAAGGGTAGACTTGATATTTGCTTTGGTATTCTGGAGTTGTGTGCAATGTGTCCGCATCGTCATGGATGTGGTCATCCAAAGGACTGAATGTCCTTTCTGTGGGCCCTGGCATAGTTAAATGTATCAAATGTCTCTGCTTCTCCATGAAGGTTGTCACTGAGTCATGCACTTCCAGCTGCTACAATTTGAGTATTTTGGATAACATTGCTTTTCACCAACGGTCATCATGTTATCTATCTATTTTGTTTTTTGCCATCTTGACATTTTTCATAAAATCGAGCCATCTTAAGTTTTCATAAAATTGTTGCCATTACAACAAAACAAATTCAAGCTGTTTCTAATTGATAACAACTTCATTACATTTTTTGTGGTGCAAATACTATGTTTTTGCATGTGATCAACGTGATGTGGTTTCCCCACATGGAGGTGTATTGGCACCTTTCACTATGTTTATGGAGCATTTAGAGGATAGGATCGGCATATCCAATTTGTCAATAGCATGAAAATAAACAAGGTTGTAAGAATTACATTACAATAAATAGGCAAACTGTTATTGGAAAGCCATAGGGTTAATGATGCAATATATGGGGATATGGGGAGAAAGCAGGAACGGGGTACTTATTTTGGATGATCAGCCATGATTATATTTAATGGCGGTGCTGCCTCGAAGAGCCGAATGGTCTACTCCTGCACCTATTTTCTATGTTTCTATATCATTTCAGTAACTGACAGACCTATGCTTGGACCCAATAAGAATGCACAGACCCGCATATCACAGCTGTCCTGTGGTTCTCTGCAAAGTCATCGGTTAGCCACCAGCAACGTGGCTAGGAGATTTATTCTGATACCTCAAATCACCAACATCCCAAAATGTAACATCAACAAATGTAACATTAGCCGTTATTAGGAAATGTCACATATTATTGGAGGCTGGATCAGATCTATATGGGGGGACAAAGCTCACCTGTAAGTCTATTTATCCCAATGATAAGCTGCCAGAAGAGGTAGTTGAGGCTGGGACTATCCCAACATTTAAGAAACAGTTAGACATGGATAGGACAGGTTTGGAGGGATATGGACCAAACGCAGGCAGGTGGGAAAAGTGTAGCTGGGACATGTGGGCAAATCGTGCCGAGGGGCCTGGTTCCACGCTGATCGCTCTGTAACTCTATGAGTAGACCTTGTGAAAATGGTCCCAACTGTATGTTCCAAATGAAAGCAAGGTTAATAGAATCGGATGGCAACAAGTATAACTCTTCACCGTTATCTTAGGGCATTGGGAATGTAGGCCACATAATGTTAACAGTCCAGTGATGGCTATCCACAAGAGCATGTATTATCAACAGGTACTGGTTGCATGAATGTACAGTGCATCAGAGAGGATCAATGTTGCTTTTGTAACTATATATGTCTATAACCATGCATAAATTATTTATCTGCAATTTACAGAACCCAAAAAGTCAATATCATCCTGATAATAACATGTCAAATGTAGGCCAATTGCACTTGTTGTGTATATAAGACCAGTATGTTGTTAAGAGTGGTAAGGAAGGATTATGTTCAAGCAACATAACAGATTAAACTTCAAGATTATTCAAGAAACCTCAAGAATATCTATATTTCCTTTCAGTCATCATAAACAACTTTTATACTTTAAAGCTTCTGGTGAATGCAATTTAGCACCAATATATGTGCTTTGAGTGTATTGCTCATTGTAAACCTGGTTAATCAAATCTAAAGATGGTTTAAATGTAATCATTCTAAGCAGTAAATTCTGAGAGCTATTTTCACCAAGAAATAACATTCTGCAACTAACCATCGAGACAGGTGGCAGGCATTGCAGCTGAGGCCCTATCACATTTCCAGAGAACTCAACATGAAATAAACCCTGAAGGGTTCCATGTTAGTTTAGGAGAACATTGCGCTCACCTAATGGTGACAATGGAGGCTGCCCACATTTTTCTGAAGCTGGCAAGAATGGCTACAAAATAGGATCACATTTAAAATAGGTTCCATTCAGAAAATGTAGAAACACTCAGCAGGTCGGGCGGCAAGTGCAGAAAGAGAAATATTTCAGGTTTCGGTATTTCAGGTTGGATGATGAATCTTGACCTGAAACGTTAACTTCCTCTTTCTTTCACAGAAGCTGTCGGAACTGTTGAAAGTTTCCAGCATTTTCTGTTTCAGAATAAAGTCTGATAAACCGTTGCCAGTAAAGTTTTTGGCTTAGCTGCAATCAACAATCAGGATAGAAACTGCATTTAAAGTGGTAATTGTCTTTTGAAGCACGGTTTTGGTTCAGCTTTGCCGCGGAATGCTGTGACGGGTTATGGGATATGGGATTGCTGTCTGAGATTAAAAAAATTGTATTCTCTAGAGTTTTGAAGAATTGGGGGGGGGGTGGACTGATTAACTGACTACATACATTGGATGTAGAGAGAATCCATCCCCTAGCTAAGGTGGTCACTGTCTTAAGTTTAGGTTTAGGACTGAGACATGGGAACACTCTTCTCTCAGAGGTGGTGAACCTGCTGAATTCACTACCGCACAGAGGGCTGTAGAAATCAAGTCATCCAATATTTTTCAGAAGATATTAGATAGATTTCTTGATGCAAAGAGCAACAAAAAGGTCTGGAATAGACTGGGAACATGGTATTGAGGTAGAGCATTGGCTAGGCTCAAAGGGCCAAATGGCTTACTTTAAATGGTTCTGTTTCCACTAAAATTACGTGCAGTGTTAGGAAACAATACAATCAAGTGATATCTGCATGGTAGAAACAAGGAAATGCAGATTTACAAAAAATAGATAGGAAGTGCTGGTATAGCTCAGCTGGTCAGGCGGCATCTCTGGGGAACATGGATGGGTTGCGTTTCCTGTTGGGACCTTTCCTCAGTGAAGATATTATTGTGATATGTAAGTAAAAACTTGAATAAAGGGATCTTTTACAGTAGAAAAGAAAAGTATAGGGGCGGAGAGGTTTAAGGATGGATTTCCTGAACTTTGGGAATTAGGTGATTTGAGTGTTAAAGATGATATGCCATGGGGTAGCAATCAAATTGGCAAAATATTGAAGACAATAATAATATCTTAAAGTTGGCTCAGTGTAAAACTTTATTCAATAACTCAGGGATTGCTGGTCTGTGCGGAATCGGTGGGACGAAGGGCTTTTCCGCGCTGTATCTCTACACTAAACTAAGCTAACTGATGAAGTAACTTGGGATGTTTCACTCGAGTAATGGGCCTGTCCCACCTAGGTGATTTTTCAGGCGACTGGAACAGCGACTGTCAGACTGGAACACACACACACACACACATCACTTCCTTCACCAGCCCGTTATGCCGGCGGTGGACAGGGCAAGCGGGGGGAGCGCTGACAGAGTGAAATTCACACGGTGCAAAGCCGATGTGATACAGACACACACCGCGATGAAACATAGAAACATAGAAACATAGAAATTAGGTGCAGGAGTAGGCCATTCGGCCCTTCGAGCCTGCATCGCCATTCAATATGATCATGGCTGATCATCCAACTCAGTATCCCATACCTGCCTTCACTCCATACCCTCTGATCCCCTTAGCCACAAAGGCCACATCTAACTCCCTCTTAAATATAGCCAATGCACTGGCCTCGACTACCCTCTGCGGCAGAGAGTTCCAGAGACTCACCACTCATGAACAGGAAGGTTGGCGTTGTAATTAAGACGGTGAAAGCACAGTGTATGGGAAGGGTCACGTAAGTCCTTTAAAGTGAGGGTGGGGGGGGGGGGAGAGGGGGAAGAAGGGGGAGAAGGAGTGGAGACAACATTTAAGAAGCCAGTGATACACGGCTGTGAAGCTCGGCGGACATTAACATTATCATTGGTTTTGAAAACTACTGCTTACGTTATTTTTTTCCCAATGAGCCAATGAAATTCACCGGTCAGCACCGGCTACAACCTACGAGAACCTTCGACCTCCTGGCAACCCACTAGTTCCTCCTGGCTACCCACCTACGGCACGAGAATTCTCGCTACTCTCCATGGCGGCTTCATTCTGGTCGCCACTCATTTTTCATCGTTGAAAATTTTGCGGCGACCATAATGAGGCCGCGACTAGTTCCCAGAATGCGGAAACTCCTCCCGACCACGATGGCGACTCGCGGAAACTACCCGTGAACATGTGGCGACCATGTGGCGACCGCATAGTCTCCTGCAGTCGCCTAAAAAGTCGCCTAAGTGGGACGGCCCATAAAGGTGTTATATAAATTCAAATTGTTGTTTCAAATAAGACGCCAGTGGAGTTTTAGCGTTATTTTGCTTATTATTGTTATTGGAGAGGTGCAGTGGTGCAGCTCATACTGCTACGGCAACTGGGGTTAAATCCTAATCACCATCGATGCGCCCTTTGCTTTTCATCTATGACCAAAAGGCGACTCTGAGCTGATTAGTTTTCTCACTAATCCCAACAATTTGGATAAGTCAGTGATTGTATCGGCGAGTGTTGCAATCTGGAGGAAGCTGATGGGGATGGAAGAAGAACAAAATGGGTGTATTTACACTAAATAGGTTCTTGATGGTTGGCATGGGTTGTCTGGTTTGAAGGCCATATGACTGATTATCTCACTCTTATTTTAGGAGATCACCCTCAAATTTGAGAGTAAAAATATATTCTACTCTGAAAGTGCTACAATCCACACGTTATCTAGTTCCACTGACACAAGCTAATTTTGCATCTTTACTATACTTTAAAAAGATAGGTGAGATTAGCCTGAGGTCAGATAAGCAGTAGATAAATGGAGAGTGTTTATCTGCAAAACCTGGCTGCATCACAATTGTCTATATGCTTTCTTTCAAAACCCAGGCAGTGAAAAAAACAAGGTTTCCCCTCCCCCACTAACAATAAAAACAGTGCAATAAAAGTCTCATATAATTCAGTCACTTGTGGTTCGAAGTAGAATCTGTTCAGCAGGAAATGATGTGGGTCACATCTCTCCGAGGGCAGAAAGAAACATCTTAATTTTTTCCTAGTTCCTTTAAGCTTTTAATTATATTTCGAAATAACCAACTCCTTTTTAGTATCCATTCAGATCATTGTCTTGCTTTACAATTCACTTTACCTTTCACATCAAGATTATATTCTTTGTACACTTACATTGGCATTTTTGAAGCCACACTATAATTCTCTGTTTAAACCAAACTTTCTTAATGTCAGTCAAGGCAAAGGTATGAGAAAACCATTCTATTACAAGATTCACTTTAAACAGATGTTGTCAGCTTTTGGTCCAAATGGCTGATCGCTGATCGTTGTTTTTTTTAATTGAATATTGTGCTGATTATCAGGTAAATCAAGGTTTAAAAGTGTGAAAGTGAGAGCTCAAGTTCCGGTTAGGGTGAAGATCAAGATAAGCAGTAAAATGGATGATGAGAGAAATTAAGGTTCTGATCAAGAAAAATAAGGAGGTTTGAATCAGGTATAGTTGGAATCAAGTGGAGAAATTCATGGGATTTATGAGCATTCTTAAGAGGGGAATGGGGTGGGAGATTGCAACATTCACGTGGTCTGCCCTGTTTCGATGAATGCAATCAAACTGGTGTGCACAATCAAATAAGATCAAATAGAACAAGTTGTCCTACAGCTTTAGGCTGTGCACGCCATACGCAAGAAGAGGGAAATCAGGGGATCGAAATAGGGGCATGAGATAGTTCAGGCAGATAGAAACATAGAAACATAGAAAATAGGTGCAGGAGTAGGACATTCGGCCCTTCGAGCCTGCACCGCCATTCAATATGATCATGGCTGATCATCTAACTCAGTATCCCGTACCTGCCTTCTCTCCATACCCCCTGATCCCTTTAGCCACAAGGGCCACATCTAACTCCCTCTTAAATATAGCCAATGAACTGGCCTCAACTACATTTCGTGGCAGAGAGTTCCAGAGATTCACCACTCTCTGTGTAAAAAATGTTTTTCTCATCTCAGTCCTAAATGATTTCCCCTTTATCCTTAAACTGTGACCCCTTGTTCTAATATTAAGAAGAATCACAAGAGATTTTAAACTTATATTAAGGGGAAAAACATAAGAGGTTTTATTATTTATTATTTTATTATTTTTATGATACTGACTGTAAAGGGAAATTCATTTTGTTGTCTCTAATTGAGAGTGACAATAAATTTGAATACAATACAATACAATACAATACAATATAATACAATAAAGAGAGTGAGAATAGGGACCTACAGGAGGGGAAAGGTTCCTATGAATATTTCTTCTCTCCGTTTACCATGGAGAAAGACAAAGGAACTTGGAAAAGTTAATGGTGATGCCTAGAGGATAGTCCATATTACAGTTGAAGAGGTGCTAGGTATCCTGAAACATATGAAGATAGATAAGTCCCCTGGGCATGATTGGGTATATCCAAGGGCACTGTAGGAAGCTGGAGAAGAAATTGCAGGTATGTATGAATCATCATTAGCCATTTATGAGGAGCTGGAAGATTGGAGGGTAGGCAATTTTGTGCCTCCATTTAACCAGGACTGCAAAGAAAAGCTTAAGAACTATAGATCAGTCTGTCTAATATCTGTCACAAAAACTTGCACATGCACAGTCTGTGGCTGAGCAAGTCATGGTCGATATCTTCACTACAAGAGAAGCGGCATTATTTTTGCTATGCATAAAACAAAGGGCTTTCTCTTATGACTGGGCGATCGTTTCGCTGAGCACCTTCACTCAGTCCGCCTGAACCTACTTGATCTGTCGTTTGCTAAACACTTGAATTCTCCTTCCCATTTCCACACTGACCTGTGGGTCCTAGTTCTCCTCCATTGTCAGAGTGAGGCTAAATGCAAATTGGAGGAACAGCATCTCATATTTCACAGCTTACAGCCCAGTGGTGTAAATATTGATTTCTATAACTTCAAGTAACCCCATTATTCCGTCTCTCTCTATCCCTCCCCCAACCAAGTCACACCAGCTTCTCATTTTCACCCAACAATAGACAATAGACAATAGGTGCAGGAGTAGGCCATTCGACCCTTCGAGCCAGCACTGCCATTCAATGTGATCATGGCTGATCATCCCCAATCAGTACCCCGTTCCTGCCTTCTTCCCATATCCCCTGACTCTGCTACTTTTAAGAGCCCTATCTAGCTCTCTCTTGAAAGCATCCAGAGAACCTGCCTGCACCGCCCTCTGAGGCAGAGAATTCCACAGACTCACAACTCTCTGTGAGAAAAAGTGTTTCCTCGTCTCCGTTCTAAATGGCTTACTCCTTATTCTTAAACTGTGGCCCCTGGTTCTGGACTCCCCCAACATCGGGAACTTATTTCCTGCATCCAGCGTGTCCAAACCCTTAACAATCTTATATGTTTCAATGAGAAACCCTCTCATCCTTCCAAACTCCAGAGTGTACAAGCCCAGCCTTTCCATTCTCTCAGCATATGACAGTCCCGCCATCCCGGGAATTAACATTGTAAACCTACGCTGCACACCCTCAATCGCAAGAATGTCCTTCCTCAAATTAACGGACCAAAACTGCACACAATACTCCAGGTGTGGTCTCACTAGGACACTGTACAACTGCAGAAAGACCTCTTTGCTCCTATATTGACTCCTCTTGTTATAAAGACCAACATGCCATTCGCTTTCTTCACTGCCTGCTGTACCTGCATGCTTACTTTCATAGACTGAGGAACAAGGACCCCCAGATCCCGTTGTACTTCCCCTTTTCCCAACTTGACATCATTTAGATAGTAATCTGCCTTCCTGTTTTTGCTACCAAAGTGGATAACCTCACATTTATCAGCATTAAACTTCATCTGCCATGCATCTGCCCACTCCCCCAACCTGTCCAAGTCACCCTGCATTCTCATAGCATCCTCCTCACGGTTCACACTGCCACCCAGCTTTGTGTCATCTGCAAATTTGCTAATGTTACTTTGAATCCCTTCATCCAAATCATTGACGTGTATAGTAAATAGCTGCGGTCCCAGCACCGAGCCTTGCGGTACCCCACTAGTCACTGCCTGCCATTCTGAAAGGGACCGGTTAATCCCCACTCTTTGTCTCCTGTCTGCCAACCAATTTTCTATCCATGTCAGCACTCTGCCCCCAATACCATGTACCCTAATTTTGCCCACTAATCTCCTATATGGGACCTTATCAAATGCTTTCTGAAAGTCCAGGTACATTACATCCACTGGCTCTCCCTTGTCCATTTTCCTAGTTACATTAAAACAAAATTCCAGAAGATTAGTCAAGCATGATTTCCCCTTCGTAAATCCATGCTGACTCGGACTGATCTTGTTACTGCTATCCAAATGTGCAGCTATTTCATCTTTTATAATTGACTCCAGCATCTTCCCCACCACCGATGTCAGGCTAACTGGTCTATAATTCCCTGTTTTCTCTATCCCGCCTTTCTTAAAAAGTGGGATAACATTAGCTACTCTCCAATCCACAGGAACTAATCCTGAGTCTATAGAACATTGGAAAATTATCACCAATGCATCCATGATTTCTAGGGCCACTTCCTTAAGTACCTTGGGATGCAGACCATCAGGCCCTGGGGATTTATCAGCCTTCAGTCCCATCAGTCTATCCAACACAATTTCCTGACTAATGTGGATTTCCTTCAATTCCTCTGTCACCCCAGATCCTTTGGCCACTACTATATCGGGAAGTTTGTTTGTGTCTTCCTTAGTGAAGACAGATCCAAAGTACCTGTTCAACTCATCCTCCATTTCCTTGTTCCCCATAATTAATTCACGTTTTTCGGTCGTCAAGGGTCCAACTTTAATAATAAATAATAATAATAATTTTATTTATAGAGCACTTTAAAAACAAACATAGCTGCAACAAAGTGCTGTACATCACTAATCATTGACAAAAAAGTTAATACACACCAAAAATAACAATCAAACGAAATAGTAGGAAAAGACATGTAAAATAAAGAAACATCAAAAACACCACAAACAGAAGCAAAGCCTCAGGCATGGTCAAAAGCCAGGGAGTACAAATGCGTTTTAACACTGGATTTGAAGATGGACAGTGAGGGGGCCTGTCTGATGTGCAGCGGCAGGGTGTTCCAGAGTGCCGGAGCAGCAACAGAGAAGGCTCTATCCCCTCTGAGCCTCCGACTAGACCTCGGTACCTCCAGGAGCAGCTGACCAGCTGACCTGAGGGACCGGGCAGGAGTGTATGGGTGGAGCAGCTCAGAGAGGTAAGGCGGGGTGAGCCCATTCAGAGATTTAAAAACAAATAACAGTAACTTAAAATGAACCCGAAAGTGCACCGGGAGCCAGTGTAGGGAGGCCAGAATTGGCGATATGTGCTCCCTCTTTCGAGTCCCTGTTAAAAGGCGAGCAGCAGCATTCTGAACTAACTGGAGACGAGCCAGTGAAGAACGAGCAACACCAAAATAGAGCGCGTTACAGTAATCCAGCCTAGATGTAATAAAGGCATGGATTACTGTCTCAAAATGCTGCCGCTCGAGAATGGGCTTCACCTTCGCCAGCTTCCTTAGGTGAAAGAAGCTGGACTTAACCACCGCGCATATTTGGCGATCTAATTTAAAGTCACTGTCCATCCTAAAACCCAGGTTCACAACTGTTGGCTTCACGTACCTTGACAATGGACCTAAATCAACAAATGGAGGTTCACGGCAGCCATTGGGATCAAATAAAATCACCTCTGTCTTCTTTTCATTAAATCCAAGAAAGTTTAGGGCCAACCAGGACTTAATGTCATCAAAACAAGACAGAAGCGATTTTACAGAAAAGGCATCTTCCCCCCTCAGCGGCAAATAAAGCTGGGTATCATCTGCATAACAGTGGAAGGAGATGCCATGCTTTCTAAGGATGGAACCCAGAGGAAGTATGTACAGCGAGAAAAGCAGGGGCCCCAGAATCGAACCCTGTGGAACCCCATATGACAGGGGAGCGGAAGAGGATTCAAACCCAGCAAGGCTAACACACATGGTTCTGCCCGCCAGATAGGACCTGAACCATCCCAGGGCACTGTCGCAGATGCCCACTAACTGCTGTAGCCGAGATAATAAGATATTATGGTCCACCGTATCAAAGGCGGCAGACAAGTCCAGCAGGACAAGAACCACACAATCCCCAGAATCATTAGCCAGGAGGATATCGTTAAAAACCCTTAGCAATGCTGACTCCGTGCTGTGCATGGTTTTAAATCCAGACTGGAAGATCTCCCGAATATCATGCTCCTCCAGGAATAGTTTTAGCTGAGCATAAACAACTCTCTCCAGTAATTTAGAAATAAAAGGCAATTTCGAGATGGGTCTAAAATTGGCCAGAACAGATTGATCCAGGCCAGGTTTCTTAAGTAGTGGTTGCACTACCGCATGCTTAAAACTCATGGGGACAACCCCAGAACACAAGCTGCTGTTAATAATGGTAAGAACCGACTGCCCTATACTAGAGAAAACCTCCTTAAAAAGATGTGGAGGGACCGCATCACAAGGAGAACCCGATGGCTTAATATGGGAAACCACATCCTTTAAATACGATATAGTCACAGGCTCAAACTTGTTGAATACCACCAGGCAAGGGACCGAAACAGAAGGGTCAGAGGCAGGTGCTGAAATGTTAGCCCTTAAGGAAACAACCTTATCAACAAAAAAGAACTTTAGTCTTAACTCAACAAACAGCTAACAATGGTCTGTTCTTTTATCATCGTTACTTTGTTGCATATCTTTCATTCATTGTTCTTTATCTCTCTACATCATCGTCTATATCTCTCCTTTCCCTTTCCCATGACTTTCAGTGTGAAGAAGGATCTCGACCAAAATGCTACCCATTCCTTCTCTCCAGAGATGCTGCCTGTCCTGTTAAGTTACTCCAGTTTTTTTGTGTCTTTCTCTTATTTTATGAGCCACCAATCTGATAGCATTCACATTGTCTACAGAATAACAGAACAGCCTTCAGTTGTCTGACAAACAGGGTGTCTGAAGATCTAGACCTCAAACCTGCCTCAAAACCCATGACAGCTGCGATTCTTGTACTCCTCCATGCTTTTGACGTGAGCTATCTACAGCGGATCTTTCAAGGTGCTATCAATGCAAAATCTTTTTAAAAGATAAATAAAGTAAAGCAATTAAAATTGTTCCATGGCTGAAGTATCAATTTAATTTAGTTTAGTTTGGAGATTAGTTTAGTTTAGTTCTATGTTTCTATGTTAATTGTCACGTGTACTGAGGTACAGTGGAAAACTTTTTTTGATATAGTGTTGAACCAGGCCTTTGAGTCTGCTCCGACCAGCGATCGCCCATTCACTAGTTCTTTCCTACAGACCAGGGGCACTTTACAGAAGCCAATTAACCCACAGACCCACACATCATTGGAATGTGGGAGGAAACCGGAGCAGCTAGGCTAGGCCAGGCTATGTAACGCAAATGCTCAAAACCAGATTCCCATTGCTGAAGGTAAACAAAAATGCTGGAGAAACTCAGCGGGTGCAGCATCATCTATGGAGCGAAGGAAATAGGCAACGTTTCGGGCCGAAACCCTTCCTCAGACTTCCCATTGCTGACACTATCTTCAGTGTTATCTTGCTTAACAATATCCTTCTTTTGATCTCACCAACATCATGTACCTGTGCCACCACTTTCAAGGAACTATGTACCTGGTCTCCCATATCCCTCTGCTCTATGACACTCCACATGGCCGTACCATTCACTACGAAGGTCCTGCCCTGTTGTCGGGAATTTAGAGAATTATAAGGAAGATGAGTAAGTTATAATATGGTTAACCCTGGAGCTCACATACTGTGGAAGGATGATGGAAAAAATGGCCAAGAATATAGTCAGAATAGCAAAGCTGAAACATTCTGCTGAAAAACAGGCTTCCTTATCTTTTGAGGGGGGATAGTCATTTGCATTTCTGTCTAAGGTAGACAGAAATGCTGGAGAAACTCAGCGGGTGAGGCAACATCTATGGAGTGAAGGAATAGGCTTTGGGTCGAGACCCTTCTTCAGACTGATGTGGTGGTGGTGGCGGTGGGGGGTGGGGGGGGGGGGGGGGGGGGGGGGGGGGGGGTAGGGGGAGCAGGAAGAAGAAAGGAAGAGTTGGACACAGTGGACTGTGGGAGAGCTGGGAAGGGGAGGGGAAGAAGGGAGAAAGCAACGACTACTTGAAGTTGGAGAAGTCAATGTTCATACCACTGGGGTGTAAACTACCCAAGCGAAATATGAGGCGCTGCTCCTCCAATTTGCGGCAGGACTCACTAGCCATGGAGGAGGCCCAGGACAGAAAGGTCGGATATGGAATGGGAGGGGGAGTTGAAATGCTAAGCCACCGGGAGATCGGGTTCGTTAATGCGAACTGTGCAGAGGTGTTGGGCGAAGCGATCGCTAAGCCTGCGCTTGGTCTTACCAATGTAGAGCAGTTGACACCTAGAGCAGCGGATGCAATAGATGAGGTTGGAGGAGGAGGTGCAGGTGAACCACTGCCTCACCTGGAAAGACTGCTTGGGTCCTTGGATGGAGTCGAGTGGGGAGGTAAAGCGACAAGTGTAGCATTTCCTGCGGTTGCAAGGAAAAGTACCAGGGAAGGGGTGGTTTGGGTGGGATGGGACAAATTGACCAGGTAGTTGTGGAGGGAGCGGTCTCTGCGGAAAGCTGAAAGGGGAGGAGATGGGAAGATGTGGCCTGTGGCGGGATCCCGTTGGAGGTGGCGAAAATGTCGGAGGATTATCTGTTGTATATGGTGACTGGTAGGGTGGAAGATGAGGACAAGGGGGACTCTGTCCTTGTTACAAGTGGGGGGATGAGGAGTGAGAGCGGAGCTACGGGATATAGACGAGAACCTGGTGAGAGCCTCATCTCTCATCTATAGTCAAAGAGGGGAACCCTCGTACCCTGAAGAATGTGGACATCTACGATGCCGTGGTGCGGAAGACCTCATCTTGGGTGCAGACGGAGGAATTGGGAGTAGGGGATAGAGAGGAAGCAGGGTGGGATGAAGTGCAGTCCAGATAGCCATGGGAGTCAGTGGGTTTGTAGTAGATGTCGGTCAGTAGTCGGTTACCTCCGATGGAGATAGTGAGGTCAAGAAATAGTAGGGAGATATCGGAAATGGTCCAGGTGAATTTGAGTGCCGGATGGAAGTTCGTGGTGAAATTGATGAAGTCAGTGAGTTTTGCATGGGTACAAGTGATAGCACCAATGCAGTCGGCAATGTAGCGGAGGTAGAGCTCGGGGATAGGGCAACGGTACGCCTCGAACAAGGATTGTTTGACGTACCCTACAAAGAGGCAGGCATAGTTGGGGCCAGTGAGCGTGCCCTAGGATTTGGAGGAAATGGGAGGAATCAAAGGAAAAGTTGTTGAGACGTAAGAGAGTATCAGTAGACGGGGATTGGTTGGTTCTGCGGTCGAGGAAGAAATGGAGGGCTTTAAGACTCTCCTGGTGGGGGATGGAGGTGTAGAGTGACTGGATATTCATGGTGAAGATGAGGGAATGGGGACCTGGAAAACAGAAGTCATGGAGGAGACGAAGAGCGTGTGAGGTGTCTTGGACATAGGTAGGGAGGGATTTGACCAAGGGAGGGTCAGGATGGAGTCAAGGTATGTGAAAATAAGTTCGGTGGGACAAGAACAAGCAGAAACAATGTGTCTACCAGGACAGTCAGGTTTGTGGATTTTGGGGAGAAGGTAAAATCAGGCCGTGCGGGGCCGGGGAACGATGAGGTTGGAGGCTTGGGAGGGCAGGGAGCCGGAAGTGATGAAACCAGTGATAGTGATAGAGATAATGGCCTGGTGCTCGTCTGTGGGGTCATAGTCCAAGGGTAAGTACGAGGAGGTGTCTGAGAGTTGGCGCCTGGTCTCAGACCGGTAGAGATCAGCACGCCAGACTACCACGGCACCTCCTTTGTCGGCAGGTTTGATCACCCAGTCTGGGTTGGTGCAGAGTGAGTGTAGGGCTGTACGTTCAAGGAGGAGAGGTTAGAGTGAGAAAGGGGAGTGGTAAGGGACGGGGAGAAAGTGTGTAGTTCTGTCTGTCCAGGCGCTTCTCCGTTGCAACCTTGAGATTACAGCTGCTCTTTGTCACTGCGTTTAGCAGGCTAGTCTCCCAAACGTTAACAAACAGCCTTTGTTAATAAGTAGACCCCAGCAATTCCCTCTATAGGGATATTGACATTTATGGTATCTAAACAACAGGAATCGTAAGATTAATGTTACCTATTGGGAAAGACAAAGATGGAAGGTTACAAAGATATTAATTAATGATTTATTTCAACTCCACGAGGATATAGAAATGTTACTCTACTATGATTGGTTGTCATGCATAAACCAATCTACAGTTACTATAGCTTATTGAAGCAGTTTGGGCTTGCTCACACTGTTATCTGATTACGTCGCTAAGACCTTTAATAAACGGAATTGTTCGATAGACTCACCATTGATCAATGAGCTGTTTTATTTTGTGTCTGTGCCCATCTGAGTAAAGTCAGTTATAGGGTTTGGGTAAAGTACATAATTGCCTCCTACATGCCCTGGTTTGACATCCTGACAGTTATATAGGAAAGCGCATGGCTTTGAAATGGCTTCTCCATAACCACTTCCTCAAAGGTGTCAAACAGACACATGGCTTTGTTTATCTGACTCGTTTTCTTCTTTATCATTTCTGTATTGCGTACAGTTTTGGTCTCCTAATCTGAGGAAAGACATTCTTGCCATAGAGGGAGTACAGAGAAGGTTCACCAGACTGATTCCTGGGGTGTCAGGACTTTCATATGAAGAAAGACTGGATAGACTCGGCTTGTACTCACTAGGATTTAGAAGATTGAGGGGGGATCTTATAGAAACTTACAAAATTCTTAAGGGGCTGGACAGGCTAGATGCAGGAAGATTGTTCCCGATGTTGGGGAAGTCCAGAACAAGGGGTCATAGTTTAAGGATAAGGGGGAAATCTTTTAGGACCGAGATGAGGAAAACATTTTCACACAGAGAGTGGTGAATCTGTGGAATTCTCTGCCGCAGAAGGTAGTTGAGGCCAGTTCATTGGCTATATTTAAGAGGGAGTTAGATGTGGCCCTTGTGGCTAAAGGGATCAGGGGGTATGGAGAGAAGGCAGGGATGGGATACTGAGTTGGATGATCAGCCATGATCATATTGAATGGCGGTGCAGGCTCGAAGGGCCGAATGGCCTACTCCTGCACTATTTTCTATGTTTCTATGTTTCTATGTGTCTGTCCTGTGAGGAAATTTCATTGTCAGTTTTGTTTTACCTGCCCAGCTAACTGAGATTAATGAGATTAATTGGCATTAACCCTAAAATAACATTCCTTAGAATGATACATTTTTTCTTAACTTTACTGCCATTCATTCTTTTTATTCAAGTGTAAATCTAAACTTTGGACAAGGAAACACTACCAAGTCAATAGCCTCAAGATGCTGTGTAAAGAGTAGCTTTGGAAACTGTGTTGATGGCAGATAATTGATCATATTCCAATTGATTCAATAAGCAGCACTATTCATCCAAACGTCAAATCAGTAAAGATAGTTGTTATTGATTAATAAAAAACAGAAAAACAAAAAATAATTTAGACGTGTACATTCCTAATACGGCTCCTTTGATGCTATGTCAAGCTCAAGTAACAAATAATTATAACATCTACAAATATATGCGATATCACTCCATTTGACTATAGCAATTAAATCAAAGATAACAAGGTAGTAATAATTATTGACTAAATGTGATACTTTCCAGTGGAGATTCTTAAAGTTGCTAAGCAACAATCCAACAACACGGTTGAGCACCTGAAAGATATTTGTAATAATGCCCATGATTATGACATTTTTTATATTACGTCTGTGAAATATAGGGGTGCAGTTACACACAAATATGTTCATATGAATAGAGGAGATTTCGATTCTATTTTTGGATTTTCCACAGTATACACTGCAAATATGAGTTTATTATATGAAATGTTTGCAGGAAATGATTTGATAGAGAAAATAAAGTCTAATTTACTGCTTGTCAGGCAGCATCTGTGCAGACAGACACCGTTATTATTTCAGACTGATAACTGTTCAGACTATATTTCCAGTTTTATTTTAGCTTTCCAGTATTTGTTGCTTTTTGCTTTTCCCATTTTCTGGTGTAAGTCAGGCATGCTTTTCCCATAATCTTAAAATCATTTATTTCCACATTATTGATGGAGGTCTGCCTGACACCAAACTGGTCTTTCTCGGTGTGTTACATGTAGGGTGTAATCAGCCACAGCTTCGATATTCTTTACTCCTATGTTTACCATCGTTTCCCGAGGCCTCATCAAACTGTGCAATGACTTAATGTCGCCTATTTTCGTAGTTTCAATTCTTGTTTTTTTTCAGAGATCTTCAATATCCTTAAGTTCAGCATCACCTCACATTTTATATTATTGGGAATTTGTAAAAAAAATAATAGCACGTGAACTGACCCAGTGAAAAAACAAACAATCACTGCCCATTGTTATAATGTAGGAAATCTCACGGCAACTTCTGGAGTCCAAACAGGCACAATGAAACAGAAAACTCCAGATGTAATTTCTTGCCCCTTCAGAGAAATTTGCCCTTCAGAGAATTTTGAGGAGGCCACAAATAGGCCCCGACCTTGGGTGGATTATGAGGAGGAGGAGAACTGGACTTTTTGGTGCCTTCCCTCAGTGGATTCTGCTGTGGGGGGACGTTTCATGTTGAATCCTATAGTGTACTGTGTCTTTTTATTTTTTATTTTATATGGATATTTGGACATCTAATTTCTTCTCTGTAAAGCACTTTGGCTTCAACGTGATTTGATTTAAAAGTGCTATATAAATTAAAATTACTTATTTAATTACTTTGTTGAATGAAATGGGAATAATGAACAGAAGCCGTCTAATTATGTCTGTAACCTTAAAAAATATTTTCTACCAGATGTTTTAATTTTACTGGATTAACATCTCAAAATCCCACTTCGTTTTAAAATAATGGTTATGAATTTTATTTTAATTTTATAATTAGATGCTCGTATTATTCCAGTTTCTGTCTTAATTTCATGTGCAATTTCCTTATTTCATTTCATGTTTTGAAAAATATATTAAACCTGATACTTCTACTTCCTCATCTGTTGGACTGAACTGAAACATAACATGCACATGAGAGACTTTTTTTTCAGTTTTGCATTCAGTCAGAATTCTCCAGCTTCTGACCAAAGCAATCCAAAGACGTTGAAATCACTAGCACAGAAACATACATCCAGATGTATTGATCATGAGTACAACATTGCAACTCATAACTAAACAAATCTAAGAGAAAGATAAGGGATTTGGTACATCTGAGGTCTTGAGATTGAAAGAGGTTTAATTCCAAAATAATAAACATAGGAGCAGCATTGACTGGACCCTGTCTCCTTTCACGAAAAAGGAGTCTGAAGAAGGGTTTCGGCCCGAAACGTTGCCTATTTCCTTCGCTCCATAGATGCTGCTGCTCCCGCTGAGTTACTCCAGGATTTTTGCGTACCTTGTCTCCTTTCTTTGGATGGCGGCCAAACAACAACTTTTCTGGACCTGGAAGCTCTCATCCATGTAGGCAAGGCTGCAAGTATGTGTTGCACAGTAATTGACATTAATGGGCACATTTCTGACTCTAGGAAAACATTAGAAATAGTAGCATGGATGCCAGCATTTGGCATGCGTTCACAAAGGAATGATTGATAATGCAATTTACTCTGGATTACATTGGTTATGGACTGGATAGCGCAGAAGAAACCAATTTTAAAGCAGCTGATTGTAATCTCTGCACTGGAATGAATACGCTCAAGAAAGGCCTCATGTTCGTTTTTGAGGGGGAAGATTGAGTGGGGATCTTATAGAAACTTACAAAATTCTTAAGGGGTTGGACAGGCTAGATGCAGGAAGATTATTCCCAATGTTGGGGAAGTCCAGAACTAGGGGTCATATTTTAAGGATAAGAGGGAAGTCTTTTAGGACCGAGATGAGAAAATAATTTTTCACACAGAGAGTGGTGAATCTCTGGAACTCTCTGCCACAGAAGGTAGTTGAGGCCAGTTCATTGGCTATATTTAAGAGGGAGTTAGATGTGGCCCTTGTGGCTAAAGGGATCAGGGGGTATGGAGAGAAGGCAGGGATGGGATACTGAGTTGGATGATCAGCCATGATCATATCGAATGGCGGTGCAGGCTCGAAGGGCCAAATGGCCTTTTCCTGCACCTATTTTCTATGTTTCTATGTTTCTATGTTTGCCTCTTCATGAAAGTCAGTCTCCCAAGTGGCAAGCACATTCTCAGGGGCTCATCACTGAAGCCAATATAAATATATTCATGGTACCAGCAGCAATCCTCATTGAAGGTGGCATAGTGGCACAGTGGCAGAATTACTGATTTATAATAATAATAATAATAAATTTTATTTATGGGCGCCTTTCAAGAGTCTCAAGGACACCTTACAAATATTTAGCAGGCAGAGGAAAAACATGTAAGGGGAATGAAATAAATAGTAGAGACATGACTAGTACACAAAGTAAAGACAGAATACAATTCAAAACACAATATGAGGCAATTAATGCACAGATGAAAAGGGAGGGGGACATGGGGCTAAGGATAGGCAGAGGTGAAGAGATGTGTCTTGAGGCGGGACTGGAAGATGGTGAGGGACACGGAATTGCGGATCAGTTGGGGGAGGGAGTTCCAGAGCCTGGGAGCTGCCCTGGAGAAGGCTCTGTCCCTAAACCTGCAGAGGTTGGCCTGGTGGATGGAGAGGAGACCGGCTGATGTGGATCTGATGGACCGTGAGGGTTGTTAGGGGGAGAGGAGGTCAGTGAGAAATGGGGGGGGGGGGGGGGGGGGGGGGGGGGGGGGGGGGCAGATGGTGGAGGGCTTTGTAGGTGAGGATCAGGATTTTGTAGGTGATCCGGTGGGAGATGGGAAGCCAGTGAAGTTGTTTGAGGACTGGAGTGATGTGATGCCAGGATTTGGTGTGGGTGATGAGTCGGGCGGCTGCGTTCTGGACCAGTTGGAGTTGGTTGATGTAGGTGGAGCTGATGCCAAGGAGAAGTGAGTTGCAATAGTCCAGTCGGGAGGAGATGAAGGCATGGATGAGTCTTTCAGCAGCGGGAGGTGTGAGAGAGGGTCTGAGTTTGGCAATGTTGCGGAGATGAAAGAAGGAGGTTTTAATGACATGGCGGATGTGAGGCTCAAGGGAGAGGGTGGAATCAAAGATCACGCCAAGGTTGCGGGCCTTGGGAGATGGGGAGACAGTGGTGCCGTCGATGGTGAGAGTGGGGTTATTGATTTTGCTGAGTGTGGCTTTGGAGCCTATGAGGAGGAATTCTGTCTTATCGCTGTTGAGTTTGAGGAAGTTATGTTGCATCCAGGTTTTTATAGCTGACAAACAGGAGTTGATATGGGGGGGGGGGGGGTTGTTGGGGGGGATTTGGTGCCGAGGTAGATCTGGGTGTCATCGGCGTAACAGTGGAAGTCCAGGTTGAAGTGGCGGAGTATCTGACCAAGGGGGAGGATGTAGATGATGAAGAGGAGGGGGCCGAGTACGGAGCCTTGGGGAACGCCTTGAGTGACTGTGGCTGTAGCAGAGGTGTGGTTGTGGAGAGAGATGAAGTGGGATCTGTTGGAAAAGTAGGAACGGAGCCAGCTGAGTGCAGAACCTTCAATGCCGAGGTCTTTGAGTCTGGTGAGCAGGATGTTATGGTTCACTGTATCGAAGGCTGCGCTCAGGTCGAGGAGGATGAGGATGTTGAGGGAACAAGTGTCAGCAGAGGTGAGGAGGTCGTTGAGGACTTGGAGGGGAGAGCAGTTTATGTGCTATGGAGGGGGCAAAAGCCAGATTGGAGGGGTTCAAGTAGGTTTCTTTAAGATTGGTGTGACAGCAGCAGTTTTTGAAAGCGGAGGGGCCAATTCCTTGGGACAATGAGGAGTTGAAGAGATTAGTGAGTTAGGGGCAGAGAACGGGGAGGCAGGACTTCAACAGGGGAGTGGGGAGAGGGTCGAGGGAGCAGGTAGTGGGTTTGGAAGAGCTGATGAGTTTGGAGATTTCAATAGGGGTGACCAGGTCAAACTGGGAGAGGAAGCAGTGTGGAGGAGGGGTAAGGAGGTCAGTGGAGATGTTGAAAGGAGGGGCCTTGGTAGGTGGTGGAGTAGATGCTGGGGAGTCGGGTGCAGGGGATAAAGATTGATAGATGATGCTGATTTTATCAGCGAAAAAGTGGAGGAATGAGTTGCTGAGATTCGGAGTAGAGGTAGGGAGAGTGTTGGCTCGAGGCTTGAGGAGGTTGCCCACTGTGGAGAAGAGGGTTCTGTGGTTTAGGCAGGGATCAGTGAATATGGAGGAGAGGTAGGCAGATTTTGCAGCAATGAGGGCATCTTTGTAGTCAGTGAGGTGGAGTTTGTAAGCTTCAATGTGGACTGTGAGAGATGATTTCTTTGTGAGTCGTTCAAGTCGGCGACCAGTCTGTTTCAGTTTACGAAGTGCAGGTGTGTACCAGGGTGAAGATGTGTTGAAAGTTACGGTTCTTGTTTTGAGGGGGGCCATAGTGTTAAGGGAGGTAGACAAGGTGGAGTTGAGATGGTTTGTGAGATCATCAGGTGAGATGGGGGTTGAGTCCAGGGGGAGAGTGGTGGAAAGGTCAGAGAGATGGAGGGGACCAATGGATTTTAGATTACAGAAGGTGATTTCTCGGAGGAAGTGTGGGCGAGGTGTCGGAGAAGGGATGGTGAACCGTATAAGCTTATGATCAGAGAGGGGGAAGAGGCACGGATGGAGGTCGAGTACCGGTTCATTTGTGGAGCAGACCAGGTCAAGGATGTGACCTTTGTCATGGATGGGAAAGATGACGTGCCAGAGATCCGGGTGCTGCATGGAGCTTGGAACTCGGTGGGCCGAAGGGCCTGTTTCCGCATTGTATCTCTAAACTAAACTGAACTAAACACCAAAATCAAATGGTCTTGGATTCAGCAATTGCGTGGTTTACTGAAGAACACAGTGGCAGGCACTTAAAGAAGTGTCCTTTCCATTGTCACATTCACTTGTTCTTATTGTCACCGAATAGTTTTATATCTGAAATCATAAGTCATAAGTTCATAAATTATAGGAATAAAATTAGGTCATTTGGTCCATGAATTCTATTCCGCCATTCAATCATGGTTGATCTATCTTTCACTCACAACCCCATTCTTCTGCCTTCTCCCCATAACCTTTGACACCCGTATCTAATAATTATGATTGTTCAAACTACTTACTAACTGTGGTCAAGTTTAGTAGTTCAAGCCAAGTTTACAAATTGCGCCGACAATGGCTGCCTAGACGACGGTCTGTCGGTCTTTTCTTTCTGTTTTATTATTTTTAAATACGTGTTAAAAGTATGTTTTAATGTTTCTTAGTTTGTTTTGTGTGGGGGGGGGGGTTTGGGGGAAACTTTTTTAAATCTCTTACCTCGGTGGAGATGAGATTTTTCCGTGTCGTATCTCCGTCCCCCATTGCGGCCTAACATCGTGGAGTGGCACGGCCTTTCCTGGAGCCCGACTTGGGCCCAACTTACCATCGTGGGGCTGCAATCCCCTTGCCGGGGATCGACTGTGGAGAGCTCCAACCGCAGCCCCGTGGACTTTAACATCTTGGGCCTGGTTTAAACATCGCGATCCCTGGTTAGAGACTGAGTCGGGACTCCAAGCCGTAGTGAGTTTCAACCGTCCAGACGAGGGAGTTCCATCACCCAAAGCAAGGGCCTCAGATTGCCGGCTGCGGGAGCTTTGATGGCCCAGACCGTGGATGGTTCCACAGCCCCGACTGCGGAAAAGAAAGAGGGAGAGATTGGACTTTATTGCCTTCCATCACAGTGGGGAATGTGGGGAGCTGCTGTGGTGGATGTTTATCACTTATCACCGCTTATCACTTGGTGTGGCCATGTGGCAACTCAAATTTCACTGTACCTTATGGTGCATGTGACAATAAACCTATCTTGAATCTTGAACCTTGAATCTTAGCATCTGTCATTTGTGACATTACAGGAAAGCCTACAATACAATACAATACAATACAATACAATACAATACAATTTATTTGTTGTAATTTGAACCCAGAAGTTCAAACGAAATTTGGTTTCTGCAGTCATACAAACAAGAAGAAGAACCAAGACACAACACAATTTACACATTGGTGTCTAAAATTTGTTGCACTTAGAATCATGTTAATGTCACAAATTTGCCTTAGTTACACTCCTAGTTTAGTCTTTGTTCTCCACCCTCAAAATGACAAAATCTTCACAACATTGATCACTGGTATGACTAAATGTGATCCAGTGCCATCTGTGAAAGGGGTATCATGGGATTTGCATGCCGACATGAACTGAGTTGACAAACATTATTGATTTATTGCTGAAATGAAAGATATGTATTAAGTTTCTGACAAATACATTTTAATCTCACTAAAAGAGAAATTAATTGCTTTTTAATGTACTACGGCGTTATTCTCATCGAAAGATCATTTAATCATTAAATCCCTTCCTTAAATAATAGATTTTAAGGATGTAAAATTTCTTGGTGCCATTTATCATTATGTTTTATTAACTTATTTAAAGAATATGGAGTATGCCCACAATATCTCTTACTAAGATACCGGAAAAAAGTTGATAATTGAATTACCAATAAAAGTGCTTTATTAAATGTAAGAGCAGTTTTTATTGGCAGGAGAGCATATTTTACTGCAGCTTTCACCACGGGGATAAATAGAGTCCATGGAACTATGCAACAATAGAGAACTGTGAGTCAATGATACAATTCGTCCTGCCTTGAAGTAACTGAATATTCACAGTTAGTATTACATAGGAGCCATAATCAAAGTGTCATACAGCAGCACAGCATGGAAATGAACACTTCAGCCCAACTCATTCACTCCGACCATGTTGCCTAAATGGCCTGTTCCACGAGCATGCGACCTGCATGCTGCAAGTGCGACCAAACCGGAAGCGGGGGTCGCACAGAGGTCGAGTGTGTGGCGTGAAGATCGAGCGAAGTCCGCGGGAGGTTCGCGCGTGACGTACGGCGTCAAGACACTGCATACGGCATCAAGACGCTGCGCACGCCCGTCGAGGAGCTGCGTACGGCGTCGAGGCGGCTGCGGGCCGACAGGCCGTTGCCACGTGGAATTTTTGAAGCACGGTCAGTTTTTCGGAGCCCCGCGCGATGTCGGGACCAGCTACGCACAACTCCATATGGCTCCGGTGATCGAAGTGGGACCGGCCCCGCGAGCCCGTACGGCTCAAGCGACCACGTTAGGCCGCGCTTGCCGCATGGAGTCGCATGCTCGTGGGACAGGCCCTTTACCAAGCTAGTCCCAATTGCCTGCACCTGGTCCATACATTGCAAAACCTTTCCTATCCATGTTACTGTCCAAGAGTCTCATAAACGACACAATTGTGCCCACTTCTACCACTTCCTCTGACATATCATTCCATGTACACACCACCCTAAGTATGAAAAATATGCCCCTCAGGTCCCTTTTAAATCTTTCCCTTCTCGCCTTAAGCCACTGGCAATTAGTTTTTGACTGGAGAAAAAAAACTGCAGCTATTTACCTTATTTGTGCGCCTTGTGGTTTTATAGACCTCCATAAAGTCACCTCTCATTCTCCTATACTCCAGAGAAGAAAGACCCAACCCATCCAGCCTCTCCTTATAACTCAAACTGTCCAGATCCGGTAACATCCTCTTAAGTCGTTTTTGCAGCCTTTCCAGTTTAAGGACATCCTCCTAATAGCAGGGTGACCAGAACTACGCATTATACTACCAATATGATCTTACCAATATCTTGTACACCTCTAACATGAGTGTTACAACTTCTGTACTCAATAGGCTGACTGATGCCAAACACTGTACTGTCCAGCAGTGTCACCACTTTCACGGAACTATGTTCGTTCATCCCTCTGCCTCCCTGTTCTCCAATACCCCCCAGGGTCCCACCGTTCACTGTGTAAGACCTGCCCAGTTTTCTTTTCTACCAAAATGCAATGGGCCACATTAATCTGAATTAAACTACATCTGTTGCTCCTCAGCCCTTTGGCCCAATTGATCAAAATCCACTGTAATCATAGATGCCCTTCTGACTTTACACTATACCACCAATTTTAGTACCGTAATCAAACTTATAAACCACATCATTCATACCCAAATTGTTAATATAAATAACAAACAACAGTGGGTAGACTCAGCACTCATCTCTGTTACAGGCCTCCGATTTGAAAAACAAACTGTTCCAGAGTTTTGACATGTACTTTGTGAACAAACTTTACATTTTTTCTCCAGTGAGCAATATTAGTAGATAGTATCTGTACAACAAGTTATTTGCACATGATCCATGAGAATGATGACTTGATGATCAAAATTATCACTTATCATATTAGACTTTAGAGATACAGCGTGGAAACAAGCCCCTCGGCCTACCAATCAGTGATCGCACCGTACGTTAACCTATACAACCAGGGCCGATTAATCTACAAATCAATATGTCTCTGGGGTGGGGAAGGAAACCAGAGCATCCAGAGAAAAGCCATGCGGTCACAATGAGAATGTACAAACTCCGTACAGACAGAACCTGCAGTGAGGATCGAATCTGGGTCTCTGACGCTGTAAGGCAGCAACCCTACCCTTGCTCCACCGTGCCGCCCCTAATACCACTGTGTTCTAATATTCTTACATTAAGTAAACTTTGCTTTGAACATTATTCAGCTTTGCAAAGTGATGCTGGATGTGAAGATTGCTCCCATTATTAATGCCTATATCTTTGAAATTCCTTCTTGTTAAGTACTGCTGGTCAAACTGTTCTTTGCTTTGTCATTAACCAGAGGCATCAATCCGGAATGAAGTATTTAAATAGACCTACAGAACAAATGAAGAACATGTCTAGAAACTCAAACTTGCAGTTAATGATGTTTTAGTGTTTATGAAGGGTGCAAAATGGAGAATTACTGTTTGCAAATTAAAAAACTGCTAATGCTAGAAGCATTCAGTAAGTTCGTTTTAAGACTGAGATAAATAAATTCTTGATTAGTACTGGTGTCAGGGGTTTGGAGCGAGAGATAGATCAGCCATGATTTAATGGCTTGATCCAGCGCGGCCTTGTTGGCTTCAGAAGCCGCGGCCTCCAGTATGGAAGCGGCTGTTCCAGGTGTCCCAAACCGCTGTGAGGATTCTCCCGACGCCGGAGCACCATCACCCGGCGAGAACGGCCTGGAACATCGGGCCTCCGTATAGGCGACTGCGGAGGCCTCAATAGGCCCGACTATGGATGAACTGGGGATGGGGACTGGACATTGTGCCTTCCGCAACAGTGGGAACCATTGTGGGGGGGATGTTTTTATGTTTATTGTTAAATTTCTTTAATGTTATGTCTAATCTTTATCTGTGTGCTGCATGGCAAGACAAATTTCACGACACCATTTGGTGTACGTGACAATAAATGTCCTTTGTCCTTTGTACTTTGTCCTTTGAGTAGACTTGATGGGCCGAATGGCCTAAATCTGCTTCCATCACTTATGACCTTATGTTAGGCAGTATCTGCAGAAAAAAAAAACAGATTTAATGATTGAGGTCGAGTGACCTTCATCAGAACTGGCAACGAGAGAAAACAAGAAAGTTTTAAGTTGCAGAGGGGGTTGGACAGAGGTGGGGTAGGAATATCTCTGATTGGTTGAAGTCAGGTTTGCTGAGCTGATACATTATTTATGAAGCCATCTGGTTCATAAATTAATGAGAGAAGTTGGAGAGAGAGAAAGCACAACAATCTTGCATCCTTCTGCTGTTTTGTACTCATGGGTGCATTTGTTGTTCAATTTATCTTCACTGTATGTATACTGTTTATTCTGTGAGTTTTATGTGAATAAAGAATTTCATTGCACCTTTGTGTATTTGACAATAAATCTGAAAAAGCCCGGGGAAGTAGTTGAGGCAGGTACAATCACAACAGTTAAAAGACATTTGGACAGGTACATAGATATAAAAGATTTAGAGGGATTTGGACAAAGCACGGTTCAACAGAATTAGTTTAGATGGAGCATTTAGTTCAGCAAGGATGAGATAGGCAAAATAATATATTTTTTTAAAGGTGGTAGGTGTATGGATCAGGTGCATGTATGGTAGGTGCATGGATCAGGTGCATAGTTGAGGCTGGGACAATCCCAACATTTAAGAAACAGTTAGACAGGTATTGTACATGGATAAGACAGGTTTTGAGGGATATGAATCAAATGCAGGCAGGTGGGACTAGCGTAGCTGGGACATGTTGGTCTGTTTGGGCAAGTTGGGCCGAAGGGCCTGTGTCCACACTGCATCACTCTATGACTATGACTCTAATCTGTTTCAGTTCTGTATGGCTCTATGATGCCCATGAATCTAATCTAATCTAACAAACAGGATGACATATAAAAACTATGAATTGCAAGTCGAAGCTATTACAGTGACCAAAGCCAAAAGGCTGACCGCTATACCCAGAATATCAGACAGTGTCTCTGTGCAGACAGAAAATGTGTTCATATTACAAATTGATTTTTTTGAAAACTGCAAACGCTGGATACCTGCAACCAATAAATGCTGGAAAAACTCAGCAAATCAAGAGAAACAGTCAACATTTGGGGTCTATCACACTTTGTCAGAACCAGGAAAGAGAGAGATACAAAGTTTTCAGAACATGAGGGAGGGATATGGAGATCAAAGGGCTTAGTTATGGTAGGATTAGTTGAAATGTCTTAATGGTAACAGTTAGCAACATATTAAGTTACTAGACTTGTGTAATGAGTTGTTAATGTTAATATGGTGGGACTATTACCGCAAGCCAGACTCATGCATGCAGGATTAGGAAAAAAAACTGAAAATAAAAAATACTCGAATAAATGTTGAGAAGGGATGACAGAAAAGAAACATAGAAACATAGAAAGATAGGTGCAGGAGTAGGCCATTCGGCACTTCGAGCCAGCACTGCCATTCAATCTTATCATGGCTGATCATTTAAAATCAGTACCATGTTCCTGCTTTTTTCCCCATATCCCTTGATTCCTTTAGCCCAAAGAGCTAAATCTAACTCTCTCTTGAAAACATCCACTGAATTGGCCGCCAATGCCTTCTGTGGCAGAGAATTCCACAGATTCCCAACTTCCTGGGTGAAGATGTTTTTCTTCATCTCAGTCCTAAATGGCCTACCCCTTATTCTGAAACTGTGACCCCTCATTCTGGACTCCCCCAACATTGGGAACATTTTTCCTGCATCTAGCCTGTCCAATCCTTCAAGAATTTTATATGTTTCTATAAGATCTCCTCTCAGCCTTCTAAATTCCAGTAAATACAAGCCCAGTCGACCCATCATATGTCAGTCCCGCCATCCCGGGAATTAACCTGGGGAACCTATGCTGCACTCCCTCAATAGCAATAATGTACTTCCTCAAATTAGGAGACCAAAATTGCACATAATACTGCAGGTGCGGTCTCACTAGGGCCCTGTACAACTGCAGTCGGACCTCTTTGCTCCTAAACTCAAATTCTCTCGCAATGAAGGCCAACATGCCATTAGCTTTCTTCACTGCCTGCTGTACCTGTATGCTTACTTTCAGTGACTGATGTACAAGGACACCCAGGTCTCGTTGCATCTCCCCTTTTCCTAATCTGACACCATTCAGATAATAATCTGCCTTCCTGTTCTTGCCACCAAAGTGGATAACCTCACATTTATCCACACTACACTGCACCTGCCATGCATCTGCCCACTCACCTAACCTGTCCAAGACACCCTGCCGCCTCAGAGCATCCTCCTTGCAGCTCACACTGCCACCTAGTTTTGTGTCATCCACAGGAGTTGCATCCCCTGCGCTTGTATGGGAATGAGAAGTGTGCAGTTGCTGGAGATTGAAGGGCAGTCCAGGGAGTTGCAAAGGGCATGGCTCCTTGAGAAGTCTAAAAGGGGTCTTAAAGTGATAGAGTGATAGTGTAGCGCGACGATAATCCCGAAATGAAGGCGAGGAGCCAGGTGTTTCGGGAGGTATTTTAATCACTGTCCTTCTGACCAGACGAGTCTGCAGGAGGGAGGTTGCACCTAAACCTTTATCCCTGTAGCTAAGGGCCGCCCCCGGACTCATCCATTCCCGTGTCGAGATGTTCGTTAGTGGAAATGTTCCGACTCTTGGGAGCCGCCACAGTAGAGTGATCACAGTGTGGAAACAGGCTCTTCGGCCCAACTTGTCCACTCCGGCCAACATGTCCCAGCTACACTAGTCCCACAAGGTCCATATCCTTCCAAACGTGTGCTATCCATGTACCTGCCTGACTGTTTCTTAAATGTTGCAATAGTCCCTGTTTCAACTAACTCCTCTGGCAGCTTGTTCCATACACCCACCACCCTTTGTGTAAAAATGTTACCCCTCAGAATCCAATTAAATATTTTCCCCTTCACCTTAAACTTATGTCCTTTGGTCCTCGATTCACCTGCTCTGGGCAAGAGAGGGACAGATGTGTCTGGTTGTGGGATATCGTTGAAGGTGACAGAAATTGCAATTGGTGATCCGTGGAATGTGCAGGCTGGGTTAGAACAAGTAAGAACCAGAGGAACTTTATCCTTGCCCTGTCCAGGATGAGCGGGGAGAGCAGAGTCGTGGATTCTGTTAGCAGTAGTTGAGGAGTAGCCATGGTTGAGGAAGGAGGAAGACATTTGAGAGGCACTTGAGTCTGTGGTCTTTTACTTGATGAGATCCAGAAAGGGATAGACTGAGACAAAAATGTAACGTACGAAGGTCAGAAATTGGCATCACTTTTGAAGGTACCTTTAAAAGTGTTACATAGAAACATAGAAATTAGGTGCAGGAGTAGGCCATTCGGCCCTTCGAGCCTGCACCGCCATTCAATATGATCATGGCTGATCATCCAACTCAGTATCCCGTACCTGCCTTCTCTCCATACCCTCTGATCCCCTTAGCCACAAGGGCCGCATCTAACTCCCTCTTAAATATAGCCAATGAGCTGGCCTCGACCACCCTCTGCGGCAGAGAGTTCCAGAGATTCACCACTCTCTGTGTGAAAAAAGTTCTTCTCATCTCGGTTTTAAAGGATATCCCCCTTATCCTTAAGCTGTGACCCCTTGTCCTGGACTTCCCCAACATCGGGAGCAATCTTCCTGCATCTAGCCTGTCCAACCCCTTAAGAATTTTGTAAGTTTCTAAAAGATCCCCTCTCAATCTCCTAAATTCTAGAGAGTATAAACCAAGTCTATCCAGTCTTTCTTCATAAGACAGTCCTGACATCCCAGGAATCAGTCTGGTGAACCTTCTCTGCACTCCCTCTATGGCAATAATGTCAATAATGTCCTTCCTCAGATGTTGAAGGAGGAGTCATGAGTAACACCAAGATGAAACCTGTTCCATGTATCCCAGAAAAAGGCAGACATAGCTTTGCCCCATGCAGGCTCCCATAGTTGTGTCGCCATCTGGCAGATTCCCGATGTCGTTCAAAAAGAGGAGTTTGCATGAAAACAGGCTGGAGACCGAGTACATATTGTACAATGATTTGATTAACAAGGAAGATTAGAATTCCTGTATGGCCGCTTCATATGCTTACTCATGGAGGAAAGTTCAAATAAGTGGCAGCAAATGAGTACAGCAAGAGAAAAGAGAAAGTATCAGACATAAGAAAAGTAGCATTTGCTACGGCAATTATCCAACCATGGTGATGTTAATATTTTGCTGACTCAACCAGTGTTGCAATTCTTCATTGGGGAACTGTTCCAACCATCTAAATAAGGTCAGCTATAATGGGAAGAACTGCAATGAGTAAAAATACTAATTAGCAGCATTGATTACTTGTACAAATTACACAGGATTCCTCAATAAAAATGCTTGTTGGGTGTAAAAATATAATGTTAGATGAAATAAAACCTGAGGATTGCACTTTTTACTGCTTTGGCTTAGTACCAGTAATTTGGCTTGATAAGTACCAGTAATTTGTTAAGTAAAACTCTGCAACTTGGAAATACAAGAGGCAGCAATCCTGGAATATTGAGCATAAAATACAAAATGCTAGAGGAATTTACCAGATTAGGCAGGACCTGGGGAAGGAAATGGACAGGCAACATTTAGATCAGGTCTCTTCTGTAGACGGTTTTATAGGTCACCACTTCTTTTTTTTATATAGATTTCTGTTCTTATATTGGTCTATATTTACATACAAAGTATACTGTTACAAAAAATAATATTTTTAAATGATATTGGCATATTAGCTTAGATGGATATTGTTTGTTCAAAGGGCCCGTTTCATGCTCTATGATTCTATGACTCTGCTCTTTAAAGTTTTCATTAATGTTAAATTTATAGAATGATAATCATACATCGAGAGGTCATTAGCTCCTTCTTGCCAAGACAGCTCTTGCAGCTTTTCATTCAGATGTATTTGCCCATCCATTTCCAGAGCCAAGCAATTCCTCAATAAATATTGATCCAATTACCCTGTGAAAGTCTTGATTGGGTGTCAGAGGTTACGGGGAGAGGGCATAGAATGGGGTTAGGAGGGAGACATAGATCAGCCATGATTGAATGGCCGAGTAGACTTGATGAGCCTAATTCTACCCCTAACACATAATCTTATGGCCTTATGTAAGTCACTGGGGTAGATCTTGCATATGGGTGTCAGCACATATACCAGGTCTTACATGTGTCTGTCCAAGATAGGTCTGCAGGCCTAAGCCAGCGTTAGCACCTGTGTTGCAGGATACTCCTGCCTGCACAGTGGATCCACATTGAGTGCAACTGATTAGTTTGACCCTCTGCAGTCTTCTCGGTTCTCACATTGGGAAGTCTGGCAAGTACAGTATCATGTGTAGGAAGGAACTGCAGATGCTGGTTTAAACCGAAGATAGACACAAAATGCTGCAGTAATTCAGCGGGCAGGCAGCATCTCTGGAGAAAAGGAATGGGTGACATTTCGGGTCGAGACCCATCCTCAGTTTGAAGAAGGGTCTCAACCCGAAACATCACCCATTCCTTCTATCCAGAGATGCTACCTGTCCCGCTGAGTTACTCCAGCATTTTGTGTCTCAGTGCAGTCCTCAGGTAAGACCTTCCACTACCTGCAACCTCCGGCAACCACCTTCAACTAGCATCGCAGCTAAAAAAATACCGATTTTTAAAACGGCAACCTATATTTAGTCGCGACCGGTTTTTAATTTTTTTTTAAATCGCCGGAATATAGAAAAAGCGGAAACCACTTTCAACCATTAGGGAGACTGACAAAAACCTCCGGGAACCACGCGGGTGGGACGCAAAGTCTCCAGAAATTTCCGTTCAGGTTTCCTAAGTGGGACAGGGGCATTAGTGTGCAGGGATTGTTGGACAGCACAGGGTTGGTGGGCTGAAGGGTCTGTTTCTGCGCTGTATCACTAAACTAAACTAAACCAAAAACCCAGGGCCAGATTGGAATAAGCAGTCTGGTGCAGGCATAGGCATCCAAACAGAAGGCCTGTCCCAGTGGTGAATCTATTACTATCACTTTCAAGCAATGATGACTTTCTTTTATTATACAGACCAATTTACTTACAAAATCAACTTTAAGCTTAAAGATGAGGCCCAATTAGATAGCAACCAATGCAAACATTTTTACTGACGTAAAATGTTTATTCTAATTACCTTAATTATCTTATACATGGGCAAGAAATATAAAATCATGCCATTAAATACAGGAAGATATTAGCATGGGCTGACTGAGGAGAGGCTTGGTTATAGTGGCAATTTTCTTAAAATTGGCGTGCCTGCACTAGGATCTGACGCATGGATAGTGTGGGGAAAATGCAGGCATGTATAGGAAACAAAGTGCTGAAGTAACTCAGTGGGTCAGGCAGCATCTCAGATAAACATGGGTAGATGACATTTCAGGTTGGTCTGAGAAGGGTCCTGACCCAAAATATCACCCCCATCCATGTTCTCCAGAGATGCTGCCTGACCCGTTGAGTTACTCCAGCACCTTGTGTCCTTTTTTGCAAAGCACCAGCTGCAGTTCCTTGTTTCTACACTAAGCATATGATAGACATGTTTTTGTTATTGGAATCTAAATGGAATCATCAGGCGTTTGAGCCACTACAGTGCTACAGCTACAAGCTCCATGTCAGTCAGATCTGGGAATAGTGGTGTGTTCGTCATATTGCCATGGACACAGTACTACCAAGAGAAGCACTAAAATTGCCGAACTGAAGTAGATAAGAGAATAAAAATGGATAGCCTACTCTGGGAAAATAATTCACTATTTTACTTCGGAGTCACGTGAGTGACTTCGTGAAGAACCCCGCTTCCACGCATGCGTGTCAACAAAATATTTTGGCCGATAGGTTACAGGGTTATGATTCTCAAATTTTAAAAAATGTTATATATTTTTTTTTTTTTTTTCGTTATACCACACAACTCTTTGTATAATTGTGTTTTAAAACTACTAATGATGCTCTCTCCCAATACCCAAGGCAGTTGTGAAGCATGGACTCGTTCCACGGCATGAGGTCACAGAGCTTTGAAATCTTCACGAAGTCACTCACGTGACTCCGAAGTAAAATAGTAAGATTAAACGAGAACTTACCAGTTTGAAGTTTGATCTGTATTTTATGAGGAGTTACGATGAGGGATTTCGTGCCCTCCGCTCCCACCCTCTTATGATCATATCAAAAACTGGTATCTCTTTGATAATCTTACTATGTTAGATCATTATAGGTTTCTGTGACCTCACACCGCTGCTTTGAAGAATGACACGCATGCGTGGAAGCGGGGTTCTTCACGAAATCCCTCATCGTAACTCCTCATAAAATACAGATCAAACTTCAAACTGGTAAGTTCTCGTTTAATCTTACTATTTTATAAAATTCCTTTTGCTTCTTGGGGAAGGCACCTTCTAACGAATCCGATGACAGTTTCTGTCAATTGCACATCATGGTTCAAGGAAAGAGAGGCCTGCATGAGTACTTATTCTCCACAATCTCTGCCGTGATCACAATTTCCTTAAAATGTTCCACAAACCCATCACTTTTCATGAAAGGATAACAGCAAAGTGACAAAGAACAGTAAGTTAAAGACCACAAAATTAAAAGTTTCTAGGTAAAGCTGTCTTGTTGTTCAATAATATTTCACAGAGCAGTAAACTGAATCACTGTGGAAAAATTAAACAACAATTAAATAAATAGTTCACAGCTATTTTTAAAAGTTCTGTGGTGAATTTTCCATTGATTTAAGAAGAGGGTGAAAGATCCACTTTCAATTTTGGAAGACTTTGTGTCGTTAAAATAAAAATTCACGGCCACAGATTTCAATTTGCATAATAGATATAATTATGCGCAGTCTTCCCTTCCCTGATGTACCCACTTTCATATGATTGTTAACCTTGCAGAACATGTTACATACGGCAAGTAAGAAGGTCACAATTGCGCAAAGGTTTTGGGGAAAAGGCAGGAGAATGGGGTTGACAGGGAAAGATAGATCAGCCATAATTGAATGGTGGCGTAGACTCGATGGGCTGAATGGCCTAATTCTGCCCAATGATATAAGGTGAACAATTTGATTAGTTAGTCAATGTTTATCTGAGAAACACAGAAATATTTAGTCCAGCACAAAAATAGAAAATATATGCAACATTTCAGATTCCCAGCCTTGCAATGTTTAGATTTTTAATTTGAACTGGCAAATGACATATCATTTGGCCATGAAGTTACTTTTAGCCAGAACTAAATGGAAAATGGAAAGATGAAATAAAATGGATAATGTTTGAAATATGGTTCAGTCAACAACCATGAAAAGAGAAACGGAGTAAATGTTTCAGGTCAAATGCCTTTCATCAGAACTGAAAGATGTCAGGTCACAAATGGTTAGATCTCATGAGCTGACATTTCTCTGCAGACGTTATTAAGTTACAATCAGTAGGATATAAATATATGTAAGGGGTAATTTAAATCAACTACAAACACGGTTGAACTGACTAAAAGACTAACAGCCACCTCCCCCCTACTGCTCTGTGTTGGCATGAATGGGGCAGGGGTTAGACTGTACAAAAATATACTGAATTATCCCTGGACCGAGGTATGCACTGAGGTATAATGAAAAGCTTTGTTTTGCATGTTATCCAAACAGATCAGTTATACATTAAACAAATACAACCAAGTCAAACTCAACTACAAGAGATAAGGAAAAGGGGAAAATACAGAGTGCAGAATATAGTTTGCAGCATTGTAGCACATTGTAGTATGCTAATTCCCTAGACAAAGGCTGATGGCTTCAATGGGATAGAGGTGACTCCAAAGGTGATCACTGCCTCTTTATAACACCCAACTTTTCCTCTCATAATCGTTATCATGAAATAATTATGTCACAATATTTTAATGATATCTACCAGGAGTGGGCCATGTAGAAAACCTTGTAATTCAAAAAAATGCCAACTCTATGGACAGACACAAAAAGCTGGAGTAACACAGCGGGACAGGCAGCATCTCTTGGATGGTAGTGGAAAAACTTGGAAAAATAGTAGGAAATGAATGAGCATGCGTTTGTCCGCTCCAGACTTTCCAAGCCGCTGAGGAGTGTTTCACCCGACGCCGGAGTTCCATCTTCCCGGCAAGAGGACCTATAACATCGGACTGGCTGCGGAGGCCACAAATAGGCCCCGACCTCGGGTGATCACAGAGGTAGAGGACTTAATCATTTGTTCCCGATGTTAGGGAAGTCCAGGACAAGGGGTCACAGCTTAAGGATAAAAGGGGAAATCCTTTTAAAACCGAGATGAGAAGAACTTTTTTCACACAGAGAGTGGTGAATCTCTGGAATTCTCTGCCACAGAGGGTAGTTGAGGCCAGTTCATTGGCTATATTTAAGAGGGAGTTAGATGTGGCCCTTGTGGCTAAGGGGATCAGGGGGTATGGAGAGAAGGCAGGTACGGGATACTGAGTTAGATGATCAGCCATGATCATATTGAATGGCGGTGCAGGCTCGAAGGGCCGAATGGCTTACTCCTGCACCTAATTTCTATGTTTCTATGTTTCTATGTTAAGTTTCTGGTGCCTTTCCCCACAGCGGAAATTTTTGGTTTTGCCGTGGGGGGGACGTTCATGTTGAATTCTACAATGTGTTGCGTCATTTTTCTTCTTTTTTTAATTATTTTTCTATGGATGTACGGAAACTTAATTATTTCTTCTATGTAAAGCACTTTGGTTTCAACACGAGTTGATTTAAACGTGCTAAATTAAAAAAGTTTACTTACTTACTTACTTCTATTGCATATGATGCCAGGACTCGAATATTTATGGCATGGCACAAAGTTTCATGCTAAAAGCATAATTTAGTTTATTTTAGAAATGCAGTATGTAAACAGATTCTTCACCCATCATTTACCCATTCAGACAAGTTCTATATTATCCACTTTCTCACAACGCTCCTTATGCACTTGGGGCATTTTACAGAGGCCAATTAAGCTACAACCCCGCACTTCCATGGAATATGGGAGCAAACCGGAGCACCCGGGGGAAACTCATGTGGTCACGTGCAAAGTCCACACAGACAGCAGCCAAAGTCAGGTTCGCACCGAGGTAAATGGCTCTGTGCAGCAGCAGCTCTACCATTGTGCTGCCCTCTATTATACTCCTCTCAGTTCCTATTTTCTATTTTCTATCTGGTGTACTCATACATTTGTGGAGAGGCTGCTAGTAATAAAATCTTGTGCAAACCGTGGTTTAGCAGCACTTCTGCGAAATTAGTCTATGTTGACACTTACACACAGAAGTAGATTTCCGAAACAAATGAGGCTTGCATGTTAAACGGGAGCAGCTAACCTACTCTTTAAGCATACAGTTCGATGTGCACAGTAGGCCTGTTTGCTAAACCACTCTCATAAGCCGCCTGTTGCTTCAGAGATTTCTGAATGCCCCTGTCCCACTTAGGCGATTTTTTAGGTGAGTACAGGCGACTAGGCTGCCGCCACATGGTCGCCGGGGGTGTCACCTCTATGATCGTGAGTTGCCTCCTCGGTCGCCCAAAGAATCGTAGCGTTTTTCTGGTCGCCGCTGGATTTTGAAATGTTCAAAACTTTTCGGCGACAGTTGACTTAACGCCAATGAGCATAGCCTGACGTAGGTCCTGTCGTAGGATGTCACCCGGATGAAGTAGGTTGTCGCTGGTGCTGACTTCGGTGAATTCCATTAGCGACTACCTACGTCAACCTACGTCAACCGGCGACAGTTACCAGCGGCTGAATTGTCTTACCTTGTCGTAGCTTGTCGCGGGTGGACGTAGGTTGGTGTAAGGGTGGTTGTAGGTAGATGCCCTATCGGGTCTCCGTTAGTCGGTAGCTTGCTGTAGCTTGACGTTGAGTGGTAGGTTGTAGTAGACATTGTCTTAGAGGGGTCCAGTCGCAGTTTTTCAGCGATCTGCTACGACTATGACAGTTGCCGGCATTCGCCGAAAAAAATCGCCTAAGTAGGACAGGCCCATAAGACTTTCAACAGCCTAAGACTACTATGTACTTCTAACCTTCACTTTCCTCTAATTAGCCATGTCCAGACTGCCATTTCCCCCACCACATACCTTGACATCTCTCCCATCCTATCCTCCCCAGACAAAACACATCGGTAGTTAGGGCTTGACATGTAATGCAAATATCTTAAACCTTACAGGTTACTTCTGGATTAGAGGAATCCAAACAGAATCAAGCATTAGTACCCATTGCAAAACCATTTGAAGGCAGGATAAATTCTAACTTACAAACTTCTTAAGGGGTTGGACAGTCTCGATGCAGGAAGATTGTTCCCGATGTTGGGGGAAGTCCAGAACAAGGGGTCACAGTTTAAGGATAAGGGGGAAATCTTTTAGGACCGAGATGAGGAAAACATTTTTCACACAAAGAGTGGTGAATCTCTGGAACTCTCTGCCACAGAAGGTAGTTGAGGCCAGTTCATTGGCTATATTTAAGAGGGAGTTAGATGTGGCCCTTGTGGCTAAAGGGATCAGGGGGTATGGAGAGAAGGCAGGTATAGGATACTGAGTTGGATGATCAGCCATGCTCATATTGAATGGCGGTGCAGGCTCGAAGGGCCAAATGGCCTACTCCTGCACCTATGTTTCTATGTTTCTAAACTGAGGTGTAAGTCAGGGTTCTTATTTCTCTTTGGCAGCCTCTTGCATTGAGGATGATATGCTTCCACCTCACTGAGGAATGGAAGGTGTCTGCCTGCCTATCACACTCCATACACAGGGCCAGTTTAGAGGTCAGTTGAGAAAAAGCACCAAGCCGTTGAAAGCAGGGTCGTTAAAATCAGCATAAGCCCATTTATCTCAATGAAATTCTTCACTATGTTCAGTGCCTGGTCTCAGAGCTCTTCTAACTGTTGGAGGCAGAGAAGTGCCAGTGCGGCAGGATAGTTTTTACACTGTGTTACCGGCATCCCAGATGAGGCCAATCAGTCAACAAAATCATCGCATGGGGCGAAACCAATGAGCCCTTTGTGCACAGGCCAATCATTACAATTCCAGAACAACATGCTCTGCAAAGTTTAACAATTTTTAACAAAGCAGTCAAAATATGGAAGAATGGACACCACAGGCTATAGTCATGCTTGCAAAAATAGGCTTCTGACACAGCTGAAATTTAACAAATATTTTACTGGTGACCAAAGGTCTATGGACAAGTTAAAGTAAGCAAATGTTCCTTACAATATGGCCTGTAGCTCTCTGGAAATCCACGATGCTCTGCATGATAAACCTTCCAAGCTTTTATTTGCCAGACTCTAATTCAGACTGGAGTATTTTTTAGTTGAACATCGAGTGTTAAAACATAGAAATTTCTCCTCATGGACCTACATGTAATGTCAGGATTTAGTCAGGACACAGCATAAATAGGTATCCCTCCTGGCTGCCTATCTCTGGCAGAAATTTCACCTTGCCGACCATTTGTCATGTACCTCAAAAAGGTAAATGCAAGCTCATTTGTAAATGAGTTGTACAAACCATTAATGAGGTTGCACTTGGGTTCAATATTGTGTTAAGTTTTGGTCACCCTCCTATAGGAAATATGCCATAAAGCTGGAAAGAGTTATGAGAATGTTGCCGGGACTTGAGCGGCCTCGAGGGCCTCGAAGGAGAGGTTGGACTGGCTAGGACTTTATTCTTGGGAGCTCAAGAGATTGAGGAGTGATCTTATGAAGCAGGAACGAGCTGCCAGATTAAGTAGTTGACAACATTTAAAATATACTTGAGCAGAGTTGTGGATCGGATAGGTTTAGAGTGATATGGGGCAGGAGCAGCCAAATAGGACCAGCTTGGATGGGCCATCTTCATTGGCATGAACGAGTTGGACCCAAGGGCCTGTTTCCACGCTGTATGTTTTCAACTTCAAATTCCTGAGCATGCATATCTCTGAATATCTGTCCTGGGCCCAGTAGGTTGATGCGATCATAAAGAAAATCCTTCAAAACCTCTACTTCCTTAGGTGATTAAGGAATTCAGTATGTCAACAAATACTTTCTTGAACTTCTACAGCAAATTAAATATATGTATATAATATATTTGCATAGATATATATATATATATATATATATGTTAACATATCTATGGTGCTATAGCAAGTAAAAATGTCATCGTTTCGTTTCAGGACATATGATATATGGGCGGTACAATGGTGCAGCAGTTGTGTTGCTGCCTTAAAGAGCCAGTGACCTGGGTTCGATCCTGACCACGGGTGCTGTTGGTCTGGAATTTGCGCGTTGAACGGCCTGTTTCCGAGCTTTACCTCTAGACTGAACTAAACAACAAAACACACTTGACTATTGAAAAGTGCAATTTCTGGAAATCTGAAATTCATATAAAAAATACTGAGAATATCCAGCATTTTAACAGTTAACGCCTCAGGTCATCACAAAAGAAAGGAAAGTCAAAGATGAGAAACATTAATTCTGGTTCTTTCACCCCAGATGTTGCTGATATGCTCCGTGTCTCAAACATTAATTTTGTTCATTTCCTCTGCCTGCTTGGTTGATGTTAATGTTTCTTTGTCTGAGACAAGAGAAGTATCTTAGCTTTGCACAATATTTTGGGTGGATACGCCTGTCATTGTTGGCTGGCAGTGTGTGAACGGGATTTGAGATGCAAGGATTGGAGTAGTAGGCCAATAGGTCATTGATCAATATTGTTAACCGTCACTCTCTTCATTGGTGCAACCAATGAAGATGCAACATCTGTCCTTTCATCTCTTTCCTTTTCACCATCGAGTGAATCAAACAGTCCTTCCATCTGCAGCTCAGATTCACTTGCACTTCTTCCAATCAAATAGACTGCATTCATTGTTTACAATGTGGTATCCTCTACAGTGGCGAGCAAAGATTCCTTCCCAAAGAACTAGGCCCAGAGAAAAAGAGGAGATCAGCAACATGGTGGGCTTGGAACTTATTGAGTGTAGGTGCATCATGAGAAGAGGAGGTCAGTGGTGGTGAATCCAGTTTAGCTTATTGTCACGTGTACCGAGGTACAGTGAAAAGCTTTTGTAGCATGCTATCCAGTTAGCAGAAAGACAATACACACGATTACAATCGAGCCAATTACAGTATAGGTACACGATAAAGGAATAACGTTTAGTGCAAGGTAAAGCCGGCAAAGTCTTATCAAAGATAGTTCAAGGGTCACCAAAGAGGTAGATGGTAGTTCAGCACTGCTCTCTAGTTGTGGTAGGATGATTCAGTTGCCTGATAACAGCTGGGAAGAAACTGTCCCTAAATCTGGAGGTGTGCCATAGAAAGGGATGGAACTGATGCCAGATGCGGGCTCAGAAGAGAGTATTGGGTGGGGGAGAAGTCAGGGGGTGTAGCCTGGTGGAAGGAATGCTCAGAGAAGAGAGAGGTTCAGAGTGGTGTTAGAGTGCGGGTTGGGATGAGATACGAGGTGGGTGGTGGTGCGCGGCATATCCAGAGGCTGGGGAAGAACAGCAGTCTTATTTTGTCATGTAATTCCGCTCCCCTATTTCTACAAAATAACATCACTTCCAAGAGAACCATTTTTTCCCCTCATTAAATTGGATTAACTTATTCTATACAACATTGATATTAGATTTTTTTTCCCTCATTAAATTGGATTAACTTATTCTATACAACATTTATATTAGATTCAAGATTCAATTTAATTTTCATGTACCAACTAAGGACAGTGAAATTTGAATTACCAAACAGCCATACCAAGTAAAAAGCAAAAATACATAAAATAAAGTTTAACATAAACATCCACAACAGTGGAATCAACCTTCCTCATTGAAGGCAATAAAGTTCAGTCATCTTATTAATGTTACTTATCCATTTCTTTCTGTAAGTGATTACTGAGCAGGATTGCAAGTTTGTCCAATGGGTATCTGTTCATTTTTGCTCTGTGGTGCAGTAGGCTGGAATGTACAACATGGCGTTCTCAGTCCAGTCCACATATGAGATCCTCTGCTCACATATATCAAAGCATGCCCAGGTACGCTATTAATGGGCACTTACTTTGAACAGGGAGTTTAACACTGGAATAGCACTGGGCTACTCCAGTGTTCTTAGTCCTCATGCAGCATACTGGAGTTATTGACCAAAGTGCTATTGACAATGGTAATTCTTCCTGGCAGAAGGGTAGAGATGATTATTTGCATAGCAGGACACATTGCAGAAGATTGCAGGTCTAGATAGAAAGAAACATGCTTACCAAAGGTACCATTCCTCAGACAGGACCAAGATATTGATGTACCTATGTACCTGGACTTATTTCAAAGGGAGACGAGGCAGCCTACAGAGAGGAAGTCCTGAAGTTGACAACCTGGTGCTCAGAAAACAATCTGGCTCTGAACACCAGGAAAACAAAAGAGCTCATTGTCGACTTCAGGAGGCACAGCACCGACTTAGTCCCCCTACACATCAACGGGGAGTGTGTGGAGAGGGTCAACACCTTCCGGTTTCTCGGCGTCCATATCGCTGCTGATATCTCCTGGACAGAACAGGGACAGCGGTCATCAAGAAGGCTCAGCAGCGGCTGCACTTCCTGAGGGTCCTCAGGAAGCACACTGGACTCTACTGCTGCTGACCTTCTACCGCTCATCTTAGAGCCTGCTGACATGCAGCATTACAGGATGGTATGGCAGCTGCACCATGGCAGACAGGGAGAGGGCTTAGAGGGTAACTAGGACAGCGCTCATGGTTGCCCTCTCCCTCCCTCCTGATGGATATCTTCCTTAGCAGGGCAGAATCATCAAAGACAGCTCCCATCCTGCGTTTGGACTGTTCGACCTGCTGCCCTCTGGAAGGCGCTATCGGTGCATCAAATCCAGGACACTCAGAAATAGTTGCGAAAATTATAACTACTCTTAATTCAAATTCACACATGCACTGGCCCTAGACTTCCATAGTATAAGATATACGCCGCTTACCAAAGGTACCCCCCCCCCCCCCCCTTCTCCCTTCTGTTTTTTTTTTTTTCCATGTATGCACTGAGTACGAGCAGCTTTCAATTTCACTGTACATGTATAGTGACAATAAATGGCATATCTATATCTATCTATATCTACCTCACCATTACTCCACCAGCTGTTTTTTGACACACTGAGTTATGAGTGCTATTTGTCAAGACAACCTATTGCTCCTCTGTCAGTGCTCCTTCTTATTTAATAATGTTCAATTAATGCTCCCCTGAAAAAACAGGTAAATGTCCTGAAGGTGTAAGTCTTGAAAAGATGGCTGAAGGCAGTACAAACTGGTTTTATTAGCATTTCTGATAGGGACCTCGCACCACCCGGCGTGGCTTTAATGGCCGCGGGACAATCGCCATCGCCAGCCGGGGGCTTTGACTTTGACTCTGACATCGGGGGGGGGGAGAGTGCAGTGGAGAGATAAGTTTTTTTTGGCCTTCCATCACAGCAATGTGATGGATGTTTATGTAAAATGTAAATTGTGTTGTGTCTGGGGTCTATTTGTTTGTAATGTATGGCTGCAGAAACGGCATTTCGTTTGGACCTCAAGGGGTCCAAATGACAATTAAATTGACTCTCTTGACTCTCTTGATAACTCCACGAGTTTAAGTTAACACCATCACAGGATCTAGTTGAAGACAACAGTGATGGGGCCATCTTCCAAATGAAAAAAATCTGAAATTATAATGATGCTGATACATTAACTTAGGAAGGTAATGAACTGTTTCAATTGAGCTGTGCCAGCATGCACAAGCCTTCATAATGATGACCCAGTAACTGACTTCTAGTTGAATGGAAATGGAGTGTGGCTGTTTCTCTTGTTCAATGTTCTTTTCAAATGAAAGGGTGCATCAAATGCCTCGCCACACATGATGCGATCAAAACTATGGAAATGGTTTATAACAGCAGGCAATCTGTTCTGTGACTAGTCCATTTGCAGTGAAAGCAAAAGTTTATTCACCTTAATGTTTAATATAGTTACCCTTGCACTCCTATAAAAGTGCCATCAGTTGAGGCAGAGGCAAGATTTCATTCCAACAGCCTAAAAGTTTCAGAATCTCTTCCAGAAACTGGGACATATTATTTTTAATACTATATTCAGTGAGTGCTCTCATGCTTTGATTTCCAGGAATATGTTAGACTTATTGTGAAAAGTAATATTTTTTTTACCACACTTTCTCTAACCCATTCAGAACAAAAAGCATTGGGAAAAAATTAGATAACAAATTAAGATGATTAGCGACATAATACGCAATACAGCAGCATTATTGTCAACTTGTTTTTCACCATTTCTCCATGATTATAACAAAATGAATTAACATGGTGTTCTGATTAATGTTGTATAGTCCTGACTTTGAGCATTGTAATGAGCACAGGAGGAAAAGCTAATTTTCATTGAACTCATTTTTAATCCCCTGGGTACAAATGAATACTCAATGTCTTTGAACTATCAGGAATTCTACACTAGCTGCAAAGAAGATTGGAAGGTCGTAAGGATGAAAAATAGAAATACTACGACTAATTATTGAAGAATCTGAAATGTGTTATCAGAGAGAATCCCCAAAGAATTCATTAATACATTCATACCAGAGCTCAAGTGGAAAATGACTGGTAAATGCATCCTGACCTTGAGATTGGTTTGAAGATGTTGAAAGTTACAGGAGAGAGAAGCTGATCAGAGTTTGGAGTGATGAGACTTTTGCCAGGTTGTCCTATTGGGAATTCAAAACTGCTGCAAGACTTTTTGTGGAGTTATGTTGCGTTGAATGATCTGAACCTTAGGTATACTCCAGTCGGCTTGGTCAATTGGCAATTTAGAAGTTGAACTTGGTTCAGTATTTTTCGTTCTCAAAGGATATGAAAGTTAATCTGGTGAATGGACAAGTAACTGGACCTGATGAGGGGAGTTGATTTAATTGGAGAAGTGGTGCAGAGTCATATTACAAGGTGTTGCACCTTGGGAGGTCAAATGTACAGCTATTGTCAAAAACCTTAACAGCATTGATAAACAGAGGGACCATGGGGTCCAAATACATAGCTCCCTGAGAGTGTTAGCATGTAAATAGAATGGTGAAGAAACTGTGTGGTATGCTTGCCTTCATCGCTCGGAGCATTGAATATAAGAGTCAGGAAGTCATGTTGCTGCTTTACAGGACTTTAATTAGGCTGCATTTGGAGTATTGCATGTAGTTCTAGTCGCCCCTTTACCGGAAGGATGTGAAGACTTTTGAGAGGGTGCAGAAAAGATTTAGCAGAATGCTGCTTGGATTAGAGTATTAGTTATAAGGAGAGTTTGAACAAACTTGAATTGGTTTCTCTGGACTGAAGGAGATTGAGGGGATATCTGATAAAAGTATAGAAACATAGAAACATAAAAAATAGGTGCAGGAGTAGGACATTCGGCCCTTTGAGCCTGCACCGCCATTCAATATGATCATGGCTGATCTTCCAACTCAGTATCCTGTACCTGCCTTCTCTCCATACCCCCTAATCCCTTTAGCCACAAGGGCCACATCTGACTCCCTCTTAAATATAGCCAATTAAATGGCCTCAACTACCTTCTGTGGCAGAGAATTCCAGAGATTCACCACTCTCCGTGTGAAAAATGTTTTTCTCATCTCGGTCCTAAAAGATTTCCCCCTTATCCTTAAACTGTGACCCCTTGATCTGGACTTCCCCAACATCGGGAACAATCTTCCTGCATCTAACCTGCCCAACCCCTTAAGAATTTTGTAAGTTTCTATAAGATCCCCCCTCAATTTTCTAAATTCTAGCGAGTACAAGCCAAATCTATCCAGTCTTTCTTCATGTGAAAGTCCTGACATCCCAGGAATCAGTCTGGTGAACCTTCTCTGTACTCCCTCTACGGAAAGAATGTCTTTCCTCAGATTAGGAGACCAAAACTGTATGCAATACTCCAGGTGTGGTCTCACCAAGACCCTGTACAACTGCAGTAGAACCTCCCTGCTCCTACACTCAAATCCTTTTGCTATGAAAGCTAACATACCATTTGCTTTCTTCACAGCCTGCTGCACCTGCATGCCTACTTTCAATAACTCTTGTACCATGACACCCAGGTCTCGTTATGAATCATGCTGGCGGTGCTGGCTCAAAGGGCCGAATGGCCTACTCATGCACCTATTGTCTATTGTCATTGGCTATATTTAAGAGGGAGTTAGATGTGTCCCTTGTGGCTAAGGGGATCAGAGGGTATGGAGAGAAGGCAGGTACGGGATACTGAGTTGGATGATCAGCCATGATCATTTTGAATGGCGGTGCGGGCTCGAAGGGCCGAATGGCCTACTCCTGCACCTATTTCTATGTTTCTATGTTTCTATGAGAGGCTTAGTTAGGTTAAACATTCAGATGCTTCTTCCCAGGGAGGAAATGGCAAAAACTAGAGAACACAGCTTTAAGGTGAGAGGGGCAAAGTTTAAAGGAGATGTGTGGGGCATCTTTTTTACACAGAGTGGTGGGTACCTGGAACACTGCCAGGGGAGTTGCTGGAAGCAGGTATGATAGTGGCATATAAGAGGCTTTTAGATAGACAGATGGATATGCAAGAAATGGAGGGATATGGATTATATGCAGGCAGAGGAGATTAATTTAACTTGGCATCATGTTCAACGTGGTTCTTGTGGGCCGAAGAGGCATTTCTATGCTGTGCTTTTCTATATATTCAATGTTTATTGGTTTTGATTATTTTATTTGTACATCTTACATGCACATTACATTGATCTATGAACTGAGTGGCATGGTGGTGCAGTTGTAGAGCTACTGCCTTACAGCGTCAGAGACCCGGGGTCGATCCTGACCACGTGTGCTTTTCTGCACAGAGTTTGTACGTTCTCCCCATGACCTGCTTGGCTTTTATCCGAGATCTTTGATTTCCTCCCACACTCCAAAGACGTACAGGTTTGTAGATTAATTGTCTTGGTTATAAATGTAAAATTGTCCCTCGTGTGTTGAGGGTAGTGTTAATGTGCGGGGATCGCTGCTTGGTGCAGACGGTGGGCCGAAGTGCCTGTTTTCGTGCTGTATCTCTAAACTAAACTAAACTGAATGTATCGATGAGCTGACGCACAAGATGGTTGATTGAGGAATATTACAAGAAATTCCAAACCCTTGATTTTATCAAAGGTCCATCCTGATTTCAGATGTTGGCTCATAGAAACATATAAACATAGAAAATAGGTGCAGGAGTAGGCCATTTGGCCCTTCGAGCCTGCACTGCCATTCAATATGATCATGGCTGATCTTCCAACTCAGTATCCTGTTCCTGCCTTCTCTCCATACCCCCTGATACCTTTAGCCACAAGGGCAACATCTAACTCACTCTTAAATATAGCCAATGAACTGGCCTCAACTACCTTCTGTGGCAGAGAATTCCAGAGATTCACCACTCTCTGTGTGAAAAATGTTTTTCTCATCTCAGTCCTAAAAGATTTCCCCCTTATCCTTAAACTGTGACCCCTTGTTCTGGACTTCCCCAACATTGGGAACAATCTTCCTGCATCTAGCCTATCCAACCCCTTAAGAATTTTGTAAGTTTCTGTAAGATCCCCCCTCAATCTTCTAAATTCTAGCGAGTACACAATATATTGCCAATAATCACATTGAGGGATACCCTTGTCGTGATTCACAGGGTGCAAACATTCAATATATCTATTGTCGAACCTTCTGTCGAGTTTGGTGAATGACAAACTAGTGAAGAGGAGCTTCAGAGTGTTGTTTATCTCTGCATCAGCTTTAAGACTCACTGGATGTTTTAATGAGTTCTGATGCGCCAGGTTGTGTTGAGGTTAGATTTTGATGAACAAGAAACCTACACATACTTGTTGAAATTTCCTTTAGAAGAGCATTTTATTTTGTGTGGGCGGATGTCATCCAAATGACTACAGTTGTAAGTTCTGCTTACACCAAATGCTGGAATTGTTCTTTAAACATACACATTTGTTTCTCAGTAAAATAGAGACAATGTGGAATAAAAAGGAACTGAAAATACTGGTTTATACCAATGGATAGACACAAAATGCTAGAGTAACTTAGCAAGTCAGGAATCATGTCGAGAGAAAATGGATTGGTGACATTGCGAGTCGGGACCCTTCTTCAGACTAGTTGATACTGAAGAAGGGTCCCGACCTGAAACGCACCTATCTATTTTCTCCAGAGATGCTGCCTGACCAGCTGAGTTACTCCAGAATTGTGTTGTCTATCTTCAGAGACAACATGGCTTCCTTATTGTCTTAATAGTGCTGCTGCATCTACTCATGGCTTTTAAAGAGGAAATGGACATATTCATAAATTGCTATAAATTCTTACATTACAGTCAGCAGTGGTGGGACAGGTAATATCTGCGGAACGCAAGGAAAGGAGGAAGCAGAAGCGAGTGAGTTGTGGTTAAAGTGGCAGAAATATAGAGCCCTAAAATGTCATTGCAGGTTGAGTAATTGCCCAGTTTATTTTTTGGTTTCACCAATGTTGTGGAGACCACATATTAACACCAAATGCAGCGTTCTGGAAGAACTGAAAGAAATGGAAATGAATCACTGCCTCATTGGAAGGACTCTTTGAGTCCATTGATAGTGGGAAAGAAAGAGTTAAAACCACAGATGTGACACTTCCAGTAGCTGCAAGAAAAAGTGCTGTGGGATCGGGAATGATTTGTGGGATGGAAATGTGGACCAGGGAGTTGCCCAGGGAATAGCCATTTCCAAATGCTGAATGAGGAGGAGGGGTGACAATGTGGCTGATGGTGGAATCTTGTCGACACTCATGGAACCCACAAAGGATGATGTTTTGAAAGTGGAGGCTGGTAGGTGGAAGTTGAGAACCAAAGCCACCCCCGCCCTTGGTCTGTTCAGAAGGAGAGTGGATGAGAGCTGTGGTTGAGGAAATACATGATGTGGCCAAATAGACAAGAGGGGAAACCACAGTTCAGGGGGACTTCTTAGGGGACACCCCTTTTTGTTTGGGATGAATTATTACAGTTTACACACTATTACTAAGTCCCAAAGTCAAGCTGACCTTTGAGTCCGGAGCCATCATTAGGGTTCTTCTTTATATTTCCCCAATGGTTCTTCGGAGTCGAAGCTCCTTTATATTCCCTGTAAAAGACTGATATAGGTCCACTGCCAGCTTCGTACCAACTCTTGGGTCACAAGACAGCCCACATTTTGTTCAGTCACGGCCTGAGCCTCTGTTGCTATGATCTTTGGAGCTCAACCTCATCCTTTATCTTGACATGGTCATCTTGCATTCTGTCCCCACATCCCGCTTCACTCGCTGCTTCTCAGGCACATCCTCGGATTCACTCCCCATTAGCCTCAGCCGGGCCAACAAGTGGAGGTGTGAGGGTCCTTGATGATGTTGGCTGCTTTTCAGAGACATTGTCAGTTGTAGATGGAGTCGATGGGCTGGAGGCTGGTTTGCATCAGTGACTGGGCTGTCCACAACTCTTCAATTTCTTGAGTGTCCGCAACTCTGCAATTTCAGAGCAATTGCCAAGCTAAGGTGAAATGTATCCCAAAAAGAAGGGTCTCGACCCGAAATGTCACTCATTCCTTCTCTCCAGAGATGCTGCCTGTCCCGCTGAGTTACTCCATCATTTTGTGTCTACCAAATGGATGCTTTCTATGTTGCATCTGCACACATTGATTATAGCATTTCCTCCTCACTGAAATGAATGGTGAATGCATTTTTTCTGAAATACTGCTGCATTAATCAACATGGACTGCTAGACATACTGTACAAGAATGATAGAGTTGAATTACAGAAACGGTACCGTAAATTGCAAACAGGTTGCCTACATCGGAAGGTCTTAATTTTATAATAATCTTTAAAACCCACACTGTCAATCAGATGAGCGTATTCTAGTTAAAATTTAAACCTCATTAAGCAAATGGGCTTTTTTTGGCATCTGCATGTCACATCATTGAAGCAAAAGACTTGCAAAATACCCAGTGGATAATAGTTTTACAATAATTTATGATTGTGAAAGTCATTCGTGTCACTTAAAACATTTAGAGGTGGGAATGATTGCATTTCATGAATGCATACCACAGTTATGTTTGAAAAATATATAGATTTCGCTTTAATAGAAATGCTGCACTCGCAATATTGGTTTTTAGAGTTTGCATTCAATTTTATTAAAACACATTGAGTTGGCTCTTGGAAAATCATGATGTCTAAACCACCGACACATACCTTTGTTAATGGAAAATTCTGTCAGCCACTCACTTTTTAATAATTTGCTGCATATGCAAATTCATTTCCATTAAGTTTAATAATTAGCAGCACAAAAATCTTAACCGTGAAATCTGAGGTAATATTGGAATGTTAGATATGTCTTCCAGATTGCCTGAAATCAGCATGCATGGTATAAACCCTGGGCAGGAAGACAGACTTCATCATTGCCGTTTGCTGACTATTGCAACAAATCCATGGCTGACACCATCTCCCTGGACCTACAGTTATTACTGGAACAACTAGATAGCCTGGACACCTATGTCAAACCTATTTATTGATTACAGCTCTGTCTTCCATACCATTAGCTCACTAAACTAATTTGCAAACCTACCTCAACTATCTCCTCTGGCAGCTGGTTACATACACCTACCACCCTTTGTGTGAAAAAGTTACCACTCCGATTCTTATTAAATCTTTCCCACCTCACCTTAAACCTATGTCCTCTTGTTCTAGATTCCCCTACCCAGGGCAAAAGACTTTGTGCATTGAGCAGATCTATTCCTCTCATGATTTTATACACCTCTATAAGATCATCCCTCATACTCTTGCATTCCAATGAGTCTTAGCTTGCTCTACATCTCCCCTCAGCTCAGGCCCTTGAGTCCTGGCAACATCCTTGTAAATCTTCTCTGCACCCTTTCCTGCTTCACAACATCATTCCTATAACGTGGTGCCCAAAACTGAACACAATACTCTAAATGCAATCTCATCAACATCTTATACAACTGCTACATGACCTCTCAACTTCTATACTCAATGCCCTGATTGATGAAGACTGATGTGACAAAAGCCTTTTTGACCACCCTATCTACCTGTGATACCACTTTTAATAAACCATGTACCTGTATTCCTAGATCCCTCTGCTCTACAACACTTCCCAGAACCCTACTGTTCAAGGGATACGTTCTGCCCATGTTAGTGTTCTCAAAATGCGACAACTCACCTTTCTATGTATTAAATCCCATCAACCATTCCTCAGCTCACCTGCCCCATTCGTTCAAAATCCTGCTGTAATTTTTGCAACCATATCTACAATACCACCCACTTTTGTGTCACCAGCAAACTTGCTAACCATGTTCATTCACATTCTCAATCACAGGATTCCAGTCTGAAAAACATCACCATATCCTTCCATGAAGCCAATTTTCTATCCATTCAGCTATCTCTCCTTGAACCCATGAATCTAACCTTCCAGAGCAGCCTATCATGCAGAATCTTGTGAAATGCCTTACTAAAATCCATGTATATAATGTCTACAGCTCTGCCTTCATCAACTTTTTTAATCATATTCTCAAGGCACTTCCAGTGACTACCCCAAGATCCCGTCCCCCTGTCTTTCTCCACGATAACAATAGAGGAGAAATGCTCATTGAGGGCCTTGCCCATCTCCTGTTGATTCCAGAGGAGTCTCATTCTCTCACTGGTTACCCATTTTCCCTTTATGTGCTTATAAAACCTCCATTATCCTTAATACTATCTGTCAGAGCCATCTCCTGGCCCCTCTTTGCCTTTCTGATTTCCTTTCTTAGTTCCCAAACCTGCTCCAGGATCCCAGCAGCTTATATCTGTCCCTTGCCTCCTACTTATTCTTGACCAAAGTCTCAATTTCCCTCGTCATCCTGGCTTCCTTATGTTTGCCAGTCTTGCCCTTCATTCTAATAGGGACGTGCACGTTCTGAACTATTGTCAGCACATTTTTAAACACATCCCCTTTTCCATCAAACAACCTACTCCAAATTATATGAGCGAGTTCCTGTCTCAAACTCACAAAGTTTGCCATGCCCCTAGTTAGCATTTTAATTTGTGGGCCTGCTCTGTCCCTATCCTTATTAGAATAGAATAGAATAGTTTCTTTATTGTCATTGTAACATGGACCATGTACAACGAAATTTAAAATGTCAGCCAGTCAGTGCAGCATTCAAACATTTCTAAAGCTAACGAAACATCCACGGTAAAATAATAAAGATAAGCAAATAAATAAAAATCACAGACAAAGCACGCATACACACCCAACCCTCCATCCTTCTGTCGATTTCACCGTTACCACAGTCCCTTAGTCTGTATTGCCCCTGCGTTCCTTGGCGGCCACATTTAGTGCTTTTATAGCAGTGGGGTAAAAACTGTTTTGTAGTCTATTTGTCCTTGTCCTTGTGGATCTGTACCGTCTGCCTGACGGCAACAGTTCAAACAGGGAGTGTCCGGGGTGGGAGATGTCCTTTATTATATTCTGGGTTTTTTTGGTGCAGCGGGAACTGTGTAGGTCCTCCAAGGTAAGGAGAGGGCAGCCGACAATCCTCTGGGCGTTGTCAATGGCCCTCTGGAGCGCTTTCCTCTGAGCCACTGTGCAGCTGGTGTACCACACACATACACAGTGTATCCTAAACCTCATAGAACGGTGGTCGCTGGTCCCAAAAGGCTCCTGCATGAACACTTCATCCACTTACCCATCCCAATTTCCCAAGACTACATCAAGCTTTGCCCTCTCCCTTGTAGGGCCCGCAATATATTGCTGGAGAAAACTTTCCTGAACACATTTGACAACTTCCACCTCGGAAACCTTTTGCACACTTTTTCAGATGAACCGAGCAAGTGTTGCTACTCACACCCAGGACCTTCTTCTAACGTAATTTATTCCAACAGGATTTCCAAGTCTCACTGTGAATTGTGGCATTCTCACCCTCTCACTTCTCAATCTGCATTGCTGTCTAGCTGTTATAGGGAGTGCGTCATTAGGGATTGACAGTCTTCTTGAATTGCTGTTTATTTTAGTTTAGTTTTGAGATACAGCGCGGAAACAGCCCACACCTACCAGCGATCCCCGCATATTAACCCCCGCTATATTTAAGAGGGAGTTAGATGTGGCCCTTGTGGCTAAAGGGATCAGGGGGTATGGAGAGAAGGCAGGTACGGGATACTGAGTTGGATGATCAGCCATGATCATATTGAATGGCGGTGCAGGCTTGAAGGGCCGAATGGCCTACTCCTGCACCTAATTTCTATGTTTCTATGTTTCTATGTTTAACACTATCCCACACACACTAGGAGCAATTTACACTTACACCAAGACAATTAACCTACATACCTGTACGTCTTTGGAGTGTGGGAGGAAACCGTAGATCTCGGAGAAAACCCACGCGGTTACGGGGAGAACGTACAAACTACATAGAGACAGCACCCGTAGTCGGGAACGAACCTGGGTCTCCGGCGCTGCTATGTGACATTGCTTTGGCAGCTGCTTTGAGTTTAACACCGACCTCTTGGAAACGGAGTAGGGCACAGTTTAGTGCTTTCTTCTTGATGTAAAACATGCTTATTCTGTTATACACTTGCACATGACCAATTTAAAGATTTCACCTATTTTCTTTGTTTTGAAGTGGGCCTGTTTTGGTGCTAGTGCAAAATGAAGCAGCATTTAGTTTGATTTATTGTCACATGTATCGAGGTACAGTGAAAAGCTTTTTTGTTGCATGCTATCCATTGCATGTCATGTGTTGCACTACATCAAAAATAGGTGAGATCAAATCTCACGATTTTGTACACAAGAAGCTAGTGGTGGCAAATCATCTCAGCCCCTGGACGTTGCTGCCTTATTTCTACCCTATTTTCTTTTTTAATTTCAAAGTGTTAAAATTCCTATTAATAAAACTTATCAATAGTGTGAGTCATCAACAAGCAATGCAGTAATTCACCAAGACTTCTTCAACAGTAGACTTCTTCAACAGTATGTTCACACCTGCAACTTCTGCATCACAGTAGGAGATGTGCAACAAGCGCAAGGTAATACAATCTACTTTCCCATCAAATTCAGAGTCCTGACTTAGAAATATATTACCGCGTCCGAAAAAGGGTCTCGACCCGAAACGTCACCCATTCCTTCTCTCCAGAGATGCTGCCTGTACAATTGAGTTACTCCAGCTTTTTGTGTCTATCTTCGGTTGAAACCAGCATCTGCAGCTTCTTCCTACACACTGTGCCTTTATTATTGTTCGGTAATAAAATGGATCCAACTATTGGAGGAATCCATTTAGCAGACAGACTGCAGCAAGTCAAGAATATGCAGCTCACTGTAACTTTCTCAATAGCAATTAGAGAAGGATACCTAATGCTGCCCTTCGCTCTGATACTCACATCACACTAAAGGAGAAAAAATGCTAAAATAATGGATGGGTGATTAATTTTTTTTCCAGGTTAATTTATTATAATCTGGATCTCGTGCCTGAAAGGCTGGTGGGAGCAGAATAGATTCAATGTATTGTTATTTAAGGAATGAATGCTCAGAGAAGAAGTATTTTCAATGCTATTGAAAGAACTTGAATGCAGACAGATTGTATTGCTCTTTCTACACTGCCGCGGGTAAAATGGGTCAAACTGCTTCCTGTCCTGTGTCATTCTACGATTCTATAATTTTAAGATGATCTTCTTTGCCTTCTATTGATCCAGTCACAATACTGCATAACATGATCAGCCACTGCTGTATGCGTGCATGTTGTTCCTGTATGTCCCTACGTCCTCACATTTATTTCCCCTTTGTTTTCAACATAAAATGGCACATATATGTTGTTGAAGGCAAATTTATCCCGATCTATTTAATGTTGTTATCAATAACAAAAATAAAAGATCTGTAATAGTCTGTATTTTGTCTTTAACCTGTGCATTTCAGTACAATCTATGCATTATGTTACAGCAAAACTGCAATTTTAGTAGCTTCTATTGATTTGCTTTACACCTAGAGGTCACATCCTGAAACATCGTAGAATTTTGTCTGAACATCAGTTTATACTTAATTCAGATAGATTTTTCATTGTTCACTTAATATTTAATAGTTTCACGGTAGAAAAGATATGTTTAGATATTTAAATTGGACACCAAAAAATCTATCGGGATCATGATGCATACTTAACTCATACCCACAGTTCTGATGTAAAAGGAACTTTTGGATTTTAAACTGCCTGTTATTATAATGGCCTGTATTATGTTGATGTGCCAACAAAATGCTTTAGATCATAAGTGATAGGAGCAGAAATAGGCCATTCGGCCAATGAATCATGGCTGATCAATTTCTCCCTCTTAACCCCATTCTCCTGTCTTCTCTCCAAAACCTCTGACACCTGTACTAATCAAGAATCTATCTATCTCTGCCTTAAATATATACACTGGTTCGCCCTCCACAGCCTTCTGTGGCAAATAATTCCACAGATTCACCACCCTCTGACTAAACAAATTCCTCCGCATCTCCTTCCTAAAAGAACGTCCTCTAATTCTGAGCCTATGACCTCTAGTCCTAGACTCTCCAACCAAGAATGCAGGTGAACAGAGGGATCTGGGAATAACTGTGCACAGTTCCCTGAAAGTGGAATCTCATGTAGATAGGGTGGTAAAGAAAGCTTTTGGTGTGCTGGCCTTTATAAATCAGAGCATTGAGTATAGAAGTTGGGATGTAATGTTAAAATTGTACAAGGCATTGGTGAGGCCAATTCTGGAGTATGGGGTACAATTTTGGTCGTCTAATTATAGGAAGGATGTCAACAAAATAGAGAGAGTACAGAGGAGATTTACTAGAATGTTGCCTGGGTTTCAGCAACTAAGTTACAGAGAAAGGTTGAACAAGTTAAGGCTTTATTCTTTGGAGCGCAGAAGGTTAAGGGGGGACTTGATAGAGGTCTTTAAAATGATGAGAGGGATAGACAGAGTTGACGTGGATAAGCTTTTCCCACTGAGAGGAGGGAAGATGCAAACAAGGGGACATGACTTGAGAATTAAGGGACAGAAGTTTAGGGGTAACATGAGGGGGGACTTCTTTACTCAGAGAGTGGTGGCTGTGTGGAATGAGCTTCCAGTGAAGGTGGTGGAGGCAGATTCGTTTTTATCATTTAAAAATAAATTGGATAGTTATATGGACGAGAAAGGAATGGAGGGTTATGGTCTGAGCGCAGGTATATGGGACTAGGGGAGAATACGTGTTCGGCACGGACTAGAAGGGTTGAGATGGCCTGTTTCCGTGCTGTAAATTGTTATATGGTTATATAGTTGAAACACCCTCTCCACATCCAATAGCCTTTTACTATTCAGTACATTTCAATAAACCCCCCCCACCCTCCCTTATACAGAGCAGAACGTTCAGTAACAGACTGGTTCCACCAAAATGCAGGACAGAATGCCACTGGAGATCCTTCTTCCCTGTGGCTATACAACTGTACAACTCCTACCCCTTCTATCGTGGTGTAGACTGTGACTGACTCCCCCCCCCCCCCCCCCCCCCCCCACCTCCCCCTACCAAAGCAATATTCCTCCTCTACAACAATTCCAATATCGGTGGCCAGTGGGAGGGGTGGGGTGGAGGGGGAGGGGGGCTTTCTGGTGCGCTAGTATGGGTGTTGTGGGATGATGGGACTGGTTTCCAGAGGGCTAGTATGGACTGTGGGCCGAATGGATTCTTGTGCTCAGTCACTCAAGCCTGTTGTGCTGGCAGCTCACTCACTCATGGCTGGTGGGCCGGCAGTTGACTTACGGCTATTCCTTGAAATTCCACTTCAAGCCCATCAAATTCAAGTGCCGCTTCCTGCCACTTCAAGCAGGCTGCAAGGCCACCAGATTTTAGTGCAGTGTCATACACATTATGATCAGCCATGATCATATTGAATGGCAGTGCAGGCTCGAAGGGCCGAATGGCCTACTCCTGCACCTATTTTCTATGTTTCGATGTTTCTATACCACTTCAAGCAGGGTGTAAGGCCACCAAATTCAAGTTCAGTTTCATACCATTTCAAGCAGGGTGCAAGACCACTAAAGACGGAGAGTCATGACCTCTCCCTCCTCCGTCTTGCAGAGACTGAGCCACGCCCACACTTCTGGGTTTTATAGTCCTTACCCCCTCCCACTAGAATGGGTGTGACCGTCATGGCGTGATTGACAGGAGAGAGAATCTCAACATTTTTTAAACACTAATAGCTCTTTTATTTTTCATCTTTGGGGGAAATCCTCAGCACCTGATGAGCGGAGGGGGACTCTGAGTAAGATGGCCAAAAATCACAGCCGTACGTGGTAGCATTTGTTCTAAAATCAATATAAAGTGCAAACAGGAAGTGGTCAAGATTAGACTTTTAAATATATAGAAGCAAGGCCACTTTAATTAGGCAAGGCAACTTTAATTAGACAAGGTAACTCTAATTAGGCAAGGAAACTTTAATTAGACAACACAGCTTTAGCAATTCCAAACGAAAGGGAACACACCTTTAGCATTTCCAAACCAAAGGCAACACAGCTTTAGCATTTCCAAACCAAAGGCAACACAGCATTAGCATTTCCAAACTATATTTTCAAACCACATTAAGGACACTGACAGTTTGGTAGACATGTGTTCATTGTTATTCACAGCTCAGACTGAGAGACGTGAGTGACCCTGTCGCTCCCCCATCTTGCAGAGACTGACTGAGACACTCAACACTTCTGGGTTTTGTAGTCCCTCCGGAAGGGAAGTGGCCTTCAGGAGAAAGAATCTCAGCATTTGTTAAACACTAATAACTCTTTTATTTTTAATCGATGGGAAATATCCTCTTGTCCTGCGCAGCGACTCTGAGTAAGATGGCCAAAAATCACAGCCGTAAGTGGCAGCGTTTTTTCTAAAATCAATATACAGAACAACAGGAAGTGGTCAAGATCAGACTTTTAGTAATATAGATTGCATATGCCACCCATGTTATGGAAAACACCAGTGGGAGCTCAGGCTTTTGTTACGGATGCCTGCAGGTAGTCACAGAATTCTAGAAATCAGATCAGCAACAGGTTATTATGATAGATGTAGGAGTGGGAATAGCTCTGTGGGATCTGAATTGTCCTGTCTTCACACTATTTCTATTCTACGAGTGGCTTCACTGTTACTGACCTGCCAGCCCAGATTACTATCACCCATGCTGTCAAATGAAACATCAAACCTGTGCATTCTCACCCCTAAATGTAGGTTGTTATAGTCTTCTCCACTGCAAGTCAGCAGTGTTCCTCAGACCATGCTTTAAGGTCATAAGGAATAGGAGTAGAATTAGGCCATTTGGCCCATCAAGTCTACACCGTCATGCAATCATGGCTGATCTATCTCTCCCTCCTAACCACATTCTCCTGCCTCCTAACCATAACCTCTGACACCTGAACCATTTAGCCATTGGTTTGGCAATGGATGGGAAAGCACCCAAAGACACTCAGAAAACAAGGCCTGAGAGAATCCACAGAGATGACAATTTTTGAGAATTAGATATGGTTTAGTACGGTTAATGTTTATTTTATGCGGCTTTTATTTTTGTCATTGTGACCATGCAGATAACTTGATAGTTCGTGACAAAGGAAACTAAAGGTGGGGTTGAGAGGAGATACCAGGAGCAGCAGATGCTGGCTTACAAAATATGACACGAAGTGCTGGAATAAATCAGTGGTCAGGCAGCATCTCAGAAATCTGAAGAAGGATCCTGACCAAAAATGTCATTTATCTATTATCTCCAAGACACTGAGTTACTCCAATATTTAGTGTCTTAAGGCGGGGTTATGACTCAAATTCCCCATTAAACATTAACCCTGCCTTAAAACGCTAAATACTAGAGTAACTCAGTTTTTTGATGGTGCAGATGGATGATATGGTAATGATTGCTCCTCAGAAAGGAAATGTGCAAATTAACCCTTACCTCCCCTTGATCTCCTCCTCAACTTCCTCCATCTCCTCTTCCATGTACCTATTTTCCATTAAGGGCCTGTCCCACTAACACGACTTTTCAGCGACTGTCTTCGACCTTCAAGCTCGAGGGCACTCACCTGAAAAACCGTCAGCGATGAAACCGCGAGCCGGATCGACCATCTGTACGCACACACACACACACACACACACACACACACACACACACACACACACACACACACACACACACACACACACACACACACACACACACACACACACACACACACACACACACACACACACACACACACACACACCACATCGCAAAGGCGGGGGCCAGGGAAAGTGGGTGAGCGCTGTCTGAAATTCACGCCCACGATGAACAGGAAGATAAAAGACGGCTGGCACTGTTACGGTAAGTCCTTTAGAGAGCGCAGAGAGTGGGGGGGGGGGGGAGGGTGAGAGAAGGGAGAGAGTGGGAGAGAAGGGGGAGAGAAGGGAGAGAAGGGGAGAGAAGGGGAGAGAGAAGGGGAGAGAAGGGGAGAGAGAAGGGGAGAGAGGGGAGAGAAGGGGAGAGAAGGGGAGAGAAGGGGAGAGAAAAGGAGTGGAGTGGAGACACTTTTAAGAAGCCAGACAACTTTTAATAAAGTTTATTGGGCATTTAACATTACCAGTCGGTTTACTTACCTTTGTTTTCTCAACGAGCTTTACCTTCGACTACCCTTGATTACATTCGATTGCCTTGGACTACCTACGGACAACTACTATGACCTACCTTGACTAAACCTACGACTAAAAGAATATACTTACCTTTTTTTACTCACGGGCATTTTTCAGCATGTTGAAAAATACGCCTCCTAGCTGTGGCCTCGGTTACGCGGGGTCTACTCTCGAACATGAAGGAGAGTTACAAAGACGTCCTAGGACCTCGTGTTGACCGTGCTGTGTGTATGAGTCGAGGGCAAACCCTTTTAAACTCGCCAATTAGGTTGCCGCAGTGGGACAGCTCCTTTATTCTTCCTTTGCGATTTCTCATTGTTTTTTTTGCTGTAAGAGGTGAGCAACAAAAGGCAGAGCTGTATGAATTATGGTTCACTTTTCCAAGTCCTCCATTAATTCTCCAGAGCAGAATTGGATCGTGTTGCTGGACTCAGGATGGATCTTTCATTTCCAATACATTATGGATGCTTCATAATAGTCCAGTCATGAACAGCTTCGATGGATGTGATGAGAGGCCAGCCTCTAGAATAGAAATAGAAATCAAATAGAAATCAATCAGAAATTGACCAGCAGCTTAGTTCATAAAACTTTTAAGTAGCACATGTAAGTGTAGAGGGTGAATGAGCTTTTTCTCCTGATTAATGTTTGATGCTTCATAAAATGCTGGAGATACTCAAGAGTCAAGAGTCAAGTCTATTTACTTGTCTTATGTACTGACAATAGAACAATGAAGTTCTTATTTGCAGCAACATAACCGATCTATAAATGTGACCCAACACCGATAATAGATAATAAACAAAAAAAATCTATACATTTTTAGCTGCAATACTAATTCAAAAACCTAGATTCAGTGAAAGCAAAGACAGAATCTCAGTTTGCTATTGTGGACAAAGAATTGTGGACTTTCAGAGTCAATCTTTTAATCAGTGATCCTCCATGTAAATTTAATTCTCGATGTGAATTCAACTTCAGGTGTTGGTTGGAGAGCTGAGATGAAAGTCGGCAGAGTATTTGCAAGCAGACTGGATGAATGACCTGTCCACCTTGCAGACTTTTGGAGCAGATAGCAATGAGAACACTAATCTAATTTCCACTAATGCGGCTAGTGTGGTATGCTGACAGGGTATGTGCACCAAGTGGCCACCTTATTACAAACAACTCAGTTTCCTATTGCAGATTCTGTGGCCAATGCATATATAATAGAAGAGAGAATCAAGAAAAGGGTTAAAATAAAACTATATACGTATTCTTAATAATATATTTGTAACTCGCTTCCAGGACTAAGCATCAGTGATTACAATTATTAAAAGAACAAAATCAAGCCATTTGATTTTTATATTTCAAGGAGAGATATTTTATTAAAAACAGTGAGGCAATTTCCATTTTTGCAGAACATTTTCATCACATGCCAGTCCCTGTAGGCATTTCAATTACTAATGTGCTAAAAAATCTTACAACCCTCACTACCTGTTCATTGTCTTCTGAAATCCCCACGGATAATGAAATAACAGTGCACCAATTTTTTATTTGAACCTCCCTCTGCTCAAACTATACAATGTGACAATTCCCTTCAGACATCATGGAAAATATGATTGAATTGCCATATTACTTTCTGCAGACTAGAGGCACCAGTAAAGACAATTAAGAAGCTACAGAACATATTTATTTGAAAAATGTCCACTTACTGAAATGAAAGTATAAAAAAACTGCAAACTAAATGCACAGTAAAAGTCACTCTATACTATTAGTGGGGATCATAATTTAAAGATAATTTCAACATTTTCTGATGAAATTTCTTCAGTTCCTGTGCATCACATATTCAGCGATATAACATACTATTACTTTGAAAATACTCTAATCTTTCATGGAAACATGCATACAGGTTCATGCAATGTTAATGTATTAAATTTAAATCACACCCTTTGCTGTTAGTTCATTCTGGACTAATGTTATTTTATTTCATCAGATCCGGGGCAACTTATCTTTGGTAAAGTTTACTATGCTCAATCCTAATTGTTATAAGAAATGTTTGCATAAGAATTGACTGAAACATTAACTGTACAATTGTGAATGCTTGAAATAAAGAAATGTGGAATCAAGACAAACTACATCAACGCTGGAGACTCTGAGAGTAAATAAACGTTGTTATGTTACTTTGTGGAAAAGGACAGATACAACTAACGGAGAAATAGTGAGTGAAAATTAAATTGAGATAGTGAATGAAAATTAAACTCAGCAAGAAACTGTCTCGATTCCTATTGATTGAAATTGGGAGCAGTTGGACTCCCAGGTTTGGGAGTGGATAGATAGGCAAAGGAGGGTTGTTTATCTGTTAAAAGTGATACTGGGTCAAAAGTCAAATGCCCATCTGTCAACTCCCATACTTGGTTTCCTAAGATAGGTGATTTTCTTGATATATTTTCACTCAAGGTTCAAGCATCTGCAGCCTCTTGCCTCTCAATTTTACTGCTCTTCTATGAAATTTCCCCAAGGTATATCTCCTTGAAGGTCATAAGTCATAAGATTATAAGTGATAGGAGTAGAATTAAGCCATTTGGCCCATCAAGTCTACACCGCCATTCAGTCATGGCTCATCTACAGCATCTCTCCCTCCTAACCCCATTCTCCTGCCTTCTCCCCATAACCTCTGACACGTGTCCTAATCATATTTCTATCTATCTCTGCCTTAAAAATATCCCCCGACTTAGGCTCTACAGCCTTCTGTGGCAAAGAATTCCACAGATTCACCACCTTCTGACTAAAGAAATTTCCCCTCATCTCCTTCCAAAAAGAGCATCCTTTAATTCTGAGGCTATGACCTCTAGTCCTAGACTCTCCCAGTAGAGGAAACATCCTCTCCACATCCACTCTATTTAAGCCTTTCACTAATCTGTATGTTTCAATGAGGATCTCCTTCATTCTTCTAAAGTCCAGCGAGTACAGGCCCACTGCCGACAAATGCTCATCACAGGTTAACGTACACATTCCTGGGATCACTCTTGTAAATCTCCTCTACATCCTCTCCAGAGCCAGTACACCCTACCTCAGATATGAAACATACAAACATAGAAAATAGGTGCATGAGTAGGCCATTCGGCGCTTCGAGCCTGCACCGCAATTCAATATGATCATGGCTGATCATCCAACTCAGTATCCCGTACCTGCCTTCTCTCCGTACCCCCTGATCCCTTTAACCACAAGGGCCACATCTAACTCCCTCTTAAATATAGCCAATGAATTGGCCTCAACTACCCTCTGTGGCAGAAAGTTCCAGAGATTCACCACTCTCTGCGTGAAAAATGTTCTTCTCATCTCGGTCTTAAAGGATTTCCCCTTATCTTTAAGCTGTGACCCCTTGCCCTGGACTTCCCCAACATCGGGAACAATCTTCCTGCATCTAGCCTGTCCAACCCCTAAAGAATTTTGTAAGTTTCTATCAGATCCCCCCTCAATCTCCTAAATTCTAGCGAGTATAAACCGAGTCTATCCAGTCTTTCTTCATATGAAAGTCCTGACATCCCAGGAATCAGTCTGGTGAACCTTCTCTGCACTCCCTCTATGGCAATAATGTCCTTCCTCAGATTTGGAGACCAAAACTGTACGCAATACTCCAGGTGTGGTCTCACCAAGACCCTGTAAAACTGCAGTAGAACCTCCCTGCTCCTATACTCAAATCCTTTTGCTATGAAAGCCAACATACCATTCGCTTTCTTCACTGCCTGCTGCACCTGCATGCCTACCTTCAATGACTGGTGTACCATGACACCCAGGTCTCGCTGCATCTCCCCTTTTCCTAATCGGCCACCATTTAGATAATAGTCTGCTTTCCTGTTTTTGCCACCAAAATGGATAACCTCACATTTATCCACATTATACTGCATCTGCCAAACATTTGCCCACTCACCCAGCCTATCCAAGTCACCTTGCAGTCTCCTAGCATCCTCCTCACAGCTAACACTGCCCCCTAGCTTAGTGTCATCCGCAAACTTGGAGATGTTGCCTTCAATTCCCTCGTCCAGATCATTAATATATATTGTAAATAGCTGGGGTCCCAGCACTGACCCTTGCGGTACCCCACTAGTCACTGCCTGCCATTGTGAAAAGGACCCGTTTACTCCTACTTTTTGCTTCCTGTTTGCCAGCCAGTTCTCTATCCACATCAATACTGAACCCCCAATGCCGTGTGCTTTAAGTTTGTATACTAATCTCTTATGTGGGACCTTGTCAAAAGCCTTCTGAAAGTCCAGATACAACACATCCACTGGTTCACCCCTATCCACTCTATTAGTTACATCCTCGAAAAATTCTATAAGATTCGTCAGACATGATTTACCTTTTGTAAATCCATGCTGACTTTGTCCAATGATTTCACCACTTTCCAAATGTGCTCCTATCCCATCTTTAATAACTGACTCTAGCAGTTTCCCCACTACCGATGTTTGACTAACTGGTCTGTAATTCCCCGTTTTCTCTCTCCCTCCCTTCTTAAAAAGTGGGGTTACGTTAGCTACCCTCCAATCCTCAGGAACTACTCCAGAATCTAAAAAGTTTTGAAAAATTATCACTAATGCATCCACTATTTTTGGAGCTACTTCCTTAAGTACTCTGGGATGCAGCCTATCTGGCCCTGGGGATTTATCGGCCTTTAATCCATTCAATTTACCCAACACCACTTCCCATAATTGCTCACATTATTCCAAATGCAGCCTTAACAATGCCTCATAGAGCCTCAGCATTACATTCCTGTATACAAGCCCTCTTGAAATAAATGCTAGCATTGAGTTTGCTTTTTTTACTACCAATTTGACTTTATGATTAACTTTATGGGAATCCTGCACCAGCACTCTCAAGTCCCTTTGCACCTCAGATTTCTGGATTATCTCCCCATTTAGATAATAGTCTACGCCTTTATTCCTACTATCAAAATGCATGACTCCACACTTTCCTGCACTATATTCCATCTGCCACTTCTCAGCCCATTCTCCCAACCTGTTCAAGTCCTTCTGCTGATTTCCTGCTTTCTCCACACTACCTGCCCTTCCACCTATTTCATATCATCCGTAAACTTGGCCACAAAGCCTTCAATACCCTCGTCCAAATCATTAAAATGCAACGTGAAGAGTAGCGGCCCAGCACCGAGCCCTGCGGAACTCCGCTAGTCACAGGCAGCCAACGTTGACGTTCTCATCCTCTCTCTGACAAGAGTTCTGTGAAGCTCTCGCTCACTGGTCCCCCTTGGTGAATCATATCGCTCACTTACAATCTGAAAAAACATCTTGATCTGAAATGCCATCTGTCCATTCCCCTCCATAGCTACTGCCTCCACAACTTTGTTTTAGGCTCATTGTTGGGTGAGGCAGGGTTTCCATTGCAAAATAGTAATTCTCATTTGATATTAAATAAATTTAAATGTAATGGATAAGTGCAGGAGACTACATGGTGAACAGTAGGGGTCTGGGGAGTTGTAGAGCAGAGGAATCTGGAAGTCAATTCAAGTCAAGTCAAGTTTATTTGTCACATACACATACGAGATGTGCAGTGAAATGAAAGTGGCAATGCTCACGGACTTTTGTGCAAAAGACAAACAACAAAACAACCAAACAAATTATAAACACAATCATAACACACATATTCTTTTACATAATAAATAATGGAAGGAAAAACGTTCAGTAGAGTTAGTCCCTGGTGAGATAGGCGTTTACAGTCCGAATTGCCTCTGGGAAGAAACTCCTTCTCAACCTCTCCGTTCTCACCGCATGGCAACGGAGGCATTTGCCTGACCGTAGCAGCTGGAACAGTCCGTTGCAGGGGTGGAAGGGGTCTCCAATGATTTCATTTGCTCTGGAGTTGCACCTCCTGTTGTATAGTTCCTGCAGGGGGGTGAGTGAAGTTCCCATAGTGCGTTCGGCCGAATGCACTACTCTCTGCAGAGCCTTCTTGTCCTTGGCAGAGCAATTCCCAAACCAGATGGTAATGTTCCCGGACAAGATGCTTTCCACCGCCGCTGCGTAGAAGCACTGGAGGATCCTCGGAGACATCTGAATTTCCTCAATTGCCTGAGGTGGTAAAGGCGCTGCCTTGCCTTACTAACGAGTGCTGAGGCATGTGATGCCCATGTCATATCCTCGGAGATGTGGACTCCCAGATATTTAAAACAGTTCACCCTATCCACAGGATCCCCATTTATCCTCAATGGAGTGTACGTCCTCGGATGATGTGCCCTCCTAAAGTCCATGATCAGCTCCTACAGGTTATTGACAGTAACATCACAGGTAGATAGGATGGTCAAAAAGGCTTTTAGCACATTGGCCTTCATCAGCCAGAGCATTGAGTATAGAAGTTGGGAGGTCATGTTGCAGTTATGTAAGACATTGGTGAGGCCACATTTAAAGTTTTGTGTTCAGTTTTGGGCACCATGTTATAGGAAGGATGTTGTGAAGGTGGAAAGGGTGCAGAGAAGATTTACGAGGATGTTGCCACGACTCGAGGACTTAAGCTATGGGGAGATGTTGAGCAAGCTAAGACTCTATTCCTTGGAGCACAGGAGGATGAGGATGACACAAAGCTGGGTGGCAATGTAAGCTGCGAGGAGGATGCTATGAGGCAGAAGGGTGACTTGGATAGGTTGAGTGAGTGGGCAGAAGCATGGCAGATGCAGTATAACGTGGATACATGTGAGGTTATCCACTTTGGTGGTAGGAACAATAAGGCACATTATTATCTGAATTTTGTCAGATTAGGATAAGGGGAGGGGCAACAAGACATGGGTGTGCTTGTACATTAGTCACCGAAAGTAAGCATACAGGTACAGCAGGCAGTGAAGAAAGCTAATGGCAAGATGGCCTTCATTGCGAGAGAATAGGAGCAAGGAGGTCCTACTGCAGTTGCACAGGGCCTGGTAAGACCGCACCAGGAGTATTGTGTGCAATTTAGATCTCCTAATTTGAGGAAGAATATTATTGCTAGTGAGGGAGTGCAGCGTATGCTCACCAGGTTAATTCCCGGGATGGCGGGACTAACATATGAAGAAAGAATGGTTCAATTGGGCTTGTATTCACTGGGATTTCGGATGACAGGGGATCTTATCGAAACATATAAAATTATTAGAAGATTGGACAGGGTAGATGCAGGAAAAATGTTCCCGATGTTGGGGTAGTCCAGAACCAGGGGTTAGAATGAAAAGCTTTATTTTTGCATGTTATCCAAACAGTTCTGATAATGCTATACATGAATACAATCACCTCAAGTACAATAGGTAGTGCAAAGGGGAAGAAACAGAGTGCAGAATATTGTTTAAGAATAAGGGGGAGGCCATTTAGGACGGAGATTAGGAAAAACATTTTTCACCCAGATAGTTGTGAATCTGTGGAATTCTCTGCCACAGAAGGCAGTGGAGGCCAATTCACCAGATGTTTTCGAGAGTTAAGGTTTCAAGGTTTCATGGTCAGTTTATTGTCACATATACCAATTAAGGTACAGTGAAATTTTAGTTACCATACAGCCATACTAAGTGAAAAGCAACAAGACACACAACCACATAAAAGTTAACATAAACATCCATCACAGTGGGTCTCCACATTCCTCACTGTGATGGAAGGCAACAAAGTTCCTCTTTGTCCTCCCGCAGTCGGAGCAATCAAAGCCCCAACAGCCGACGATCGAAACTCCCGCGTTGGGGCAGTTGAAGCTCTCTCCGTGGCATGGAGCTCCCTTAGGGCTAAGGGAATCAAGGGATATGGGAGAAAAGCTAGAACAGAGCACTGATTTTGAATGAGTAGCCATGATCATATTGAATGGCGGTGCTGGCTCAAAGGGCCGAATGGCCTACTCCTGCACCTGGTTTCTATGTTTCTATGAGGTGTGACATTATCGGCAAATCAAGAGTCAGAGGACTTAGGTTTAAGATGAGAGAGGAAATATTTAATGAGTGGTAACTTTTGCATGCAAAGGGTAGTAGGTGTATGGAACGAGCTGCCAGAGGAGGTAGTTGAAGCAGGTACAATCGCAACGTTTAAGGAACATTTAGGCAGGAACATGGATATGTTTAGAGGGATATAGGCCAAACACAGGTAAGTGGGACTAGTGTAGACTGCACATGTTGGCCGGTGTGGGTAAGTTGGGCTGAAGGGACTAGTTCCACGTAGTAAGTCTCTATGACTATCTATGATTCTAGAGCTGAGAGAAAGGTTTAGGTTTACGTTTATTATTGTCGTGCGTGCAGAGTTAGAATGAAAAGCTTTATTTTGCATGTTATCCAAACAGTTCAGATAATGCTATACATGAATACAATCATGTCAAGTACAATAGGCAGTGCAAAGGGGAAGAAGCAGAGTGCAGAATATAGTTCGCAACATTGTAGCACAACAGTTCCATAGACAAAGTCCAACGTCTGTAATGGGATAGAGGCACAGTGGTGCAGCAGTGGAGTTGCTGCCTTACAGCGCTTGCAGTGCAAGAGACCCGGGTTCGATCCTGACTACATGCTTGTCTGCACGGAGTTTGTACGTTCTCCCTGTGACCTGCGTGGGTTTTCTCCGAGATCTTCGGTTTCCTCCCACGCTATAAAGATGTAGGTTAATTGGCTTGGTGTATGTGTAAATTTCCCCTGTGTGTGTGTGTGGGATAGTGTTAATGTGCGGGGATCGCTGGTTGGTGTGGACTCGGTGGGCCGAAGGGCCTGTTTCTGTGCTTTATCTCTAAAGTAAACTAAACCCTAGCTTATGGAAGGCCCATTCATAAGCCTGATAACAGAGGGAAAGAAGCTGCTCCTGAGATAAAAGATCAACTGTGATGTCTTTGCATGGTGGAGTCCATGCCAGGGGTCAAATGAAGCTACTTCATTCCTTATATCTTCATGTAATGTTACCAGACAACTTAATTGAGCCTCCCTAGTTTTCTGGAATTCACAAGGAAAACTGAAGTGAAAATGCCAAATCTGATCATTCTCCCCAACATTAAACTCCACATGCATTCTCATAGCCAGGCCCAGTCATGTTGAGTTACGTCAGCAGTTACACTGGGGAACACCTAGTCTGATCCTGAATCCAACAATACCATGGCACTGCCATTACTAGAATGTGTACAGCATCCAAGACTGTGGATCACCAGCATTTCAAAACCAGGTGGAGCTGTAAATGCTGACACCCACATTCTGTGAATGAATAAAATTACATAACTGGCAAAATGAAGAATCTGCAAAATAATTCAGCTTCCCATGGAAGTGCAGGCAATAGAGGGGTATAGATCATGTACAGGTAGATGAGACCAGTTTATCATGGCATAATGTTTGCACAAACATTGTGGGCCAAAAACACCCATTTTGTCCTGTTTTGTACTGTTTTATGTTCTGTGTTCACCTTCACTGTGCATGCCAATAAGGCAGTTGACTGCTGCTATCAACTGGTTAAATGGCAGATCTTTGTCTGACACACGAGCCAACGAACTGGTTAATTTATTTTACACTAAAATTTGAGGAAAGAATATCAGATGGTAGTTGTGACACAAGAGACTGCATTTGCTGCAATCTTGAGCAAGACAAGTGATGGAGGACCTCTGCGGGGTCAGGCAGCATCAGGGGAGGGAATGGACAGGTGATGTTTTGGGCTGGGACCCTTCTTCAGACTGAGTGGTCATGGATATACAGCCTATCCACTATAATGGATGAAGCAACCCATGAGGCTGGTAGCTGATGCCTCACATATCAGGTTTAATCCTGACCTAGGAAGATGTCTGTGTGAGTGTGTACATTCTCCCTGTGATCATGTGGATTTCCTCCAGGTTTTTCCCCACACCCCAAAGACATGCGGATTTGCAAATTAATTGGCTTTATAAAATTGTCACTAATGTGTGCGACGTGGATGAGAAAGTGGGATAATATAGAACTAGTTGATGATTGATGGTCGGCATGGACTGGGGGGGGGGGGGGGGGGGGGGGGGGGGGCGAAGGGCCTGTTTTCATGCTGCGCTATTCAATCATTCAATTTAATCAACTGTGTGGCTTTAAAACCATTCTCTAAATCCCCCAATACTTTCTGAGATGCATTGGTCTTCATACCAATTGATCTTTGAAGTCTAGTGGATTTGAATACAAAGCCTCGTCCAACTACTTGTGCCTTCCAACGCATCAGCCTGTGCATCATCACTGTCCTTCTTTCACATTTTACTGACGTGTTGACCACACAGTGGAATATTTGCACTTGCAATTAAGATGCCGTGTGGTCTTAATTGCCTCATAATATCCTGAATTATATTTCCTTAGACAATCTTGCATTGCCACTGACAGCTATCATGAGCAATTCAGTAAACTGTTGAGCTGCAAATGGTGATGAGTGGAAGAGCACTGTAAATGTCATTACTCTTCCACTAATTTATCCATCCTATCAGATCTGAAAGATTAGAATCAGCCAGAGTAGTTCCCTGTGTAATGATGCATTTTCTCATTTTCTACTGCACTGATTTCAATTGATAATTTCCAAAGTAGAATTTCAAAAATGGTCAGGTTCTCTTGGGTACTATTTGAAGCTATTTACCATCAGAGCAATGCTTAAAAATGTTAATACTTAAAATTCACACTAATACTTGCGAAAGGGTCACACTGTCAGCTGAGTGTTTAGCTGAAGTGCTAAGCAAAGCACTCAGCTGTAAATTCTCATAAACCACAGGTTTTTGTCAGCACCGTGGTCCTAACACACTTATTAATCTTCACCTTATTTTTGTTTTGTATCCTTTATCCCCCCCCCCCCCCCCCCCCCCCCCCCCCCCCCCCCCTCTCCCCACCTCCCCCCCTTAAACGGATAGATTAAGGAACTTGTAATGTTTAAATAATCCAAATTAACACTGGTGCTATTTTCCCTGCAGAAACCAGAGAAATAAAGATGAAGATCCATTTTTATTCCTTTGATTTGTCTTAATATTACTGTCATTAACCTTTGCATTACATTAATTTAACTTGAGTTTCCATAGATTAAATATAAAATCGACTGAAGCCCATTGTGCATGTTATCTATATAACTAAAACACTCATCTTATATGTGTGTGTGTGTGTGTGTATGTATGTGTGTGTGTGTGTGTGTGTATGTATGTGTGTGTGGGTGTGTGTCATCTGGGCACAATCTGCTTGATTCTCATTTCCTTACAAACTCTAGGCCACAGCCTTCCCATTTTCACACATTTTTCCCCTCGAGGCGATATACGCCTTCCCGTCGCATTCCCACCTATGGGTGAGTGGTGGAATTTTGCGTTCAGGGACCAGCCCTGCCCTGTGTTGGGGGACTTGGTCTAGTAAATATTAAAAAATCAAATAATTGCAGATACTGGAAAATTGATATGTAAACAGAAAATACTTAATACCCAGCAGATCTGGCAACAAGCAGTGTGACCCATACCATTAGACTACTATTAATGACTTTAGAAGATTTATTTTAATCTAGTTAACAGATTTCATAACATTGAAATCATATGATTGTTGGAAAATGGCTGAATGAAGGGTTTTAAAGCATTTGGACAATTAATGACAAAGGAAACAAACATTCAAATTGTGCTTCTCATAAAGTCAACCTTCTTAAAGGCAACCTTCTTAAATAGCTACTAATATTCCCACAGATTCTTGCGACATGTATAATTTAACCTTTTATTAGTTTAGTGAATGTAATTATCCTGTTTTACTGCCTATTGTGTTATGTTTTATTATGTTGCTAACAGTTTGTTGGAACATTGAGATAAGATTAGCAATTCATGTAAAACTTCACAACAAAACTCAAGGCAGCATTTGCTTTGTTTCAGAATAACAGTGCATTATACAATAAATGCACAGAAGGGATTTCAAGATGTGTCACTTTGTCTGCTGAGGCGATTTGGTTGACATAAGTGTTTAAGTAACATTACTTTGAGCATTGTTGAACTAAATTCATTTGCACAACATCCCTTTCAAATTGCACAGTATGGTGGTCGTATGTGATGATTAATAACTTAGTGCATTAAAAAATTAGCTGAGCAGTTTGTGGGTTTATTTCACTAAATTCCAATTTATTATGATGCATAATAAGAAATGTTGCAGTGGAGTGAATCTGATTAGGGATAGCACAGCACAGCACAGCACAGCACACCTTTTTAATTGCTTTTGAGTGTACATAAAAATGGAATCAGATAGCAACTTGAAACGTAATTAGTTTTAAATGTTATTTAGTCTGTTCTGGGAAATCATTCTGCTGACTCCAAAAGTGACTTACAGATTTACATAACGGGAAGAGAATAAAAAGGGAAATCAATTGATAATAGAATTAGTTGACTTTTGACAAGATGCTTTTATGCTGCATCAGCAAATACTGTTGTGAAAATTGCCTTTCCATGTGTCATTGAAATGACATATAGGATGATGCACTGAATAAATCTTTAGTCAAATTTAAGCTATTAAAAGAGGGTGGCCAATCTCTGATAGCGTATTTTAGAATCCGAGTCTGCAATGAACTGGCTAGCATCCCAGGTGCCTTAAAGTATATATATATATATATATATATATATATATATATATATATATATATATATATCTTCTATTATTATATAAAACTCTCGTGCCATCCGACCGGTTGCCGTCCGGCTGCCTTTCTGCCTTTTGATTCGTTCCATCGTGTGATGTCACAATGCCCAATGCTCGCAGATGTCCAATCGGAATGGCCGATGCTCGCAGATGTCCAATCGGAATGGAGCCATTTACATGTATGGCTTCGCCGAGATCTTTTCCATTTCGGTAGAGATTTCACTTTTCTTTCTAAGTATCCGCTCCTCATTACATTTCGTCATGTTTAAGTACACGTTTTTAATCAAATCCTTCTCCCTCCCCCCCCACTGCCCAATATTTCAAAAATAAACTGGCTTCTCACCCATAGAAGCAGACATTTGGGTAGACATTTCACTTTTCATTCCACTATCCACCCCTCATTAGATATCGTTATGTTTATGTCCACATTTTTCATTAAATCCTTCCCCCCCTCCCCAACTCACTCATTTTGTCGCCTCCTGCTGGCCAGCGACCATAACGGCTGCTGGCGCCCGCATCTCGCCTCAAAGACGCCATTTAAAACCAGCCGCACTGCTCATTCCTGAGCCGCTTGAGTTGGAGGACCACGTCTCCCGTGGGGGCTACGGGTAGGGAACGGCTGCGTTGGGGGAGCAGACCCAACGGGTCTGCCCTTGGTCTAGTATATATATATATATGTGTTTGTGTGTGTGCGTGTGTAAGGAATTTAATGAAAGTATATGTAATGTACATATCTTTGAGATCCTACACAGGATCAAAAATCTTCCTGGAAAACAATACCTACATCCTCCTATAATTGCATATTTCTCAAGGTAACTCATCTTTCATTCTGTTAGGACACGGTGTAGTGTCAGATTTTCATATCTTTCAGGTAATTAGCACCCTAGCCGCTAAATGGGTGAGCATGGTTGAAGGGGGTGTCTGCGAAACGCATGCGAGCTCACTCACAGAGACCTTCAGAGCTTCTTCACAGATATGGCTTAAAAACACAGTCTTTTGATTAATAAATGCTTTATTATTGATAGAAAACGGTAAAATACATCCAAACTTCTTCCGATTAGTTACTGGAATCTTCATCGAACTCCAGCTTATTACTTTAAACATTAGAAAACTCCTCGTGTCTCCGTAACACTGGCAAGATCTGCCATGGCTCGCTTGGACCCCGCATGTGGCCCACATGCCCGCATGGTCGACGAGTTAAACTTCCCCATTGTCTCTCCAAACTAATCTAAAAACTAAACTTCTGTGCAAGCATCTAAGCTCCAAACGCGCCCACAATATAACAGACAGTCTAAAATTTAAAGGCACAAGCCATCCACAATGACATGCAAAACAGGCCAAATGGCCACTACACATGGTCCATGAAGCAAACAGGGAAGATGCTATAAAAATGGCTATGTTGGTCTGATCTTCCTCTTCATGATCATATAGAATACTACAAATGGGATGTGGAAACTAGTAAGCCATTTGAGAGCAAATGTGGGAAAGCCTCAAGACGTGTGGGTTGCAAAATGCAATATGTCTTGCCATAGATGTCATGGAAATGGCCGATTCAAGGTGGCTTGGTGCAACTGTAGTCACAGAATAAGGCAAGTTACATGGGTCTCAAGAGATTCTGAATACATGATAAAAAAATGACAATCCTTCAGGTGGTCGATGGGGGCACAGCTAGCAGGCTGCCCTGCCAGCAGCGTGTTATGTTTTTTTTCCTACTTTTTTTCAGATTCAGATTCAGATTCAGATTCAGATTCAATTTTAATTGTCATTGTCAGTGTACAGTACAGAGACAACGAAATGCATTAAATTATTGACTTAGATTTTTTGTTTTTTTAGTGTGTCTCACTGTGTTTTTTAATCTCTCGGTGTGTCTCGGGTGGGGGGTGCTGTGGGGGGGGGGGGGGGGGGGGGGGGGGGTAAGGGTGTAAGGGGGAAACCGCTTTGGTCGCCTCCTCCACAGAGAGGCAACTTTTTCCATGTTGCCTCCCCATGTGACCTAACAGCAAGGATTGGTGCGGCCTTTCTCAGAGACACGCGCTGGGCTACAGCTTCAGCAGCAGAGGACGCTTTCGTTGCAAAGCGGGCGAGCCCTCGCCGGAGTCGCTGGAGGGGAGCGCTCCGTTCGCTGGCCCGCGGCAGCCTGAAGCTGCGACCTGCAGAGCTCCAGCTGGCGGCGTCCTGGGCCTGGGATCCCTCGTTGGGGATCTGGGATGAGAAGAGCTCCGACCGCCGGCATGCGGCCAACTTCTACCACGGGCGCAGCGTGGACTTACCAACTTGAGCGGGGTCCCTCGCCGGGGATCCCTGGAGAGGAGTTCTGGCCACTGGCCCTGCGGTCTGCGGTGCTTCTGGCTGCGGCGCGGGGGGAACTTTAAATCTTCGACCACCGGCCTGTGGCCTACACCATCTTGAAGCCGTGGTCTCCAGTAGGGAGGCACTGAATCAGGACTTACTTGGACTTACCTTGTCTGCACATCTGGACGCCCGCAGCGGCGACTGCGGAGGGTTGAGGTCCCGACCACGGGGGAAAATGGAGGAGGACTGGCCAAATTTTGTGCCTTCCACCACAGTGATGAATGCTTTGGTGGATGTCTGTGTAAATTTTTATTGTGTTTTGGTGTGTGTTCTTTATCATTGTACCGCTGCTGGCAAATTCATTTCACTTGTACTTTATGTGCAAGTGACGAATAAAATGTGATTTGACGAGGGATACTTCCTCTGGCTTTACTATGATGTTAAGGAATGGACCTTAACATGGATATAGGGATACACAACCTACATGGATAGGAGAGGTTTAGAGGTATAGGGGCCAAATGCAGGCAGGTGGGATGTAGATGGGACATGTTGGTTGGTTCAGGCATGTTGGGCTGAAGGGCCTGTTTCCACACTGTGATTGTATGAGCTGTGAAGTAATGTACAAGCTGGTCAGAGAATTTGCCCTGGGTGAGATGTCTCAGAAGGCAAGATTAGGATTAATGAAAGACAATCCATTATAGATAATCTGATGCTGATTTAGCATTTTCAAAACATAGAACACAGAAATATTCATAAACTTGATGATCATTCAAAGGAATAATCTGAAATGTATTTAGACAATATGAGGAAGGCATTTTGCAGAAGTTTCAGGACAACAGCATTATTATTGCAAGAAGTCAAAGACTTAGTATAGATTGCTCTGGCAAAGTAACATCAACTGAGTTTGGTCCATGCAAGACTGATGCAGAATGTGAGAGTGCATGCGCTCAGGGGAAAACTCAGTGTCAACAGGTCATTGAGATGATTGAAATTATTGAATAGCTTTGAATCAAGCACAGACTGCATTGAATGCTTGATGAGAGGATCGCATTGCAATGTGGAGCCAGTTAAAATCCCCTTGGAGATGATCCAGAATGGGAATTTCAGAGGAACCTTGGGTGTGATTTCATATGGACAGAAAGATAGAGAAAATGCCAGATGTCAACAGGGAGTCACATTAAGAGTCAGGATGAAAGATAGCGTGAAAGTAGGGGCACAGAAGTGGAACGCCTAAAGCAGCCAAAGTAGAGATTGAGTACCTTTAAGTAATGCACTAAAAATAACATGTAACTGCAACTAAATTGTGCAATAAAATTTAAATATACTGTGGTTATTAATCTCCATGTTAAATGTTATTACATTTTTTCATCATTCAGCACTGAGATGCCTGTGCATACGGGAAAATCAAGCTAAATGTCCTACACTTAGAATTTCGATAGAATTCTCTGTCAGTTCAGAGGAGAATGTGGCCCTTGTGGCTGAAGGGATCAGGGGGTATGGGGAGAAGGCAGGTACAGGATACTGAGTTGGATGATCAGCCATGATCATATTGAATGGCGGTGCGGGCTCGAAGGGCCGAATGGCCTACTCCTGCACCTATTTTCTATGTTTCTATCAGAAGGAAGAACTAATTTCTCTTTGATTTGATTTTAATGGTAGAAATTGTATGAGATTGGTGTTGAAAAGTACTTTCAGGTATATTGTTGCTTGAAAAATACACTTTCTAAATGCATATTGTGTGATTAAATAGGATACAAACTTATTGCATACCAGAATCACAGGAATATTTTCACCTGCTGTCTTGAAGTAGATCACAGCATGGAAATTTAATTATTTAGTACCAATTTGACAATCTTATTATATTAAGAATTTGATTTATGTTGGTTTAAAATCTATCTATCAGGCAGATCCCAGTGTGTGCGAACAGAAGGTATTACTTCTAGCTCTCTTAATGTATCCAAGGGTGTGCCATAGGGATCAGTTTTAGGACCTTTATTATTTACTATTTATATTAATAGTTTAGATCATAAAGCTCCGAACGCAAATTTTCACTTTTATGCTGACGACACAGTGATATATTGCTCTGCGTCTACCCCAAATCAGGCTCTCTGTCAGCTCCAAACTGCTTTTAACACTGTGCAACGTAACCTGTGTGATTTAAAACTTGTTTTAAATGCTGACATGACAAAGCTCATGCTGTTCACTAAAGCTAAATCAAAGCCCTCGGACCTCCCTCCTATCACCACTTTGCAGGGCTCTGTGATTGAATCTGTGTCTCAATATAAATATCTGGGAATTATAATTGACGATTCTCTCTCTTTTAAACCTCATATCCAGCAACTTGTGAAAAAACTAAAGATAAAATTAGGTTTTTACTTTAGAAACAAATCTTGTTTTTCTTTTGAAGCCAAAAAAAGACTTGTTGCTGCAACGTATTTATGTCTGTGTTGGACTATGGTGATGTTTTATATATGAATGCATCTTCAAAATGCCTACAGTCTTTGGACACGGTCTACCACGTAGCACTGAGATTTGTTACTAATTTTAAAACCCTCACGCACCACTGCTCTTTGTATGCTCAAGTTGGATGGTTTGCCCTGTCCACCCGCAGACTCCATCATTGGCATATCCTTATTTATAAGACTATCCTCGGTGTTCTTCCTTCATACCTGCAGAAGTATGTAATTCGAAAAAGCACAGGAACTTATCAGCTCCGCTCTGAGGACTTGTTCTTACTAACTGTACCTAAAGTCCGTACTGAACTGGGGAAAAGGGCATTTAGTTATGCTGCTCCCTTTGCATGGAACCAGCTGCAGAATGAACTGAAACTTAAGGAGCTGGTTTCTATAAACAGATTTAAATCCCTTCTCAATTATGTACATGCTTTGTTTGATGATGTACATGCTTTGTTTGATGATGTTTCTGACTGTGACTAAATTATTTATTTGTTCTCTGTTGTTTTTAAATTATTGTCTGTAACTGTGGAACTGTGCTGCTGCCTGTCTTGGCCAGGACTCTCTTGTAAAAGAGATTTTTAATCTCAATGAGACTTCTCTTGGTTAAATAAAGGTTAAATAAATAAAATAAAAATAAATAATTTATATATATGACACTGTTTTTAGTTTTGATTAAGGTGCATTCTTTGAAATCTTTTAGATGGAGTTTATATTATTTTAGATGCAATTCACCCATAACCTAAAGGGCCTGTCCCACGAGCATGCGGCAAGCGCGACCTAATGTGGAGCTGTATGGAGTTCTGTGGAGCTGGTCCCGACACTGACACTGTCAAAAATTCAGCGCGGCAACGGCCTGCCAGCCCGCAGCCGCATTGAGGCCGTACGCACCGTCCTGACGCCATACGCACCATCTCAACACTGTGCGCAGTGTCTTGACAGCGTACGCCTAGCGCGAACTTCCCGCGGACTTCGCTCGAAATTCACGTCAACTCGTACGGGATCTCTCGACCGCCGCGCGGCCCCCGCTTCCGGTTTGGTCGCGCTTGCCGCATGCAGTCGCATGCTGGTGGGACAGGCCCTGTACGGGGTTCACTCGACCTCCGCACGGCCCCCGCTTCTGGTTTGGTAATGTCTTTCATGAGATTTAGGACTACAATGTGTTTCATTTGTTATTTCACCAATGAATCCACATTAAAACATTTGCATGAGACTATTGGAGGTCACAGCACTTCATGATTTCTGATTAAGCGACTGGTGACTAATTTGATTTGTTAATGTGATAATAGTAACAGGTATATTCAGTGGATATTTTTAAGACATAGATAGATAGATTCTTGATTAGTACAGGTGTCAGAGGTTATGGGGAGAAGGCAAGAGAATGGGGTTAGCAGGGAGAGATGGATCAGTCATGATTGAATGGCGGAGTAGACTTGATGGACCGAATGGCCTACTTCTACTCCTATTACTTATGACCTTATATTGTGCTTTTAACATTAGCTAATAAGAAAGGGGAAGTGTTCAAGCTGCTAGGCAAACAAATCTTTACAGAATAGTGATACAAATTCTTCACAGTTTATGATGGATTACGTTTTCATTAGCTGTCTACTTTTTAAGTCACTGTGTTTCAGACAGAACAAATAAGATTTTCAGCTTATTCTTCAGTCATGAAATATTCAAACAAAATAAATTACAACGCCGTGTCAGATACACAATGTACGTGGTCAAGTGTATATTTTATTTATGGAATGCAAGGTGTGTATACTTAATGTTTTAAATCAATATAATCAATATAATTAATTGTGTTTGATTCATCTTTTCTTGGAAACATCAGTTGTACAAGACATTGGTGAGGCTACATTAGGAGTATTGTGTTCAGCTTTGGTCACCCTGCTGAAGGAAGGATGTCATCAAGCTGAGCAAGGACAAGGCAATTCCTTGAAGAGCAGGAGGTTGAGGATATAGTTTACAGTGTACTATGTTTACATATTCTGTTGTGCTGCAGCAAGTAAGAATGTCATTGTTCTATACGGGACACATGACAATAAAACACTCTTGACTCACTAATCTTGCAGAGGTGTATAAATCATTAGGGGAATAGATAGAGTGAATGCACAGGTTTATTTTTGCCCAGAGCAGGAGAATCAAGAATCAGAAGACATGGATTTAAGGTGAGATGGGAGACATTTAATAGGAACCTGAGGGGCAACTTTTTCATTCAGAAGGTGATGGGTATACGAACGAGCTACCTGAGCAGATATTGAAGAAGGTACTATCATTAAAAAAAAATAGAAACATAGAAACATAGAAGATAGGTGCAGGAGGAGACCATTTGGCCCTTCGAGCCAGCACCGCCATTCATTGTGATCATGGCTGATCATCCACAATCAGTAACCCGTGCCTTCCTTCTCCACATATCCTTTGATTCCGCTAGCCTCTAGAGCTTTATCTAACTCTCTTTTAAATTCATCCAGTGAATTACCTTCTGTGTCAGAGAATTCCACAAATTCACAACTCTCTGGGTGAAAAATTTTTTTTTTCTCATCTCAGTTTTAAATGACCTCCCCTTTATTCATAGACTGCGGCCCCTGGTTCTGGACTCCGCCAACATTGGGAATATTTTTTCTGCATCTAGCTTGTCCATCCTTTTATAATTTTATATGTTTCTATAAGATCCCCTTTCATCCTTCTAAATTCCAGTGAATACAAGCCCAGTCTTTCCAATCTTTCCTCACATGACAGTCCCGCCATCCTGAGGATTAACCTCTTGAACCTACGCTGCACTGCCTCAATAGCAAGGATGTCCTTCCTCAAACTAGGAGACCAAAATTGCACACAATACTCCAGATGTTGTCTCACCGGGGACCTGTACAACTGCAGAAGGACCTCTTTACTCCTATACTCAAATCCTCTCGTTATGAAGGCAAACATGCCATCAGCTTTCTTCATTGCCTGCTGTACCTGCATGTTTACTTTCAGTGACTGGTGTACAAGGTCACCCAGGTTCATTGCAATTCCCTTTTTCCTAATCTGACACCATTGAGATAATAATCTGCCTCCTCGTTCTTGCCGCCAAAGTGGATAACCTCACATTTATAACTTGGATATACATTGGAGTTATACATGGATAAGAAAGGTTTAAAAGTATATTATACAAATTCAGGCAATTGGGACTAGCTTAGATGGGACACCTTGGTCCACATAAACAGGTTGGGCTTTCGGGTCTGTTTTCATGCTGCAAAACTCTATGACACCATTCCATTTTGAAGTGAAATATCGCCCAGATTTCACTGAGAAATATGAGTAACTGTGCATAATTGCCAGGATTTCTACATTTTACTCTGATTATCTTCAGGACTCACAAGCAGGTGTGCACATGTGAACATCCCAAAGTTTTTGATGAGTTCTCATCACTTCTATTCCAATTGTGTTCCTGCATTGGACCCCTCATGGACCCCAAATGGTGGAAAGCCAAATTTCTGCAAGTTCCCAGTGATTGTACTGTGAAATCTGCCCATTGTAACTATGCTAGGCTAAACCTAAGAGAGACACAAAAAGATGGAGTAACTCAGTGGGACAGGCAGCATCTCTGGAGAGAAGGAATGTGCGACGTTTTGGGTCGAGACCCTTCTTCAGATTGAGAGTCAGGGAAGAGGGGGACACAGAGATAAGGAAGGGTAAGGTGTGAAAACACAACATCATTGGGGATGAAATCAAGGAAAATGTAGACTAGATCATTGTTAGCTAGGAGAAGGTGACAACAAAGCAAACAGAGATAAGGCAGACTGGACGGAGAACTAGGAAGGGGGGAGGATGCCTCCTATTTTCTGTGTGCTTAAGCAAAGCAAGAATTTCATTGTCCTATACAGGGACACATGACAATAAACTCACTTGAACTTGGATGGAGAGGGAGGGAAAGTAATGGTTACTTGGTCAATGTTCATACCGCTGGGGTGTAAGCTCCCCAAGCTAAATATGAGGTGCTGTTCCTCCAATTTGCGCTGGGCCTTATGCTGGCAGTGGAGGAGGCCCAGGACAGAAAGGTCAGTGTGGGAATGGGAGGGGGATTGAAAGCGTTTAGCAACTGGGAGATCAGGTCGGTTTAGGCGGACTGAGCGGAGGTGTTTAGCGAAACGATCGCTGAGTAAACCGAATGTAGGTTCAGTGACTCCATTAAATCCAATGGAGATGTTAGTGCTGTGAAAGTCAATAGAGATTACTTCATTAAAGAAGTTCTGACAGGGATTTTCTGCAATGTAGCCAGGTAAGCAAGGAGTGACACAGGTTGCTCACAGCTCTCAGGGAATTACAAGCCATGGTAATGGAATTTCCCAGGATTAAATTCAACGGTTCCCTCGCCCAAAAACAAATGTGGAATTCATGATTGCCTGGTGACTGCAAGGCTGGTGACACTGCAACTTCATCTGCCTTTTATTTGACAAAAATCCATTGTCCATCAACACTAAGCCAACACTGTGCTGTTGATATTATATTAAAGTTCCAAGAGTATTCAAAGAACTAAAAAAATGGTAACACCTACCCATTTCCGGGCCTATACTTGTATGATAAAAAGCGCATTTCCTTTCATCACAAAACCACTGTAAACAAAAAAAAGTGCTGGAAAATCAATCTGAATAATAATTTGTGAAAACCTCCTATAGTTTTTTTTCCAAAATACTGCTCCAAATCTGAACATTTAATGCATAGGTTGGAATATGGAGCGAGATGAGGAAAACTTTTTTCACACAAAGAGTGGTGAATCTCTGGAATTCTCTGCCGCAGAAGGTAGTTGAGGCCAGTTCATTGGCTATATTTAAGAGGGAGTTAGATGTGGCCCTTGTGGCTAAAGGGATCAGGGGGGATGGAGAGAAGGCAGGTACAGGATACTGAGTTGGATGATCAGCCATGATCATATTGAATGGCGGTGCAGGCTCGAAGGGCCGAATGGCCTACTCCTGCACCTATTTTCTATGTTTTTATGTTTCTATGTTTCTATGTAATATGAGCAGCAATTTGCAGAGAGGTTAAGCTAGTTAAGCTTGAGGTGCATATGCCCATCAGTCTTCTCATATCTAAGAGTTTATGACAGTCGGTTCAATTTCATCATTATGATGGAAACAAGGAATTTCCATGTCGTTATATCAATTTCACTAAACAGGTTTTCATACATTGTGAATCAGCTATTTTTTCAGATTTAGTCTGTTCCATCTGCCTGCCATTTGCTCGTTTAATTTAATTTTTCTCCTTTTAGAATGCTTATCTAGTTGGTTTTTAAATGACCTTCACTAAAACAAACTATAGACAGGGTAATCACCTGGATGCTGCTTGTGAAACTGAAGCGGACAATTTGTTGGTCTCCACTATTTCACTAAAAATGTCATTAATGGGTATAATGTTCGAACTTAATGGTTTTAGGAATTACCAGACTAGAATCAAGTCATGCTCCACTGAAACAGCTTCTCCTTAGGCCAAACAAGAAAGCGCATTAAATGAGGTATTTTATCCAAGCAGCAATGAAGAGAAGGAGAAGATATATCTCAAAGGCTGCGGGAAATTTTACTGTGAGAGAAAGGACTAGCACAGTTCACACGAATGAATATATCAGACTCAGAATAATGTATGATATTTTAACAAGCTGGACAAATCCAGCATCATTGAGACTTTGGTGATGCTGTACAAAACCATTGTGTATTGTTCCCTAATACATTTTTAATTCATTTAAAATGTATTCAGAAGTTCTGCAGAGATATAATAAATTTTCTATTGAAATTGGTGCATTTATATGGAGTACAGGAAATGGTGCCTCAATGGTATGAAGGGAACATGGAAAATAAGGCCCTGGTGATTTTAAAAGGAAAAGGCATAAAGACTCCCAGTGTGTTTCAAGGGAGCCAATGAAACCGGGTCTTGGTGAGCTTAAAGAAAGCATGGCAATGTCCAAAGGGAAACAGGGTCATGATAAGTTTAATGGGAGTGTAGAAATGAGGCTTTGCAAAGTTTAAAGGGAGTGTAGAAAACAGGGTCCAGTGTATTTAAAAGAGCATGAGAAATGAAACGCTGTGTGCCAGATCCTGAACTATTGGAATTTCCAAACAATTAGACAGTGGATAATTGGATTTGTACTGTACTTTGTTCCAATTGACATAACTTCAGTACATATATTAGAATATCCGAGTTAGGGACAGAAGTAATTTTTTTTTGGAGAAAGGCCAACAGTATTATCGCAATCCAACACCATTGAGACGTTGGTCATGCTGGGAGATCTTCCAGCCACTTCGACTGCAATTTTGAGGATGAAAGAGATAGATTTGGTTTAGTTTGGTTGAGTTCAGAGATGCAGAGCAGAAACAGGCCCGAGTCCACGCCGACCAACAATCCCCGCATATTAACTCTATCCTAAATACACGAGGGACAATTTATACATTAACCAAGCCAATTTACCTGCAAACCTGCACGTCTTTGGAGTGCGGGAGGAAAGTGAAGATCCCAGAGAAACCCACGCAGGTCACAGGGAGAATGTACAAACGCTGTACAGACAGCACCCGGGTCTCCGGCGTCGCATGCGATTTAAGGCAGCAACTCTAATGCTGCGCCACCGTGCCGCCGTATTTATTGTATTTGTGTAACTTCTCAGTCGTTGGTCCTATTACTAGCCAGACCCTGGATGTGGAATCCTGATTGTGAACGTCTGCTAGCATTGTCTTCTTTCACTGGTCTCTTTTATATCCATGGTTGCCATCCCTACCTTCAGATGGCAAAACTCGAATGATCAGCAGGATGCAAATAGCCTGAAATCCCTGGTGGGACCACAGACCATCCCCTGACGTGCTTTATCTCCCAGAGAACAATTTGGCCAAAAATAGACACAAAATGCTGGAGTAACTCAATGGGTCAGGCAGCAGCTCTGGAGAACATGGATAGGTGGCATTTCAATTTGGTCAAGTTATCTGAAGTAAGCCTTTAGAACATCAATGGGTTACCCTACAACTGTTTAATTTGCATCATTAGCATTACTAATGATATACAGTTTCCCACAGTGTTTGTGTTACCCATTCTTGAGGATTCTCTCCTACAAGAAGGACTTTGTTGCCATCAGTAAGATGCTGAATATTCTGGAAACTGAATGCTATATACAGTATGTCCTCTCATAGTTATAGAAGGGAAAACATTTCCACAGTCCAAACTTTCTGAATCTGACGGTGGTGAAAAAATGTCAAATGACATTTCGGAAAAATGTAGCAGGAACTGCATTGAAAATCTCAGTGTTTCCAAATCTACTGCCAAACATTAAAACTCTTTGACCTATCTGGGCTTTAAAACAGTGGTCTCATTGAAATGCTGCTCATGTATATTGTGCTACTCCCAGGAAATTAGCTAAATATAGTACAGTTTTTTTTTTCCTGCTGGAGGCACCGTAAAGCAATTGGCAAGATATTGTTATGAGGACAAAGACTAAGAATTTCTATTTAAGTATAATTTGTGCTGCTTAATCCACGATTCAAAAATGATTTACAGCACTGCAGCTTATTTATTTCACAATAGAAAATGTTGATCAATTAGTGCGATGTAGCATTAAATCAACTCTATATTATTGTCTGTATAAAAATGTAAAATATTCCACCAGTTTTAGCAGTGTGTGTGATTTGTGGGGGTGGAAGATGCTAAGTATTAATTTATACATTATTTTAATAATGTTGTGTAGGAAGGATCAGCGGATGCTGGTTTACACCCAATATGGACACAAGTGAAACTCTTTCCAGAGATGACTGATCCAGAGCGCGGCACAAGGCGCTGCGGTAGAGCTGCTGCCTTACAGCACCAGAGACCCGGGTTCGGCCCTCACTATGGGTACGGAGTTTGTACGTTCTCCCATTGACCTGCATGGGTTTTCTCCAAGATCTTCGTTTTCCTCCCACACTCCAAAGACATACAGGTTTGTAGGTTAATTGACTTGGTATAAATGTTTTTTAAAAAAAGCCCCTAGTTTGTGTAGGGTAATGGTAATATGTGGAGATAGCTGGTCGGTGCGGACTCAGTCGGCCAAAGGGCCTGTTTCCGCACTGCATCTCTCTAAACTAAACTAAACTAAACTAAACTAAACTAAACTAAACTAAACTAAAAACTAAACTAAACTAAACTAAACTAAACTAAAAACTAAACTAAACTAAACTAAACTAAACTAAACTAAACTAACCTAAACCCTGTGAGTTACTCCAGCATTTTGTGTCCATTACAATAATGGATAAGTTACTGGAGGGAATTCCGTGGGACAAGATCTAACAGTATTTGGATAAGCAAGGACTGATAAAGAATAGTCAGCACGGCTTTGAGGGTGAATAACATATTCCACAAATTTGATAACAGTTTTTTGAGGAAGTAACCAAAAGGATTGATTAAGGCAGGATGGTAGACATTAGAAGCTTTCGAAGTTCCCTCATGATAGGGTGGTGCAGAATATTTGATCACATGAAACCCAGAGTGAGCTGTATTTAAGTTTGGTTTCGTGGAAGGAGTCAGCGGGCTGTTAGTGAAGGATTGTTTTACTAATTTGATGCCTGTGACTGGTGGTCTGTTGAAGGCTGGGTCCATGGGATCGATGCTGGGTCGATGGTAGACAAAAGTGCTGGAGAAACTCAGCGGGTGCAGCAGCATCTATGGAGCGAAGGAAATAGGCAACGTTTCGGCTCGAAACGTTGCCTATTTCCTTCGCTCCATAGATGCTGCTGCACCCGCTGAGTTTCCCCAGCACTTTTGTCTACCTTTGATTTTCCAGCATCTGCAGTTCCTTCTTAAATGCTGGATCCATTGTTCTTTGTGATCTATATTAACAATTTGGGTGATGATGTTGTTATGATAGTTTGTACATTTGCAGATGAAACCAAAAATGGTGTTAGAGTGGACAGTGAGGAAGTCTATCTAAGTTTACAAATGTATAACCATATAACCATATAACAATTACAGTACAGAAACAGGCCATCTCGGCCCTACAAGTCCGTGCCGAACAATTATTTTCCCTTAGTCCCACCTGCCTGCACTCATACCATAACCCTCCACTCCCTTCTCATCCATATGCCTATCCAATTTATTTTTAAATGATACCAACGAACCTGGCTCCACCACTTCCACTGGGAGCTCATTCCACACCGCTACCACTCTCTGAGTAAAGAAGTTCCCCCTCAAGTTACCCCTAAACTTCTGTCCCTTAATTCTGAAGTCATGTCCTCTTGTTTGAATCTTCCCTATTCTCAAAGGGAAAAGCTTGTCCACATCAACTCTGTCTATCCCTCTCATAATTTTAAAGACCTCTATCAAGTCCCCCCTTAACCTTCTGTGCTCCAGAGAATAAAGACCTAGTATCTGGATCAACCAGGGAAGTTAACCAAGGAATGGGATGGAATTTAACTCTGACAAATATGAGCTTAATGTATTTGTTTATGTCAAACCTGGGCAGGACGTACACAGTAAACTAGAGCCCTGGGAAGTGTAGTAGGGCAGAGAGATCTAGGGGTACAGGTAGACAAAAGGAACTGCAGATGCTGCAATCTTGCTGCAGTAACTCAGTGGGTAAAGCAGCATCTCTGGGTAGGTGACATTTCAGTTTGGAACCCCATTCAGAAATGTCATACAGTGATGCAGTGCGACCCGCTGAATTAGTCCAGCAGTTTGTGTTCTATGGATACAGTAAGCAGTTCCCTGGAAGTGACGATTTAAGTAGATAGGGTGGTGAAGAAGTCTTAGACCACAGTCTTAGAATAAAGGGGAGGTCATTTAGAGAAAAAGCTTTTTCACCCAGGGAGGTGTGAATTTGTGGAATTCCCTGCCACAGAGGGCAGTAGAGGCCAAATCACTGGATGGATTTAAGAGAGAGTTAGATAGAGCTCTAGGGGCTAGTGGAGTCAAGGGATATGGGGAGAAGGCAGGCACGGGTTATTGATAGGGGACGATCAGCCATGATCACAATGAATGGCGGTGCTGGCTCGAAGGGCCGAATGGCCTCCTCCTGCACCCATTTTCTATGTTTCTAAGGCATCTGGTACACTTGCTGGCATTCGTAAAGTTATTGAGTACAGGCGTTGGGGACTTCATATTAAAGCCTTACAAGCCTACGGTGGCACTGTGGCGCAGCGGTAGATTTGCTGCCTTACAGCGCCAGAGACCCGGGTTCAATCCTGACTACAGGTGCTGTCTGTACAGAGTTTGTATGTTCTCCCCGTGATCTGCGTGGGTTTTCTCTGGGAGCTCCGGTTTCCTCTACACTCCAAAGACTCACACGTTTGTAGGTTAATTGGCTTGGTTAAATTGTAAATTGTCTTTGGTGTGGGTAGGATGGTGTTAGTGTGCGGGAATCTCTGGTTGGCACCGACTTGGTGGGTCAAAAGGCCTGTTGCTATATGTCTAAACTAAACAAAAAAAATATGTTTAAGAAAGAACTGCAGATGCTGGAAAAATCAAAGATAGACAAAAATGCTGGAGAAACTCAGCGGGTGAGGCAGCATCTATGGAGCGAAGGAATAGGTGATGTTTCGGGTCAGGACCCTTCTTCAGGCTGAGGTGGGGGGCGGGAAGAAGAAAGGAAGAGGCAGAGACAGTAGGCTGTAGGAGAGCTGGGAAAGGGAGGGGAAGGTGGGAGAAAGCAAGGACTACCTGAAATTGGAGAAGTCAATGTTCATACCGTTGGGGTGTAAACTACCCAAGCGAAATATGAGGTGCTGCTCCTCCAATTTGAGGTGGGCCTCACTCTGGCCATGGAGGAGGCCCAGGACAGAAAGGTCGGATTCGGAATGGGAGGGGGAGTTGAAGTGCTGAGCCACCGGGAGATCAGGTTGGTCAATGCGGACTGAAAATATGTTCATAATGTCACATTCCATTTAGAGTATAGTATAGTGTAGTATATCTTTATTGTCATTTCCTGAGTATTCACATACCCAGAGGAAACAAAAAAACGTTGCTCAACCAGTGTCCATTCAGTGTGCATTAAAAATAAATAGAAATAAAAAATACATGTATCATGAACAAATTTAACACTCTACTAAACATTCAACAGGCGTTCCGATCGGCAGCGGCACAACAGTGGCTCTGCTGCAGTGTGTCCAGGTTGGGGGTTTGTGCGCGATACTTGGCAGGGGGCAAAGTCCGTTTAGCAGTCTTATAGCCTGTGGGAAGAAGCTGAGGAGCATCCTGCTGGTTTTGCAGCTAATGCTCCTGTACCTCTTCCCAGATGGCAGGATGGAGAAAATGTCATGCGATGGGTGGTAGGGGTCTTTGATGATGGAGATGGCTCTGCTGATACATCTCTTCCTGTATATGTCCAGCAGGAAGGGGAGTGGAGCACCAATAATCCTGCTGGCGGTCTTCACAATCCTGTCTAGTTGGTGCCGTTCGTACGCTGTGCAGGTCTGGTCACCCTCCTATAGGAACATGCCATTATGGTGGAAAGAATGCAGAAAATATTATTTAGGATGTTACCAGGACTCAAAGGCTTAAGATATCGGAAAAGCTGGATAGGCTGGCATTTGTTTTTCCCCGGAGAAGGAGGCTGAGTCATGAGAGGTTTACACAATGTCACAGTCTTATTCCCAGAGAGTCCAGAACTAGAGGGCTTAGATATAAGATGAGAGTGGTAAGTTAAAAGAATTGTCTGAAGGGACTATTTCTTTGTTCTATGACTTCCGGACTTGATAATTCTATAGCATAAGGATGAATTATTGAGCATTTTTTGGGGCAGCCCTTTTACACAAATTCTCTGGATTGCAATTGACCAAGAACGGCTTTTAAAATATATGCTGGTAATGCAGATATATCAAATTTCTCTAACCAACTAACCATATTAATAAACATAACGTCTTAGCACAAGTTTCCTTTGTTGCCTGGTAATTCATAACTGACTTTTCAGTTTTGACTTAATGAGGAATTTTTTGACAGGAAAGCTCCAGAGGTGATATTAAAAAATGACATCTTTGGATAGTGCGCTGTTCACTGATTTCAGTAATAAGGTTATAATTCTGGCCTGTGCATTCTTGGATTTTAAGATAAGCTGATGCAGCAAAAATACTGATATCCTGTACATCACAAAAGATGCATGCCCGGGAATCAGATTGTTAATTGCATCAATGCTAAAGTGGGCCCGCCATTGCATTATACATAGAAAGCTAAATTACCATTTCACGAGGATGTTGCCAGGACTAGAGGGTCTGAGCTGTAGGCAGGGGTTGAGCAGGCTGGGACTCTATTCCTTGGAGCGCAGGAGGATGAGGGGTGATCTTATCGAGGCGTATAAGATCAAGAGAGGAATAGATTGGGCAGATCCACAGAGTCTTTTGCCCAGAGTAGGTGAATCGAGCTCCAGAGAATATAGGATTTAGGTGAAGGGGAAAAGGTTTAATAGGAATCTGAGGGGTATCTTTTTCACACAAAGGGTGGTGGGTGTATGGAACATGCTGCCAGAGGAGGTAGTTGAGGCAGGGACTATCCCAACATTTAAGGATCAGTTAGATAGGTACATGGATAGGACAGGTTTGGAGGGATATGGACCAAATGCTAACAGGTAGAACTAGCGTAGCTGGGACATGTTGGCCAGTGTGGGCAATTTGGGCCAAAGCGTCTGTTTCCACACTGTATCACTCTATGACTATGACTCTACTGACCGTGTTACTCTACCAAACAAGTTTTTTTCCCCTCTCTCTCTCTCCTCCCCCTCTCTCCTTCCCCCCCTCTCCCTTCCCCCTCTCTCCCCCTCTCTCCCCCCCTTCCCCCCCTTCTCCCCCTTCCCCCCCCTCTTCCCCCCGCCCCCCTCTCCCCCCCCTTCCCCCCCTCTCCCCCCCCCCTCCCCCCCCCTCTTCCCCCCCCCCCTCTCCCCCCCTCTTCCCCCCTCTCCCCCCCTCTCTCCCCCCCCTCCCCCCCTCCCCCCCCTCCCCCCCCCCTCTCCCCCCCCCCCTCCTCTCCCCCCCCTCTCCCCCCATCATCCTCTCCCTCCCCCACATTTCCTCCCACTCACTCCCCCCCCTTGCTCACTCTCTCTCCCCCTCTCTTCTCCTCTTTCTCTTTGCCCCTCTCTCTATCTCCTCTTCCTCTCTATGCCCCCCCATCCTCTCTCTCCCCCCTCCCTCCCCCGTTTCTCTCTCCCCCCCTCTTCCTCCTCTCTCCTTCTTCCCTCTTTCTTCCCTCTCTCTCTCTCTTCCTCTCTCTATCCCCCTCCTCTCTCCCACTCTCTCCCTCTCTCCCTCTCTCTCCCCCTCCCCTCTCTCTCCTCTCTCTCTCCCCTCTCTCTCCTCCTCTCCCTCTCTCTCCCCCTCTCTCTCCTCTCTCTTTCTCTCTCTCCCTCTCCTCTCTGTCTCCCCCCTCTCTCTCCTCTCTCTCTCTCTCTCTCCCTCTCTCTCCCCATTCATTCCCCCCCTCTCCCTCTCTCTCCTCTCTCTCTCTCCTCTCACCCCCCTCTCTCTCTTCCCCCTGTCTTCCTGTCTCCTTCCCCTCTCTCTCTCCCTGTCCCTTTGAGCCTCTGTCCCTTCGGCACAGAGACTCTCACGGCAGCGGCGCAACGCTTCCGACGGACCGGGACTCTTGCACTGAGGCTGCTTCATGGCCAGAGCTGCAGCGAGTGACACGCCAGCCCCGCAGACACTCGCTAGCCCAGAAAACCCTCGCTAGCCCGCAAACACTTGCCAGCCCCAACTCCCCACATCTGTCCTCGCCCGCTGCTTCCATCCCTCCCTCAGGCCCGGCTCTTCAACACTCGCGGCCCATGCAGTTGATATGAGTTTTGAAATTTTCGTTGATCACAGAATTTCTCACGACAAAGCGTGATAAATTTGTGATCAGCGTGAGAACGTGAGAATTTGTCCAAATGCGTGATTCTCACGCTCAAAGCGTGAGAGTTGGCTGCCCTAGTAATAACTGGCAGTGAATAAATCAGATCATGAGCATAACAACCTCTTAATTGCTTCCATCACCATCCCTAGCAGTGCATTCCAGCCTCGCTGTGTAATAAACTTTCCCCACACATTTTCTTTAAACGTTCTCATAAGGTCATAAGTAATATGAGCAGAATTAGGCCATTCAGCCCATCAAGTCTACTCCGCCATTCAATCATGGCTGATCTAACTCTCCTTCCTCACCCCATTCTCCTGCCTTCTCCCCATAACCCCTGACACCCGTACTAATCAAGAAATCTTGCTCTCTTTTTTTTAGTTCTGCATCCTGATTTTGAATACCTTGCTTCTGGAATCGTGAAAGATACAGCCTGGAAATAGGCCCACTGACCCACTGAGTCGAAGCTGACCACCGATTACCTTTCACACTAGTTCTATGTTGTCCCACTGTTTCATCCACTCCCCACTGACTCGGGGCAATTTACAGAGGCCAATTAACCTACAAACCTGCACATCATTGAGTTGAGGAAACAAACTGGAGCACCCTGAGGAAACCCACGTCATCATAGGAGAATGTGCAAACTCCACACAGACAGTGCTTGAGGTCAGAATCAAACCTGGCTCTCTGGTGCTGTGAGGCAGTGACCCTACCAGCTATGCCACAGATGCTGTCTGATGTGCTGGCTGTTTCTAGCCTGCTTTTATTTTATGATTTGTAGCATTGAAATATTTTTCACTTTCAATTTATTTAAGATTAGCAGGCTGACTTTATATTGCAAGGGGCAGCTGTAAGTGGTGTTAACAGCTCAGGATATTAGTCCCCTGTCAATGGATGGATTCATTCAATGATGGAGTTAGCACTGGCTGCTTGCAGCAGTAATGTAAATTAGCAGGAAGGTGAAAACTGGATAGACACAAAAAGCTGGAGTAACTCGGTGGGACAGACAGCATCTCTGGAGAGAAGGAATGGGTGACGTTTCGGGTCAAGACCCTTCTTCAGACACTCATCATGGTAAGCTGGAGTTCTCCAATAGGGGAGCAGCAGGTATGAGTTAATCAGTTCCCAGGGATATCCACTTTTGATCTTTTTCAATTTTAGTAACAATAGGTGCAAGGTTTCAGTCCAAAATGTACGTCCTTTGGGTACCATCAGTGCCACATTAGTCTAGTACATTGTTTGATGTTATGCACACTTGCGGGTGATATTTGGCAAGTTATAACAGCTCTGATACTCATGAAGGTGTTTGTATACATACAGCTAGCATCGCTGGAAGCATGCAGCATCGGCAGGTCACCACAACAATCAACTGAATCAGCTTTTAGCAGAGTCAAGACCGTGAGTTGATTCAATGATGTAAGACCTGTTGAGGCTGAGGCCCATGAGTAAACCAACATGGTTGCATTGGCCAGGGCCGCTTTAGCACCCTCAAACGCCGCGTCTGCCTCCGCGGACCATTCGAGCTCCAGCGGCTTGCCCGCGAGGCACTGAAACAGGGGGCGCATGATGTTGGCAGCTGCCGGCACGAAACGGTGATAAAAATTCACCATGCCGACAAACTGCAGTAGCCCCTTTGCCGTGCGCGGCCGGGGGAATTGCCGAATGGCCTCGACCTTTATGGGTAGCGGGGCGGTGCCTTGAGATGTGATGCTGTGCCCCAGAAAGGAGATGGAACGGAGGCCGAACTGGCACTCGGTGGCGTTGATTACAAGGCCGTGGTCAATGAGACGCTGGAAAAGGGTTCGCAGGTGGACGATGTGCTCATCCTGGGTGGGGCTGGCAACCAGGATGTCATCGAGGTAGATGAACACAAAGGGCAGACCCCTCCCGACCCTGTCCATAAGCCTTTGGAATGCCTGCGCGGCGTTCTTTAATCCAAAAGGCATGCGTAGCCACTCGAACAAGCCAAACGGGGTGATCGTCCGGGTGAATGGAATCTGATTATATAGCCCAGGACAAAGTCGACTTTCGATAAGAAAGCGACACCCACAATGTGGGCAGAGAAGTCTTGGATGTGAGGCACCGGGTAGCAGTCTGCCCTCGTCATGGCGTTCAGATGCCGATAATCCCCACATGGTCTCCACCCACCAGATGTTTTGGGGACCATGTGTAGTGGGGATGCCCACGGGCTGTCCGAGCGCCAGACGATCCCCATGTGCTCTATTAGCTGGAACTCATCCCGGACGATGCGCTGGTTGTCCGGTGAAAGGTGGCGCGCCCAGGCGTGTATCAGAGGGCCCACGGTGGGGATGTGGTGTACAACCCCGTGTTTAGGGGCTGCTGCACTAAAACGGGGAGTGAGGAGCTCAGGGAAATCAATGAGGAGGGAGGCGTAGGGGACAACGACCTCGGTGACGGCGCTGAGCTGTGCTCTGGGTGGGGACGGGGGCTGCGGGACCACGGGGCCGAGCGCCGATTGTGGAATCATGCGCCCGCCTCGCACATCGACTACGAGGGAGAACTCTTGCAGGAAGTCGGCACCAGGAGCGGCTGTGCGACATCGGTCACGATGAACAGGTGGGGGTCAAAAGCAAGCGGGAGGGTCCGCGTGCCGTAAGTACGGATGGTGCTCCTATTAACGGCCGTGAGCACTGGGCCCTGTTTACCAGCACGGGTGTCACGTCCGGTCGGCGGGAGGTTACTGACTGAAACCCGCGTTGTTTCACCAGCCAGAGTTTGTCGGCCCTTTCGGCGAGCTGTATGGGGTCGGCGAAATCGGCGCCGGCGAGCATGAGGTAGACGTTGTCAGACATATGCTCCAAGAAGGCCTGTTCAAAAAGCAGACACGGACGGTGGCCTTCCATGAGGGCAAGCATATCTGCCATCAGCACGGACGGCTTGTGATTGCCCAACCCATCCATGTATAGGAGGCGGGCGGTGCAGTCTCGGCGGCTCAGCCCGTATGTGCGAAGGTGAATTCCATTTAAATTCCATTTGGAATATTTTGGAGGACTAAGAAACCAAGAACCAAGAAGGGCTTTGAGGCCTTCATATCTAGCAAGTGCCAGCGGGTCTTGCAGGAATGGCAATAACCGCGAAGCCGCCTCCTGCGTGAGCGCTCTGACGACATGGAAGTACTTCGTGTCATCCACCACTGTGTTACGGAGGTAGAATTGCGCCTCCACGTGGGCGAACCAAACCTGTGGCTGTTTGGGCAAGAACACCGGCAGCTTGAGGCCGACGGCATTCTGATGAGCGTCGGGAATGGCGGCGGCTTACATTGTCGGCTTCCAGTAACGATTGGACACGCCGCGCCAGTTTAGACCGTGAGTTGATTCAATGATGTTTATTACAAACAGTGACAATGAACAAAACAAGTCTATCTGACAGCTAAATAAAGGATGCAGCATTCACAAGTGTGGCGCTCGAATGAATGAACTCGACAGAAAGCGCATGAAACCCGCTCCCCGCGCCCACATGGCTAGAGTAGCCAATCCGAGGGTTTGACTACCCCAAGGCACCAGCAGCTGCTGCTACAAGCTAATACTTTCTTTAACCTTACACAGTTGAACACATGTTCAGTGCCCCATTTTAGCATCAGTCTAAGAAATTGTCGCTTATGTTCAAATTAGTTGCTAATGAATTTATTTTGCATGGTGCTTGGTGTTATTCAGAGTTCATCTGATTTGTTGAACTGTATAGGGAATAGTGGGACATGCTTGTAATAATATAGTCCAGACCAGGCATCTTCTAAAACCAGTTCTTCTTGGACATGGGTGTTACCCATAAGCATCCACCTTGGATAATTTAAGAAATTTAATTGCAGAGAAGATTTATGAGGATGCTGCTGAGACATGATGGCCTGAGGTATAGGGCGAGGTTGAAAAGGCTAGGGCTTTTGTTCTAAGAACGCAGGAAGCTGAGGGCTGATCTTATAGAGTTGTATAAAATCACAAAGGGAAAAGATATGGTGAATGTACAAAGAGTTTTATACAAAGTCGGGGAATCAAGAATTAGAGGACATAGATTTAAGGTGATAAGGGAAAGAAAGGTGATAAGGTGATAGGAACATGAAAGACTACTTTTTCACACAAATGGTGGTGGGTATATGGAACGAGCTGCCAGAGGAAGTCATTGAGGCAGGCACTAATATCTATATAATTAAAAGTCTCATCTTGACCACTTCCTGCCTGCGCTGTATATTGATTTTAGAAAAAATGCTACCATATATCGCTATGATTTTTGGCCATCTTACTCACAGTCCTCCTCTGCTGAGCAGGCCCTGAGGATTTTTCCCATCGATGAAAAATAAAAAAATTATGAGGGTTTAAAAAACCTTGAGATCCTCTTTGCTGACAGCTAAAAATCCAGGGCAAAAATCAAAAAGGGCCACTTTTCAACATAATTGTATGAGGGGTAAGAGTGTTGTAAAAACAAGCCTGAAGGCTTTGTGTCTCAATGCAAGGAGCATTTGTAATAAGGTGGATTAGTTGAATGTGCAGATAGCTATTAATGACTATGATATAGTTGGGATCACGGAGACATGGCTCCAGGGTGACCAAGGCTGGGAGCTGAACATCCAGGGATATCCAATATTCAGGAGGGATAGACAGAAAGGGAAAGGAGGTGGGGTAGTGTTGCTGGTTAGAGGGCAGATTAACGCAATAGAAAGGAAGGACATTAGCTTGGAGGATGTGGAATCAATATGGGTAGAGCTGCGAAACACTAAGGGGCAGAAAACGCTAGTGGGAGTTGTGTACAGGCCACCTAACAGTAGTAGCGGAGTTGGGGATGGCATCAAACAGGAAATTAGAAATGCATGCAACAATGGTAAAACAGTTATAATGGGTGACTTCAATCTACATATAGATTGGGTGAATCAAATTGGCAAGGGTGCTGAGGAAGAGGATTTCTTGGAATGTATGCGGGATAGTTTTCTAAACCAACATGTAGAGGAACCAACGAGAGAGCAGGCTATTCTAGATTGGGTATTGAGTAATGAGGAAGGGTTAGTTAGCAGTCTTGTTGTGCGTGGCCCCTCGGGCAAGAGTGACCATAATATGGTTGAGTTCTCCATTAGGATGGAGAGTGACATTGTTAATTCAGATACAAGGGTCCTAAACTTAAAGAAAGGTGACTTTGAGGGTATGAGACGTGTATTGGCCAAGATAGACTGGCAAATGATTCTTAAAGGGTTGACGGTGGATATGCAATGGAAGGGATTTAAAAACTGCATGGATGAACTACAACAATTGTTCATCCCAGTTTGGCAAAAGAATAAATCAGGGAAGGTAGCGCATCCGTGGATAACAAGCGAAATCAGGGATAGTATCAAAACCAAAGATGAAGCATACAAATTAGCCAGAAAAAGCAGCCTACCAGAGGACTGGGAGAAATTCAGAGTCCAGCAGAGGAGGACAAAGGGCTTCATTAGGAAAGGGAAAATAGTTTATGAAAGAAAACTGGCAGGGAACATAACAACTGACTGCAAAAGCTTTTACAGATATGTGAAGAGAAAAAGATTAGTTAAAACAAATGTAGGTTCCTTGCAGTCAGAAACAGGAGAATTGATCATGGGGAACAAGGACATGGCAGACCAATTGAATAACTACTTTGGTTCTGTCTTCACTAAGGAAGACATAAATAATCTGCCGGAAATAGCAGGGGACCGGGGGTCAAATGAGAAGGAGGAACTGAGTGAAATCCAGGTTAGCCGGGAAGTGGTGTTAGGTAAATTGAATGGATTAAAGGCCGATAAATCCCCAAGGCCAGATAGGCTGCATCCCAGAGTACTTAAGGAAGTAGCTCCAGAATTAGTGGATGCATTAGTGATAATTTTTTCAAAACTCTTTCGATTCTGGAGTAGTTCCTGAGGATTGGGGGGTAGCTAATGTAACCCCACTTTTTAAAAAGGGAGGGAGAGAGAAAATGGGGAATTATAGACCAATTAGTCTATCATCTGTAGTGGGGAAACTGCTAGTCAGTTATTAAAGATGGGATAGCAGCACATTTGGAAAGTGGTGAAATCATTCGACAAAGTCAGCATGGATTTATGAAAGGTAAATCAGGTCTGACGAATCTTATAGAATTTATCAAGGATGTAACTAGTAGAGTGGATAAGGGAGAACCAGTGGATGTGTTATATCTGGACTTTCAGAAGGCTTTCGACAAAGTCCCACATAAGAGATTAGTAAACAAACTTAAAGCACACGGTATTGGGGGTTCAGTATTGATGTGGATAGAGAACTGGCTGGCAAACAGGAAGCAAAGAGTAGGAGTAAACGGGTCCTTTTCACAATGGCAGGTAGTGACTAGTGGGGTATCGCAAGGCTCAGTGCTGGGACCCCAGCTATTTACGATATATATTAATGATCTGGACGAGGGAATTGAATGCAACTCCAAATTTGCAAATGCCATGAAGCTGGGGGGCAGTGTTAGCTGTGTGGAGGATGCTAGGAGGCTGCAAGGTGGCTTGGATAGGCTGGGTGAGTGGGCAAATGCATGGCAGATGCAGTATAATGTGGATAAATGTGAGGTTATCCACTTTGGTGGCAAAAACAGGAAAGTAGACTATTATCTGAATGGTGGCCGATTAGGAAAGGGGGAGATGCAACGAGACCTGGGTGTCATGGTACAGCAGTCATTAAAAGTAGGCATGCAGGTGCAGCAGGCAGTGAAGAAGGCGAATGGTATGTTAGCATTCATAGCAAAAGGATTTGAGTATAGGAGCAGGGAGGTTCTACTGCAGTTGTACAGGGTCTTGGTGAGACCACACCTGGAGTATTGCGTACAGTTTTGGTCTCTTAATCTGAGGAAGGACATTATTGCCATAGAGGGAGCACAGAGAAGGTTCACCAGACTGATTCCTGGGATGTCAGGACTTTCATATGAAGAAAGACTGGATAGACGCGGTTTGTACTCGCTAGAATTTAGAAGATTGAGGGGGGATCTTATAGAAACTTACAAAATTCTTAAGGGGTTGGACAGGCTAGATGCAGGAAGATTGTTCCCGATGTTGGGAAAGTCCAGAACAAGAGGTCACAGTTTAAGGATAAGGGGGAAATCTTTTAGGACCGAGATGTGAAAAACATTTTTCACACAGAGAGTGGTGAATCTCTGGAATTCTCTGCCACAGAAGGTAGTTGAGGCCAGTTCATTGGCTATATTTAAGAGGGAGTTAGATGTGGCCCTTGTGGCTAAAGGGGTCAGGGGTTATGGAGAGAAGGCAGGTACGGGATACTGAGTTGGATGATCAGCCATGATCATATTGAATGGCAGTGCAGGCTCGAAGGGCCGAATGGCCTACTCCTGCACCTATTTTCTATGTTTTTCTATGTTTCTATGCTGTCAATCACCGCGATGAAGGTAACGCCTCTTCTGGGGGGGGGGGGGGGGGGGGGGGGAGGGGGGTTGCAGGACTATAAATCCCAGGATGCCTGGACGTGAGTCAGTCCCTCTGCAAGATCGCAAGGGAAAGGCCACGACTCTCATTCTATGCTGTGAATCAACTGAACTGAGTCTGCAATGTATTTGCAATAAATGATTTGTTAGTCCTTAATGACAATGCCATGTGTTGTTTGGCCTGCTGCCCTGCCTGTGCTTTAAACTGCAATGCTTTATTAGGTCCAACTGTGTTTGGAAGGAATACATGCTTTATTAGGTTCGACTTTGTTTGGTTCAAAAGTCGCACTCATTTCGTGACTTCCGCTTAATGGACAGGTCACGCTGATTGCGGAAGTGCCACTGACTGCGGAAGCCCCAAATTCGAGAGGTCGTGCTCAGCCGTGTGAGTATTCAAGAACGTTTACTGCCATATAACGGGTGTGTGAGTCAGTGAGTGGGTGTGTATGTGTTTGTGAGTGTATGTGTGTGTGTGAGTGTGTGTGTGTGTGCGCGTGTGTGTTTATGTGTGTGCGAGTGTCTGTGTGTGTGTGCGTGTGTGTGTGTGTGTGTGTGTGTTTGCGAGTGTGTTTGTGAGTGTGTGTGTGTGTGTGTGTGAGTGTGTGTGTATGTGAGTGTGTGGGTGTGTGTGTATGTGAATGGGAGTGTGTATGTATGTGTTTGTGAGTGTGAGTGAGTGAGTGAGTGAGTGAGTGAGTGAGTGAGTGAGTGAGTGAGTGAGTGAGTATGTGAGGAAACCAGTCCCTTCGGCCCATAACGGCTGTGGAAAGCATCTTGTCCGGGAACATTACCATCTGGTTTGGGAATTGCTCTGGCCAGGACAAGAAGGCTCTGCAGAGAGTAGTGCGTTCGGCCGAATGCACTATGGGAACTTCACTCACCCCCCTGCAGGAACTATACATCAGGAGGTGCAACTCCAGAGCCAATAAAATCATGGGAGACCCCTTCCACCCATGCAACGGACTGTTCCAGCTGCTACGGTAGGCAAACGCCTCCGTTGCCATGCTGTGAGAACGGAGAGGTTGAGAAGGAGTTTCTTCCCAGAGGCCATTCGGACTGTAAACTCCTACCTCACCAGGAACTAACTTTACTGTACCACTCTACTGTTTTTTTTTTTTAATTGCTGTTTTTTATTCCTTTTTTCCTTTCGCCCACAATATTTAATGTAAAAAAGAATGTGATTCTGTTCCATTCTGTTTGTAGTTTGTTTGTTTGTTTGTTTGTTTGTCTTTTTGCACAAAGTCCGCGAGCATTGCCTCTTTTCATTTCACTGCACATCTCGTATGTGTATGTGACGAATAAACTTGACGACTTGACTTGACTTGGTGGAGTGGTGGAATATTGTGTTGGGGGACCAGCCCTCCCGTGTGAAGCTTGTCTAGTGGTATTTAAAAGACACGGACAGAAACTAGGACAGGAAATGTTTAAAGGGATATGGGCCAAAAAGAAGCAAATTGGACTAGCATAGATGGGGCAACTTGGTCAGCATGGACGTTGGGCTCCAGGTGCTATTTCCATGCTGCATGGCTCTATGACTCTCAATGACACCCTCACTCAAGCCTTTCATACTTTCCAGCCACAATGATTCACCCTTTAAGAGATATGAATGTGACAGTAATTCCGTAGGTGACGCTAGCATGCTGCCTATATAAGAATGTTGGTAAATCCCTGGCTGAATATCAGCCTAATTAATTTATCCCTCTATTTCTCTTTAGATATTTCTGCAACTTTGGGATTAAACTGCTTCAAATTAGGTATCACAAATTTTGTAAAATAACACAGATCAGTAAATCATTTGAAGGTTACACAAAAAAGCTGGAGAAACTCAGCGGGTGCAGCAGCATCTATGGAGCGAAGGAAATAGGCAACGTTTCGGGCCGAAACCCTTCTTCAGACTGGTTGAAGAAGGGTTGAAGAAGACCCGTCTGAAGAAGGGTTTCGGCCCGAAACGTTGCCTATTTCCTTCGCTCCATAGATGCTGCTGCACCCGTTGAGTTTCTCCAGCTTTTTTGTGTAACCTTCGATTCTCCAGCATCTGCAGTTCCCTCTTAAACTCAGTAAATTATTTGATTGAATTGTTTTCTTTACAATGGGAGGAATCAAATATATAAGATAATTTGTTTGTTCTACACGTAAGCACATTTTAAAGAATCTTTTCACGGAAATATTTTACAAATTTTGCCATATGCTGCTCTTGTAGTTATTGCTTGAAACACCAGATTGCACTGTTTAACATTGGATCTGATTGACTAATCTGCCAATTGTCAGCTATTTTCTTGTACAGTATTCTGGACTACAATGCAGGCCATGAACTTTCATTGAAGAGGTGGAATCTAGTAGTTAATCTGGCAAATGCTGCATAGGTTAGATATTGCTGCCGTGCTGATAACTATGTGATCAGCCTGATGAGGTAATTGTGGTGCTTATATTTTATGTGGAGAGCTGAGGGAGAGACACGTTGAGTGGTTTGTTTGTTATATAGTTTCCACTTCCATCTAACCCCTGGTGGTACAAGCCTAGCCTGTTCAATCCTCATGACAGCACATCCATTCTAAGTAATTATCTAGTAAATCTTCTCTGAACATCATCCAACTTATTAATTCCTTCTTTAAAAAAGGAGACCAATAGTGTGCGCTACATTCGCTACACCGCGGATGCAGTCTCAACAGTCTATACAACTAAAGCATAACCTCCCTATTTTGTATCTAATTCCCTAGCATTGAAAAGAAAACATTCTAATTAGCTCTCCTGATTTTTTGTTGCATTGAATAATGCTTTTAAGTAAGAATTCAGATTGTTCCGCCAAATATATCTACCTATTCAGCTGCCAACGTTTTAAACCCAGGCTTACATCCATCTGGCAAAATCTTTTGAAGCTTAAATTTTATTTCTCCGGCAACTAGTCCTGACACTGCTTGTAATTTTTCATTTCTGAATGCAAAGCATCGATAGTTAAACAAATCATGGCCTTTACATTGCCACTTGTGAGATGGCCTGAGCATGAATTAGGTTCCCATATGCAACACCCTCAGATGCCACAGGAGAAGGTCACTCATAGATGACACAGTAGGCATTCCAATTTTGGAGGCAAACGGAACAATAAGTAAGAAAGAAAAGATTATTTTTTCTTCAGCCACTTACACTACACAATTGATATTTTACAAGGCATTTGGAATAGATTTTGTTTCATTTCTACCAGATGTGGCTATAATTAGAGAGGATTTGATTAGGACATAAAAGAGTCAGCGCCGACCAGTAATCACCAGTTGTACACCAGTTCTATCCACATTGGTGAAAAATTTACAGAAGCCAATTAAACTACAAACCACCACATCTTTGGAATGTGGGAGGTAACCGGAGAATCCAGAGAAAACCTACATGGTCACAGGGATAATGCACAAACTCCATACAGATAGCACCCACAGTCTTGATGGAACCCCAGTAATGCCCCGTCCCACTAAGGAAACCTGAACGGAAACCTCTGGAGACTTTGCGCCCCACCCAAGGTTTCCGTGCAGTTCCCGGAGGTTGCAGGTGGTTGCCGGAGGTTGCAGGTAGTGGAAGCAGGTAGGGAGACTGACAAAAACCTCTGGGAACCGCACGGAAACCTTGGGTGGGGCCCAAAGTGTCCAGAGGTTTCCGTTCAGGTTTCTTAAATGGGACAGGGGCATTAAGGCAGCAACTCTACTACAGTGCCACTGTGCCTTACAGCAATACAGCTGAATATTAGGAGAGCTAATCAGAATGTTTTCTTTTCATTGCAACATCCTGACAGTTTTGACAGGGCGGATGTAGACAGGAGACGCAAGAGTCGGCAGATGTTGGCATCTGGAGCAAAACAAAATGTTGGAGAGGCACAGAGAGTCAAGTAGCATCAGTGGAGGCAGAAAAGTAGTCAACATCTTGACCCGAAACACCAACATCCCTCTATCTCCACAGGTGTTGAGTTCCTACAGGTATGTTGGATGCAGAGAGCAGCCTCCATTTGTGGGAGAATCTAGAAAATAAGTGCAACCTTTTAAGACAGAGGCAAAGGATGTTCTCTTGATGTATCATGCGTCTGGAATCTCTTCTTCAGTTGAAGAAAATCCTTGAATATTTTTAAGTTAGAAAGCAGATAGATTCTTGTTAAGCAAGGGAGCAAAAGGCTACCGTAGGCAGACAAGAATGAGGAGCTAAGATCATAATCGGTTCAGCCATAATCTTATTAAGTACTGTAGCTAGTTTGAGGGGGTCAAGTGCCCTGCTGCTGCTCCTGAGTATTTGTTCATATGAGCTGAATTTGAAATTCTGCAATATCCTCCCATCCAGTCCACAGCCCCACAACTCTGACTTTCAGACTGCCAGCGGCTCCATTCCTTCCATTAGTGGGAGGCTTCCCGCCATCTGTACAAGATGCCAGTGAGGATACCTGATGGAGGGTCGTGTTCAGCTTTAATCAACCTGCTATAGGAAAGAAGTTGTTAAGCTGGAAAGAGTGCAGGGAAGATTTAAAAGGTTGTTGTCAGGGTTTGAGGGCCTGAGCTATAGGGAGAGGTTGGACAGACTAGGATTGTATTGCTAGGACCCTAGAGGACAAGCTAATCGGGATGGCTGGCTCTGTTCTGGGGGTGGAGTTGGATTCATGGGAGGTGGAGGGGAGGATGCTCCTCATACTGTGGAGCATCCTGGACAATACAATTCACCCCCTCCATGACACACTGGTCAACCTGAGGAGCACCTTCAATAACAGACTGGTTCCACCAAGATACAGCTCAGAACATGACAGGAGATCCCTTTTCCCTATGGTTATCAAACTGTACAACTCCCCCTTTTATTGTGGGGTAGACTACCCCCCTCCCCTCCCTCCCCCCCCCTCCCCCCCCCCCCCCCCCATCCCACCCTCCCCCACGCCCCCAATCTTTGCACATCCAGACCAATTTCCCTCCTGCACATCCATAACCCTGCATCACTGAACTAATAGTACTGAACTATGGACTTTGCAATATGAAGGTTGCTCTATGTAATTTGGCTCGCACTAATATGGTCTGGTTTACTGAGAATAATTTATAATTTATTGAATACTTATTTGTTGTGCTGTTGCATAGATGTGCCTTTAAAGCTACAGCAAGTAAGAATTTCATTATTATGTTCCTGGTACAGATGACAATTAAATACTCTTGACACTCAATGATAAAATTCATGTTCAGTTTTAAAGTGACAAACTTGCCTATCAAACTAATATCATAAATAGTCTTTTATATAACCCTGAGGGTTAAATTGGCGACAGTGATTGGAAGCTTAAATTAAAATGGTAAATAAGCAGTAGGGTATTTAAATATTTTATAATTCTCAGGAACTCTAAATTCCACTGAGAAATAAAGGCAATGGGAGACTTGATTGAACCTTGACAAAGGTATTCAATTGAAAGAAAATGTTTATGTTGTGAAAAACAGCCGTGGGCCTGAGAATTGAGAGGATTTCAGAGAGCAGCAAATTAGGATGAAACGATTTATAAATAGGGTGAAAATGGAATATTAGCATCAACTAGCAAGAAATATATAAGGAGATTTTAACAGCCCAATTTGCAATAGGAACCCAAATAATTGTACCAAAATTAAAGCCTCCAGGTGGTTGTATGATCAATGTATTTCCGTGGCACACACACACATACAATAATTGAACAAATTAATTATCCAAGCAAATTAAAATTAAAACAAATATGGTAGAATCTGTAAATCAGAAATGAAAACAGCAATATTGGAAGCATTCTGCAGGATAGGCGGCATCTGTGGAGGAAGAAACAGTTAACATTGCAGGTCAGGGACCCTTCACGAAAACTATTAGACAAACAAGATTGTACCTGTGATGCTTCGGGTCGGGTCTGAAGGATTCCAACCTGAATAACACGTATCCATGTTCTAGAAACATAGAAACATAGAAAATAGGTGCAGGAGGCCATTCGGCCCTTCGAGCCAGCACCGCCATCCATTGTGATCATGGCTGATCATCCCCAATCAATAAATAGGGATGCTGCCTGCCTTGCTGAGTTATTCCAGCACTTTGTGTCTTTTTTAGACAAAAAAGTTAGTTCAGCAAGCAGAGGGGGGAGACGTTTGGTAGAGCAAGAGATGTGACTGGAGGTAAGTTTGACCCATTGAGTTTTCTGCCATTTCTTGTTTTTATTTCAAGTTTAAATGTGTTTGTCGTCTTCGATTCTAGTGAAGGTGACATCTTGAGTGCTGGGATTTTCCAGCATTCCATGATGACAAAACTGTTTGTTACTCTACTTTCCTCTCCCTAAAAATCCAGGTCAGATACACAGATCAGGAAACTCTATTGTCCTTCGGGAGTCCGCAAAGCCTGGACCTACAGCAGCCAGCAAGTCCGCGGGTAGGGAGGGGGGGGGGGGGGGGTAAGGCCTTGGGGTTCAGGGGCTGTAAGTCCCTTTGGCAGGCTGTATGTTGCTTTAAGCTGTTCAAGAAGGAACTGCAGATGCTGGAAGATCGAAGGTACACAAAAAGGCTGGAGAAACTCAGCGGGTGCAGCAGCATCTATGGAGCAAAGGAAATAGGAGACGTTTTGGGCTGAAACCCTTCTTCAGACTGCTTTAAGCTGCCTGTTTGTAAGTCCCACACCACTGATACTGTGAGAACTATGCACGTGCATGCATAGTCGTGGAGGTACAGTCTCCTGAACATGATGTTCCACTGTATAGAACAATATGGAGATGTTTTGTTAGTTTAGTTTATTGTCACATGTACCGAGGTACAGTGAAAAGCTTTTGTTGCGTGTTAAAAGACAATACATGATGACAATCGAGCCATCCACAGTTTACAGATTCATGATAAAGGGAATAATGTTTAGTGCAAGATAAAGTCCAGTAAAGTTCAAATAAAGATAGTCCAAGGATCTTCAGTGAGGTAGATAGTAGCGCAGGACCACTCTCTGGTTGCTGATAGGATGGTTCAGTCCTATCACCACCTGTCCCTTTACCTCCCCCCTTGACTCCATTCAAGGACCCTTTTCAGGTGAGGCAGAGGTTCACTTGCATCTCCTCCAACCTCATCTATTGTATCCGCTGTTCCAGGTGGGGACTCCCGTATATCGGTGAAACCAAGCGCAGGCTCGGCGATCGTTTCGCTGAACATCTTTGCTCAGTCCGCCTAAACTTACCTGATCTCCCGGTTGCTCAACCCTTTAACTTCCCCTCCCATTCCCACACAAACCTTTCTGTCCTGGGCCTCCTCCATTGTCAGAGTGATGCCCAGCGCAAATCGGAGGAAAAGCACCTCATATTTTGCTTGGGTAGTTTACGCCCCAGCAGTATGATGGGGTGTAAACGGTGCTCCGGTGGCTGGGACGGTGTTCTGGCGGCGGTTACCTGAGTCCGGGGTTCGGCCGCGAGCCAGCGGTTGCGTCAGCAGGACTGGTGAGCGGCAGCTTCAACCACCCCGGGGCGCGGTGATTGAGCCGTGGGACTGTTTTTAACATCGCCCGGTGGGGTATCGCCTCAGCGCAGAGGGAGAAGAGGAGGGGAGAGAATGCAGACCTTTGACTTTTGCTCCATCACAGTGAGGAGATGTTGGGTGGACTCACTGTGGTGGATGTTAATATGTGTTTATTGGTGTTTTTTTTGTTTTTATTGTATTATATGCATGACTGCTGAAATTTCGTTCAGACTTCAGTCTGAATGACAATAAAGTCTATCTATCTATCTATCTATCTATCTATCTATCTATCTATCTATCTATCTATCTATCTATCTATCTATCTATCTATCTATCTATCTCTCTATCTCTCTATCTCTCTATATCTATCTCTCTATATCTATCTCTCTATATCTCTCTCTCTCTCTCTCTCTCTATCTATCTATCTATCTATCTATCTATCTATCTATCTATCTATCTATCTACCTCTCTATCTCTCTATCTCTCTATCTATCTATCTATGAACATTGACTTATCTAAATTCAAATAACCCTTGCATTCCCCCTGTCTGCCTGCTCCGCCCACTCCCCTGACATCAGTCTGAAGAAAGGTCTCGGCCCGAAACATAACCTACTCCTTCTATCCAGAAGTGCTGCCTGTCCCGCTGAGTTACTCCAACATTTTATGTCTGTCTTCGATTTAAAACAGCACCTGCAGTTCTTTCCTACACAGGATGGTCCAGTTGCTGGGAAGAAACTGCCCCTGAATCAGGAGGTGTGCGCTTACACACTTGATGGGAGAGGGGAGAAGAGGAAACGGACCAGGGTGAGACTAATCCTTGATTATGCTGGTGGCCTTGCCGAGGCAGCATGAAGTGTAAATGGAGTCCATGGTAGGGAGGTCGGTTTGTGTGATGGTCTGGGCTATGTCCATAATTCTCTGCAATTTCTTGTGGTCTTGGATGGAGTTGTTCTCAAACCATGCTGTGATGCATCCAGATAGACGGCTTCCTTTGGCGCACCTATAGACGTACCACAATACACACCCAGCAGGTGTGTGGCCTTTATCGAGCCTTGGGAAAGTTAACGGCATCTGGCGCTGAGGAAGAGCAGCCCAGTGTCACAGAGCTCCGGGTGACAATGAAGCACAAGTAGCAGAGGAGCAGTGGCAGCTGCATCATCCACCTGACCAAAGATAGGAGGCAGACCACAGGAAATCAACAGGAGACACTTCCTCACAGGGAGACACTTCCCATGAACATCGACCATGTTAATAGTCCCCATGGAAACCAATGAACCTTTCTACATTTGAATTGTTCCCATAACGTTACACTATTGACAGTCCAAATAACATTTCACAACAATCACACCTTGTTCCACATAAATGTCTCCAGTGCCATTAGGGGGAACTTCTTTACTCAGAGAGTGGTAGCTGTGTGGAATGAGCTTCCAGTGAAGGTGGTGGAGGCAGGTTTGTTTTTATCATTTAAAAATAAATTGGATAGTTATATGGATGGGAAGGGAATGGAGGGTTATGGTCTGAGCGCAGGTATATGGGACTAGGGGAGATTATGTGTTCGGCACGGACTAGAAGGGTCGAGATGGCCTGTTTCCGTGCTGTAATTGTTATATGGTTATATGCCTTCTCTACTATCTGGACTAACATATTTATTTTGATGAATTTTGATAAACACGTTCTGCACCCTGCCCAAAGCCTCCACATCCTTCCGTTAATGGAATGGCCAGAACTGCACACAATACGCCATATGCGCCCTAACCAAAGTCTGCATCATGACTTATTGACTCTTGTACTCGATGCCCCGAACAATAAAGGTCATATGTGATAGGAGCAGAATTAGGCCATTCGGTCCATCAAGTCTACTCCACCATTCAATCATGGCTGATCTATCTCTCCCTCCTAACCCCATTCTCCTGCCTTCTCCCCCATAACCCCGACACTCGTACTAATCAAGAATCTATCTATCTCTGGCATAAAAATATTAATTGACTTTGCCTCTGCAGCCTTCTGTGGCAATGAAATTCACACCCTCTTTCCTCCTCATCTCCTTTCTAACGGAATGTCCTTTGATTCTCAGGCTATGACCGCTAGTCCTAGACTAGTGTAAACATCCTGTCCACATCCACACTATCCAAGCCATTCACTATTCGGTAATTTTCAGGTTCCCGTGAGTACAGGCCCATTGCAGTCAAAGGCTCATCATATGTTAACCCAGACGAGCATATCTTATTTACTGCTCAAATCTTCCCTCATCTGATTCCACCCACCTGCCCTGAGACTAAAATGATTCTGTAGATCAGGCCGAAAACAAGGAGTTGAGGTCAAGATGAAATCAACCATGATACAGAATAGTGAAATAGGATCAGGGGGCTTAGATGGTCTATTCCTAATTATTAAGTTTTGTCATAACCCTTACATTGTATTTTTAGAAATGTGATTCTTTCTTTCAAAGCTTGCATTATCCTAAATCTTGTTTTGCTTTATTAGTAAAAAGCTAACAGAACACACTACCATCTGACCATTATCTATATAATTAAAAGTCTCATCTTGATCACTTCCTCTCTGCGCTGCATATTGATTGTAGAAAAAACTCTACCCTGTATCGCTGTGATTTTTGGCCATCTTACACAGTCCTCCTCCACTGAGCAGGCCCCAAGGATTGTTCACATCGATTATAAATAAAAAAGTTATGAGTGTTTAAAAAACCTTGAGATCAGCTGATTGGTCCTCTCGCCTGTCAATCACCACAATTAAGGTAATGCCCCTTTCCGGGGGGGGGCGGCAGGACTATAAAACACCGGATGCTTGGACGTGAGTCAGTCACCCTGCAAGATCGCGAGGGAGAGGCCACGACTATCATTCGAAGCTGTGAATTAACTGAAACGTGAGTCTGCAATGTACTTGCAATAAATGATTTGTTAGCCCTTAATGACAATGCCATGAGTTGTTTGGCCTGCTGCACTGCCTGTGCTTGAAAGTGCAATGCTTAATTGGAAATGATATGACAATGCCATGAGTTGTTTGGCCTGCTGTCCTGCCTGTGCTTGAAACTGCAATGCTTTATTAGGTCCGACTGTGTTTGGAAGGAATAAATGCTTTATTAGATCTGACTGTGTTTGGAAGGAATAAATGCTTTACTAGTTTCGACTGTGTTTGGAAGGAATAAGTGCTTTATTAGGTCCGACTGTGTTGGAAGGAATAGATGCTTTATTAGATCCGACTCTATTTGGAAGGAATAAATGCTTTATTAGGTCTGACTGTGTTTGGAAGGAATAAATGCTTTATTAGGTCCGAATGTGTTTAGTCCAAAAGTCCCGCTCATTTCGTGACTTCCGCTTAGTGGACAGGTTGCGCTGATTGCATAATTTCCGGTAAGTGCAGAGGTCACGCTGATTGCGGAGTGCCGTGGACTGCGGCAGCCCCATAGTGGAGAGGCCACGCTTAGCCGTGTTTGTAGATTCAAGAAAGTTTACTGTCATATATATGGTGTGTGAGTCAGTGTGAGTGTGTGTGGGTGTCTGTGTGTGTGTGTGTGTGTGTGTGAGTATTTGTGTGTGTATTTGTGTGTGTATTTGTGTGTGTGTGTATGTGTGTGTATGTGTGTGTGTATGTGTGTGTGTATGTGTGTGTGTGTGAGTGTATGTTTGTGATTGTGTGTGTGAGTGAGCGTGTGTGGGTATATTGGAATTGGTGGAGAGGTGGAATATTGCGTTGGGGGACCAGCCCTCCCGTGACTAGCGGTCATAGCCTGAGAATCAAAGGATATTCTGTTAGCTGGGACCCAATGGGTCCCACTTAGTCTAGTACAAGATAAATGTATCTAACGTGGTTTACTGACTTGGCTATGTAGTTCTATATTCTATTGATTTTGTTGATTACTCCCCTGCATTTGGTTGGACATTTTGAGCATCAAATGTAAGACTTCTGAGTCTTCTTAAAACTTCTAGCTAGTTCATTCTTATTCATTCATATGTTTTTTTGTCTTTCGAAATTCAATAGTTTACATATGCATGCAATAAATTTCATCTGGCATTGCAAAGGTTATGTTTGGTTGAACATCATGTTAGGGCTGCTTTATTCATTTCTGCTGTCAGTCATAATTTGATGTTGTTTACAATTTCAATTGATTTCTAGGATTTGTGTCACTGCTGCTAGAAAATCAAAAACATTGCCCTGCCATTAAAGATCACTGTATGTAGTCTTGCGTTTAGCATTGTTTTCACTCATCTGTCTCCATTAAAACAAGTGTCCAAACCCAGTTCAATCGGGTGTAGAAGTATATGCAAAGACAGGTATCAAATCCACTTTAGAATAAGATATATACTCTTTATCTGTAAACACATAGGTTGTTTTCTTGTTAAAGACGCACAGGTTTGTCAGTTAATTGGCTTGGTATAAATGTAAAAATTGTCCCCAGTGTAGAATAAGTGTTAATGTGCGGGGATCGATGGTCGATGGGCAAACTCGGTGGGCTAAATGCATGTTTCCTTAGGTATCTCTAAACTAAACTAAAAATATAGAGAGATAGTATTTATATAAGCCAGTGGGATGTAAAAAGGCTGCATTGTAAGAAGTGCAGATAGAAGAATTAGGTTATAAAAATATGTTATTAAGTAGAGCAAATGAAGATAACAGTGGTAAATGGATTTCAGCACAAGATAACATGGTCATCCACTTTGCACATTAAATGGATAGAATGGATAGAATGGATGTCAATAAATTAATTTCCAATCAGTAGTGCTAAGTGCGCTATTGTCATGTCAGCATGCTGAATTTGGTCTGTAATGTTCTTCATTGAAGTCAATAAAATGACATTTGAAGGCAAAGTACAAAGCAGTGATATAACAAAGTGCTATCAAATAAGAAAACCATTTAGAGACAACACAATTTTCTGAATAATAGAAAATGTAAACGTCCAAAAACCATAAAGGGACCACGTACATAAATCTTTCAAACATTCTGGAAAGTGTAGAAAATAATTAATGAAAAGGTCGAATATATCTCAGTTACTATAGAACAAGTGAATGGAAGTTATGTTACAATGGTACAAAGTACCAGCTAGACCACATGTGGAGTACATGATACAGTTTTGAACACAATACGTTAGGAAGTATAGAAGGTACACATTCTCCAGCATCTGCAGTTCCTTCTTAAACACGTTAGGAAGTATATATTGGCATTGGAGAGAGTGAGTTTTGTTATTTTAACAGAATGATAACAACATTCCAATTGATAAAATATGAGGTGAGACTAGAAAAGCAAGACTGCATTCTCCAAAATTACAAATCGCAGTCTCTGAGTTACAGATTTTGAATTCTCTCAATATCATTCATCCATGATTCTGGTTTACTGCTCCATTAACTTAACTATTCTACTGGTGCTCATCTGTAACGTGATAAATTAAACCACAGTGCTTCATTTGTTAAAGAAATTTGAGGAATAAGGAAGGGTCTCGACCCGAAATGTTACCTATTCCTTTTCTCCAGAGATGCTGTATGATCCGCTGAGTTACTCCAGCTTTTTGTGTCTGTCTTCTGGAGGTTCAAGCAATATCTTAGGGAAGGCTAGGTGGAAAGATAGATCAGCTTCACAAGAACATGACAAACAGGAGCAGAAGTAAGCCTAAGCAATTTATCCCCCAACTGAAAGGGTCAAGAGCTTCAAATTCCTGGGCGTGCACATCTCTGAAGATCTTTCCTGGTCTGAGAACACTAACGCAATTATCAAGAAAACTCATCAGCGCCTCTACTTCCTGAGAAGATTATGGAGAGTCGGTTTGTCAAGGAGGACTCTCTCTAACTTCTACAGGTGCAGAGTAGAGAGCATGCTGACCGGTTGCATCGTGGCTTGGTTCGGCAACTTGAGCGCCCTGGAGAGAAAAAGACTGCAAAAAGTAGTAAACGCTGCCCAGTCCATCATCAGCTCTGACCTTCCTTCCATCGAGGGGATTTATCGCAGTCGCTGCCTCAAAAAGGCTGGCAGTATCATCAAAGACCCACACCACCCTGGCCACACTCATCTCCCTGCTACCTTCAGGTAGAAGGTACAGGAGCCTGAAGACTACAACAACCAGGTTTAGGAATAGCTACTTCCCCACAGCCATCAGGCTATTAAACCTGGCTCGGACAAAAATCTGATTATTAATAACCCATTATCTGTTATTTGCACGTTATCAGTTTATTTATTCATGTGTGTATATATTTATATTATGGTATATGGACATACTGATCTGTTTTGGAGTAAATGCCTACTATGTTCTGTGTGCTGAAGCAAAGCAAGAATTTCATTGCCCTATAAGGGACAACATGACAATAAACTCACTTGAACTTGAAACCCAGAGGTTGTGCTGCCACTCAGATCATGGAATATTGGCTCCAATGCCCTGCCAATTTCCCACTTCAAGTCTTCTAGACTCTTCTTATATACTGTAGCTGTCTCACCTTCTTTCGGGAATCTCTGGTTCAGAACATGTGAGAAGGAACATTGAGAGAGCATTCAACTCTTTGGTCTCTACATAAGGAATATGCAGAGGTTCAATGCAAATAGTAGAAGGAGCACACAACATCTACACAACCTGCAAATTGAATATCGTCATCGTGGCTATCCCTCGAGGTCAAGGATGATGGTCTACGCTCTTGTTTTATGGACTCTCAGGTGGCTTATGAGTCCAATGTTGCTGCTCACAGAACGAAGACACCTGTTCGTGTGTTTGTTTAACATGTACTTGCTGTTCACATGGTCATCCACAAATCAATCGACTCATTCCAATGGCAAGAGAACCAAGATGATTGGAGCTGGTAGATCTGTTGCAGCCTTCATCCGCCCTCACAGGCATTGAGTTCAAGATACAGAGTGATTTAGGCCATTTGGAAAAATGGGCTGAAAGATGGCAGATGGAGTTTAATGCGGATAAATGTGAGGGGCTACACCTTGGCAGGACAAATCAAAATAGGACGTACATGGTAAATGGTAGGGAATTGAAGAATACAGTTGAACAGAGGGATCTGGGAATAACCGTGCATCGTTCCTTGAAGGTGGAATCTCATATAGATAGGGTGGTAAAGAAAGCTTTTGGTATGCCAGCCTTTATAAATCAGAGCATTGAGTATAAAAGCTGGGATGTAATGTTAAAATTGTACAAGGCATTGGTGAGACCAAATCTGGAGTATGGTGTACAATTTTGGTCGCCAAATTATAGGAAGGATGTCAACAAAATAGAGAGAGTACAGAGGAGATTTACTAGAATGTTGCCTGGGTTTCAACAACTAAGTTACAGAGATAGGGTGAATAAGTTAGGTCTTTATTCTCTGGAGCGCAGAAGGTTAAGGGGGGACCTGATAGAGGTCTTTAAAATGATGAGAGGGATAGACTCCAGAGTTGATGTGGACAAGCTTTTCCCTTTGAGAATAGGGAAGATTCAAACAAGAGGACATGACTTCAGAATTAAGGGACAGAAGTTTAGGGGTAATATGAGGGGGAACTTCTTTACGCAGAGAGTGGTGGCGGTGTGGAATGAGCTCCCAGTGGAAGTGGTGGAGGCAGGTTCATTGGTATCATTTAAAAATAAATTGGATAGGCATATGGATGAGAAGGGAATGGAGGGTTATGGTATGAGTGCAGGCAGGTGGGACTAAGGGGAAAAAAAATTTGTTCGGCATGGACTTGTAGGGCCGAGATGGCCTGTTTCCGTGCTGTAATTGTTATATGGTTATATGGTTAAGATAACTTTGTCCGTTTGGGCTGCCGTTGAGGTCTTGTAGGTTGGGCCGTTCTAAGTCTGGACCCTCATCCTCGACCTTACCGCCATGGGTGGCCCTACCAAAAGCTGGTGCTTCCGACAGCATCGCTCTCAGAATCATGGGGTCACGCAAGCCTCTTCACCGCGACAAGGTCAACTATCTGAAGAGGTAGGATCTACCTGCTGTTCCTATGGCATTCTGCAGAGGAAACTTGCACAACTGGAGAAGATTGCAGAGAGTGGAAGATGTTGGATTAAAAGAGGAATTTGACGGAAAGATGAAAATAAATTAATGTGTTTTAATATTTAGAAAATGGGTGATGACGGAAAAGAACATGGTTAGGATGTAGTGATGTGTGTTTCAGATGAGGTCAAATATATGTTATGTGTCAATATCCAGCCAACAGGGAGTACAGTGGAATTGAGATGACAAAGATATACTTGAGGGATTAATAACACATAAGATGACATATACTTTCTTTATCTGTTTATCGGATGAAGAAATTGCTAGCAAGGCCAGCATTTATTGACCAAGTTTAATTGGTCTTTAGGAAGGTAGAGATGCGATCACTTCTGGTCAGCTCCCTTTATCCCACTCCACTGGATCATTTCATCCTCCACAACCAAGGCCCACTCAACAGCTTAAACCAATGCCTTTTACTTTACTTTTGAGATACAGCATGGAAACAGGCCCTTCTACCCATCAAGTTCGTGCCAATCAGCGATCATAGAAACATAGACATAGAAAATAGGTACAGGAGTAGGCCATTCGGCCCTTCAAGCCAGCACCGTCATTCAATATGATCATGACTGATCATCCAAAATCAGTACCCCATTCCTGCTTTCTCCCCATATCTCCTACACCCCATACAATTGCACTATCTTACAAACTAGGGACAATTTACAATTTACAGAAGCCAATTAACCTACAAACCTGAATGTCTTGAAACTGGAGCTCCCGGAGAAAGCCCACACGGTCACGGGGAGAATGTACAAACTCTGTACAGACAGCACCCGTAGCCAGGATGAAACCCGAGTCTCTGGGGCTGTAAGGCAGCAACTCTACCGCTGCACCATCACATATGTCCTTGGTGGTGCATACACACCTAGTTTGATAATTAATGAAAATTGACACCTTTTAATTTTTTTATTTTAGTAACATTCTGTATTTAGATCTAAACTGAAACTTGATGTATGTGCTTGCATCATTTGACAACAAATTTTGTATTTTTAAGGAACTGTGCTATGATCAATCTTTCTTGGTACTTGGTTTCTTGGTCCTCCAAAATATTCCAAATGGAATTTAAACTGGAGGTGTTTCTTGGAAAGGTTAGCCATTCTCATTATTAAATCGTGCTGAAAATCATAAAAACACACTTAGACTTGTTTTCAACCAAGGCCGTTGAAAAAATTGGCTTGTAGATACCTTGAAATTAGTTCTCAAAATGGGGTTTGATTGTAAAGTTACCGTGAAAATGGTGTTAGTTGCTGAATTGTAAATGGTCCCCAATCCATTATCCACCCTTCTGCTTTGTAATAAATATGCAAATCGAGTAACATTCTGGATGAAATTCCTTTGACTTTTTCCATCGAACTTAAGATCAACCAGACCTAGCCATATGTTTACCTGTGACTCGCCAGTCAGTGCACTGGTTTTGAAAATGCGTAACTAAAATTGAAATACTACGATTATATTTCACAGCAAATTTAAATACAGTTCTTTGATAACGACAAACTTATCTCTACCAAAATTATGACATATTACGTTTATTCTTTGGGCAAAATAAACTGTGAAAAGCTTGTCCCTAAAATGTGAAACCACTGAATTGTCACATAATCCATTTTGGGCATGAAAGCCTTTCGGGGAAAGGAATCTGCAGTCACTACTTTCCGTCTATAGGTGACTTTAGATTCACCCATATGCTTCCTCTGTCCTAGGGTAATTGTTGAAGGATAATAAATGATGCCACGAGCAAAGAAATAAATAGATTATTCCTCAAACACTATGTTTAAGCTGGATGTGAGATTGGTGCTGGCAGAAGCGGCTATTATCAGGTCTGAAAAGCTAAGAAGAATCAGCTTCCTGAATGTCCGGCAGAGCTTAAGTATGATTCCTGTGTGTAGGCAGCCTCAGTAGCTGGTGGAAGCCTTTAGAATAATAATCTTCTTCATATAGCCAATGCCCCTGGGAGTAGGAAGAAACTGCAGATGCTGGTTCAAACTGAAGATAAACACAAAATGCTGGAGTAACTCCAGCATATAGACGGTGATGTATAGAAATATAGAACATATGAATGTAGAGAGATATACCTGTAGAACAAATGAACTATATCTATCTACATCACCATCGAAATCTCACGTTTCCCTTTGCATATGGCGTGCACAGCCTAAAGTTGTAGGACAACTTGTTCTATTTCATCTTATTTGACTGTGCACATCGGGTTGATTGCATTAGTCGAAACAGGGCGGACCAGGTGAAGGTTGCAATCACCCACCCCGACTCTAGACTGAAAAAGGGTCTCACCCATTCCTTCTCTCGAGAGATGCTGCCTGTTTTGCTGAGTTACTCCAGCATTTTGTGTCTAGCCCCTGAGAGTACATGGACGTGTTAGTGGATTGTTGGATTGGTACAGGGGTGGCGGACAATAAATAGCCTTGATTTTAGGCAGTGGACCCTCTTGTTTTTTGGTAAGCTCTGACTGAAGATGCCTAATCTTTTTTTGTTTAGAGACACAGTGCAGAACCAGGCCCACCGAGTCCATGCCGACCTGCGATCCCCACACACTAACACTATCCTACACACATTGGGGCCAATTTACATTTATAGCAAGCCAATTAACCTACAAACCTTTGGAGTGATGGAGGAAACCAAAGTTCTCGGAGAAAACCCACGCAGGTCACGGGGAGAATGTACAAACTACATACAGACAGCACCTGTGGTCTGGATCGAACCCGGGTCTCCGACGCTGGAAGGCAGCAGCTGTACCGCTGTGCCACCGTGCTGCCATAGTCCCTGGATGTAGTTGCTATTGGTGGCCATGAGAGGTGATAGTGAGCAAGGGGTGACCAAAAAGGGTTAAATGTATAATTATACTGGGCCTGGAGAAAGCACTTGTATTCCTCTTACCCCACAGCTGGTGCTGTGAAGGCAATTCTGGATTCAACCTTTCTCGCTTCTCTTCACCTGTTGGATTTCTAAGTTTTTGGAAACCCAAGTACCTGAGGTTATAAGTGCAGCAACTATTAAACTGATGCAGTCTAATTACTTGACCAACCGCTTTATCACAAGTAGAGTAGTGTCCTTCTGTCTCTTCATCTGTCTTCCATTAGAATCAGAAGTGGGAGAGTCTGACACAAGGAACTGCAGATGCTTGTTTACAAAAGAAAATACACAGGGCTGGGGTAACATAGAAAATAGGTGCAGGAATAGGCCAATCGGCCCTTCGAGCCTGCACCGCCATTCAATATGATCATGCCTGATCATCCAACTCGGTAACACTAGCAGATCAGGCAGAATCTCTGGGAGACATTGATAGGTGACCTGGAACATCTGGGGTGGCACAGTGGTAGAGTTGCTGCCTTACAGCGCTCGAGACCCAGGTTCGATCCTGACCACGGGTGCTGTCTGAATGGAGTTTGTACATTCTTCCTGTGACCATGTGGGTTTTCTCTGTGTTCTCCAGTTTCCTCCCAAACTTCAAAGATGCACAGGTTTGTAGGTTAATTGGCTTTGCTAAAATTGTCCTTGGTATGTAAGATAGTGTTAGTGTACATGGTGGTTGCTGGTTGGCACGGACTCGGTGGGCTGAAGGGTCTGTCTCTGCGCTGTATCTCTTAAGTCTAAAGTATTCCATCCATGTCGTCTAGAAATGCTGCCCGATCCACTGAGTTACTCAAGCCCTTTGTTTGTTTTGGGGAGATTCTGAGGCAGGTTTGGTTTACATTCGAATAGTTTTGGATTTCAACCTCTGACGTGATCTCAACTCTTCTGCCGTAGAGAGTGAATAATTCAGCCACTACTAAGTTATCCAAATAAAGCAACAACAGAATCATGGATCAGTTTTACAGAAGTCAAATGCATTTCTTTTAAAATTCTATGGTATAAAGCATAATATAAATAATACAAACACATTGGTTTCAATACAATATACATTAATATTCTTAATATTTTTTGCAGTAGAAAAAAACTGGGAGATTAAAGTTTACTCAAATAAACAAGGCATGAACAATACAGATGTGGCTTTGTCATTTTCATCACCTTTACTCAATTAACTGTGGTCTCTACCATGTTAACGTTTTGTGGTGAGTGGAAACTTTGCAACTCAATTTACAATTGGCACTCTCGCACCAGAAACAGTGAGGGTAAATTCAACAAAGTAATGTGAATTTTAACAGGAGCGGGGGAACATTGCCAAATGTTGTGTACCTGTGCAAGCATAATAATTGAAGCATCTCTAACTGCTGTGCCTTTTGTTATCTTATTATGACACGCAACTGATAAAATAACATCACGTGCTGTATTAACAACCCTAGGTGGTTGTTCAAAAAAATGTCTTGAGCTTTTAAATCATAATGCTACTCTGCTCAGAGTTTGGTGATGAATGTGAGTGCCTAAAATAAAACACCATTCCTTTCCTTGCCAATGTTACTACTCGCACCTCAAACCTGCCACCGTATTTAAAGTAAATCAAAACGAATGCACTCATGCAGTTGGCATAATCTTTAAACAGTTGTGTAGGCTTCTATATTTCCAGTATGAAAATAAAAAATAATTTGTATTAAGAATAAATAATTGATGTGTCATGGGGTATCAGGTTTTCTTTCATGTACTTCATAAATGACCTGAGGCACCTTTTGGTATTATCATTCTAGCTATTTAGCAGCACCAACTTGTAACAGTACTGGATATTGCAGAACGTTTTAAAAACAATAGGCAGGTTTTGAATGACCTCAAATGGCTTGAATAATTGAAAGTAACTGCTTTAAAATAAAGAATAAACTGATCCATTTCAGGTTGCATTATAAGCAATTATTGCAATATACATGATGGCTGTAATATTAAATCAGTAAAGATACTTGTTAAACGTTGCAGAGGGAAATACATAATCAGAAGTTTATATTGTTTGTTAATGTGGATTCTTTGGTCAAAGTTCAGGCTTTGAAGCGTTGGATACTTGGGATAAACTCAAGGCCAGAATCAGATCATACACTTGTGCTTTAAACATTTCACTTTCATATACTTTGCATGATATAGATAGCATTATATGCTGTAATATGTTGTATCTCTGCAGAAAATGCAAAATAAGCATAAAAGCCATTTAAATAGAACTTCTTTAAAAATAACTGACCACTAGGGCCGACTGCTTTTCCTGGTTTGGATCTGCTAGTTCTTGGTACTAGCTCACCCCATTTCTTCACTTCCGTTGTGAGCTATTCAGAATCACAAAATATTATTGCCATCATTTAAACTATAGGGGGATTAATATAAATCTTTTATAAGGCCAGTGCCTTCTGTTGTATCCTTGTGATGCATAAAAACATTAAAATAGATGTTTAGAAATTTTTTTTTTTTCTCCTACAAAACTATATATCTTCACAATGCTGCAGTCATTCCATACAAATGTTAAAGGACAGACTCTATGTTTTCGCACATCTCATTGTCTCCCAAATGGTAGATTAATGTTGTCCTTCCAGATGATTTGTTAGAATCGCCTGTCGCTGCATCTAATGTCAATGTTGATGTAAAGAGATCTGAAGTGGTCATTTTGCCGACTGAATCTTCATCTCCTTGAACGTACTTCTTGGAGTGGCGCTTTATGTAATGCCAAGTAGTTGTGTACAATACAAAGGCGATAGTCTTTAGACCAATGGCAATGCTGACGTAGAGATATCTGTATGAGGTGTTGTCATATAAAGCACATGCTCCACTTTTATTGCAGGTTTCTGACCAGACCAGACAGGTGGAGTCAATTGCAGCTCCAAAAATAAGTGGCGGTGGGATGAAACCTAAACAAAAGTAGAAGGATACAGAGATTAAGTTAAAAGTAGCCAAATATGAAATAGAAAGTGAATGAAAATATTTAACATGGGAAGCGCAGCATTCCATTTCAAACAGTACTTACTGTCCACTTTATTATACGTTATTTATGAATGTCTTCACTTAATGATATAATAAGGGAGAACTGGTTGGGAGACTAGAGTGGATATCGAATGTACAGGTAAATCTATGATCACAGCAGAAAGTCCAGCTTGAAGGTTTGCGGATTCAGTAATTGGGCTTCGACCGATCCACTCTCAAATTCTTGATTCCACGCAAAGAAGCACATTTCAGTAAAATCATATATTATTTGTGGGCTCATGGAATTTGTCCACAATTTCAAAATGGAAATCACCAGGCATATGTTCTTGTTTAATGATGACATAACTTTTCCTGGTTTTTTTATAACTGCTGGTAAGACTATTGGTTTTCATGTGGATAAATTGTGTGCATAGTGAAGGTAATTTTGACTTTGTAAAATTGTGTGGAAAACAATGATAGTGAATTGTAAGCCTATTTCAAATTGTTTACCCGAATGTAATTTCCATCCCAATGGGTCATTATCAAAAAATTATCTCCAGTAAATGAACATTCATATATGGCTCAAGACAGGCGTTCATACAGTGTACAAAAGGAAAGCCATGTATCGAAAAATGAACAGTTTATTTTATATAAAAGAAACCAAGATACAGCAGATCCCCGGAAAGATAGATAGCATTTCTAGTTTAATGAAGGGTTCTGGCTCAATATTAACCAATCCTTTCTTCCAGCAGCCTTCAAAGAGGCTGTCGATATGTAATATTTTTCTCAGTCATTTTAAATTTCAAACACATTTTGATTTTCAAACTCCAATTTTCATGCAATGTCCTTTGTATTACATTTTACCGATAAATCTATGTAAACGGCAGAAAATCATAGTTTTCAGTTTCTATGCCCATTGTTGAGAAAAATTGGGGGAAAATTTTATCTCAATAAAATTGTGAGCCATGCAAGAGAATCATTTATTAATTCCAGCTTGTCAAAAAGCTGGCAACTGTTACCAAGGAATGTTATGAGGTGAAATAACTAGATTTAACCAAAGTCTGAGCAAACAGATGTTGCCATGCAACTTGTAATAATAAGAAGGGCCCCAACCCGCTAGAATTTAGAAGATTGAGGGGGGACCTTATAGAAATCTACAAAATTCTTAAGGGGTTGGACAGGCTAGATGCAGGAAGATTGTTCCCGATGTTGGGGAAGTCCAGGACAAGGGGTCACAGCTTAAGGATAGAGGGGAAATCTTTTAGGACCGCGATGAGAAAAAACATTTTTCACACAGAGAGTGGTGAATCTCTGGAACTCTCTGCCACAGAAGGTAGTTGAGGCCAGTTCATTGGCTATATTTAAGAGGGAGTTAGATGTGGCCCTTGTGGCTAAAGGGGTATGGAGAGAAGGCAGGTACGGGATACTGAGTTGGATGATCAGCCATGATCATATTGAATGGCGGTGCAGGCTCGAAGGGCCGAATGGCCTACTTCTGCACCTATGTTCTATGTTTCTATGTAACCCGAAACAACATCTATCCTTGTTCTCCAGAGATGCTGCCTGACTCCGCATTTTGTGCCTTTCTCAGCCATACAACATATATATTTTACCTTCAATGTCTGGATTGTAATTGTTTTACAGAAAAAAACATTATTGGCAGAACTCTTGTAAAATATATTGAAAAATTACCAAGTTATAATCAAATAATTTAATTTTATGTTATTTTTTTTAGTAGTGTAGACTGTAGAGCATCAACAAATAATTAGATTTAACCACAGGGGGAAAGTTTTAATTTGCATAATCTATTCGTGCATTGTAAATAAAATTGATTTCTTGGCAATCCCTTTCTCTCGGGAGTTTAAAGTATAAAAATACGTACCTCCCACAAATTAGCCTTTTTAATCTATATTCCTTAATTTATATGTGTATATCTATATATGGCCATTTCTATCTATATACAGATTTGGAGTATTATGTGCAGTTCTGGTCACCCCATTACAAAGTGATGTGGAGGCTATGTCCAGGTTTTTAGATTAATTGGCTTCTGTAAATCGTCCTTACGATGTAGGATAGGACTGGTATACTTGTAATTGTTGGTCAGCGCAGACACGGTGGGCCAAAGGATCTGTTTCCATGCTGTATCTCTCAACTAAAAATTAAACCATATGTCCTGACATGAGAGCAAATTCAATACAAGTGTGTGGGAAACTGTTTTAGATGGAGAAAAATAAGAGTTTTTTCCGTCGGGGAGTTTATGTGTCTTTGGAATTCTCTATCCCAAAGACTCATGGAGGCCAAATCATTGAATACATTCAAGACTGAGATAGATAGACTTTTGAATGATTCAGTGGTTTATGGCGCAGAGAAGAACTTTTTTCACACAGAGAGTGGTGAATCTCTGGAACTCTCTGCCACAGAGGGTAGTTGAGGGTTAATTGGCTATATTTTTAGATGTGGCCCTTGTGGCTAAGGGGATCAGGGGGTATGGAGAGAAGGCAGGTACGGGATACTGAGTTGGATGATCAGCCATGATCATATTGAATGGCGGTGCAGGCTCGAAGGGCCGAATGGGCACCTAATCTATTATTATCACATGTACCTAGGTATCAAGTTTAAGTGTACTGGCAGGAATGTGGAACCGAGGCTAGGATCCAATGAGCATGATGTCGATGAATAGAGAAGCAAACTTGAGAGGCTACATAATCTACTCTTGCTCCTGTTTCTTATGTCTTTAGGCCAAACATCTTTGGCAGCAACATTCGATTTTCTTGCTCAGAGATCTTTTCATTAATCCAAGGATGCCACTAAATTCTCCATATGAATGCATATGGTGATTCAGCAAAATGCAAAGGAGACAGTAAGAAGTTACATAAAAAAACAATTTAAGTAGTACATGAAAAATAGCTTGTATGCCATTAATGTTAGATATTAGAAACCCCTGACTTTTGCAAAGCTACTTTCCTTTCGGCTCACGGAGAATTATATGGCACGTTTATGTGAAATAATGATGATGAAGAATTTAATCACATAATAAATTAATAAACATAACAATTAATTTGAACAGAAATTTGAATTTGAAAATAGATGCAAGTTATGAGCAGGCACAAGGTTCTGTTAATCTCAGTGCAATCAGATCATGAAGTAACAATTCAATACTTCCTAATTACATCAAATTAATTGAAAGCGGATGCTTTTCTGACTGCAATTCGGATTTTAAACAGTGTAAATGAATTCCGTGCTTCTGCTGAAAAACGCAGAGTGAAGATTTCGGATCACGATATACGTCTGCTGGAAAGTTTATATTCACTGTACCAAGAAACTAAAATGAAGCTATCCTTTATTTTAAAAAAATACTTTTTGCCTTGGTAAGGAGATGTCAGGGGCTGATATGATGGAGTAGCAAATCAATGCAGTAATAATTAGCATACATTTCATGAGTTATAAACGGCAACTGAAAAGTGCTTAAATTGTCCATCCCATTGCTAATGTTGTGACACCAATCAACTCCAGTGAGATCAGTAAGAAGGGAATAATCACAACATTGACCACATTGAAGGGGAAGTTCGTTTTTGGCATATTTTATCCATAGGTGAGGTAAAATTCTGGAGATATTGCCGTCCTTCTGAAGTGTACACAGCATGCCTTATTTTCCAATCTAATTTTATTAGATAGCCAGATTCTGTGATGTGCCTTTAACATCAGTTATTTTAAAACCCAGCGCTGTCCTTGTCTTTACCATTCTGTCATTTAAAAACCCAATGCTGTCTTTGCTTTTAATATCCAGCTATTTTAAAACCCAGCCCAATCTTTGATTTTAACATCCAGTTATTTTTAACCTCAGTGTTGCCTTCATCTTAATGCCCAGTTATTTTAGAACCCAGTCTTTGTCTTGCCTTTGCCTTGGGCTGTTTAAGATGCATGTTTAAGTGGTTTGTGGATGTGGAGCTATGATCTGTAGGGTTATGGGTGTAGTATTACAAGCACTCTGGGATTACTGTTTCCCAACCAACATTGACTCAATGGACTGAATAACCCTCTCCTCTGTCCTATGTTTTCTGCAATTCTCTCAGCATCAGGACAGGACTTCCTGAGGAAACTCAAACAGGCCTCACTCCCCACCAACATCCTCTGGACTTTTTACAGGGGTACGGTGGAGTCTGTACTCACGAACTGCATGAACACATGGTACTCCAACTGCAACTGCTCAGACAGGAAGGCTCTGCAGAGAGTAGTGAGGGGAGCAGAGAGGATCATTCGCTTCTCCCTACCCTCGGTACAAGAACTGTTCCAGAGCTGCTGTCCGAAAAAAGCTCTGAGAATAGCTAAAGACAAACTACACCCCCTCCACACACACCTGGATCTCCTGCCATCAGGCAAGAGATACCATAGCATCAAAGCCCGGACTACCAGACTGCTAAACAGCTTCCTGCCACAGGCTGTGAGGCTGCTAAACAGTCACTCCACCTGATTCTGCGGTTTTGCACTGACATTTTAATAACTCTGGCACTGGCCACTCAAATCAGCTGCCTTGGACATTTTAATGATTGTTTTTACTGTATTTTTATGTTGCTGTTTTACCTGCTTTTAACTATTTATACTGTTTCATCAGGGACTGGATTGTTTTTACTGTTATTATGTGTGAAATGTTTTAAGTTTCATGTGCGATGCTCCGGTATTCCCTGGGAAACGTCTTCTCATTTTGCACTGTACAACTGTTGCTTTGCAAGATGACAATAAAGGTTGATTGATTGATTGATTGATTGATTGATTGATTGGATGGAAGTTGTAATTTCATTTTATTAGTTTTAAACTTTTGTTATGCAAGGCAGTCGAAGGCAAGATGTGGAGAATCATTCTCAGAAGTTTGAGTGTGCAACAGAATTGCTATTGGTATGTGAAAGTCTTCCACCAAGCCAAATCTTGCCTTGATTCAACTTCCATTTCCGCCACGGTGTGGCTGTTGATAACCACCTGCTATTTCTTTCCCAATGCCCCATTGTCCCCCATGTATTTCATGCACACTGTTCACTCTGTGGGCTTCATGTGAACAAGGAAATGCATTGATATAAACAAATCTGTAATCTGCCAGTTACAGCAAGGTAACTGTTGTCCACCAGAGGCTGTGCCAGCTTGAGCAGGCACAATGAGCTTTAAGTGCCTTGTGAACTAACCAGGTAGCAATTTTCAAGGACCTCTGGGCTTATTCTCTACACAACAGCACTCCACTCTTGTAAGTATGTAAACATGATCAGTTACATACTTAATGTAGTACATTTAAAAACATTTCAACCTCAACCTCATTTCGATAGCATAAGAGCACGATGCAACTAACAAGATTACATCAATTTAAAATAGAATTTTATCTTGTTCAGATGGTGAAACCCCCAGGGTTTTGTCAGGTATTCATGGGGCAGTGCTGTACATCGGTTACGTTAATAGTTTTTTAACTCTCGTGTCCAATCTGTTTTGCCTCGTTTACATCTGATTAAGTGGTTGGCCTGTATTTAAGTGGTGAATGGATAAAATTCTGCTTGATTCTGTCTGCATTGAATTGAAGTCCTGGCATTAGGTTAGGGTCGCTGCAGCTGTAATGACTATAAAAATAATAAACTGCAAATACATCCAAAACTGACAGACATTAATATCACAGCCTTTTCAATTTTACAAAACCACTGATGCTCGAATGTATTAAACATTATTCACTGTGTCTGACTGAAACATGGCTGAATGTCATTATCAGATTTGAGTCATATTTTACTCCTTGGTGGCTACTCCATTTGGTTAGTTCCATAGGTTATAACTTGTCATCCTAGGGGGTACCGTGTGGGGTTACCATTTCAATACAGTGAAAATAATCAAAAATGTTTTGTTAATAGTTTTAATCTGCCATTCCAGAGAATCTTAAGAAAGATACGTCAGGATGCAATAGCGAAGATTCAGAGAAAAATTATGAAACAGATTTAAAACGCATGTTTTTCATTTCCATATGTTTACATGGTTGACGGGCCTACTCAAGACTGAAAATGATGATGGGATTTGAGAGGGTGCCTTCAGATAATCTATTCCTTTGACGGGGGGGATCCAGAATGAGAGGAACACTTAAATCTTGGTTGTTCAAGAGTGAAATTGGGAACACAAGGGCCATGGAACCCTTGGAATTCTCTTTCCAAAAGCAGTGATTTCGATGACAATTGAAACATTCAATATTGTGGTTTGTTAACTGTGAGATGGTGACAGAATGGATCGTGGTCAAAACACAAAGTACTGGAAGAACTCAGCGCGTCAGGCAGCATCTGTGGAGGTACTGGACGGGAAATTCTTCAGATAAGATCCGGGACGGAATCGTGGCCTCTTCTTGCCAAATATGTTGATTGTCTGAAATCTACATGGCAGAAGTGTGACTTGCCTCTTGACAATGTGGGTATTGTCAATATCTTGCTATCACTGATTGTGGTCACTATTTCATGGGGGAGTTGTAAATGGAGCTGAATCTTGCAGAATTGCCCACAGCCACCCCCAATTTAGGTCAGAAATGTGCTTTTAATAAAGCAGCAAAATGTGGTTGGACCAAATACTCCTGCAATGATATTCTGAGGCTGTCATGACTGCCTTCAGCAGTTTTAACTATCTACAATACAATACAATACAAAGCACTTTATTTGTCCCTGAGGGGCAATTCAGATGTCCCTGCAGCACACTAATAAAAATACAACATAGCATTCAAGAAGTTTAACATTAGAACATAAAAACATCTCCCCACAATGGTTCCCACTGTGGGGGAAGGCACAAAATCCAGTCCCCATCCTCTTGTCCACCCAAAGTCGGGCCTATGAGGCCTCCACAGTCGCCGCTACGGGGGCCTGATGTTCCCGGCCGTTCTCGCCGGGTGATGGTACTCCGGCGTCGGGAGAACCCTCAGCGGCTTGGGGTGCCAGGAACGGCCGCCCTCCTACCGGAGACCACGGCTTCACAAGCCAACAGACCGCGCCGAACGGAGCCCCACACACTGGCGATCTCGGCGAGAGATCCCAGGCTCCGAGATGTAAGTTCAGCGCCGCATCTTGTTTAGTTTCAGGTATTACTCCTACTAAAGGTCTTTTCCATTGATTGAAATTGAGCAGCTTTTCAAAGGCTTAATGATACAATAATCAGTTTTAGTTCCAGACCAGCTAGTTCCATACATCCTCTGACAATCATCTTTGTATCAGTGCACTGTCCATTATTGGAGCAGAGAGATCAAGATGGAATCTAAAACGAGCATTTTCATTGGTTTTTTTCCATTACTTTGTTTTTGATTGGGATGATACTGAAAGGGAAGTGTTACATTTTTCTTACTTTTAGTGGATGGGAGATAAACGGGGTTACAAAATTGTTGCAAGAGCATCATGGCTGCACTGAAGATACTTACAGAAAAGGTCACCTAGGTTGAGCTAACAGGTCTTCTTGTGGAAATGGTTTTGAAGACAATCACCTTTTCACTAAGTAATACCTACTGCACACAATTTCTACCCGTGTAAAACAAGCTAAATATTTTAAGTGTTTTATAGATTTGCTATTTCTTCATCTCTGAATAGTTTTGGTCCAATGCTTTTGGTCATTCTAATCTTCCTCCGCACCTCTGCTCTGGACATTTAATATTTGTCACGAGTTTCGTTAGCATTGTTAGCCCTAATATCATGAGCGTACACTTTTTTATGTTTTAGTTATCATCAAATTGATAGTTCATCTCTTTTCCTCTTGCAGAAACATTGTTTATGATCCAAATTTCTACATTTTAAAAGCAATTAGTTATGAAGTACCTTCAGACACCCTGAAAGGTACTCCATAAGTGTAAGTCAAATGCATAACAAACTCATGCATTTTTTTTTACCGATGATCAGACAATCTGTTTATTATTTTTTCTCTAAAGCTAAGTCAGCCTGAACCATTCCATTTCGCTGAATCTTTGCTGTTTCCAGTCCAGTGCATTAACTTTGATTGTTGTTCACTTTGCAAGATGATAACTTGGTGTGTAGACTTGGTATGTAGACCTGGTGTGTAGACTTGGTGTCTAGACCTAGTGTGTAGACTTGGTGTGTAGAACTGGTGCGTAGAAGTGGTGCGTAGACCTGGTGCGTAGACCTGGTGTGTAGACCTGATGTATCGACTTGGTGTATCGACTTGGTGTGTCGACTTGGTGTGTAGACTTGGTGTGTAGACTTGGTGTGTAGACCTGGTGTGTAGTGTGTAGACCTAGTGTGTAGACTTGGTGTGTAGAACTGGTGTGTAGAACTGGTGCGTAGAAGTGGTGCGTAGACCTGGTGCGTAGACCTGGTGTGTAGACCTGGTGTGTAGACCTGATGTATCGACTTGGTGTATCGACTTGGTGTGTAGACTTGGTGTGTAGACCTGGTGTGTAGACCTGGTGTGTAGACTTGGTGTTATAACCATAACCTCCCAGAGGTGGTAGAAGAGGCAGGTGGGGTTTTAGTGCCTCAGTTCTGCATCTCCAAAACACATGAACTGACCTGAATGGAAACTCTGAAAGATTGTCCAACTTTAAAACCAGCACTAAATTTCACTTTTAAATGGATATATCAAATAAATGTATTAAATGAAAGTAGTATATGAGCGAATGGTTACTGGATGATATTAGTTTAGTTTAATTTTGTTTATTGACACGAGAACCAAAGTAGAGCTTTCTCACTGAAGAGCGTGCTATTCAGTCAGTGGAAAGACTATACATGATTCCAATCAAGCTGTCCACAGGGTACATACGCAGGACAAAGGGAATAAAGGAGTGAACAAGTTTAGACCCACTACTGGGACCAGCATGCAGAGAGTCGCCTGGCTTCAGTGCCATATATGTATACACTGTCCAATAACATCCTGAAGGCTATACTGGGGGCATGCAACTCTTGAGAAGAAACTGGACAATGTAGTTTTTTACACAATGAACCAAAGAGAAAAAGCTCATATTTTAGGAGTTATTTTCATGCATCCTGTGGTGGCTGTGACATGATTACAGTGATAATGAACTAAGCAACATTTAAGAGTTCCCAACAGGCATATGAAGTTATAGGAGTTAGCCCTTCTCAATATGCTAATCAGGTGCGTGATATCTTTTTTACAATGTTACTTATTTATCAGTCAATAAATTATGTTGCTTTATATATTTAACCAACAAGTCTGTCACTTTGGCACTGGTACCATATTTCAGACGTCAGAGTGATAAAAATATTATCACATTGCCATTTAAATTATGACAAAGAGTATTTTGGCAACATTATGACAACCTTCAGATGAATAGGAGCAAACTAAAATGTAACAATAAATCACTGGATAACTGAATGAAACCACTTACCAAGTAATCTGAGCATTAGAAATTGGACACCAAGGGCATAAGATTTGTATTCAGGGTTTACAGATCTGTGGAGACAAAGACGAATAAATATCAAGTCAAGTCAAGTCAAGTTTATTCGTCACATACACATACGAGATGTGCAGCAAAATGAAAAGTGGCAATGCTCGCGGACTTTGTGCAAACAAACAAACAAACAAACTACAAGACAAAACTACAAAACTATCTACCAGACAACAGCGCTAATATTGTCCCCATGTAAAACCAGCTCACATGAGAGTGATGTAGAATCTTCCACTCCAGAAGATATTCAGACTAACTAAATGTCTTTGTGTATTCTGTCTTTTCTGAGATCTTTCCTGTGATATTGCTTGATTCATCTATTTCAAGCAAATGGCAACCAAAAGAAACAAATCACATTGCAGTTTGCTGCTAATGTAAAGAAAAGGAAAATCACATGGACATTAGAAGAGGACCTAGTGGAGTTGATTGTGTAAAGTTTACACTGCACATGAGATCGGCAATGGAGCACAACAGCTGAGCAAACCGATTACCCTGTTCAAAAATTGTCCGACTTTGTCTAGGTTTTCAACAAGATGCAAAAAGTAAACAGTCCGAACCTTTCTCCTGGGGTGAAAATGTCAAAGACTAGAGGCCAGTACTTTAAAGTGAGAGTGGTGAAATAAGGTGAGTGGCAGGGCTAATTTTTTACATGGATAGTTGTGGGTGCCTGAGATGCACAGCGAGGGGTGGCGGTGGAAGCAGATACTACAGATACATCTAAGAGACTTTTACATAGGCACATGGATAGGCAGGGAATGGCATTGTTTGATTCACCCTGACCACATTGGATTTTTTCTAAGAAACTGAAGTGGTATAATGCTGAGAACAATATTCTGCACTCTGTATCTTCCCCATTGCTCTATCTATTGTTGTTTAGTGTAGTTTTGAGATACAGCGCGGAGATAGGCCCTTCGGCCCACCGAGTCCACACCGACCAGTGATTCCCGCACATTAACACTATCCTACACACTCTTGGGACAATTTACACTTATTCCAAGCCAATTAACCTGTACATATTTGGAGTGTGGGAGGAAACCGAAGTTCTCTGAGAAAACCCACGTGGTCACAGGGAGAACGTACAAACTCCGTACATACAGCACCCTTAGTCAGGGGCTGCAAGCGCTATGAAGGGCCTGTCCCACTTGGCGATTTTTTTCGGCAACTGCCGGCGTCATATCAGTGTTGCCAAAAGATTGTGAACATTTCAAACTCCAGTGGCAACAAAAAAATGTTGCGACACTTGAAAAAACACCACACGCCATACGTCATCAGACCGCATCACTGCCGTGTCATATGTCGCAGCGGCCTCTGCAATCCGTCTGTCTTTTTTTATTTTTTGTCTCATTTGAGTGTAGTTTATAGTGTTTTTTTTAACTGGGTATGTGTGGGGGGGAGGGTGAGGGGCAAGGGGGTGTGGAAACTTTTAAAATCTTTTCCCTGCACGGAGGACTCGCTATTTTCTCTGTCGGGTCTCCGTTGTCGTTGGGGCCTAGCACCGTGGAGTGGCCTCCAACCTGGGGCTCCAGTTGCGGAGCCTGCGGACTCACCATCGTGGGGCTGGCTACGTTTGGAGCGGGCGGAGCTGTGGTGGCGCGCTGCTGCGGCCCGACCCCGGAGATTCAGAGGCTCCAGCCGCAGGTTTAGTGGACGGTAACATCGGGAGCCCGCGGGTCCCTGGTGGGAAACCGCTTTTCGGGGCTTCCACAACGGCGACTTCTCCCGCCCCAAGTTGCGGGGTTTAGGATGACCTGGAGCGGGGCCTTACATCATCGCCCGGCGCGGCTTTTAGGCAACAACTATACCGCTGCGCCACCGTGACGCCCAATTGCACTTGTATTTGAATTGTTTGTATCTATGTATGGTATATCTGATCTCTTTGGATAGGATGCTAAAACATAGCTTGTCACTGTACCTCAGTACGTGTGACAATAATAAACCTGACCATGCAGAGAAAGGAGAATGATTTAACCTGTCAACATGTTCAGCACTAACAGTGTGGAGCAAAGGGCCTAGTCCTGCACTGCACAGTTCTATGTTCTTAATAATAGCTCAAATATCAGTTCGATCTCCGAACTCAACTTTATTGAGTTAATCAATCAGAGAGAGAAACCAATGGCTTGACCTTATCTATCAGCTGCTCTGGATTACATTTTGCTTTACCCACTTTCATGACCATCTATTGTTTTATTTTGTGTACCATGACCATTCACATTTGTCTTGCATTATTGTCCCTTTCGCCATTTTACTTCCACCTCTTACAATCTTCCTATTATGTTCTTTCTTTTCCTGCCATCTTTCCCCACTTCTGTATTTGTTTAAAACGTGTTCACTGTGACAAATTGTAACAAAAGGTCGTCCACCTTAGACATCGTCATTTTTCTCTCCAAAGATGTCGCCTAACCTCCGTTTATCAAAAGTTTCTGCTTTTAATTTGAAAGCAATTAACCAAGGCTGCAGTGAACATTTGTGAGTAATCTCTGCTAAGTTAATATTTTACTGTCGGTTTGGTTCTAGCTGTGCAATATTTGTTTCTGCACCGTACTATTTTTTAGAGAAACTCAATAATTAAAATGCATAAATCTTGTCTGATCTTTCATTACACTGCTTTCTGAAATATTCATGTTATTGGTTGTAAATGTTTTCCCAAATTCTGTTGACTGCTTACACATAAGAGCTAGAAAGTATCATTTTTAATATTCTGATTGTACATAACAGCCACTTTCCCCGTATTTAAATGTGATGGCACCCAGTTCCATTGGGAAAGGGGATTGGGAACTTCGACCTCTATTCACTTCGTGCAGTTTGTATTTTCCTAATGTCATTCCAAATGTGACCATGTCAGAAATGTGTGAGCACCTATCTTTACCTTGCCAAGAGAAAGACAGAAACTGGAGCAATAAAGTGCAAACTACAGCATTTCCAACTCCCGGTAAAACTAAAAAGCAAAATCCTACAGCTAGGTGATGCAAATTAAAGGAACCCCATGGAGACGCGGAGCTGTCACTGTCTGCTGTCTCTGTGCCTGCCTGAGTTTTCAATACTGCAGAGAGCATGTGGGGAGAAATGCAGACACATACTATAGACAGGTGTTCAAGATGCTGCTGCACCCACTGAGTTTCTCCAGCATTATTGTGTACCTACTACAGACAGGTGTTCTCTCCAGTGTAAATGCTGTTGTACTATGATCGCCATGGAGAGACCGACTCAAGTTTGTGACTTGCTTTCCATGACTCTTGGTGACAAAGATGCAGAGGCTGTGACCTCTGTAAGCAGCTGATATAAAGATCACTGCAGTCAGTGTGCAAATTATCTTAACAATTCTCACGTTGGTACATTTCCCCAATTTTGTGATGTTTTTTAAAGGTTCTTGAATTGGACAATAGAGCTAAACAGAGCATGCCGACTGAAAAATAATGAAATCTAATGTTCAGATAATAGTGTCTAAAACAAGAGTGGCTGTATTTTTCAAACTGGGTCCAGGGACAAACAGAGTGAGAGTGCAACAAATGTTCAGGATGAGAAATAAAGGTTGCCTCCTTGCAGTAACACAAAACATTCCAGCATCGTATATTTACATAGATACATAGAAAATAGGTGCAGGAGTAGGCCATTCGGCCCATCGAGCCTGCACCGCCATTCAATATGATCATGACTGATCATCCAACTCAGTATCCTGTACCTGCCTTCTCTCCATACCCCCCTGATCCCTTTAGCCACAAGGGCCACATCTAACTCCCTCTTAAATATAGCCAATGAACTGGCCTCAACTACATTCTGTGGCAGAGAATTCCAGAGATTCACCACTCTCTGTGTGAGAAATGTTTTTCTCACCATTTTTTAGACACCTTATATTACTGAAATAATGACAGTCAAAAACAAAAGCAAACATGATTTTGCATTTCTGGATCAATTCTTACACGATTTATAAGTATTACATCAACAGGCGGCACGGTGGCGGTAGAGTTGTTGCCTTACAACGCCAGAGACCCGGGTTCGAACTTGACTATGTGTGCTGTTTGTACGGAGTTTGTACGTTCTCCCCGTGACCTGCGTGGGTTTTCTTCGGGAGCTCCGGTTTCCTCCCACACCAAAGACGTACAGGTTTGGAGGTTAATTGGCTTGCTCTAGTGTGTAGGGTCACAGGCTGATGGGGACTTTGTCAGCTGAAGTGCCTGTTTCCTTGCTGTATCTCTGAACTAAACTAAATTGTTTGGATCGATTGTCATCACTGTCAAAAGGAACAACACTCAGGTAAATAGAGTAAGATACTGGGTGTGTGGTTTGTAGTTTGAATAGTGAGCTAGATGTGATATTTATGTACCCTTCACATCTCTCCACTCTCTCCCATGTTCTCCACCCTCAGACCTCCAGTCCTCTCTCATCTTCAATTCTACATTCAACTTGCCCCTTGACTTTGTATCTTCTCCCTGATCCCCTATTTCTCCCAAACACCTTTAGGCACTGCCGATATATCCGATATATTTATGATCACTTCCCCCATTTTTGACCTTCAACCTGTCTTCCATCTCCATTCCCAACAATTCCCTATCAGCTCATCCTTCCCATTACACCTCCCACATGCTTTCCCCTAATCTCCTTCCTTGCCTTCCCCTAATCTCCTCTCCTGCCTTATTCTCTTTTTCTCCCAATGCTTCTGGCTTTCTCTGCCATTCACCGGGCAATTAACAAACTGACGGAAGAAACAGTTGTCAGGGCAGGAGCAGGCTGCAGGCTTGTGCACACTGAAATTCAGGGGGGGGGGGGTGGGGGGGGGGGGGGGGGGGGGGGGGGAGTTTGTTGGGGCCTGTGAGATGCTATGGAGCTTCAAATATATGTGTGCCAGCAATCTTTCTCAGTAGACCTGCTGAACTGCCAGGGACATGGTATGAAACCGGGTTGGTGATAGTATGTAGGGAACAACATTTATCCAGGGATAGGTAACCCGAGCATTGATTCCAGATAACAGGACCTATAGTGTAGGAAGGAACTGCAGATGCTGGTTTAAATCGAGATAGACACCAAAAGTTGGAGTAACATAGAAACATAAAAAATAGGTGCAGGAGTAGGCCATTCGACCATTCGAGCCTGCACCGCCATTCAATATGATCATGGCTGATCATCCAACTCAGTATCCTGTACCTGCCTTCTCTCCATACCCCCTGATCCCTTTAGCCACATCTAACTCCTTCTTAAATATAGCCAATGAACTGGCCTCAACTACCTTCTGTGGCAGAAAATTCCACAGATTCACCACTCTCTGTGTAAAAGATGATTTTCTCATCTCGGTCATAAAAGATTTCCCCCTTATCCTTAAACTGTGACCCCTTGTCCTGGACTTCCCCAACATCGGGAATAATCTTCCTGCATCTAGCCTGTCAAACTGAACGGGTCAGGCAGCATCTCTGGAGAAAGACTGCAGATGGGTCTCGAACCGAAACGTCACCTATTCCTTTTCTCCAGAGATGTTGCCTGACCGGCTACTCCAGCTTTTTGTGTCTAACAGGGACTTACAGTTATATTGGTTAAAGCAGGGGCGACAAATCCAGCACGTTAAAAATTATACATTGCAACAGAGCAAAGATGAAACTGCTTATAATCTCACCCACCTGATAAGAATCATGACGGATGGTGTCTGAGCCATTGCACCCAGCAAACTGCCCACACAAACAACTGCAAAAAATGCAGGGAACGCAAATTCACAATTTGTCCTGGGACATTGTCCTGGCACAGCTGTGGCATTCTGGATAAACCCAGTGTTAACGCAGGCACAGTTGGTAAGGTTCTGGGGAAGGAGAGCATTTGTTATTAAGGACAGCATTTGTTACAAAGGTGAGTAATCAACATGGTCCAAACAAGAACATCTCAGCAGACAAACTACTGGAAGAACTCAGCTGGTCAGACAGCACCTGTGGAGGAGAACATAAGACAACATTCCTCCAGCAGTATGTTTTTTAATCAAGATTCCAGCACCTGCAGTCTCTTGTATAAACATGTTATCAGACCTTCTGTTAAGAGTGTCCATTTTCTTTCCTATAAATGCAGAGCCACTAAATCTACAGATGATCACTGTATATTTTTGAGGTAGACAAAATTGCTGGAGAAACTCAGCGGGTGAGGCAGCATCTATGGATGCGACGTTTCGGGTCGAGACCATTCTTCAGACTGATGTGGGGGCGGGTGGGGAAAAAAAAGGAAGAGGCAGAGACAGTAGGCTATGGGAGAGCTGGGAAGGGGAGGGGAAGGAGGGAGAAAGCAAGGACTACCTGAAATTGGAGAGGTCAATGTTCATACCGCTGGGGTGTAAACTACCCAAGCAAAATAGAGGTGCTCTTCCTCCAATTTGCGGTGGGACTCGTTCTGGCCGTGGAGGAGGCCCAGGACAGAAAGGTCGGATTCGGAATGTGAGGGGGAGTTGAAGTGCCGAGCCACTGAGAGATCAGGTTGGTTATTGCGAACTGAGCAGAGGTGTTGGGCGAAGCGATCGCCAAGCCTGCGCTTGGTCTCACCGATGTAGAGCTGTTGGCACCTGGAACAACGGATGCAATAGTTGAGGTTGGAGGAGGTGCAGGTGAACCTCTGCCTCACCTGGAAAGATGCTTGGGTCCTTGAATGGAGTCCAGGGGCGACAAGTGTAGCATTTCCTGTGGTTGCAAGGGAAAGTACCAGGGGAGGGGGTGGTTTGGGTGGAAAGGGACGAATTGACCAATGAGTTACGGATATTTCAGTATAGCTTTAAACATTTTTCTTTCAGTATTAACAAAGTTGAAGGAAAATGATACACTTGCCTGGAAAATATTTAACACTGAATACACTCATTAATTCACCTTTCTTCTCTCATTCTGAAACAAATCAGACAGAGCTTGCTTTTTTCCAAAATAATTCCAAGGTTAATAACCAATATTAAGACTGCATATCATATATTTATTTTGCTGTATTGAAAAAAAAAAAGTTCCTAATATTCTTTAGTTGCTATTTACCTGATTTAGTGTCTTCTTGTACAAAATGTTGTTATTTGATATAAACTTCTAAATGTACTTTTCTCAATTACTTAATCATCAGAAATCATTAAAGTCAGCTCCCAAAACTTCCTTCCCAAGACAAAGGTCTCTATATTTTCCAGTCTTCTCCAATTCAGACCCTAGATGGTGGAGATCAGATTTATGATCTCCACTTGAATTGTGTCAAGTGTAGGAAAGGCTTATTTTGGGCAGATTTTCCTAAAGCGTGGTTTCCAGATGTACTGACAACAAAAACCATAGTGACAATTTGTCCTCATCAACGTAAAAAATAAAAACAAACGATGATGGCGATACTTCATGGGTCAGGCAGCATCAAAGAGAAAGACTTAAAAATTCAGATTTGAGACATTCATCGGAACAGATGTTGAAGCAGGAAATAATTGGTAAGGTAATCTGCCATCTATTGAGGAGCCCGTGTAGCCAAGGAGCATGACAAAAGTCTCTGACCATAAACTTCAAATCTATTTATTGTTCCATAGATGCTGTCTGAACTGCTGTGTGTTTCTAGTGTGCTTTTATTTCAGAAGTAATAATAATAATAATAATAATAATCTTATTTATATAGCACATTTTTAGTCAACTTGCATTGACCCCAAAGTGCTTCACATAATTACATTACATTTACACACAGGCAAAGGTGGGTGAAGTGTCTTGCCCCAAGGACACAACGACAGTATGCACTCCAAGCGGGATTCGAACCAGCTACCTTCCGGTCGCCAGCCGAACACTTAGCCCATTGTGCCATCTGTCATCCCATATTCAGTAGGTCGTTTAGAGGTGGGAGTTTGTCCCTGAGGGTTGAGTGGAAATTGATGCCGATCGAGGCACCATCTTCCTTGATTTTGGTGAGACAAAAGGGGATTGAATGCAGGATGATCACAATTAGAGATTGGTCCATGTCACAGTGAATAAGTAATGGTGTTGGGGGGAGGAATATCTCCAGAGGGGAGATAGTACAGACACAAAACAATCACAATACCATAACAGAGTTGAAAGGCATCCAAAGGCTCCGGATGAGGTTTTATGTTCACAAGTCATGAAGTTCACATAGGAGTAGAATTAGGCCATTTGGCGCATCAAGTCTACTGTGCCGTTCAATCATGGCTGATCTCTGACTGCTAATCCCATTTCCCTGCCTTCTCCCCCAAACTTACATTGGACAGGCTAGATCAATTGTCCTGGTAGTCCAGGACAAGGTGTCACAGTTAAGGAAAAAGGGGAAATTCATGACTGAGATGAGAAAAACTCACACAGAGAGTGTGAATCTCTCTGCCACCAGGTTTTGAGGCCAGTTAATTGGCTATATTTAAGAGGGAGTTAGATGTGGCCCTTGTGGCTAAAGGGATCAGGGGTATGGACAGAAGGCAGGTACGGGATACTGAGTTGCATGATCAGCCATGATCATATTGAATGGCGGTGCAGGCTCGAAGGGCCAAATGGCCTACTCCTGCACCTATTTTCTATGTTTCTATGTTTCTATAACCCTTGAAACCCATTCTAATCAAGACTTTGTCATCTCTGCCTTAAAAATATCCACTTACTTGGCCTCCACAGCCCTCTGTGACAATGGGTTTCACAGATTAACTACCCTCTGACTAAAGAAGTCCTCCTTTCTAAAAGAGCGCCCTTTAATTCTGAGGCTATGGCCTCTGGTCTTAGACTCTCCCACAATTGGAAACACCCTTTCCACACCCACTCTATCTATGCCTTTCACTAACATTGAAACATAGAAATTAGGTGCAGGAGTAGGCCATTCGGCCCTTCGAGCCTGCACCGCCATTCAATATGATCATGGCTGATCTCTAACTCAGTATCCCGTACCTGCCTTCTCTCCATACCCTCTGATCCCCTTAGCCACAAGGGCCACATCTAACTCCCTCTTAAATATAGCCAATGAACTGGCCTCGACTACCCTCTGTGGCAGAGAGTTCCAGAGATTCACCACTCTCTGTGTGAAAAAAGTTCTTCTCATCTCGGTTTTAAAGGATTTCCCCCTTATCCTTAAGCTGTGACCCCTTGTCCTGGACTTCCCCAACATCGGGAGCAATCTTCCTGCATCTAGCCTGTCCAACCCTTAAGAATTTTGTAAGTTTCTATAAGATCCCCTCTCAATCTCCTAAATTCTAGAGAGTATAAACCAAGCCTATCCAGTCTTTCTTCATAAGACAGTCCTGACATCCCAGGAATCAGTCTGGTGAACCTTAGTCTTGAGGAAGATGGCAAGGCTCATTTGAGTTGCTCCTTAAGACATAGGGAGGACTTCACCTGGTTTTATAAACAGGGCAAGCGCTAGAAAATAGACTATAACATGTTGCTCATGCCCAGCGGGATTACTGCACACGGTTCTGAACATTGAGGATACCAAATCCTTAAAGAACTGACAGGAGGTGTTTGTGGGAATTATATCAAAGGGCATAGACAGAAGAAACTGCGCAAAGTAAAGCAGAGGGGTTTGAAGAGGGCATTCAACATTTTGAAGGAAGCAGAAACTGTTTCCGGGAGCAACCATAGGTTCCAAAGTAACTGGTAAATGAATCACAGTGACATGTGGAAATCCAACGGCAATTTATCACAATCTGAAACACTGCCCAGATGGGAAATGTACTTGACTCGAATAAAAATATAAACATTTGATTAAAAACATGAAATGGAAACATTTCCATAACTTTAGGGAATGAGCAAGAGTCTGAGTCTAATTGGATTGCTTTGAAACTGCAGGCTAGATATGTTGAGCTGAGATGCCTCCCGTTTGAGATATATCTTCCCACCCTTCCAAAACTGACTTCTGTCTTTAATTTTGTAAGAAGGAGGAGGGGGTGAGGCTGGTGAGCAATATGGTTTAAGGTCTATGTCCAGGGGCATTATTGCCACATGCACTGGGGTGCAGCAAAAAGCTTTGTTTTGTATGCTATCCAAACAGTTCAGATATGCCATATATAAATACAAACAAGTCAAACTCAAGAGTTTGAAAATTATAGAGCAAAGAGGACGCTGTCAATGAACCAAGAGCAATAAAACAAGGATGGGCTTTTTCAGTGGTTGAATATGAAATACACACCATTTGTCATATCCCTAGATGCTATTAGTTCTGGCATATATTGAGCAGCACCAGTTCTCCTGATTACATGCAAGCCATTGTGCCCAGCTGCAATGCTCTGATTGCCGTGAGAATCATAATCCATGAGAGCAGCCCAGGGGAGAAGCGAGGTTCTTGTGCAAAGCACATTCTAGCTGGTAATTTCCTAACAGCGTGGACACAAGCAACAGAGACCCGTGCATCCAACAGCTTCATTAAACAGCTACTTGTTATGTAACGTTTTTCATTTTGCAAACAGCTGAATCTGCAAGTTCAGACGCAGCTTCACCATAGAGTTTACTATTATGGTAATAGACAAGTCATGAAATAGCATGTTTAATTCCTGCAGATGGTAAGCATTTCTTGATGTGTTTTACAACAGAGCTCCGAAGATCGCCCTGTTTAAAGTTATTCAGAAATAGCAGGAGGGGAGATGAGGAAAAGACAGAACACAACACAATTTTTCATGTCATTTCATTTTCTGGTTGCAATCTTGTGGGAACTCTTTAAAGGTCAGAACTTTATAAATCGTTATCCTGGCAGAATTATTTTATTATCAGTGTCACTCTGAACTCACTGTATTAGCTGCAGTTCACAGCAACATTGTTTAGTTGTCAGCAATGACTTCACCACATAAGGCATAAGCATTCACCCATCTAGTTTGTCATCACTGTGGCTTCATCAACATTATAACCCATGCCCTTCCTGTCTTGGAATCACCACTCCCGTGATTAGTTCTGAGCTCCCACTTCGTCAGTCCACCACTGATCCTTCACCTCCCTTTCTTTATGATTGTGACTAACGGCCTCGGCTCCATCTGTCTTCCCCTTACTCCATCCTCTGGATTCGGGCAAGACCCACATTTATTATCCATTCTTAAATGCTGTCTAGAACAAGTTGAGCTTCTGAACGTCTGTGGAGCAGATAGACATAGAAACATAGAAAATAGGTGCAGGAGTAGGCCATTCGGCCCTTCGAGCCTGCACCGCCATTCAATATGATCATGGCTGATCATCCAACTCAGTATCCTGTACCTGCCTTATCTCCATACCCCCTGATCCCTTTGGCCACAAGAGCCACATCTAACTCCCTCTTAAATATAGCCAATGAACTGGCCTCAACTACCTTCTGTGGCAGTGAATTCCAGAGATTCACCACTCTCTGTGTAAAAAATGTTTTTCTCATCTCAGTCCTAAAAGACTTCCCCCTTATCCTTAAACTGTGACCCCTTGTTCTAGACAAATTAGATCTAAAACTGGCTTGGCAATAGGAGGCAGAGGGTGATGTTCGAGGGCTGTTTTTCTTTTAATGGAATGCCTTTGACTGGTGGGGTTCCACAAGGACCAGTGCTAGAATTCTTGCTGTTTGTAATATACATGAATGATGTGGATCCGGATGTAGGAGGCATGATCAGTAAAGCGGCTGTCCCACTTACGTGACCTTGGCACGCAAATTACGCGACCTCGTAGTCGCATTGAGCCGCGATGGTCCCGCGACAGTCGGGCGCGATTGCATGCGTACGCACAGCTGTCTGGAGCGCGTGACGTCATTTGAAGATGGACACAAAGTTGGAGTAACTCAGCGGGACCGGCAGCATCTCTGGAGAGAAGCAATGGGTGATGTTTCGTGTCGAGACTCTTCTTCAGTCTGAAAAGAAGGGTCTTGACCAGAAACGTCACCCATTGCTTCTCTCCAGAGATGTTGCCGGTCCCAATGAGTTACTCCTGCATTTTGAGTCCATCTTCAATTTTCTTGGCCCCGCTCTTGGAGTAGAAGTGGGGGCGGATCCGGACTGCAACGGCCGTGAGCCCCAGGCCGAGTTCAGCGATCATTTGTCTGCTTCTGCTGCAGTTGAAGGTGAGACGTTGCGTTGCGCCTGGGTCTTGGGCCTGCCCCACTTTGGTCGTCAGTTCCACAACAGGCCGTTGGCGTGCAAAGATTTCGTTCACTACAAAAATTTCGGAGCCCCGCGCGATGTCGCGCACAACTGCATACCCCTCCACGCTTCTAAATGGGACCGGCCATACGATACCCATGCACCTTCAATGCGACCACGAGGTCACGTAATGTGCGTGCCAAGGACGCAAGTGGGACAGGCCCTTAAGTTTGCAGATGTCACAAAGACTGGTGTAGTTAGATAGATTGGCTATGGTTGAATGGATGGATCGAATGGCTTACTTCTGCTCCTATAACTTATGAGTTGTTGACAGTATGGAGTGTAATCTTATGCTGCAAGCTGATATTGATGTGCTGGTGAATTGGGCAGAGAACTGGCACATGGAGTTTAATCCGGATAAATGTGCAGTGTTGCATTTTGGGGATACGACACGGTTTGGGACATATCACATGAAAGGTGACGTCTTAAGGAACATTGAAGAGCAGAGCAACCCTGGCATTCAAGTACATAGATCCTTGAAGGTAGCAGCACAGATAAATAATGAAGTGAAGTAGGCACATGGAATACTGGTCAGGGCAAAGAGCATTGGAGTGATAGACACAAAATGCTAGAGTAAGTCAGCGGGTGAGACAGCATCTATGGAGAGAAGGAATGGGCGAAGTTTCGGGTCTGACAAGTTTCAGTCTGACAAAGGGTCTCGCCCAAATTGTCGCCCATTCCTTCTCTCCATAGATGCTGCCTCACTCGCTGAGTTACGTCAACATTTTGTGTCTACCTTCGATTTTACCAGCATCTTCAGTTCTTTCTTACACAGTATTGGAGTGATGATCCAAATTAATAAACTATTGATCAGACGTCAGCTATAGCATGTGGTTCTAGTCAATACACCATAGCAAAGATGTGATAATGCTGAAGAGGAGTTTTCCTGCATTTCCTGCTTCTTTTTCTGCCCAGCATTACTCCAGCATTATTCACCGTTACTCAGTTTTCTCCTTTTTCCTGGCTTTCTCTTCTTTCTCTGTTCCCCTCTTTCTCAGCTTCCACATTCCCCTCATCTCCCTGGTGGATTCCTTCTGTGAATTAGCTTAAAATGTATTCGAAGCATCAAAAGCATTATCAGTGACTGACATATCCAAAAATATACTGAACCCTCCCCTCATCTCATGTAAAAGCCAAGAACTGATCCAGCAATTCAAAGACATCCTGTACAATCTGTGACCAGATTCTAGTTTCCTAGTCTGGCTCAAACCCTTAACAATCTGGTTAACAAAAAGCAATCATGGCATTTAACATAAATCATTTTTTTTTGGTATGGCTTTGTAAATATTTGATTAGTGTATAAGTGTAAATAATTTGGTGTACATATAGCTGCTGGTGTACATATGGTGTACATATAGCTGCTAAATTTGTACAAGATAATTATAAGCAGTTGAATAAGGGGTGGGAATTAATAAGCTTTGGCTTCTTCCTGCTCCTTTTCGGACACATACGATTTCATTTATTTATAGATATTGTTTATGACACTTTATAAATATTCTTGTTTTGTTTTTTGTATGCTGTTTCACACTTGCTTTTTATTCTTTTATTCTGTTCAAAATAAAGAATCGAATAAATAGATAAATAAATAAATAAATGGATAGATAAATAAATAGACAAATAAATAAATAAATAACCTGCTGACAACTCACACCTATGGAAGACCATTCCAAGTCGATGTTGCCCTTAAGAGTTCAGGAATGTTTATACCATTTTCTCTCTTGGTTCCTTGGAAAACAACACTTGTTTAGATACAATGTGTAGGAAGGAACAGCAGATGCTGGCTTACACCAAAGACAGACACAAAATGCTGGAGCAGCTCAGCATGTCAGGCAGCATCTCTGGTGAAAAATAATAGGTGACATTTCGGGTTGGAACCCTTCTGCGGACTGAAAGTAGAGGTGGGGGGGTGGGGGTTGGGAAATGGAGGCATAAAAAGGCCAGAACAAATCAGGGCCGGCAACAGATGATTTCTGGAAGGGTGAAGCAAACATCAAATAACCTCATCTGCCCATTCCTTTGCAGAGTGGGGGATTTACAAAGATGATCTGGAGAAAAGTGCAAGGGTCCTTGTCACGATTTATCCTGAACAGTTGTGTAACAGGATTTTTTGATTTATGGACTGGTCCCAGAATACTGAGACATACTGTAAGGGAATGTGGTCAGCTAGCTCATTGGGGTGGAAGATTGCAACCTTCACGTGGTCCGCCCAGTTTTGACGAATGCAATCAACCCGGCGTGCACAATCAAATAAGATCAAATAGAACAAGTTGCCCTGCAACTTTAGGCTGTGCACGCCACATGCAAGAAGAAGAAGCTAGCTCAAATGGAGCTGTAGGAGTATGTGCTGAGGGATGTACTGAAGCTTGGTGTAGACAAGGCTCTATGGGGGAAGACCAGAGACTAGGTGCTGATAAGTGTGAGGTGCTACACCTTGGCAGGACAAATCAAAATAGGACGTACATGGTAAATGGTAGCGAATTGAGGAATGCAGTTGAACAGAGGGATCTAGGAATAACTGTGCATAGTTCCCTGAAGGTAGGATCTCATGTAGATAGGGTGGTAAACAAAGCTTTTGGTGTGGTGGCCTTTATAAATCTGAGCATTGTATAGAAGTTGGGATGTAATGTTAAATTGTACAAGGCCAATTGTGAGGCCAATTCTGGTGTATTGTGTACAATTTTGATCGCCAATTATAGGAAGGATGTCAACAAAATAGAGAGAGTACAGAGGAGATTTATTAGAATGTTGCCTGGGTTTCAGCAACTAAGTTACAGAGAAGGTTGAACAAGTTAGGTCTTTATTCTATGGAGCGCAGAAGGTTAAGGGGGGACTTGATAGAGGTCTTTAAAATGATGAGAGGGATAGACAGAGTTGACGTGGATAAGCTTTTTCCATTGAGAGTAGGGAAGATTCAAACAAGAGGACATGTTTTGAGAATTAAGGGACAGAAGTTCAGGGGTAACATGAGGGGGAACTTCTTTACTCAGAGAGTGGTAGTTGTGTGGAATGAGCTTCCAGTGGAAGTGGTGGAGGCAGGTTCGATTTTACCATTTAAAAATAAATTGGATAGGTATATGGACGGGAAAGGAATGGAGGGTTATGGTCTGAGCGCAGGTAGATGGGACTAGGGGAGAATACGTGTTCGTCACGCACTAGAAGGACCGAGATGGCCTGTTTCTGTGCTGTAATTGTTATATGGTTATATTGTAGTGCGTGGGTCTCAGAATGAGGCAAGTAGTCCGCAGTTTGAGAAGCACTATACTTTATTTCCTCCCGGTTCAGGGGAAGACGAAACCAGGGGAAGATGGCACCCAAACCCTGCCTTTTATACCCTCCGGCTAAGGACCGCCTCCGGACTGCACCACTCCTGTGCCGAGGGGTTCGGCAGTATAATGGGACGACCCTTAGGAGCCGCCACAGGACCCTCCCCCCGAGAACCAGAGGCACAAAACGCACCCGGCTGGGCGCACGACGACCCTACCGGCCTCTGCGTGCGGAAGTCAGCAGATACCCCGGGGCTTGCGGGGGCGTAGGTGGAGGGACAGGTCAAGGGGGCCGGCGGGAGGAGGACAGGTGGAGTGACAGGTGGAGGGAGTCGTGAGGGGGGACGCCCTCGGGGCCGAGAATTGAGCAACCAGCACCGGCTGGTCAATGTCCAGGTTGCGCCGGCTTCAAACGGTCAATCGACGACACGGCCTCCGGCCGGCCCCCCATGTCCAGGACAAAAGTCGACTGCCCGTGTTCCAGCACCCGCATACCAAGCTTTTCTTTACCACCCTATATGAGATTCCACCTTCAAGGACTATGCACGGTGATTCACAACGGGCCGTCGGCCTCTGAAGTGGCGTCCGGTGGGCATCACGGCGCAGGAAGACGTATGGGCAGACCGTGAGGGCCATTGGCACGTGTGGTCGAAATGTCCCATGGCGGGATGTCGGAATGCGAGCCTGCCAACTCGCTCGCGAAAGGCGTTGAAGGGCGGAGGAGGGCGTTTCCTGATGCTCCACCGGCGCCGACGGCACGAACTCCCCGGGCACTGTGAGTGGCGACCCGTATACCAGCTCCGCCGATGATGAGGCCAAGCAAGTCCTCTTTGGGAGCGGTCCGGATGCCCCAGCATTGACCCACGGCAACTCGTCCATCCGGTCCGGGCCGGTGAGCCGTGCCTTCAATGCCGCCTTCAGCTGCCGGTGGAACCTCTCCACCAGACCGTTAGCCTGCGGGTGGTAAGCCGTGGTGTGGTGCAGCTGCACCCCCAGCAAGCGAGCCATGGCTGACCACAGCTCGGAGGTGAACTGTGGCCCCCGGTCGGAGGAGATGTGCGCCGGCACCCCGAAGCGAGCAATCCAGTGCGCGGACAACGCACGAGCACACGTAGCCGATGAGGTGTCAGCCAACGGAATGGCCTCCGGCCACCGCGTGAAGCGGTCCACCATGGTCAAAAGGTGGGTGATGCCCCGGGACGGTGGAAGGGGCCCCACAATGTCCACGTGGAGATGGTCGAACCGCCGGTGAGGTAGACCGAACTCCTGGAGAGGTGCGCGGACATGGCGCTGGATCTTTGCTGTCTGGCACGGGATGCAGGTGCGAGCCCAATGGGCAACTTGCTTGCGCAGACCGTGCCACATGAAGCGAGCTGCCACCAGTGCCGTCGTCGCCCGGATTGATGGGTGAGCCAGTCCGTGGATGACCTCGAACACTCTCCGGCGCCAGGTGGCAGGGACGATGGGGCGTGGCTGACCGGACGACACATCGCACAGGATTGTCATACCCCCAGGACCGAGAGGGACATCCTCAAGACGGAGTCCGGAGATGGCAGTCCGGTAGGTGGGCACCTCGTCGTCCGTGAGCTGTGCCGCCGCCAGAGCAGAATAGTCCAATCCGGGCGCCACCTCGAACACGGCATTTATAGCAGGGCGGGACAATGCGTCGGCCACCCGGTTCTCTTTCCCCTTGACGTAGCAGATGGCTGTGGTGTACTCGGAGATGTAAGCCAACTGCCGCTGCTGACGTGCGGACCAGGGGTCGGAAACCTTCTGCAGGGCGAAAGTGAGCGGCTTATGGTCGGTGTAGGCGGTGAACGGGCGGCCCTCCAGGAAGTAACGAAAATGGCGCACAGCCAGGTACAGAGCCAGGAGCTCACGATCGAACGCACTGTACTTGGTCTGCGCGCGGTTGAGGTGCCGACTGAAGAAGGCCAGAGGCCGCCAAACTCCGCCCGTCAGCTGCTCCAGCACAGCACCAACTGCCGACTCCGAGGCATCCACAGTGAGAGCAGTCGGGGCATCTTCCCGCGGGTGCACCAGCAGCACGGCCCGAGCAAGGGCCTCCTTCGCGCCGTCGAAAGCTGCCTCCGCCTCGTGGGTCCACTCAACGCTCTTCTGCTGCCCACCCGCCAGAAGTTGATACAGGGGCCGCATGATGTGGGCCGCGGATGGCACGAAACGGCCGTGTGGTCCAGAAGCTGGGCAGTTTTACGGAGACCGCGTCCAGAGACAGGGTCGGGCTGGCGTGTGAGGAGGTAGGGCTTTGTTCTGTCTCGATCATGATGCCAATGGAGCGTCGGGGGTCACCAATGTAGTGCGTGGGTCTCAGAATGAGGCAAGTAGTCCGCAGTTTGAGAAGCACTATACTTTATTTCCTCCCGGTTCAGGGGAAGACGAAACCAGGGGAAGATGGCACCCAAACCCTGCCTTTTATACCCTCCGGCTAAGGACCGCCTCCGGACTGCACCACTCCTGTGCCGAGGGGTTTGGCAGTATAATGGGACGACCCTTAGGAGCCGCCACAATATGTTATATGGGTCCTTATTGCTAGACGTTGAGGGGCTGATTTGAGTGGGGCCACCGCTCCAACAAGGGGAAGTATATCACCCAAGGGTGGCACATGAGTTGCAATGGTGCTACATGTAAAGAAAAGTAAGGTGCTAGTACTACCAGCTATAACTCTAGCAATATTGAATGTGTAGACTTAGAATGCATTAAGAATATTGCATTAACCATAATATAACCATATAACAATTACAGCACGGAAACAGGCCATCTCGGCCCTACAATTCCGTGCCAAACAATTATTTTCCCTTAGTCCCACCTGCCTGCACTCATACCATAACCCTCCATTCCCTTCTCATCCATATGCCTATCCAATTTATTTTTAAATGAGACCTGCCTCCACCACTTCCACTGGAAGCTCATTCCACACCGCTACCACTCTCTGAGTAAATAAGTTCCCCCTCATGTTACCCCTAAACTTCTGTCCCTTAATTCTGAAGTCATGTCCTCTTGTTTGAATCTTCCCTATTCTCAAAGGGAAAAGCTTGTCCACATCAACTCTGTCTATCCCTCTCATCATTTTAAAGACCTCTATAAAGTCCCCCCTTAACCTTCTGCGCTCCAGAGAATAAAGACCTAACTTATTCAACCTTTCTCTGTAACTTAGTTGTTAAAACCCAGACAACATTCTAGTAAATCTCCTCTGTACTCTCTCTATTTTGTTGACATCCTTCCTATAATTGGGCAACCAAAATTGTACACCATACTCCAGATTTGGTCTCACCAATGCCTTGTACAATTTTAACATTACATCCCAGCTTCTATACTCAATGCTCTGATTTATAAAGGCTAGCATACCAAAAGCTTTCTTTACCACCCTATCTATATGAGGTTCCACCTTCAAGGAACTATGCACGGTTATTCACAGATCCCTCTGTTCAGCTGCATTCTTCAATTCCCTACCATTTACCATGTATGTCCTACTTTGATTTGTCCTGCCAAGGTGTAGCACCTCACATTTATCAGCATTAAACTCCATCTGCCATCTTTCAGCCCATTCTTCCAAATGGCCTAAATCACTCTGTAGACTTTGGAAATCCTCTTCATTATCCACAACACCCTCTATCTTGGTATAATCTGCATTCTTACTAATCCAATTTACCACACCTTCATCCAGATCATTGATGTACATGAAAAACAACAAAGGACCCAACACAGATCCCTGAGGCACCCCACTAGTCACCTGCCTCCAACCCGACAAACAGCCATCCACCATTACCCTCTGGCGTCTCCCATTCAGCCACTGTTGAATCCATCTTGCTACTCCTGCATTTATACCCAACAGTTGAACCTTCTTAACCAACCTTCCATGTGGAACCTTGTCAAAGACCTTACTAAAGTCCATATAGACAACATCCACTGCTTTACCCTCGTCAATTTCCCTAGTAACCTCTTCAAAAAATTCAAGAAGATTAGTCAAACATGACCTTCCAGGCACAAATCCATGTTGAGTGTTCCTAATCAGACCCTGTTTATCCAGATGCTTATATATATTATCTCTACGTATCTTTTCCATTAATTTGCCCACCACTGAAGTCAAACTAACAGGTCTATAATTGCTAGGTTTACTCTTAGAAACCCTTTTTAAACAATGGAACAACATGCGCAGTATGCCAATCCTCGGGGACTATTCCCGTTTCTAATGACATTTGAAATATTTTTGTCATAGCCCCGGCTATTTCTACACTAACTTCCCTCAATGTCCTAGGGAATATCCTGTCAGGACCTGGAGACTTATCCACTTTTATATTTCTTCAAAAGTGTCAGTACTTCTTTTACTTTGAAACTCATAGTAGCCATAGCTACTCTACTGGTTTCCCTTACCTCACATAATTCAATATCCTTCTCCTTGGTGAATACCGAAGAAAAAAAATCGTTCAATATCTCCCCCATTGTTTTTGTTTTGTCTATATTTTATAATCTGAATAAAGTTTCTTTTTTGAAATATAAATACCAATCTCTCCTCAAAATGTAAACCTTGGATCCCGTTCTCATTCTGGGATACCTACGTTGCACTCTTAAAACCCAGAAGGTGGAATTCTGGAATTCTCTACCCATAATGTGGTGGGGACTAGAATGTTAAAGATATTTAAAGAGAAAACAGATGACACTGTGAAAGATCAGAGCATGAAAGCTATGGGGAATTGGTCCAGAAGAGGACTTAAGGCCTGGAGCAGATCATAATGAATGGCGGGGCAGGATAAGATGGGTTATTCCTGCTTCTACTTTTCAATGTCCTTATGTAATATATACTTGATTACATAACAACCACAAAATCAATAGGTAGAACCTATATCAGTTCTTTATGAAATCAGCAGAAACTCGCACTAAATCGTTTCTCCAATAAACAATAACATTGTCAGGGTATATTCAGTTAATCTTCCTGAACACAAACGGAGAACTTACTAAAGAGCAGAGACGGGCTCTATTCTTACAGGTGAAAGCGCAACTTCAAAATCATTTGTGCTTAAATGGTGCTCTCTAGTGGCCAAACGATGCTTTACCAGATGCATTCTCTTCCGGATAGGATTTACATGATACCTAGCAAGAACAGCAGCCCTTAACTAATCTTATTTCCCAAGCTCTGAGATCAATTATTTTACTACAACAAATAACAACTTGCATTTATATTTTACTTTTAAAACAGAGCTTTCTAATTTGCTTGACAGAGGTCAATGGCAAACTGATGGTGAGCTGTAAGAAGAACTAAAGTCTTGGCCAAAATTACGAAAATATTTTTAACGGATAAGAAGGCGGACTGATTTAATATTGAATTCCAGTGAATGGGATCTCTACAAATAAGATGCCCCTTAATACTTTGCTCTTAAACAATTTTTTTGCTCTCCCTTAATTTCTCCTTGCATGGTTCAGTGTTTGAAAATTCTCCTATGAAGCATCTTTGAAGATTTTGCTAGGTTAAAGGCACTGCATAAATTTTCTTGCTGAAGGGCCCTAACAGGCATCCAACACTTCAAACCCACCGTACACTTGCGATTTTTAATCACATCTAAGTGGGCCAAAGATCTATCGGACCTGAGCAAGTACTCCTCTTATGTTCAGCACTCCCGTAAATACTGGCCTCATTTCAATGCAACAACCAGTAAAAGCGTCAAACATGTACAAGATATTTCAATGAAATTATTCAAATCTGATGCAACAACAATTTCTGAAAATGGCCTGATTATTCAAATATAGCAAGCCACTTTCTAACAGAAGGAGATGATTGAGATGATCATATTTAACTAGAATATAAATTACAAATTTGGAAAATAATTCATGGAAATATGTATACATTGTCCAAGAGTATGTTAACTTTCAGTGGGAATGCTTGACCAATAAATTTATAATTGATTCCAATGTGATACCGAGAAGCATTCATATAATATTTTCCCATTTGCTTTCTTTCCTCCTCACAAAATCTTCTACCTTTCTCTGTTGCACAAAAAGGAGGCAAAGTTGACAATATAGCAAAATGTCAATGTGTGCTCAGGATATTGGTTCATGGAAAACTGCAAAATAAATAGTTTTCATCCCATTTATGTCCACTATCATGTTATAATATACATTCTTGCCATAGTGGGAGTACAGAGAAGGTTCACCAGACTGATTCCTGGGATGTCAGGACTTTCATATGAAGAAAGACTGGATAGACTCGGCTTGTACTCGCTAGAATTTAGAAGATTGAGGGGGGATCTTATAGAAACTTACAAAATTCTTAAGGGGTTGGACATGCTAGATGCAGGAAGATTGTTCCCGATGTTGGGGAAGTCCAGATCAAGGGGTCACAGTTTAAGGATAAGGGGGAAATCTTTTAGGACCGAAATGAGAAAAACATTTTTCACACAGAGAGCTGTGAATCTGTGGAATTCTCGGCCACAGGTGGTAATTGAGGCCAGTTCATTGGCTATATTTAAGAGGGAGTTAGATGTGGCCCTTGTGGCTAAAGGTATCAGGGGGTATGGAGAGAAGGCAGATACAGGGCCGAATAGCCTACTCCTGCACCTATTTTCTATGTTTCTATGTTTCTATAATGGACGAGTGAGTAGGATAACAAAGAAATAGTACGAACAAATGATCGATGGTCAGTATGGACTCGGTAGGTCGAAGGGCCTGTTTCCATGCTGTATCTCTAAACTAAACCACCTTGGCTTGCTTTATTACATTAAATATTCTATGCAAATACAATTGCTGTTGCACTTATGCATTGCACCTCAACTGTTCCATGTGATAGCAAAATCTAAATTACCTATAATAAAAAAATTGACCTTAAATTCTCTAGTGAATTGATGCTGACTATCTTATATTTAAAATACCTGATTCTCCTTTTCTAGCAGGAGAAGATGAGTGAATCTGTTACTTACCTTGTTGTTCTGGCTTCAGTAACTCATATTGCTCACTAGCTGCTTACCACAATTCACAATTCACTTATCGACAATGTTATGTTAAATCCACCTTTCAATTCAGGAGACTGTTACTGGAAACCAAGCCGCCCATGGTCAAAGGGAAGACAGTGGCAGGGAAGTATTAACATCATTAAAATCAGCACTGCATAAATTCCAACATTAATGGACCCGGGCATAATATTTTATTCCACTAGAAAATGACTGCATCCCATCACCCGAGAGCTTTCAGCTCAACCACTAATGCTGCAAGCAAGACTTTTAAAGATAAAAAGGCAATTTAAATATTGCTATATTAACCCTGACATAAAAATGTAAAAAAATGTAAAAAACCAATGTAACTAAAAAGAGAAAGCTTTTAATTCTATCCATTTTGCCCTTTCCTTGATTCTTTCATTCTCTACTTTCCACAAATTTATGTTTCAATTTTAATTTATTTTCTAGCTTTATACCTTGACATTTTCTCTTGGAAGTCTCCACTAATTATAGCTGTGAGCATGGCCAGAGAGAACATCGATTCTGATCTGATGCCCTGTGAGAATTTTTTTTTTTTTTTAATGCGTTTTAATGGCTCATTCTTCTAAAGTCAGATTATTCCACATTATATTCTGCCTGTTTATATCCCCATACACTCTTTCTCCTCACAATCCATACTTCCAAACAGATTTGTAATATCTGATTTTTAAAAAAAAATATATTACACCTGATCCTTTCCAACCACAGCATTCTTACAAATTTGGTCTGAATGCCTGTTTTGATTTCAATTTTTAGGCCTATTTTAGATACGGTAATTTTAATTTTTAAAGCTATATATATTTATTACGTTTTTATTAACCGCACTGATTGAGAAACAATGTTTTCGTTTCATCTGTGTATGTACTCAGTTAAAATGACATTGAAGTAAATACTGAATACTGAAATTGTTAACTGCTGGGACCTAGCCACTGATCTTTGCAACACCTCACCAGTCACACCGGTCAAAACTGAAAAACACCTGCTATTCCTATTCTGTTTCCTGGCTGGTAATCAATTTTCAACCCGTCAGAATATTATGCCCAATAACATGTGCGGTAAGTGTGTTTAAAATCTTCTGTTGAAGCATTCTGAAGACCCTTGAAAAATCTATATTAGCTAGTTTCCCTTATGTTTTTGACTTGATATGGTTTCAGTTTCTATAAGGTTTGTCAAACAAGATTTCCCTTCCATACTGACATTGCCTAATCCTACAATTTTCTTTGTCACTTGCTTAATGATAGATTCCATCATTTTTCCCACTACTGATGGAAATCTGGAAAATTACAGACTTTGTTTCCATATCTTCTGAGTCACCTCCTTCAAATCCCCAGAATCCCAAGGTTGCCAGGTCCTGAGGACCAATTATATTTTAGTCCCATTAATTTTTCCAACACCAGTATTCTCTTGTACTAATGCTACTTTCTTTGAGTTCCTCATTCACTGTTGTTCTGCACCATTTTAGAGAGATTGTCTTTGTCTTCCATAACAATAGGTACAAATTACTTATTTAATTTCACCCTCATTTCTACTCCACAAAATAAATCAAGTTGTTTTAATTTGTAATCAACATCAACTATTATTTTCCTCTTTGCTTATCTATCAAAGCTCCTGCAGTCTGTATTTGTCAGTTTTTGACTGATCTTCTCTCATATACTACTTTCCCCATGTATATGGCAGTCTTCTATTGCTGAATTCGAAATGTTTCCTTATTACAGATGATACTTGAACCACTGAGTTCTTCCGTTTTGCTGTTGTTGTAGATTCTAACAGCTGCAATATTTTTGACATCTTTTGTCTTATTACTTATCTTTTACGTCATATCTTTTCATCTAATGTTATCTTTAACCTCTCTTACTCGCTGTAACTGGAGCACTTTTCTATTGAAGATGTTTTGGCTCAAGAGACCTATATCATTTGAAAACTATGCACTCATTCTTTGAATGTTAGACATTAATTGATTTTACTTTAATGTACTTTCCTTTTTTATTGTTTTTAAATACATTTTTATTAGAGGCATCTGCATATCATAATCCAAACCAGCACAGACTTTGTTTCACGGTTACATATTAAATATCCATGTTTCCAGGGACCCAGTTACCAAAGTAGCTGGGATCCTCCTTTGTCCGTTACATATTAACATTGCCTCTAATTATTTATTTATATTTATAGATAGAAAAAAAGAAAGAAAGAAAGAAATTAGAAAAATAGGATAAACTATCAATAATACAACTTGGGAGATAGGTCCGTAGGTCAGAGACATAACTATTCATCTAGTCCTGGGTTCAGGCTTCAGTCCGGCCTCCGTGCCGGTCCGATCTACCCCTTCAAGTAATCTAAAAATGGAGACCATATTCTAATGAATAATTCTGGTTTGTCAATTAAGACATATCCAATTTTTTCCAAATGTAAGGTCTCCGACATCTCCATAATCCACATCTTGATTGTGGGGGTTGTTGGGTTTTAATGTACTTTCCAGAGCCAAATTCATTGTTGGAAAGAGTGCAGAGAAGATTTATAAGGATCTTGTCAGGACTTGAGGACCTGGAGTTGGGCAAAGTAGGACTTTATCTCTTGAGGCGCAGGAGGTGAAGGGATGGAGAGATGTTTAAAGTCATGAGGAAAATAGATAGGATGAATGCACAGCATCTTTTTCCCAACAACTTCCCCCCCCCCCCCCCCCCCCCTCCAACTCTTGTAAGAAAACTGTTGTGTTGATGTCACTCTTCTGCAAATGGCTTTTAACTACCCGATTATCAAGGAACTATTTCTCATTGCACAATAGTAGAACTAAAGTGGTTTTGATTCTTCTTCTGAGTTTAAAATGGCAGAACACATCTATTTATCGAACAAGAAAATGCTCACCTTGTTGGTACATCCGGCAAAGCATGGGGAAAGGTAAGTGATGCCATCAGCCCCACAGACTGGGTTTAAAGTCTCTTTTGAACATCTGCAATGTTCGTTACATGATACGGTTAGATCCCTTCTGAGTTCATCGAAAGTGCTAAAAGCAAAATCAAAAGTCATAATGAGACATGTCTAAATGCTAAAAGTTTTGTTTGAATTCTTACAAGGATACCATTCACATGGCACATTACCACAAAATGAAGCACAGTGTTCCTACATAGTGGGAATGTGATTTACTGTATTACATAGAAACATAGAAAATAGGTGCAGGAGTAGGCCATTCGGCCCTTCGAGTCTGCACCGCCATTCAATATGATCATGGCTGATCATCCAACTCAGTATCCTGTACCTGCCTTCTCTCCATACCCCCTGATCCCTTTAGCCACAAGGGCCACATCTAACTCCCTCTTAAATATAGTCAATGAACTGGCCTCAACTACCTTCCGTGGCAGAGAATTCCAGAGATTCACCACTCTCTGTGTGAAAAACGTTTTCCTCATCTCGGTCCTAAAAGATTTCCCCCTTATCCTTAAATTGTGACCCCTTGTTCTGGACTTCCCCAACATCGGGAACAATCTTCCTGCATCTAGCCTGTCCAACCCCTTAAGAACTTTGTAAGTTTCTATAAGATCCCCCCTCAATCTTCTAAATTCTAGGGAGTACAAGCGAGTACAAGTATTAAAATGGCTGATGAAGTTGGGGCTGTTCTCTACATTCTAGAATGAATATCTTCTTTTTTGCCATTCCTTCAGGATAGCGAGAGTGACACTTCTTTCTTTAGGTTGTGCCAAATGGTGATCGATTTTTATTTAGGCAAATGGTTTCCTATTGCTTACAATCTGTGTTCAAGAGATGGTGTTACATTCAGTGATAACTTGGTTTATTTAGACAGTTTCCAGTTGTTAAATTGACAGATTATCTGTAAATGGCTTTTAAAAATATAATTTCCATTTAATATAGGCTTAAATTCCAGCAACAAGCATGCTTGTTGATGTGAGCAGGGATTCAATGGGACAAGCACAAAACCAGAACTGAGAGACAAGTAGACAATGTGGAAGGATTAGCTTTTTTCAATTTATCCATCTTGGATGTATGGAAAATCTGAAATGAAACTCCAAAGATTACATCCACAAGAGATCACAGAAACTAAGGAGTGTACTTGGTGAAATTCAGGTTAAGGTGCAATTTAATACATGTTCTCACTATACATTGTACATGTATAGTGACAATAAATGGCATATCTATCTATCTATCTAAAATAACCAAACATTTATGTTGAAATATAATTCTGTGGGTTGGTAAATTTTGGGCCAGGGTTCAAAGTCTCATAGTTAGAATAAGCCCTCTCAGGGCTTTGTTTTCCATTGTCATATGATGTCAGTGCTAATTTAGAACATGAGAGTGATAGATTTTTGTTAGTGAAATATTTTAAGGGATAGAGACCATTGATGGATATGTGGAATTAGGCCACTATATGTCCATAACTCATTAGAGACACAAGAGGTTGCAAGTGCTTGAATCTTGAGGATAAAACAGATTGTTGTTTGTCGTCTGTCCATTTATTTCCGCAGATGCTGCATGACCCACTTAGTTTCTCCAGCAGTTTGGTTTTTGGTCATAACTCATTGAATGGCTGGACAGATTTGAGATCTAAGTAGCATGCTCTTTTCCTTTAGAATTAATCAAATTTTCACTTTACTATTGTGCATGTAGAAAACTTTGATTTAGATTTAGGCGGCATAGTGGCGTAATGATAGAGTTGTTGCATTACAGCGGCAGAGACCTGACTACGGTGGCTGTTTGTACGGAGTTTGTACGGTTTTCTCCGGGATCTCTGGTTTCCTCCCACACTCCAAAGACATACAGATTTGTGGGCTAATTAGCTTGGTAAAATTATAGATTGTGACTAGTGTGTGTGGGATAGTGTTAGTATGCAGGGATCGCTAGTTGGCACAGACTCGGTGGGCCGAAGGACCCGTTAGCATGCTGTATCTCTAAACTAAATTAAAGATCACATTGCCACAGATTTATTGCTGAATCATAAAAGTTGAGGAGATCAGGCAAAAATGGGGTGAATGACACTGAATTTTTCCTAAGTTAGGGAAATTTCTCTCCTGGGATAAATAAATTTTGATTGTATAATATTGTATCAAATCGAATCAAGAACTAGAGTCGTTGATTTAAGATGAGTTGGATGATCAGCCATGATCATATTGAATGGCGGTGCAGGCTCGAAGGGCCGAATGGCCTACTCCTGCACCTAATTTCTATGTTTCTATGTTTCTATGAGAGGGAAACGATTTAATAGGAAACTGAGGAACAACTTTTTCGCACAGAGGGTGGTTGGTAAATGGAGTGAGCTACCAAAGGAAGAAGGTGAGGCAGATACGACAATAACATTTGGATCGGTATATGGATAGGAAAGGTTTTGTGGGATATGGGCCAAGCTTGCACAAACGGGACAAGATTAGATGGGGCATCTTGGTCGGCATGGGCGAGTTAGGCCGAAGGATCTGCTTCTGACTGACTATGACTCTAGGTTGGATAGTAGAGTGTTTTGCATCTCTTTAATTTCTATCCAAATATGCTTTTTATGTGGGATGTCAATGTTATTTTTAGTCTAGTTTAGAGTTACAGTGTGGTATTAGGCCCTTCGGCTCACCAAGTCTGCATCGACCAGCTGTCCCCGCACATTAACATTATCCTACACACACTAGGGACAATTTACCAAGCTATACCAAGCGAATTAACCTACAAACCTGTCCATCTTTGGAGTGTGGGGGGAAACCAAAGATTTTGAGAAAGCCCACGCAGTCACGGGGAGCACGTACAAACTCATACAGGCAGCACCCGTAGTCATGATCAAATCCGTGTCTCCGGGGCTGCAAGCGCTATAAGGTAGCAACTCTACCGTTGCGCCACCAAGCCGCCCTTTGAGATTGAAAGTAAATTATCAGAATTTAATAATCGTCCATCAACTGAGATTAGAGTAAATTAATCAGATGTAGTTGAGTTGTGAGTTTATTTATAAGACTGCAGCACCAGGCGCAGCTAAGTGAGCTACCCAACCCAGCAGAATTACATGTTTGCTAAACAGTGAAGAGCATGAAATAGATGATATTGTCATAATCAAGTTCAGATCAGTCTGAAGAAGGGTCTTGACCCGAAACTTCATCCATTCCTTCTCTCCAGAGATGCCTGTCCCGCTGAGTTAATCCAGCATTTTATGTCTTTCTTCGATTTAAAACAGCATCGGCAGTTCTTTCCTACACAGTTCAGATCAAAGCTCCGTAGCCCTGCCTCATCTGGTCATGAATGAAGTGACCAATTAAATTGCTAATGGGAAAAGGAAGATCCAAGAACACCGCTATCTTCAAAGATGTTAGGAGCCAACATATCATCAACGCTGAAGCATTCACCACCACGTTCAAACAGAATAGATGATCCATCTTTCTTCAATGTCTTCTCTTTGATGACACAGTGCTGTTGAAGTTAGTACAGCTGATACACGGCTCAGTCTCAAATACTGGCAATGTGAAGTTTTCACTACCTCCCTGTGATCACATGGGTTTCCCCGAGTACTATGTTTCTTCCAACATGCTAACGTCATGCAGGTTGATAGGTTAATTGATTTCCATAACCTATCAGCAGATGCAAAATTATCCAACTGCAAGCATTAGGTGTGAACTAACCAAAATCTATCAGTGTACTATACTGTTCCTGATGAAAATGTAATATAATTACCACATATGACTGTATAAACAGCACTTGCTGGTTTATATCCCCCTACTATAAAACTAAATAGTCATGAAAGTCTGACAGGCTGCATTGCCAGAATGCATCCAATGTCTTAGTAATGAACATGGCTGCTAACAATACCATCTGCTAAAAGTGACTTTAAGTGTCTTTGTTAAATAAGGACTGCTTGTAAAATTGCAAAATGGCAATTCATCTACCGAGCAGAGCCTATCACAAGGCATACCGTTCAACTGTAGCAATAGATCGTGTTAACACAAAACACCATCTGTTGTAATGCCACATATAGTGAGCACTTTTCTACTTCATGCACCATATAGTGCGGGATGATTTTTCTTCCCACATCTGTTTTTGTTCAACTCCCTAATACAATGGCTCCTTGGCTTCCTCAGAGCATACAGAATTTGTGTTGCTTGATTTTATAAACTCTCTACAAATTAATTTACCAATTGTTGAACATTCCTTGATAGTGTACCAAGGGAACAATTAGCTACTCCAGGCATAAATCAAACGATCCAATCATCTGCAAACGCAGCAAACCTGAAGCAAGAGTATAACAGGGTTGGCTGAATAACAGGTACACAAAAATGCTGGAGAAACTCAGCGGGTGCAGCAGCATCTGTGGAGCGAAGGAAATAGGCTAAACAGAAAACCCTTCTTCAGACTGATAGGGGGTGGAGGGGAGAAGGAAGGAAAAAGGAGGAGGAGGAGCCCGAGGGCTGAGGGATGGGAGGATACAGCCCGAGGGCTGAGGAAGGGGAGGAGACAGCAAATTTGGGAGAATTCAATGTTCATGCCCGCAGGATGGATACTCCCCAAGCGGAATATGAGGTGCTGTTCCTCCAATTTCCGGTGTTGCTCACTCTGGCCATGGAGGAGACCCAGGACAGAGAGGTCGGACGGGGAATGGGAGGGGGAGTTGAAGTGCTGAGCCACCGGGAGGTCAGGTAGGTTCGTGCGGGCCGAGCGGAGGTGTTCGGCGAAACGATCGTCCAACCTCCGCTTAATCTCCCCGATGTAGATCAGCTGACATCTAGAGCAGCAGATGCAGTAGATGAGGTTGGAGGAGATACAGGTGAACCTCTGTCGCACCTGGAATGACTGCTTGGGTCCTTGAATGGAGTCGAGGGGGGAGGTGAAGGGACAGGTGTTGCATTTCTTGCGGTTGCAACGGAAAGTGCCCGGGAGCGGGTGGTATGGGAGGGAAGCTGGGAGCAGATGCGGCGTAGGCGGAGGAATTGGGAGTAGGGGATGGAGTCCTTACAGGAAGCAGGGCGGGAAGAAGTGGGCTGAATAACAATTTGTTTCTTTTGGTTTAGAAGCTCTACCTCGGCTATCTGCCATTATACACAGCAACACTAAGGAGTCTTCAATGCTGCATGACACGCAAGATATATATGTACAGTAATCCTAGCACGAGCATAGGACTGAAGCCATGGTGCAGTTATCATTGAACAGAACTTGGATCAGAAGACCCAAAGGCCAAGACCGATAGACACAGCCATCTTTCCACCACCCTCCCTCCTAACAAAAACTAATTTGTTTTCCAGAAGAAGGGTCTTGACCAGAAATATCAAATGTGTCGGAAGGAACTGCAGATGCTGGTTTACACTGAAAATAGACACCTATTCCTTTTCTCCAGATACGCTGCCTGACCAGTTGAGTTACTCCTGCGTTTTGTGTCTCCAGTCAAAAAGACTTGATTGAAACTGAAGTGTGGTGTGGGCCAGTGGCTGGGCGGAACTGCCAATGCAGCCTGAATGTTTTTCTTCTATCCTTGATGATTAAAGTACTTTTTTCCTTTCACATGCAGCATGAATGCAGCGACAATAGGGAAAGGCAGGTAATCTGGTTCAATTGTACCACCCTGTGATGAACTGGTGAAATGTTACACTCATTGTGAAATTTGCATCATGTGCTACTTGCTTGCTAAAAAGGGGCAGAGAGGGTAGGGTACATGTTATGGCTGAAATCTGAGTAATAATATATAATAGTTTAAGTAAATGACTTGAAGTCACAGGACCATACAGCACAGAGTAATGTTCTTTGGTCCACTTGTCCATCAAGCCCTATCAATAATATTCACATTTACCAGCACATGCACTGGCCCACACCACACTTCAGTTTCTATCGACTCTTTTCTGACTGGAGTGCTTATAATTAAGGGCAGAATATATATTGGCTGGGTAATTACAGTGCCCTCCATAATGTTTGGGATAAAGACCCATCATTTATTTATTTGTCTCTGTACTCCGCAATTTGAGATTTATAATAGAAAGAAAATCACATGTGGTTAAAGTGCACTTCGTCAGAATTTAATAAAGGCCATTTTTATATATTTTGGTTTCACTATGTAGAAATTACAGCAGTGTTTATATATAATCCTCCCATTTCAGGGCACCATAATGCTTGGATACACCAATGTCTAGTAAATAAAAGCAGTCATGGTTAGTATTTTGTTGCATATCCTTTACATGCAATGACTGCTTGAAGTCTGCGATTCATGGACATCACCAGTGGCTGGGTGTCTTCTCTGGTGATGCTCTGCCAGGCCTGTATTGCAGCCATCTTTAGTTCTGCTTGTCTTGGGGGCTAGTCCCCTTCAGATTTCTCTTCAGCATATAAAAGTCATGCTCAATTGGATTCAGATCGGGTGATTGACTTGGCAACTCAAGAATTAACCATTTTCGAGCTTTGAAAAACTCCTTTGTTGCTTCAGCAGTATGTTTGGGATCATTATCTTGCTGTAGAATGAACCGCCGGCCAATGAGTTTTGAGGCATTTAGACAATAGACAAGACAGTAGGCCATTTGGCCCTTCGAGCCAGCACCACCATTCAATGTGATCATGGCTAATCATCCCCAATCAGTACCCCGTTCCTGCCTTCTCCCCATATCCCTTGACTCCGCTATCTTTAAGTGCTCTATCTAACTCTCTCTTGAAAGCATCCAGAGAAACGACTTCCACCACCCTCTGAGACAGGGAATTCCACAGACCCACAACTCTCTGTGAAAAAGTATTTCCTCATCTCCGTTCGTTTGTTTGAACTTGAGAAGATAGGATGTGTTTGTACACCAGAATTCATTATGCTACTACCATCAGCAGTTGTATCATCAATGAAGATATGTGAGCCTGTATCTTCAGCAGCCATACATGCCCAGGCTATAACACCCCCACCACCGTGTTTCACAGATGAGGTAGTATGTTTTGGATCTTGGAAGGTTCCTTCTCTCCTCCATACTTTGCTCTTGCAAACTCTGATTTCTGTTAATCTTCATCTCATCGGTCCACAGGACCTTTTTCCAGAACTGTGATTGCTCTTTTAAGTACTTCTTGGTAAACTGTAACCTGGGAATCCTATTTTTGCGGCTAACCAGTGCGTTGCATCTTGCAGTGTGGCCTCTGTATTTCTGTTCATGAAGTCTTCTGCGGACAGTGGTCATTGACAAATCTGCACCTGACTCCGGAAGAGTGTTTCTGATCTGTCGGACAGGTGTTTTTGAGGATTTTTCTTTATTATAGAGAGAATTCTTCTGTCATGAGCTGTGGAGGTCTTCCTTGGCCTGCCAGTCCCTTTGCGGTTAGTAAGCTCACCAGTCCTCCCTTCTTCTTAATGATGTTCCAAACATTTTGGTAAGCCTAAAGTTTGGCTGATGTCTCTAACTGTTTTGTTCTTGTTTCTCAGTCTCATAATGGCTTCTTTGACTTAACTTTGGTCCTAATGTTGATAAACAGCAATAAAAGTTTCCAAAGGTGATGGAAAGACTAGGTGCTGAGAACTCTCTTATACCTGCAGTAAGGAGGCAATTAAACACCTGTGCAATAACAAGCACCTGTGAAGCCATGTGTCCCAAACATTATGGTGCCCTGAAATGGGGGGGACTATGTATAAACACAGCTGTAATTTCTACATGTAGAAATGTATAAGAATGGCCTTTATTAAAATGTGCACTTTAACCACATGTGATCTTTTCTATTACAAATCTCAAATTGTGGAGTACAGAGGCAAATAAATAAATGGTGGGTCTTTGTCCCAAACATTATAGAGGGCGCTGTATTTGTCTGGGGAACAATGATGAATACAGCACAAGTGTCTGCTCTGGATGTTGTGCATTTGCTCCACCCACCAGCCCCAACCCTTCTGTGGATCCATAGATTGCATTCCCTCCCTGACTTTATTCTTGGTATTAGGATTAGATTATCATTGTCACATGCACCGAGTTAATTATATGCATCCAGTCAAATAGCAAATTTACAGTGTTGCAACTACAGAGAAAATGAAGGTATAAAAAGAAAAAGTACAAGGGTCTTATGTGAGATTATTGGCGGTTTATTCAGTAGTCCGATAACAGCAGGGAAGAAGTTGTTCCTAAATCCTGTGGTGGATCCTGTGTTTAGAAGATGCTCCTAAATCCTGTGGTGCTCACCCCAAGTGTTTTATCCTGTATTTCTCCAGGCTAAATTCCTTTTGCACACCTGGCCTACTTGCAATGCTGAAATTTCTTCCCCTCCTTCAACCACACCATTGTTATCGGCATCTATGTTAACCCTCGTCACACTGAAATAAGGGAAGATGAGGTTGTGATCGTACAGCTTTAAGTATCCACTGCTATTCATGGCATCTGTCCATGGTTTCTGCTGAGCGAGAGGTTAGGCCGATCCGGAGTACTCCTGGCTGCAGCACAGATAGTGTCATAGAGTGATACAGTGTGGAAACAGGCCCCACGGCCCAACTTGCCCACACCGGCCAACATGGCCCAGCTACACTAGTCCAACCTGCCTGCGTTTGGTCCATATCCCTCCAACGTTGTCCTATCCATGTGATAGAAACATAGAAACATAGAAATTAGGTGCAGGAGTAGGCCATTCGGCCTTTCGAGCCTGCACCGCCAATCAATATGATCATGGCTGATCATCCAACTCAGTATCCCGTACCTGCCTTCTCTCCATACCCCCTGATCCCCTTAGCCACAAGGGCCACATCTAACTCCCTCTTAAATATAGCCAATGAACTGGCCTCAACTACCCTCTGTGGCAGAGAGTTCCAGAGATTCACCACTCTCTGCGTGAAAAAAAGTTCTTCTCATCTCGGTTTTTAAAGGATTTCCCCTTTATCCTTAAGCTGTGACCCCTTGTCCTGGACTTCCCTAACATCGGGAACAATCTTCCTGCATCTAGCCTGTCCAACCCCTTAAGAATTTTGTAACTTTCTATAAGATCCCCTCTCAATCTTCTAAATTCTAGAGTGTATAAACCAAGTCTATCCAGTCTTTCTTCATAAGACAGTCCTGACATCCCAGGAATCAGTCTGGTGAACCGTCTCTGCACTCCCTCTATGGCAATAATGTCCTTCCTCAGATTTGGAGACCAAAACTGTACGCAATACTCCAGGTGTGGTCTCACCAAGACCCTGTACAACTGCAGTAGAAACCTCTCTGCTCCTATACTCAAATCCTTTTGCAATGAAAGCTAACATACCATTCGCTTTCTTTACTGCCTGCTGCACCTGCATGCCTACCTTCAATGACTGGTGTACCATGACACCCAGGTCTCGCTGCATCTCCCCCTTTCCCAATCGGCCACCATTTAGATAATAGTCTGCTTTCCTGTTTTTGCCACCAAAATGGATAACCTCACATTTATCCACATTATACTGCATCTGCCAAACATTTGCCCACTCACCCAGCCTATCCAAGTCACCCTGCAGTCTCCTAGCATCCTCCTCACAGCTAACACTGCCCCCCAGCTTAGTGTCATCCGCAAACTTGGAGATATTGCCTTCAATTCCCTCATCCAGATCATTAATATATATTGTAAATAGCTGGGGTCCCAGTACTGAGCCTTGGGGTACCCCACTAGTCACTGCCTGCCATTGTGAAAAGGACCCGTTTACTCCTACTCTTTGCTTCCTGTTTGCCAGCCAGTTCTCTATCCACATCAATACTGAACCCGCAATGCGTTGTGCTTTAAGTTTGTATACTAATTTCTTATGTGGGACCTTGTCGAAAGCCTTCTGGAAGTCCAGATACACCACATCCACTGGTTCTCCCCTATCCACGCTACTAGTTACATCCTCGAAAAATTCTATAAGATTCGTCAGACATGATTTACCTTTCGTAAATCCATGCTGACTTTGTCCAATGATTTCACCATGATGGAAGCTAAGTTCTACTCAACTCTAACCTTAATGTTAACCTTAACATTTACCCCCTTAACCAGCAAGTGCAGGTCCTTCCTACACACCCCTTCAACATTCCTCTGCTATAGTATCCAATTTGAGGATATGCAGTCCATAATTTCTGAGCCTGATAATCCAACATAGTGACAGGGTTATCTGATGACTGCATTGTTCAGTAGTTGTGGGAAGCTGCCCACAGCAAATGAAAAATTTCCCCTTATCGCTTTTCTATAATTGGAACACTAAAAATAAATCAGAATCCGTGGAATGACTGCTGCATCACTGTTCACTATTCAACAGATCCCATTTAACGATCAGAACAACTTTAATGTGACCGACCTCGTGAGAAACAATTGCACAGGAAAAATTAAGAATGCCATGATTTTGTCATGTGCTCCTTACCTGTTTTTATAGGGAACTGTTGCGCCAGCAAATGGCCCAGTTTCACAGCCCAGAAACAGCAGCATGACATACGTAACTGTTGACAGCATGTTGACAGTCATCGTCATTTTGATGGCTCCCAGTGGAGTTAGGCTCATTTTCTTCAACACAAAGCCACCCAGGAAAATTCCAAGACACACGCAAGGAACAGCAGTGACTCCTAATAAGAAAAACAGGACAGTCAATGACATGACACGAGTCACATCTGGCGCCACTATTTGTGAAGGCAATATTGTACATGCACTGAACTCACACCTCAACAGTGCGCAGAGCACAAAGGCAATCAATGTGCAACAATGATTTGAAGATCGCCAATTCTGAAGCAAAAATGCTCTTGCTAATACCTCCCTTAAACATGCACAGCTGAAAGCATGTTGACATGAAGGTTAATCCACCTCTGCATCTTAAAGAGGTCATTAATTGCCTATAGGTTTAATTTCTGACTGAATTCTACATGCCATATTCACATTTTAAACTAAAAAAAAAACTTTTCACTTTAAAAAATCCAATTCCACGTGTCCTGCCCGTTACAATGTTAACAAATGACAGGACTCCCAGTGCAATGAGAGATTTGCTACATTGTTGTAAGGTGAGGGATGGAATGGGATGGGGGGGGGGGGGGTGAGGGTTTGGGGAACAGGGATATAGAGGGAGAGGAGAGGGTTGGGAGGGGAGAGGGGTTATGAGGGTAGGGGAAAGAAGGGGCGGGGAGGTGAAGGAGGGAGTGGGGGAGGGGAGGAGGAGAGGGGAAAGAAAAGGGAAGGTGAAGCAGAGGGGGAGGGAGTGCTGGGGAATAGGGGAAATGAGCTGTGCCTGCGCAGTTGGGGGCTATGGGTGAGTGGTGGAATATTGCATTGGGGGAATGGGTTGCATTGGGGTAACGGGTGAGTGGTGGAATATTGTTTTGGGGGAACAGGACCCAACGGGTGCTACTTGGTCCAGTATATCACTAAAACTCTCATCTTGTTTGTTTGTATGTGATTGTGCGTGTGCGTGATGATGGTTAACCTGACATTACGCCAAAACTGTACATGATAGCGCTACAATTTTGTGCCCACCATTGTTATGTAATGTGTTGTATCATTTCGTTCAGATTGATGGTATATTTTACGTTATTCACTTTTTAAATTTTACAAAAAACAATTTGACAAAAATCACTTCAACTTGCACGGCCCGTCATCACTGTATGATGTCACAATGGGATCCCGATACTCAGTTACATAAAACATCACGGAAAAAACACTCCCTTAAAAAAAAATATTGTGATTTTCATTGAGGAGGATTGGGATAGGAAGGAGGTGAGGAGTGAGAGAGCAGGGAGGGAGAGGGGTTATGGAGGGAGGGAGGGAGGGAGTGACCTAGGGTATGGGAAAGGAGAGGGAGAGGTGAGGGAGGGAGTGAGGGAGGGAGGGAAGGAGGAGAGGGGAAAGAAGAGGGAGGGGAAGAGGAGGGGGAGGGAGTGCTGGGGATGAGGGGAATGGGGGAGGTTAGGGATAGGAAGAGGCATGGTGAGGTAGTGGAGGAGGGGATGGGGGAAGAGCGAGGGAGGGGGTGAGGGGAAGAAGCAGGGGTTGATGGAAGGTGGGGAGAGAGAGGATAATGGAGGAGGTGAATAGGGGACTGAAGGAGAATGAGATGCGTTCACAGTGATCTTATTTTTTGCAACTTATTGCCACGTCAGCGCAGTTGGGGGCTATGGGTGAGTGGTGGAATATTGCGTTGGGCACCAGGCCTCCCGTATGACAGAGACCAAATGGATCCTGCTTGGTCTGGTACCTTGTAAAATTTGTGTATTTGATAATGAGCTGCAACAGTAATGTCTGATGGTACTGCCACGTTAAAGATCTTATTCAACACCACATTTTTTATATAAATCGTAAGACAGCAGAGGCTTGTGCTGCAGCTGATTTTCATTTAAGCTATTACCATGGCAACAAGGTTATACTGTAGCAAGGAAATCACTGTAACCACTATTCCAGATATCCAGACATCAAAGATCTTTTTTTCTTTTGAGAATTGGTTAATTTGCCGTCCTAAGATGCTGTCATGTCGATGACCTGATACAGCGGTCAAATGGACAAATTGCAGTTGCAGCTTTTCCTAGACATAATTGGGAGGCAGAACACTGTGCTGATCATTTTATCCAACATCATTAGAAATCAAGATTCTCATTCCAGGCTTGTCTGCAGAAATCAAACCACTGCATTTGACTTTTACTGCTAAAGGGAAGTTATTGCAAGATGATTCCTAATTTGTTTTGGATTGCATTGCAAAATTGTTTTCGAATTAGAAAAGGTATAGCTGCAGAATTTGCTCTGGTGACGTTTAATCAGTCACCCCTGGATACAGTCTCCAGATCTTCAAGCCCAGCAGCTTTTGAATCTTGTTCAAACACAATGGGGTCAAATTCAGGGCAGAAGTAATTTGGAATAAAACAGAAAACGCTGGAAGTATTGACTGCAGCGGGTAGCAAAGTGTACCAGTGAAATCGCTGTCATCAGAATTTGGAAAACTGTTGGGACAGAAGACACTGCCAGTCTGAGCGGCAGACTGGTCTGCGAGTCAAAACATGGCGCTGAGGCAAAGCCGAAGAGACAGAATCCATAGTGAGAGGTACAGACAGGGGTTTCTGCGGCAACAGGCGGGATTCAAGGATGGCGTGTTGCCTCCCTGGTGCCAGTGTCCAGGACATCACAGACCGGTTGCAGTGCATCCTCAAGGGGGATGGGGGCAGTCGGAAGTGGTAGTGCATGTTGGCACAAATGACGTTGGGAAAAAGAGGAAAGAGATTCTGCAGCGTGAATTTAGAGAGCTCGGATGAAGGCTGAAAAGCAGGTCCTCCAGGGTGGTTATCTCCGGTTTGCTTCCAGTTCCTCGTGCTGGTGAGGGCAGGAACAGGGAGATAATTGTGAGAAAAGGGTTAATAGGGATCGTTGATTTATACTAGAACTCTGAAAAATATAACTTAGAAGGAAATTAGCTTATCAGCAGAAGCCAGACTGCTGGTAGAATAAAGTAACAATATACAGAACAGAGAGAAATTCTAGATAAAGAAAGTAGCAAACAGCTAGAAACTTCAGCAGAAGCCTTGGGAGTCTTTGACGTCAGGAGATGGTCCGAGACATTCCTGGACATTCTCGTGGGAATGTGGGCTTTATGTTATGATTGGACGAAACTCGATGGGGAGACATGAGGTAGTGACCATAGTGAAGAAACGTATAAAGATAGAAAGCATCTCCATTTTCTTTGTGCCTCTAGGGAACATCAGAGGAGAGGCACCTATTCTGCAAAATATGAAATTAATAAAAACACTTCTTTGTCTGAATTTGTCTCGAGCATTTGTGATTTTTGAATCTCACATAGGGAACCTGAATGTGTGGCTGAGGAACTGGTGCAGGGGGCAGGGATTTAGATTCTTAGACCGCTGGGATCTGTTTTGGGGTAAGGGTGAATTGTACAAAAGGGACGGGTTGCACCTTAACAGGTGGGGGACCAGCATTCTGGCAGGCAGGTTTGCCACTGCTACACGGGTGGGTTTAAACTAAATAGTGGGGGGGAGGGAGGAGACAAATTGGAAATACAAGGATGGAGTTAAAGGGAAAGAGAGTATAGGAAAAGGTAAGAAAGACACCAGAATTAAAGGGACAGAAACAAAGGGATAGGAGAGTATGGCAAGTGAAATAGGAAACGATGTGAAAGGTGAGGTGAGCAATGGATTAAAAGTATTGTATATTAATGTGCAAAGTATAAGAAGTAAAGTGGATGAGCTTGAGGCTCAGTTATAGATTGGTAGATATGACATTGTGGGGATTACAGAGACATGGCTGCAGGAGGATCGGGTCACGGAACTGAATATTCAGGGTTATACGTCCTATAGGAAGGACAGGCAGGTGGGCAGAGAGGGTGAGATAGCTCTGTTGGTGAGGGATGAAATTCAGTCCCTTGCGAGGGGTGTCAAAGGGATTGACGATGTAGAGTCGCTGAGGATAGAATTGAGGAATATGTAAACATAGAAACATAGAAAATAGGTGCAGGAGTAGGCCATTCAGCCCTTCGAGCCTGCACCGCCATTCAATATGATCATGGCTGATCATAAAGGTAAGAAGACACTAATGGGAGTTATCTACAGGTCCCCAAATGCCTGGATATAGGGTGCAAGTTGCAGCAGGAGTTTAAATTGGCATGTAGCAAAGGTAATGCCATTGTGGTTATGGGAGATTTCAATATGCAGGTAGACTGGGAAAATCAGGTTGGTTCTGGACCCCAAGAAAGGGAGTTTGTTGAGTGCCTCCGAGATGGATTCTTAAAGCAGCTTGTATTGGACTCTACCAGAGAGAAGACAATTCTGGATTTAATGTTGTCTAATGAACCAGATTTAATAAGGGAACTCAAGGTAAAGGAGTCGCTAAGAGCTAGTGGCCATAATAATGATCAGTTTTAATCTGCAATTTGAGAGGGAAAATGTTAAATCAGAACTGTCAGTATTACAGTTGAACAAAGGGGACTATGAAGGCATGAGAGGGGAGCTGGCCAAGGTCGACTGGAAAGGGATCCCAGCAGGAATGATGGTGGAACTGCAATGACAGGAATTTCTGGGCATAATCCAGAAGATGCAGAATCATTTCATTCCAAAGATGAAGAAAGATTCTAAGGGGAGTAAGAGGTAACCGTGGCTGACAAGGGAAGTTAGGGACAGTAAAAACAAAAAGAAAATGTGTATAACATAGCAAAGAGTAGCGGGAAGACAGAGGATTGGGACGCTTTCAAAGGGTATCAGAAGGTAACAAAAAGGGCAATATCGGGTGAAAAGATGAAGTAAGAAGGTAAGCCTGCCAAGAATATAAAGAAGGACAGCAAAAGCTTATTTAGGTATGTAAGAGAAAAAGATCAGTAAAGACAAATGTACTAGAGGACAGAGGATCTAGGGAGAAAGAGGAACTGAAAAAAAATTGCATTAGGCGAGAAATAGTATTGGGTAGAGTGATGGGACTGAAGGCGGATAAATCCCCAGGGCCTGATGGTCTGCATCCCAGGGTAGTCAAGGAGGTGGACGCATTGATGATCATTTTCCAATGTTCTATAGATTAGCATTGTAAGGAATGATGATAAAGTACACACACCAAAATCCTATACTTTCCAGCGGCGGAAGTTCACAGGATCTGGAGGACAGAGACATGTGGTGCATCCGTCACCGTTCCCTTTGGAAACCAGCACCACTGTGTCGCTAATGTTTTCAACGATGATGAATGAATGAAAATAGATTCAGGATCAGTCCCTGTGGATTGGAGGGTAGCTAATGTTATCCCACTTTTCAAAAAAGGAGCAAGAGAGAAAACGGGGAATTATAGACCAGTTAGCCTGACATCGGTGGTGGGGAAGATGCTGGAGTCAATTATTAATTATTGAAGATGCTTGAGTCAATTATTAAAGAAGTGATAAAGGCATATTTAGATAGCAGGAAAAGGATTGGTCCAAGTCAGCATGGATTTATGAAGGGGAAATCATGCTTGACTAATCTTCTGGAATTTATTGAGGATGTGAACTAAAATGGTTGGAGGAGAGCCAGTGGATGGAGTGTATCTGGACTTTCAGAAAGCCTTTGATAAGGTCCCACACAGAAGATTAGTGGGCAAAATCAGAGCACATGGTATTGGAGGTAGGGTAATGACATGGATAGAGAATTGGTTAGCAGATAGGAAACAAAGAGTAGGAATAAATGGGTCCCTGTCAGAATGGCAGGCAGTGACGAGTTGAGTGCCGCAAGGCTTGGTGATGGGGCCGTAACTATTTACAATTTGTATTAATGATTTAGATGATGGAATTGAAAGTAACACTAGCAAATTTGCAGATGACACAAAGCTGGATGGCAGTGTGAACTGCAAAGAGGATGCTAGGAGGTTGCAGGGTGACTTGGACAGGTTTAGTGAATGAGCAGATGCATGGCAGATGCAGTATAATGTAGATAAATGTGAGGTTATCCACTTTGGCGGCAAGAACAAGGAGGCAGATTATTATCTCAATGGTGTCAGATTAGGAAAAAGGGAAGTGCAACGAGACCTGGGTGTTCTTGTACACCAGTCACTGAAAGTTGGTGTGCAGGTACAGCAGGCAGTGAAGAAAGCTAATGGAATGTTGGCCTTCATAATGAGAGGTTTTGAGTATAGGAGTAAAGAGGTGTGGAGTTGGACATGGCCCAGGTGAGACCACATCTGGAGTTTTAGTCTCCTAATTTGAGGAAGGACATCCTTGCTATTGAGGCAGTGCAGCGTAGGTTAACGAGGTTAATCCCCGGGATGGCGAGACTGTCATATGAGGACAGATTGGAAAGACTGGGCTTGTATTCACTGGTATTTAGAAGGATGAGAGGGCATCTTATAGAAACATATAAAATTATAAAAGGACTGGACAAGCTGGATGCAGGAAAAATGTTCCCACTGTTGGGGGAGTCCACAACCAGAGGCTGCAGTCTATGAATAAAGGGAAAGCCATTTAAAACTACGATGAGAAAAAACGTTTTCACCCAGAGAGTTGTGAATTTGTGGAATTCTCTGCCACCGAAGGCAGTGGAGGCCAATTCACTGGATGAATTTAAAAGAGAATTATATAGACCTCTTGGGGCTAGCGTAATCAAGGGGTATAGGGAGACGGCAGGCATGGGTTACTGATTGTGGATGATCAACCATGATCGCAATGAATGGTTCTGCTGGCTGGAAGGGCTGAATGGCTTCATTCTGTACCTATTTTCTATGTTTCTAATTTGCTTCTGCCCTATTAATGTTCTCTGTCCCTGTCTTAAAAGCTAAGAATGACGATTTGCATGCTTTTCCTAATTTTCCTTATGAACTACTCCCACCTTTGGGAATTGGTAATGAAATCTTGTAACTATACACACAAAGAGAATTTAAAAATAGATTATTTTACAATACAGGGAATCCCTGTTCTTAACTATTAAAGGGCCTGTCCCACCAGCATGCGATTGCATGCGTCTAGCGCGACCAAACGTGGTGGCTTGAGGCGTACGGCCTCGCCGGACTGGTCCCACATCCAACCGCGGAGCCGTCTGGAGTTGTGCGGGGCTGGTTCCGACATCATACTCACCAATCAGCTGGGCAGGAGGCGGGCTGACTGAATTTGGACGTTGCACGGCGCGGGCGGTTACGTCATCACGCAACGGCACGCCGGGTCATGACATCATCGTGCAACGCCACGCGCTAGGCGTACGCCGTCAAAACGCTGCGTACGGCGTTGAGACGCTGAATACGTACGCCCGTCGAGGCGCTGCTTACGGACTCAATGCGGCTGCGGGCCGACAGGCCGTTGCTGCACTGAATTTTTGGACATTGTCAGTTTTTCGGAGCCCCGCGTGATGTCGGGACCAGCTCCGCACAACTCCATACGGCTCCGGCGATCGAAGTGGGACCGGCCCCGCGAGGTCGTATGGCTCAAGCGACCACGTTAGGTCGCGCTTGCCGCATGCAGTCGCATGCTGGTGGGACAGGCCCTTAAGTGTCTCAAATCCCTTTAGCTATGTAGGTTTTCAGGGACAGGCACAACTTCAGCAATTAATCGGCCCATCTATCCAAAGGGGCTGTTTCCATGCTGTGTAACTCCATGACTCTGACCTATTTCAACCTTTTCTTGTAGAACCATGATTCCACAAGAATACAATGGTTGGGATTATCCTGATAAACATTCTCAAAACTGCTTCCAATGGAGTTCCACCTTTCCATAACTAGGAGGATCAAAATTGTTTGCAGTTGCATTTATGAACAGAATCACACCCTTTGCTTTCCTGACAATATAGGGGTTGCCGGGAATACGTTAGGCTTCCATTCCTGGTAACTGACTGTAAACCAAATGTTCTGTAAGATGGAAATGAGCAGTTTCCCCCAAAGTCAGAATGTGAGATCTTTAACCTCGGCAGCCCTTGGGGACAGATTTGCAAAGAGTCGACTGGGGAAAGTCAGTGTGGGTGATTAAAAAACTGTTCATGCCAACTGAACTGTGACAAATGTTTCTCTGAATGCTCCCCAGAGGGGATGATGAGGGAGTTGATCTACTGATTAGCGAGAAATCTATCACCAGTTTGATTGAAGAAAGTGCGCTGATGGGAGGTGGCTTGAGTTCGCAATGCTTGGTCTGACCTGAAGCAGAGCTTGGAGGAGACGATGGCCTTTTCTCTGGGTGATCTCTGCGTTTTCCTGGTGAAGAGTACTCAACCTTATAGCAGGGTCTGGGAAAATTGGCTTAAAGTGAAGATTCATTTATAGTGTAATATTTTGATCGTTCAACCACATGCCCATTAGCTTTTCCATCAAGTGACCACTGAGCCATGATTCACAGTGCCTGCCTGATGCTTCTCGAGCTGTGTAGAAATATATTCACAGCCAAAGGACAGAGTAGGAGTGGTTTAAATGCTAATTAAATCACCTCAACTGGTTTTACCCACCATTTCTTTCATCAGCAATGTTAGATATATGTTTTAAAAAAGATAGAAATAAAAGAAGTAAGGAAAGTAAGCAAGAATCGTGAAGGCGCAGGAAAGTGTTGGGAGAAGAGAACCCCTTAGGGAAGGAATTAGAGAAGGAAGCAAAGAAAAGCAATAAGACCCTAGAAAAAAATGAAAAAAAAGAAGAAAGGAAAATCAATCGCTCTATTGTAACACAAAACTCTGCAAAAAAGGATATACCAACCGTGTTTTTATTAAAAAATTATTTTATACCCCCCATTACCAGGTCCTGGTAGCCTTTATGTTTTAACTTATCATTGCACCTTATTATGTTAGATATATGTTGTGTTATCTTAAAGCACTGTGTAAAAAGGCTTAAACTCGCACTAGCCCTTTAAAAATCCATGTACAGTATATTCTCAATATAATTTGTGATAACCCATTAAGGTATTATTATATATAGTTGAAATAAAGAATTGCAGATGATGATTAATACACAAAAGGACACAAAGTGCTGAAGTAACTCATTGGGCCAGGCAGCATCTCCGGAAAACATGGATAGGTGATGTCAAGACCCTTCTTTAGAGTGATTCAGTCTGCAGAATTACTCCAGCACTTGGTGTCCTTTCACCTTAAAACTCGGCGCTGATGTCGCTAGTCTGCTCCAGCAAGCCTTTCTTCACCTGTAACACGGCTGCTGCTGTGGCTCATGTTGTAGGCCTCGAAAAGACACGCTTTCTTCAGGCCTCCACTACTAACAGGGCGCGCCTGGTTACCGTGAGGCTCCATCCCCTCTCACCCGTCACTTTGTCCGCTCCACCGCTGCCTCGTCCTCCTTCTCCCCAGCAGTCGCCAACATCTTCCAAGTGGAGGAGGAGGAGGAGGAGGAGGAGGAGGAGGAGGAGGGGGTGGAGGGGGAGGAGGAGGAGGAAGCAATGGTAGAGGAGGTGGGAGGCCGAGTGGACAAAGCGATGGCCAACAGAAAGAAGCGGCAGCTGGTGAAAGGAGAGGAAGCCCCATGGTGACTGAGCGTGTCCTGTTTGTGGCAGCAGCATGAAGAAAGCGCGGTCCCCAGGGGCGACAACGTAAGCCAGAATAACAGACGTGACAACTGCACCGTGCGATGTGTGAGGAAGAGATCGCTGGTACACCTGGCAAACCGGTGGGATGGCATCAGAAGCTGGGGATGGGGAGGTGGTGCGAGCTGGGATAGTGTTGGCAGGTCCATCCGCTATAAAGGGGTCCATTGAAACGGGGGTTTCCTGTGTTGAATATTGTTATTGAGTTTAACAGGGTAAAAGGGCCCACATTCAATCCCTTGTGTTCCAAGTGAACTGATCACAACCAGATTATCATGATGAGTGCTGCAATCAGCCAAAGATCCCAGGGAAGTGCATGTGAGCACCTTATGTTAGATTTTCCTTGGGCTTTAAACATCACCACTGTTTGGATAGGAATTTGAAAGGAAACAATAAACGTTGATAAAATCCCACACAGTCCAAAGAGTACGTATCTAACTTAGTTTTTTTTTGGTTGGATAATTGGTGGATATTATCTAAACCATAAGTGCTTGTATCTACTCCTTTGAATTCCCAGATCACTTTCACTATACCCCTAACCCCTTATATGGAGAGGTTGAGTCGGCTGGGACTAGCTTGGGCTTTGCCAAATCCACTTGGTTCAAGAGCTCACTCATGCCTTGCTCCAGACAAAGACCAAAGATGAAACTCCTAGTGGTGAGGTGAGAATGACATCATGATAGTATTTAACTGAATGGGACATGAAAGCATCCTGGTAAAGCTGGTCAATGGGCAACAAAGGGAAAACATCCCAAATTGGAATCATATTTCATAGAAGGGAGATCAATGATCCCAGCCTCAGGACATCACCGCAGGAGTTCCACAGGGCAGGGTTCCTGGGCCTGCAATCCTCAGCTTCCTTCCATATTTGGCAATATTTGCTGATGAATGCACAACGAGAAATCAATTTGCAACGTATAATAAATGTCCATGTAAATAGCAAGAGCTGCACAACATGGAAAGTGTGCAGAGAAGATTTATGAGGTGGCTGCCAGAACTCGGCAGCCTGAGATACAGGGAAAGATTGGGCAAGCAAGGACTTTATTCCCTGGAGCACAGGAGGCTCAGGAGTCACCTTATGGAGGTGTGTAAAATCATGAGGGGAATTGACAGGGTTAATGCACAGTTGTTTGGGTCTTTTACGCTTGGGTAAGGGAATCAAGAACCACAGGATTTTGCTTTAAGGCAAGGGTTCCCAACCTGGGGTAAATATACCCCCAGGGGGTAAATTTCACCTACCCAGGGGATAGATTTGTTGATTCTGGATTTGTACATATTTTTTCTCATTGACTGACTGTGTTTGGTTCTGGTATATTTTCAGAAGCCCATTTTCAGCAGTACAGGGCTGCTACTGACTTGGTGAACAAATCTGTTCATCATTAGTTGCTCATGAATAAGTGAAATAACATTGTTATGTGCTCTTACAGTTGCCAGGGGTAAATGGGACGAAAAAGGATGGGAACCCCTGGTCTAAGGTGAGAGGGGAAAGATTTAATAGGAACCTGAGGGGAAAGTCTTTCACTTAAATAGTGGTGGGTACATGGAATGAGCTGCCAGGGGAGGCAGTTGAGGCAGGTTCAACAGCAACATTTAAAATGGACTTGAAGAGGGACAAGGGACAAGGTTTAGAGAGATATGGGCCAAATGTGGGCAAATGGGACTAACAGATGGGGCATCTTGGTTGGCATGGACAAATTGGGCTGAAGGATCATTTCTGTGCTGTGTGACTAACATTCAGGCATAGGTTGAAAAGTGATAGGTAACATTCATACCACCAAAGTATGCAACAATGTATATTATCAACAAGAGATGGCCTTGACATTCAATAGCATGGCCACCAACAAGGCCTCTGACTGGGTATCCTTTTGGGAATATCTCACCTCCTGAGAGCACAACACCTTTGCCCCATCTACAAGTTATAAGCCAGGGATATGATGGAATACTTCATACTTGTCTGGAACACTAACCAATAATTCAATAATGATAATTCAAAAATAGTCCATCAGTAAGACAAATGAGGTCATTAAAACATAGTCATTCCGTGAATAGTTTTATAAACCAGTGAGATTGAAGATCTTACTGCAGGCTAATTTTATGCACTCCATTTTGGCGAGATTTACATCAGAGAACAAAAACTACTCAGAAATGAGGAGATTAATTTCCAGAAAGGGCAAAGATACTTAGAAATGTTTGCAAAGTTGCGCTTGTTCAGGTGAAGCCCATTTTCAGCAGTACAGTGCTGCTACTTGGTGAACAAATTCTGAGGCTCAGTCATATTCTTCCTTGGCCAGGTTTCAAAGAAAAAAACAATTCCATGCCAAAATATATTGGATTAAAATTTGCAAGGTAAAAACTATGTTACATAATGCTATTTGAGAGATATGATAGTTCCTATACCTCAGCGCTCTGATCAGGGAAATTAGTATTTTGCACGTAATTCTGCAGAAGCCAAATTATGTAAGTGTCAAGGAAAACAGCTTGGCGGACTGAGCAACTTTGCTCCGTATCATAGTATACTTGACTTTCAATTTTGAGAGAGGAGGTGGTTGTGGAGAGAACTTGCTGTGCATAAAATGAGTGCCATCCTGCATCATATTTGTATGCTTCAAAAGAACTTCAATGGCTGTAAGATGCTCAGGCATCCAAGACACGGAGTGGAAGCTGCTATAAAATTACAAACTTTCTGTTCCTTCTCCCAGCTAAGTTTACTGCATTCTTGCACAGCTGCCAAAAGACATGGTGGCGCAACAGTAGAGTTACTGCCTCAGAGCACCAGAGCTCTGGGTTCAATCCTGATTACGGGTGCTGCTGCCTGTACAGAGTTTGTACATTCTCCCCGTGAACACGTGGGTTTTCTCCGGGTACTCCGGTTTCCTCCAACACTCCAACGGCGTACAGGTTTATAGGTTAATTGGCTTCGGTAAAAATTGTAAATCGCCCTTTGTGTGCAGGACAGTGTTAATGTGCAAGGATTGCTGGTGGGCGCGCGCGGACTAGATGGGCCAAAGGGCCTGTTTCTGCGCTGTATCCCAAAATCCAAATAACGCTACAAATTGGATGACTATCGATTACCTGTGATTATCTTACCTATGAATTGGTTGGCGTACGATGCACTCAGACCAAACTGCCTTTCCAGATATTTGCCCAAGAAAGCAGCAAAGCCACTGATGGCTGCGACCTCCATGCAGGCAGACAGCACAACGCAGGTGAAGACCGGGTTCATCAACAGCTGCTTAGTTACTTGCGGAATTGCTGAAAAAAAAACATTAATAAGGTTCAAGATTAACCACATTTATTTTTAACGGATGACAAATATTGCTTTTGTTTAATTGTAAAAAAACTGCTAACAGCAGATGGCACCAAAGCACAAGGAACCTCACGGAGTTACAAGAGATTTTTGTCCCCTTAACAAAATAATTTGTACAAAATATCATTATGAACCTCTCTTTTGGTGGAACGAAAGATTATTTTTAGAGGACCCACACATTTAGGGATGATGTAACACAACAAGATGCATTATGTCACCAGTATGTAACAAAAAGAGTGGTGCTTCCAAAAATATTACTTCACCAAGCTTGTAGAATTTCCAAAGCCTTTCCAACACATTATTCTTTCACGGAGGTCAAATAAATTTACAGTATGATTGATATTTGTGGAATCGCGACATTCTTGAAATTTCAAAATCAAGATTTACCAGAAATTATAATTTCTGTACACAGTATACAGGTACATGTTGTAGGTCGTGACTCCCTGTGGTTAAAGTTTTGCTGCCAGACATAATATTATAAGCATTATCATTGATTTGCCATGTTTGTACTGGGTAGTCTCATTACATTTGAGCAACAAATGGGGCTCCAGGACAAATATCTAGTTGAGAACACTACCCAATATAAGACATTTATAACGTAGCAAAATAGTTAAGGCTTTAAGGGGTGCCTTGATGGAAGGAACAGCTACAAAAAAAAATAAAGATTCATAGTCATGCAGCAAAAATTCTGGCCGTTTGGTCCATCATGTCTATGCTGACCATCAAGTTCTTAGTTATACTGATCCCATTTACATGAACAAGGTCTATAGCCTACAATGCCTTGTCAATTCAAGTTCTCTTCCAGAGATTTAGAGAAGGATTCCAGGGCTGAATGTCTTGAAAACTGAAGACAATGGATGGTATGTACACTTACGCAAATCAAGAGCACAGAATTGGCTGAGGATGTTGTAGAGTGTTGTAGAGCAGAAGGGCCTAGGAATGCAGGTGTATGGTTCCTTGAAGGTCGAGGCACAGGTAGATAAGGTGGTCAAAAAGGCTTTTGGCAAATTGCCCTTCATCAGTCTGAGTATTGAGTATAAAATTACGGTATGATTGATATTTGTGGAATAGCGACATTCTTGAACATTTCAAAATCAAGATTTACAAGAAATTATAGAATTTGGGAGGTCATGTTGCAGTTGTACAAGACGTTGGTGAGACCGCATTTAGAGTATTGTGTTCAGTTCTGGGCACCATGTTATAGGAGAGATATTGTCAAGCTTGAAAGGGTTCAGAGAAGATTTACCAAGGTGGTGCCAAGACTAGAGGGTCTGAGCTATAAGGAGAGGCTGAATAGGCAGGGACTCTATTCCCTGGAGCACAGGAGGATGAGGGGTGATCTCACAGAGCTATATAAAATTATGAGATGAATAGATCAGGTAGATGCACAGAGTCTCTGGCCCATAGGTGAATCGAAGACCGAGGACATAGGTTTAAGGTGAAGGGGAAAAGATTTAATAGGAATTTGAAGGGTAACTTATTCACCCAAAGGGTGGTGGGTGTCTGAAACAAGCTGCCAGAGGAGGTAATTGAGGCTCGGTCTATCCCAACATTTCAGAAACAGTACACAGGGACATGGATAGGATAGGTTTGGAGGTATATGGAACAAACGCAGGCAGGTGGGACTTGTTGGCCGGGACATGTAGCTGTAGTGTAGCTGGGACATGTTGGCCGGTGTTGGCAAGTTGGGCCAAAGGGCCTGTTTCCGCAATTTATCACCCTATGACTCTATGACTCGAATTGTTGGAGTATAAGATATCCTGGCGCTCTGCACAACTGGAAGAAAATACAGACCCAGGGCCATGGTATTTGAAAAAACATAGATATATAAACAGTCAACGTTGGTGCAGCCATAGCAATCTGTTCAGAAAATTGTCAATGGACAAAGTTAGGCCCAAAGATTGTGAGCGATTTAGTCGGGATAGGGAAAGGAAGAAATTCTGTGTCCAAGTCTATAGCAAGATCAAAGATAATGGACGTGTATTTCCCAGTATTTACACAGTTTAGAGATACAGGTGCTTCGGCCCACCGGGTCTGTGCAGACCAGCGATCCCCGCACATTAACATTATCCTACACCCACTACGGACAATTGTTTCATTTACCAAGCCAATTAACCGCCAAACCTGAACGTCTTTGGAATGTGGGAGGAAACCGAAGATCTCGGACAAAACCCACACAGGTCACGGGGAGAACATACAAACTCCGTACAGACAGCACCCGTAATCGGGATCGAACCCGGGTCTCCGGCGCTGTGTTTATTGTAAGGCAGCAACTCTACCACAATTTAGTTGGAGAAAATTCTGACAAGTAATCTGATTATTTAGAGACAGTGGTGGTATTACGTGAAGTGGGGAGAAATGAGTTTTGGGTATTGTCAGAAGATTCTTTCAAGTAGCAGCAAAATAAAAACCCCATCCTTTATGGACAGGCAGAGGGACAAGTTAAATTATTCCAGACAGGTTTCTGTCTATAATTGGATGAGTAAGAATCAAAACAGAAGATTGCAGTCTCTCAGGTTGCACCATAATGGACAGACAGTGGGGAAATACGGTGCAAAACAAAGTTTATCTCTGGCACAAACTCATGAGCTGCAATACCCTGGGTTGTGAAACCAACAAATGGTGCAACTCTGTTTACATCAGGGTTAAGGAGCGTGTGTGTTTCCCGGGCAATGAACTGATGGCTGTGGGTCTCCGTCCTTACTATATGCCCAGGGAATTCTCACATGCCATTGTGGTGGCTGTTTACATTCCTTGGTCCGCCAACCCGCCGCACGTGTGTGACATCATCCCCACAGTCTCCTCCGTGAGGTTCCAGACACAACATTTCCTTCATCGCAATCTCAGACTTTGGATGCTACGTGGCTTTGGACACTATACTACCCACTTTCACTCAGTTTGTTGACTGTCCCACCAGGGATATGAAAACATTGGACCTGCTGTATGCCAATGTTAAAGAGGCTTACAGCTCCATTGCCCTTCCGCCACTGGGAAGATCCGATCACAACCCGGTTCACTTCCTACCCAGGTGTAAGCCAATGGTTCAGAGGCTGCCTGTGACCACAAGGTCAGTGAGGGGGTGGTCACAGGAGACTGTGACGCTCTGCAGGGCTGTTTTGAGGTCACAGACCGGGACACATTCTGTAGTCCGCATGGAGAGAACATTGATGGACTCACGGACTGTGTTACCGGCTACATAACGTTCTGTGTGGAAAACGTTGTCCCGGAGGAGATTGTACACTGTTTCCCCAACAACAGGCCCTGGGTCACCAGTGACATAAAAGCCCTTCTCAACCAGAAGATGTGGGCCTTCAGGAAGGGTGACAGGGAGGAGGTGAAACGGGTGCAGATAGACTTGTAGGCGAGACTGAGACAGGGCAAGGACGACTACAGGAGGAATCTGGCGCTGAAACCTCAGCAAAACAACATGACGGATGTGTGGAGCGGTAGGAAGAGCATTACAGGCTACAAGAAGACCTGTGGCCTGGGGAGGGAAAGCAATCAGGACTGGGTCAATGAGCCAAATCTGTTTTTTTAACAAATTTGATGATGGGGCCTCTGCACACCATCCCCTCTGCTCAATCTCCCTGGTCTACTTCCTCTGCCCTTTGTCGTGCCTGACCATCAAGGCTGAGAAAGGAGCTGAGTAGATTCCGCCCAGGCAAAGGCACGGGTCCCGATGGTGTCAGCCCTAGTGTACTCAAGGTGTGGGCCAGCCAGTTGTGCGGAGTACTCCAGCATATCTTCAACCAGAGCCTGAGCCTGGAGAGGATTCCTGTGATGTGGAAGACAACCTCCCTGGTTCCTGTACCAAAGAGATCGCGTCCCAGCTCCTCCAATGACTACAGACCAGTGGCTAATGGCACACCACTAGTCACAGGCCTCCATTCTGAGAAGCATCCTTCCACCATCACCCTCTGTTTCCTTCCATGGAGCCAATTTACTATCCATTCAGCCATCTCTCCTTGGATCCCATGAGATCGAACCTTCCAGAGCAGCCTACCATGTGGCACCTTTTTGAATGCCTTACTAAAGTCCATGTACACAACATCTAAAGCTTCATCAACCTTTTTGCTCATGTCTTCAAAAAAATCTATCAGATTTGTGAGACACGACCTCCCAGGTATAAAACCATGCTGACTGTCCCTAATCAGCCCTTGCCCATCCAAATGCCTGTATATCCTATCCCTCAGAATACTCTCCAGTAACTTACCAACTATAGATGTTAAGCTTCACCGGCCTATAGTTCCCAGCATTTTCCCTGCAGCCCATCGTGAATAGAAGCACAACATTTGCCACCCTCCAATCCTCTGGCACCTCTCCTGTATTTAAGGACGACTCATAAATTTCAACCAGGGCTCCCGCAATTTCCTCTCTAGTTTCCCGCAATGTCCTTGGATATATCTGATCAGGCCCTAGAGATTTGTCTACCTTCAAACACGACAGTAGCTTCAATACTTCCTCGACGGTGACCCTGACTACTCTCATGATACTTCCAGTGACTGCTCCAATTTCCTCCGTCCTACTGTCTTTCTCCTCGGTAAATACAGAGGAGAAATACTCATTGAGGACCTTGCCCATCCCCTGTGGCTCCACACAGAGGTGACCGCTTTTATTCCTGAGAGGTCCCACTCTCTCTCTCTCTAGTTACCCTTTCTAGACTCTATGTTATAGGAAAGATATTGTCAAGCTTGAAAGGGTTCAGAAAAGATTTACGAGGATGTTGCCAGGACTTGAGGGTGTAAGCTAAGGGGGAGAGGTTGAGTAGGCTGGGTCTCTATTCCCTGGAGCGCAGGAGGATGGGGGGTGATCTTGTAGAGGTGTACAAAATCACGAGAGGAATAGATCAGGAAGATGCACAGTCTCTTGCCCAGAGTAGGGGAATTGAGGACCAGAAGGACATAGATTCAAGGTGAAGGGGAAAAGATTTAATAGGAATCCGAGGGGTAACTTTTTCACACAAGGGGTGGTGGGTACATTAAACATGCTGCCAGAGGAGGTAGTTGAAGCTGGGACTATCCAATCGTTTAAGAAACAGTTAGATAGGTACATGGATAGGACAGGTTTGGAGGGATATGGACCAAACGTGGCAGGTGGGACTAGTGTAGCTGGGACATGTTGGCCGGTGTGAGCAAGATGGGCCAAAGGGCCTGTTTCCACACTGTATCACTCTGTGACTTTATGTAAAATGTTTTAAGGCAGAGGCTTAACATTAATCAAGCATGGATGCTTGATTAGTACAGATGTCAGAGGTTATGGGGAGAAGACAGGAGAATGGGGTTAGAAGGGAGAGATTGATCAGCCATGATTGAATGCAGAATAGACTTGATGGGTCGAATGGCCTAATTCTACTCCTATGCCTTTTGACCTTATAAATTGCCCTAGTGTGTGTAGGATAGTGTAAGTGTGCGGGTATTGCTGCTGGTATGGACTTGGTGGGCCAAAGGGCCTGTTTCCGTGCTGTATCTCTAAAACTATATGTACAAAAAAACTACCTGAATGTGTCCTATCCTCCTGAGCAATACAATTAAAGTACATCAGGAAAATAAACTGACTAAATGATACGTAATTTATGACTTCCATAAAAGCTATTTTGTATGTTACATTGGTATCATGTAAAAATAAATTGGATAGGCATATGGATGAGAAGGGAATGGAGGGTTATGGTACGAGTGCAGGCAGGTGGGACTAAGGGGAAAAAAAATATTTGTTCGGCATGGACTTGTAGGGCCGAGATGGCCTGTTTCCGTGCTGTAATTGTTATATGGTTATATGATTATATGTTGACAGAACTGAAACCTGATTAGAGGAATTCAACATAAAGGTTCAAGAAAGCGGGTTAGGTGGTTGGATGTGGCGGCACATTCACGTATGTTATAGAGGAAAGCGTGGGCGGAGATGATGCAAGAGATGTCAAGGATAGGAGCCTTCTGGGTTTGTGCATAGGAGAGAGGATGATGGATGCAGACTTGAAATGAGGGACAAAGTATAAAGAACTGGAGGCAACAACAGCTGACATGTGAAGCCAGAAGGGGATTTGAGTGGTCAAGGGAAAAGGAGTTAGAGCTGATAGATATGGTGGGCCTAGCTAGAGCATGGAAGGTGACCAGACAGAGGAATTGAAGAAAGATGCAAGTTGTGAAGTAGGGAGAGGGCAGTGCAACGTACAGAAGATTGGCCTGTTGCTCTGGGGAACAGAGAGGGAGGCAGCAGTTGCAGCTAATCCACTGGTCTCAACCAGAGTGGCACACAACCCACTTAGCTCAGGCACGTGTCATTGGAGGCAGGGGTTTGTGTAGAGGAGAGTACTTGAAGATGAAGATGGTAAAAAAGAAATAAAGCTCAAAATGATCTTCACATCCGGGAGCAAAAGGATTTGAGTAAAGGAGCAGGGAGGTTCTACTGCAGTTGTACATTGTCTTGGTGAGACCACACCTGGAGTATTGCGTACAGTTTTGGTCTCCTAATCTGAGGAAAGACATTCTTGCCATAGAGGGAGTACAGAGAAGGTTCACCAGACTGATTCCTGGGATGTCAGGACTTTCATATGAAGAAAGACTGGATAGACTCGGTTTGTACTCGCTAGAATTTAGAAGATTGAGGGGGGATCTTATAGAAACTTACAAAATTCTTAAGGGGTTGGACAGGCTAGATGCAGGAAGATTGTTCCCGATGTTGGGGAAGTCCAGAACAAGGGGTCACAGTTTAAGGATAAGGGGGAAATCTTTTAGGACCGAGATGAGGAAAACTTTTTTCACACAGAGAGTGGTGAATCTCTGGAATTCTCTCCCGCAGAAGGTAGTTGAGGCCAGTTCATTGGCTATATTTAAGAGGGAGTTAGATGTGGCCCTTGTGGCTAAAGGGATCAGGGGGTATGGAGAGAAGGCAGGTACAGGATACTGAGTTGGATGATCAGCCATGATCATATTGAATGGCGGTGCAGGCTCGAAGGGCCGAATGGCCTACTCCTGCACCTATTTTCTATGTTTCTATGTTTCTATGGGATGATGCAGGAATGTTGGGAGTTTTGGTGGATGAAGATTGGGCCATGTAGAACTATATAATATCCAGATATGGTGAACCAGCTATTCACTATATCCATTTAAGTTTCTGGCCAATTGGAGCAGCATTAAACTCATCATTAAATTCCTTGAGATGAAGAACTTTACAGCATTCATGGTGAAACGCAGAGATGTTTGTTTGTTATTTAACCATTAATGTTGAGTTATTGGTTAACTTTTATTATCTTAGGAACGTAGGAAGAAGCAAAGTTATAATCAGTGGCAGAAGCAGCAGCAAAGCCCCTGACACGGTATTCCACTGAGAATGATATGATAGCACAGCTGCTGCTTTGTTTGGGGAAGGCAGTTGCCAGAAGCCGACCCTTTCCAAAGTAATTTACCACTCAATCAATAATGCACTTAAATCATTTCCTTTTTCTCGGTCCTGCATAACTTGCAGAACTCAGAGCAATCCTGAAGGTTTAGATCACTTGAACATAAAGCACCTTGGGTGCCTGAAGATAAGGTTGGGTGAAAACTTGTTTTTCCTTTTCGTGTTCCTAGCCTTACCGCTAATCTTATCAAGTTCAGAACGCCTGTCAACAGCAGCTCCTTTCGTTTAATTTACCACCTGTTATTCAAAGGTGTTTCCTCACTATTCAAAATTGAAGGGACATAACTGCTCTCCATAATGTGTTCTTTAAAAATGGGCATGCTTTATTGGAATTCTGCAAAATGTACAACATTGAACAGTGCAACACAGAAATAGGCCCTCTGACCACAATGTCCACGATGAGCAAGATGCCAAGTTAAATGAATCCTTTCTGCCTGCACACGAACCACATCCTTCCTTAATCTACAAGCCTATCTAAAAGCCTCTTAAGTTCATAAGTTCATGTTCTAGGAGCAGTAATAAGCCATTCGGCCCATCAAGTCTACTCTGCCATTCAATCAAGGCTGAGCTATCTTTCTCTCTCTCAACTGCATTATCCTCCTGCCTTTAACCCCTGACTCTTAGTAATAATGAATCTGTCAATTGCCGCCTTAAAAATATCCATTGATTTGGCTTCCAAAGCAGTCTGTGGCAAAGAATTCCAAAGACCACTATCACATCTGCTTCCACCAACGCATTGCAGGGATCCACCAAGACTTTGTACAAGACATGGGTGGGGACATGTTTGGATTATTAAGTTCAGTTTAGCTGCTCTGAAAAGTCTGGTTGCATTCTTCATTGTTCAAACATCTGCATGTGATAATACCGAAATTGAGTGGAATTACTGTTCTCACGCAAGCCCTTAAGCTTATTTAGAAATAATTATTCCACAACAGTGAACTGTCAAAGAAATTACCCACCATTATGACTTTATCACAATTCAAACCCTTCGTTTATGAGAAAACACATTTTGAGTTGTATTCCTTTCAATTACTTTCAAACCAATCTGTTTTGCACCAATCCTATGTTTATTGAATATATATTTGCGCATACCTTACATATCCTTTAAACAAGGCTTTCCTTAACGTTATCAGATAGGTCAATGAACAATTTGTACTTCAGATCCACACCCTACTTTACAGAGCCCATCCCCTATCAAAAATTACCTGCTCAATTGTTCTGATTGACGGCCAGAAGTATATTTTAAATATTTTCATCAACTCTGCCATAAGAAGATGAAAATTCAAGATAAGCTTAAATTGGTTCAAGTGCAGTCACAAGCTTATCAGCAAAATATTTTAGCATTAGCAATGAGCAGCTTTCCAAAGTGTTGGCTCAAGGAGTCTGCAAGAGTCCAATGTCCAGAAATTAGAACAGAGGAAAATCTATTTGCATCTTTTTTATTAGGTGCAAATCAATTTAGTGCGATCAATTTTTCATAGAGAGAATTATATATGATACCATGAGCTCCAAATGATCAAGAAACTGGACCACACACTTCCTAATTGTGGAAGAAATTAACTTAGAGGGAAATTAGAGGAAAAACAGAGGCTTTAAGGTTTGCTTCATCGTTCTTTTTGATATATTTTTGATATCTTCTTAATCATGTATCAGGTTCCCTCTCAGTGGTACAATCTAATTCTGCTGCGAAGTCAGAGAACTGGTGAGCATTTAACTGCCATCATTTCTCCATGATATCAAGTCTCTTGAAGCAAACCTCAAAATCTCTGTTTTTCTTTTAATTTCCCTCTAAGTTAATTTCTTCCACACCAATGTAATGCACCCTCATGCTGGTCAGTTCTGTGTCGTATTTTGCAATATTATGATAAAACATAATTATTGTTTTAGTATTTTAGTTACTCAATGTCAAGCACTGAATCAAACAGCTAATGTTAACTGCATGTGCCGTTTGCACAAAGTTCACCAAAGGGTACATAATGCTGAAATTATTGAAGCCTGTAAAATTTAAAAGAATATTACTGGGATATAGTCTTTGTATTTCTTTGTATGAATGAGTTGCTATTGCAAATGAATTTTAAATACAAAATCAGCTATCTACAGCATAGGTGGATGGGAGCATAGCTCAGAGTTTACCCCTAATCTGAATACAGCCTCAATGTAGCCCCCAAACCTGAACAGACATTCACCCCCTCTATTAAAACCTTCCTACTGGCCAGTTTGGTTTCCTGCCCTCCAACAGGTCAAGTTGGGCTAAAGGGCCTTTTACTGTGCCGTATAGCTCCATGACTCTGTGGCGCAGAGAGAAATCTTCAACTGCACAGACCTGCTCCCCTGAGTTAAAGAGGGAACTGCAGATGCTGGAGAATCGAAGGTTACACAGAAAAGCTGGAGAAACTCAGCGGGTAAGCATCTATGCGAAGGAAATAGGCAACGTTTCGGGCCGTGACTGGTCTGAAGAAGGGTTTCGGCCCGAAACGTTGCCTATTTCCTTCGCTCCATAGATGCTGCTGCACCCGCTGAGTTTCTCCAGCTTTTCTGTGTAACCTGCTCCCCTGAGGTCAGTGGACAAATGTAATTGCAGCTGGTGCCCAGCAAGCAACACTCTATCTATAAATTGCTAGGTCAGGTTTTAACCTCCCTCAAAGCTCATAAATCACACTAATGCTTTCTTAACACAAGGTTGACCCAATTGTATGATCTTTTTTGGGAAGTTCAGATGTCTCGTTGTTGCTAAATATAGCACACATTTATAGCACACATTTAGCATGCCAAAAATGTGTGCAAACTAATTTCTAATCAGATCCTCGCTACTACCTACTATTCATCTTTTTTTGGGGCTTAACGAGGACAATTTCTGGTATCTTATTTGACATAATGGCACAAATCATGATCCATTTCTACAGAGCGGGAGGTTAAGCATACTGCGATTTACTTATTCTCGATGTGTGGCTCTGTGAATTTAACAGGATGGTAAAGCTGGCTACAATCTATAATATAAAGCCAAATCTGCTGAAGAAAGATGTTTTAAAATGTCACGTGTCACCATCTGAAAAAATATGGCAAGATTACTTTAGGATCACTAATATAACAAATATTTTATGCATAGAGCAAGTAAAAAAATGTTTTAAATCTCTGACGGGTATTCCATTGAATGTTAAGCATTCATCCAATATGTGTTCTCATCAGTGTCATTTGAGAATGTGTTGCGTTCCCTGCTAAAGGCATCCAGGGTTGAGTCCAAGCCTTGTACTCCCACTTTGAAATGTGAAAATATGAAAAAAAAAAATTAATTCTGTGAATTGTTTTCATTTTCCTAATGCCTGTAATCATTGAACTTTACTGAACTTATACTTGGTGACTGAACCAATGGTAAACAAATCTATTGGAGTTATTCCACCTGGAAATGCTACCTTCGGCAAAGAAATAAATAAAGGGCTAGATTTTTTAAAAAGTTGTTGTAATTGCTCCTTAATTTGCTTCATAGAAAGAGAACAAGACCATTCAACTCTTTGAACCTGTTATGCATATCAATTAAAAGGGTACCTCAACTCAAATAACTGTCTTTGGCCTATAATCCCATAAGATCGTGGCTTAACATAGAAACATAGAACCATAGAAAATAGGTGCAGGAGTAAGCCATTCGGCCCTTCGAGCCTGCACCGCCATTCAATATGATCATGGCTGATCATCCAACTCAGTATCCTGTACCTGCCTTCTCTCCATACCCCCTGGTCCCTTTAGCCACAAGGGCCACATCGAACTCCCTCTTAAATATAGCCAATGAACTGGCCTCAACTACCTTATGTGGCAGAGAATTCCAGAGATTCACCACTCTCTGTGTGAAAAATGTTTTTCTCATCTCGGTCCTAAAGGATTTCCCCCTTATCCTTAAACTGTGACCCCCTTGCCCTGGACTTCCCCAACATCGGGAACAATCTTCCTGCATCTAGCCTGTCCAACCCCTTAAGAATTTTGTAAGTTTCTATAAGATCCCCCTCAATCTTCTAAATTCTAGCGAGTACAAGCCGAGTCTATCCAGTCTTTCTTCATATGAAATTCCTGACATCCCAGGAATCAGTCTGGTGAACCTTCTCTGTTCTTCCTCTATGGCAAGAATGTCTTTCCTCAGATTTGGAGACCAAAACTGTACGCAATACTCCAGGTGTGGTCTCACCAAGACCCTGTACAACTGCAGTAGAACCTCCCTGCTCCTATACTCAAAGCCGTTTGCTATGAATGCTAACATACCATTCGCTTTCTTCACTGCCTGCTGTACCTGCATGCCTACTTTCAATGACTGGTGTACCATGACACCCAGGTCTCGTTGCATCTCCCCTTTTCCTAATCGGCCACCATTCAGATAATAGTCTACTTTCCTGTTTTTGCCACCAAAGTGGATAACCTAACATTTATCCACATTATTCAGATTCAGATTCAGATTCAATTTTAATTGTCATTGTCAGTGTACAGTACAGAGACAACGAAATGCATTTAGCATCTCCCTTGAAGAGCGACATAGCAAACGATTTGAATAAAAAATAATAAGTGTCCGGGGTGGGTGGTGGTGATTGGCAGTCACCGAGGTACGTTGTTGAGTAGAGTGACAGCCGCCGGAAAGAAGCTGTTCCTCGACCTGCTGGTTCGGCAACGGAGAGACCTGTAGCGCCTCCCGGATGGTAGGAGGGTAAACAGTCCATGGTTGGGGTGAGAGCAGTCCTTGGCGATGCTGAGCGCCCTCCGCAGACAGCGCTTGCTTTGGACAGACTCAATGGAGGGGAGCGTGGAACCGGTGATGCGTTGGGCAATTTTCACCACCCTCTGCAATGCCTTCCGGTCGGAGACAGAGCAGTTGCCATACCATACTGTGATGCAGTTGGTAAGGATGCTCTCGATGGTGCAGCGGTAGAAGTTCACCAGGATCTGAGGAGACAGATGGACCTTCTTCAGTCTCCTCAGGAAGAAGAGACGCTGATGAGCCTTCTTGATCAGAGTAGAGGTATTGTGGGTCCAAGAGAGGTCATCGGAGATGTTGACTCCCAGGAACCTGAAGCTAGAAACACGTTCCACCTCCGTCCCGTTAATGTGGATGGGGGTGTGCGTGCCGCCTCTGGACTTCCTGAAGTCTACAATGAGCTCCTTGGTCTTCTTGGAGTTAAGGGCCAGGTTGTTGTCAGCGCACCATGCTGCTAAGTGCTGGACCTCCTCCCTGTAGGCCAGCTCATCATTGTTGCTGATGAGGCCAATCACCGTTGTATCATCTGCATACTTGATGATGGTGTTAGTACCATGTACAGGTGTGCAGTCATAGGTGAAGAGGGAGTAAAGGAGGGGGCTCAGCACACAGCCCTGAGGTACGCCGGTGTTCAGGGTGAGGGTTGAAGAGGTGTGCTTGTCTAACCTCACAGACTGGGGTCTGTTGGTTAGAAAGTCCAGTATCCAGTTGCAGAGGGAGGGGTCGATGCCCAGGTTATCGAGTTTGGTGATCAGTTTTGATGGAATAATGGTGTTGAATGCTGAGCTGTAATCGATGAACAGCATTCTTACGTAAGTGTCTCTGTTGTCGAGGTGGGAGAGGGCGGAGTGAAGTGCCGTTGAGATGGCATCCTCCGTACTCCTGTTCTTGCGGTAGGCAAACTGATAGGGATCCAGTGTGGGGGGTAGGCAGCTTTTGAGGTGTGCCAGGACCAGCCTCTCGAAGCACTTGGTGATGATGGGGGTAAGTGCAACTGGGCGGAAGTCGTTGAGGCTTGCCGCAGTGGAGTGTTTTGGCACTGGCACGATGGAGGTGGCTTTAAGGCAAGTGGTGACAACTGCTTGGGCAAGTGACAGGTTGAAGATATCAGTCCAGACGTCTGTCAGCTGCGCAGCACAGGCCCTGAGCACGCGCCCGGGGATGCCGTCAGGGCCAGCAGCCTTATACTGCATCTGCCATGCATTTGCCCCACTCACCCAACCTATCCGTCACCTAGCAGCCTCCTAGCATCCTCCTCACAGCTAACACTGCCCTCCTGCTTCATGTTATCTGCAAACTTGGAGATGTTGCATTCAATTCCCTTGTCCAAATCATTAATATATATTGTAAATAGCTGGGGTCCCAGCACTGAGCCTTGCGGTACCCCGCTAGTCACTGCCTGCCATTGTGAAAAGGACCCGTTTACTACTACTCTTTGCTTAACACAGTCCAGTCCAGGAAAATTCAAAATGAATCAACGTCCTCGGCATTTTGCAGAATATTGAAAGATTTTTACAACCCTTTGTGAGAAAAGGCTTCCTGATTTCATTAACCTTTTGCTATTTTTAGGTTGATGCATCCAGTACATGTTCCTCTGCCAGAGGAGACCACTTCTCTACATCCACCCTTCTGAACCTCTATCATTTTCTACATCTTGAATACCTTAACCTCAAGACAGCAAAAACTCGGTTAATGCAAGCTATCCTGATCATTTAACCTAGTAAACTGCATCCAGTTATAATTAAATGCAGACTACAGTTACTTAGCATTTAATGTTGCAACCATCATAGGATGGCATTTGGTGTCTGAGAAATTTATTTCAACACAATGCATGAACAAACTTCCCTTTATTGAAACCTCCAGAGTACAATGATCTTGCACAGACAGGATTTGTCATCACTCAGATACAATCTCCTAACATCTAGGCTTTTTTACTGTAACTGTCAAAGACAAGACAGCTTCCAGTCAATAAAAATAAAAGTACCGACTTGTAACCGCCACTGAGGACCACACCCATTATGTCTTGAAACAGGCGTGGTTTTGTTTACACAATGGGTGTATAATTGGAATTATTTCAGACGTGGCATTACAATATAGTGCCATCTGGTAACAAGGCTTTATGGGTTTAAAGTGTAACTCGCTGATACTTAGATAGATTTAAAATGCAAGGATCAGCTCAGGAAGCACTCTGAATTGTTAGACCATGAGACGTGGCAAAAGCAACGTGCTGGATCATTTAATCAGTAATTGGGAAATTCCAATTCAAAATGACAGACAGATTACAGGAAAGGAAATGATTAAGAGTTGATTGATGTCTGTTTTAATTTCCCGTAAACAGCAGACTGTTAAAAGACTTAAATATATTTTAGCCAAATTACTCACAAGGAAATCAAGGAAACCAGCTGCAAACCGCTGGCAATATGTTATTCCATAGATTCAGGGCTGCATTCACAACAATGTACTCAGTGGCAATGTAAGAATAGTCAAGAGCAGATGCATATTTTCCTTTCTGTTTTGGCAGCATCAAGGGTGAAATAAAGCAGTGGTTTTATACTGATGGGACCTGCTTGTTACTGTACGTTTCATTGTGTGAGGTTTTCTCAGTTATTCCTTTAACCGGGCCTCTTGCTATATGCTGTGCTTTTTATCACCAAGCACATCTTATCCAGCTTTGAATTGCAGTCAAATGTTAGAAGCTGCCATTAAGATGTTTTAGCGAGTTATTGAGAGAAACTCACGATAATGAGACGAGGTCAAGGTGATTAGACGAAAGAGACCAAATGTGACTAATTTGGAAGGAGTCCTTTGAAGAAGTGGAATGTGGATATAGGGGAACAAGTAGATGTTAGAGTCATAGAGTGCTACAGTATGGAAGCAGGCCCTTTGGCCCAACTTGCCCACACCGGCCAACATGTCCCAGCTACAGTAGCCCCACCTGCCCACGTTTGGTCCATATCCCTCCAAACTCGTCCTATCCGTATACCTGTTTAACTATTTGTTAAATGTTGGGATAGTCCCAGCCTCAACTACATATGCTGGCAACTTATTCCATACTCTTTGTGTGAAAAAGGTACCTCGCAGATTCCTATTAAGTCTATTCCCCTTCACCTTAAACCTATGTCCTCTGGTCTTCGATTCACCTACTCTGGGCGAGAGACTCTACTCTGCTTGGATTTCAAGAAAGCATTTGATGAGATGCAAAATCAAGAGTTCTTCTGAAAGTTTAAGCTCATGATGTAGGAAGTACCATATTTGCAAGGATAGAAGATTGTCTGGCTCAAATATGTGTCGGCATAAATGTGTCTATTCCAGATTGGCAAGACATATCACACTGTGTGCCAGTGATCGGCATTGGGTCCTCAACTTAATGTAAATTATCCGGATGATGGTAAAAAAGGTACGGTTGCTAAATTTCTTGATAATATTGAGATAAGTAGGAAGATAAGCTGTGAAATGGATATTGTAATTGTAATTGTAATTGTAAATCTTTATTGTCATTTCCTGAGTATTCGCATACTCAGAGGAAACAAAAAAACGTTTCTCAACCAGTGTCCGTACGGTTTTCGTTACAAAATAAATAGCAATTAAAATTAAAATACAGTCATGAACAATTTAACCCTCTAATCACATTCAATAGCATTCAACAGCCATTCCGACCGGCAGCGGCACAACAGTGGCTCTGCTGCAGTGTGGGGGGTTTGTGCGCGATACTTGGCAGGGGGGAAAGTTCATTTAACAGTCTTATAGCCTGTGGGAAGAAGCTGAGGAGCATCCTGCTGGTTTTGCAGCTGATGCTCCTGTACCTCTTCCCAGATGGGAGGATGGTGAAAAAGTCATGTGATGGGTGGTAAGGGTCTTTGATGATGGAGATGGCTCTGTTGATGCATCTCTTCTTGTATATGTCCAGCAGGAAGGGTAGTGGAGCACCAATAATCCTGCTTGCGGTCCTCACTATCCTGTCCAGTTGGTGCCGTTCGTACGCCTTGCAGCTCCCGAACCAGGAAGTGATGCCGTATGTCAGTGTGCTCTCGACAGTCCCCCTGTAAAAAGTCCGTAGATGTGTGGTGGGGAGGCCTGCTTTCCGTAGTCTTCGGAGGGGGTGAAGTCGCTGCTGGGCTCTCTTGACCAGAGCTGTGGTGTTGGCCGTGGACGTCAGGTCATCAGACAGGTGTAGTCCCAAGAACTTCATGCTGCTGACCCTTTCCACATCAGCTCCGTCGATGTGCAGAGGTGCATGGTGATGTTTCCCTGCCCTCCTGAAGTCAACCACCATCTCCTTAGTTTTTCCCACGTTAAGAATGAGGTTGTGGGATTTGCACCAACCTGTGAGCAGCTCCACCTCCATCCTGTACGCCGATTCATCGTTGTCACTGATGAGACCCACTACTGTTGTGTCATCAGCGAACTTGCTGATGAAGTTGTTATTGAGTCTGGCAGTACAGTCGTGTGTCAGCAGACTAAACAGAAGGGGGCTTAGGACACAGCCTTGGGGTGAGCCAGTGCTCACGGCTATGGTTTTTGATGTCCTACTGCCCACCCCGACTGTCTGCTGCCGCTGCGACAGGAAGTTCAGGACCCAGCTACATGTGCCAGCATCAACCCCCAACAGCTCCAACTTCTCCACCAGCTGCTGCGAGATGATTGTGTTGAAAGCGGAGCTGAAGTCTATGAAGAGGATCCTGGCATAGGTGTTTTTCCGATCGAGATGTGACAACACGAGGTTCAGTGTTGTTGAGACTGCGTCCTCTGTGGATCGGTTGGCTCTGTAGGCGAACTGCAGTGGGTCTAGGTCGGCAGGTAGACTGTTTTTGATGTGCTGCATAACTAGTCGCTCAAAGCACTTCATTACAATGGGTGTAAGGGCCACTGGTCGAAAGTCGTTATGGCAGGCTGGGTTTGGTTTCTTCGGTACAGGGACGATGATGGCACTCTTAAGACAATTCGGCACTACTGCCTGGCTGAGTGAGATGTTAAAAATGTCTGTGAAGACATCCTTCAGTTGCTCGGCACAGTCGCTCGGCACAATCAGGAGGCTACAAATGGATACCAACAGGTTAAGTTGGTGGGCAAAAATTTGGCAATTTAGGTATGATGTCACAACCTTATTCCTTGGAGCACAGAAGGGTGTGGGATGATCTGATAAGAGTTGTATAAACACATGAGGGGAATAGATAGAGTGAATGCAGAGTCTCCTTCCCAGCATAGGAGAATAAAGACCTTGCAGGCATTGGTTTAAGGTGAGAGGGTAAAGTTTTCTTTAAAAACTGGCAACTTTTTCACACAGAGCGTTTATACATAGAACAACCTGCAGATGCAATAACAACATTTAAAATACATTTGGATGGGTATATTTACAGGGAAGGTTTGCAGAGACATGGGTCAAACCCAGGTAAAAGGGACTAGTTTATGTGGGGCATCTTGGTCGACATGGGTGAGTTGGGCTAAAAGGCTTGTTATTGTGCAATATAACTATGAATCCAAAGTCTCTATGGGTCTGAAGTCACATTGGCGGAGCAATGGCCCAGTGCCGTGTTGGTGCCCCTAAACCAGGCCCACTCTTGTTTCACTCCAGCACACCTGTTGATATCTACCCTCATCACAAACACAGTGGCTATTTTTTGCCAAGCCTCTTCAGTGGTTCAAGGGACATCCTTTTCCCAATGTCATAACTACTGATCACTTTGTAATGGATCGTTACTGGCACTTTCCTTTGCAAGCTTCGTTTCGCTCGGCCAGTACCATCAACTGCAACAACACATAATCTCAGTGTACCAGGCTCATTTTCCTAACCAACACATGAGACTAACATGGTCACAAGAGAGAGTGACACTTGACATGGTTAAGGGCCTCTCCCACGAGCATGCGATTTCCATGCGACAAGCGCGACCTAACGTGGTCGCTTGAGCCATACGGCCTCGAGGGGCCAGTCCCACTTCGATCGCCGGAGCCATATGGAGTTGTGCGGAGCTGGTCCCGACATCGCGCGGGGCTCCGACAAACTGACCGTGTTCATAAATTCCGCGCGGCAACGGCCTGCCGGCCCGCAGCCACCTCAACGGCGTATGCACCGCCTCAACGGGCGTATGCAGCGTCTCGACGCCGTACGCAGCGTCTTGACGCCGTACGTCACGCGCGAACTTCCCATGGACTTCGCTCGAACTTCACGTGACTCACTCGATCTCCGCGCGGCCCCCGCTTCCGGTTTGGTCGCGCTCACCGCATGCAGGCACATGCTGGTGGGACCGGCCCTGTACGGGGATCACTCGACCTCCACGCGACCCCCGCGCTGCCCCCACTTCCGGTTTGGTCGCGCTCGCCGCATGCAGGTCGCATGCTCGTGGGACAGGCCCTTTACCTACCACTGTCAAATTGGGTGAGCAGAGATGGGATTTCTCTGTGTAGGAAAGAACTGCAGATGCTGGTTTAAACTGAAGATAAGACACCAAAAGCTGGAGTAACAGCTGCTCAGGCAGCATCTCTGGAGAAAAGCAAAAGGTGACGTTTCAGGTCGAGACACAGATTTTGTTCAAATTATTAACTTCCAATATACCTGCAATTCAATTGATATTTGTCACCAAAATAATTAAATTAAGCATCAAGTAGTTATTTTTAATTAACTCCTGGTATTGTTCATGTAATAGTCCAGCACATAAACCTGCCCTTGTATGAAACCGCTTCTTTAGCCGAAGACAACGTGTTCGCTTACCTTTCAGGTATTCTCCACATGTGGCTTCACTTTTTTTATCGTCTGTATTTTTATTGGCGTCAGCCGCAAGCTTCTGCTGGTCCTTGTGGCCTTTGCGTGGGAGCATTGGTTGCTGGGAGCCCTTGCTCAATGAGTCATGTTTTTTAGGCATGGCCTGAGGAAATCCAAACATAAACAGAGACGAGAAGAACAGGAGCCCAGCACAAAGCAGGAAGCCAGCCCACCAAGCACCAATCCATCGGGGATCATCGGGGGTGATGTCCAATTTATCTGAAAGACAAGCAATAATGGGTTTACGTTCCAGAGAGCATTCAAGAGTCGAGTCAAGAGTATTTAATTGTCAGGAAGGAACTGCAGATGCTGGTTTAAAATGAAGATAGACGCAAAATGGTGGAGTAAAGCCCGTGTCCCACTTGGGCAACCTCCACCGCGACCTCAAGCGACTAAAAAAAAAATCAAGGTCGCGGTGGCCTACGAACACCTACAACCTTCCTCAACTATGTGTACGACCTCCTATGACTATGTTGAAGACCTCCCTTGACTATGAAGAAGACCACCTTCGACTATGTTGAAGACTGGCTTTGACCATGGACGTTTTACTCAAGGATGGCCTCTGGCAAATGGTTCCATGAATGAGCACGACCCCCTTCCACCTCAGAGGACCACACCGAACACCAACAACGACCAGTGACGAGTGGCTACAGCTCAAATGATCACCTGATAAAATTATGTCATGGCTGCATTTTTTTTCTCATTAAAAAATGCCTCCCAGGTTTTTTTTTTTAAATCATTCTGAACCATGCAAGCAATGAAGGAAGTAGTTTGTAGGGCTAGTAAAAATACAACTAGCTGCTGTTTGCAGTAGCCCTTTTGCTTCAGCAGCCTTTTAAGAAAGTCAGAAGGGGAAGAGCAAGGGTGAAGAGGAAGCACAAGAAGAGATCTCAATGGGTGAATGGAGATGATGTGATGGACTGTCCCAGTACATCTGATGACTGGAAGAGAGTGGTGCTGGGCTTTGACAAAAGATGAAACTATAAGCACACATGTGGGGCAGTGGATGGCAAGCATGCCATTCTTGTCCCTGTCCCTGTACCCCTCATTTTCCTTTTCGTACAGGATGGCATTCTGCTGGAACCATTCCTCAAGGTCCCCCTCCTGCTGCCTGGTGAAGGTGTAGGGCATAACCTTCCTCCAGCCCTCCATCACCACCAATGGGGCATCCGCCTCTGCCCAGGACAAGAAGGCTCTGCAGAGAGTAGTGCGTTCGGCCGAACGCACTATGGGAACTTCACTCGCCCCCCCTGCAGGAACTATACAATAGGAGGTGCAACTCCAGAGCAAATAAAATCATGGGAGACCCCTTCCACCCCTGCAACGGACTGTTCCAGCTGCTACGGTCAGGCAAACGCCTCCGTTGCCATGCGGTGAGAACGGAGAGGTTGAGAAGGAGTTTCTTCCCAGAGGCCATTCGGACTGTAAACGCCTATCTCACCAGGGACTAACTCTACTGAACGTTTTTCCTTCCTTTATTTATTATGTAAAAGAATATGTGTGTTATGATTGTGTTTATAGTTTGTTTGGTTGTTTTGTTGTTTGTCTTTTGCACAAAAGTCCGCGAGCATTGCCACTTTCATTTCAATGCACATCTCGTATGTGTATGTGACAAATTGACTTGACTTGACACAGGAGAAAGGGCTGCTTTGCTGCCTTCAAATGAGGCAGTGAAGGATGGGGTGGTGGTGGGGACAAATACTATCTCCCTGGTCTCCTCCTCCAGTGGTCTCTCATGCAGGGCTACCTCCTCCTGCACTATCACCTCCTGTGGCATCACCTCCTGCCACTCCTCCTCCTAGGTGGGCAACACCTGCATGGCAGGTTTTTTTTAGGGTTGTGCCCTCCTTTGTGCTGCTGCCTTTTTGGTGCCATCTCTAAAACACATGTCTCCTCTCCAGAAAACTCTCCAGCTATGAATGAACATGCCTTGGAGTGACATAGATCACGTGCTGCTGTTTAAATTACCTTTTTAATCTACTCACCCCGGAGCTATTACCTTTGACCACTTTCGACTACCTACGACTAGCATCACGATCTACTACGACCGGCTTCGACTAGACATATGACTAAAAAAAGTATTGATTTTTTCCCACGGCGACCTATTTTTAGTCGCGGTCAATTTTTAACATCTTGACAAATATGCCACGACCTAGCTGAAGCCTCGACTACGCAGAGACCACTCTCGACCATGAGGGAGAGTGACGAAGACCTCCTACAACCTCGTGGCGACCTTGCCGCGACTATGGGTCGCGGGCAAACTCACCAGAGGTTGCGGTGGAGGTCGCCCAAGTGAGACAGGGGCTCAACTCAGCTGGACAGACTCTCCTTTCCCTTTCCCCTGACTAATCTAAAGAAGGGCCTCGACCCAAAACATCACCCATTCCCTTCTTTCCAGAGATGCTGCCTGTCCCACTGAGTTACTTCAGCATTTTATGTCTATCTTCTGTATTTAAATGTCATATGTACCAAAAACAGAACAATAACATTCTTACTTGCAGCAGCATAACAGGTCGGTAAACACAGTACTCACGGATGATATAATAAGCCAAAAAATGTTCAATTTATTAAGTAAATAAAATATGCCAAAAACTCAAAGTTCTTAATTCAACCAAGACAGTTTATAATTTGTAGTTTAGTCGGTGTTTGTAGCGTTCAAGAGCCTGGTGGTTGGTGGGAGGAAGCTTTTCCTGCACCTGGAGGTCACAGTTTGCAGTCTCCTATACCTACCTGCTGGCAGGAGTGAAATAAGAGCATGACCTCCATCGCAAGGTGTGGGTCCTTGATAATGCCTTTTTGAGGCAGCACCTCCTACAGATCCCTTAGATGGTGATGTGGTGGTACCTGTGATGGGATGGCTGGTAGTGCACACCCCACCAAATAAACATTATTTAAGAACATTGCTTCTTCTTCTTGCATATGGCGTGCACAGCCTAAAGTTGTAGATCAAGGGTAGACATCCAGGCCAGGGCAGCATCAGTTACTGGGTGGATGGGCTTTGATGCCCCCAGGGAAAAGCCTCAGTGGGCAGTCCTTCACGATGTGTGGGATGGTCTGGTCTGGATGTCCGCAGTTACAAGCAGGGCTGTCTGTCATCCCCCACTTATGCAGGTGATGGGCTGTTCTTGCATGGAGGGTGTGGGTTCTGTTCAGGGTTAGCCATTGCTTGCGATGGAGGTCAAAACCCGGTGGTTTCACTGTGGGGTCTGTGATGACCTCTCCGTTGTTGGTGTTGGCATCTTTCCAGGCTCCGCGCCACTCAGTCTTGGAGTCAAAATCTTCCAGGGACTTAACCGAAGACCAGAAGGGTTTGCGGGACTTCAGGCGCATGTTGGGCAGATTGTTCAAGTCAGCATGGATGGGAAGGTCATGGTTAGGCTCGATGGTGCACCAATCGTTCAACATCCTCTCCCTTCTGCGTATGCTGGGAGGGGCGATGCAATATGAGAGAGGACAGGGAAACACTGCAAAGGTGTTGACTTAAGAATCCCTGTGATGGCCCGCATTGCAGAGTTAGGGACAGTGTCAACTTGTTTGGTGTGGCAGCAAAACTCGGCTGTTGAGTAGACGAGGGCTAAGCTTGTGGTACGGAGGGTGTGCGCATTGGATCCCCAGCTGCTGCCTGCAAGTTTCCTGATGATGTTGACCCTTGCTTTCAGTTTATCAGCCACCCTCTTCAGGTGTTCACGATAGGTGAGGGTGCGATCCAGGGTGACTCCGAGGTACTTGGGGAATTCTTCATTCTTCACTGGCTTACCACAAAAGGACACTCGGAGCTTTGCACTGGCGAGCCGATTGCTGAGGTGGAAGGCAGTGACAGTTGTCTTAGATGGGTTAGGGCGAAGTCGCCAGAAGGTGAAATACTCCTCCATCCCCTTCAAGTCCTGGGCTAGCACTCTGCTGATATCGTCAAGGGCAGTTCCCTGGTAGGCAAGGGCAAGGTCATCTGCATATGCAAACTTCCTGGACGAGATAGTTGGCATGTCACTCACATAAATGTTGAAGAGTAGGGGAGCTAGGACAGAGCCCTGGGGGAGACCATCTTTCAGGGTCCTGGCAGAGATGGTCTGGTTCCCAAGCAAGACCCCAAATCTACAGTTGCTGATGATGGATGAGAGGGCACGCATGGTGGTTTGGCACATCATCATTCTGGAAGCTTTCAGCAACAGACCATGTCTCCACACGGTGTCATAAGCTAATGACAGATCGATGGGAGCAACGCCAGGGCATGTTGGAATACCAGCCTCGATATTGGTAATGAGGGCAAGGCTTGATCTGCGCAGCTTCTACCAGGTCTACCAGGTTTACCAATATCCTGGCAAACAAGAGGCTCTCAAACAGCTTGTAGGATGTGCACAAGAGGGAGATGGGTCAGTAACTAGAGAACATTGCTCATATTGGTATAATGGGCAAAGCCATCTCCCTTGTAAGCTTTCATTAAAAGGAAAGGAAAACACCAAGGCGAGAAATTCTATGGCATCATAAAACCGACAATTTAATTGTCATTGTCAGTGTACAGTACAGAGACAACGAAATGCCGGAAATTGCATCTCCTTAGCTGAAATAGTGATGATGCAATTTCGCCGAGGTACGTTGTTTAGTAGAGTGACATCGTTTATGCAATTGATGGTGCTATATTAGTGAGGAGTCCTTGTGAAATATGGCATATCTGATGCGTTGGCCAAAGTCAGAGGAAGAACAGAGAGGTCATCGTTGATCCGACTCAGGCCCAGGATCTGTGGCAGGGGGTGATCGAGGGGTGTTGTGCGCAACATAAGCTAAATGGCCAAAATGTTAATAGGGAGACAATAGGGGCACCAGTCAAGTTGGTGGTTGGGTAGATGGGTCAGGGATTGGAATCACCAGGGGGGGCCCTCAGGGTTGGGAACATGAGGAAGGCTGAACAGTGACTGAGCCTTTCAGAAGACCAGTTGGGACCTGAACATCAGTAGGGCAGGGGAATTTGGTGGGGGATTCATAGCTTCAAGGCCAATTGGTCTTGGGTTTTCAGTGGGTGAGTGTGTTCAGGGCTTTGAGAATGATCAGATAAATTAGGCTTGCATTTCAATGCAGGCATGATTAGATCAGCTTGCACTGGGAGCATCTACAGATGGGTCCTTCCCTTGGCAACAATGTCTTCACATAAGTTCTACATAAGTCATCTTTTTAAATTGCAATAACATTCAAAATTACAGATTTCACACACCAGTAATTTGCCTGATGTGCAATCCTGTATTGTTGCTGTCTTCCTCAATTCTTTTAGTCTCTCCCACTTCCTTTCTGTCGTTGTCAGATTTACCTCACCTATGACCCTCTCTAATCATGAACGCTGTGGGTTCATTCATTAGCTCTGCTCCAGAGACTTGGACATGTCATTCAGGTTTAAGTAGGCATTGGCAGATAGATCTAATGCAGGCCATTGGGATCAGCCTTAAATAGACATCATGGCTGTCATCAAACAGTTAGGTTGAGAGAGACAGTTTCTGTGATTCTATTATACTCAGATTCTATCAAAAACTAGTGCATTACTGAGCGAGTACTCCACTGATGAAAGTGTCACTTTGCAGATGTTAAACCTGCCTGTATTCTCATTTTCCCAAAAAGGAGCAACGGAGTTTCTCTGGTGCTCTGGTCAATATTTATCCCTGAACTAGAATCACGGAAGCAGAATATTTGGTTGTTTATCACTCTGCTGTTTGTTGAACCTCACTATTCAGATGCATCACTCACATTACAACAGTAACCACATTCAATAAATAATTAAGATGCTGTAAAGTATTTTGTCACATCTTGAGGTGATTTTGGACAATATAAATCAAAGTCCTTTCATTTTCTATCCAACTGTAAGCCTCACTGGGTCTTGTTACTGCATCACACGAAATTATGATCTTCCCTGAAAACTCCACTAAAACTACTCTTGAACTAGTGCTGCTTAAGAATTCATTAGTTTAATGAACTTGATTTGTTTCTTCATTTCCTTGGGAGTTTGTTATTTCATAGATCTCATGCTCGTCTTACGTTCCCAGATTCCAAGATTAGATTATCTCAAAATAATTCATACAAGGGAAATCGTGTTATTGCCATGATGGCATTTTGCCTCAGGTGGAGCATCGATTTAGCAGATTGAGGAAGAAAACGTGCCTTCACTTCATGCATTGACATGGAAGAGGATCTCCTGACACTCAGGTCCTAAACATTTTTTTTCTAATGCTTTTAATGCCAGCACAAAATTTGCTGACTGGAATGATTTACTGTTACAATGTGATTCATAATCTTAATTTCCTCGTCCTTCTAAATATAATATACTGACCTGTGTCAATGAAGATCGCATCCACATAGATTGTTGTAAACAAGGAACCGAGCATAAAGCCAAATGCAGGTCCAAACAGCATGGTGGTAAATAAGACTCCTGTTCAAAGAGAAAAAAAAATTAAGTGTCATTGTGGAATTAAACACTTAAATTCCTTTCACAATCATCGTGGATTTGGAGGGAATTCATAAACAGTCAAAATTAAATATTTATTTTCTCTCCCAACTCCATCTAAACTACTGGAATTATGAAGAAAAAGTAAATGCACTCAAAGTTTTTATCAACATTAATTTAAATCCTTGGTGTTTTGCTTTTTTCAAAATTGTTTTACAAATTATAGCAACACGCCTTTGTAAAGACAGAGACAGAGGAAAGACAATATTTCCAAAAATATATATGCCTATGCTAAATTGAACATATAGGAATGACTGAAGAAATAGCCCATAACCAGTATATCTGAAGATCACGTGGGTAAATAAACAAACTATGATGAGGTGTCCACAACATGAACTTCTGTTATTTTTTTAATTGAGTCAATTGAACCAATGTCTATTTTACTTCGGAGTCACGTGAGTGATTCCGTGAAGAACCCGTTCAGCACGCATGCGCGGCATTACGTCCAGCAGAGCAACAGCGGCAGCTTGGGCTCTCCCGCTATGGAGGTGAAAGAACGGGCCGTCAGGTAAGCTGACGTCGGTTTCCTTCACAGGGAGCCTTCTGCTGTCCGGCAGAGAAGAAAGACTCTGCAACAAACCTGTCCACCGCTCGACTCCACGGAGGAGCTCGACTCCACGGAGGAGCGTTTCCATCGCGGGGGCAGCAACGGAACAGACCTGTCCCCCGCTCGACTCAACGGAGGAGCGTTCCATCTGGAGGGGGGCAGCAACAAGGCGGTAGGACCGCTTACCCGGCGCTCCGCTATCCCGACACCGCGCCGAGCCCAGCCCCGCTAGCGCCTAAGCAGCGGGCTGGAAGTAACGCCATGGAGGCGTCCGGCCGGTGGCTCCGACTTATCGGACGGGACGTCTTTCCACCCGCCCGGGAGGAAAGACAGCCGCCTGCACAGACCTGCCCCCGCTCGACTCCACGGAGGAGCGTTTCATCTCGCGGGGGCAGCAACAAGGCGGTAGGACCGCTTACCGGGCGGTCCGCTACCCCGACACCGTGACCGAGCCCAGCCCCGCTAGCGCCTGAGCAGCGGGCTGGATGTAAAAGCCAAGGAAGAGGCTTTCCGGCCGGTGGCTCCGACTTATCGGACGGGGACGTCTCTCCACCCAGGCGGGGGAGAGACAGCCGCCTGAGCCGCATGGAGCGGCTCTTGGAGCAGGAGCTCCAGCGAGGTGCACCCCAGGAGGGGCGCTCTCGCAGAGGGGGTCAGGCACTCCCTCCACAGTGCCTTGTGCACTGTCCATTGCTTCCTCCTTTCCAGAGGATAGCTTTGGTGACCAGGACTGGGCTGGTCAAGAACAGGGGCAATGGCTGAAGATCTCGGGAGTATGCAAGGGGTGCAGGAACAGGAAGAGCTGCTAGGTGTGGTGGACAGCTACGTGGAAACCCCATGTGCAGGAGGCGTTAAAAGCCTGACGACAGCCATCACACCGTTTCTCCTCGTTCCATGGACAAATACGGAGATGACCACAACCTTCGTAAACAAGTCATAAGACCCCAGCCACTGAGCCAAACCCACTACTCTGTGGCAAAAACCTCACAAAGCATATGAAGGACATGCAAGAGGTTTTACAAAACTTTTGGCTCATGAGGGCAGGGCCGGGACGAGTAACCAAAAACAGTCATTCCTACGCAGCAGCACCCAATCGCATCCATCAGTCAACGTCTATCATATCGGACTGATGAAAGCTCGGGGTCCGCATCTATCACCGAAAGTCTTATTTAGACCAGGGCCCAGAGTGGACCCAATGGAAAATATGCCACCCCCCAACGTCACCGCCACGTCAGACGACGTGCAACACTCGTTGGACCGGCAGGAAACAGAAGAATACCCATAACCATGGAGGTAGGTGGGTCTGGTTCCTACCAGTATATAGAGCATACCAACACATGGGAGCCTATCACGAGTGATCAGTATATACTCAATGGCATTAGTGAATACAATTCATACAAGAAAAATTGCCACCAGGGCAACATTCACCCCAGAGGGTATTTTTCCTCTCTCCGTTAAAGAAACAAGAGGGACAAGCTGAACTGGTGAAACTAATTACAAAGGGTGTCATGGGGAAACTTGAACCCTTGCAATTCATATCAAATATATTCACTAAACCCTAAAAAGATGGTGGATGTCCCATCATCATTGGCTTAACTTCACTAAATATGTTTGTTAAGTATATACATTTCAAAATGGAACCGGTTGTTACTGCCAAACAACTAAATTCCAAAGGATACTTCATGGCAAGCATTCATCTTAAAGATGTTTACCATTTAGTACCATTCACAAGGATCATCGCAGATACCTGAAATTTAACTGGATGGGGCAGCTATAGCAGTTTAAAGCGTTACCCAATGGGCTCACATCAGCCCAAGAGTGTCACCCAGCCACTAAAACCAGCTCTGGCAATATTCAGAAGACAAAAACATATTGTCATGGCATATCTTGATGATATCCTAAATGGTAGGCAAGACCATGAATTTGACTATGTTAGCTGTTCAGCTATCAAACAGTTATTCGAAACCCTGGGGTTGTCTTACATCCAGCTAAATCTAAGTTGAAGCCATCCACTATCATGGACTGCTTGGGCTTCACAATTAATTCAGTCTACGTGACTGTAACATTGCCAAGAGACAAAATAGTTGAATTGGCACAATCGTACAACAATTTAATGGTCAACAAACTACCAACTACTCGACAAGTAACAGAGTAATGGTAGCAGCATTTCCAGCTACATAATTTGGACCTTTGTACCAAAAACGACATACAGGTCATTATGGTCGTTTCATGAAGTTACCCACTGAAGTAATATCAGAACTACAGTGGATGGGCAAAAAACGTTTGACATAGGTTCAGCCTATTATCATCACTAACCCTACGTCAGTTATTCAAACATATGCCAGTGCTCAAGACTGGGGAGCACCTAATTCTATATCCAGCACAAGTAGTAGATGGACTAACCAGAATCATCGTTACCACTTACACTGGGCATTAATTATCTAGAGATGTTTGGGTGACTTTTTATGGTTTAAAAGCATATGCATAAATATGCATCACTTGCATGTACGGTTATAAATAGATAATACTACGGTGGTGGCCTACATTAACCATATGGGCGGCATAAAATCGGTATCATGCGACAAGTTGGTCAATACAATTTGGCAATGGTGTGTCCAAAGACATATTTGGCTATCAGTAACTTACCTACCAGGTAAGCTAAATACAGTGGCAGACACCAGATCACGTAAATTTAATGACAACATCGAATGGATGTTAAAACCCCAAAAATATATATTTTTCACAAAAGTTATCAAGCAATATGGCACGCTAGATATCGATTTATTTGCATCTAGACTAAATCACCAGGTACCTATGTATGTCGCTTGGGAACCAGACCCTGAGGCAGCAGCGGTAGATGCGTTCGCGCTGGATTGGGGAAATTGTTCTTCTATTCATTTCCTCCCTTCTGCCTCATCAGTCGGGGGCTACGCACAGTACAAATGGACTCTGCTTCAGGTATTTTGATAGTACCCGACTGGCCTACACAGCCATGGTTCCCAATACTCCATGACATGGTTGTTGGAACTCCGATGGTATTCCCCAGTGACCCAGAGTTATTAACACCCAGTGTTGGGCACAAGCCACCCGTGCCATGAGAAAATCAAACTCCTGGGTTGCAGATGCTGCACAAACCACTTCTGGGACTGGGATTATCATAACAAACCGTCGACACCATGTCAGCATCCCTCCGAACATCCACTAAAAAACAGCACTTGTCCAGCATCAAAAAATGGGAGAAGTACTGCTTGGATACAGGGACCACCTACTCAACCGCTACAGTTACCAACGTACTGGAATTCCTGGCGAACCTTCACCACGATGAAGGACTTCAGCTACAGAGCCATCAACACAGCTAGAATTCCCCTGCCTGTCTATTTAAAACCAGCTCCAGGACAACAGGCCATGGGGTCCCACCAGCTGGTGGTCAAACTAATGAAGGGTATTTACAACTCTAACCCCTAGACCAAGATACACCCATATATGGGATGTCAGTGTGGTCCTGACATACCTCAGGGGATGCCCACCAGCCAGATCCCTCAACCTGAAACCATCTATGCTCAAAACATTCATGTTGATGGCACTTGTAGCTGCACAGAGGGTCCAGTCACTACACCTATTGCGACTGGACACCATGCTCACAGCTCCAGACCAGATCTCTGTCGTTATCCAGGGAATGATCAAACAGAGCAGACCAGGAACATCTAATCCAGTTGTGGAATTCCGGGCTTACCCGCCAGAAACACGGTTATGTGCCATGACCCTATTATCCTACATAGACACAACCAAAATATTCGAGGGAGATGAAAGGGCTTGTGGGTCAGTCATAAAAAACCTTATGGTCGGGTGACGAGCCATTTCGAGATGGCTCAAGCAGGTGCTAAAGGCTGCTGGGATAAAAACTAACATGCACAAAGTTAATTCCACCAGGGCAGCATCCATGTCGACGGCTAAAAGAATGGACGTGCCTATAAACCAAATCCTGGCTACAGCAGGATGGTGGGGGGGTAAGACCGTTCAGAAATGTTATAATAAGCCGTTGGCAAAACCTGTTTTATTTGCAGGAAAGATTTTACAGACTGCAAATATTTAATTTAAGCCCAGGGGAACAATTTAATTTCTTTGTTGTTATAGTTAAAAAATACCATTGTGTTTTTCTACAAACAGATTCATTGGTTGATTACGATAACACACTTCCTCCCTCAAAGACTTCGGCAGTGATGTAGTAATAACTGTTACACAGTTTGAAATCACAGAGCTTTGAAATCTTCATGGAATCACTCACGTGACTCCGAAGTAAAATAGTAAGATTAAACGCGAACTTACCAAATTGAAGTTTAATCTGTATTTTATGAGGAGTCACGATGAGGGATTACGTGCCCTCCGCTCCCACCCTCAATAATATGGGTCAAATTCATAAACTGATGTCTCCTTATCTTTACTATGTTTACTTCAATAACTGTGTCTATCTGTGATTCCACACCGCTGCTTTGAAGTATGCCGCGCATGCGTACTGAACGGGTTCTTCACGTAATCCCTCATCGTAACTCCTCATAAAATACAGATCAAACTTCAAACTGGTAAGTTCTCGTTTAATCTTACTATTTTGTTGTATAGAATTTGGTTGAATGTTATTGAATTGCTATACAGGACAAATAAACTCCTAAACAACTAAGACAGAGCCAGTCATAAGGCATGGGTCAGGCATAAGGCATGAATACCAGGTCATTGATCTGCAAGAAAGATTTATGAACTGGAAAAAGGTTACAGATATGCACATTCCATGAATTTTCTTATATTAAAAAATCACTCAACCTTTCATCTTAACACTGAAAAGTTATACGCAGAAATGTTCAATGCTATTGGTCATCTTTGGCTCAGTTTTAGTCCTCTTGGCACTGCTAACAGAAAGATTTAGGTTGAAGTCCAACTCCAGAAATACAAATACAAAAATCTAGACTACACTATAGTGCTGGCTAAAAAAGTGTAGCCCTGTCAGAGGAAACATCAAACAGAAAACTTCTCTGCTTCTTGAGCTTCAATAGCAATATGAAGAAGAATGGGTTAATTGTGGCATTCTGGCAAGTATTTATTGAACCAGCTGTAATTTGCTCATTAGCTCATTAGAAGGTGTAGGGACATGCTGAATGCAAATTGACTGTAACATTCCCTAAATTTCAGCAGTAACAATGCAAGATATGTCACCTTCACTCCAGAACCAGGGTCACCCCAACCTCAGTCATCAGCCTCTACAATGTCAGCCACCTCGCTCCAAAGCAAACATTGGTGATGACAGTCACAATCACCTTTTGTGTGCCAACATCACCAATGAACATATTGAATGGCGGTGCAGGCTCGAAGGGCCGAATGGCCTACTCCTGCACCTCTTTTCTATGTTTCTATGACCACTTGCAGCAGGCACTTTGAATACTGTCAGGGCTAATGAAATTCAGTCACTGCCAAACACTCCGCATACACTGAAAGGATAAGTGACCTAATGTCAGCATCCTTTCACAGGCAAATGTCTCCAGTATTAAGGGTCTAATTATACTCAGTTGGATCCAGTGGGCAGCTCACATGTCAACTTCAGGCACTCTTCACCGAGCTCCATTACAGCAAGAGATTGCCAGGTGAACAATGGAAATGATTTAAACATCTTCTCAATTACTCCTTGTCAAAATGTAAAATCCATTTAACTCCTGGGAATCTTGGCCATTTGTCTGTGCAAGAGGGGCATTCAAAGTGGCACTAAAACTATCCTGGTCCTTCGTCTAAAATATAGAAGCCCAACGTGAAAGCCTGAAGGAGAACACCTCACTAAATACTCGCCCTTCTGCCCTGTCAAGCAACTCCAAAAATATTCCCTAGTGTATTGCATTATACATTTATAAACAGAGCATAAATTAATAGTTAATAGCAGTTTCATTCAATTTTTATTCATATCAAATCGTATCCTTGCCCAATTATTCTAAAGGCATATGTCACGTAGACTAGTGTTGACGCCAACTTTATTCATTGTGAGGTATGAACCAGAATGTGAAGAATGGGTTGAGTTGCAGCCAAACTCTGTCGCTGTGATGTGATCTGCACTTAGTCTTCGAGGCGTACCAGGAAACCGGCCTCCACCGCCCTCTGAGGCAGAGAATTCCACAGACTCACAACTCTCTGTGAGGAAAAGTGTTTCCTCGTCTCCGTTCCAAATGGCTCACCCCTTATTCTTAAACTGTGGCCCCTGGTTCTGGACTCTACCAACATCGGGAACATGTTTCCTGCCTCTAGCATGTCCAAACCCTTAATAATCTTATGTTTCAATAAGATACCCTCTCATCCTTCTAAATTCCAGAGTATACAATCCCAGCCGCTTTATTCTATCAACATATGACAGTCCCGCCATCCCGGGAATTAACCTTGTGAACCTCCGCTGCACTCCCTCAATAGCAAGAATGTCCTTCCTCAAATTTGGAGACCAAAACTGGACACAATACTCCAGGTGTGGTCTCACAAGGGCCCTGTGCATCTGCGGAAGGACCTCTTTGCTCCAATACTCAACTCCTCTTGTTATGAAGGCAAACATGCCATTCGCTTTCTTAGCTGCCTGCTGTACCTGGATGCTTACTTTTGGTATTGTACAGAGTGGGACTCACTCTGTCCATGGAGAAGGCCCAGGCCAGAAAGGTCAGATTCGGAATGGGAGGGGGAGTTGAAGTGCTGAGCCACCGGGAGATCAGGTTGGTTAATGCGAACTGTGCCTTTCCTGAAGACCGGCCCAGGACTTCAAGCCACGGGCGCGGCATGAATTTTAACATGAAATTTAACATCGGAAGCTGTGGTCCTTTGCCGAGGATTGTGGAGAGCTCCAACCGCGGGGCCTGTGGAATTTTACACCGTGAAGCACACGTTCTCCGGCAAGAAGAGTGTTCCAATCCATCCCGATGCCGGAGTTTCGATCATCGGAGGGCTCGAACATCGGACCGTCGGCAGCGGCGAACTGCGGAGGGATTAACGGCCCTGACCACGGGTGAACAAAGGAGGAAGATGATGAAACTTTAATACCTTCCATCACAGTGAGGATGTAGATGCCGCTGTGGTGGAAGTTTTATGTGGCTGTGTGTATTGTTGCTTTTCACTTAGTATTGCTGTATGGCAACTCAAATATCACTGTACCTTGGTACATGTGACAATTAAATTGAATCTTATATCTTGAAGCTACATTGAACTTTAAATACATGTCTATTTAATATATAACTTGAGCATTAAAAACAGGCTCAAGTCCATTGAAATAAATCTGTTTCTCTTTCTCGGCATTTCAAACCAATGTTTTGTGTGTTTGGTTACACCAAAATTCCAGTAAGACAGTTTAACTCCTGACCAACTTCCATATAGATGCACTTATATAGAGAACTTATCACAGCTGCATTAAAAACACATGGCCCATCGGGAATCAAAGCATAAGGTACCTTTTTAATGGACTGTGACATAAATTAAATAAAGATTTCAGTATTTGTAATAATTTTCATGTTACATTCAACATGTAAAATAAACTACCCAAGAAAGGAAAGAGTTACTGGGACTATTAAACAAGGTTGTTATAAACAAAAGCAAGGAGGTTAAATAAAAATGTGCAGTTGGACGATTTATACTGATGGAGAAGATGGATTTGGGGTTGAAACCGTATACATATGTAAAAATTCCTTTTCCCCGGTCAATTCCAATCACACCTTAATTTCAGTAGGTCTTGAGGAGTTTACACAAAGCTGCCTACAGGGCACTGAAGTCTAAGCGGAAATGGAACCTAATATAGACGATAATAGTGTCATTCATATTGCATGGCATAATATACCTCAAGGGGAAAATAAAATAGAAATGCATGTGTTAAGAGATATACGTACTGTATATCTGAGAGTTATTGAAGTACAGTTTAGGTCTGTTCTACCAGAATGAAAAAACACTTTATGACCATTGATTTTGATGCAAAGGAGACCAATGAAGGTTGTTAATGTATATTCTCTCACATTTCAGTCCTGGGGTGCATATCTAAATCCTGCCATTCTAGTATAAGGTGATACCCCAGAATTCTCGGAATACCCCAGTGCCTAGAAGGCTCATGCACTTTCCTGGATTACAAGTGTTTTGATGTTTTCTTGGCTTTCTGCTTCTTTTGATTATTCTAAAAAAAATGGCATTCTTTTATCTCTTAGAGCTAAGTAAAAAGTATTAACATAAATGCCATATCATAGAATGGTTATTGACGTTACTATGCAACTAATTACTATGCAAGCGACAAATGCTCTAAAGTAGAAGTTTTAATGATTCCCTGCACACAAAAAAGAGTTCAATATTAGGAAAATGCATAATTCTACACGTTATTGCAGCACAGTAATCAACGCAGAGAATAGCAGCACAGTGAATCTGTTTTGAGAAAGGGGCTGGTTAATGCTTAATAGGAACACATATATAAAAATGCTTATCAGTTCTTTCTTAAACACTAATGGTACACTGGTATCAGTGTTCTTTATTACTCAAAGTGCAAATAAACCACTGGCCGTAAAAGTGGTTAAAGAAATCCTGATAGTCATTGCATTTTTACTTCTGTGGATTGTACAGAGCCCAGGCTTTTTTGCTCAGAGTCGCAATTGCTCCCATCTGCAACAGTTTTGCCCATTGAATTTGTATTCATGTTCAATCAATTTTCAAATGCTTCAAGAGGCGCTGCATTAAATGATGATTATTTGGTAGATCCAGAACAAGGCATATCATCATTTGCCAATATCATTGCTTTTGGTAGCTGAACTTGACATTGGCAAATGTATTGCTGGTTTTAAATCAATTGGTTAGAAGAATATTTTTTCACACAGAGAGTGGTGGATCTCTGGAACTCTCTGCCACAGAGGGTAGTCGAGGCCAGTTCATTGGCTATATTTAAGAGGGAGTTAGATGTGGCCCTTGTGGCTAAGGGGATCAGAGGGTATGGAGAGAAGGCAGGTACGGGATACTGAGTTGGATGATCAGCCATGATCATATTGAATGGCGGTGCAGGCTCGAAGGGCTGAATGGCCTACTCCTGCACCTAATTTCTATGTTTCTATGTTTCTAAGAATAAGCAACACATCCGCGCTGAAAGAATTCAGAAATGCAAGGCCAACAAATATTGCAGGAGTAAGCTGACAATGACAATGAACAATTTGAATTAGGTGCATCAATCTGATAAATTAATCCAAGGTTAATTTGAAGTGGATTTAAAGTTGGTCTTATGTTCACAGAGTTGAAGATATCTACACTCACAATATGTATAGGAAGAAACTGCACATGCTGGTTTAAACTGAAGATAGACGAAAAGCTGGAGTAACTCAGCGGGGCAGGCAGCATCTCTGGGGTGAAGGGAAGGGTCTCGACCTAAAACACCACCCGTTCCTTCTCTCCAGAGATTCTGCCTGTCCCGCTGAGTTACTCCAGCTTTTTGTGTCTATCTACACTCACATTATTTTGTGTCCTCTCACTCAATTAGCCCTCCCATCCTAGAAATGAGTATAGATTGAATAGTTTATCCTTGTACTTACACAGCATTGCAAAGAGAGTGGCTACTTGCAACAATAGATATGGTTGCTAGTTCGGTGAATACTGCCATTAAAGCTGTTATAGTTTCACGTACTTCAACCAATATCAATTTTAATAACTACTCAACATAGTGACCTCAAGGACCGACCTCCCACTCCACAAGGCGCAACGGAGCTTCGCTCTCTTCAAGCAGCTGGTTATTAAGGTCGAATTTTGGCAGAAAAGCACTTCCCCTCACGTCCCCTCATGGGGAACAGTGGAGGAAAGAGACTGACTTTGGTGCCTTCCCACACAGTGGGAAACTTTGGTTCTGCTGTGTGGGGATGTTTTGTGTTAAATTCTATAGTGTGTTGAGTCCTGTTTATTTTTATTGTATGGCTGTATGGGAATTCATTTCACTGTGCCATCTGGCACACGTGACAATTAAATTTATCTTGTATCTTGTATCTTGTCAGACACTGGCATAACCTTTGCCCCGAGAGTGAGCATTTTGGAGATCTGAGTCCCAAGTTCTCCATGGAAGAATGTGGTGAATTGGGAGTGGACACAGATAATAGACAATAGGCAATAGGTGCAGTAGTAGGCCATTCGGCCCTTCAAGCTAGCACCGCCATTCAATGTGATCATGGCTGATCGTCCACCCTGTTCCTGCCTTCTCTCCATACCGCTTAACTCCGCTATCCCTAGGAGCTCTATCTAACTCTCCCTTGAAAGCATCCAGTGAACCAGCCTCCACCTGCGGCAGAGAATTCCACACACTCACAAGTGTGAAAAAGTTTTTCCTCATCTCCATTCTAAATGGCTTACCACTTATTCTTAAACTATGGCCCCTGGTTCTGGACTCCAACATTGGGAACATGTTTCCTGCCTCTAGCGTGTTCAAACCCTTAATAATCTCATATGTTTCAATAAGATTCCCTCATCCTAAATTCCAGAGTGTACAAGCCCAGCCGCTCCAGTCTATCAACATAGGACAGTCCCACCATCCCGGGAATTAACCTTGCGAACCTACGTTGCACTCCCTCAATAGCAAGAATGTCCATCCTCAAATTTGGAGACCAAAACTGCACACAATATTTCAGGTGTGGTCTCACCAGGGCCCTGTACAACTGCAGGAGGACCTCTTTGCTCCCATACTCAACTCCTCTTGTTATAAAGGCCAACATGCCATTCGCTTTCTTCGCTGCCTGCTGTACCTGCATGCTTACTTTCAGTGACTGATGAACAAGGACCCCCAGATCCCATTGTACTTCCCCTTTTCCCAACGACAGCATTTAGATAATAATCTGCCTTCCTGTTTTGCCACCAAGTGGATAACCTTACATTTATCCAGCGGGAACAGCTCCCTCTTCACCCTCCCCTACCCCCCTCCCCAATCCTGAACTTTCCACTCGTTATTTTAATTTCATCTATCAAGGTTTCAGGGTCAGTTTAGTATCACATGTACCAATTAAGGTACAGTGAAATTCGAATTTGAATATATCATGCATCTTGTTGTGTTTATGACTGTTGGCAGACCAATTTCCCTCCCACGATTAAAAAAAAAAGTTCTTGAATTGAAAAACGTATTGAAAAAGTTCCATCGTATCGTATTTACTAGAATGTTGCCTAGGTTTCAACAACTAAGTTACAGAGAAAGGTTGAAGAAGTTAGGTCTTTATTCTCTGGAGCGCAGAAGGTTAAGGGGGGACTTGATAGAGGTCTTTAAAATGATGAGAGGGATAGACAGAGTTGATGTGGACAAGCTTTTCCCTTTGAGAATAGGGAAGATTCAAACAAGAGGACATGACTTCAGAATTAAGGGACAGAAGTTTAGGGGTAATATGAGGGGGAACTTCTTTACGCAGAGAGTGGTAGCGGTGTGGAATGAGCTTCCAGTGGAAGTGGTGGAGGCAGGTTCATTGGTATAATTTAAAAATAAATTGGATAGGCATATGGATGAGAAGGGAATGGAGGGTTATGGTATGAGTGCAGGCAGGTGGGACTAAGGGGAAAAAAAAAGTTGTTCAGCACGGACTTGTAGGGCCGAGATGGCCTGTTTCCATGCTGTAATTGTTATATGGTTATATGGTTATATGGTATTGAACATGTCTTCCTCACTTTGTTATTGTTTATTCGTTTACTTCAATTTAAACTTTTGCTGGAGCCTTTTAATTCTTCACTTCTCGTTTCTTAAACCTTAATCTCAGATCAAAAGGTGTGATAACCCAGTATTTTAATCTAATATTTCTTCATGTGTTTGAAGCAGTCTAAAGCAGGCTACTCGCTCATTGCTTTTTGTCTCTCCTTCTTGGCATGAATGATCCTTCTCTCTGTTGGACGCTCCACAATGGCCAGACTTTGATCTACATTCCAGTTTCTGGAGAACTAATGTTTAATTTATTATAATGTTTTAATTTAGTTTTAATTATGCTGCAGTGCAGATTCTAAGTTATTAACCCAGGTTTTTGTGCAATTAGCATATTACGAAGGATGGCAGATTCCAGCAGAATTGTGCAGGCTCAATGAAGCTTAAAGATACAGAAGGGCTTTATCTCAACAGTTAGAATTATACAGCATAGAAACAGGCCCTGCAGCCACACTTGTCCATGCCTACCAAGATGCCCCATCTAAGCAAATCTCATTTGCCTGCATATAGTCCATTTCCATTTAAATCCTTCCTATCCATGTACCTGTCTAAGTGTATTTTAAATGTTGTTTTTGTACCTCCAATAACTACCTCCTCTGGCAGCTCATTCCATATACCCACCGCCCTCTTAGTCTAAAGAAGGGTCTTGACCCGAAATGTCACTCTGGAGAAAAGCATCTCTCCTTCTCTCCAGAGATGCTGAGTGTCCCACTGAGTTACTCCAACTTTTAGTGTCTACCCTCTTAGTGAAGTTTCCCCTCGGGTTTCTGTTAAATCTTTCCCCTCTCACCTTAAACCTATGTCCTCTGGTTCTTGATCCACCTATTCTGGGCTAAATACTCTAGTGAATGATTTTTAAACCCCTCACCCCGGCTTTTCTGTTAAATCTCTCCCCTAGCTCAGGCCCACTTAAAGCCTATCTTATTGCCTATGGTTCTTGATCTGAGATCTGCTATTAATCTCCTATTCTAGGGGCACCAGAAAATACTCATATTATATCTCTGAGCATAAATTCCCAGCTTCCCCTTATCAATACCTCCCTTTTGAAATTTGTATATGATTTAAACACCACAATCCTCAGATCACCCCTTAGTAAAACTTTTACATCGGCTCATGAATATGCTGGGAATGTAGAGGTATGTACCATGTGCAGGCAGAAAGGATTTGTTTAATCTGACATTATGTACTGCACAGACACTGTGGGCCAAAGGGCCTGTTCTATGTCCCACAATTGAAAATATGTACATATAAAGGTTCTATTGGCCAACCAAATGAGTTATGTGAATGTGATACATTCCTCTTTTTGAAGCAAATGATGTTCGCATTAAGGGCCTGTCCCACCAGTATTCGACTGCATGCGGCGAGCGCGACCTAACGTGGTCGCTTGAGCCATACGGCCTCGCGGGGCCGGTCCCACTTTGATCGGCGGAGCCGTATGGAGTTGTGCGGAGCTGGTCCCGACATCGCGCGGGGCTCCGAAAAACTGACACCGTCCAAAAATTCCGTGCGGCAACGGCCTGACGGGCGTACTCAGCGTCTCGTGCCGTTGCGTGATGACGTAACCGCCCGACGCCATGCGACGTCCAAATTCAGTCGGCCCGCCTCCTGCCCAGCTGATTGGTGAGTATGATGTCGGGACCAGCCCCGCACAACTCCAGACGTCTCCGCGGTTGGAAGTGGGACCGGCCCGGCGAGGCCGTACGCCTCAAGCCACCACGTTTGGTCGCGCTAGACGCATGCAATCGCATGCTGGTGGGACAGGCCCTTTAGTCTTAAGAAGAGGCGATTTCTGTGCTCAAAGTGAACTATAATCGGCTTTTGTGGCAAGGGACGTAAGCTATAGATCTGCCCTCTACAGCAGGTAGAGTTGCAACCCTAAATACAAAGCAAGCTCATAATACTGCATGTCTTGGCACACGGGGGCACATTTTCTGGCAACCCCATCAAGCTGTTCTGTCAGGGTCTCATCTGCTTTTTATAACACATACTGATTACACAGAGGACCACATCTATTTTGATCTACTGCGGGTCATTTCAACAATGCCAACCAATTATAGGATAGCCTTGACGACACGAGAACCTTGCAACCAGAAATAAGTGTAACTGTCCTAGAGACAGTGGCTATGACCTATCTGCACAATGGCTGCAAAGTGGTCCCTCGGCAGTACTCGCAGGCAAGGTCATATATAATAAGTAACCAGAATCCAACTTTTGTTTCAACACAAAATATCTGTGATATAAAAAGGAAGGCTTGTTTCGCAAGATTTCTTTTTGTAGCTTTGTCATTAGAAAATCACTTCTTTCACATATTGTACAATTTGTTTAGAAAAATAAGAATATGTAAGTAATATCTCTGTCTAAAAGGATCGAAGTAACAGGAGACAATGTTCTGATTAACTGGATTATCCGCAATTCAGCCTGGCTAAGCTAACAATGATGATAGACACAAAATGCTGGAGTAACTCAACGGGACAGGCAACATCTTTGAATAGAAGGATGGATGACGTTTCGGGTCGAGACCCTTCTTCAGACTAACAGCGTGTTGATCTCTGGGTTGGATGGTTATGAGTTTGAGACAACACCAGCTGGTGCACTATGCAGTAGGAAACAAACTTGATTCAGCAATAATTTTTAAAGTAAGCAGTATCAATACTTTAAGTGGAAATGTTTTTAGGTTTATGGGAAAAGAGTTAGGGTGGGAGACTGGGTAAGAATGAACTGCAGATGCTGATTTAAACTGAAGATAGACGCACAAAGCTGAAGTAGCTCAGCGGGTCAGACAACATCTTTGGCGTAAAGGAATAGATGGCATTTCGGGTCGAGACACTTCTTCAGGCTAAACAGACTCTTGGATTATGCAGTTGGTGCAGGTGCCACTGGCCAAATGGTTTTCTTTTGTGCTGTTGAATACTATGAGCTGTTACAGATACCAACGCAAAAGGCATAGGAACAGCCTCACACTCAAATAATTCTGTTTTAACTTTTGTCTTTTTTGTTATGTAGAATGGAGTCAGTTCTGCTGTGCCAGAGGTGATGTCAGCAAAGAGAACATTAACATAAATTTTTTCACCTGCTGCATGACTTGACATTTTCCAGAACTCTGGCCAACAAAATTCTCCAAAACTCTGCCAAACTGTTCTCTCATGTCTTTGGAGCATGAGGTGACCCTAATACTGCTATTGGTCGTAATGCGTTGCCAGTAAAGTATTGTCGGCTCTGCATTATGACATTTTTTAACTTGTGCTGCACCAAATTTGGGAAAAAAGTCCATTTGAATTCATAGAAACATAGAAAATAGGTGCAGGAGTAGGCCATTCTGCCCTTCGAGCCTGCACCGCCATTCAATATGATCATAGCTGATCATCCAACTCAGTATCCTGTACCTGCCCTCTCTCCATACCCCCTGATCCCTTTCGCCACAAGGGCCACATCTAACTCCCTCTTAAATATAGCCAATGAACTGGCCTCAACTACCTTCTGTGGCAGAGAGTTCCAGAGATTCACCACTCTCTGTGTGAAAAATGTTTTTCTCATCACGGTCCTAAACGATTTCCTCTCTATCCTGAAACTGTGACCCCTTGTCCTGGACTTCCCCAACATCGGGAACAATCTTCCTGCATCTAGCCTGTCCAACCCCTTAAGAATTATATAAGTTTCTGTAAGATCCCCCCTCAATCTCCTAAATTCTAGCGAGTACAAGCCGAGTCTATCCAGTCTTTCTTCATATGAAAGTCCTGACATCCCAGGAATCAGTCTGGTGAATTTTCTCTGTACTCCCTCTATGGCAAGAATGTCTTTCCTCAGATTTGGAGACCAAAACTGTACGCAATACTCCAGGTGTGGTCTCACCAAGACCCTGTACAACTGCAGTAGAACCTCCCTGCTCCTATACTCAAATCCTTCAATGAATTCAGTGATTGTTCCCGCTTATCGGTAATGAACTGAAAATATTCTTATTCCAAAGATAAGATTGCCAGATATTTGAGTAAAATTGCCACAGTTTTCAGTAACAATGGTGAGCTCATCTTTCAATTTTCAGCTGCACCTTGGCAGAATCTGCAGGTTTCGAGCATCTGTTTATCTTGAGAATCCAGACGCAAGTAACCACCGCTGATTGACGATGAATGGACATGATAAGGGAACCAATGTCTCCCACTCAGCGTCCTATCTGTTTGAAAGGGTCGTCTGAAGTTTGACAAAGACTTAATTGCCCATGTCCTGCTACACAGTTTTATAGATTAATGAAATTAGCTTCTGGCTTGCAACTGTCTGAGCACGGAGACAGTTATGAATCTAACCTGAAATGAACCATTAAACGCTCATCAATATGATGCCACAAATATCATCTGGATGACAAAGCAATGGGCCAGAACTTGCAGTCAATTATAAGTTGATCACACCTGCTACTCACATAAAACACATGCAAAGACAAATTCTTACCTGATCCTCCCAACCTGCTGCAAAGCACAACAGTGTCTTGCATATGTAAATGTTGCCATATGGGTGAGCAGTTTCTCAGGAAACTGATGGAAAAAACCTTGTGTTTCTAGATTTGATAGTGGCATAGAGGGAATAGGCACATGGATTCAAACATATTTAAATTACCTTAGCTGTACCTTGGTCTCACACAGCCACACTTCTTCATTCAAATGAATATGCTCACTGTCCTTTTGAGATGTCAACCAGTGCAAAGTCAACAAGTACATTGCCGAGCAATAACTACACTCAAAATGCGGGTGTGTATTCTAGCACCAGAATCCAAAGTCAGAGATTAATCAAAGTATCACTGTTGAAGCTCATCCAGTAAATTCATGTCCTGAATTTATAGGCTGAGCTCTTAGGAATTCCAAATTTGGTTCTGCTTATTCTAAGAATTGCTTTAGTTCAGCGTGGAGCTGCTGACATTTCGCAGCATGTTCCAGCCCATTAGGTTTAGTGTCAGAATGTAATGCATAATAGTGATCATATACAGATGTGCCTGGCTCATAAATTATATCTCCAAACCAGGAAAGAGACTTGGTATCAAAACCAAATAGCGACAACGTTTGTGTCCTTGGACAATAGGTTGACAGTGAGAATAAAAATAGCATGCTATGAAGCAAAACACATTTTCTAAGATATATTTCATGAGTGGCAAGTGTCAAACTAAAAAATTACAATTTATTCTTTGCGTTTCAGTCTAAGTAATGTCTTGATTTCTAGAACGCTGTTTGGCAATTAGATTTGCAGCTCAGATCGGTGACTTACAATGCGTTTATTCTTTGAGACTATGCCATCTGCTTGCTGTGCGCATTAATTAATTAATTAATTAATTAATGTCGTTGTATTGTTAATTAATATTATAACATAGTGCCGTAGCATATGGTGCACCAGCGAGCAGTCTGATATAAGAACAAAACATTTTATTTATGTCTAACAATAAAGTTCCTTACTCAAATTTACAATACAACTCCCACCATGATACAGCAGACCACACACTCTCAATAATGCTTATTGTATCAAAGTATAATGAAGATTGCTCAGAATGAAGGAGAGAAAACGTACGCTTTTCACCCATTTGTAAATGTGCTTCTATCTGGAAAGACGGACCACTCACTACACTGGGCTAGCACAACGAATCCTGAGTATTCAGGCGTAATTATATCAATCTGCTTATCTCACTAGCAAATTCTTAGAATCACAGTGAATCTCGCCGAACCAGCATTAAAATATAACTTTATCTTCAGCCTCTCGCAATCTAATTACCTTGTTGTTCGGGGGTTGACATTTTTGGTGACAGTTAATTTTAGGACCACCAAATTTAGCTGAATGGATTCCTTAAAGTGCCACTACAGGACTTCCTATCTTCAGCTGCCCTGCTGAATGCTTCCACTGTTGGTCACTTAATTCATCCAGTCCTTTCCCCACCAGTCTGAAGGCAAAATAGCTCCTTGCAATCCATTTAAACAGTCTGTCAATTGATCGATTCTAAACAGTCTGCCAATTGATTCATATTTTTATCAAAATCTATGAAACAAAACTTTAAAAAGCACTTTATTTAATAGCTGCATGTTTTTCTTGCAATTACTCACAATCGTGCTCTGGGGATGAACTTTGGTTCAAGCAATTTGTGACAAATATGGTGTGAAGTACAAATCCAGCACAAATCACTGCAGAAATTGCTTCACTGTAAAATAAATACTTCCCTTCAATATCCCCTTGAATATCCAAATTGTTGCCTTTTCAAAATTTCTGAAATTTATTACACTATACTTAAACAATCTAGTACTGTTTTAATATTCATTCTCAAAATATGCACCTTGTTGCTGACGCTACAATAAAATAAGTACATCTCTTACCACTCAGTTCAAAAGTAAGACACAAAATGCTGGAGTAATTCAGCGGGACAGGCAGCATCTCTGGATAGAAGGATTGGGTGACGTTTCAGGTCGAGACCCTTTTTCAGTCTGACCCTTTGTCACCCATTCCTTCTATCCAGAGATGCTGCCTGACCCGCTGAGTCACTCCAGCATTTTGTGTTTTTATCTTCGGTGTAAACCAGCATCTGCTGTTCCTTCCTACACTGTACAAAATTCACACTGGCTAAGAAAGGGAACAACTGAAAAGAGTGGCGTCTCATTCCCACAGCTGGTCACCTCTCCTTTCTGTCATTATTATTGTCAGTCAGTACTTCAATCATTTTTCCGCTCTCATGATTGATCCTTCCATAATCTAAATCACACTATTAGCGTACATCAAGTCCTCTGTGGCACTAACGTTTTCATTCATAATAGTGATGAAAATATTGAGCTTTGTTTGGCAAATTTTGGGCTATACAGTAAATTCATAATTGTATATATGTAACATTACAGTTCTCAGTGGCTATGCAGAGTTATACAGGGGAAGTATTGATAGCTATTAACAATGTGTCTGGTTCCTTCTTTTATTCCACCATATGCCAAACATGATCGATATATCTTTCAGTGATAGCACTCTTAGTTACATAAGCTACAATGAAAGAAGAAAAACTCTTGTTGCTGCATACAAAATTCACAGGAAAACTCTTTGTAAATCAGATCAGGCTTGCTTATAAAATAATACCTCCCATAATTAAGATAGACCTGAAACCAAATACAGGGTACATGTTGCGACGAAGGGTGTTTGACCGGAAATATTAACTCTGTCTCTCTTTCCACAAATGCTGCATGACTTAGTGAATGTTGCCATTATTTTCTATATTTATTTCAGATTTTCCGTTTAGTTCAATTTAGTTTATTGACACATGTACAGAGGGACAGTGAAAAGCTTTTGGTGCATGCTATCCAGTCAGCAGAAAGACTAAACACTATTATAATCGGGCCATAGATACATGATAAGGGAATAACGTTTTGCGTAAGGTTTTCAACATCTGCAGTTTTTATTTTAGTCTAAAATTCTCACAACTAAAATGTGCAATGAAAGCAACAATTTAGCCATTGCCTACTCACTTCCATGCCATTTGTTTCCATGGATTTTGAATGCCATATGTCTGATGCATTTATTTCCCTAATCTGCTCGGGAGATTTTCTTGGTTCATAAGATTATTGGTCAATTATATTTCCCAGATTTTACATACGAATCACCTCGACAGCAAATAGGATTTAAATTTCAATGCAAGTTCTCATTGCCATTCTTAGACATAAATTAATTTCTAACATTATGTGGAATCTAAAGGATTCAGCATGAACTGGTTTGTCTCTCAAAACCAAGTAAACTGCTATAATTAACTGTGAAGTTAATTCTATCAAAGCATAGCCCATAGCATGCCCTGAAAAGGACCAGTAAATGGTTCAGCAAACAGCTGCAGCAAATAGATAACAAATGGTATTACATTTTCATTACATAGTTCTCTCCTGCTGTCTGAATACATTAAATATTATGCAGGAATTTTTTAACACTTCGACACACATTTTAGATTTTAAATGGTTACATTGGCATGTTGACTATCAATCGCTTTCCATCTTCGATGCTGCGTGCTCAGGCTTTGGCATAGATTTAGCATGTCAGGCTGACCTGAAATACTTTCTTCATATGATTACAGCACTTCATTGGACATGTCATGATGATCGAAATCCATGACAAAAATCAATAGACACTATTAATTAACACTAAACACACTATGAACTTTAACAATCATTGAGACTTGTCCAAGAACAGCAATGAAGCGTGTGTCAAGCTGTCCTCTGTTCTCAGCAGGGTACTTTGCCACAACTTTTAATACTATTCTGTCACACCTTGAAGGTTTGTTTTCCCTTTTTAGTACTCATTAAAGTTTTGAGAATGTTTATATGATATGTAACGTAATTTTATTCATAGAATCATGGAGATAGATTATACCCAGTTCTCTTCCCTCTACCCTCTCAGTCTGAAGAGGGTTCCCAACCTGAAATGTCATCTATCCATTTACTTCCACAGATGGCCTGCTGATTTCCTGCAGTAATGTGTTTTTACTCAAGACTCCAGCATCTGCAGTCTCTTGCGTCTCCTGCCTCTGATCTCCTCTACACATCAAGTAAATCAAATTATCTGGTCCGAGAACACTAATGCAATTATCAAAAAAGCTCATCAGCGCTTCTACTTCCTGAGAAGATTACGGAGAGTCGGATTGTCAAGGAGGACTCTCTCTAACTTCTACAGGTGCACAGTAGAAAGCATGCTAACCGGTTGCATTGTGGCTTGGTTCGGCAATTTGAGCGCCCTGGAGAGGAAAAGACAACAAAAAGTAGTAAACACTGCCCAGTCCATCATCGGCTCTGACCTTCCTTCCATCGAGGGGATTTATCGCAGTCGCTGCCTCAAAAAGGCTGGCAGTATCATCAAAGACCCACACCATCCTGGCCACACACTCATCTCCCTGCTACCTTCAGGTAGAAGGTACAGGAGCCTGAAGACCGCAACAACCAGGTTCAGGAATAGCTACTTCCCCACAGCCATCAGGCTATTAAACCTGGCTCGGACAAAACTCTGATTATTAATAACCACTTTTTGCTATTTGCACTTTATCAGTTTATTTATTTATGTGTGTATATATTTTATCATGGTATATGGACACATTTATCTGTTTTGTAGTAAATGCCTACTATCTTCTGTGTGCTTAAGCAAAGCAAGAATGTCATTGTCCTATACAGGGACACATGACAATAAACTCACTTGAACTTGAACTTGAACTTGAACTTCTGTGAACTTAAACATCACACTAGGAACGCTAGGAGCAATTTTGATTATTTTTCAGATACAATGTGAGTGAGGCCTTTTGCTCCAGGTCTTGATCAAGTTGGCCTTCACAATCCCAGTCTGCAATCTACAAACCTGTGTGGTGGTACAATTTATCAAGTCAAATGAGGATGGTCTCTGAAGCACCACATAGAGCACCTTTCACACTTTCAACACATCAACTTTACCAGATATTAGAAAAAAAGATAGAACTGATAATCTCAAGTCATCTTCAGGTGGTACATAGAATAGAGAACAGTAGAGAACAGGAATAGGTAGCAATGTTACAAAATTTTGAGATTTAAAAAATCAAGTCTGCAATTTATCCCATCAGATAAAGCATAACAATAAGTTTAATTTGACACGTAATTCACTTTCATATCTCAAGTAATAAAAAAGATATGGCCATTTTCATACTCGGAAATTAGCATCTTGTTCCCTATTGATTTTCTATGGACATAACAAAAAAGCTGTGATCGTGGACAGTCAAAAGCACATAACCTTCTTAAAAATTAAGAGAACTGAATGAAATTTTCAGTTATCATAGATTGAACCATTCTGAAACAAATATAAAATAATCTAACTTGGATGACCTGAAATTAAAGCATATAATTAGTTAGTTACCCAATTGTAGCTAATTTCAAACTTCAATTTACTAGATATAATAACCATATAACAATTACAGCACGGAAACAGGCCATCTCGACCCTTCTAGTCCGTGCCGAACACATAATCTCCCCTAGTCCCATATACCTGCACTCAGACCATAACCCTCCATTCCCTTCCCATCCATATAACTATCCAATTTATTTTTAAATGATAAAAACGAACCTGCCTACCGCCATCTTCACTGGAAGCTCATTCCACACAATAAAGAGCCCACATATCCATTTCTTAATAAATGATTAACATTTTTAATTAGCCCAAGTGTCCAAATAATATTCACAAATAATTCACAATAAAACATGATTTTTAAATCTCATTTACATCAATTTATAGGCCAAATGGAAGGAATTTAGTGTTCAATTGCTGTAAATTAAAGTCAATTTAAATCGGCTTTCTAGTGGGTTCATGTGGAACGCGCTGGTTTAGAACGTTCACATTGCGCTAGATTTATGCCTTCAAATGCCCAGAAAAATACTGCGTGATATAAAGAGCCCAAAATGAACTACTCGCTATAGAAAACTTTAATTACAGGGTTATATACATGCCCCATTTAATGTAAAAATAAGGTACATACCTTTAATTGTTTGCTTTATAAAACCCTGGGGCTGCGAGAGGTTGCGGAGTGAGAGAGTGGTTTTTAAATTACTCTAACTATTTTACAAGGCCATAAAAACTAATAATACCTTTTGCGACGGGGTCTTTCAGCGATTTTCCGTTAATGATTTACTAGGCTGAACATTTTCGATTGCAACAGCCTAGTAAAAATCGTGTTTTAAACCCGCCCCCTCTAAACAGCGCCAAAATCACACACAAGGGGTGGAGCAGATGCTCAGCCACGATTCAGGTAGGTTTTGTAACATACCTAGAATAGGTCCTTTGGCCAGGATGTTTGTGCTGAACATGATGCCAAAAAGGTGAGTCCTGATAAGCATCTATTATACAGATTTCACAGATCTAATCTGCAGAATGAGATAAAATATTAGATTCATGCCTCATTGGGACATTTCCTATATCATATACTATTGCGCAAAATCTGGATATCTAATGTGTGAATAAAGTCATCACTATTGGATATATCTTCTATATAATATTAAAACTCTTCGTCTTGTTTGTGGCTGTGTGTGTGTGTGTGAGTGGGTGTGTGTGGGTGTGTGAGTGGGTGTGTGTGTGTGTGTGTGTGTGTGTGTGCGTGCGTGTCAATCTGGTTAATTTTCCTATTTTCTTCAAAACGCTAGACCACAGCCTTCCCATTTTCACACATCCTACTCACATTTTTCCTGTCGAGGCGATAAACATCTTCTCGTCGCATTCCCACCTATATTTCCGGACTTTTTAATCGTTTAGAGTTTTTTAAAAAGCCAGAAAACGCATCCATTTCGGAAAATACCCGAATGACGTCACAATGGACTCGCAAAGTAGAACGGGATACTCCGGGGGGGGAGGGGCACTCCAGCGCATTCGAGTGACGTCACAATGGACTCGCAAAGTAGAACGGGATACTCCGGGGGGGGGGAGGGGCCCCCCACGAGTGACATCACAATGCACTCGCAGGGCAGGACTGAACACTACCTTTTTTTATTATACAAATACTTTTATTCAATAAAAATAAAAATAAATATACAGATTAGCACAATCAAAGACTGCCTATGTTGACAGTTTTACAACCAAACAATCATCAAATTAATATAATGCCAACTTTATCAACAAAACGCTCAACATCCCGCGGCGACCACAGTTCACGGAATGTCTCCAGTCCCCGTGGACACCGCGTGTTCCCTCTCCAGGGACACGCGTGCATGGGCGTAGGCCTGGAAAAGGGGCAGACAGTCAACCCTGGTGCGGCCATCGACTACCCACTGCCTGGACCCGCGAATGGCCATCTTCCATCTTGGCCAGGCCCAGGAGCAGACAGACAGGGAGATCCCTCCCGACCTTCTCCCCTCTGTACCGGGTGCCCAAATATCAGGACTGTGAGGCTAAAATGTTGCCAAAACTTGAGGAAAAGCCCCTTCAAATAGTCGAACAGGGCCAGTCCTCCTCCTATCCAGGCCCTTGCGCTGCTCTACGACCTGGATAGGTCCTGGGGCAGGGAATGGGAGTGAGGGAAATGAGGAGGAGGGAGATGGGGTGGGGAGTGGGATGGTAGAGGGAGATTGGGGGAGGGGGGGTGATGTGGAGGAGGGAGATGCCCCCTCCCGATCTACCCTCCCACCCTCTCTACCCCCCTCCATCTCTACCATCTCCCTCTCTACCTCCTCCCTATCTACCCCCACTCCCACCCTCTCTACCCCCCTCCCTCTCTACCATCTCCCTCTCTACCTCCTCCCTATCTACCCCCACTCCCACCCTCTCTACCATCTCCCTCTCTACCTCCTCCCTATCTCTCCCACCCCTGCCCCCCCTCCCTCTTTACCCCTCCCTCTCTACCATCTCCCTCTCTACCTCCTCCCCCATCTACCGTCCTTCCCCTCCACCCTCCCTCCTCCCCCCACTCTACCCCATCCCTCTCCCTCTATCCCCCTCCCTCCCTCTCTCTACCCCCTCCCTCTCTGCCCCTCTCCCACTATACACCCTCCCATTCCCTCTACCCTCCCTCTCTACCCCCTCCCCTCCCTTTCTACCCCTTCCCTCATCCTCTCTACCCCATCCCCCTCCCCCTCCTCTCTCCTACCCCCCTCCCTCTCTACCCCCTCCCTCATCCTCTCTGCCCCTATCCCCCTCCCCCTCTATGCCACTTCTCTCTCTCTACCCCCCTCCCTCTCTAGGGATTGAAGAGGGAGGGTGAAGAGGAGGAGGAGGGTGTGCTGGGGGATGAGGGGAAATGAGCCGTGCTTGCGCAGTTGGGGACTATGCGTGAGTGGTGCAATATTACATTGCAGGAACAGGTTGCGTAGGGGGAACGGACTGAGTGGTGAAACCTTGTGTTGGGGGAGCAGACCCAATGGGTCTGCACTTGGTATCATATTAACTAATCCCATGATACTTTCATGAAACAAGCAGTCTGTAGAACCAATTTTTATTTTTTACAGAAGTGCATTTGCAATACCAAAAATATGAATTATAGAATTGTTATTGCAGAGGAGGTGGCTATTCATCCTGTTGAAAATCCACTCCACAAAGTACAGAGATTAATTGGCAAGAAACCACCACTGGACAAGGTTTGGAGAGAGTACAAAATAAACACTCCATAGATTTCAAGAAAAAAACATTCTCCTAACTTTTGGACTTTTGGGTGTTATGTGGACTTTTGTGACCACCACATCCATCATCAATCAGCTCACATACCAACTCGTCCAGTTACACTATCAAAGCGGGAGCAGTGATTATTTTAGTTTACTTTAGAGATTCAGCACGGAAACAGGCCCTTCGGCCCAGCGGGACCGTACCGACCAGCAATCACCCTGCACATTAACATTATCCTACACACACTGGGGATAATTTACACTTATACCAAGGGAATTAACCTACAAACCTGTACGCTTTTGGAGTGTGGGAGGAAAGCAAAGATCTCGGAGAAAACCCACGCAATCACGGGGAGAACGTACAAACTATGTACAGACAGCACCCGTAGTCGTGATCGAATCCAGGTCTCCGCCGCTGCAAGCTCTGTAAGGCAGCAACCCTAATGCTGCACCACCATGCCACCATATTAATTTTACTTCAGAAAATTAACAAAACTCTACTTTGAATGTTATGAATTTGCTTTAAAACACCTTCTGATTATAGACAAAGGAAGTACTGAACATTACCTATTACTCATAGTCTTGAATATTCAAAAGATGCACTTGTTAACCACACTGACATTTCAATAAATCTATGTTGCACGCTTGGGTAGCAACATGGTTAGGATACTGGACTAACATCCAGAGGTTTGGAATATTGATCTTGTGAGATAAGTTTCAATCCCAGCATAGAGGTTTGTCAATTAAAATTCAAGAAATTAAAACTAAATTTGGAATTAAAAAACTGATATCAATGGATTATCATAAAATATTGGGTTACTTATGTACTTCAGACAAGAAACACTGGCCCATATGTAACCCCATACCCTCAACAATGTGGTTAATGCTTAACTGACCTCTGAAATAATTTGCAAGTTCAGGGGGAATTAAGGATAGCTCCAGCAAGTCATATCCACATCAATAGACAATAGACAATAGGTGAAGGAGTAGGCCATTCGGCCCTTCGAGCCATCAATATGATCATGGCTGATCATCCCCAATCAGTACTCCGTTCCTGCCTTCTCCCCATATCCCCTGACTCCGCTATTTTTAAGACCCCTATCTAGCTCTCTCTTGAAAGCATCCAGATAACCTGCCTCCACCGTCCTCTGAGGCAGAGAATTCCACAGACTCACCACTCTCTGTGAGAAAAAGTGTTTCCTCGTCTCCGTTCTAAATGGCTTACTCCTTATTCTTAAACTGTGGCCCCTGGTTCTGGACTCCCCCGACATCGGGAACATGTTTCCTGCCTCTTAGCGTGTCCAAACCCTTAACAATCGTATATGTTTCAATGAGATACCCTCTCATCCTTCTAAACTCCAGAGTGTACAAGCCCAGCTGCTCCATTCTCCATCAATAAGTAAATAAAAGTTTCAAAAAAGTTAAGGCAAATATCTGACCAACAGTTTACAGTGCTTATATTGAAACCGAGGAGTGTGGCATTTCTACATCTAATCTTCACTCTATAACATTTTTGGTGGAAAAATGCAAAATATTTGACATCATTAAAACATTTGAAAGTAAGCCAAAACTTTCTTTCTTATGGTGAAGATCGATTGTCTAAAATGTTGCGAACCTGTGTATCAGTTTCAAAATTTATATGTGATTTAATGACATCATATGTCAGAGTTCAACTGCAATTTTAGATCTGTTCATCTGTCGTGTAAACAGCTACCAGCTGAGATCACTTTCAGCAGAAATCCTACGTGACGACATTCGGTTTGAGGACAACTAAACTGAGAGGAACAGGTTAAAAGGCTAGAGGTGAAAGCAACTGACTGAATGTCACAAAAATCAATGGACAGGTTAGAACAGCGACACAATTTCTAGGAGTAGAATGAGGCCATTCGGCCCATCGAGTCTGCTCTGCCGTTCAAGAATTGGCTATCTCTGCCTTAAAAATATCCACTGACTAGACCTCCACAGCCCTGACACATGAGAGATAGCAGCCAGTCATGAATCACTCATTGTACTACACGTATTAGAACACTAATGTATTTGAGCAGGTACAAAGTGCGACTTGTGGGTACAATATTGCCAATATCTAGCTACATATTACTAAAACTCTCAACTTGTTTGTTTGTGTGAGTATGCAAGATATTCCAAAACCCACCAAAATGGTACACGGTAGCCGCACATTACTCACCATTGTCCTGGGATGTAAAATAAACAAATTTCGCTCTGATTGATGTTATATTTTACAAGTTATTGACATTTTAAACTTTACAAAAAAATGTTCAAACCACTTTTCCACTTGCCCTGTGTTCGATGTCACAATGACATCTATGACATCACAATGATGTCACAATGGGATCCCAAATCTCATTTACATTTAAAAAATCGCGATTTTCAAAAAAAATTCTTAGGCACCGTTCGGTCATGGCCGACCATGGGTGTCTCCAGGGTTGGAGGACGCCAATGCGTGACTTCGTTTAACATGGGGAGATTGGTGTACAGACAGCCACCACACGGTCCTTGACAGATCTGGGTCAGGATCCAGTGGCATGGAGTCCAAGACAACCGGAGACCCTTTTCTGCTGCAGCCTTCATCTGCCTTCCCAGCCGTTGTAACGATCCACTAAGATCAGCCAATCCACTGTTGAGGTCTTGGTTGGATTGCTCTTTGTCAGAGTCCTCCCCCTCAACCTTTCAAAAAAACTCAGTTTTAATCAAATTCTTCCGTTTTCATTAACAGCTAACATTGTGCATAGGTTATTTTAAAGAATAATCCCGATTTTTATTGTGGGGGGTGGGATAGGGGGGGAAGTTTTCTTTTTTTTTAATCGCAATTTTCATTGTGGGGAGGATGGGATGGGGGGGGGGGGAGGTGAGGAGTGGAGGAGCAGGGGGGGTAAAGAAGGAGAGGAGGGTGGCAGGTAGGGGAGAATGATGGGAGAGTGGGGGAGGTGAGGAGGGAGAGTGGGGGTGGAGGGGGGAGTGGGGGGAGTAGGGAGTGGGGGATAGAGGGGGGATAGAGGGGAGTTGAGGAGGGAGAGTGGGTAGTTGTGGGAGAGGGGGAGGTGAGAAGTGGGGGAAACAGGGAGGTAGAGGGAGAGGGGGCAGGTAGGGAGCGGAGAGGGGTTATGGAGGGAGGGAGGGAGTAACTGAGAATAGGGGAAAGGTGCGGGAGGGAGAGGTGAGGGAGTGGAGGAAGGGAGGAGGAGAGAGGAAAGAAGAGGGAGGGTGAATACGAGGGGGAGGGAGTGCTGGGGGATGAGGGGGAATGGAGGAGGATAGGGGTAGGAAGAGGGATGGTGAGCCGCATTTGGGGGAGGGTTGCCGTGACTCGCGTCACAACGGGAACCCCTCAGCCACGCCTGCGCAGTTGGGGGCTATGGGTCAGTGGTGGAATATTGCCTTGCAGGACAGACCCAACGGGTCCGCACCTGGTCTAGTGTCTTTATAGTTGTGCTGCCCTTATAACTTGACTGTGGGTGCTGAGCTGATGTATTCATTCCCATGTGAGTTCAAATTGGTTACTTCTCTTTGTAATTGAATAATTGACATTTTTGAAAAGGAGACACAAATCAAAAATGAAAAGAATACCAAAATCTATATGGAGATATGATATATTAGCAAATCGTCCAGTAAAACTATCCGCTGGAATTTACCTCATATAAATTAAATGATTCTTTCATTAGACAAAGTAACGAAGCATTGATTTATTTGTTTTGTTTAAACCTTTGTTCCAGTTTAGGGAGTATTTAATTTTCCTGTTAAGCAAAGACAAGCATTTCTAAACCAAAATTAATGCGAATGACAGATCAGTTAAATCATAACCAAATTTAGTGTGTAGCAAGGAACTGAAGATGCTGGTTTGCACCGAGGATGCACACAGAGTATCGGAGTAACTCAGCGGGTCAGGCAGCATCTCTGGAGAAAAAAAGGATGGGTGGAGTTTCAAGCCAGGTCCCTTCTTCTGACTCCAAATTTACCAAGTTTATTTATTTGGCAAAATCTTCATTCCCTTTTGTGCAATTGTGAGGAAATTGAGGAAACGCTGAACAAGCTGAACTAATATCTGTTGAAGTTTAGAAGAGTGACAGCAAATGATTGAAGCGTATAAAATCCTGATGGATCTTAAAAGGGTCGATGTGGAGAATGATGAATGCAAGTAAATTGAGAGAGATATCTACTTACATCAAATAACCCCAGTCTCCTTGGTAGACTGCCTATTGGCTGGTTTATGGAACTGAAAGAGCTGGGCATTACTTCTGTATCAAGAGATTCCTATTTGTTTAATTTATTTTGCTAAAATCAATTCCTTTCAATTTTTCACCCTTGTCCTGTAATAGCTGGAAAAGCCTTCAGAAACGGCACCAATTAAAAATCGAATAGCTGTTTAAGAAACAAGCAGCTGAATAAACGTAAATGCTTGGCCAATGTCAATTTGTCACTGATTTTAAATGATATCCTTGCTTAATTTTAACAGAATGATTATGTTTTGATGAGCCAACCTTGGTAACGAGGTGAGAAGCCAACAAAATGGCAAAGCTGGTGAAGGGACATTTACATGGAGTTGGATTGTGTTGCTCTTTTATTCGCGGGCTTTCTCACTCTGCTGAAAGCAAATGTGAACATCTTGTGCCAACTTTCCTTGAATAATTGTAACTACACTAACCCTGATGTACTCCAGATGTAGGGTTCAGTAGATACATGCATTCCTTTGTATAGTTAACAACTCACTCCCCTGTAAGTACCTTTTGGATGCAGAAATCTAATCCTAAAAGCGTTGTTTAGAGACACAAGCCGCTATTTAACATCAGATGGTGGTCTAAGCTCTGTTTGTACAGCTGCTGTCTCTATCTTCACTTCCAAGGCACAGATGTACCATGTGGAATCATAGCCACTGTACATACATTTTTATAACGTATTTTGGCTAATGTCTCACTATCTGTGTCCAAATATTTGGCATGAAGGAAGCTCAAATTGGAATAAAAATTAATGTTGGTAGACAATCCTAACAATTACAAATGTTCAATCAAAGCTTTCAAATCCTCACTGTGCAGCAGTTAAACTATTTAGAAACAAATCAATTATCCTCAGTCCTTATATATTAGAATACATTTCCCCAGTTTTCTCCCCTGCCCTAATGTCAGCATGCATCTCTAATGGGGAAACTAGAATGATGGGAGCAAGGCTTCTACATTTTTATACAAAAACTCCAGCAGGCAGCTCAAATCTACCAATGTTTCCTGCTTGGCATTATGTTGAACTTTCATTAGATTCAGAACAGGAATGTCATTATTGATAGCCCAGATAATAAGGCAAACAATAGTTATTTGAGATATAAGCACCATTATCAAGTACTCAGCATGTGTAAAGAACACTCTGGGTTTATTGAAAGTAATAAAACCATTTGCAATCAATATTGTGAAATCCAATGCAAGTGTCATTCTCCCAAACCGTTTACTTAGTCAAGGTCTGTATAATACCTATTACTACACATCCATAATTTCAGCAAGGCATAAATCTTTAGTTTCCATAACAAGGGGTCACAGTTTAAGGATAAAGGGGAAATCTTTAGGACTGAGATGAGAAAAACATTTTTTACACAGAGAGTGGTGAATCTCTGGAATTCGCTACCACAGAATGTAGTTGAGGCCAGTTCATTGGCTATATTTACAAGGGAGTTAGATGTGGCTAAAGGGATCAGGGGGTATGGAGAGAAGGCAGGTACGGGATACTGAGTTGGATGATCAGCCATGATCATATTGAATGGCGGTGCAGGCTCGAAGGGCCGAATGGCCTACTCCTGCACCTATTTTCTATGTTTCTATGTTAAGTTTCATTTGTTACCAGTCAGAGGCTGGGAATGCTGGATAATCATCTCAGTGTTAAATTACCTCAAATCTTTTAGTCTTCTGCAGATGTGTTATTTCCAATCAGTGTTACCCCTATTAATGATACATGACTGGTGTTTAGTAGTGTGTTAAATCAACTTCATTACTTGTGCAAGTAGGTTTTTTGCGACCAGTATTTTAAATCCTCTGTCTCATGGATTGCAGGAATATATCCTCTGTATTGTCGGTGGGGTATTTGTAGCATCTTTTCACATCAATATACTACTCATCAGTGAAAAACCCTTCTGCTCTACTTTCCATTGCGATCACTGCAGTATGGGTCACTTGAAGAGGTGAATTGGGCTTGTCACATGATAATTTTCTAATCATTGCGACCTGACGATATTTCATCTTCGACCTTCTAGCCTTTCCATAGGTGCTGTCTAATCTTTAGTTTAGAGATACAGCACGGAAACTGCCCCTTCAGCCCACCGATTTCACACCAACCAGCGATCCCTGCACAACCCTACACACACTAGGGACAATTTTCCTATTGTTTATCCCAAGCCAATTTACCTACAAACCTGTGCATGTTTGGAGTGTGGGAGGAAACCGATGATCTCGGAGAAAACTCACGCAAGTCACGGGGAGAAAATATAAACTCCATACAGACAAGCACCCGTAGTCAGGATCGAACCCGGGTCTCTGGCGCTGTAAGGCAGTTGTTCTACCGCAAAGCTGCTGTGCCGCTTTTGAATGATTTTGCTTCAGATAGGGTAGGTTTAGAGGTATATGGGGCAAACACAGGCAGGTGGGACTTGTAAATGGGTTGTGTTGGTCAGTGTGGACAAATTGAGCTGACAGACCTGTTTCAACCTTGTATGAGCCTAATATCAGCAGGCTTTAAAAATAATGTCCATTCATAGCTGTAGGGTGAAAGTTTTTAAATAGAGAGAGAGAGATATCTACTTGGAAGGGGAGATCAAATTAACTCATGCTTCTTTGGTGGACTGCATCTTGGCTGGTTTATTAAACTGAAAGAGCTTGCCCATCCATTGCTCATTTATTTCAAGTGACAAAATGGGAAGATCAAGACACATAGATATGAAGAAACATCACTCAATTTGCCATTCCTCAAATGATTTGCCCAATTGTTCTAGATTCCACTGTAATCTTCACTGTCTATGATAACACTTATTTTGCTCTTCTGCAAACTTACTTATTATGCCGTGTACATTCACATCCAAATCATTGATACTCATTTGATGGATTGATTTTATGGTCTCCCACAAAGCTCCATAATGGCCACATCCCTGACGTGATTTTGTCAGTGAAGCTTAATGATATTCTAATCTTCAAAAGGTTGCATAGAAACTACAACGGTATCGTTTGTCTGTTCCACGCATGTATTTCCTGAATTATTTCAGTTATCTGAGAATCAATTATCTGAGAATCACAATCAGTTTGATTCTTTCTATTTTGGTATTGTTCTCTCTTATATCTCCTTTCGATCGTTTAGGTTGGACTCCAATTCTAGCAGTAATTGAATGCTGAAACACACGTCCGTTCTGATAGGTTGGGGTCAGTTGGGGTTTATGGATTCTTCAAAATGCATTAACTCCAATGTGCCTTTCATCTACTCGTTCCACAAATTGCTTTTCATATGCACCTCATCTTAGGTGTGGAACAAGCATGAGAAACACCAAATCTTCAATTTAAAGTAAAAGGCTTACTTTTTTAAGTAAGTACATTTTATTCCTGTTCTGCTGGGTGAATACATCAGCAGCATTGTTTATAACAAAACTTCTTCAACAAGTCTGTATCTTTTGGAATGAAAATTTAATTGCATAACTAACTTAATCCCATTGAGGCGTCAAAGTTGAAGCTTGAATTAACTGAAAGCTTGTGTCAATATTAAATATAGCCGGCATTTACAAAGCACCAATTCATGTAGTTCAAAAGGCATGCTGAGAAAAAACATACCCACTAGACAAGGAATGGTGATCTAACACCACATCAACTATCACTTGCTAACAATGCGCAAGGGACCATTTAAAACAAAAATAACGCAGAGTTTCTGCAAAAGATAACTGAAGCTTAAAATTACTGTCACAAAATCAAGCACTTATTATTACTAGTATCATAACACAAACTCCTCCAGGGAACTGTAAAATCAGGGAACCTTAGATTTAGCAGAGAAAATACAATTGAGTGGGTGTTTTAATGCTAAAGTTAACATCATCCGCTGCATTCTTTTTCCAAGATGAAATTGTTTTACTACCAACACATAATTGTTTTATGCATATTAATCAAATTCATTGCTTACAGGGATAATTTTGAATAGAAAGCACATTGAAAGAAAGCATCTAGATATGTCTGAAGGAAGAATCCGTTGAAGGAGCCACTGGATTGTACCTGCTTTGATACGGGACTTTTATGGCCTCATTACTATCACTACAACTCCTGTCTATGCTAAACACCTTTTATTTCCAGAATCCGGGCTGAAAGTTGGTCCATTCTTGATACTTAACTGGTTACTAATGTCGTACGGTCCTACAGAACCAATCATCTCCTTCACATTCCATGTGCTATTAGCCATCTCATTGAAATCATATAACCATATATAACAATTACAGCACGGAAACAGGCCATCTCGGCCCTACAAGTCTGTGCCGAACAAATTTTTTTTTTTTTCCCCTTAGTCCCACCTGTCTGCACTCGTACCATAACCCTCCATTCTCTTCTCATCCATATGCCTATCCAATTTGTTTTTAAATGATACCAATGAACCTGCCTCCACCACTTCCACTGGAAGCTCATTCCACACCGCCACCACTCTCTAAGTAAAGACTCCACCGCTACCACTCTCTGAGTAAAGACTGAGTAAAGAAATTCCCATCAAGTCCCTCAGATCAGCTCTGGCATCTAACTTTGTTCTCCAGGGAGTAACAGTTGGGCATCCCCTTTACCCTGCCCTGGCTCAGGATACTCGCACCTAGATACACATCACAAGTACATTGTGCAAAGAATAAAGACAAAGAATATCACTGTGACTCGTCATTCATTCATTCATTCATTCATTCATTCATTCATTCATTCATTCATCATTCATTCATTCTTTCAATCATACATTCATACATTCATTCATTCAATCATACTTTCATTCATTCATTCAATCATACGTTCATTCATTCATCATACATTCAATCATTCAATCATTCATTCATCATTCAATCATACTTTCATTCATTCATTCATTCATCATTCAATCATACTTTCATTCATTCATTCATTCATTCATTCATCTTTCAATCATTCATACTTTCATCCATTCATTCAATCATACTTTCATTCATTCATTCATACTACCAACCTAACTATGGCATACCAAATATATGGGTTTGATTTAATAGATACGGAAGAGAGAACCAGTGAAAGGTATGCCCATATGTTACTGTAGACTTAACTAGAGCAGCCTTTCCAACTCCCCACCTTAGACCTGTTCAAACATCAAACCATACCTCACTTGCTGACTACTGCAAGAATAGCTTGTGAGCCAACCGTATGCCAATATGTCATAAGCATCGAACATAAAACATCATAAGCATCGAACATAAAACAATCTAAGCATTGAACATAAAACAGTACAGCACAATGTTTGTGCCCAACATGATGCCAAGTTAAAATGATCTCATCTGCCTGTACATGATCCATATTCCTCTATTCCCTGTACTTCCATGTGCCTTTCCGAAAGCCTCTTAAACATCACTATCGTATCTGCCTTTGCCACCACCCCTGGAAATGTGTTCCAGGCCCCCACCACTCTCCGTGTAAAAATCTTGCCCTCCAGATCTCCATTAAACGTTCCCTCTCTCACCTTATAGCCATGCCCTCTCGTGTTGGACATTTCCACTGTGGGAAAAATGTTCTGACTGTCTACCCTATCTATGCCTCTCATCATTTTATACACTTCGATCAAGTCTCCCCTCAAGCACCGGTTCAAAAGCAATATGGTTTTCATTCCATGTTTTATAACAGAACTGTGTATTACTCAGCCGAATAGTAAAGGGACTGACCCACTTGGGTGACCTAATTGGCGAATTTAGAATAGTTTGAAAAAAATGACATGTTGAAGACCTCCTTCGACTATGTAGAAGACCTCCTTCGACCTCCTTCGACTGTGTTGAAGACCAGCTACGACTAGCTACGACTAACTTCGGGAAAATTGGACACCGAATATTGGAGAGTGAAGATGACCTCCTCGATCTCCTTCGACCTCCCTTCGACTATGATGAAGACTACCTATGACTACCTTCGACTACCCTCGATTACCTGCTACTAACAAGCCGACCTACTATGACTAAATCTACGAGTAAAAAAAGTATCCATTTTTTCCATGTCGACCTTTTTTTACTCGCTGGCATTTTTTAACATATTGAAAAAACCGCCGCGACCTAGCTGAGGCCTCGAGTACGCGGAGACCACTCTCGAGCATGAAGGAGAGTTCCAAAGACCTCCTACGACCTTGTGTCGACCATGCTGCGTGTATGAGTCGAGGGCAAACTCGCCAGAACTTGTGTATTAGGTCGCCCCAGTAGGACAGACCCTTAAGAGTGATAGGCAAAATCAAGCACCTGACTTTATGCGTCAACACCCTTTTAAGATAGGAATTCAAATGCACAACATATATAAACATTGTACTTTGCAAAGGCATTTCAGGACCATTGCGCCATTGTAAAATATTGTGAGCGCCTCAGATAGCGCAGATAGTCAGAACCTTTTTCCCCATGGTGGAAATCTCAGACAATAGAGGGAATATCTTTAAAGTGAGAGTGGCAGAGTTTGAAGAAGATGTGTTGGGCAATATTTTTACAGAGAATGGTGGGTGCATGGAATGTACTGCCGGGGTTGGTGGTGGAGGCAGATATGATAGTGGCATTTAAGAGGCCCCAGGATAGGTTCATGGATATGCAGGGAATGGAGGAATATGGATCACATGCAGGCAAAGGAGATTTGTTTAACTTGGCATTGTGTTTGGAACAGAGAATGTGGGCCGGAGGAACCTGTCCCTGAGTGTTTTATGTTCTACTAGACTAAGGGTCCCAGCTTCACACGGGAGGGCTGGTCCCCCAACGCAATATTCCACCTCTCCACCAATTCCAATATTGCTGGCCAGTGGAGGGGGGGCTTTCTGGAGCGCTAGCACGGTGTTGTGGGCCGAAGGGACTGGTTTCCAGAGCACTAGTATGGACATCGTGGGCAGAAGGGATTCTTGGGCTGGCAGCTCAGTCACTGAGAACACACACACACACACACACTCACACACACACACACACACACACACACACATTCACACACACATACATTCACAAACACATACACACACACTCACTGACTCACACACCATATATATGGCAGTAAACTTTCTTGAATAGTCACACGGCTGAGCACGGCCTCTCCACTTTGGGGCTTCCACAGTCAGCGGCACTTCCGCAATCAGCATGACCTCTGCACTTGCCAGTAATTACTCAATCAACGCGACCTCTGCACACCGGAAATTACGTAATCAGCATGACCTCTGCACTCACCGGAAATTTACTTAATCAGCGTGACCTCTGCACTCACTGGAAATTACACAATCAGCGCAAGCAACCTGTCCTCTAAGCGGAAGTCACGAAATGTGCGGGACTTTTTAACCAAACACGATTGGACCTAATAAAGCATTTATTCCTTCCAAACACAGTCGGACCTAATAAAGCATTGCAGCTTCAGCACAGGCAGGGCAGCAGACCAAACAACTCATGGCATTGTCATTAAGGGCTAACAGATCATTTATTGCAAGTACATTGCAGATTCACAGTTCAGTTGATTCACACCTTAGAATGAGAGTCGTGACCTCTCCCTCGCGATCTTGCAGAGTGACTGAGTCACGTCCAGGCATCCGGGGTTTATAGTCCTGCCCCCCACCCCCCCGGAAGGGGCATTACCTTCATCGTGGAGATTGACAGGCGAGAGGATCTCAAGGTTTTTTTAAACACTCATAACTTTTTTATTTTTCATCGATGGGAAAAATCCTCGAGGCCTGTTCAGCGGAGGAGGACTGTGCGTAAGATGGCCAAAGATCATAGCGATATATGGTAGCAATGTTTCTAAAATCAATATACAGCTCAGCCAGGAAGTGGCCAGGATGAGACTTTTAATTATATAGATGTGCTGTGGCACCGTGCCTATTTCTCAGACACCTCAGGTAATCTGAGCTGCACCAACACTTGACATCTGGAAGAAAAGACTAACTTGTTAAGCCTCAGTCTGAAGAAGGGTTTCGGCCCGAAACGTTGCCCGAAACGTTGCCTATTTCCTTCGCTCCATAGATGCTGCTGCACCCGCTGAGTTTCTCCAGCTTTTCTGTGTAACCCTAAATAACTTGTTAAGCCTAACCTACTAACAGCCTCTCCCTCCCCTACCAACTGTGGGCTGTGAAAGCTTTTGCATTATGTTTATGTGCATGCCAGAATTTATGCAAGTTTGCTATCTAATTACCTTCATCTTGCACAACATGTTTCAACCATTCTCACTCTTGCCAGCCGCATTAATTCTGCCTCAACATGTCACCTGAATATGTTCAGTTTTATATTTTGGATATTATTTTGGTTATTTTGGACTCCTCCAGGGTGATGGAGTGGATGGCTGTCTGCTGCATTTGTTTTCATCGTCCAAACTGATGCTATAATAGGTACAAGCAATTTTTCACGAATTGCAGAGAAATCTTCGGAAACGTATGAAATGATTAAAATGGTTGCACCAGGTGCATCTTCGCAAACAGGCCGTGCTGCCTGGAGCAGAGTTTTTCCGATGCTCTTTGATATTCTTCAGATGATGTCTGTGCTTAAAAAAAAGTTCTGTACCAGTGAGTTCCAGGTTTGAGGTGATTTGACCATATCTGAACCCAGCTATATGTTAAAAGTAAACTAACTTGTTGCCTCCAGCTCACTAGGAGCACGGTAATGAGGCTGGGCTCTGAAAATCGACCGAGGCTTGGCAGCAAGTCAGTCAGTCGGCCTGGTTGCTCATCTGCTCTTAGTTAACTAGGTGAGCAGTGCTTCATAACACATGCTGCATTGAATGTCTTGTAACATCAAATGCAAGACAATATTCAAATAAAACTGATGGTAGAGATATATACCCTCATACGTAGAGGGAAGATCATATCTATCTACACACAAAATAATGATAAATAATTAAAAGATAAAGGAGCAATTTTGACTTGCTAAGGTAGTGTAAAACGTTAAATTCTTAGCCTCTTTTACGCCTTACTCATTTTTTATTCTCGCCGGCTAACTTTATTATCTCACACGAGGTCAAAATTACTGCCAAAGGATTTAACCCTGCACGCACAAGATTGCTTTGTAACACCATATATCGTAAAACAAAATGTTCACATTAAAGTCTCCGTTCTATGTCCTGCCAGCAATGTATTGCAAAATCACTGGCTATATAATTAAGTGATAATGCGCAGTTTTACTTTCTTTTTCCTTTATTTGGCACACCTTTAGTCAAGTACTTCATGTGGTATTTAGACTCCTATAGGCTGTGTTTGTACAAGTGTCTGATTAATATTTCAAAGAAATTGCAACCATGTGGTTGAAAGGAACTGAGAAGGTGGTTTGTTTTAGTTTTAGCAGCGGCTTTAATTGGGAAGGAACCTCCAATACCAGATGTCAATACCATCGGCATGCTACTTTCTCCTCCAAATCCAATGAGATGATCTATTGTTCCACACAAGCAGACAGTGAAAACACTTGAATCATGGAGAGATCTGCATAGATCCTGACCCTGACGATTCTCTGAATATTTGTAGGGAGTTCCATAATTAAAAACTCAGGTTTACCTTTAATAACACTATAACGATGGCACTATGGCACAGCTGGTAGTGGTGCTGCCTCACAGGGCTAGAGAACCAGATTCGATCCTGACTTCTGGTGCTGTTAGTGTGGAGTTTGCACATTCTCCCTGTGACTGTGCGGGTTTCTTCTGGGTGTCCAGGTTTCCTCCCACATCCCAAAGATTTGCAGGTTTGTAGGTTAATTGGCCACTGTAAATCTCCCTTAGGAGTGAATGCAAAACATACCTATCTGCGATATCATAGAACGTGTGCAAACAGTTAATCAATGGTTGGCATGGACTCTGTGGTCAGAAGGGCCTGTTTCCATGCTAAATCTCGAAACTAAACAAAAAAACCTCCTTAATCGAGGGGAGAGAGTGGGGAGGGAGAGTGGGAGGGGGAGGGGGGGGAGAGGTGGAAGAGTGGGAAGGGAAGAGTGGGTAGGGAGAATGGGGAAGAGGGACAGAGGGATAGGGGAAGTGGTGGAAGAGGGACCGAGGGGGGTAGGGGAAGGGAGGGGGGGGGGAGGGGAGGGAGGGGGGGGGGGGGGGGGGGTGGGGGGGGGGGGGGGGGGGGAGGGGGGGGGGGGGGGGGGGGGGGGGGGGGGGGGGGGGGGGGGGAGGGGGGAGAGGGGGGGAGAGAGAGAGGGGGGAGGGAGAGGGAGAGGGGGGTTGTGGGAGAAGTGGAAGATTGGGGAGAGGTGAGGGGTAGGGGGTGTGGCAGAAGAGGGACAGAGGGAGGGGAAGGGGGCAGAGGGAGAGAGGGAAGGGGCGTGGGGGAGAGAGGGAAGGGGGGGGGGAGAGAGGGGGGGGGGAGGAGGAGAGGAGGAGGAGGAGAGAGGGAGAAGGGTGAGGAGGAGGGAGATGGAGAGGGGTAGGAGAGAGGTGTGGGGGGGGGGGGGAGATGGGGTACCACCTCCAGTTTAAATTCCATTTGGAATATTTTGGAGGACCAAGAAACCAAGAACTGCAGATTCTAGAAAAATCGAGCAATCTCTTCGCCCAACACCTCCGCTCAGTTCACAATAACCAACGATCTCCCGGTGGACTCAGCACTTCAACTCCCCCTCCCATTCTGAATCCGACCTTTCAGTCCTGGGCCTCCTCCATGGCCAGAGTGGGTCCCACCATAAATTGGAGGAGCAACACCTCATATTTTGCTTGGGTAGTTTACACCCCAGTGGTATGAACATTGACTTCTCCAATTTCAGGTAGTCCTAACTTCCTCCCTCTATTCCCTCCCCTTCCCAGCTCTCCCACAGCCCACTGTCTCCACCTCTTCCTTTCTTCTAAGAGCATATCTACTGAAGAACCAGTCTCCAAAACACAAAGTGATCAGCAAGTTATTTAGGAATGCAACCCCGAATAGCAGGGAAGAAATGTCAGGAGAAAAACGCAACATTAATGGTACATGTTGACTGTCAACTATTTAATATGTTTCATTTATAAACATTATATATAAATGAATATTTATGATAATTATTACTTCATCTATAAAATTACTAAAATAGGTCAACAAAACTAAAATGTAATCAACTATTTTCAGATGTTTGCTTTATTACTTCCACTCAAAAATGCTCGTACACGAAGCCCAGTAAAAATAAGTTGGCATGGAGCCCATGGTTTGAACTTGGGCCAGTGTGCGATAAAATGTCAGTCCCAGGCTATCACCACAAGGGCATCTGAGTCCTGTGCTGCCCAACTCTGCACAGTATCCTGCAAAGATGAATTTCAAAATGAGAGTGGTGATTTTAAAAACACAGGTACCCTGTAACTGGAATCAATGTCTCTCAATGAGTGCAGGGAAGAAGGGTGACTTGAACACAGGTGCAAAAAAAAAAAAAGAACTACGCGTGGTAGTTTTGGTGAAGTAAAAATTCACAGAGAGGGTAAGGACGGCAGCCTGGCCAGTGGAGGACTGAAGGTACAGTGGTTTAGATAAAGGTTTCAGCAGCAGGTGGCTGAGGCTGAAATATGGACATGACTTTTTAGAAGAAGAAATAGGCAATATTGGTGATCAAGATGATATTAGATGATATTAGATCAGTTCATAGTATACATGAATACAATCAAGCTAAACTCAAGTAAAATGGTTAGAGCAAGGTGGTAGATATAAAATCCAGAATATAGTTCTCCAGGATATCAAATCCATAAACAAAGTCGAATGGAGTAGAGGTGAATGGAAAATATCCCAGCTTATGAAAGGACCATTCAAAAGCCTGCTATCAAAGGGGAAGGAGGTGTTGCTGAGACTCTGGTGGTGCACGCCATCTGGTCTGGTGGTACCTTCTGCCAGAAGAGAGCAAGACGTAAAATGGATGACCAGAGTGTGATGTATTTTGTTATGTGGGCTGCTTTTCCGTGGCAGCGCACAGCATAGATGTTGTAATTGGTGGGTATGTGTGATGTACTGAGCTACATCCACAACTCTCCACAATTTCTTGCAGTCATGGACCGAGCTGTTCCTAAACCAAGCTGTGAGGCAACCCGGCAGTAATGCTTCTTCACAAGCAGTTTACAGAGTAATGGTATATGTACATCTGGAATTCTCTGCCACAGAAGGTAGTTGAGGCCAGTTCATTGGCTATATTTAAGAAGGAGTTAGATGTGGCCCTTGTGGCTAAAGGGATCAGGGGGTTATGGAGAGAAGGCAGGTACAGGATACTGAGTTGGATGATCAGCCATGATCATGTTGAATGGCGGTGCAGGCTCGAAGGGCCGAATGGCCTACTCCTGCACCTATTTTCTATGTTTCTATGTTTACAGTGATGATAAGGGGTTGGACAGGCTAGATGCAGGGAGATTGTTCCCGATGTTGGGGAAGTCCAGGACAAGGGGCAGCTTAAGGATAAGGGGAAAATCCTTTAAAACCGAGATGAGAAGAACTTTTTTCACACAGAGAGTGGTGAATCTCTGGAACTCTCTGCCACAGAGGGTATGAGGCCAGTTCATTCTATATTTAGTTAGATGTGGCCCTTTATCAGGGTATGGAGAGAAGGCAGGTACGGGATACTGAGTTGGATGATCACATACAATGAATGGCGGTGCAGGCTCGTGCCGAACAGCTAAAAATACAATGATGACTGTGTAAGCAAAATTATGAAGTGAAGTGAAAAACCTGAGTGGTGCAAAATAATATTAAAGTACAATAACGGAATCGCAGAATGAGGTAAAATTAATATGTGGCAGCATCTATAGGACTGGGATATAACATATGTGATTGGTTCAGGGTAGCAGTTGGTTCAGGATAGTGACGGGCATCCCTGATGACACTTCAAACCTTTCAGAGCATCGCAACATAAGAAAGAATTGGAGGGAAGGAAGTCCCAAGCCGATGACGGATTGGGCTGTGTTTGCCCCTCTCTGCTTGCTCAGGTATTCAGATGAGCAGATATAGAAACATAGAACATAGATGCATGAGTAGGCCATTCAGCCCTTTGAGCCAGCACAGCCATTCAATCTGATCATTGCTGATCATCCCCAATCAGTACTCCGTTTCTGCTTTCTCCCCATATACCTTAATGCCATTAGCCCTAAGAGCTAAATCTAACTCTCTCTTGAAAACATCCAGTGAATTGGCCTCCACTGCCTTCTGTGGCAGAGTATTCCACAGATTCACAACTACCACGCTGAGATTATCTCATCGGATTACTTTTTATAGCGCATCTGCAGAAGTTTGAGAGAATTCTCATGGACTTGCCAAATCTTCTCAGACCCCTAAGAAGACTCCAAGCGCTTTATTGATCACCACGACAGTGTGAAGTTACCATGTCACAATACTAGCGATAGGAATGCTTTGGAAGATGTAGTTGGTGGCCATCCCTATAGTAGGTTCATCGATGAGTTCCTTAGGTCAACCATCAATTTGTTTTTCTTGCTGACGTTAAGGGCTAGGTTGTTGCCCTGACACCATCACACCAGGATCTTGAGCGCTTTCGTGGACTTCATCTCTTCATTTAGTAGATCTGCCTCATAACAGTCCACGAACTTAAGCCACAAACTTAAGCGTTGAGTTGTCATTGTGCGTGACCATGCAGTCAGGGTTTTAAAAGGAAGTAGAGCAGGGGATGGGGCACACAACCCAATGGGGCACCAGTTGTTGAGGATCACGGTGAAGGAAATATTCTGACCAATTCTAACACTAACATTGAGGTCTGCCAGTCAGGAAACCCAGACGCCAGTTGCAGATAGATGCCCGAAGACCATGGTCTTGGAGTTTAGGGAGGAGCTTATTTGGAATTATGATTAAGAAAGCTGAGCTGTATTCAATGAATAGCATTGTGTCATAAGTGTTTTGTCAAGGTGATCCAGGACTGAATGTAGTTGATTAGATTAGATTAGATTAGATTAGATTAGATTCCTTTATTGTCATTCAGACCTTTCGGTCTGAACAAAATTTCGTTGCCTGCAGTCGTACATATAATAATAAATAACAAAGCACACAATAAACACAAATTACCATCCACCACAGTGAGTTCACCAGGCACCTCCTCACTGTGATGGAGGCAAAAGTCTTAAAGTCTCTGTCTCTTCCCTCCTTGTTCTCACTCTGCGCTGAGGCTATCGATCCAGGCTCCCATTGTTGTGAGATGGAATCTGTTGCAGGCCTATTTTTATTGTACATAAATTGCAGGGGGTTTGTATTATCCAGAAGACTGGCCAATATAATATATTATTTAGACACAAAATATTGCAGTAACTCAGCGGGACAGGCAACACCTCTGGAGAGAAGGAATGGGTGACGTTTTCAGGTCGAGACACTTCTTCGTCTGAAGAAGCGTCTCGACCCGAAACATTATCCATTCCTTCACTCCAGAGATGCTGCCTGTCCCGCTGAGTTACTCCAGCAATTTGTATCTACCTTTGATTTAAACCAGCATCTGCAGTTCTTTCCTACACATAATATATTATATATATTAATATGCAAATCTGAGCCAATCTTCCAAAGCTTTTTGTTCTGATGGTGCCAGAATGACTAGGAAGGAATCAACCAATAATCAAATGACACCAAAATAGTGTCATTTAGTGCAAGAACATTGGTTTGGCATTAAAAAGTGGTCATTCAGAGCCTCTTAAACACTATTATCTTATCTGCCTCCATCGTGACCCTTGTCAGCGTAGTCCAGGCATCCATAACTGTGTAAAAAACCTGCCTTCCCCATCTCCTAACTTGGCTCCACTCTCCTTAACTATATGTCCTCTAGTCTTTAACATTTCTATCCTGGGTGAAGGGTTCACTTTATCTAATATATCTCTGGCTTTCACAGAATAATATTCTTCCGTCCTGTGTGCAATGTGCAATATGTGGAACTTTCTTCAACAATACTGCTGCAACTTTTGTAGTTTATAGCCTTTATCTTTTATTTGCTGGAGGTGCAGTGGTAGAGTTGCTGCCTTACTGTTCTCTCAGTGCTGGTCGGTTCAATCCGGACTATGGGTGCAGTCTGTACGAAGTTTGTACGTTCCACCCGTAACCGCGTGCGTTTTCTCCAAGATTTTCAGTTTCCTCCCACACTCCAAAGATATACAGGTTTGTAGGTTTGTAAAATTGCCCCTAGTGTGTGTAGGGTAGTGTTAGTGTGCGGGGATCGCTGGCTGTTGCAGACGGTGGCCCGAAAGGCCTGTTTACGCACTGTATCTCTAAACTAAACTAAACATATGCAATTTGTGTTCCTATCTACGTAGGATAACAAGGCTTTTTGTTTTTCCAGTGTATTCCACAATCCACACATCCTTGTGGCAATACATTTATAAGCAGTGATCACCTGTTGTACAAAGGATCAAACATGATGAATTATTCAATGATGCAGGATATGGCAAACAAACCCAACCTCTCCCTGTTCCATTATCTACATATAGAGTATATTACCTCAATGACAGCTGCTAGACTTTGACCAGAATCAGGAAGCCTCTGCCTATTTTCTGTTTGATGAAGTTCTCAAACAAATCCACTTCTGCATTGCTTGCGAAATATGCAACAAATGTACAAAGTTTCTGTTTTATGAACAAGATATATCCTTCCTATGGGTTACAGCAACACGACGCAAGTCTGAGTAAGCAGTTTAACGTGTTAAATCTTAAAAAGGCATGATTGAAACCAGCTGTGAGCCGTGGCCACCACGTTTACCTGACCCTGGCGACCTTCCAGTGGCAAGCAGAATCTTCAATCCCGCCCAAGCACAGGATCACTGAACTACTCCTGCACCAGCAATCTCATTTTTATTTCTTGCAACCTGCTCCTTTCTTTTGAAGTAACAACTATAACTACAAAAGGACAAGTGTATCGAATCCAATATTACACGATAAACTTGTATTGGCCTTCCGCGATATAATTAACTATAAAAACAGTTTGTCATGTCTAATAAAAGAGAATAAAATAATTTCTGTGACCTAAATGCAAAAACAAACATTTTTAACAATGTAATTTTGATTCTTGTTCTTAGTTTATGCAGACCAAAGTGTCAAATTAATGGATTTATCTCTATCTTCAGCCATATATACACATTTAATCTCCTCATGTTACAGTGACAATGACTAAAAATTGGATAAAACTTGTTATTTTGTTATTGCCTAATTCTAGATTTTAAAAAAGGGAAGCGAGCCAAAAATGTCCTTACATGTAATTCTACCCAGGCTTCTCATTTTTAAACATAAAATGTAATCTAGGTGTATTGTCCATTATTTTAAAAGTTAAGGTAGTTAAAAATACAAATAGAGGAAATACTGTTATTAATCTCTATTGTATCTAATCGCCTCAACATCATTTATTGCCTAAGTTTTGACCTCTCCTTCGATGTGGATGGTCATTCGGGGAGAGATGGATATTTTGCCAATTTCCAATTCTTAATCCATGGTTGTGGGCAGCGATTGTTCTTTCACAATCAAACTTCACTCTGGTTTCATCTCGCAAATAAACCTATGAAGTTCTGGCTAAATACATTTGCCCCTCTCTGGCCTCCTAATCTGAGAAAAGACATTGTTGCCATAGAGGGAGTACATAGAAGGTTCACCAGACTGATTCCTGGGATGTCAGGACTTCCATATGAAGAAAGACTGGATAGACACGGCTTGTACTCGCTAGAATTTAGAAGATTGAGAAGGTGATCTTATAGAAACTTACAAAATTCTTAAGGGGTTGGACAGGCTAGATGCAGGAAGATTGTTCCCAATGTTGGGGAAGTCCAGGACAAGGGGTCACAGTTTAAGGATAAGGGGGAAATCTTTTAGGACCGAGATGAAGAAAACATTTTTCACACAGAGAGTGGTGAATCTCTGGAATTCTCTGCCACAGAAGGTAGTTGAGGCCAGTTCATTGGCTATATTTAAGAGGGAGTTAGATGTGGCCCTTGTGGCTGAAGGGATCAGGGGGTATGGAGAGAAGGCAGGTACAGGATACTGAGTTGGATGATTAGCCATGATCATATTGAATGGCGGTGCATGCTCGAAGGGCCAAATGGCCTACTCCTGCACCTAATTTCTATGTTTCTATGTTAAGAGGGATGGGACTGATTTTGATCTCCTATCTTGCCATGTTAGGTACTGATTCAACATTAGGGTCACATTGTCAGCATTTTAACCATCAGCAGCAGTCACGGGTCCGAATCCTTCGATGAAAGATATCAAGAAGACTGGTCATGTGAATGCATTGAATTAAGTCAACCATTGCGACATTTTAATTGAAGACTTAAAGCTTCACAAAACAGTTATTTGTCAATTGCATTAAGCCAAATTGAATCAACCGAAGGTTGTTATTTACTGATTTAGAAACAAAAAACAACACAAGGTCATCAGCCTAAAATAATTAACAATTTTAATCTAGTCACATTCCTCATGGCTCACTTTGCATGAAACCTTTTACAATGTAACAATTCAGTAACCATTCAATGATGTTTAAAAAAGCTGCCATCAACAATTCAAAATGATTATTTCCATGGTTCTTTCGGGAATAGAATACAGTTAGAAATTCTCACGCCTTCAAGGATAATTGTGGTCCCTCAGGCAGTTTAGTTTAGTTTAGAGATACAATGTGGAAAAAGGCCCTTCTGCCCACGCCAACCAGCCATCAATCACAAAATAGAACCATCCTACACACATAAGGGACAATTTACAATTATACCAAGCCAATATGCCTACAGGCCTGTACGTCTTTGGAATGCGGGAGAAAACCAGAGCACCCCGTGAAAACCCACACCGTCTCCGGGAGAACGTACAAACTCTACAGACTGCACCCATTGTCAGGATCGAACCCGGGTCTCTAGTGTTGTGAAGGCAGCAACTCTACCGCTGCATCACCAGTTAGCGTTACTGTAGTCTCAGTAAAGCCAGTTTCTGGAGAGACTCCTGTTACTGGCCAGTCGCAGGGTAGCTCTGGCAGGAATCTGCTGAAGACGTGGGTTCTCCAAATGGAAAACGTTACAAAGTTTATTTCCAATGCCCACTGGGAATCAATACATTCTGTTTCTTTTAATGGATCAATGGAGTGCCATATCCAAACATGTAAACAGCTTAATGACCCACCATCACAAATCAACAGGAACCGAATTTGGGCAGAAGCCCAAGGCCCTCTGTTGCTCCCTGTTATAAACAGATTGGCCCAATAACGACAAAAGCACTCAGATAACTCTTTCATACACATTACAGACATATTTGTTTCCCCAAAAAAATCATAGGTGATAAGGCTTTCAATGCACAGTCAAGCAATTACTTCACAATTATTGTGTGTTTGTTATTATATCTGCAAAGGTGGGGCTGTGAGCTGGAAATAGTCTTGAATAAGTGAGTTCGGTATTCCGAAAAACGCAAGGAATCAAGGGAACAAGTTAGGTCTTTATTCTTTGGAGCGCAGAAGATTAAGGGGGGACTTGATAGAGGTCTTTAAAATGATGAGAGGGATAGACAGAGTTGACGTGGATAAGCATTTCCCACTGGTCTGTAGTGGGAAGTCTGTAGGGAAGATTCAAACAAGAGGACATGACTTGAAAATTAAGGGACAGAAGTTTAGGGGTAACATGAGAGGGTACTTCTTTACTCAGAGAGTGGTAGCTGTGTGGAATGAGCTTCCAGTGGAAGTGGTGGAGGCAGGTTCGATTTTATCATTTAAAAATAAATTGGATAGTTATATGGACAGGAAAGGAATGGAGGTAGATGGGACTAGGTGAGAGTAAGTGTTCTGCACGGACTAGAAGGGCCGAGATGGCCTGTTTCCGTGCTGTAATTGTTATATGGTTATATGGTTATATGGATTTGTCAAAGGTCAGTGACCTTTATGGATACCTGGAATGGATGGCTCATTTTATGTGGGAGGGTTGAACAGGGTTGGTTTGTTTCCATTTGAGCTTAGAGCACCTAGAGGAGACTCACCCAGTAGCAGGAAGAAACTATCACATGGACCTTGTCTGATATTTCGAATTATACTGATGCCCTGCTCTGATCTCTTTAACATGTTCATTTTTAACAGATGTTAAGCAATCTGGCTAGTAGTTAGACACAAAATGCTGGAGTAACTCAGCGGGACAGGCAGCATCTCTGGAGAGAAGGAATGGGTGAGGTTTCGGGTCGAGACCCTTCTCAGGGTCTACTAGTTACCCGCTTTCTGTATCTCTCCATTTGAAAATAATGACTTTATTTTATTCCAATTAAGGGAACTTTCGTCAAGTCTTGGGAACAATGAAAATATAAAACCAATACCTGGCCTTGTTTCTACCTCTACTAGAGACTACTCGGAAGTGCAGTAATCAGCAGGTAATGGGCCGATCCTATGCAACCTGAGAATAGGTGCATGAGCCAGCACAGTTGAAGGAAGTTGCTAAGGCAAGAGTACATGTTAGCACTCGATCAGCCAAGATCAAACTGAATGGCAGAGCAGGTTCAAGGGCTAAGCAGCTATCCTTATACAATATATATCAGACAGATTGTCCGTGTGAGTACTGCCAGTCAACCCATTCAACATGAACTGTTGGTCTGTCATGAAATCATGTAACGCCGCAGGTCTTACATTACCAATCAGCGGGATTAGTTTGTGTCATTGAAAGTGAAGCCTTAGCTTGCAGGCAGCACCCTCGAACTACGGATTGGGCATATGGCCATCACAATATGCGCTGTCAACTGATAGCAAATCAGGCTTCTATTCTGTATGCATGGCAAAATAGTACAGTACAAAGGAGCAAACCCGACCTGCAGATGATTCCATTATTGCAGAAGAACATAAGATATAGAAGCAGGTGTAGGTCATTTGAACCCCTGCACCTGCTCTGCAACACATATATCTTTTAACTCAAGTGCTGCCCTGGTCTCAATTTTCCTTAATTCCATTGCACACATTGATCTTTTATGACTGATTGATTGTGAGTCTGAAAACAGGCCCTTCGAGTCCATGCCAACCATTGATCACCCGTTCACACTAGTTCTATATTATCCCACATTTGCATCCGCTCCCTGCCCACTGGAGACAATTTGCAGAGGCCAATTGACCTAAAAACCCAATGGTCTTTGGGAGGAATCAGGAGCACCTGGAGGGAAACCACGCGGTCACATGGAGAACATGCAAACTCCGCAAAGACAGCACCTGAGGTCAGGATCAAACTCTGTCTCTGGTGCTGTGAGTCTACCAGCTGCGCCACATTTGGAAGAGGATGCGATCAATATCTTTACATATAAATCCATAAAGAAAGTAATGTAATTTGAGAATGCAAACTGATACCATCACATCTCCTGGGATTCAGATTCAATGCTGTAGATGCTCGCATATTTAGATTAACTAAAAAGTATATTTATGTAAGAATTTTAATTCTTCCAGTTCTCATCATTAGGGAATATTTAAAAGGCATATTTGAATGCCCTCTATTAAAAGACACATGAGGATCCAAACTATTTTAGTAACAAGGATTAATCCCGGAAATGGGAAACGGTTAATATCTCAGATCAAAGCAAACAAGAGGCCATTAATTGAAAAGCAAACAAGAATGCAGACGCTTAAAATCTCAAATAAAAACAAAAAACTGCTGGAAATACGCCATGGATCAGGCAACATTTGTGAAGAGAGAACACAGTCAATGTTTCAGGTTTGGTGATCTATTGCCAGGAATGCTTCTGCTTCTCACTCCACAGACACACTGTCTATGAGTATTTCCACTTTCTGTTTTTACCTCAGATTTGCAGCATCTGCAGTTTTTCAAAACATGTTTTTGCATTTTAAGGAAGGCTTTTACAACCTTTGCTCTTTGATAGCTCAGCACATTATACCTGGTGTGTGTGATGCAGATTTCTCAGCTTTCTTAGTGGTAAGAAGTGCAATGAGCTGGGGACAGCTGTGTACAGAGAGGCAGCATCCCTTGTATCCCAGAGGAGGCAATGTGAGAGACTGTAGGACATGAGTGGTCTGGAGACACATGGAGCAGCCACTACCACTTCCAGCAATGGTCCGTCCACATTCACATTTGTGGACAATCGCTTAGGAAGGAGATGAGGAGAAATTTCTTTAGTCAGAGGGTGGTGAATCTGTGGAATTATTTGCCACAGAAGGCTGTGGAGGCCAAGTCAGTGGATATTTTTAAGGCAGAGATAGATAGATTCTTGATTAGTACAGGTGTCAGAGGTTATGGGGAGAAGGCAGGAGAATGGGGTTAGGAGGGAGAGATAGATCAGCCATGATTGAATGGTGGAGTAGACTAGATGGACCGAATGGCCTAATTCTATAATCACTTATGACCTTGACAGCCGGCATCCAGTCCTGAGATCTCCCCCGCCCCCTCCCCCCTCCACCATCTCACTCACCACCACCCACCCACCCAGTACCATGCTCACAGGCAGCTTCTCTGCACCAAGTAATGGGGTGATTTATTCTCTACCACTGCCAACTGTGTACGGGGATTCATGGGCCAGCTTCCAACACAGCAGCACTGACAGTACAGCAAGTTTATTTCTCTAATGCAATTATAATACCCTTTAGTACAGGTTGTATTAGCGATCTTATTCCTGGGGTCTATCTGAGAAACTAGTGCAGGGCGCCAATATTTAGCTAGGGAGGCCACACCCCTGTTAATATTTCCCCACATAGAAGCATAGAAAATAGGTGCAGGAGGAGGCCATTCGGCCCTTCGCGCCAGCACCGCCATTCATTGTGATCATGGCTGATCGTTCCCTATCAATAACCCGTGCCTGCCTTCTCGCCATATCCCTTGACTCCACTAGCCCCTAGAAATCTATCTAACTCTCTCTTAAATCCATCCAGCGACTTGGCCTCCACTGCCCTCTGTGGCAGGAATTCCATAAATTCACAACTCTCTGGGTGAAAACGTTTTTTTCACACCTCAGTCTTAAATGGCCTCCCCTTTATTCTAAGTCTGTGGCCCCTGGTTCTGGATTCGCCCAACATTGGGAACATTTTTCCTGCATCTAGCTTGTCCAGTCCTTTTATAATTTTATATGTTTCTATAAGAGCCCCCTCATCCTTCTAAACTCCAGTGAATGCAAGCCTAGCCTTTTCAATCTTTCCTCATATGACAGTCCCGCCATCCCAGGGATCAATCTCGTGAACCTACGCTGCACTGCCTCAATCACAAGGATGTCCTTCCCCAAATTAGGAGACCAAAACTGTACACAATACTCCATATGTGGTCTTACCAGAGCCCTATACAACTGCAGAAGAACCTCTCTTCTCACATACTGAAATCGTCTCGTTATAAAGGCCAACATTCCATTCGCTTTCTTCACTGCCTGCTGTACCTGCACGCCAACTATCAGTGACTGGTGTACAAGGACAATATATAGGAGCAGGGAGGTTCTACTGCAGTTGTACAGGGTCTTGGAGAGACCACACCTGGAGTATTGCGTACAGTTTTGGTCTCCAAATCTGAGGAAGGACATTATTGCCATAGAGGGAGTGCAGAGAAGGCTCACCAGACTGATTCCTGGGATGTCAGGACTGTCTTATGAAGAAAGACTGGATAGACTTGGTTTATACTCTCTAGAATTTAGGAGATTGAGAGGGGATCTTATAGAAACTTACAAAATTCTTAAGGGGTTGGACAGGCTAGATGCAGGAAGATTGCTCCCGATGTAGGGGAAGTCCAGGACAAGGGGTCACCGCTTAAGGATGAGGGGGAAATCCTTTAAAACCGAGATGAGAAGAACTTTTTTCACACAGAGAGTGGTGAATCTCTGGAACTCTCTGCCACAGAGGGTAGTCGAGGCCAGTTCATTGGCTATATTTAAGAGGGAGTTAGATGTGGCCCTTCTGGCTAAGGGATCAGAGGGTATGAAGAGAAGGCAGGGTACAAGATACTGAGTTGGATGATCAGCCATGATCATATTGAATGGCGGTGCAGGCTCGAAGGGCTGAATGGCCTACTCCTGCACCTAATTTCTATGTTTCTATGACACCCAGGTCTCGCTGCACCTCCCCCTTACCTAACCTAACCCCATTGACATAATAATCTGCCCCCTTGTTTTTGCTGCCAAAATGGATAACCTCACATTTATCTATGTTATACTGCATCTGCCACACATCTGCCCACTCACTCAACCTGTCCAGCTCACCCTGCAACCTCCTAACATCCTCTTCACAGTTCACACTGCCACCCAGCTTTGTGTCATCCGCAAGCTTGCTAGTGTTGCTCCTAATTCCCTCTTCCAAATCATTAATATGTATGGTAAACTGTTGCAGCCCCTTGCAGCACTCCACTCGCCACTGCCTCCCATTCTGAAAAGGACGCGTTCACTCCTGCTCTTTGCTTGCTGTCTGCCAACCAATTTTCTATCCATGTCAACACCCTACCCCCAACACCATGTGCTCTAATTTTAGTCACCAGTCTCCCGTGCGGGACCTTTTCAAAGGCTTTCTGAAAAGTCTAGATACACTACATCCACTGGCTCCCCTTCATCCATTTTACTTGTCACATCCTCAAAAATTTCCAGATCAAGTACACCTACTCTATGTTTATGACCCTGAATGCCAGAACTCACAACTACAAGTACATTTGTTGCAGATCATCCTGTACTTGCCGCGAGGACAATTTATCTCTTTATTATTCAATTGAAACTGCATTTTCCTGTCTCCGGGAGATACATCTTGCCAGACTCTACTTATGGTGCCCGTGGTGGGTCTTCTAATTCACTGGCACTCAGGACCTCGCTCCCAGAACTCATCTACCAGGGAGAATCCCCAGGTCTAGTTCACTAAATCTAGGAACTCTCACCTGCACTTTACCTTCACCATGACAGCCATAATGTGTAACGTGAGGGTCTGGCTGTCATGGGGGAGTGTGCCTTTAAGGACTCAAGTCCTCCATAAGAGAAACAAATTGGAACATGTTGCTCTATTCAGCTGAGCCTAGTCGCATCAAGAACAGCACTGTTCTCATTTCCGCATTGATTGCTAGATACTAGATACTGGATTCTAGATCTTAACGTCATTTCAAATGTATCTTTGGCCAATACTGTGATTTTCTTTCTCTCGGGAGGACCCGGTTGGGCGCTGGCCCTAAATGTAGCAACAGTTGTACACAGTGAAGAAGGGAGAAATCTAATTTCTGTACCTAGGAGTTTAAAATGTAAAGGGTCACAGAAAGCTGCTGGAATGCAAAAAATACTGCACTATTGCCCTGCAGCGTCAACTTATTCACCACTTTGCCAAGAAAGTTAATTAAGTTTGATCCCACCACACAGACAGCTTTACTTTATGCTATAGTTGAAGCTACATCAAAGCGATTTCATTGAATTTAATTATGCTCCAGTTCTTAAAGCTAAGACTGTCTAAACCTGGAAGTACAGCTGCATCAATATGAAATAATCAGCAATGTCAAAGGCAGGAATTGTGCCATTAACACATTGGAAAATGACACCACAATTGATTCAGTCATTTCTAAAATAAATCCTTACATAATTATGGTGTGCCCCGTTGTCCTATCTATGTGCTCAATGCTTGTTGAAATAAGAACACTGTGGTGAATAAGGAACATTGAACAATTTTCAGTGTCAACAGATAGAGGAAGGAACTAATAGCAGAGTGCAGTGGCTTGAAGAAGTGTTTCAATATAAATTAGCAGCCAGGATGAAGAAACAGGGCCGTGTGAACAGCAGAGTAGAATTCTGGCTTAAAGCCCTGCCCCACGGTACGAGTTCATTCCAAGAGTTCTCCCGAGTTTGCCCTGATTCGAACTCGGAGATTTACGGTAATGGCCACTCGTCGATACTCGGGGCTCTCGTGGACATTTTTCATCATGTTGAAAAATCTTCACGAGTCTTCCCGAGCTTAACTGCCGTTAACGAGTCTTCCCGAGTACCTGCCGTTAGCGTTACGAGCTGCTAAGAGACGTCCCTGAGCTCCGACGTACCCTCTACATTCATTCTCCGTGCTTACCACGAGTTTGATTTTTTTAAACTCGGGAGAGCTCTTGGAATGAACCCGTACCGTGGGACAGGGCTTTTAGTAAGCAAGGTTAAATGTCTGATCTTGTACGTGTGTATATGTGTGTGTGTATATATGTGGTTGTCTTTACATTTTCGCAAAAACACTACGCGGTAACGATAACATATTTACAAATTTTGATTTACATATCTCTCCTCTAGGCCGAGAGCACCTTATCTGAACATTTTATGCTTTATTTCTCGACTTATTATTGACTCATTATTGATTAAAAGTCTAAAAAAGTCAAACGACTGAAATTAAAACGAGCAGCTTCAACTGATGACATCACAATGGCTCGGCTAGCAGTGATCAGCCTTACTGAAGATTTCATCCTATATGCCAACTTTCACAAGATATTCAACTTTCACATATTCTGATTCACATTTCTCCCCTCTAGGCAGATCACCTTCACTAAACATTTTATGCTTTATTTCTTGACATTACTGATTAAAGTTTTAAAAAATCAAAAGGTTATGAATTTAAAATGACCAGCTTCAACTGATGACATCACAATGGCCCGGCTAGCAGGGGGGAGGGTGAATTGCTATAACATCACGCAGGGGAAGTGTAATTCAAATTTTTTTAAAGAGCACTGCTGAGGGAGGCAGGGGAGTGCTGGAATCTTACATTCGGGAACGGCTTGAGTTGGAGGACCATGCCTCCCATGGGGGCTACAGGTAGGGAACGGGTGCGTTGGGGGAGCATATCCAACGGGTCTGCACTTGGTCTAGAATATAAATATAAATATATGTGAGTATGTGTACATATACACACTGAACTTTTTTTCTCCCTCTCTCGTTTATCATATTATTTAGAGTGCACTATGCTTACATATTCTGTTGTGCTGCAGCAAGTAAGAATGTCATAGTTCTATCTGGGACATATGACAATAATAGGCCTTTTTCACAGGGCGACTTGACGCAAGATGTGACCAGAGTGAAGTGGTTGTGGTCTAGCACGATATCACACGATATAACGGGGGGGGGTAGACAAAGAGTTCCCACGGTACTCGGCATTTCTGTTATTTGTGCGAGTGACTTGTCCGTCTCCCGAGCTTTCCCGTTAAATCTTGAATGACATTGTAAACTGTCAAGTGTAATTAAATCATCACGTGGCACAAATGATGTCACTTTTTTTTCACACACTATAAATATCCTCCCTTGGTTGAATTGGTATATACACACACAAAGCAGAGTTTTACTGTGTATGCGGGAGACACAGATGGAGTGAGCACAGTTACTGAGGCAGAGTCTCTCAGCCTGTGTGAGAGGGAGGGAGAGAGAGAGGCACACACAAGGTGGATGTGAAATCTCACCTGCCTGTTTCAGTGACAGACACCCGCCGCCAGTAAATGAAGACACCCCCATCTGTATCCCCCTCCTCTCCCTCAACTCCCCCACATTTCCCTCCCAACTCCAGTCCCGTCCCGACCACCTGGGAAACGGAAGGGAGCAACAATTAACTGCTGCCTTCCCGCTGAGTTAAAGAGTTCCCACGGTAGTAAGACGATGTTAGTTGCGCCCAAGTTTAAATTTCCAATGTGTGTTTCAGAGTAAATCAAAAACTGTCTGAATCAGCAAGTTAGACACAAAATGCGGGAGTAACTCAGCGGGCCAAGCAGCATCTCTGGAGAAAAGGAATAGATTCCATTTTTGGTCGGGACCCTTCTTCGGGATGATTGTAGGGGGGAACTGGAAGCAAGAAAAGACCGGGTCAAATCAGGGCCAACAACAGATGACCTCAGCAGGGTATTTTGTAGAGGGGTCCCGACCCGAAATGTCGCCTAACCCTTTCCTCCAGAGATGCTGCCTGACCCACTGAGTCACTCCAGCACTTTATGTCTATATTTGGTTTCCTGATAGGCCAATTGTTGGCTAGGGATAGTGTGATCCCAAGAGGGGACCATCGTTGCAAACCTTGGCCTGGTTAACCGACATTTACTGCATGGGGGAGGGGGGGGGGGGCAGGAGGGGGTGGGCGGGGGAGAGAGAGAGAGTGTAAGTTACCTACAATTAAATAATTCAATGTTCATAGTGAACACAGACACAAAATGTTGGTGTAACTCAGCAGGTAAGTCAGATCTGGGAAGAAAAACATAAAAAGCTGGAGTAAGTCAGCGGGTCAGGCAGCATCTCTGGAGAAAAAGTATAGGTGGCGATTCGAATCGGAACCCTTCTTCAGACATCCTAATCGGAATTGAGTCTGAAGATGTGTCTCGTCCCGAAACATCACCTATTTTTCTCCAGAGATGCTGCTTGACTCGCTGAGTTACTCCAGCTTTTTGTGCCTGTCTTCGTTTTAAACCAGCATGTGCAGTTCATTCCTTTACACGGGTATCTGGAGAACATTGATTGGTAGCGTTCCGGACCCTGCTTCGGAAAGGCATTGATCGCTGGTCGGCGAGGACTCCGAGCTGTATCTCTCAAAGAAGTACGTGAAAAATTTCTCACGGACCATAAAAATGCGGGACCTTTCAGTAAAGTCCCTTTTAAAGATTATAGTTATTTTTTGAATCACATTAACATAACTCATGAATAAGTTGATGTCCATATGCAGATGCAAATCTTTATTTTTTAAATTCAATCCCACAGAAGACAATTTTTACTCACCTTCTGTCCCCTCTGTCCAGCTTCCGGGTTCACCGTTCGCAGGAGTTCCCACGGTACATACAAGAGTCAGTACGGATATCGCACTGGCCACTACGTGCATATAAAGTTGCAATATTCAACCACAAGTGTACGTCACTCTTGGAGAAATTCAAGATTGTTTGAATTTTCTCCCGAGTCACCAAGTTACACGAGTACCTGCCGTTAGCGCCACGGTGGTCCACGAATGCCGTACGGTTATCGCAAGAGGTTCCCACGATGTTCAACTTTGGTTAACTCTTGCGTCAAGTCGCCCCGTGAAAAAGGGGTTTCAAACATTCTTGACTCTTGAATAGGTGTGTTTGGGAATTAGTCTTGAGCCAAAGTATGAACCACATAATAGAAAGCTAGCAGCCTGTTTAAAACCATGCTGAAGAATTTACTTTGTATTTAACAGAATCAGTTTGAGTCCTCGTATCTTCTGAGATTCTGTAGCATCAATTGTTCTTGGAGCGAATATTGTGCAAGATGATCAAGCAGCTGATCTGGTGCGCCAGTATATACTCAAAATAATTCGTTTCATATCTTATTTGTCTGGCCACATCTTAATTAAAGTTAATTAATTGGGTTTTTTTTTTAACTGTCTTTTGCTTTTAAAAGGCAAAAAATCCAGAATTGTAAAACTGGAATCATACTGTGTAGTCTTGGTCCATTCACCAATGATCCATTGTGAAGTATAATAAAAAAAACTCTAATATGCATAATCTATATATTGAAGATACACACAAAATGCTAGAGTAACTCAGTGAGACAAGCAGCATCTCTGAATGACCATTCCTCTTATCTAGAGGAGGAATGGTCTAGTTTCCCGCTGAGTTACTCCAGCATTTTGTGTCTATCTTCGGTGTAAACCAGCATCTGCAGTCCTACACACAATTTATATATTGCCCCTTTACAAAGCAATAAATAATCTGTGGTGTCGGGCTTTTATTTAAGAGGATTTCCCAATAGCAAGCAATTTCCTGATGATGAAGAACTTTCGTAATATCAGACAGATTTCAACATCAATATAATTAAACAATAATCGCACAAGATTGAACACCCATCTTCTTTGTGTTGCATTAACTACTGCAGAGCTGGTTTTGGACTTGCTTCAGTTTACTACCATACCACAATGATAATCAGAACTATATACTTGGTGAATGTTTATGGTCAAACAGGGCCTTGGGTTCTTATACGCGATTACATTTCCCCCAAGTTTTCTAACTGAGTTTGTCAATCCTTAAAGACTTGGTATAGCTAAATTTGCAAAATTGCTAGTAAATTTGATGATATATAAATTAGATTAGATTAGATTCGTTTATTGTCATTCAGACCTTTCGGTCTGAACGAAATTTCGTTTCCCTGCAGTCATACATATAATTAAAAAAATGACAAAAACACACAATCAACACAAATTTAACATCCACCACAATGAGTTCACCAAACACCTCCTCACTGTGGTGGAAGGCAAAATCTTAAAGTCTCTGTCGCTTCCCTCTTTGTTCTCCCTCTGCGCAGAGGCGACGGTTCGGCGCAGTGAATTCTAGTAAATTCTAGTAAAATGAAGAACTAGTAAATTCTTCAGCATGGTATAAATTGTATAGTTGTCACAGATCTGTGAATGAAACAAACCCAATGCTAGCTCTGTTACCCTGTCATCATGCTGTAGTGAATCTGTTCCTGGTAGCGATAAAACCATTAATTATCACTTGGTTGCATTTGATAGTTAATGTTTTAGCATGAATATAATTTCACATGGGCTACTGGTTGGATCCTTAGTGTTAATTTCAAAATGATGAAAACCCACAATTAGGGAAAGGGACATGAAAATTATCTAATTAAGGTGTTGTACAAAATCAGACAATGCTGGAAATACATAGAAACATAGAAAATAGGTGCAGGAGTAGGCCATTCGGCCCTTCGAGCCTGCACCATCATTCAATATGATCATGGCTGATCATCCAACTCAGTATCCTGTACCAGCCTCCATACCCCCTGATCCCCTTAACCACAAGGGCCACATCTAACTCCCTCTTAAATATAGCCAATGAACTGGCCTCAACTACCTTCTGTGGCAGAGAATTCCACAGATTCACCACTCTCTGTGTGAAAAATGTTTTTCGCATCTCGGTCCTAAAGGATTTCTCCTTTATCCTGAAACTGTGACCCCCTTGTCCTGGACTTCCCCAACATCGGGAACAATCTTCCTGCATCTAACCTGTCTGACCCCTTAAGAATTTTGTAAGTTTCTATAAGATCCCCCCTCAATCTTCTAAATTCTAGTGAGTACAAGCCGAGTCTATCCAGTCTTTCTTCATATGAAAGTCCTGACATCCCAGGAATCAGTCTGGTGAACCTTCTCTGTACTCCCTCTATGGCAAGAATGTCTTTCCTCAGATTTGGAGACCAAAACTGTACGCAATACTCCAGGTGTGGTCTCACCAAGACCCTGTACAACTGCAGTAGAACCTCCCTGCTCCTATACTCAAATTCATCACAGTCATAGAATCATAGACCCATGCATGGAAACAGACTCTTTGGCACAATGTCCAAACCAGCTAACCAATTGAGCTTGTCCCACTTGCCTGCACCTGGCCCATATCCCTCCAGGATAGGCACAAAATGCCTGAGTTACTCACCAGGACAGGCAGCATCTCTGGATAGAAGGAATGAGCGATGTTTCATTCCAGTCTGAAGAAAGGTCTCAACCCGAAACGTCACCCATCCTTCTCTCCAGAGATGCTGCCTGTCCTGTTGAATTACTCCAGCATTTTATGTCTATCTTCAGTTTAAACCAGCATCTGCAGTTCCATCCTACCCACATCTTTTTGAACCTTATTATCCATGTAACTATTGCGAGTGTCCTTTAAATTATGTAATTGTGCCCGCCTCTACCACTTCCTCTGAAAGCTCATTCCATGTAGGCACCATCCACTGTGAGATAAAGATGTACACCCAATTCTTCAATGGCCCTTCATTTGTATCACATGTACCAAGGGACAGTGAGATTATTTTATTTGCCTACAGATCAGTAAGAATATTGCCGTACATAAGTACAATCCCCGATTAAGTACATAACGCATAGAAACAGTCCTTACGCAAGAGTCGCCAGATTTTGGCGCCATTTTCAAAGTCAATAGACAATAGGTGCAGGAGTAGGCCATTCGGCCCTTCGAGCCAGCACCGCCATTCAATATGATCATGGCTGATCATCCCCAATCAGTATCTCGTTCCTGCCTTCTCCCCATATTCCCTGACCCTGCTATCCTTAAGAGCCTTATCAAGCTCTCTCTTGAAAGTATCCAGAGAACCAGCCTCCTCCACCCTCTGAGGCAGAGAATTCCACAGACTCACAACTCTCTGTGTGAAAAAGTCGTAACTGGTCATAAAGGCACATTGCTGCCACTGTCTCCACCTGGATCATCCCATGAGCCGACGTCCCTCTCCTCTCCCGGCCATCTTCGTTCAGCCTTTGTGCTCTTGGGGCATCTCTTGCAGTCGAACTTGAAGACGCGGAATGCAAGACCTCCAATTCTTCTCACCAGCCCTTTGTTCTCGCATCCGATGCCATCCACGACTCCCTCCACCCTCTCTCCGGTTCCTGGTCCTGGCGGCGACAGAGGCCGGGCCCGGCGGCTTCCCACTCCAGCTGGATTCCCGGTTCCACAGCGGGCAAGCCATGCCATCTGCCGGGGCAAGTAAATCTTGCTCTCTCAACTCAAATCTGTGCCCTTTAGTTTGAGACTCACCTAAGGACATGACTTCAGAATTAAGGGACAGAAGTTTAGGGGTAATATGAGGGGGAACTTCTTTATTCAGAGAGTGGTAGCTGTGTGGAATGAGCTTCCAGTGGAAGTGGTGGAGGCAGGTTCATTGGTATCATTTAAAAATAAATTGGATAGGCATATGGATGAGAAGGCAATGGAGGGTTATGGTATGAGTGCAGGCAGGTGGGACTAAGGGGAAAAAAAGTTGTTCGGCACGGACTTGTAGGGCAGAGATGGCCTGTTTCCGTGCTGTAATTGTTATATGGTTATATGTTATCCTGATGAAAAGACTGTGGCTAGTCAACTTGTATCATTTTATATATCTCAATATGGTCTCACCTCAACATCCTGTAGTCCGGGGAAAAAAGCACGCACGCTCTTCAGACGCTCCTTGTAACAAAACTATTTGGATAACATGCAAACAAAGATTTTCACTGTACCTCAATACATATGGAAATTTATAAAAAGCCTAAACCTAGGCCTTTTCAACTTATTTTCATTTACAGGCCACAAAACGGTTGATCAGTCATCAACTTGTGCATTGGTAATCACATAGAAGACTTATCCGCTTGAAGTTATTTTCAAGTGCGATGTGACTGAATGGAAGTAGAAACATCAATCAAATAAACACCAGCAGCATTACTACACAATCTGAAAATAAATAATTGACATGCCGTTTGTATGTTCCTCAACCCAGAAAATTGGGCCACTGGGAAGTGTGAATGTTTATACAAGCTCCCACCCTCCGGAGGTCCGTTAGCAATGTCACAATCAATGATATTTCAAGAGAATTTGACCACATGAATTATGCAGCTATCACGGAACGATGAATGAAACAAAACCATCGGTGTCAACCTACACCCACCACCTGTCCAACATTGTAGCTGCAATATTGTAGTATGCATACAAAGGGAACAATGGGGTCCTCAACATTAAGGGTGGGATTCAAGGCCTATGATGAGGTGAAGGTACAGTCCATTTATGTCACTGAAGCTAAACGTGGAATCTTTCCACAAAATCTTGGTAAAGTATTTCGTTTTTACTGAAGGAGATTTGGAGGAACTTATTTCTGATGCTTCTGAGCATCAAAGAGGAAATTATTCCAAATATCCCACATCAAATAGTACAGAGATTTGTGCACCCTCCTTCATGAAACACAGACGATACAAGCTGGAACAGCAAATAGGAAAGTAAATAGAAATTATTGCAAAAGGAATTGAGCATAAAAAAGGGAGTCCTGACACAGTTCTTTATCACAGAGAGTTTTGGAGGCTGCATGACTGCATATACATTCAAGGCTGAGAGGCAGATTGTTGGTCTATGAGGGAGTCAAGATTATAGAGGAAAACAAAGTGAAGCAGAGACCAATTCAGCCATGGATTTATGAATGTAGAATACTGTATGGTGTACTCCTGCTGCTCTTCTTATATTGTGGGAATTTATTCAAAGTGACTTCAAATCACAGAATCGTACAACTCTCCACCATGCCAATTATTTTGCCTATCTACACTAATCCCATTTGCCCACATTCTTTTACGACTTGTGTATTTACAGAAGAACACAAGAAATTTAAATGTTGCTTAAACACAGTGATTTGTGAACAGATGTATCTGGATCCACCACCTTCTGACTGAATGAAAGATGCAGAATGGAAACAGGCCCTTTGGCCCACCGTCTACGCTGACTACTGCACGGTTCACCCATTCACGCTAGTTCTATGCTAACCCACTAAATATAACAGGGTAACATCAGCCGAGTGAAATACATTTGATCCCATATAGTGTCAGCCACAGCTAAAGCTAAGTACAATTATTTTGTAAAGACCAGAAATTAATGTCCTGGAGTGCAAAGTCGTGGCTTAATTTCAGTGTGCTGTCGTTCATAAGAGTGAAATCCGTAGCTGCACAAGATACAGAAGTTAGGGGACAGTAACATTTATAATGACGGGGGAGTGCTTTCAAGAAGATACTGGTGATTCAGTTTTGTTCAGTCCCAGAGTCTGAGTGATTTAAAAGTGCCTGGGTATCAGCTATTAAAACAATATATTTTTTTCTGGGGGTGGATGGTGGGGGCCATTGTTTACGTCAGGATTTTAATACTACAAAGGCATGTGAGTGTTTTGAAAAAGAATGTTGTTAATTGGATATATCACATTGTAAATGGATAATCTATTTACAGGTGCAAACAGGATTATCTTAATGCCACCGTCTGAATAACCTGGAATATTTACATCCTCACACTGTGAACACTGGATACATAATAAACTGGGTTTGCTACACGGCAATCTAAACTCATCCCCATTTCCCCGTGCCCTCTTTCCTGTAAGTCATCTCCTGTTAATGTGCAAGAACATCTACATTACTTGCCTGAAAATTGTTTCCAGCCATCAGAAACCATTCAATATTAATGACACATTTTACAGCAATGAAGGATTATAAGCATGATGCATCACTCCAGGCAATTGAGGTTGATGTTCCGTGCATTAAAAGTTAAATTGATGCCCAGTTGAAACTAAACACAGAGGCTTTAGGTGTGGTCTGATTTTTTTGACAGCATCGCTCACATACCATAGAGTGCAGGCGGCAGCCAAAACCTGTTCTTGTTGGTTGCAAGCTGATCATTGCTCCCGATGCCATCCCTCTCATTGAGCAAGTGTTGGACAACTGATATGCAGCTATACATACATTCAGCAATAGAAGTCTTATGGATGATGACGGTGCTAAGAACTATTTTTCTCTCCTCCAGTGTTTAGATTTTAACTTTAGACTTTAGAGATACAACGCGGAAACAGGCCCTTTGGCCCACCCAGTCCGCACCGACCAGCGATCACCCAGTACACTAGCATTACTCAACACACTAGGAACCATTTATAATTTTACCAAAGCCAATTAACCTACAAATCTGTTCGTCTTTGGAGTGTGGGAGGAAGGAAACTGGAGGACTTGGAAAAAACCCATGCGGTCACAAGGAGAATGGACAAGCTCCATACAGCACCTATAGTCAGGATCGAAAATACATCTCTGGTGCTTTAAGGCAGCAACTCTACTACTGCAACACTGTTGCACCCCCAGTGTTATTGCATGGTGTATGTCGTGAACATATTGCAAGTGACTTACAAATACACAAATACCACTTTTATGCATTTTTAGACCCTCCTTATTTATTTTCCCTATTGGAATAGGAAGGTCAGTCAGTAGCTCTCATTTATAGCTGGCCTTGGAGACAGTCCAAGATTTGATACATCTGGGAGGGTTTCTATATCCCTTCCAAGGGCAATTCTAGCATCAACCATGTTGATGCGAAAATTGGAAAAACATATAGAGCTAAATGGACACCATCAGCTAATGTTCTTCCCTGAAGGTTCTTGATGCACCCTTTGGTTACATTGGCAATCAAAGAACTTTGTGGGTACTTTTATGGCTGGTGGCTTTTTATTTCCACAGAGCTCCTCCATGGACAATGAAGAATGAATGTCACTGAAACTCAACCATAGGTGGAGCTTGATACCACCTGAACTGGAACAAACTGCCCTTTCCTTTCTTCAGGTCCTGATTATACCGTTGTAATCTTTCAAACATTTGCTGACGGGCAGAGCTAAAAGTTACTCCTGGTAATAATAACGATAAGTATTTCAAATGCTTGGGTGACATATCTTGGCGTGCTCCTTTAACAACATGGAAAGCAGTGAAGTAATATTGAAATTGAATTAATGGCAGCCCTTTTTTTAGAATCTCAAGCAGAGGAAAAGTTATGTGTTAACCATTCGTTATCTGCAACCATGAACAGTCATGGGTCTGCATGATACTAGTTTTCCAATGAATAAATTATATATATTGGGACCAGAATCTATTGAACATGGTCTTCAATGAAAAGGAATGTAAATGCTCAAACTCAGGCTTGCAGGAAGGGTAGACTGAATTATATATTTTCTGTTAATTATACATGTTAATTATTAATGCTGCTTTTCATATTTACCTGCAGATGTACTGCTCTAATATATACAGAGGAGGTTCTCGCAAAGTGTAGGAAGGAACTACAGATGCTGGTTTAAACTGGAGATAGACACAAAGAGCTGGTGTCTGTCCCGCTGAGTTACTCCAGCTTTATGTCTATCTTAGGTGCTCGTAATGGTTACAGTGCAGTAAGCACCCCTGCAAGCATATGTGTAACTGAACAACATTTTACAAAATGCAGAAACTTGCTCATATCTACAACACCCTAATTTTTCAGGGCACTGCCAACATCATATATCACTGGAGCACACAGTGGCAAACGATGAAGAAAGCTTCAAACTAAATCAAACGTTTTATCATTCCAACCTCACTCCTTATTTTATTTCACGCCTTTGTATTTCTGCAAATGGGTTGACAGGAAGATTAAAATAGAGATATTTAATATATTCATACCTTATTGAACGAAGAGTTTGGAATTGGTCCCTAGGAAGCTAAATCTCCAGGATAGGCAATCACCAGACATAAACCATAAAGATTCCCTTGAGGAAAATATTTTTTATGAACTGCATTCTAATAGCGTACTTGTATTTTATAATAGTCCCCAATTTTCCACATGGGTTTAATCAATCTTCAATCGCAGTAGAAGATCGGCTGATCCCCCAGGAAATTAAATGTCTGAAATTTGTCATTGAACCAGTTTCTGGACCAGGTCCAGCCATGTTCAGTAACTAGCAGGAACTCGGAGACTTCTCAGGCACATGTACCTGACCAGCAAATACTGCACGTCACACAGTGACTGGAACATCGGCTCATCGGACATGATATATGCCTCATATTTTGCTCCAAACAATGGGAAAAACTATTGGCTGCTTTATTTTACACCAGCTATTATAATTGCCGCTGCTCAGGCTATTATGAGACTTGCGTTTATTCCCATGTGATTGGTTCATGATAAACAAAATAAGATCTAACTTATTCATAAAAATATTCAATGAAAAATATAATTAGGTGGTTAACATTATGTAGCTTAAATAAAGTTATCAATAAAAACATACACACTGAAAATAAAAATGAATGGAAAAATCACTTAATTCACTTCTTCAGCAGGTATGTACATATGTGCAATGTGTAAATATATTTGAATTTAATGTTGTAGCCTTGCAGAATACACTACATTTCCTTCTTTTGAATCCAATGTAAAAATATGAAATGTTTTTCTCTCCAACTCTGGTGCAATCAACATGGAGCTGACCATGTGAAAAACACGGCATTCCAAGATTAAGGCCAACAATTTTTCATAAAGTGTATTGTACAGATTGACTAGGAAGCTTTGAGAGAAGGCATTTCTCCATGGCCAGCACTATATCAGTTTTGGGGTTGAAATTATATGACTTGATTGTACTCATGTATAGCATTATTGGACTGGATAGCAAGTGAATGAAGTGTAATGACACAGGGAAATAGAGACTGCTGGTTTACAAAAAAGCACACAAATTGCTGGACAAACTCAGCAGGTCAGGCAGCATCTCTGGAGAACATGGACAGGTGACGTTTTGGGTCGGGACCCTTCTACAGCAAGCAACTTTCAATGAAAGAGAAAGAACACTTCTTGGTTAACCAAAAGTGCGGGAGAAACTCAGCAGGTGTGGCAGCATCTATGGAGCGAAGGAAATGGGCAACGTTTCGGGCCGAAACCATTCGTCAGACTACTAGGTTACAAAGAAACATAGTTTAATAACGAATAGTGAAATACAGTAAAGGGTTTAGTAATGATTTAAACAAGTCACAAGTCTCATGCTCTTCTGCTCATCAGATTTTCACTGATATGAGAAGCTGGTAGCAGCAAGTCCCATGCCCTTGTGCCCATCAGGGTCTCCGGCTTGCCATGGCTGATCAGGCTATTCTCCTTAGTGATAAGATTTTCTTATGTTATACTTAACTTACTTGCAAACTTTCAGATTACTCAGCTGTTTGGCAACAGGGTTACACACGGTACACACTGTGGGCTTGTACACTCTGGAGTTTAGAAGGATGAGAGGATATCGCATTGAAACATATAAGATTGTTAAGGGTTTGGACACGCTAGAGGCAGGAAACATGTTCCCAATGTTGGGGGAGTCCAGAACCAGGGGCCACAGTTTAAGAATAAGGAGTAAGCCAATTAGAACGGAGACGAGGAAACACTTTTTCTCACAGAGAGTGGTGAGTCTGCCTCAGAGGGCGGTGGAGGCAGGTTCGCTGGATGCTTTCAAGAGAGAGCTAGATAGGGCTCTTAAAAATAGAGTAGTCAGGGGATATGGGGAGAAGGCAGGAACGGGGTACTGATTGGGGATGATTAGCCATGATCCATGATCACATCGAAGGGCCGAATGGCCTACCGCAAGGGCCGAATTTCTGTAGGCCTAATCTCCTGCACCTATGGGTGTAGTGAAACCTTACTCCTGTAAAAAAAATTGGTACACCAGACAAATTGGCAGTATAGATGGTTTAAACCGATGTGTCCTTTTTTAACGAAGTAATGTTAAAGGCTAGTGAAATAGAAACATAAGGCCTTTCCCGCTCTGGCGACCTAATTGGAGAGCTTAGAAGAGGTCACAGCATGTGTCGACACGAGGTCTTTGGCCATTCGGCCCCTCGAGCCTGCACCGCCATTCAATATGATCATGGCTGATCATCCAACTCAGTATCCTGTTCCTGCCTTCTCTCCATACCCCCTGATCCCTTTAGCCACAAGGGCCGCATCTAACTCCCTCTTAAATATAGCCAATGAACTGGCCTCAACTACCTTCTGCGGCAGAGAATTCCAGAGATTCACCACTCTCTGTGTGAAAAAAGTTTTCCTCATCTCGGTCCTAAAAGATTTCCCCCTTTTCCTTAAAATATGACCCCTTGTTCTGGAGTCCGCTAAATGCCCGCTAAACTTTATTAAAAGTTGTCTGGCTTCTTAAAAGTGTCTCCACTCATTCTCCCCCCTTCTCTCCCTTTCTCTACCCCCCCCCCCCCCCCCCCCCCACCTCACCAATGCCTTGTACAATTTTAACATTACATCCCAACTTCTATACTCAATGCTCTGATTTATAAAGGCCAGCACACCAAAAACTTTCTTTACCACCCTATCTACATGAGATTCCACTTTCAGGGAACTGTGCACAATTATTCCCAGATCCCTCTGTTCAACTGCATTCCTCAATTCACTACCATTTACCATGTACGTCCTATTTTGATTTGTCCTGCCAAGATGTAGCACCTCACATTTTACCCGGGCAGACTTGCACAGTAAATGGCAGAGCCCTGAAAAGTGTTGCAGAAGAGAGAGATCTGGGAGTACAGGTGCATGGTTCCCTAAAAGCGGTGATCAGGTGGACTGAAGAAAGCTTTTGGCATGCTTGCCTTCATTGAGAAGGGTATTGAGCACAAAGGTTGGACATGACAATGATGCAGGTATGCGCATCATTGGCAAGTGCAGATTTGGAGTACTGTGTGCAGATCTAGTCAGCCAGCTCTAGGGAAGGTGTCATTAAGTTGGAAAGGGTGCAGAAGAGATTCACCTAGATGTCATTTGGGTTATATGGAAATGTTGAATAAGGTGAGGCTTTTTTTTTGGAGCATAGGAAGCTGAGGGATAAACATATTGATGCTTACAAGATCATGAGAAACATGAAGTGTATGCTCACAGTACTTTTCGCAGGGTAGAGGATTTTAAAATTGAAGGGCATAGGCTTAAGAGCTTTAAGAGGGATTTCTGGGTGTCAAATTGTTCACATAAAGGGTGGTCCATATCTGGAAGGAGATGCCACAGGAAGCTATAGAAGCAGATATAATTACATCTTTCAAAAGACATTTGTAGTTGTCTTTAGAAGGCTATCGGCCAAATGCAGGCACTTGAATACCCCAGTATGCCAATTTGGTCAACATGGAGAAGGTAGACTGAAGGGCCTGTTTCACCAGTGTATAGCTCGATGATTCTCTGATTCTCGAGTGATAAAAAGTAAAAGCAGATAGAGAAAGAGGAATACAGTGTGGCATGGGAAAGTGTGATTATGCGAGAGAAATAATAGAAAAAGCATATTTAAAAGTTTAAATAATTCCAATTAAATTCCAAGGGATTGAGTCTCTCCAATTGTACAACTTGTCAGAGACGTATTGGCAGTAATTAACATTCATTGCATCACCAAAGTGTGCTTGACTTGAAATTAGTTAATTAAACTTTCGCTGGTGAGTAAACGTCTAAGCTACAGTGTGAGTATTTTGCATCATTGAGTGCATCTGTGCAATGGACCAAAAATGAAATGTGGTTTATGTAAAGTTTGGAGCTGAGCATCTGGAACAGAGTTTTTTGTATTTCCATGTACGATCACAGCCCTTGCCTGAAGTTGCCATAGCAGTAGTGCATTAATAATACATCCTTTGGATTGAATTTTAATAGCAAATTTTGGGACCATGTTTAATACATAATGATCTGCAGTCATTTGCCTCTGTGCAATTATTGCTCACAGCAGTGGATAGTGGACTTTGTAATCATAATCGGCGTTAGCGTGCTTAGGACATCCAATAGAGCAAATCATAGTGGAAAGAGTTGGAGAACTCACAGCTGCCCACAGCTCCATCCTCACGAAGCAATTCTAGGAACTTAACAGGATGTGACCTCCATCCAGCATTGACACATGTGCAGAATCACAGGAGTCAGTTGCTTCTTATGTCAGTGACAACTCAGGCGAGCGTACAAGATTGCAAGCAAACAGCGAGAGCGTGAATCCCACTGGAGTTCTCGGGAGAAGTCACAATGGGATTAGCGCAGGTATTTCTAAGGTATCTTGCCTGCTGAACCCCATGCAACCAGTCAGTTGCCTGAACAAACACTTGTCCACTAATTCCAGCAGAAACAAGCATTTAGGTTTAGGCTACCCTAACAACCAGCATGAGCAAGGTACATGATAATACAATGAGAAAGACAGTGGAGGCACATATGGAGCGCATGCACTAACATACAATAGATTTTCCATTGGCCATCTCACATTCTGCACCTGTGAAAGGGCAGAAATAACAACATAAATAGTCCCAACTGGATATCTCTAGGGTTTCCACTTATCATTCTCCAAGGTATATCAAGAAAAGCGCTGAAGAAAATTTTAATCACGCATAAATTTCAACACCATCTGCATATACATGATGTAGATCCTGGCACTGAATAAATGGTGCAATCTGTACCTATTTTTGGAGGTGACATTTGCAGATAAATGTCAATGAAAAAAACTATTACACTGTCAGACAAGAGCAATTATTACAGACAGAAGGTGGATCACTGGCATTTAGTAGAGTTTAAACAGATGAAAGTATGCTATTGACAAACAGGAATGCTACACATTTCAACTATTTCACTGCAGAAAGTTGTTGCACTTAAAGCCTCTCTCCCTCCCTCCTTCCCAACTGTTAAAAGTCTGACAGGGCAGTCTTTTTTTTAACAGAACCAGAAGATCACAGCAAACTTAAAAAAAAGTCAGCTTGCGTTACGCCAGGAAAAAAAAAAAGAAAATAGGTGGAGTAGGCCATTCGGCCCCTTCGAGCCAGCACCGCCATTCATTATGATCATGGCTGATCATCCAAGATCAGTACCCCGTTCCTGCTTTCTCCCCTATGCCTTGATTCTCTTAGCTCTAAGAGTTAAATCTAATATTCGAGGTGCTGGCTTGAAGGACCGAATGGCCTACTCCTGTCTATTGCCTTTAAAGTATCCAGAGGACACACCTCCACCATTGTTGCAGAGAATTCCACAGACGCACAACTCTCTGTGTGAAAAAGTGTTTCCTCATCTCAAAATGGCCTACCCCTTATTCTTAAACTGTGACCCCTGGTTCTGGACTCCCCCAACATCGGGAACATTTTTTCTGCATCTAGCCGGTCCAATCCTCTTCTTAGTTATATGTTTCTATCAGATCCGCCCTCATCCTTCTAAATTCCAGTGAATACAAGCCCAGTCAACCCATTCTTTCATCATACGCCAGTCCCACCACCCCAGGGGTTAACCTGGTGAACCTACGCTGCACTCCCACAATAGCAATAATGTCCTTCCTCAAATTAGGAGACCAAAACTGCACACAATACTCCAGGTGTGGTCTCGCCAGGGCCCTGTACAACTGCAGTAGGACCTCCTTGCTCCTAAACTCAAATCCTCTCGCAATGAAGGCCAACTTGCCATTAGCTTTCTTCACTACCTGCTTACTTTCAGTGACATGTACAGGCACACCCAGGTCTCGTTGCACCCCCCCTTCTCCTAATCTACCACATATTTCATATTCAAAGTTCATCTGCCTCAATCCTTTTCTCTCTCAATCTTTACACTGTGCAACATCACAACCTCAATCATGTTAACCTATTTTTCAGGCCTTCATCATCTTCCCGCTCTCTCTCATTCAAGATCACTGTCCATGCAATGTTCCTTCATTTTTCCCCCCCATATATAATCTTTCTCAACTGTGGCCACCTCTTCAAATTTACCATTTATGGTCATCTTTCTACTCTAATTGTAACAATGTAACTATTTTCTTGTTTCACTTTTGCATTCCCTTCCCCTTTAACTTTAGTGAACCATTCGCTTTCACTTTATTCTGCTTTATCCAAAAAAACAGACACTCTCAAAGTCTCAGCTATGGAGTTTCAGGCCCGTACCCTCTCCAATATCTTTGAGGAGACTGTCCCAACTAAACTGTTGCTCCCTCTAGCATCCTCGACTTTTCCCATGCTATGCATCACAGCTTCGTTTGCTTAAGTCTAAGGGATATACTGCACATCTGTTTGTATCGAATAAAACATTATTTAACCATCCATCAGCAAGAGTCAAGACTGTTTAATTGGTGCATGCATTGTATCAGAGCAGTAGGTCAACCAGAGGAGGGATTGAGGGGGAGATACAGATTAGATTAATAAAAAGAAAAGGCAGGTCCAGGTTAATGGACACAGCAGGCTGAAGCGTATTATTTCAATGCAAGAACTATTACAAGTAAGACAGATGAATTCAGGGTCTGGGCTAGAACATTAAATTAGTATGTGGCAGCTATTACAGAGACTTGGTTGGCAGAGGAACAGGGCTGGCTGCATAACGTTCCAGGATATGTATGCTTCGGACATAACAGAGTGAGGGAGCCGCACTACTGATGTGGGAAAATTGTCACAGCAGCACTCAGAGAGGACATCCTAGAGGGTTCATCCATTGAGGCCAAATAGGTAGATCTTGAGAATAAGCAAGGTGCAACCTCTACGATGGGATTTATATTATAGCCCGCAGGAGAGAGGAACAGATATGAAACTGATCACAGAAAGATGTAAAAACAATAGTCTCTTGCAGACGAATATTTCAAATTCCCCAACACTGCCTCCTTGAGTGCCATTAGCTAAGATGGGACAGAATTTGGAAGGTTCTTGAAACGGCATGTAGATAGTACAATCAGGGGAGGGGTCTCAGATCTAAAACTTAAACCTGCTTCTCCTTCCACAGATGCTGCCTTACCAACATCATTTTTCTGCATTTTCTATTTATTTATTCATATTTTTCACATTAACATTTTTTTTGTTCCAAATTAATCCTGACCAGTTATGATGGACACACAACCGATTTTCTTGATGCCTATGAGGGCTGATATTATTAATGATTCTTGGTTCTCCCCATTTTCAAATCTGATATCTTTGCCCTTCTCAAAAAACAATATTGATTTATCTGGCCTTGCAGATTACTTCTGAAACATTTCCTCCGTCCCTTTCAATTCAAAATCCTTGGAAGTGTTGGCACACAACTTCAGAACCCTCTTGGTTATCTTAGATTTGGCATATTAACTGACATTCAATATTCAATCAGCAGGAATTTTTCAACCTATACATGCTACCAATCTAAAAATCAGCTCCCAGATGACGATTTCTATCTTGGGAAATTGTTTGTTGCTAAATCAAACCTCAGTATTGTACTGACACAGATATGAGCTTTCATCCACCTATCCACCTATCAGATTCCCAGAGAGAATCTGTTTATTATATTACATTTCATATATTTAACTTTTCCAACTTGTAACCTTAATTTCTTTTCTTATGCTAGTCATTTCCATCTCCCTCTCAGCTCACCAAGATATCGGCGCTGAACATTATGTCTTAAATAGTCACCTTTGCATAATTAACTCAATGTTGCAAACTTTTTCAATAGCATAATAAAAATCATTGCATCAATTCCGTAAAAACCCAGCGTGGAGAAAACTATAATTACAGATTTACACTTATGCTAAACTATCCATAAAAACAATGAATCACAAAGATAATTCTGTCATCTTTGGGCATATATATGGTCTGGAAAATATATGGTTATTGCATTGCAACATTGCCACCAACATATAATGCGATGACAGTTTTAGTCTTACAATTTATAGCATGGATATTACAATTGCGTTGGTTTCCTTCACAGCAATTTTCTCCTATCATTTTCTTATAAAAATATTTTTTAATTTGATTGATTGTCATTCAACCCACCACGTTAAACATGAAGGTACACAAAAATGCTGAAGAAACTCAGCGGGTGCAGCAGCGTCTATGGAGCGAAGGAAATAGGCAACGATTCGGGCCAAAACTTTGCCCAATTTCCTTCGCTCCATAGATGCTGCTGCACCCATTGAGTTTCTCCAGCATTTTTGTGTACCTTCGATTTTCCAGCATCTGCAGTTCCTTCTTAAACACATTAAACACGCATTTCCCTCCACCATCACCAGACCATGGCTCCAGTATGTGCGATCTACATTATATACTGGAAATGTTTCCTTTAGCTACACCAAAGGCATCTCCCAAACTCTGACCCAGGTCATCAAGAAAGAAAAGGGCCGCAAATGCAGGGCAGCACCACCACCTGAACGTTCTCTTCCAACCATCCTGACCGGAATACATTAGCAATCCTTTGTTGTTGAGTCTAAATCCTAGAAATTCTTACCCCTTCACCAATCTAAACATTTAGACAATAGACACTGGAGCAGGTCATTCGGCCATTCCAGCCAGCACCGCCATTCACTGTGATCATGGCTGATCATCCACAGTCAGTACCCCAATCCTGCCTTCTTCCTATATCCCTTGACTCCACTATCTTTGAGCTCCGTCTAACTCTTGAAAGCATCCAAAGAATTGGCTGCCACTGCCTTCCGAGGCAGAGAATTCCACAGATTCACAACTCTCTGGGTGAAAACGTTTTCCCTCATCTCAATTTCTAAATGGCTTACCACTTATTCTTAAACTGTGGCCCCTGTTCTGGACTCCCCCAACATCGGGAACATGTTTCCTGCCTCTAGCGTGTCCAATCCCTTAATAATCTTAGCTTCAATAAGATCCCCTCTCAATCTTCTAAATTCCAATGTATACAAGCCAGTCGCTCCATTCTTTCAACATATGACAGTCCTGCCATCCCCGGAATTAACCTCGTGAACCTACGCTGCACTCCCTCAATAGCAAGAATGTCCTTCCTCAAATTTGAAGACCAAAATTGCACACAATACTCCAGGCGCGGTCTCACTGGGGTACTGTACAACTGCAGAGGTACCTCTTTGCCCCTATACTCAACTCCTCTTGTTATGAAGGCCAATATGCCTTCAGCTTTCGTCACTGCCTGCTCTACCTGCATGCTTACTATAAGTGACTGATAAACAAGGACACCCAGGTCTCTTTGTGCTTCCCTTTTATCTAACTTGATATCATTCAGATAATAATCTACCTTCCTGTTTTTGCCACCAAAGTGGATAACCTCACATTTATCCACATTAAACTGCATCTGCCATGCATCTGCCCACTCACCCAACCTGTCCAAGTCACCCTGCATCCTCATAGCATCCTCCTCATAGTTCACACTGCCACCCAGCTTTGTATCATCTGCAAATTGCCTATGTTACTTTTAATCCCTTTATCTAAATCAGGGGTTGGCAACCTTGTTCTGCATAGGGGCCAGGACTTATGTCTGTGAACAGATGGCGGACCACATCTATCGCATGTACACATGTTTCGTGCCCCCATCCCACCCCGGATGGCAGGCATCAAATCACGTGTACGCCACCCGGAGCACTGGCCCCTAGTTACGGGTGCTCACGAACGGCGCACATACGGACCATTGACTTGGCTCTGTCCTGAAGGCGGTTGCTCAAATATCATACGCACTCACATCCGGCCTACTGACAACCCCAACCCCAACCCCGACAGTGAAGCCCAGACACAGAAGGTGCGCAGCCGTGCCGGCGGCATTGCGCAGGACGCGGTACAACCAGAACCCGGCGTTAGGCTCTGCCATTGCAGCCGCCAGTGCAGGCCTCCTTGCGTCACCGCACCTGGGCGCCGTGGCCTCGGGCCCGGGAGGAGGAGTCCGTCCTTACACAGAGCGATGGGCGTTTTTTGCAGCAAGTTTCACCCGACCCTCAGTCTGAAAATCACCTTCCAGGTTCCGGAGATGACGGATGTCCTCAGAAAAAAAAATACACCTGCAGGCCGGATGGTTTTGGGTTACGGGCCGGATCCGGCCCATGGTTCGTAGGTTGCCGACCCCTGATCTAAACCATTAATGTATATTATAAATTGCTGCGGCTCCAACACCGAGCCTTGTGGTACCCCACTAGTCACTGCCTGCCATTCTGAAAGGGTCCCGTTAATCCCTACTCATTGCTTCCTGTCTGCCAACCAATTATCTACCCATGACAGCACTCTATCCCCAATACCATGTGCTCTAATTTTGCCCACTAATCCCCTCTGTGGGACCTTATCAAAGGCTTTTTGAAAGTCCAGGTGCACTACACCCATCGGCTCTCCCTTGTCCATTTTCCTAGTTACCCCCTCAAAAAATTCCAGAAGATTAGTCAAGCATGATTTCCCCTTCGTAAATCCATTTACTTCTTACCCAGCCTGTACACGATGTATGCAGTGTTTACTATCTACAAAAGGTGACAACTCCTTACCAAGGATGCTTCAAATGAAAGCAAACTTACGACTTCTACGTCAAGGATGGACAAGTGCAATGCACACAAGGGGACGCATAAACCTTCATATTCACCTGCATACCACACACCATCCTGACTCACAATTACATTGCTGTGGCTTCATCAGCAATGAGTCTAAAAATGTGACATTATCCATTAACTCTGAAACTTAGTGTAGAGTGTTTTGGGCAATAAATATAGTCCCTCTCAGTGATACACAGTAGTCAAAGGTGCTATTTGATGCTTGTTAGTTGGTTGACTTAAATTACTTTATCTGTCTTAATGGAGCAGGCTCGTTATCCCATTTCACTCCCCCTCTCCCACCCACAGATTACAGTGGAAACATCAGAATTATTCTATGTTGCTATAACTGAAATATGTTTAGGCATCAGTGCCAGAGACATGTCTTGGCCTGAAATCAGGAACCCACATTGGGATCAGATATCCTGTTCAGCTCCAAGCAGAAGGCAATTAGAAACTATCATCCTTTTCCCGCATGTAATGACTGGTCTGCCAACTAGTTGTCAAAAGATCTGTTGGAAAAAAACTTTCAACATCTGGTGTTTGTATAAATGCTGATTACCATGCACGCACCAACAATCACAAAAAAAGTTGATCACTTACCAAATCTTTAAAACCTGACAACAGATTCCAATGTTTGTAATGAAATGATGGATCAATTAAACTAAATGGCATACATCCGATTCAGAGCAACGAAATGAAGGTACACTATAGTGCACATGCACTGAAAATACTCAACGGGTGCAGCAGCATCTATGGAGCGAAGGAAATAGGCAACATTTCGGCCCGAAACGTTGCCTATTTCCTTCGCTCCATAGATGCTGCTGCACCCGCTGAGTTTCTCCAGCATATTTGTGTACCTTCGATTTTCCAGCATTTGCAGTCCCTTCTTAAACACTTAAAATACTCAATAGACTCCCTTCAAATTTGAGTCCTATTATTTTAATAAAGATGTGAATTATTTTGAAATTAGTTAGCAATTAGTAGATGAAATTAGTTAGCAATTAGTAGATGTACACATACTTGGCTTATAAAATGTATTCAATTCAATTCAATGGATCACATCACCTTTACAATGGCAACTAGGGAGAAGCATTAAATACTGATCTTGTCAGTAATCCCTGCAAAATTTGGGATAATCTTAAATACCAGGGAGAAAGCATATAATTAATGTAATGGGTAGATCTTAATGTCACCAGATGTAATCACCACTTTTTTTTAATTAAAAGAAGAAAACATTAATGTAAAACATTAAATCTGCTGTTGAATAAAACCTTGATATGAAGTAACTCATAGGTATTTTTCCAAATACATTTCCCAAGTATTTTGCTCTGTTTTTATCTTTGGTATAAACCAGCATCTGCAGTTCTCTGTTTCTAGTATTTTTCCAAACTCAACACCATATCATCAGCAGTACTAATTGTGAAATTGGATTAGGGTCTAGTGAAACAGTCCAGGCTGTTTGAAGAGAAGAAAAATTAAAAAAAAACACCAGTGGGCCATTCCTAAAATATCAGCAAGTTAAACAATGTTTAATTTAGGTACAGACTTGATAAAGAGGTGCTTTTGATTATTTTGCAGTTTTAACCATCAAGAGTGAGAGGGTGGCTGAAAGAATGTGAACTGACTCCCTGTAGTTGTCCTGTTTACCACTGAAATTCAGATTACTGGTGAGATTATAGTCATGAAATACAACTGCATATTGAGACATATTTCAAGTTCAAGAAGAAAGATGTTACAAATGTTTTATTTCTCCCCTTTAAATAATACTCCCCAGTAAAAATTGTTTTGGTATCTTTTTGATTCTTTTGCCACTAGTGGGTAAATTGGAGGTAAGCCTCCAACAGGGTAACTATTTGAAAGAGGGTAGATTACTGATATACTGTTCACGGACTGGTGAGATGCAACAAGTTGCTCCCCACTGGTGCCACAACTTGTTGGCCATGTCCACTAATTACTTGCGCAAATAATAATAATAATAATCTTATTTATATAGCACATTTTTAGTCAACTTGTTCTTCACATAATTATATTACATTTACACACAGGCAAAGGTGGGTGAAGTGTCTTGCCCCAAGGACACAACGACAGTATGCACTCCAAGCGGGATTCGAACCGGCTACCTTCCAGTCGCCAGCCGAACACTTAGCCCATTGTGCCATCTGTCGTCCCTCTGTGCAAAGGGATGAACGGTTGCAAATCAGACTTTGCAGTTAACACAAAGTTGAAACAGCTCAGAACTTCTAGATTGGGGAAGGAACAGGAAGTTCCAGAGATGATTTTGTAAAATATGTGAACAGCCAAGTCTGCATGAGATGAGGTCCAACAAGAGGAAATGTGAGGTCAGATCGGAATATTTTCTGAATGTTGAGAGACACGATGCCGTGGATGAGTAAAGGGAATTAAATTTTCATGTGCACAGATCACTAAAAGGTGGTGTGTTTCACAAAATGCATTCAGGATGATGAATGGAAACTCAAGGGAACTGACATACAAAAGGGAGGGTATAAAAACTGAATTGGACCCCATCTGGAATATTACATTTAGTTTAATGCTTTGAAGTTATGCACATTCAGCCACTTTAATTTAGTAGTTCATTTGTAGAATGCTAATCCCACTCTATAAGGAACATTTATGATGAATACTTAACAAGCAGCAGAGATACTTTATTTTGAATAGTGCGAAAAAGAATGTTCTCACAACTGATATCAACATTGAAGATCTGACATAATTGATTCACCTATAAGAGCAGGCGAATGGCAAATCTGAGCTCACAAGAACTCACAAGAGCTCTCAGTTACACTAAAAAGCAGGAAGTTACACATGATCTATTCAATCGCTAAATACACTTTATGCTTTTATTTACATCTGTGAATTTGTGACAGTGATATCCCCAATCCTCACAGTAGCAGATGTCATTGGAGCAAGATTCCTCAAGAACACAGATATCATGTAGGTCATAACTCAAGTAAGTAGCAATGCCGTACTTTTTGATGCACACAGCAGCAACAAGTTTGAAGCCATAGATACAAAGCATGGAAGCAGACGAGGTATCAGCAATGTGCATCTCTTGTAGAAGGAGGATATCAGCATTAAGGTCCTCAGCAGATCTTGAGATGTATTCAATCTTTGCCATGGACATTCCTTCCACATTTAGCTGGTAGATGCGTAGAGATTTCCCGATGCTGCAGGAGTTTTGGCCTTGGGAAGAGCTGTCAGGGTTACGAGTCACTAATGGCATGGTCAAAAGTGACACCGAAACACTACATCTATTTGTTTGTGCATGTCGGGTTGATTGCATTAGTCGAAATAGGGTGGACCATGTAAAGGTTGCATTCAAGGTGAATACAATCTCATTGCATTCACCTTTGCAATGGCTCCCTGTCCTCTCGCATATCGCCCCTCCCAGCATACGCAGAAGGGAGAGGATGTTAAACGATTGGTGCACCATCGAGCCTAACCATGACCTTCCCATCCATGCTGACGAACAATCTGCCCAACATGCGCCTGAAGTCCCGCAAACCCTTCTGGTCTTCCGTTAAGTCCCTGGAAGATTTTGACTCCAAGATTGAGTGGCGCAGAGCCTGTAAAGATCCCAACACCAACAACGGAGAGGTCATCGCAGACCCCACAGTGAAACCACCGGGTTTTGACCTCCATCGCTAGCAATGGCTAACCCTGAACAGAGTCCGCACCCTCCATGCAAAAACAGCCCATCACCTGCATAAGTGGGGGATGACAGGCAGCCCTGCTTGCGACTGCGGACTTCCAGACCAAACCATCCCACACATCGTGAATGACTGCCCACTGAGGCTTTCCCCTGGGGGCATCAAAGCCATCCACCCAGTAACTGATGCTGTCCTGGTCTGGATGTCTACCCTTGATCCCTTTAGGCTGTGCACGCCATACGCAAGGAGAAGTTCTGTGAATTCAGTGGCTTATCAGTTGCCGTGGCAAGTATGAATCATAAATCACTATCTTTTCCATCGGAATGTAAAGCGGATCTTTCATTGAACCAAAACCCTTACCTTCAGTATTTTTAGATGACAACGTTTGAGCCACTAAGTTTAAGACAGCTGCAAGTGGCTCCAAGCCGGATGCTTTTAACAAAACGTTGACTTTAAAAAGGGGAAATTGGGAGACCACAAACCACTTTCCTTGGTAGGGTGGTGGTGGGGAGGGCAGCTTCCAATTTTGGATGTTACCATCCCTGATAACCTATGCTGACCCAACACACAGAAGTAATCGTGAAGGAAGCACACCAGCACCTCCACTTTCTTAAACGTATAAAGATACTTGGCATGTCACCAAATACTCTCATAAGCTTCCTCAGATGAACTGTAGGTTCAGCAGATAGATACAAAATGCTGGAGTAACTCAGCGGGGCAGGCAGCATCTCTGGAGAGAAGGAATGGGTGACGTTTCAGGTCGAGACCCTTCTGCAGACGTGTGAAGGGTCTTGACCCGAAACGTTATCCATTCCTTCTCTCCAGAGATGCTGCCTGTCCCGCTGAGTTACTCCAGAATTTTGTGTCTAGCTTTGGTTTAAACCAGCATCTGCACTGTAGGTTCAGTAGGTCTGGCAGCATCAATGGAGAACATGGGAGGCGATCTTTCGGGTCGAGACTTTTGAGTCTGAAAAAAGTTTCCGGATGGAAACCTCACCTATGCATGTTCTCCAGAAATGCTGCCTGACCCACTGAGTTACTCCAGCACTTTGTGTCAATTTTTTTAATGTATAAAGGAAATGCAGAGAAGCTAAGTGAGTAGGCACCATGGCAGATGATGTGTAGAGTAGTAAAATGTGAGGTTCAACAGGCAAAACAGAAGAGCTGTGCATTTTTTAACGAACCTTTAGTGAAGTGAAGTATTGGAATATTGTGTTCTATTTGGTTTAGTAATAATATTTCAATCATACTGGGGGAACAGCAAATACTCCTGGAGTATGGTAGGGTAGTCCATCCTATGAGGAAAGACTGAGAAAGCTAGGCCTTTATTCTCATGAGATTTGCAAGAATAAGAGGAGATCACAGTAAAATACACAGATAGAGTAAATCTAACAGTCTAGAACCTGTTGTCACCATTTCAGATTAAGGAATAGAATATTTAGAACTGAAATGAGGTGAAATGTCTGCTTTAAGAAGGTCAACAATGGTTAAATTCCCCACCCCAACTGCTCGGAGTCTCAGTTATTAATTTCATGGATGGATAGATTTCTGGATTTTAAAAGAATCAAGTGATATGGGGTTCAGGCAAGAAAATGGTATTGAGACAGTCGTGATGGTATTGAATTGTGGAGTGGATATGAAGAGTGGAACAGCTTACTCCTGCACATATTTCTTACATTTTTCTTACCAATGAATGACCTACTACCATCACAGATTTGGACCAAATGAGAAGTACCAAAAAAAAGCCAAGAAATAATGAGTCAGTATCAACCACATACACTCTACTTCTCCACCCATACAAATGCTGTGTATAAAAGTTCCTGTAGCAACAATCATTCATGACAGCAGTTTGCCAAAAGCCGCTTTTATTTTTACTAGAGAAGGAAGTGATTCATTCCATATTTTGCTGTCAAGATAATCTTATCCTTTTTATCTCAGAACTATGATCTGAGAGTTTGTACTTCTCATATTTATTATGGGAAGTCCGTGCGTTCAGCACATGATGGTGCTGTAAAAGGATAAGATCATCTTTATAGCGAGACACTTGGCAACCTAATTATGGGAAGTTCCAGCAGTTTGCCACAAGAGAAAAAATTATACAAACACTGCCGTACCAATAGTTTTCCAGTCACCCATCATAACAGCTTAAGAATGTTAGAAGCATTGGCAAGAGCAGCCTCTAACTTCTATTCTACCGTTCAATAAGACTGCGGTTGATCTTCTACCTTGGTAACATTCTCCTGCAATAACACCCTTAATAAGCAAAAATCTATCTTTCGAATCTATTTATCTTTTGAGCCTCTGTAGCATTCTTTCATAGAAAATTCCAAAGGTCATCTCTTGTTTAATAATTTTTTCTTAAGCCATTCCTGAATGGTCAAATGTTTACTTTGGATGTGTGGCTCTTGGATCTAGACATCCTAGCCAGGGAATACCATCAATGTATCTACCCGCTTAAGCCCCATATAAATGTTATACATTTCAATTACATGGTACACCAGTCATTGAAAGTAGACATGCAGGTGCAGCAGGCAATGAAGAAAGAGAATGGTATGGTAGCATTCATAGCATCAACTGAGTTGGATGATCAGCCATGATCATATTGAATGGTGGTGCAGGCTCGAAGGGCCGAATGGCCTACTCCTGCACCTAATTTCTATGTTTCTATGTTTCTATAGTAAAAGGATTTGAGTATAGGAGCAGGGAGGTTCTACTGCAGTTTTACAGACCTACAAACCTGTACGTCTTGATGAGACCACACCTGGGGTATTGCGTACAGTTTTGGTCTCCTAATCTGAGGAAGGACATTCTTGCCATAGAGGGAGTACAGTAGAAGGTTCACCAGACTGATTCCTGGGATGTCAGGACTTTCATATGAAGAAAGACTGGATAGTACTTGGCTTGTACTCGCTAGAGTTTAGAAGATTGAGAGGGGATCTTATAGAAACTTACAAAATTCTTAAGGGGTTGGACAGGCTAGATGCAGGAAGATTGTTCCTGATGTTGGGAAAGTCCAGAACAAGGGGTCACAGCTTAAGGATAAGGACTGAGTTTTAGGACTGAGATGAGAAAAACATTTTTTACACAGAGTGGTGAATCTCTGGAATTCTCTGGCACAGAAGGTAGTTGAGGCCTGTTCATTGGCTATATTTAAGAGGGAGTTAGATGTGGCCCTTGTGGCTAAAGGGATCAGGGGGTATGGAGAGAAGGCAGGTACAGGATACTGAGTTGGATGATCAGCCATGATCATATTGAATGGCGGTGCAGGCTCGAAGGGCCGAATGGCCTACTCCTGCACCTATTTTCTATGTTTCTATGTTTCTATGACATCAGTTCTCATCATTCAGAATTCCAGTCAGATTTTCCCCGAGTATGTTTCATATCTCCTCATGGAACAATCTCCTCATTCCATATTCTAGTGAAGCTTTGTTGCAGTCTCTCTATCATAAGTAGTCTCTACCAGAGGACACTTGCCAAGACACTTTTCCCACCTTGGTTCAAGTAAAGCTCAGCCAAACACAGCAGCTTCCTGTTTCTGCAATATTAGAGCCAGTGCCACATGAATTGGAACCCATTTCCTCCCCACCAATCGTTACGCCATGCTTTCATCTTAACGGTTCTATATAAATTTACTGAAACCTAACTGACCTTAGGACAAGCACATTCCTCGAAAACCTGCCTGGCAATCTATGTCCCATCGACAAGATAATCAGATTACCAACCTACTAAGGAATTCAACTTCATTTGGTTTCGTTTTGTTCAGTTTAGTTTAGAGATACAGCATGGAAACAGGCTCTACAGCCTACCGGGTCCGTGCCGACCAGCGATCCCTGCACATTAACACTATCCTACACCCACTAGGGACAATTTTTACCTTTACCAAGCCAATTAACCTACAAACCTGTACGTCTTTGGAGAGTGGGAGGAAACCGGAGATCTTGGAAAAAACTCACACAGGTCACGGGGAGAACGTACAAACTCCGTACAGACAGCACCCATAGTCTGGATCAAACCTGGGTCTCTGGCGCTGCAATCATTAATCGGGAACTAAGCAATAGGGGTATGGTGCATTACTAGTCAATAATGGGATCCAAAGCATTTACTCCACTGCAATGATCCTGATTTTTTTGTTTCATTCTTGGAACGTGGGGATCATTGCCAGAATGTTATTCCCCTTGCCTGGTGAAGGCAATTCTTTTCCAACTGTGGGTAGTAGATTGATACAATTTAGGCAGCTTACAGAATAATCATTAACCTCTACCTTGGTACGGAAGTGGAGACACAGATACTGTAGACCATGAAAAAGAGATGCATTTCCTGCCACAAAGGTCATTTGTGCATTATCGGACTTTCTTTTACAACATTGCAGCATATTTATGGTCAATGGTACTGAAATCAACTTTATGTGTTTTTCTTGACAAAGACTAAATTTAAGCACTCAAACTGTCATGCCAGGATTAAGGGATTATAAAACTGTTATTCTCTGTAAGCAAGGAGTAAAGCACCAGATAATTAGCCCAACGATGAGTGACCATCTGGATCTCTAACGTAAGTTTTTTTCTACTCTCTAATGCATAACTTACATTTGCAGGAGAAATAAATCATTAATGTCAGGATGAACCTGCTTATGATTCCCGAGACACAAACAACAATCCACAAATCAAATAAGTGTCAAACAGCACCTGTGGAAAGATCTCAAATGTCACATTGCCCACTGTAAGGAAAGACACAAAATGCTGGACTACCTCAGGGGGTCAGGCAACCCTAGAGAATCTGGTTAGGTGGCGCTTGGGTCGGGACCCTTCCATATAACAACCATATAACAATTACAGCACGGAAACAGGCCATCTCGGCCCTACAAGTCCGTGCCGTGCCCTTCCCTACATAATGCTCACTGTGTTTTTTCCACCCCGTTTTGCAAAAGGAGCAAGTACTGTCAGGTGTGAATAATCCAAATTGTGTAATCGGTCAGTTTAAATTTTTCAATTCAATGCTTTGTTGTCCTTGCACAGTTGACGATGCATGTAAGCTGCACTGGCTGATGTTTCCCCTCCAGTAAGAAAAGCCAAGAAAATGTATCCACTGACGAAGCAATGGAAATTTTAGATTCAATAAAATGCTTTAAAAACCTTCATAAATAATATCTGCAGTTCACCCAATTTTCAGCGCAGAGCATTCATTTACAGTGCTCATAGAGTTTTGGGCAGTTTCTCTCTTGCAGCATGATATATTTCAGTGGTCTGATAAACGACTCCTGGAGTTTTCATGCAATACTTTATTCGAAAGTTCAAGTTGCAGCATACAGGTTTAACAGACACGTCTGGCCACATCGGTGGTCAGCAATGAACTAACGCACGCAGGGGAAAAACCGCGCAAAAACAACAGCCCCTCCCGAGTCACGAGACCGCGACCTCCGAACGCCGGGTTCGATATCTGCGTGCGCTAGCAGGCGCCGCTGAAATATATTTATTTGCATTATCTGCCCAGCTAAAGTGATGCAGAACTAGCTGCACCCTCAGCACCAGTAATGCTAATGCTAATATTTTGGCAAATGAAATTCCTCGTATGTTGCAAAACATACTTGGCTAATAAAGTATTATTGTGATTGTGGTTGAGATTGTAGTATTTGACCAAGGGCAGCAATAGGGATTCACAATAAAACAGAAATTAAATGAAGACCAGAGGATCAGGATTTTGGGGCATACCTGGCATAAGTGAGAGTTTTAGTTTGCCTGAAAACTCAAGCCCGGTGTTTCATTACAGGCACCGCAGGCTCAATAACAGTCAACGCCTTCAGTAAAGATATTTCCTCCATCATGTGGTCTGACATGAAGCTGCTTGTTAGCAATCCTTTGTATTCACCACCAGACTCAATCCTCAGACAATAAGGAAGTTTATACTCAACAATGACTATTCATATTACTGCTAAATACATTTTAACAGCACTGTGCTCCACTGCTCAAAATGAGAGGTAACAATGGCCAGGTCAGCATTGGCAGGAGCTGGAACCTGATTAGAGGGGTTAAAGCAAAGAGATCTGAATGGTGTACACTACAGAGACCACAGCATATTTGAAGGAAAAACAAGTTAAAATGGGTAAACAATTTGCAAGGAAGTTGAAATCAAATGATTTTTTCCCATGGTAAAGGGTGGTAACAGACTGAAACAGGAAGGTAGGGATGTCTTAAATTCCTTAAAGGTTAGGATGGAGAAGACTGTGGGAAGCAGTTTGAGAAAACAATATACAGGACAAAAGGTAAGCTAGACATTATCTTTGCATACCAGGAAGTTCCTGTACTAAACAAGGATGTTTTGGTAGACACAGGGCAGCGCGGTGACGCAGTGGTAGAGTTGCTACCTTACAGCTCCAGAGATCCGGGTTCGATCCTGATTTAAATTGTAAATTGTCCCTAATGTATCGGTGGGTGCGGAGATCGCTGATCGGCGCAGACTCGGTGGGCCTAAGGGCCTGTTCTGGGCTGTATCTCCAAGAAGTAAACTGAAATAGCAAGGTTTTCATTCAGTTTTTTGTTATCAGCTGAACCCTGACTGGGCCAAAACTTGCACTAGAATGCTGGGTATTCTGAAGAAAAATGGCCATAAGCTTCAGGAAGTTCTCTTCTCCTCTGTGTATGTGCAACTCTGTAACACACTGCCTACTCTTTACTGGGGCATTCTGACATTTGATTACTTATGGAATCCAACGTTGGAACAGAAAAGCATTCCCGTTCTCCCAGTGTTTACACTGAAGAATCTACAGTGAACCTGCACAGGTTGTGATGCAAAACAACCTTATGCAGGTCATGCACAATGGGTCCGCTCATTTCAATGGAGCAGAACAACTGTGAGAGACAGTAATAGCAGAAGTTGGGCACTTTCACTTTATTTGATGTAATCGCGTTGACTTAAATATTTTTAAATGCAATTGTTTTTAAAAACTTAACCCTTTATTATTTTTCATAGCTTTATGATTATTTTTAATTGTTCTGTTGATGTTTAATAGATATTAAATGACATTTGACGTTTAACAGAACATCAAAGGCTTCAACAAGATCCAAGGCAGCCACGGTGGGTAAGATGTCTTTGGATGACAAAAGGACATTGGCTGATCTGGAAATAGTCATGCCAGCAAGCAAGCAAGCAACTCCTGGCTGATTCTTTGCTGAAGGTTATGATGTTGTTTATTGAAGCCTTTTAGTTAATGGGGTAAAATAGAACAATGGAACAGTGCAGCGATGCAGTGCATTGGAACAGTTTCAGGTTAGTTCGGTTTTAGTTTATTGTCATGTGAACCGAGGTACAGTGAAAAGCTTTTATTGTGCTATTTTACCAGTCGCAGTGGAACAGCTGCTTCACAGCTTCAGTCCTGACCTCTGTGCTGTCTGTGTGGAATTTTGCATGATCTCCCTGTGTCTGGGTGCTTCAATTTTGCTTCCAAATCTCCAAATTGGTTGGACTGGTAGATTAATTGTAAAGCGCTTGTAGGATTAATGATGATCAGTACAGACTCAATGGGCCGAAGGGCCTGTTGCCATGCTGTATGTCTCTATGGCTGAGGTATGACAGAAATTACAGTTTTTTTTAATTTTTTAAATATTTTATTTATTAGAAGTGAGTACAATGCATTGGTACCAAAACAAAGTTAACATATTACATTCTCTGTACAACTTAAAATAAAGTTAAAATAAAGTGAAAAGTGAAGCAACATTGGTAATGTAATTCAACAAGCTCTTAGCTCAGGATAACATTGTATGAGTTAATATGAACCAGAATTTAACAATCTGTGCTTGTGTTTTAAATCCACTTTCAATGTTATTTCTCTGGCAATTTTCCCCTCTCCTCAGGGTATTGCAGATCACTGGCATATTGCAAATCCTAATTCATAGATAGCCCGTGCACATGAGCCAGTGTTTGGGGGACCAGCAGGATGGATTTGCCACCTGATGGGGAACTGCAGGCACCTTCTGCCCATGGGAACTTGGTTTAAGGCAATGGGATTGCACCTTACAGAGGAATATGAATGGTTGAGTACAATGCCTTGGTTTAACAACACAGTGCCCTTGGAGAGCCCATAGTTTTAGTCATAGTGATACAGTGTGGAAACAGGCTCCTTGGTCCAACTTGCCCAAAGCGACCAACATGTCCCATCTACACTAGCCCCAGCTGCCTGCGTTTGGCACAACTCCCTCTAAATAAAACTGATATTGATATTGATAAATCTGTCCTATCCATGTACATGTCTAATTGTTTCTTAAATGCTGCAATAGCACCTGCCTCAACTACATCCTCTCGCAGCTCGTTCCATACACCCACCACCCTTTGTGTGAAAAAGTGACCCCTCAGATACCTATTAAATCTTTCCCCCTTCACCTTAAAGCCATGTCCTCTGGTTTTCCATTTGCCCACTCTAGGCAAGGGACTCTGTGCATCTCCAAGATCTATTCCTCTCATTTATTTGAGTATAGTGACAGTCAGCTGCACTTCCCATTTACAAACTGTTCAGATTGCACACGGTTCACAGGAACTGAAGACTAGCTATAACCCGAGAAGGACCTATGTTGGGAAAAGATTCCACAGAATCTGGACACATCTAAGTGCTTAAGAGGGAACTGCAGATGCTGGAGAATCGAAGGTTACACAAAAAAGCTGGAGAAACTCAGCGGGTGCAGCAGCATCTATGGAGCGAAGGAAATAGGCAACGTTTCGGGCCGAAACCCTTCTTCAGACTGATCGGGGGCGGGGGTGGGTGGGGACAAGAAAGGGAAAAGCAGGAGATGAGGTATCCTTCCAGGTGCGACAGAGGTTTACCTGCATCTCTTCCCCAGGTGCGACAGAGGTTTACCTGCATCTCTTCCAACCTCATCTATTGCGTCCGCTGCTCTAGATGTCAGCAGATCTATATCGGTGAGACCAAGCGGAGGTTGGGCGATCGTTTCGCCGAACACCTCCGCTCGGTCCGCAATAACCAAGCTGACCTCCCGGTGGTTGAGCACTTCAACTCCCTCTCCCACTCCGTCTCCGACCTCTCTGTCCTGGGTCTCCTCCATGGCCACAGCGAGCAGCACCGGAAATTGGAGGAACAGCACCTCATATTCCGTTTGGGGAGTCTGCATCCCGGGGGCATGAACATCGAATTCTCCCAATTTTGTTAGTCCTTGCTGTCTCCTCCCCTTCCTCAGCCCCCCTGCTGTCTCCTCCCATCCCCCAGCCTTCTGGCTACTCCTCCTTTTCCCTTTCTTGTCCCCACCCACCCCCGCCCCCGATCAGTCTGAAGAAGGTTTTCGGCCCGAAACGTTGCCTATTTCCTTCGCTCCATAGATGCTGCTGCACCCGTTGAGTTTCTCCAGCTTTTTTGTGTAACCCACATCTAAGTGCTTGGTGGTCTCAAGGGGCTGTCCCACTTGGGCGACCTAATTGGCGAGTTTAGAAGAGTTTGAAAAAATGACATGTTGAAGACCTCCTTCAACTTAGAAGACCTCCTTCGATCTCCTTCGACTATGTTGAAGACCAGCTTCGACTAGCTACGACTAACTCCGGGAAAATTGGACACCAAATAGTGGAGAGTGAAAACGACCTCCTTCGACTATGATGAAGAATATTTACGACCATCCTCGATTACCTACGACTAACATGCCGACCTACTACGACCTACTATGACTAAACCTACGAGTTAAAAAAAAATAATGATTTTGTTCCACGGCAACCTTTTTTTACTCGTCGGCATTTTTAGCATATTGAAAAAAACTGCGCGACCTAGCTGAGGCCTAATGTACGCGGAGACCACTCAAGGGCATGGAGGAGAGTTACAAAGACATCCTACGACCTCGTGTTGACCATGCTGCAAGTATGAGTCGAGGGCAAACTCACCAGAACTTGCGGATTAGGTCGCCCAAGTGGGACAGGCCCTTAAGGTATCTTTATTCATGTATGAACTTTCACAGTGAGTGCTGGAACTATATTTGAAAGAGATGACATTTGAAATTATCAACATAGTTCTGACGGAGCCCATTAAATAGCAAGCAGCAACACAAAACACTGCAGGCACGAGACTTAAGCAGTGTGCAAAGTCCCAAAATAATCTGGAGCTCCTGTGTTCTCACAGGGAATATAAACTAACTGACGGAATCTTAAAAATGTGACAGCCTGAAGAAATGTTCCCCTTATGCATGAATTTTGCTTGAGGGGAAATTTTCAAGTTGCTTAACTTGTTTATCTTGAAAGAAATAAATTTGATGAAATGTGATAAGTTCATCTTGAGAACCAAGAGTTTACAAACATACTTTTCCTTCAAACTCACAATGGCTAGGATTCAATAAAACATTGAAATTGTCATTGGGCGGCCCAGCAGAACTGCTGCCTCGCAGTGCCAGAAACCCGAGTGCGATCCTGCCCTGAGATGCTGCCCATGTGAAATATGCACCTTCTCCCTCCGATTGTGAGGGTTTTCTCTGTATACTCCGATTTCCTCCCACATCCAAAAGACATGTGGGTATGTAGGTTAACTGACCTCTGTAAATTGCTCCTAACATGTAAGAAGTAGATGCAAAAGAAGGATAACATATAACTCGTGTAAAATGGTCAGCGTGGACACGGTGGGCTGAAGGGCCTGTTTCAATGCTGTATCTCTAAACTAAACTCATCAGTGCTGTAAATGTTGATTTGTGTTGATTTGAGAATTAAAGGACAGATGTTTAGGGGTAACATGAGGGGGAACTTCTTTACTCAGAGAGTGGTAGCTGTGTGGAATGGGCTTCCAGTGGAAGTGGTGGAGGCAGGTTCGATTTTATCATTTAAAAATAAATTGGATAGTTATATGGACGGGAAAGGAATGGAGGGTTATGGTATGAGTGCAGGTAGATGGGACTAGGGGAGAATAAGTGTTCGGCACGGACTAGAAGTGCCGAGATGGCCTGTTTCCGTGCTGTCATTGTTATATGGTTAAATTCATGAGAGTCCTTCCCCTTCTTAAATATGCAAACTACAGAAGTAGCCTTGAGGGCAATTTGGAGTTCAAAGTGTCTTCAGGAAAGGATTTGCGTCAAGGCATATGCTATCTTGCCTGGAACTGTCCTTCGTCACAGCTGGGGGAACCTTCCCGACATTACTTTGAGAGTAATTCACTAAATAACTGCAACAAGTCGAGAGGAAGACTCGGATTTCCTCATAAGATCCACAAATGGGTAGTAAACATGACCTTGCTAATGCCAGGCACACCTTAAAACTAAAGCAAACATCCTGCCAGAAAAACAATGTAAGCTGCAAGCCCAAAAATTAAACATCACACAAACTCCACTAAGCCTCACCTTACATGCCCACAGAGTCTAGTCTAGCTTTTAGAGTCAATTCACCATCCCCTCGCCATTTATTTTCTTGCAGCCTCATCTTTTTCGCACGACAGCGACTCCCCACCAAACTGCACTTGGGTTAATTAATGGTAGACAATTAATTTAACAGCCAGCGTATCTTTGGGGTGTGGGACAAAACCAGAACATGCTGGGGAAACTCCCACAAGCAGAGAGAGCATGCAAACTCCACACAGAAAACACTGGAGCCAAGTCGCTGAAGCTGTCGGGCAGCAGCACTACCTGCCCTGCCTTTGCCTCACCCATTAAGCACCACATTCAATGGTTCTTTATTATTACGTGCACCAAGGTACAGTGAAATTATTTTCGAGCACACAGATCACTAAGATTATTGCCATACATAAGTACAATCCTTCATTAAGTACAAATTGCATAGAAACAGCCCACTGACTCCATAAGCAAGAGTTGCCAGTTTTGGCAGCATTTCCAAAGTCCCAGCTGCAGCTGGCCATGAAGGCAAATTGCAACCATCGCCTTGATCCGGATCACCCTGCAAACCATTATCCCTTTCCTTACCCAGCCATGTTGCTAGATTCCAATGATGAACCAAAAACTCAGTACGAAGTGACAAATAGAAAGAGACTAAGAAACTAACGCCGTCTGTCCGTCAACAGAATTCATTTCTTCAGGGGATAATGGACACTAATTTGACTTTGTTTTCTCTTTCAAATACTCTTGGCCCACTGACTATTTCAACTATTTTTGTTTCATAGTTTCTTTTCTTTTCAATAATAAGGAAACTTACTATGTGATTAGTGGGCATGTACTCAGGAGCTCAAACCTAACGATGGTTAATTGCAACCCACTTGCCTTCAAACTGCATCAATGTCAGGAGCTGGTTTTAATTTAGTAACACCTTTAAATTTATGAACAAATGTTGAAAATTACAGCTACTGATGGCTTCATATATATTTCTGGCAGGCAGCGCTTTGTACTCACAAGCATAATAGCACAGAAATTGGCCCTTCAGCCCATAATGTCTGTGCCGAACATAATGCCAAGTTCTCTTCTGCCTGCACGTGATCCATATCCCTCCATTCCCTGCATATCCATGTGCCTCTCTAAACATCTCTTAAAAACCACTATTAAACCTGCTTCCATCACCACCTCCTAACAGTGCGTTCCAAGCACCCACCACTCTCTGTGTAAAATACTTCCCCTGCCCATCTTCTTATTCCACCCTGGGAAAAAGGTTTTGAATATCTACCCCGTCTATGACTCTCAGAACTTTATTCACTCCTATCACCCCTCCCCTCAAACTTTGATGCATCAGAAAAAACATCTAAATTTGACCGAACTCTCCTGTCAGTCAGCTGTTCGGTCGAGCATAACTTGCTTTCACTTGAATAGAATACATTTATCCACATTATACTGCATCTGCCATGCATCTGCCTCCTTTCTTAAAAAGTGGAGTTACATTGGCTACCCTCCTGTCCACAGGAACTGATCCAGAGTCGAGAGAACATTGAAAAATGATCACCAATGCATCCACGATTTCTAGGGCGACCTCCTTGAGTTCTCCGAGATGCAGACCATCAGGCCCTGGGGATTTATCTGCCTTCAGTCCCAACAGTTTACCTAACACCATTTCCTGACTAATGTGGATTCCCTTCAGTTCGTCCCTCCCACTAGATCCTCGGTCCACTAGTATTTCTGGGAGATTGTTTGTGTCTTCTTTAGTGAAGACAGAACCAAAGTACTCGTTTAACTGTTCTGGCATTTCCTTGTTTCCCATTATTAAATCACCTGTCTCTGATTGTAAGGGATCTACATTTGTCTTCACTAATCTTTTCCTTTTTACATATCTAAAGAAGCTTTTAGAGTCAGTTTTTATGTTACTTGCAAACTTTCTTCCATGATCTTTTTCCCCCTTCTTAAGTAACCCCCCTGTTGAGTTCTAAATTTCTCCCAGTCCTCCGGTTTGCTGCTTCCTCTGGCCAATTTATATGTGTCTTCCTTGGATTTAACATTATCGTTGATTTCCCTCGTTAGCCACGGTTGAGCCGCCTTCCCCATTTTATTTTTTCGCCCGACAGGGAAAAACAATTTTTGGAGTTCATCCATGCGGTCTTTAAATCTTTGCCATTGCATCTCCACCGTCAACCCTTTAAATATAATTTGCCGGTCTATCCTAGTCAATTCCCGTCTCATACCTTCAAAGTTTCCTTTCTTGAAGTTCAGGACCCTAGTCTCTGAATTAACCGTGTCACTCTCCATTTTTGCAAGTGGAAAAACTACCAGAAATGTACAGGATAAGCCTGTATCACTAGGAGAAGTTTGGCTAGTCCTAATCGCTGCCAAAATAATGATGAAGCTAATGGCACATACTGTTGTTTATGTGGGGTAAGTGCAAATGCATGGGTAAACTCAGAAATACAGTCACTCTGACTTTATGAAATGTCTTGTTTATTCATCCTTGTTGATGTGATAACTATTATTTCTTGTCAAATATTTTGGTATGCAGAAATAATTGCTGGAAATGCAGTGGCTCACCCCTTCATAATTTAAAAACATCAGGTTTATATAACCATATAACAATTACAGCACGGAAACAGGCCATCTCGACCCTTCTAGTCCGTGCCGAACACATAATCTCCCCTAGTCCCATATATACCTGCGCTCAGACCATAACCCTCCATTCCCTTCCCATCCATATAACTATCCAATTTATTTTTTTAAATGATAAAAACGAACCTGCCTCCACCACCTTCACTGGAAGCTCATTCCACACAGCTACCACTCTCTGAGTAAAGAAGTTCCCCCTCATGTTACCCCTAAACTTCAGTCCCTTAATTCTCATGTCATGTCCCCTTGTTTGAATCTTCCCTACTCTCAGTGGGGACCACTCTTTATCTTTGTATTTTCTTTCCCATTCTGCCTCTCTATGCTCTCATAATCCAATCATACATTCCCTCGTCTACAGAAAGCTGTATCTGCACAATTCAATTCATAATTGCTTCTCAGTCACAATTTTTCATTGTGACTGGTCAAAAAGATGCCCTTTTGTTTGCCTTGTTCCCCCAAGGCCTTACTGTCATGGTAGTTTGCTGTGATGTTACCAAATAACATTTTTCAGCAACCTGTCCAAAAAATGGTTTAAAAAGTAAGACATGCAAGAACAAGTCTACCTATGAATGTTGTTAAGTGCTTGGCTACAATATATGACCATATGCACTACCATATGTTCCTTTGCTCACGACTGTGTGAAGGGCCTGTCCCCCGAGCATGCGACCTGCATGCGGCAAGCGCGACCTAACGTGGTCGCTTGAGCCGTACGGCCTTGCGGGGCCGGTCCCACTTCGATCGCCGGAGCCGTATGGAGTTGTGCGGAGCTGGTCCCGACATCGCGCGGGGCTCCGAAAAACTGACCGTGTTTAAAAATTCCGAGCGGCAACGGCCTGCCGGCCCGCAGCCGCCTGGACGCCGTATCACTCACTCGACCTCCGCGCGGCTCCCGCTTCTGGTTTGGTCACGCTTGCCGCATGGCGTACGACTCAAGCGACCACGTTAGGTCGCGCTTGCCGCATGCAGGCGCATGCTCGTGGGACCGGCCCTTTAGGTCGCGCTTGCCGCATGCAGGTCGCATGCTCGTGGGACAGGCCCTTAACAGACTACACATCAACAAAGGTAAGCCACCGTCCTGGTGGAAGTGTATGAACCTGTCGGGAACTGCCGTAGGGTAAGTGAAGTAGCAGCACAAAATCCCAGCATAATACTTTAAGACTTTAAAGATTCTTCAATCTGAAGAAGGGTCTCAATCCGTAACATCATCCATTCCTTTTCTCCAGAGATGCTGTCTGACCCACCGAGGTACTCCAGTTTTTTGTGTCTATCTTCAACAGAGAGGAACTGTTCTAGCTACAATGCTAAGAATATATTCTGCACCCTGTATCTTCCCCTTTGCTCTACCTACCGCGACTTTGATTTGATTGTATTTAGATATAGTATCAAAACGAGGCTTTTCATTGTACCTCGGTACACATGACAATAATATCCCTAAACCAAACCAAACCAGCGATCTAGCCTTTATAACCCTTCAGGGTAGGTCTCCAAAGGTTCACCACCCTCTGTGGGAAGACATTTCTATGGGCTGGGGTTTTAGACAACCACCAAATTACCTTGTAATTATGTCCCCTGTTTAGGACTCTCACTGATTGAAGCTAACAAGGTTGCACAGCAGAGCTGTTGCCTGACAATGCCAGAGATAGTTATTTCCTGACATCCTGCACTGTCTGCGTGGAGTTTGCATGTTCTCCCCGTGACTGTATGGATTTCCTCAAGTTGCCAGGTTTCCTCACACATCTCTAAGATGTACGGATTGTTAAATTAAGTGGCCACAATCCAATGCCCTTAATGCGTAGATGAGTGATCAGATCTGAGAAAAGTTGATGGGAATGTGGGAAGAATAAAATTGGAAAAGCATAGGTTTACAGTAAATGGAAGTTTGAATGTTGTCGCAGACTTGCAGAGCCAAAGGCCCCAGATTCATGTTGAGTGGCATTATGTTCGGTATGGACTTGTGGGGCCGAGATGGCCTGTTTCCGTGCTGTAATTGTTATATGGTTATATGGTTATATGGTTATGCTTGGAGGCCACGTCATGGGATAAGTTTTGGTAAATATAATGAATAAAATGCGACCAGAAGGTTAATTTTTCCTCCTCCTTCTCCTCACCCCAATAGCCACATGGTCCCATAATTGGCATCATCTTTGCTGCAACAAACCACCACTGCTCTCTTGTGTATCAATCAGCCCAAACCTCCTCACTCCATTCAATAACCACCAATTGGGTGGCACAGTGGCGCAGCAGTACTATTGCTGCCTTTACAGCCACAGGGACCCAGGTTTGATTGCTGTCAGTACGGGGTTTGTACATTCTCCCCGCCATGACCGCGTGGGTTTTCTCTGGGTGCTCTGGTTTACTCACGCTCCAAATGCATACAGATTTGTAGGTTAATTGGCTTCAGTATAAATTGTAAATTGTCCCTCGCCTGTCGGATAGTGTTAGTGCATGGGATTCACTGGTTGCCGTGGGCTTGGTGGGCCGAAAGGCCTGTGTCCCTGCTTTATCTCTAAACTAAACTAAACAATAAAATCCCATCATCCAATCACCACGGGTACGGTGCTTTTAATGCATTTTGCAAAATGTGCAATTAATTTTCAGTTTCTGTCATCTGTGGAACTAAACTCCAAGTCTTAAGAATGACCTGGAGGCAAACAGTGAAAGTATCTTCAATATCCAGATATGTGTGCACATTTATACATCATCTCTAATATGCTTTTGAAGGGTACTCATGAATATTAATTGCACTAAAAACATGTGGTGATCTTTGATGTGTAATTCTCACAGCTCTTCTCTTTTGAGACTATTTTACTAAAAATATATTAGTATGCAGGAGACTTCATTAGAACTCAGCAAGTGCTAATAAATAATCTTCTTACCCTACTAGAGTACATTATAATGGCTCTCCATAAAATTTCTAATGGTAATTTTTACAGAATAATCTAAGAGAAAATTCTAAATGTATCCATTTAGATTTATCATCTCTATTTCAATGGTACGCACAAAAGGCTCTTAGCAGAATAATTACATTTTTATGCAATTTTTAACTTCTTTCTGAAAGAGGCACAAATGTGAGAGTGAGAGAGAATTTGCAAATCATATTTGCGGTGTATTTTCGATACAGGTATAGGCTTTATATCAGACTGTAGGGTGTGTTATTGTGGTAGCATTGATATCAATCTGTTTTAATTGGCCATATGCCTGGTAAATTCTTGGGTTTGCATAAATGTGCGTTTGATTTATCCTGGGTGCATTTAAACATTTCAGGATTGCCGCTGCCCCCAGAAAGGTTGAACACCATAAGTTCATAGGTTCTAGGAGCAAAATAAGGCCATTCGGCCCAACAAGTCTACTCTGCTATTCAATCATGCCTGATCTATCTTTCCCTCTCAACCTCATTCTCCTGACTTCACCCCATAACCCTAACACCTTACTAATAAAAATTCTATCAATCTCCTCCTTAAAAACATCTATTGCCTTGGCCTTCAAAGGTGTCTGCGGCAATGAATTCCACAGATTCACCACCCTCTGAATAAAGAAATGTCTTCTTATCTTTCTAAAGATACGTCCTTTTATTCTGAGGCTATGGGCTCTGGTTACTAGACTCTCCCACTCATGGAAACATCCTCTCCACATGTGGTAAATGTGGCCAAAATGGAAGAGTCTACATTTACATGTCGCCAAGCCCATTTGCCTAGCTGATCAAGATCCTGATGTGAATCTGGATTCACTGTGTGTGACACCACTAATTCTAGTGTCATCCTTCTGTAACATAAGGAAATATAAAACAAGCTCTGTACCAGGAAACCAACTTTGAAAATAGTTCTTGATAAATATATTTAACCTTTTCTGTGAACTGGAGCGCATTATAAAATAGGATTTGTCACTCTGCATGTGCATTCCTTCTGGCCAATTAGGTCTAATTTGGATATTTACAGCAATCGTACAGTTGAATTACAATGGCTGCGGATAGGTGTGCATTAATCTGTTTCTAGTTGTTCAACGGAAAACTTTATCTCTACTTGATTCCCATTGATTTAAACGGGAAGTGCAATGCGTTAACCCAAAGTGTGATTCCATAATTGAAAGCATATAGAAGCAAATTAAATTACCTGTTGATTTAATGGGAAGGAATGAATAGCATTTTATTCCCTGACATGAAAGGTTAACCATTCTTGCCTAACCCCCCCCCAAATAAAGCCAATTCATGCAGTCTAAAATCCATGATCATGATCATCCATGATAGATTTTTAGTTTAGTTTAGAGACACAGCGCAGAAACAGGCCCTTCGGCCCACTGAGACCGTGCCGACCCCCGCACATTAACACTATCCTACACACAATAGGGACAATTTACACTTATACCAAGCCAATCAACCTACAAACCTGTACGTCTTTGGAGTGTGGGAAGAAACCAAAGATCTCTGAGAAAATCCTCGCAGTCACGGGGACAATGTACAAACTCTGTACAGACAGCACCCGTCGTCGGGATCGAAGTCGGGTCTCCGGCCTTGCAAGTGCTGTAAGGCAGGAACTCTACCGGTGCACCAAGGTGCTGCCCTTGTGTGGTGATTGAAATACAATGCCCTCCATAATGTTTGGGACAAAAAATCACTTGTGGTTAAAATGCATATTGTCACATTTTAATAAAGAGTATTTTTATACATTTCGGTTTCACCATGTAGAAATTACAACTGTGTTTATACACAGTCCCCTCATTGCAGAGCACCATAATGTTTGGGACACAGCAATGTCATGTAAATGAAAGTAGTCATGGTTAGTATTTTGTTGCATATACTTGACAGCCATCTCTAGCTTGTGCTTGTTTTGGGTGCTAGCCCCCTTCAGTTTTCTCTTCAGCATATTAAAGGCATGCTTAATTGGGATCAGAGTGGGTGACTGATTTGGCCACTCAAGAATTTACCATTTTTTAGCTTTGAAAAACTCCTTTGTTGCTTTAGCAGTACGTTTGGGACCATGGTCTTGCTGTAAAATGAACTGCTGATCAATGATTTTTGAGGCATTTGTTTGAGCTTGAGCAGATAGGATGTGTCTATACACTTCAAAATTTATTATGCTACCACCATCAGCAGTTGTATCATCAATGAAGATAAGTGAGCCAGTTCCTTCAGCAGCCATACATGCCTCGGCCATAACACCCCCACCACCGTGTTTCACAGATGAGGTGGTATGCTTTGGGCAGGTCTCATCCAAGGAACTCCTCCATACTTTGCTCTTGCCATCACTCTGATATGTTAATCTTCATCTCATCTGTCCACAAGACCTTTTTCCAGAACTGTGCTTGTTCTTTTAAATGCTTCTTGGCAAACTGTAATCTGACCATCCTATTTTTGCAACTAATCAGTGGTTTGCATCGTGCAGTGTAGCCTCTGTATTTCTGTTCATAAAGTCTTCAACGGACAGTGGTCATTGACAAATTCGCACCTGACTCTTGAAGAGTGTTTCTGATCTGTCGGACAGGTGTTTGGGGAGGTTTCTTTCGGACAGAGAGAATTATACTGTCATCAGCTGTGGAGGTCTTCCTTGGCCTGCCAGTCCCTTGGCGATTAGTAAGCTCACCAGTGCTCTCTTTCTTCTTAACGATGTTCCAAACAGTTGATTTTGGGGTAAGCCTAAAGTTTGACTGATGTCTCTAACAGTTTATTCTTGTTTCTAAGTCTCATAATGGCTACTTTGACTTTCATTGGCACAACTTTGGTCCTCGTGTTGATAAACAGCAATAAAAGTTTCCAAAGGTGATGGAAAGACTGAAGGAAAGAGTAGGTGCTGAGAGTTCTCTTATACCTGCATGAAGGAGGCAATTAAACACACCTGGACAATTACAAATACCTGTGAAGCCATGTGTCCCAAACATTATGGTGACCTGAAATTGAGAGGCTATGAATAAACACAGTTGTAATTTCTACATGGTTAAAACCAAGATGTATAAAAATACCCTTTATTCAAATCTGACAATGTGCACTTTAACCACATGTGATTTTTTTTCATTTACAAGTTTCAAATTGTGGAGTACAGAGGCAAATAAATAAATGATGGGTCTTTGTCCTAAACATTATGAAGGGCCCTGTACCACATAATCTTCAGCTCTCCCAAATGGTTTAAAAATGCATTAGAACCACTGTGAAGGAAGAATTACAGTAATCGGTGATAGATCTTACCTGCAACACATCTAGTGCTCTCCCAAAAAATGTAGCTCCTCACTTTTAAAACCTGTTTTCCTTCGTCTTATTTCATAGTAGGATTTTAGTTTAAAAATAATGCAAAACCAAAATAAAATTGACTTATAGTCTCAAAACAAAGGGAATCAAAATCATCAGATTCAGATTCAATTTTAATTGTCATTGTCAGTGTACAGTACAGAGACAACAAAATGCATTTAGCATCTCCCTGGAAGAGCAACATAGCAAACGATTTGAATAAATAATAATAAGTGTCCGGGGGGGGGGGGTGGTGATTGGCAGTCACCGAGGTACGTTGTTGAGTAGAGTGACAGCCTCCGGGAAGAAGCTGTTCCTCGACCTGCTGGTTCGGCAAAGGAGAGACCTGTAGCGCCTCCCGGATGGTAGGAGGGTAAATCATAACAATTCTAGGAATTGTGCACAAGCTGCTATTGGCACGTTATGTTTCTTTAAAATATGATTTCCTGTGTGTGCAACTACACTGCCTCAATATTGTACACAAAAATGTAAACCAGAGCCAGCTTTATACATATATGTATAAAAAACTGAATCTAACTGTGAAGTGTTTGTGATGGATTCCTTCTTCAACTAAGTTTTTTAAACATTATACATTTCACACACTGAAGTGGAATTTTCTTTAGAAGTACGTAAAGTGATTGACAAGATCGATCAATATGCTGGCATATTCGACAGGAAACAACAGGAAATGGTTGCATTGAATCTTTGATGTTTCTCCCAGTTTTCTTGTTGCTTTATAATGTACCAGACTTTCTTTCATCTCCTTGGCAAATGCAGGCTTGAAGGAATGCCTAAGCAAAGCCAAGGCAGCATTTTCATAATCCACACAAAGCCTCCAATCTTTCTTTAGTCTGGTTTAGAGATACAGTGTGGAAACAGGCCCTTCGGCCTACCGAGTCCACACCGACCAGCGATCCCCCTACACAAACACGATCCTACACACTAGGGATAATTTTATAATTTTACCAAAGCCAATGAACCTGCAAACCTTCATGTCTTTGGGGATGTGGGAGGAAACCGGAGCACCTGGGTAAAACCCACACGATCATGGGGAGAACGTGCAAACTCCATACAGACAGCACCCGTGGGAGGGATCTAACTCAGGTCTCTGGCACTGTCAGGCAGCAACTCTACCGCTGCACCACCATGCTGCCCCACTGCACTGAAGAATGATATCCTCTGCACATGCACAGTAGGACTCAGCTCAGCAAGCTCTCTGGCCACCTAAGGAGAAGGAATACTTTTTAAAAAAACAATTCTGCTTAGCTTCACAGGTAAGGGACAGGTTCAAGATATTTCAGTGTGAAATGGGGTTCTGTAATAATATGATCTATTTCTGGGACTAGAAGACAGCTGACTCGAAGGGCCGAATGGCCTACTCCTACACCTATTGTCTATGTTTCTATGACTAAAATGTGCTAGCAAGTCACATCAAGGATCAGTGTTCAGTAACTTGACAAGAATATCCGTCAGGCCAAGAACCTCAGGAATTTAATAATCTTAGAGGTGATATTGGTCTAGACTATGGGGACTTGTGGAATAAAAACTCATGGCTTAACATGGACTTTGACATGAAAGAAATTTTGAGCCAACTCAATCATGGATCAGTGCCACAAGGAGCTGGCTTAACTTTTATTTTCCCTATAAAACTAAGAGTACATAGACTAATGGATATTTATCATCCCGAGCTACCCGAGTTAATTGTAAAGGTGCATGCTAACCATATTTAGTTATTACTGACCCATTATAGAATAAATTATACTCGATACAATCTAAATAAAGGCATTATAATTCAGAGTAAAATAGGGGACTTTTGCTTTCATTGACAGCAAGATTCAAATATTTATGTTTGAATTATGAAAACCCTTTAAAAGGACATATTCACAGTGCATGAAGATTCATTTAATGAAGTTGCAGAATGTATTTGTTAGGTAGTTTGGTACATAGAATTTTGGCAATTTCCTTCAATTGTTCCTCTGACTCAAACTTGAGCGTAGGTAGGAACTAAGGTGTAGGTAGGAACAACAGATGCTGGTTTAAACCAAAGATAGACACAAAAACATAGAAACATAGAAATTAGGTGCAGGAGTAGGCCATTCGGCCCTTCGAGCCTGCACCGCCATTCAATATGATCATGGCTGATCATCCAAACTCAGTATCCCGTACCTGCCTTCTCTCCATACCCTCTGATCCCTTTAGCCACAAGGGCCACATCTAACTCCCTCTTAAATATAGCCAATGAACTGGCCTCGACTACCCTCTGCGGCAGAGAGTTCCAGAGATTCTGCAGAGATCCTGCTTAAAAAGCAGGTGTAACTCAGCGGGTCAGGCAACATCTCTGGAGAAAAGGAATAGATGGTGTTTCAGGTCGTCAGAAGGGTCTTGACCCGAAACGTCACCTATTCCTTTTCTCCAGAGATGCTGCCTGGCCCGCTGAGTTACTCCAGCTTTTTGTGTCTATCTTCATATTAACTCAAGGGTTCCCCTTAAACTAATGGAACAGCAGTCTGATAGAGTCATGCAGCATAGAAACAGGTTCTTCGGCCCAACTCGCCCATGCTGACCAAGATGGCACATCTTCACCTGCCTTAACCACCTCCACTGTTAGCTCATTTCACATAACCATCACCCTCTGTGTGAACAAACCGCATGTGAGGTTCCTGTTCAATCTGTTTCCTCTCACCATAAACCTATACTCCATAGTTCTTGATTCCCTTACCCAGGGAAAAAAGGCAATAGACAATAGACAATAGGTGCAGGAGTAGGCCATTTTGCCCTTCGAGCCAGCACCGCCATTCAATGTGATCATGGCTGATCATCCCCAATCAGTACCCCGTTCCTGCCTTCTCCCCATATCCCCTGACTCCGCTATTTTTAAGCACTATCTAGCTCTCCCTTGAAAGCATCCAGAGAACCTGCCTCCACCGCCCTCTGAGGCAGAGAATTCCACAGACTCACCACTCTCTGTGAGAAAAAGTGTTTCCTCGTCTGTTCTAAATGGCTTGCTCCTTATTCTTAAACTGTGGCCCCTGGTTCTGGACTCCCCCAACATCGGGAACATGTTTCCTGCCACTAGCGTGTCAAAGACTATTTATTTATCCCATCTATTGCCTTCATGATTTTATACACCTCTATAAGGTCACTCCTCAACCTCCTGTGCACCAACAAATGAAGTACTAGCATGTTCAACCTCTCCCCATTGACCAAGCTCTGGAGTCCTGGCACCATCCTCATATATTGTCTCTGCACCCTTTTCAGCTTAATGGCATCTTTCCTATAGCAGAGTGACCAAAACTGAACACAATAGTCACCAGTGTCTTGTAGAACTTAACATAACATCCCAAGACTTTACCAGGTCATCGGAGATGTCCTAATTCTTTCTGGAATGCGGGTTCCCCTCTTCCATTATAGATAAGACTCTTACTAGGGTCTCCTCGATATCCCACATCTCCGCTTTTGCCATTTGTAACAAAGACAGAGTCCCCTTGTCCTTACCTTCCACCCCATCAGCCGTCGCATACAGCATATAATCCTCCCACATTTTTGCCATCTCCAATGGGATCCCGTTACTGGCCACATCTTCCCATTTCCACCCCTTTCTGCTTTCCGCAGAGATTATTCCTCCACAACTTCCTGGTCAACTTGTCCCTTCCCATCCAAACCACCCCCTTTGCAGGTACTTTCCTCTGCAACTGCAGAAGATGCGATACCTGTCCCTTTACCTCCCCCCTTGACTACATCCAAGGACCCCGACAATCTTTTCAGGTGAGGCAGAGGTTCACTTGCACCTCCTTTAGTTTAGAGATACAGTGCGGACGGAAACAGGCCCTTCGGCCCACCAGGTCCGCGCCGATCAGCGATCCCCGTATATTAACACCCACTAGGGACAATTTGTACATTTATCAAGTCATTAACCTACAAACCTTTGGAGTGTGGGAGGAAACCGAAGATCTCGGAGAAAACCCACGAAGGTCACGGGTAGAACGTACTTTCTGCGTACAGACAGCACCCGCAATCGGGATCGAACCCGGGTCTCCGGCGCTGCATTCACTGTAAGGCAGCAACTCTATCGCTGTGCTACCGTGTCTGCCCTCATCTACTGATTCTGCTGTACCAGGTGTCAACTCCTGTACATCGGCGAGACCAAGCGCAGACTCTGCGATCATTTCGCTGAATACCTCCGCTCAGCCCACGTTAATCTACCTGATCTCCCGGTTGCTTAGCACTTTAAATACCCCTCCCATTCCCAATCTGACCTTTCTGTCCTGGGCCACCTCCATTGTCAGAGTGAGGCCCAGTGTAAATTGGAGGAAATGCACTTCGTATCTCGTTTGGGTAGCTTACATTGACTTCTCTAACTTCAAATAGCCCTTGCTTTCCCTCTCTCTCCATCCCCTCCCCCATCCCAGTTCTCCCACCGGTCTTACTGTCTCGGACTACATTCTATCTCTGTCCCGCCCCCTCCCCTGACATCAGTCTGAAGAAAGGTCTCGACCCGAAACATCACCCATTCCTTCTCTCCAGAGATGCTGCCTGTCCCGCTGAGTTATTCCAGCATTTTGTGTCATCCTTCGATTTAAACCAACATCTGCAGTTCTTTCCTACACATAACATCTCAACATCTATACTCAGTTCCTTGGATGATGTGCTGAAAACCTTCCTCATTACCCTATCTACATATGATGCCACTTTCAGTGAACAATGTACTTGTACTCTGAGATTCCATTGTTCTAACATAACATTGTTCTACATTAACCAGACTTCAGCCCATTTGCCCAGCTGATCAAGATTGGCTTGATAACCATCTTCTGTCCCGACAACACCATCTATTTTAGTGGCATCGGCAAACTACTAATCATGCCATGTGCATTCTCATCCAAATCGTTGTTGTGGATGACAAGCAGCAATGGGCCCAGCACTGATCCTTGAAGCATATCTCTTGCCTCCAGTCTGTGAAGCTACCTTCCACCACCATCCTGTGCTTTCTACAATTAAGCCAATTCTTTCTCCAGTTAACCCAGGGGTTTGAATATTGACTTCTCTAACTTCTGGTAGCCCTTGCATTCCCTCTCTCTCTCTCCGTCCCTCCTTCACCCTAGTCATCAAACTAGTTTCATTGTCATCCAGTTGAGTTTCACTGTCTGTATAAATCATTATCAGCTAGCCCACAGTCAATGCTACTTTTTGCATATCTTTCATTCATTTGTTCTATATCTCTCTATATCACCATCTATATCTCTCTTTTCCCTTTCCTCTGACACTGTATGAAGAAGGGCCTCGACCTGAAATATCACCTATTCCTTTTATCCAGAGATGCTGCCTGACCCACTGAGTTATTCCAGCATTTTGTGTCTGTGTCCAGTTAGTTAGCTCTCCCTGGATCTCATGAGAGTTCAGCCTACCATGAGAACTTATCCATACAGAAGTCCATATAGACTCTGCCTATGGCCCAGCCCTCAAAAATGTTCTTGGTTACTTCTTCAAAACAATGATTCAAGTTTGCTGGGTATGATTTAAAAATGTGATGAGTTTACAGCTTTCAAATTAAATGGAAAGGATTGTTCTGGCTTTGTTGAGAAACACAGGATATCACGTTGTATTGAAGAAGGGTCTTGACCCGAAACGTCGCCTATTTCCTTCGTTCCATAGATGCTGCCGCACCCGCTGAGTTTCTCCAGCATTTTTGTCTACCTTCGATTTTCCAGCATCTGCAGTTCCTTCTTAAACATATTGTAATTCCCTGTGCCTATGTAACTGTAATAATAAACGAGTCTCTGAAGCAATTACAATTAAATGATACAAAGCATGTGAACAATCCAAGCACTAATATGGGATCAGTTAACTGGTGAGGTGTCGCACTGCAGGGAGAAAATAAAGGGCCTTGGTTGAGATATTGTTATTATTTTGCTTTGTTTGAGCTAACCTTCTTTGCATGACTTACAGTACAGACTGTTGTGAAAGTAGTGCCATTCATTTCAGCAATAACAAGCTGTCACACAATTGTGTTGTGTGCAGAGCACATCCTGTGAAACATGTTATATCACTTCAGTGGAAGCTGGATAAAATATCGTATTGTTAAACTTCCGATAAAATTTTATGGAATACTTTCATTGTGTTAAAAGCTCGAGGGTAAAGGTACCCATGGGTAAATGCTTCACGTATGTTATGCAACACCACAAGCTGGCTCAGAGAACTGCCCTGAGCATAATGCTGTAATTAATACAGCTACTTTAACAGTGTTACATTTACATCTGTAATTTTCTCAATGTTTAGATCGGTTGTAAATTCTTCATTCATAATGGCAATTAAAGGTAATGGCAAATTAAGTTTATATTTAGGTTTAAATTTGATATAATGCACACTTTGAAGACCTCCTTTTTACATAGCAACCAAACTTTCCTCTGCTTTGGTGTAGGATGTTAATTTTTTTTCCTGCACAGTGGGAAATCATTTAAAAGGACATATACCCTTGTTGCATCCCCATCCTCCTCCCCCTTCCTTCAATTCCTTTTACAGCCAATTGTGCACACAGAGTTCTATTCCGCTGTAGCTGGCATTCATGGCTTTATGCCACGTAGATTCTTAACAGGAATAAGTGGGAGCAAGGCAGTGATCAAACTATAGCAGAGTTACCTGAGTGCTCTGCCGGAAATGTTCACAACTCAGTAAAACGCCAATCATCCAGCGTGCTACCCTGCTGGCAAATCTTTCTGGACTGCAGCTATCACTCGCCTGGTCGACAGCTTGACTCGTGTTCTTGTGCATGAAACACAAAAACAAGGCAGCATGAAGGCGCAGCAAGGTGATTAAGATGCAAATGGTACACTGACTTTTGTTGGAAGGGGGATTGAATTAAAAAAATAAAGTATTGTTTCATTTGTACGGTGAGGCCGCTCCCAGCATACTGTGTAGTTTAGTGTCCCTTATTTACAGCAATGATATGCTTGGACATAATAGTGGGTCTATGGAATTCTCTACACCGAAGGGTTGTGGAGATAAATTCATTGGAGGTATTTAAAAACAAGGCAAATATATTTTAGAAGGCAGTCGGTGTATGGAATGAGCTGCAAGAAGAGGTAGTTGAGCTAGGTACAATAACAACATTTTAAAGAAATTTGGATGGGTACATCGATAGGAAAGGTTTAAAAAAATTGGCGAAATGTGGGCAAATGGGACTAGCTCAGATGGGGCATCTTGGTCAATATGGATAATTTGTGCTGATGGGCCTGTTTCCATGCTGTCTAACTCAATGGCTATTTGGAAATTGCACTGAAGAAGCTTTACTGGGGCAGATCATCCATGACCATTTTGGCTGGTGGGACAATCTTTATGTCAGAGGCCTCCTTCTAAGACCGGAGGTCATAGGCTCAGAATTAAAGGACTTTCTTTGAGGAAGGAGATGAGGAGAAAATTCTTTAGTCAGATGGTGGTGAATCTGTGAATTATTTGTCACAGAAGGCCGTCGGGGTATATTTTTAAGGTAGAGATAGCTAGATTCTTGATTAGTATGGGTGTCAGTTATGGGGAGAATGCAGGAGAATGGGGTTAGGAGGGAGAGATAGATCAGCCATGATAGAATGGCAGCGTAGACTTGATGGGCCGAATGGCCTAATTCTACTATTCCTTATGTCCTTCCATTTTCTTGTGTTTTCTGGTGTCATCTGTAGCTCCCCCATTTTCATTGCTCAATCCTCTTCTGGCCCTGCATTATTATCAACCCCTGTCTGTTAAATAACAATGAGATTCCTTCTTCCACGTGACTTCTCCTGCAATGTGACAAAGATCTGGAAGTTGATACGTCAGATGAACCAATGAAATCAAAATTGATTGCAGATGAAAATGGAATAAAAATGGATCCAAAGGTATGTGGTAGTCATCATCATCATCAACATCACCATCGTTGAAAACATTAGCGACACAATGGTGATGGTTTCCAACGTGAACGGTGACGGACGCACCACACATCTCTGTCCACCAGTTCCTGCAGACTTCATCCCCTGGATCTACTGAAGTGTGGATGGCTGCAGGATCGCTAGAAGCGCATCTGCCCTTTGACAGGTCTTGGTTTTGGTCCTGCTGGGGGTCCACAGCCCCCTCCTCACCTGGTAAGTCGCTGACTATCCGACCATGGAGCAGGGAGCATGGGATTACATGGTACCCATGGCGGGGGGGATTTCCCCCGACCTGATGAATGAATTAGATGTGATGAAAACCAAGAGTCAGAGTCACACAGCATGGAAAAGGGCTCTTCAGCCCACCTTGCCCATACTAACCAGTTGCCTCGTCCACACTAGTCCCACCTGCCCGCATTTGGCCTATATCTCTCTAAAAGTTTATATTTTCAGATAAAATATTAAATTCCCTCACTAAGGGACACAGGGCAAGGAAAGTAATTTTTCAACTGCAATATCTGTGTGAAACTTCTGCTAATGGATCAACTTTCCTTTACACATTTTACCAAATCAGATAGATATTAAATACTCTATTACTGCTTTTGAGCCTTTGCCAAGGTTGGTTACCATTCCCACATCCCACAAAGAACCCACAAGGTCATTCTCATGCTTGTAGTGGCTAGAATCTTCTTGCAATAGTTTCACACACAAAGTCTGTTCATTTGCAATGCTACAATGTAATTGAAAAATAATGCTGGTCGTTAAATCTGTTTCAAGGGAAATCACTCTTCCGAGCATTTCATTATTCCAATCATATTGCATGTAGTGAGATAAAGATAATAATAGTATACCTCAGCTTGAAACCACGTAACTATGTACAACATAATTAGTATAAGTGAGAACGCAGGTGAATGAATGATGCAGGCTTCTACATTGAATCAAGGAAGATATCTTGAAAAACCAAACACTGTAAATGAAGGAAAGTGGGGAAAAAAAAGAAAATCTTTGGAAAGTGAAGCACAGAGAAGATTTAAAATTGCAGACCTTTCATGAGAAATTAGATTAGTGAGAAATCAAACAATTTTGTGACGCAGAAGAGGAGAGGTGGAGAACACAAAGTGTCACACAGTCTGTGGTAGGACAGAGACTGAAGGGGCTGTCCCACTTGGGTGACCTAATCCGCAGGTTCTGGCGAGTTTGCCCTTGCCTCATAGTTGTAGCATGGTCTACACGAGGTCGTAGGAGGTCTTTGTAACTCTCCTTCATGCTCGAGAGTAGTCCCCGTGTACTCGAGGCCTCAGCTAGGTCGCAGCGTATTTTTCAACATGTTGAAAAATGCCCGCGAGTAAAAAATGGTCGCCATGGAAAAAAATCGATACTTTTTTTACTTGTAGGTTTAGTCGTAATAGGTCGGCATGTTAGTCGTAGGTAATCGAGGGTAGTTGAAGGTAGTCGTAAATAGTCTTCATCATAGTCGAAGGGAGGTTGAAGGAGATGGTCTTCGCTCGCCACTATTCGGTGTCCAATTTTCCCGAAGTTAGTCGTAGCTTGTTGAAGCTAGTCTTCAACATCATCAAAGGAGGTCTTCAACACGACATTTTCTCAAACTCTCCTAAACTCTTCTAAACTCGCAAATTAGGTCGCCCAAGTAGGACAACCCCTCGAATCATAGAATCAAATAAATTAATGGCACAAAAAACTATATGGCTTTTCGCAATTTGCACTTTTTAAAAAGTTTCCCAACGTAATCTCACCTTCCAGCACTAGGGAGATTTTCACTGTTAAAACTGTCGATCGGTACATATAACAACCAAACACTCTTGACTTTTGACTAGGTCTTTAACCCCGCAGCAAAGACATACTCAATTACTGCAGAATAAGCTGAAGATTTCTCTCTCTGTAATCCTTTTTCGGCAGTGAATTCTAATTTCCTACAGCACTGAATGAAAGAACTTTCCTCTCTTCCCCTCTTATTTTTCTACCTTGCTTTGAATCTATGCCCACTGGTGTTTGATCTCTCTTCAGGACAGAGCCCCTGCTTGTTTTACTTTATCTCTTTCATGAGGCAGACTGAGGCAACGGGTAAGAAAGAAATTGCTGCAAAAACCACCAAGACTGCTCATAAAATATTATCTGAAATAAAGTGAATATCACACCACTGTCCACTGAGAGTCAGCAATGCTGACATCATTTTATGCATCCCATTTAAGTCTCTACTCAAAAGGACAAAGGACATTTATTGTCACATACACCAATTGGTGCAGTGAAATTTGAATTGCCATTGCAGCACACAAATAAAATAAACACATTATAGAATTTGACATAAGCCATCTCGTTCCAAAGAAAACACACCTAACTTAACTTTCCACACAGTTACAATTTTGCAGTGTCAGCAACATTATCATTAATTTCATAATTACTTGCCATTACTTTAGCGACATGGTGGCGCAACAGTAGAACTGTTGCCTCTCGCTGCCAGAGACCCAGGTTCGATCCCGACTACGGGTGTTGTCTGTGTGGAGTTTGTACATTCTACGTGACCACGTGGGTACTCTCTGGGCGCTGCAGTTTCCTCCCACACTCCAAACACATGCAAGTTTGTAGGTTAATTGACATCTGTAAATTGCCCCTAGTGTGCAGGACATAGTGTAGGGGGTAGACTTGTTTGTCCTGTTTCCACTGAGCTCTAAGCTAAGTGATAATGGCGACGGCTGCAACAGGATGGTGAAACTTTGTTAACAACCTTAGCTGATCTATCAGGAGGAGATGCAAAGAGGAGATGAATGAAAATAGAAAAGGGGGCGGGGGAGAAATTATGCAAAACCTTGAGATACAAACTATCCCTGCAGATTCTGGAAATCTGAAATAAACAGGTAATACTAAAAATACCCCGCAAGAGAAGCAACATCTGTGGAGAGAGATAAACTGGTTAGTGTTACAGGTTGATGACATTCCATTAATTCTGATACAAACTGGGGTTATTATTTTGATCCAGAAGATAATGGTAAAGCAGATATTCTTTACCTAGCCAAGGGATTCGGCAGATAAAGGGCACTGGCCGCTAATATTGAGCAGCAGCCTAATGAGAACAACCAGAGTATATTTGATCTAATCAATTCAGCAGTTTGATGTTATGGAATCCAGACTTGTAACCCATTTTGGATGTGTGCTGGGTATATTCAGGTTTGGTTTATTACTCCACCCTAGGTATCAAAAAATCAATGAATTTTGATAAATTAAGGTCTTTACAAGAAGGGGTAATAATTATGTCTCCATCAATCCAAAGTTCAGCATTTGTTTTGTTCTCCCCCTTACCATTTTTAGCAAAGCTCATTGATGAGCAATTCTATCTTCCTCATGTAGAAACGAGAAAATACAATTGCTGGTCTACACAAGAGGGATACAAATTGCTGGAGTAACTCAGCATGTCAAGTAGCATATTTTGAGAACAGGGTTAGGTGATGTTTCGGGTCGGAACCCTTCTTCAGTTTGAAGAATGTTAAGGGCCTGAAACATCAGCTAACCATGTCCTCCAGAGATGCTGTTTAACCCACTGAGTTACTCCAGCACTTTGTGTCCTTGTATCAATGTGTATAAAGGGAGTGTGAGAACAGGGGACTTGATGAATTTCACTATTTGTTTGCCACAACATAATTCTAAAACGCTGGGTATCGGTCTATCCTATTCCTTCTAATAATATGAAAGGCCATATTAGAACTCTGCGCCATCCATTAGAAACTTAAAAACCTTGTAGGTCAACCAAAGCGTTGAAAATGGCAGAGGTTCAAACAAAAGTTGAAAACTGAATGATGGCTTGGAATCTCAACTCGGAACATATAAACGCAGTGGGATAGATTATTATCTGTACCACTTATGCGCAGAACATCACGTGAGTAATGCACGGCACAGAGATTGTATAGCATGGTCACTGGGCTCACCTGCCTATGCCGACCATCATATCTATTTATACTCATGCCACTTGCCTGCTTTAATTTCCTATCCCTCTTTGCCTTGCTTATTGCAGTCTGGATGCCTCTTAAATGTTGTTGCTTCCACCAACTCTTCTGGCAGCTCACTCCAGATAGCAACTACTCTGCGAGAAACATAAATCCTCAGATGTTTATTAACGTCCCTCTCATTTAAACCTATGGTCTCTAGTTTTACACACCCCCCATTATAGTAAACTGGGCAGCATGGTGGTACAGCACTTCCAGTGGCAGAGACCCGAGTTTGATCCCGACTACGGGTGCTATCTGTTCGGAGCTTGTATGTTCTCCTCGTGACCATGTGGGTTTTCTCAGAGAACTTCGGTTTCCTCCCACACTCCAAAGACGTACAGGTTTGTAGGTTAATTGGCATGGTATAAAAATTAAAATTGTTCCTAGTGTGTAGGATATTGTTAATGTGCGGGGATCGCTGGTCGATGAGGACTTGGTGGGCCGATGGGCCTGATCCGCGCCGTATCTCCAAATTAAACAAAACAAAAGTGTCTCTCTACCTATTAAAGTCCTGCATCTATATTACTAAAAGCCTGATCTTGACCACTTCCTGTTGTTCTGTATATTAATTTTAAATAAACGCTGCTGTGATTTTTGGCCTTCTTACTCAGAGTCCCCCTACGCTGCGCAGGACAAGAGGATTTTTCCCATCGATGAAAAATAAAATAGTTATTCATGTTTAAAACAATGTTGAGATTCTCTCTCCTGAAGGCCACGCCCCTTCTGGAGGGACTATAAAACCCGGAAGTGTTGAGTGCCTCAGTCAGTCTCTGCAAGTTGGGGAGCGAGAGGGTTACATTTCTCAGTCTAAGCTGTGAATAACACTGAACACATGTCTACTAAACTGTGAGTGGTTTTACTGACCTGTCAGTGCCTAATTAAAGTTGCCTTGCCTTCTATATAATTAAAAGTCTAATCTTGACCACTTCCTGTTTGTGCTTTATATTGATTTTAGAAAAAACGCTACCACGTACGGCTGTGATTTTTGGCCGTCTTACTCAGTCCCCCTCCGCTCATCAGATGCCGAAGATCCAGAACCCCCTCCCCCCCCACCGGCCATCACCCTCCCGTGTGATGCTGGGACCCAACTGGTCCCACTTATTCTAGTAATTTTATATATTTCTCTCATGTCATATCCAAGCCTCCTTTGCTCCAGAAAAAAACTCAAACCTCCCCCCTTCCCCAATCCAGGTGTCATTCTTGTGACTATTTTCTGCACCATCTCTTGATCAATCACAAGTTTTCTGTACTGTGGAAAACAGAGCTGCACACAATATTCCTAATGCAATACGATACGATACGATAAAACTTTATTCATCCACGGAGGGAAAATGCAGCCTAACCAACTTTTTGTACAACCATAAAGTGACATCCCAACTCTTATAGTCCCTTTGCGCCTTCATCACAACGCTGTCTATCCATCTTACCACTTCCAGTGAACGTGCCCCAAGGTCTCTGTTTAACAATTCTCCCAGACTCCTGCCATTCAGGGTGTATGCTCTGTCCTAGTTCAATTTGCCAAAATATATTGCTTCACACTTGTTCGACTTAAAACCAATCTGCTATTCCCATGCTCACTTGCACAGTTGATTTTTAGACAACCGCCTTCACTGTCCATTAAATCGCCAATTTTGATGTCATGTGCATTACTAATAATCATAAATAATTGAACTCTTGTCAGCCATCTCCTAAGATGGAAGTGTTTTGAATTCAATAAATTTGCATTTTTGTTGAAGGTCTCTGACATAAAATGTTACCAATTATTTTCCAGATGTGCATATACCTGTCTGCCCCAATCATTGGTGTCGCCAGAAATATAACTCAATTTGTTACAAAGTACATTTTACAAATCTCTGCAGGGTCTGAATGATGAGTAATTATTTGTTCCAGTGTTAAATCAATGTGCTGTGATAACAATTCCCAGCAAATTCTCCCAGCAGATGTTCTATTCCTGAGGTATCTGCTGCTCATCTTCAATAATTGTGTGATTGTGCTATTAAATTATAGTTGGTAGACCTCACAACTAATTATCTGAGAAACAGAGAAATATTGCGAGTTGCTTGATACAAAAAAACACATATCATTCATCATGCTTTCAAAGAAACATTTTTGAAGAGTTTTATTCTGTTCAGGATATTGCCATTCATGTTTAAAAACATTCTGAGAACTTTTCATTTATCATGGCAATCCAACAAGTTGCTTAGTGGTGACATTTATGATTACTCATGTCTCATGGATCATTGTTATTCCAAGTAGTTTCATTTCAAATAAGACCTTAGGCAATGGGCTCGAATATTAGAAGGTGAATTCCACCTATATGATGTTGTCATAAAATCTGGAAGAATGGATTACCTGAAAGGTTTTGTGAAATTTGGATGCATGGCTTCTTTGAGCAGGATTCTGGCCTGCACAATCTGATTGATAATTGGATACCTTTCAGGCAGAATGCCGGGTTCAGAAGATTAAACCACACATGCAACAAACATAGAAACATAGAAATTAGGTGCAGGAGTAGGCCATTCGGCCCTTCGAGCCTGCACCGCCATTCAATATGATCATGGCTGATCATCCAACTCAGTATCCGGTACCTGCCTTCTCTCCATACCCTCTGATCCCCTTAGCCACAAGGGCCACATCTAACTCCTTCTTAAATATAGCCAATGAACTGGCCTCAACTACCTTCTGTGGCAGAGAATTCCACAGATTCACCACTCTCTGTGTGAAAAATGTTTTTTTTCATTTCAGTCCTGAAAGATTTCCCCCTTATCCTTAAACTGTGAGCCCTTGTTCTGGACTTCCCCAACATCGGGAACAATCTTCCTGCATCTAGCCTGTGCAACCCCATAAGAATTTTGTACGTTTCTATAAGACCCCCCCCCTTGATCTTCTAAATTCTAGCGAGTACAAGTCGAGTCTATCATGTCTAAGATCAGTCTAAGATCATTGGATTGTTGGCGAAGACCTGGACTCAATGAAAGTCCTCATTGTGTTGGTAGAAGGGATAGGAGTAAGATGATGCAGAGTACCCACTCTCTGCTTGCAACCACAATCTTTATGCAGCTGATGCACATACAGATACATACATGCGGCAATGCTGGAGCTTTGGAAACAAAAGACCATATATAACCATATAACCATATAACAATTACAGCACGGAAACAGGCCATCTCGGCCCTACAAGTCCGTGCCGACACAACTTTTTTTCCCTTAGTCCCACCTGCCTGCACTCATACCATAACCCTCCATTCCCTTCTCATCCATATGCCTATCCAATTTATTTTTAAATGATACCAACGAACCTGCCTCTACCACTTCACTGGAAGCTCATTCCACACCGCTACCACTCTCTGAGTAAAGAAGTTCGAAGACCCCCTCATGTTCTGTCCCTTAATTCTGAAGTCATGTCCTCTTGTTTGAATCTTCCCTATTCTCAAAGGGAAAAGCTTGTCCACATCAACTCTGTCTATCCCTCTCATCATTTTAAAGACCTCTATGAAGTCCCCCCTTAACCTTCTGCGCTCCAGATAATAAATACCTAACTTATTCAACCTTTCTCTGTAACTTAGTTGTTAAAACCCAGACAACATTCTAGTAAATCTCCTCTGTACTCTCTCTATTTTGTTGACATAGACAAGAAATATGCTTTTCATGTAGTTACACAGGGTTTATATTTATAATAATAAATATTCTAAAGTGTTTATTTGGTTGTAGTTTTGGAGATACAACAAGTGTTTAGAGATACATCAAGGAAACAGGCCCTTCAGTCCACTCCAACCATCAATCACCTGTTCACATTAGTTCTATGCCATCTCACTTTCGCATCCACTCACTTGCAACACATTACGTGCAATTTTACAGAGGGCAAGTGGTCTACAAACCGCACATCTTTGGGATGTGGGGAGAAACTGGAGCACCCTGAGAAAACCCACACAGTCACAGAGAGAACGTGCAAACTCCATACAGACAGCACCCGAGGCCATGATCAAACACAGGTCTGATGCTGTGAGGCAACAGCTCTATGAGCTGCTCCACTGTATTTTTTCTGCATTCAAAAATAACATTTACAATATTTATTTCTTTATTTTGTTTTTAATTGCTCGCAGAAGCATCTGGGAGAATTTAAAATTCAAGACAACCAGTAAATATGGTACTGGGTTCTATCATGTTGTTTTACTTTGGGCCTCATTATTTGATTTCCTGACCACATGGAGAAGCAAGATGTCGCCTGGCTCCATGTTCTGCCGACATAAATTACTGTGAAAAATTACCAAGGAAGGTGAAGCTGGTAAGTTTGACACTAGATTCCCAGCTATATCATTCATGAATATTTCATGCCGGTATCTGAAGCAAAAAGCAAACCAAAAAGTGTAATTCCAAAATATTACCAATCTTTATCCAAAATAACATGAATATATTCCTAAAAAAGTTTTGAACCATTTCATATCACAAAATCTAACACTGACCATGGATACAATGTCCATTAGATAAAGCTTTGTGAAATGTCACATTGACTGTCGGTAAATATTCAGGTTATCTGTTTGACATTTCAAACAAAGCTGCTGAACTATCAAATTAATTTCTACACACTCACTCACACACACACACACAACATATATACATGACAGTAAAACTCTCTGCGCAGAGGGAGAAGAGGAGGGAAGAGACTGCAGATCTAAGACTTTTGCCTCCATCACAGTGAGGAGATGTTGGGTGGACTCACTGTGGTGGATGTTAATATGTGTTTATTGTTGTTTTATTGTATTGTATTATATGTATGACTGCTGCAATTTCGTTCAGACTTCGGTCTGAATGACAATAAAAGGCTATCGATCTATCCATCTATCAAATGAGTCAAGCACAAAGAATAGGTCGTTTTCTGGTAAATTTGACTGTCTGTATCAATCCTAATCCTCACATGTTTCTCTGCACTTGTGCGTCAGTTCCATTCATCGATTACACTTTGACCTCTAAATCAGAATGTCGTACATTCTAGCCCCATGCCAGAGTACACAAACTCTGCTAACATTTTAGGGGATTCCAGAGGACATGCTGACATTGAAGAAGTGCCATTTTTCTGACGAGTCGTTAACCCATTAAAAGGTGCCCCAACAAAGATCATTCAACAGCGTTTTATAAACATTTGTGAAGTCCTCCTTGCTTCTAGGCCAATGTAAATTGCCGATTCTAGTCATCATCAAACCAGGCTAAATGGTCACTTATCTTATTGTGGGATTTAAATGTGCACCAAAAGCATTCCATGTTTCATGCATTCTATCTTTTATTCACACTCTGATTTGTTGGGGATGTAAAAGGCAAAAGGATTCATGTTAATTGTTTTTCTTTATGGCGATACTTAAAGCGTTTTATTGCCCAAACATTAACTGGAGTCCATGCATACACCAACTCACAATTAAAAATTAATTCTCTAAGAATTAAGTATATTTATCCTCAGATAAGCTTCGTGTTGGTGTCAGCATCAAAGTCACATTCTGTATATTATTTAGACTCGTGCACATCTTATTTCTATCTGATACTTTCCTCACAGACCACATTATTAATATATATATATTTATGATTATGCATAGGTAAACGTTATATAACTTTTAAATGATTCAGTCAAGAATTGATTCTATTTGCTTGAATAAACGGTTGTCCTTGATGGTGCATTGAACAAATTAAAATGTTATTTCTCATTGTGCTCTATTGCCTTTTGATTGTTGTTGATTTTCCCCGAGCTGTTTTCAATGAATTTATTTTTGTGGAGAAGCAGCGCAGAACTAACTGGTGTGCCAGTATTTGTCATTTTAATTATTTCCTGAGCGAGGAGGCAAAACCAAAGCAACAATTATGCAGCTGAAGAAATGTTATTTAAATGCATGATTGATTTGGGTGGAATGCTTCTTCAGGGATTTCAGTAACTCTATTGCCTACCACTTGTTTCTTTAAATAAAATTGAGAGTATTCAGTTAAATAGACCTCACCAACTAATAGTTAGGTGTCTTGGATGGAGATTGTAGAATTATCCTGATTTGTTCATAATCTATATACTATTAAAAGTTTTGTCTTGTTTCTATATATATGTGTGTGTCTGTGTGTGCGTGTCTGTGTGTGCGTGTCTGTGTGTGCGTGTCAGTGTGTGCGTGTCGGTGTATGCGTGTCTGTGTGTGCGTGTCTGTGTTTGTGTGTGATGGTATCTACGCCAAAACGGTACACGGTAGCGCTAAAATTTTGCAGAACCTTACTCAGCTTCACCGCCCTTGTCAAGTTTCCTTCAGATTTGATGTTATATTTCACGTTATTGATATTTAAAGGTTTAAACAAGCCAACTTTAAAAAGATTTTTACTGTTAAATCCTTGCAGCCCCAGCTTACAACAAACTTCCATACAAAGTTGCAATCTAGGAACACACTGTGCTTTCACCAAGTCTTCGGCTGAATGGAATCTCACAGTCCCCCAACATTTGCAACATTGTTGCCATCATAGAACACTTGCTCCTGCTCCTGCCAGCACAGGTGGGGGAGGGGCCACGGGAAGTGCAATTGGAATTGGAAGTGCTGGAGGAGGCAGGGGAAGTGCAATTGGACATTTTTTTTCAAAGTCCAATGCTGGGGGAGGTAGGGGAGTGGTGGAATCTTACGTTGGGGAATAAAGGGTTCTGTTGGGGGACCAGGCCTCCCATGGGGGCTATAGGTGAGTGGTGGGGTGGTGGAATATTGAGTTTGGGGAATGGGTTGCCTTGGGGGACCAGGCCTCCCATCTGACAGGGACCCAAAATCAAGGAATGCTGACCACAACAGAGGGAGCATACATGTTTACACATGCTGCATCTACATTTAGTAGAAAAGCATAGAATCATTTCTGTGCAAGTAACATTAACATTATCACCAAATGTTGCAGTGAAACATACTGCCCACGCTCTTGTTGAGATATGGAATTATCCCACACTTACACTTCCCCCATATGCAGAACAATATGCTGAATGAAAGCCTCCCAAGTCCATCAGCAAAACAAACAAGTTAGTTTCACTACTTTTGACCAGCTGATGGGCACAGCGGTAAGGTTGCTGTCTTAATGACAGACACCCTGATTTGATCCTGACCATGGGTGCTGTCTGTATGGAGCCTGTACATTCTCCCTGTGACCGCGTGGGTTTTCTCCGAGTGTTCCGGTTTAATCCCACATTCCAAGGACATACACTTTTGTAGTTTAGGTTAGGGATACAGCGCGGAAACAAGCCCTTTGGCCCACCGGCCAGCAATCCCCGCACATTAACACTATCCTGCACACACTAGGGACAAGTTACATTTATACTAAGCCAATTAACCCACGAACCTGTACGTTTTTGGAGTGTGCGTGGAAACCGAAGACCTCGGAGAAAACCAACACAGGTGACGGGGAGAACGTACCAACTCCGTACAGACAGAACCTGGAGTTAGGATCAAACACCGATCTTTGGCGCTGTAAGGCAGTAACCACCACAGCGCCACCCTTATAGGTTAATTGGATTCTGTAAATTGTCCCAAGTATGATGGAACTATAGTATGGGTGATCGCTGACTCGGTGGGCCGAAGGGCCTGTTTCCACGCTGAATCTCTAAACTAAACCCAATCCTTGAGAAAGTAAGAGTGAGCCACCTTCTTGAATTGCTGCAGTTCTTCAGGAGTGTAAGTTGTTGAGCAGGGGGTTCTACGATGTAGCTACAGCATCAATGGAAGAACTGCAATACATGTCCAAGTCAGGATGACGTCCAACTTGGGGAGGGGTAGAGAGAGGGAGAGAGTGAGGTTGAGAGAGAGAGAGGGAGAGAGAGAGAGGGGGGGAGAGAGAGAGAGAGAGGGAGAGAGAGAGAGAGAGAGAGAGAGAGAGAGAGAGAGAGAGACAGAGAGAGAGACAGAGAGAGAGACAGAGAGAGAGTTTTATTGTCATGTGGCCCAGATAGGACAATGAAATTCTTGCTTGCTGCAGCACAACAGAATATTGTAAGCATAAATACAGAACAGTTCAGTGTGTCTATATAGCAGAGACCATATATATACACATAAATGAACAGATAAAGTGCAATAGGCTGTTATAGTTCAGAGTTTGTTTGATGGTGAGTTTAATAACCTGATGGGAAGAAGCTGTTCATGAACCTGGATGTTTCAGATTTCAGGCTCTTGTACTTTCTACCTGATGGCAGTGGAGAGATGAGTGTGTGGCCAGGATGGCGTGGGTCCTTGATGATGCTGGCAGCCTTTTTGAAGCAGCGACTGCAATAGATCCCTTCGATGGTGGGGAGGTCAGAGCCGATGATGGGCTGGGCAGTGGTCACAACTTTCTGCATTCTTTCCCGCTCCTGGACGCTCAACCTGCAGAATGTGGTTCTCCTGGGCGACTGTGTCCTTGGACATTCCTGGTGGTAGACGTTGCACGTTGAGTGACCATTGTGTACTGCAGATAGGCGGAGGAAGTAATTACGTTTTAGAGTGGTGGATGGAGTACCAATCTAATATGTTGCCTTGGAGAGAATCAAGCTTCTTGAGATGTGTTGGTGCTGCACTCACTCAGACCAGTGGACAGTGTTCCATCACCTCCAGACTAGTGCCTTGCAGAAACAAAGAACTGCAGATGTTGACCTTGCAGATGTTGGAATGGTTTTCAGGTCTCAGAAGGTGAGCCATTCACCGTCAGATAACCAACCTCTGCTCTGATCTCGTAGCCAAGGTATTTACTCCGATCAGTCTGAAGAAGGGTTTCGGCCCGAAACGTTGCCTATTTCCTTCGCTCCATAGATGCTGCTGCACCCGTTGAGTTTCTCCAGCTTTTTTGTGTACCCAAGGTATTTACTTGCCTTGCGCACCTGGGTTTCTGATCAAGGATGTTGATACTGAAGAAGTCCTCACTGGTAATGGCATTGAAGGGTGGGTGATTAGACTCGATTGTTGGACATGGTCATAAACAGGAATTGTTATGAAGCAAAACACTATGTGTGCTTAAAAGCCCGGCTAGAATATTATCTAGGTTTTAAACTTAAATGAAAATATAAATAAATCACCAAAAGGCTCCAAAACACTTAAAATAATTAGCATTTTCTGGTAACAGAAGTAACCTAATGAACGTGCCTTATTCTCATCTCTCTTCATTGCAGCAGTAAAATCTCCACTTAAATGAGTGGCTGGAGAATTCCAGCAAGATCATCCTCTGTCACTGGAGTCCAGCCAAAGCTTGAATCTGTCATCACGTTCAAGGGGTTCTGCATTCAGATACTCATGTGATGAAGCTCTGAACTAGCTGGCAATCACAGGTAAATGCGAACAATTTGCCATTGAACTGTCAGAAACACGACAGAATATAGGCCATTGTTTTCAAATTCTTGAGCTACAAGTTTTCTAACATAGAAACATAGAAATTAGGTGCAGGAGTAGGCCATTCGGCCCTTCGAGCCTGCACCGCCATTCAATATGATCATGGCTGATCATCCAACTCAGTATCCCGTACCTGCCTTCTCTCCATACCCCCTGATCCCCTTAGCCACAAGGGCCACATCTAACTCCCTCTTAAATAAAGCCAATGAACTGGCCTCAACTACCCTCTGTGGCAGAGAATTCCAGAGATTCACCACTCTCTGTGTGAAAAATGTTCTTCTCATCTCGGTTTTAAAGGATTTCCCCCTTATCCTTAAGCTGTGACCCCTTGTCCTGGACTTCCCTAACATCGGGAACAATCTTCCTGCATCTAGCCTGTCCAACCCCTTAAGAATTTTGTAAGTTTCTATAAGATCCCCTCTCAATCTTCTAAATTCTAGAGAGTATAACCCAAGTCTATCCAGTCTTTCTTCATAAGACAGTCCTGACATCCCAGGAATCAGTCTGGTGAACCTTCTCTGAACTCCCTCTATGGCAATAATGTCCTTCCTCAGATTTGGAGACCAAAACTGTACGCAATACTCCAGGTGTGGTCTCACCAAGACCCTGTTTATTTTAAATGACCTATCACTTGCCAGCTCTTGACCCCATCCATTCCCCTCACCTCTTTCCACCCCTCAGCAATCGCCCCTCTACTCTAACCTGAAGAAGGGTTTCCGCCCGAAACGTTGCCTATTTCCTTCGCTCCATGGATGCTGCTGCACCCGCTGAGTTTCTCCAGTATTTTTGTGTACCCTCTACTCTAACCGTCTGATGAAGAGTCCCGACCCAAAATCTTCTGTCCATTTCCCTCCACAGATGCTCGCTGACTTGCTTAGGTCCCCCAGCGGTTTTTTTCTTCTCCACATAGACTATGTCTACCACCCTGCCTTCATCAGTCTTCTTCGTCACCTCCGCAAAAAACTCACAGAAAGGTTACATTTGTGAGATGATTTCCAAAGCATAAATCCATGCTGACTATCCCTAATCAGTCCTTGTCTTCCCAAATTCAGGTCAGTCGCTTCCCTCAAAGTCCTCTCCGGTTGCTCTCCCCCCACTGATGTTCGGCTCACCCGCCTGTCGTTCCCTGGCTTGTCCTTACAACTCTTATAACCATATATAACCATATAACAATTACAGCACGGAAACAGGCCATCTCGACCCTACAAGTCCGTGCCGAACAATTTTTTTCCCTTAGTCCCACCTGCCTGCACTCATACCATAACCCTCCATTCCCTTCTCATCCATATGCCTATCCAATTTATTTTTAAATGATACTAACGAACCTGCCGCCACCACTTCCACTGGAATCTCATTCCACACCGCTACCACTCTCTGAGTAAAGACGTTCCCCCTCATGTTACCCCTAAACTTCTGTCCCTTAATTCTGAAGTCATGTCCTCTTAAATGAAGGTACAACATTAGCCATTCTCCAGTTTTCTGGTACTTCACTGTGACTCAAGATGATACAATTACCGTTGCCAGGGTCCCTTCTTCCCAGCTTTGCACAATGTCCTGGGATACAGTTGATCAGGTTTCGGGAACCTATCCATCGTAACATGCCTCAAGACCACCAGGGTTTCCTTTGCTGCAATGTGTATGTTCCAATTCATCACTCTTCATTTTCCAGTTTCCATGACTTCCCCCGTATAATACTGATGAAATATATTTATTATCTCACCCAACCACACATGGACAACACCATTGGACCGGAAGGAAACCTGGTATTTCACTAGTTACCCGTTTTTCTCTTAATACACTTGTACAATCTTTTATAGTTTGCTTTTACCTTTTCTACCAAAGATATCCCATGTTTTTTTGCTGATATCCCTACTAAGTGTACTCCTGTGCTTCTTAAGCCCCTGTCCCACTTAGGAGACCTAAACAGCAACCTCTAGTGACCTTGCCCGCCACCCAAAAAAAAATCAAGGTCGAGGTGACCTGCAACCCCCTACCACCTCCCATGCATATGTTGAAAACATAGAAACATAGAAAATAGGTGCAGGAGTAGGCCATTCGGCCCTTCGAGTCTGCACCGCCATTCAATATGATCATGGCTGATCATCCAACTCAGATCCAAAACCTTCCTCGACTATGAAGAAACCCGGCTTCGACTAGACCTGCGACTAAAAAAATTTTGATTTTTTAAAACGGCAACCTATTTCTAGTCGAGGCCAGTTTTAATCATGATGAAAAAGTAGCAGCAACCTAGATGAAGCCTCCACCACGCGGAAACCACTTTCGACCATTAGGGAGAGTGACCAAAACCTCCGGAGACCTCATGGAAACCTTGGGTGGCGGGCAAGGTCACCAGAGGTTGCTGTTTAGGTCTCCTAAGTGGAACAGGGGTTTTTATACTCCTGCTTGATACCAGCTATTCATACGTGACATTTTTTTCCTAGCCAGTGCCTCAACATCCCTCGTCCATCAAGGTTCAGTAATACTGCCAGCCTCACCCTTCACTCTGAAAGGAATACGCCGTTCCTGAACTCCCTCTAATACACATTTAACAGCCTCCTATTTGCCAGATATCCCCTTACCCGCAAACAGCCTTTCCCAATTGTCCTTTTAGAGTTCCTTTCTAATACCTTCAAAATTCACTTTGCCCCAAGTTAGGATTTTAACTTGTGAAGCTTCCCGATCTTGTTCGTTAACTACTTAAAAACAAATAAGATTATGGTCGTCAGTGCCAACATGCTCGCTTGCAAACTCTTCAGTCACCTGCCCTGCCTCATTTCCCAATAGGAGGTCAAGTGCAGTCCCCTCTCTAGTAGGGCAATCTTCATACTCAGTGGTGATCTACAAGCTTGTCTTATCAATTGGATAAAATGAATTGCTGGCTCGGTTATTTCAAAGGACATTATTGAACTTGGGTCACCTGCAAACCACTTGTAAACCAGACCAGTTGGGTTTTGAGGGATAACCTTCAGTGAATCAGTGAGCTTTCAATTTAGTTAATTGTCATGTGTACCGAGGTACAGTGAAAAGCTTTTGTTGCATGCTATCCAGTCAGCAGAAAGACAATACATGCTTACAATCAAGCCACTTACAGGGAAAGATACATGATAAGGGAATAACATTTAACGCAGGATAAAGCCAGCAAAGCCTGATCAAAGATAGTCTGAGGGTCACCAAAGAGGTAGATAGTAGTTCAGCATTGCCCTTGGATGATAACCAAGAATATACCGGAATGAAATTAATCTTGCAAAATCGTAACTGTAACATCGTGCATCAATGGATGTTGGCTGTATTTGGAACAACTAACATAATAATCCAAAAATAAAACCCCTCTGGTGTTTTCTGAAATGAAAACAAAATGCTGGAAATGTTCAATGGGCCAAGCAATATCTGTAGTCTTTCCTGGTAGAGCAGCAAAATAGATTTTAAATGAAACTCAACTCATATTTGTGATTGCTTTCAATCTCCGCACTTACAAAATATGTTGTTACACTTCTGTTAAAAGACACAACCAATGATGTCCTGCGACATCACAACATTACAAATACAATACTCCTTGCTTAAGTATAACCATATAACCATATAACAATGACAGCACGGAAACAGGCCATCTCGGCCCTACAAGTCCGTGCCGAACAACTTTTTTTCCCTTAGTCCCACCTGCCTGCACTCATACCATAACCCTCCATTCCCTTCTCATCCATATGCCTATCCAATTTATTTTTAAATGATACCAATGAACCTGCCTCCACCACTTCCACTGGAAGCTCATTCCACACCGCTACCACACTCTGAGTAAAGAAGTTCCCCCTCATATTACCCCTAAACTTCTGTCCCTTAATTCTGAAGTCATGTCCTTTTGTTTGAATCTTCCCTATGTATACATGGAGTTCCAAAATGTAAAACCCACCATTTTCCACATTTCGCCCTTGAAGATCTGATTACTTCCTTTCTTTGACCTGCCTATTTCTCTACCATAGGGTTCTCTACTATTGTCTAGCTGTTCAGAGTATTTATTTCACTTTTTTTGTGAGAGTGATGGGTGCCTGGAACACGCTGCCCCTAGTAATAGCGAGATTTAAGCGAGATTTAAGTTGGCACGTAGATATGTAAAGAATGGAGGGATACAGACCGCATGCAGGCAGAGAAGGTTAGTTTAACATGACATCATGTTTAGCACAAACATTGTGGGCTGAAGGACCTGTATCTACGCTTCACTGTTCTATATTCAATGTTCAAAGTGTATTATTTGATTGAAACTTAAAAATTACAGTAAACTTCACAACAGAATTTATGGAAAGAGAACAAGGTATTTGAGAAATACTATAAAACCGTTCTGGTTTTAAGGAACTCAATCACAAAAATGGCAGCGTTGCTTTGGTCTCTGGTTTTCCTCATTACAGTTAACAACTTTATGTGATTCATTTCATAGACTTCCTGTTTAAAAGACATGAAGTGGCTCTTGGTTTCTAAGAATAGGCTGATGATCTAAACCTGAGTTTTTAAATAAATGCGTCTTGCATTGGGCTTACAGCGCCATGAACCTGACATTTAGCTCCTACTATACTTCATCTGATTCTAGTGGACAAACTCTACCATATCCTGACCAGCACAAAGATTTGATGTGACATGATGACCATTCTTTTGAAGATTGGTTTACTATTCGCTTTGGGGATTTTGGTCTTCACTGCAATTCATACAAACACTGCAACCACAAGCTGTGCATGGAAAGAACACACAGTTTGGCTTGTGGTCTTATGATAAAGATACCGCAGTCGTTTCCTTCGAAACACTGTTGAGATGATGCCTGGGCCTCTCGTTGGCTCCAACACAGAACCACTTGACTGCTGGCAGCTGGAACTAATCAGCTAGTTTAGTTGTTCGCACTTGGATCCCCTCCACCCACAGTTCCAGCTCAGCAGAGCGTGGTTGAGGGAGTTGGCGGAGATATGGTCAGGGGAATGGTGGCTGAGGAGGTCAAAAGGCCGAGGGGGAGAAGGAACGGCAAAAGTCGTTTCATGTTCATTCAAAGGGCACACAAAGTAAAAGTGTAGACATGAAGGAAAAATAAATGTTAAATCCCTTGACTGGAGACACACTATGATCAAATCTCTCAGTTATCACAGGAAATTGCTAGAAATATTTCAGAATCACTGAATTTTGGAGAGATGCCTGCACATAGAGAGATGCAGATGTTGCTTTCATTGTTATTTTAAAGTAGCGAAAGGGCAACATATCTCTGGTGCAGAGTTGCCTCGAGACCCGGGTTCGATCCTGACTACACGTGCTGTCTGTGTGGAGTTTGTCCGTTCTCTCTGGGACCGCGTGGGTTTTCTACAAGTGATCCGGTTCCCACCGACATCCCCAACGATGTGCAGGGTTGTAGATTAATTGGCTTCTGTAAATTGTCCCTAGTGTGTTAGATGTGAATGTGAAATAACACAGAACTAGTGTACAAGTGATTCACGGGCGGTGTGGACTCCTACTTCCATGCTGTATCTCTAAAATAAACTAAAAGTGACCTCAGACCTGAAATGTCAACTATTCATGTTTTCCAGAGATGGTATTTAACCCACTGAGTTACTCCAGCACTTTGTGCCTTTTTTTGCAATCTAGCATCAGCAGTTCCTTGTGTCTACTATGACAAAATAGATGTACTTTGTGTAATCATCAGAGGTATTTTATATGGTGCCACCTCAATTGGTGCTACATGGTGAATCCCTGCTTCAATTTCCTATATTTTAATGTTTAAGAAGGAACTGCAGATGCTGGAAAATCGAAGGTACACAAAAATGCTGGAGAGGCAACGTTTCGGGCCGAAACGTAGCCTATTTCCTTCGCTCCATAGATGCTGCTGCATCCGCTGAGTTTCTCCAGCATTTTTGTGTACCTCCTATATTTTATGTTCTTATCAATCTAAAGATCCTTTTAATATATTCATTCTCAAGTTGGTCATCAGTGAAAATCCCAGCATTTATTGTCCATTGATAGTGGTTTGAGAAGGTAGAATGACTTCATTGTAAATTGCTACAGCTTGTGTCATAAATTACCTTATAGTCCAGTTCTTTCAGGACTCGCATTGAAAGAATAGTGATATTTAAAAAAATGGTACACTTGTGCAAAACAGTAAACCACCAAAAAACAGATCAATGTTTGTCGCTTGAGCAGAAATTTAGTATAATCAGCAATTTTACACCATAGGACGATGCTTTAAACACTACAAATTGGCATGCTTTAGATTATATCAAAGCTGCTGACATTTCACATATATACATGTAACACATTCTGATGCATAAGCTGATGCACAGTCAATCTTTACAATAATTGCAGCCAAGCTCTTGCCTCCATCGTCTGCACACCAGGAAGTCTTCATTAATGGATCAACAAATTCTGAAGACGTTCCTATAGGCTTTATATTATTCAGAGATCAAAGATAGTTATTAGGAGATCAGATAGTTTGAGGGTCTGCAATGAGGTCGCTAGTCCTGAACTAGCTTTTTTTCTTCTGTGTTCTCTCTGTGACCACGTGAGTTATATCCAAGTGCCCCGGTTCCCACCCACATCCCCAACGATGAACTGGCTTTACCTTGCACTAAACCTTATTCCCTTTATCATGTATCTGCACACTGTGAATGGCTCGATTACACTCATGTATTGTCTTTCCACTGACTGGTTAGTACGCAACAAAAATGTTTCACTCTACATTTGTACACGTGACAATAAACTAAACTAAACCTCTTGAACCGTAATGCCCCTGTCCCACATAGGAAACCTGAACGGAAACCTCTGGAGACTTTGCGCCCCACCCAAGGTTTCCGTGCGGTTCCCGGAGGTTGCTGGTGGTTGCCGGAGGTTGCAGGTAGTGGAAGCAGGTAGGGAGACTGACAAAAACCTCCGGGAACCTCCGGGAACCGCACGGAAACCTTGGGTTGGGCGCAAAGTCTCCAGAGGTTTCCGTTCTGGTTTCCTTAGTGGGACAGGGGCATAAGGATTCCTCGGGTGACAGTATTCCCAAGTGCTGTTGGATAGGAAATTGCAGAATTTAAACCTGGCAAAATGAAGGACCCATAGTATATTTCCAACTCATAATGGTGCATAGCTTGGAAGGGGACATGCTTCCAGACATCTGCTGCCATTATTCCATTTGGTAGGAGGTAGACCAATGCAGGTTTTGAAACTGCTATCATTGTGGAAGTGGCCACAACCAAGTATGTTGCTTGGTCCTGGATCTCATCAAGCATCTGTTGGAGCTGCACTCATCCTGGAATGCATTTAATTCATCCATAGGGTGTAGGTATTCTGGGCGAACACAGCACTCATTATTCAGAGGGAGTTAGACGTGGCCGTTGTGGCTAAGGGGATCAGGGGGTATGGAGAGAAGGCAGGTACGGGATACTGAGTTGGTTGATCAGCCATGATCATATTGAATGGCGGTGCAGGCTCGAAGGGCCGAATGCTCTACTCCTGCACCTAATTTCTATGTGTTTAAGAAGGAACTGCAGATGCTGGAAAATCAAAGGTACACAAAAAAGCTGGAGAAACTCAGCGGGTGCAGCAGGATCTATGGAGTGAAGGAAAAAGGCAACGTTTCGGGTCGAAACGTTGCCTTTTCCCTTCGCTCCATAGATGCTGCTGCACCCACTGAGCTTCTCCAGCTTTTTTGTGTACACTCATTATTCATCCCTGATTCCCCATAACCAGAGAGCCAGTCAACATCATGATGGGCCAGGAGTCATGGTTTATGCCAACTCAGCTGTTTTCTTTTTAAACTCCAGTTTTGTCTTATCCAGTGGTATTTAAATTTCCCATCTGCCGCAGTGGTTTTCCATCATGCTCCTGACTTGCACTTTGTACTTGATGGAAAGGCTTTGAGGAGTAAAGAGGCAAATTAGTGGCTGCAGGATATCGTGTGATGAAGGAGTCTGTTTCGTTATCTGGTACGTATGGTATGTTTCTGTGAATTTGACTGTCAGAATGTTGCTTGACTACTCTATGAGACAGCACTGTAGCTCTCCGGTGGGCGGCGCGACTCTCGTCAGCAGCGGCCTCTGCAGTCTGTCCGCGTTTTATTATTTTCTGTCTATGTTTTTATGTAGTTTTTGTTGTGTTTTGTTGGGGTGTGTGTGTGTGTGGGGGGTGGGGGGTGGGGTGGGGGGGGGGGGGGGAACTTTTTAAATCTCTCCCTGCACAGGAGACCCGACCTTTTCTCGTCGGGTTTCCGTTGTCGTTGGGGCCGCAACGAGGAGCAGCCTCCAACAGGAGAAGACCGGGGACTCTGGTGCCGACGACTCACCGAGTCCGGAGCGGGTGGAGCGGTGGAGGAGCGGTGCTGCTGCTGCTGCTGCTGCTGCTGCCCGACCAGAGAGTCGGAGGCTTCAACGGCAGGTCTGCGGACGGCGGCACCGGGAGCCCGCGGGTCCCTGGAGGGAGACCGCTTTTCAGGGCTCTCGCAATGGCGACTTCCCCCGCCCGAGTTGCGGGGTTGAAGAGCTCCTGGAGCGGGGCCTGACATCACTGCCCCGCGCGGCTTGGAATGGCCGCGGGACTCTGCGAGCGCACGCCGGGGGCTCCAACATCAAGACCCGGTGTGCGACCTCGCACCACCCGGCGTGGCTTTAATGGCCGCGGGACAATCGCCATCGCCAGCCGGGGGCTTTGACTTTGACTCTGGCATCGGGGGGGGGGGGAAGAGTGCAGTGGAGAGATAAGTTTATTTGGCCTTCCATCACAGCAATGTGATGGATGTTTATGTAAATTATGTTGTGTCTTGGGTCTATTTGTTTGTAATGTATGGCTGCAGAAACGGCATTTCGTTTGGACCTCAAGGGGTCCAAATGACAATTAAATGTATCTTGTATCTTGTATCTTGTACTATCTCTCTAAAGGCCAGTCCATTTATGTCCATGATGATAACTTTGATGGAACGACGTGGCCTGGCCCAAATTCAGTGCCTTGGTCGATGCCAGGTGGTCCATGTGGGTTTTAACCTTCTGTTTTAATGCAGCGCTTACAATACACACTTGGAACTGCTGTGGGTGGCAGGTAGGCTGCAGGAACAGAGTCATTTCCTATTCTTTTGAAATCTGAGTAATGTCCATTCCAGTGAAAACAATGGAATGACATTTAGCCAGTGTCGATTAATGTGATCCACTCCGTTCTGCCAACTATACTACCCAGGCAACGACAGCTAAATTGTACCTCTATGGAATTCCATTGTTTGGATACCTGCTAGGCCTCAGAAAAGTATTGTTGGCAGTGAATTAAAGATGATAATCAATTTTTTCATTGTACTGTTATTTATTTTCAATGCTTTGAAGCATATTAAAATTAATTTGCAATTCATGTTCCTTGCCCTCCATTGACAATATTAGTTACTAATATGTCAAATGCCATTAATTTAGAATCCAAATGTGATTTCAATGCACTTTGGATTAGTGCTTCTAATACTGATGTCCACCCTTGTGTATGTACACTTTAATTTGTTTCCATGTTTGTTAGTAGAATGAAACCAGGTTGTGCCAGTGGCTTTCTTCTGAATCTTCGTAAGGGGCTTATTTCCATGGTTACTGAATGATAGCAGATGTTTGTTAAGTAATTTTAAGCACATTAAATATATTTAATTGCATTCTACGGGTCTTTTTGCTAAAATGCCTTTCGGTAAAATTGGATACATGTGGCTAAAACAATAACACTTGTGGCAGGACAGTGATTTTTTTCCATCAGACAACCCCTAAAGATTATATGTCGCACATTCTTTTCCTTCCCTTTCACAGTAGACCCTTCCACCAAGGCACATAGAAACATAGAAACATAGAAACATAGAAATTAGGTGCAGGAGTAGGCCATTCGGCCCTTCGAGCCTGCACCGCCATTCAATATGATCATGGCTGATCATCCAACTCAGTACCCCGTACCTGCCTTCTCTCCATACCCTCTGATCCCCTTAGCCACAAGGGCCACATCTAACCCCCTCTTAAATATAGCCAATGAACTGGCCTCAACTACCCTCTGTGGCAGAAAGTTCCAGAGATTCACCACTCTCTGTCTTTTAATGGTGATATTAATGAACTAATTCCGCTAGAATTTATGAGATTGAGGGGGGATCTTATAGAAATCTACAAAATTCTTAAGGGGTTGGACAGGCTAGATGCAGGAAGATTGTTCCCGATGTTGGGGAAGTCCAGGACAAGGGGTCACAGCTTAAGGATAAGGGGAAATCCTTTAGGACCGATATGAGAAAAGCATTTTTCACACAGAGAGTGGTGAATCTCTGGAATTCTCTGCCATAGAAGGTGGTTGAGGCCAGTTCATTGGCTATATTTAAGAGGGAGTTAGATGTGGCCCTTGTGACTAAAGAGATCAGGAGAGAAGGCAGGTATGGGATTCTGAGTTGGATGATCAGCCATGATCATATTGAATGGCGGTGCAGGCTCGAAGGGCCGAATGGCCTACTCCTGCACCTATTTTCTATGTTTCTTTTTTTTGTTTTTTTTTTTTGTTTATTTTATTAGAAGTTAATACAGCACAAAACAGTACAGTGGCACCTAATTTTAGGTGCCAACTATGTAATACCGTAATCCATTCTATGTACAACCTCTAGTTTTATGTGATAAGAAGGAAGTAAGCAGAACAAGAAAAAGAAAACAATAGAAAGGGGAAAAAGTGGAAAAATAGATGGTAGAGAGTAGAAAAACGTGAAGTGTGTATATAAAAAATAAAAAAAGGAAGAGAGAAAGTGGAAAGTAGAAATAGAAGAGAAGGCCCCTTAAAAGAGAATTTTTCAAATCTGTATTCGGAGATGTAGCTCTATCCGCGTCATGAACTGAAATCAGCAATCCTTACGGCACCGCTGCATCACATGATTCCAAAAAGTCGATGAAAGGAGACCAACTCCTTAAGAATTGGTCATATTTATCTATTAGTCGGAGTCTCATTTCTTCAAGGCGTGCTATGTCCATCATATTCCTAATCCACATTTTAACAGTTGGTGTGGTTGTATTTTTCCAAAATTTAAGTATCAATTTCTTTCCAATTATTAACCCATAATTAAAAAAAACATTTTGATCTTTATTTAAATTGGTATCTTCTCCTATTATTCCAAATATAATCCATTCCGTTTTGGGTTCTATTCTTGACTTGAAAATCTTTGTAAATATATCAAATATATCACTCCAAAATTTATTCAACTTTGTACATCCAACAAATGAGTGTGTTATATTAGCGTTTTGAAACAAACATTTATCGCATCTGGGAGAGACGTTTGGATAAAATTTATTCAACCTCGTTTTTGAATAATATAGTCTATGTAATAATTTGAATTGAATTAAATTATGTCTTGCATTAATAGAACAGTTATGTGTATTCATCAAATACTTTTCCCATCTATCCTTCGAGATCTTTATCATTAGCTCTTGTTCCCAATCTTCCCTTAATGCTTCTGTTGAGGGTGATTCTCTATTTAATATATTATTATAAAAGTATGATATTAATTTTTGTGAATCAGCCTTAATATTCATTGCTTCTTCTAAAGGATCTAAAAATATAGTTTGAAATCTATGTGTATATTTCTTCATAAAGTCACATACCTGTATATATTTAAAATATTGATTATCCTTCAATTTAAATTTTAATTTTAATTGTTGAAATGATAACAGTTTGCCCACTTCATACATGTCCCCTACTTTCCTAATCCCCAGTCTATCCCATTGTTGATATGTGTTGTCGATGAGAGAAGGTTTGAATGCGGGGTTGTTCAATAGTGGGGTTAGTACTGATAAATTATTTAATTTCAAGGATACTTTTATTTGTTTCCAAATTCTTATTATATTGTGAATAATTGGGTTCTTCTTATATATTATACTATTCAAATTTTCTATGTTTCTATGTTTACCAAATCCTTCATTGGTATTTCGCAAATAACTAGGATGACAGCAAGAGAAAGAAAAACCACAGATGGATAACCAGCAAGGAAATGCTACAAAATCCCAACACATTCTAGGAAACAAACAAAGCCATTATCCATTTTCATAACTAGCAAAAAAGTATATTCGCACATCAAATAAACTACAAAAATAGAAAAAGGATAAATACATTGGTCTAAATATTTTAAAGGATATTAATTACTTCCCTTCAAGCATTTAACTGTGAAATCAGATTAATCTATCATGACAATGTGCTTTAGAGTGATAATTTATGATAAAGCTCCTTAAATGAGTTGGGGCTGGGGGGGTTGGTGGAATGAACTTTAATCTCATCAATTTGTCAGAAAATATATTTTTCTCTTGATAAATATTGGAATGATCAATCATAGTAAACTCTTCATAGGAAGGTGATCTGCAGGAATCCGAGTTAATGAGATGAGTTATTTACTTGCATCAAGGAAGGTCAGACATGGTAATCACTGTACTGAAACAGTTTTTCATTTATGAGTACAAAGGGTCAAAGAGATTCCAAAGGTTTCATGGGTGGCATTTTTTTACCCCTCGCCAAATTATCACTTCAGAAATTTCACAAGTTGCAGTTCTTGCTGGCGATGGCTAAATAAGGCAACATTTAATATACAAGCGGGTTAATCGGAAGCTCCTGAAAGTGGGTGCAGTTTGCGATATTTGATTAACCCTCGTCCTTTGCTTCCGATGCAGGGAGTTCACCAACGTCATTGCTCTTGTAAGTAACTGACACTATCATGCCACAGAAGAAGACCAACATCGCAAGAGGCTAGAACCAATTAGTTCTTGGTTCTTGGTTTCTTGGTCCTCCAAAATATTCCAAATGGAATTTAAACTGGAGATAGTGGAGGGAGGACTTAGCCTGAACGACAAAGAAGCAAGTTTCTTTGTGGCTGAATTCAGCTGAGATCTCTGCGAACATTCCTTATTCATGTAACGCAGGAATGAACACGCATGGAACGAATGAAAACTGCTAAAAGTGGGTCTGAGTTGTAGAATTAACCCTCGCTCCCTGCATCTGATGCAGGCTTCATTTGATTCTTCACCTTAAGCTGATGTGGGAAACTGCAGAGAGGGAGGAGAGGCCCATGGTTTATGGATGCCTCAATAGAAGCATTGGTCTTTGTCACTGGTACTGGAGAGGAGACAAGATGAGAGAGCAGGCAGCGGTGGTTTTCATGTCAGAGATTAACCTCCCAGGACACAAGGACAATAATGCATCATCAAACGGCATGTCCTAATAACTAGCTTAAAGGGCCTGTCCCACGAGCATGCGACAAGCGCGACCTAATGTGGTCGCTTGAGCCGTACGGCCTCGCGGGGCCGGTCCCACTTTGATCGCCGGAGCCGTATGGAGTTGTGTGGAACTGGTCCCGACATCGCCCGGGGCTCCGAAAAACTGACACTGTCCAAAAATTCCGCTCGCCAACAACCTGCCGGCCCCAAGCCGATTTGAGGCCGTACGCACCGCCTCGACGGGCGTGCGCAGCGTCTCGACGCCATACGCAGCGTCTTGATGCCGTACATCACGCGCGGACTTCGCTCGAACTTCACGTCAACTCGTACGGGACCACTCGTCCTCTGTGCGGCCCCCGCTTCCGGTTTGGTCGCGCATGCTGGTGGGACAGGCCCTGTACGGGGATCACTCGACCTCCGCGCGGCCCCTGCTTCCGGTTTGGTCGCGCTTGCCGCATGCAGTCGCATGCTCGTGGGACAGGCCCTTTAGACATTGCTCAATACACCATGAGCTAATTTTTCACTCATCATCAAATTTTATCAATCAGCACGATGACTGAACATTCATTGACTTATACCCGAGAAGACACATTTTGAAGGTATATATGAAAGCCACACTTCAAAGGTTTCTTCATCTCCCAAACTGAAAGCCAACTGTTATGCTACCTGCTATATTGGAACATGAGGATGGGCAAAGGTAAATAAAACAGGCTCTGAAGGAATGTGCAGGAACATATAGATACATTCCAATGCAATATTGCATGGTATGGTTTACGAATCTAGTTTCTGGTATTTCTATTCTCTTTGGCTTATATTATTTGATTGTAATAATTTGGGGTCAGTGATTCTCCAACAGAAGGAAGGGAGCCTGTGGAATGATTGCTCATGAAGAATTGGGTCGTATTTATTGGCAGGAAAGTCATGCAAGCCATTCATGGAAAATATTGTTTCAAAAGAGCCACAATACACTGCAGATTCTGTAATCTGGAGCAAAGATGTAAACTGGGTCAGGCAGCATTTGTGGAGGCAGCATTTGTGGAGGCAGTCATTGTTTTAACACAGTTGCAAGAGCTTGATTACTTTGTCTTCTCACTTCTTTCTCCTTTGTTCTTCCTTTTATTCTTTTTTTTTTTTTTAATTATCTTCTCCTGCCTTTCCTTTTTTTGTGTGTTTTTTGTTGCTCACCACTCAGCTGAAAGCAGGGATAAGCTTAGCCGATGGTGAGAACTTACTGCAATCAACCCAAATCTGAAGACTTGCTTTAATAAATAGTGTAGGCCTCATCTAGGATGCACCAGACATTAGAAATTCATCCTTCAGAATGAAGACACTGTGACTGCCAAGACCAACGTGATTTGCAAAAATGGTTGTCAGGTCACCAGGCATGTCAATATTGTGGGAATTAAACATAGAAACATAGAAATTAGGTGCAGGAGTAGGCCATTCGGCCCTTCGAGCCTGCACTGCCATTCAATATGATCATGGCTGATCATCCAACTCAGTATCCCGTAGGCCTTCTCTCCATACCCCCTGATCCCCTTAGCCACAAGGGCCACATCTAACTCCCTCTTAAATATAGCCAATGAACTGGCCTCAACTACCCTCTGTGGCAGAGAGTTCCAGAGATTTCCCACTCTCTGTGTGAAAAAATTCTTCTCATCTCGGTTTTAAAGGATTTCCCCTTTATCCTTAAGCTGTGACCCCTTGTCCTGGACTTCCCTAACATCAGGAACAATCTTCCTGCATCTAGCCTGTCCAACCCCTTAAGAATTTTGTAAGTCCCTTTCAGTTCCACTACATCTGAAAAATTACTCGAGTCATACATATTCTGTGCTGTCAATGATATCCTGCACCTTGGGAAAGTCTGTAATCCTTGTGAAATGATACACTTGTTCAACCTTCTCTTTGGCAAGAAACCTTTAAATGTAATAAATATGCTTTCAGTGCAGGGTCGCTGACTTCCCCTATGCAGGATGAATGGCAAAGTGTGATAATGTTAAAATACCAAGCGCTTTAAAGTTTCTGACCACTGCCACGTTGAGTGCTCCTGCCATCCCCCTTCATGCTGTGAGGCTGAAGCAAATGACCAATTTCAGTGACCTGGTCCTTAACAAAGTCACACTTGTCACACACTGTGTCACCATCTATTCTGTCACAAACCAAGTACAATTCCATAAAAAATGTTCCAACAAAAACAGCACTTTGAGGAAAGATAGGAGTTTTATTTGGAGGGAGACAGAATTCAAAAGCACAGAATTATTTAACAAATGCGTTGGAAAAGGTCAAAGCCCTGATTATGTTCTTGCAGTAAAAAAAAAACCCCTGTGTTCTGGTAATTGAAGGAGCACATTAGCTTTGTATTCGTTCTGAGAGATGTGTAGGCAGGGCAATGGGACTGACAGAGAAAGGTTTAACCTTGCGATGCAAGTTTGGGTTTTTCAGGACTTGGAGATAATCCAGGAAGATACTTTGTTGACATAGATTGACTCTTCATCTCTTACACCGGTTGTGTCTCTTCCAAGCAAAGGCTTGTGCTGAGGAACATCCACACTAATATGGTCATATTATTTGAAGAAGGGCAGAGGAGTTCTTCAGATGTCATCAGTAAACTTGGTCAACTTATGAAAATGGAGGGTTCCTAAATTTTGAAACATACTTTTTAAAAAGGGCGTCACGGTGGCGCGGCAGTAGAGTTGCTGCCTTACAGCGCTTGCAGCGTAGGAGACCCGGGTTCGATCCTGACTACGGGTGCTGTGCGTACAGAGTTCGTACGTTCTCCCCGTGACCGCGAGGGTTTTCTCAGTGATCTTCGGTTTCCTCCCACAATCCAAAGACGTACAGGTACATGGGTTAATTGGCTCGGTGTACGTGTAAATTGTCCCTAGTGTGTGTAGGATAGTGTTAATGTGCGGGGATCGCTGGTTGGTGCGGACTCGGTGGGCCGAAGGCCAGTTTCCACTTGGTATCTCTAAACTAAACCGTTGGGTGATCAGCAATGCCATTTGTGTTTATGGACAAATTAGCCATAAAAACAAGGATGGCAAAAAATAATGATCAGTGTAGGCCTTTGGTATATACTGAGGATGTGGAAATATTTATCGCACTTGTCATTTCTTCCTTTATTTACAGCCACAAAGCTTGGTAACTGCAAAGATAGACACCAACTTCTTCATGAGAAAATTGGACTTTGCTTACTATGTTTTATTCAGTCATCAAATAAATGTCAACAAAAAGTCATTTCTTAAAGACATGCACAAGAAAATTGTTCAATCTTGACAGTATACAGTAAAAAAATAGTTTCATTAACTAAAAAGGCATGGTTATTTTACCATTCTATAACCATATAACCATATAACCATATAACAATTACAGCACGGAAACAGGCCATCTTGGCCCTACAAGTCCGTGCCGAACAAATTTTTTTTCCCCTTAGTCCCACCTGCCTGCACTCATACCATAACCCTCCATTCCCTTCTCATCCATATGCCTATCCAATTTATTTTTAAATGATACCAATGAACCTGCCTCCACCACTTCCACTGGGAGCTCATTCCACACCGCTACCACTCTCTGCGTAAAGAAGTTCCCCCTCATATTACCCCTAAACTTCTGTCCCTTCATTCTGAAGTCATGTCCTCTTGTTTGAATCTTCCCTATTCTCAAAGGGAAAAGCTTGTCCACATCAACTCTGTCTATCCCTCTCATCATTTTAAAAACCTCTATCAAGTCCCCCCTTAACCTTCTGCGCTCCAGAGAATAAAGACCTAACTTATTCAACCTATATCTGTAACTTAGTTGCTGAAACCCAGGCAACATTCTAGTAAATCTCCTCTGTACTCTCTCTATTTTGTTGACATCCTTCCTATAATTAGGCGACCAAAATTGTACACCATACTCCAGATTTAATTCTAGAGTTAGTTACTTTATACATTTGTAACCTAATGTCTATTTTCAAAACAATTCCATATAGCTGACAAATTCCACATAAAATAGAGCAAAATGTTCAGTGTAAACTTAAATGAAGTCAATAGAAATTGCCCTCGGTAGTATTTCAGTCAAATTAATATACTCTATTCAAAAGCTCATATGAATAAAAATGGCCAATTGTCGTTCTCATCTACCATAAAGCATCAGCCACGATCTCACCTATGCCTGAAATATTTTAAATTATCCAAGGCAATGTAATGAAGCATTTGCATTTGTAGTCACCTTTGAAAGGATGGCAAAACAATATCTCAATGCAGTTGAAGGAATAGAACATGTAACTTTCACTAATTTTTCCATAGCTTGAAACCTGGAAATTAAACTGACAACAAATTTAACGCACTCATCTCTGAATCTGTGGCTGGCCGTTGTTAGAGGTAAACGCATGGTATCTCTTTCATGCACTGTTTAAACACACCAATCGTACAGGAAAAGAACAAACTGAAATCAGATCGAAATAATTAAAACTTCACACATTAATCTTCCTGTAGATTTACTTAAAAGAGAAAATATTTTTTAATAATTATTCTCAGGATACAGATATTGCTGGGTGGCCAGGAATGATTGTCACTCTCTCCTTACTCTGAATCATCTCGTGGGCCATTACAAGCGGCAGATCAGAATTAAGCACATTGTGTGCAGTACAGGACTGATACATCAGTAAAACTGGGTGAAGGTTGGAGATATCCTTCCTTCAGCACACACCGATGAAGCAGTTGATTAAATGGTTACAATTGCAGATTATCAATGAGTGGGGAGCAGAGGATGCAAGGTCAGCATAAAAACAGGCCCTTCGGCACAACTTGCCATGCCAATCAAGATATAACCATATAACAATTACAGCACGGAAACGGGCCATCTCGGCCCTACAAGTCCGTGCCGAACACTTATTTTCTCCTAGTCCCATCTACCTGCACTCAGACCATAACTCTCCATTTCTTTCCCATCCATAAACCTATCCAATTTATTTTTAAATGATAAAATCGAACCTGCCTTCACCACTTCCACTGGAAGCTCATTCCACACCGCTACCACTCTCTGAGTAAAGAAGTTCCCCCTCTTTACTCAGAGAGTGGTAGCTGTGTGGAAACTGCCCCATCTACACGTCACACCTGGCCCTATCCCCGTAAACCATTCCTATCCATGTACCTGTCCAAATGTTTTGTTAAATGGTGTTATGGTACTGCCTCAACTACCTCCTCTGGCAGCTCGTTGCATATATCCACCACCCTCTGTGTGAAAAAGTTGCCCCTCAGGTTCCTATTAAAACTTTGTCCTCTCGCCTTCAACCTATGTCCTCTGGTTATTGATTCCCCAACTCGATGTAAAAGATTCTGTGCATTTAAAACGGTCTATTTTAATATTAACTGCTAATATTGATTGCTTGTTGAAGGGGCCATGACTGTTGCAAAGTTACAGTGGAGCATAACTCAATTCCAGATGAAGCTATATCAAGGCGGACTGTTCTTGCTGTCCTCATCGCACCTTCCAACTCACTTCTATTTAGACAATTATGAAAGCTATGGAGAGCTATACTTCATTCACTCTGTTGAAAACACCAGTTAACCCATTAGGATTCCACAGGAGAGCAGCTGGTAGAGCTGCTGCCTCACAGCGTCAGCTACCCGGGTTTGATCCTAACCTCAGGTGCTGTCTGTGTGGAGTTTGCACGCATGGGTTTCGTCTGGGTGCTCCAGTTTCTTCCCACATCCCAAAGAATTTGTAGGTTAAATGTCTCATCAATTTGACCTTAGCGTATTGGGAGTGGATATAGATCTGGCGAAAGTGGGATATAGATCTGGTGTAAATGGAGGAATGATGGTCAGCATGGCCTTGATGGGCCAAAGGGCCCGTTTCAATGCTATATCTTTCAATGCAATTCAATTCAATTCGACTGCTACTCCAAATCCCCTCATAGGATGGTCTGCTAATGTGCATAGGCATAAACATAAAGCACTGCATATCCTTTGTTCTTTCCCTCAAGGGATTGGAAAGCACAAACATTCTCCCGGTGCAAGCAAAACAAAAATGAATCATTTTAGATTGGTATTACTCAACTGGGATAAACGTGATTGTTTGGAATAACATTCCACCACAAGTAGCAATCCAGAGAGACTTGTAAATTCAAATATCTTTCAAATGTATAATGTATCCTAACTGAATCACCAGAATGCAGTGGATCATACTCCTGCAACAGCGAAAGATGATCATTGGCGCTTGAAGGCAGCATCAAAGGCAACTAACTCCACACAGTCCTGGACAGTATTCCAGCAGCTGTGGCCTCCAGTTGTTTGTACCTCAGCTCTGCACAGTAATCAGTGATGACGATGAGCATTCACATTTCTCCCTCCACAAACCCCTATCCTGCAGTAACCGGAGCCACAGCCTTTACTCTTGCTTTCCTTAGAAAAAAATAACAAGAAATTTGAAGGGAAATTGCTGGACAAAAAACTGTAGGCAATATCCTCCCCAAATCTTTTGCATGAAGCTGTCTACGTCAGCCAGAATAATTTCTCTAATAACTGAAAACATTTGAGGGCAAACAGTGTTTAAACATAAGATAGCCATAGAGAGCCCAAGAGCTTTACGACATGGAATCAGGCCCTTCTGTCCACTTGTCCATGAAAACCAAGATGGCACTTTGGGCAAGTCCTATTTGCCCGCAATAAGCCCATATCCCTCTAAATCCTTCAATCCACACTAATTGCAAAGGGACTGGAAGACCTCCATAGCTGATGACAGAAGAATTCTCTCTATAATAAAGAAAAATCCCCAAACACCTGTCTGACAGATCAGAAACACTCTTCAAGTGTGGATTTGTCAATGACCACTGTCCGCTGAAGACTGCATGAACAGAAATACAGAGGCTACACTGCAAGATGCAAACCACTGGTTAGCCACGAAATTAGGATGGTCGGATTACAGTTTGCCAAGAAGTACTTAAAAGAGTGACCACAGTTCTGGAAAAAGGTCTTGTGGGCAGATGAGATGAAGATTAAGTTATATCACAGTGATGACTAGAGCAAAGTATGGAGGAGAGAAGGAACTGACCAAGATCCAAAGCATACCACCTCATCTGTGAAACATGGTGGTGGGGGTGTTATGGCCTGGGCATGTATGGCTGCTGAAGGTACTGGCTCACTTATCATCATTGATGATACAACTGCTGATGGTAGTAGCATAATGAATTCTGAAGTGTATAGACACATCCTATCTGCTCAAGTTCAAACAAATGCCACAAAACTCATTGGCGGCAGTTCATTCTACAGCAAGACATGATCCCCCAAAATACTGCTAAAGCAACAAAGGAGTTTTTCAAAGCTAAAAAATGGTAAATTCTTGAGTGGCCAAATCAATCACCCGATCTGAACCCAATTGAACATGCCTTTTATATGCTGAAGGGGACTAGCCCTCAAAACAAGCATAGGCTAAAGATGGCTGTAATACAGGCCTGGCAGAGCATCACCAGAGAACTGGTGATGTCCATGAATCGCAGGCTTCAAGCAGTCATTGCATGCAAAGGATTTGCAACAAAATACTAAACATGGCTACTTTCATTTAGAAACATAGAAAATAGGTGCAGGAGGAGGCCATTCAGCCCTTCGAGCCAGCACTGCCATTCATTGTGATCATGGCTGATCGTCCCCAATCAATAACCCGTGCCTGCCTTCTCCCCATATCCCTTGATTCCACTACCCCCTAGAGCTCTACCTAACTCTTTCTTAAATCCATCCAGTGATTTGGCCTCTACTGCCCTCTGTGGCATGGAATTCCACAGGGGCTGGTGATCAGCAGGGAGCACAGCCTTAATGGCCATCTCTTGTTTGTCTCTTGTTTGTCCACACAAAGGGTGATGGGTGTATGGAACAAGCTGCCAGAGGAGGTAATTGAGGCAGGGACCGTCCCAACATTTAAGAAAAAGTTAGACTGATACATGGATAGGACAGGTTTGGAGGTATGGACCAAAAGCAGGTAGCGTAGCTGGGACATGTTGGCGGGTGTGGGCAAGTTGCACCGAAGGGCCTGTTTTCACACTGTATCTATGACTACATTATACCTCCACCATGCATGAATGCTTCAAAATCAAGTGATCGAGTTTTATTGCCATATACTCAAGCATAGAAACATAGAAAATAGGTGCAGGAATAGGCCATTCGGCCCTTCGAGCCAGCACTGCCATTCAATATGATCATGGCTATTCATCTAAAATCAGTACCTCTTTCCTGTTTTTTCCCCATATCCCTTGATGTCGTTAGCCCCAAGAACTAAATGTAACTCTTGAAAACATCCAGTGAATTGGCCTGCACTGCCTTCTGTGGTAGAGAATTCCACAGATTCACAACTCTCTGCATGAAGAAAGTTTGTTCTCATCTCAGTCCTAACTGGCCCCCCCTTTATTCTTAAACTGTGACCCATGGTTCTGAATGCCCCCAACATCGGGAGCATTTTTCCTGCAGTTACAGTAAGTGAAAATCTAGCAGGCAAGCAGGATGCTTTCTCCAACCACCCCCATTTGAAGTCCACTATCTTCCACCGTATCTACCCATTGCTTGGTACTTACTTCCAGCAGCCACTGGTTGTCCTCCAGGATGCACCGAGCCGCAGCCTGACCCATGCCGGTCACCTGGGCGAATTCGGCACAGAGACTCTCACGGCAGCGACGCAACTCTTCGACGGCCCGGGACTCTTGCACTGAGGCTGCTCCATGGCCGGAGCTGCAGTGAGCGACTCACCAGCCCGGCAAACACTCTCCAGCCCCGCTCCCCATCCGCATCTGTCCCCTCCGCTGCTTCCGCTTCCAACACCCGCAGCCCATGCAGTTGATATGAGTTTTGAAATTTTCGTTGATCACAGAATTTCTCACAACAGAGCGAGAGAAATTTGTGATCAGCGTGAGGGCGTCAGAGTTTGCTTGAGGGCGTGAATCTCACGCTCAAAGCGTGAGAGTTGGCAGCCCTGCTATATATAAACACAGCTGTAATTTCTACACAGTGAAACCAAAATGTATAAAAATGGCCTTTAATAAAATCTGACAATGCGCACTTCAACCACATGTGATTTTTTTCTATTACAAATCTCAAATTGTGGAGTACAGAGGCAAATTAATAAATGATAGGTCTTTGTCCCAAACATTATGGTTGGCTCTGTAGATTGCTGCTGTACTAGTCCATTGCACTCAAATAAATTCACTAGTATTCCTGGATGCCATTTCTAACAAAACAACTCTTTTACAGGCATGTTCTTACGTACTTACCTGAAAATCCACAAACAAACCTAATGGAAAAAGCCAGAAATCTAGAGAGGCAACAAAATTGTAAAACCAGTTCTTTAATAAAATAATGTACATCGGACTTGCCTCTAACTCGCTGCCGCAAATTTATAGCTTTCAGACATTTCTAACAGCTTTGGATTAAAGTAATCTTCCAGTTTCTAAATATCTTTCAATAATTTTCATGTATGGCACAAGTATATTTGTCTTCTTCTGGTACAATCACCATCAGGAATCCATGCTCAGACACAGCATCATTTTAGGCTCTCACAATATTATCCTACACCCTTCAGCAGTTTGTTTTTGAGCTTTGTCCATTCATTCTAAGCTAAATGCTTCTCAGGCTAGGTCGTACGTGATGAGGCTGCCAGTGTAGCCAGTTGGGGCAGCCATGTTGTTCCCTCATATCCAACTGCTAAACTTGCGGAGTGCAATAAGATAGTTCATTTAAAGGACAAAGATGGCTTCCCTGGCTACTGTGACTTGTCATCTGTGCGTTCTCATCATTACACCAAGGCCTTTGACAAACAAGATTCCATGTGACTGGCAACAGGAAAGAACCATACAGAATCAGCTCTGGTATTGCAGGCTCATCCAGCTACATTCAACAACATACATCAACAATCCTGAAGCAAACTACAAAATTCATCAAAAATTTGCAATACCTTCACGAATGCACTGAGGCATAAATAGGGAAAATAGCCAAAGATTTATTCACATGACAACTAAAAAACAATTTACATTTTGAGTCTCTGAGCTGTCAGAACAGTAAAACCTGTCTGAAGAAGGGTTCCAACTCGAAATGTCATCCATTCCTTTTCTCCAAAGATGCTGCCTGACCAGCTAAGGTACCCCGGCATATTGTGGCTATCTTCAATAAAATCTGAACTTCTGTTGCAATGTTAAATTGTTGAGAAGCAGGCACATTGCACGACTATAAAATATGATTACAATATGCATAGAGGTCAAACAGTACACACAATGCTTAAAGACACAATTTCAACGGTGGCGCGGCGGTAGAGTTGCCGCCTTACAGCGCTTACAGCGCCAAAGACCCGGCTTCAATCCCGACTACAGGTGCTGTCTGTACGGAGTTTGTACGTTATCCCGTGACCTCGTGGGTTTTCTCCGAGATCTTCGGTTTCCTCCCACACTCCAAAAACGTTCAGGTTTGTAGGTTAATTGGCTTGGCATAAATGTAAATTGTCCCTAGTGTGTGTAGGATAGTGTTAATGTGCAGGGATCGTTGGCCAGTGGTGGGTCGAAGGCCCTGTTTCCGCGCTGTATCTCTAAACTAAACAAAGCATAATCAATCCTGATCCTATCCACATCTGAAGTTTTCAGAACAGATCATTTGAAACCGATGAGGAATGAGACCCAAAATTGTAAAAACCAATGGTAGGCCCTGAACTGGATTTGCTAAATCAGCATTGACCCATAAGCTCCACAGCACAACAATTCACCAGATAAAAATGCTATTTTATTGGCTAAACTAAACAACACAACATAACTTTCTGCCATTGCAACTGTCTTGTATTATTCCTTAAACTGAGCACATCCAAAACTGTATTCCATTTAACAAGGCTCAGCTCACAACCAAAACTTCATGATCAACCAATGTTGTAAACTTCAAAAACTGACCCTATAGAAACATAGAAACATAGAAACATAGAAATTAGGTACAGGAGTAGGCCATTCGGCCCTTCGAGCCTGCACCGCCATTTAATATGATCATGGCTGATCATCCAACTCAGTATCCCGTACCTGCCTTCTCTCCATACCCTCTGATCCCCTTGGCCACAAGGGCCACATCTAACTCCCTCTTAAATATAGCCAATGAACTGGCCTCAACTACCCTCTGTGGCAGAGAGTTCCAGAGATTCACCACTCTCTGTGTGAAAAAAGTTCTCCTCATCTCGGTTTTAAAGGATTTCCCCCTTATCCTTAAGCTGTGACCCCTTGTCCTGGACTTCCCCAACACCGGGAGCAATCTTCCTGCATCTAGCCTGTCCAACCCCTTAAGAATTTTGTAAGTTTCTATAAGATCCCCTCTCAATCTCCTAAATTCTAGAGAGTATAAACCAAGTCTATCCAGTCTTTCTTCATAAGACAGTCCTGACATCCCAGGAATCAGTCTGGTGAACCTTCTCTGCACTCCCTCTAATGGCAATAATGTCCTTCCTCAGATTTGGCCTATGAGCTAAACAGAATGGCCTGGCAACACAAGATTTAGCTGCATGGTGCACTCTGGCAAAGAATAATGAAGGCAGAGAACAAAAAACATTCAGAATGTGTAGAACCATTTCTTACTAAAGCCACCAGTCTTGCCTAATGTAGTTAATCTCCTGGAAGAGTTAAAACTTAGCTGTTATTATTTTAACATAAAAAGTTAACAAACTAAAAATACTAACGGCATTCTAATACTGGTCGACTAAATAATTTAGATAACCAATTGATCAAGTTAACATCATGGGGGAAATTAAAAAAGAAATTGCTAGAACATTCACCAACAGGTCAGTGAGAATCAATGGAAGGAGATTGGAGATCCTTCATCAGAACGCTCTGGCCAAAGGCCTTAGACTCGGAACATTAACGCTGCTTTCTTTCTAAAGATGTTGTCTAACGTGCTGAGTGTTTCATAGACCATAGGACAGAGAAAAGCACAGCACAGGAACAGGCCTCACAGCCCATAATGCCGGTGTTGAAAATAATACTAAGATAAACTAAGTCCATCTGCCTACACATGATCCATCCTGTGCGTATCCATGTCCAAAAGCCCTATAAATGCTTCCCCCACCCCCTTCCTTCCCCCTCTGGCAGCTCAATCCAGGCTACCCAAGTAAAAATACTTGCCGCACCCATCTCGTTTACCTTTAAACTTTGCCCCACTCACCTTAAATCTATGCCCTGTGGCCTTTGATATTTCCACCTTGGGGAAGAAGGTTCTAACTGTCTACCCTGTTTCTAGCATTTTTATTTTTTTAATTGCACATTTCCAACATCAGCAGCTCTTTCTGATTTTCTATCGCTACTAAGTCGTGGTGGAGGTAGCACTAACGACACAATGGAAACCATGCCTCACTCTGTGATCAGTAGCCAACTCGAAGCAATTAGTCAAAGCTAGTCATGAATTCCCCACCGACAGTCTGATCACATCTGCCCCCCCCACCACATCACGCATGAATACAATCTGACCCTTTCACACTGAGGAAACAAGCAAAATAAAAACATGATGGAAGCATGAAGTGAGGAGAAAAGGAGAAAAGTCATTGCAAAGTATTCTGCATAGTCCGCCTAGTTACAATTTTATACAGACACATTGCTGTTATATTCCAGGAAGGGATGTGTGCCATGGCGTGATGTGACCAACTCTGTGAGTCATCTGAGCTGGGCTCACAGACAGATTGCTTTTTTGTATGAAACCCAAAATGAACAGCTGGATCAGATTCCCACTGCTCCATGGAAAATTTGAATCAAATGAAAATGATAATATGAGTGGAATCATTCATGCCATCTGAAAAATGTAAATATCATGTTTGATTTTGCTTCTGCCTAATATTCTATGGTGCGAAGAAAATAGGCAGGATCACTGGAACACAAACATTATTCCTTGAGGTTACTTCAAACATTCAGCGCCCAAGTTGTCCAATTTAAAAGGTACACAAAATTGCTAGAGAAACTCAGCGGGTGCAACAGCATCTATGGAGCGAAGGACATAGGCGACGTTTCGGGCCGAAACCCTTCTTCAGACTGATGTGGGGTGGGGGGTGAAAGAAGGAAAAAGGGAGGAGGAGGAGCCCGAGGGCAGGGGGGATGGGAGGGGACAGCTCGAGGGTTAAGGAAGGGGAGGAGACAGCAAGGGCTAGCAAAATTGGGAGAATTCAACGTTCATGCCATCCGGACGCAAGCAACCCAGGCGGAATATGAGGTGCTGTTCCTCCAATTTCCGGTGTTGCTCACTCTGGCAATGGAGGAGACCCAGGACAGAGAGGTCGGATTGGGAATGGGAGGGGGAGTTGAAGTGCTGAGCCACCGGGAGGTCAGGTAGGTTATTGCGGACTGAGCGGAGGTGTTCGGCGAAACGATCGCCCAACCTCCACTTAGTCTCACTGATGTAAATCAGCTGACATCTAGAGCAGCGGATGCAGTAGATGAGGTTGGAGGAGATACAGGTGAACCTTTGTCGCACCTGGAACGACTGCTTGGGTCCTTGAATGGAGTCGAGGGGGGAGGTGAAGGGACAGGTGTTGCATTTCTTGCGGTTGCAACGGAAAGTGACCGGGGAGGGGGTGATACGGGAGGGAAGGGAAGAATTGACAAGGGAGTTGCGGAGGGAGCGGTCTTTGCGGAATGCAGACATATGGGGAGATGTGAAGATGTGGCGAGTGGTGGGGTCACGTTGGAGGTGGCGGAAATGGCGGAGGATTATGTGTTGTATTTGCCGGCTGGTGGGGTGAAAGGTGAGGACTAGGGGGACTCTGCCCTTGTTGCGAGTGCGGGGATGGGGAGAGAGAGCAGTGTTGCGGGGTATGGAAGAGACCCTGGTGCGAGCCTCATCTATGGTGGCGGAGGGGAATCCCCGTTCCCTGAAGGACGAGGACATTTCCGATGCCCTGGTGTGGTAAGGAAATGTAGATACTGGTTTATAAAGAAAGACACCTTTATGCCCGGCCTCTCCTCTCTCCTTTCATTCCCCTGCTCCTTACAGTCAATCTGAAGAAGGGTCATGATCCAAAAATACACACAAAATGCTGGAGTAACTCGGCAAGTCAGGCAGCATCTCTGGAGAAAAGGAATGGGTGACGATTCAGGTCAAGACCCTTCTTCAGACCGAGAGTCAGGGAGAAGGAAACTAGAGGTATGAAAAGGTACAGAACAAACCAGAGCCGGCACCGATGATTAAGGAAAGGTGGAGCTCACAAGTGTCAATTGTTGCCTGTGGAAGAGGTGATAATGCAGAGAATATAAACAGTGAAGCAGTGAAACAGGATGACGCAGGTGGGGGAGGGATAGCGAGGGTTCATGAAAATAGAGAAATCAATATTCTTGCCGCTGCTCAAGCGAAATATAAGGTTATGACCCAAAACATCACTTATTCATGGTCTCCAGAGATGCTGCCTGGCCCACTGAGTTAGTCCAGCACTTTGTGTCCTTCCGGGGTGGAAGATTGCAACCTTCACCCCATTTCGACTAATGCAATCAACTCGACGTGCACAAACGGAAGATCAAATAGAACAAGTTGTCCAACAACTTTAGGTTGTGCACGCCACGCAAAAGAAGAAGAAGAAATGTCCTTCCCTCCATTCCCAGCTTGTTCATGTGCTTGTCTAAATGACTCTTCATTCAGCGATTCCTACCATAGCCTAGATACCCAAGTTTGGACCCGATGATGTGAGCCAGGTTTGGATCGGGTGTGGGGCTTTGCTGAAACAGCTTCAGGCTTGGGTTGGGTTGTGCTGTGCCAACCTGGCTCAATACATTAATCAGGACCCTCAGACTTGGGACTGTGGTAGCTATAATATCGAAAGGGCTGAATGGCAATAAAGGAAATCAGATTCAGCTTCAGGCAGATTCAATTGGGTCATTGGGTTGTGCTGTGTTGTAGGACAGTTGGGTTTTTGTGGTGTTTATGGTCGTGGTGTTTTTATTGTGGTGGTTTTGTGGACCTGGCATTAATAAGTGGGGGGGGGGGGGTGGGACCCTCAGGTACTTGTTTAGTAGTCAGAAGCTGTTCTGTGCTGGTAGACCTAACACCGAAGGGTCTGAATGACAATAAAGAGAATCCCAATCCAATCCAGATCAATGGAGGGGATCCAATATGCGCTTGGGCCACCACCCTGCAAACGGACGGAGAAGAGCAGTTGACCTGTGAATAGGTAGGTGGATTCTCGATGGTGCAGTGGAAGTCACCAGGATCTGAGGAGACAGATGGACAATCCAATCCAATCCGCTTGGCCCATGAACAGACAAAGAACCTGACCTGGAATATGTAGCTGGATTTTGAGTGGCAGTGGCAGGGTGTGATACCCAGGCATAAAGATAAACCTCAGTTTGGGCCATGTTTCTCAGGCATCAGTTTCAAGTTTGTCTTGGCACCAGAGGCATGCTAGGATGAGGGACTTCCCCAGGTATTGAGTACCATTTTTCTGATGTGGTTGTTAAGTCTGACTTGGCATCAGTATCTAAGTATGTTACTCTGTACATTCCGTCAGGATGGGTATGAAAAACACTATTCATACTCGGAATGGGATCAGTTGCCTCTAGTCTTGCTGCCCTTTCAACAGAGTGTCCCTGCTGTTGCTGTGTTTTGAACTAGAGGACTAGCCACATGCACAATCTGCAGCAAGCAACTTGCTGAAACTTACGCCATTCCACTTCCTGGTCCTTTCATTGAGAAATAGCTAATTACAGTCACTTTCTTCTTGGAGGTTTGCAGCAGATGTTTACATAGACTATAATTTGTAGCCAGAACCTTTCTAAACTAGGGCAGCTTTCAGTTAACCTTTTGTGAGCACAGTAAATTGTAACACATGTACAAGATTACACTGCCTTCCCACTTCCCTGTTATAGTTTCAAATCTACTTTGGCACCATTGATTGGGCTGAAACAAATTCTGTGCCACGCTATTTACCTCAAATCATCATCACTATCAACCAACTTCTAAAGGCAAAGAAAAAGCTCTAATTCGCTCATTGTGTCATGTTAACCCAAATTTAATAAGTCTTTCTAAGCCAAAAGTTTAGCAGTTTACATTCAAGAAGCTGGGAACAGGTTTAATGGGCACCAGATTTGGGCAAGTAGTTTCACTAGCCATCATATCAGTGCAAGATACGCATGCAGGTACAGCAGGCAGTGAAGAAAGCAAATGGCATGTAGGCCTTCATAACAAAAGGAGTCGGGTATAGGAGCAAAATGAGACCACGCCTGGAGTATTGTGTGCAGTTTTGGTCCCCTAATTTGAGGAAGGACTTTCTTGCTATTGAGGGAGTGCAGCGTAGGATTACAAGGTTAATTCCCGAGACGGCGGGACTGCCATATGCTGAGAGAATGGAGCGGCTCGGCTTATATACTCTGGAGTTTAGAAGGATGAGAGTGGGATCTTATTGAAACATACAATATTATTAAGGGCAGGAAACATGTTTCCGATGTTGGGGGAGTCCAAAACCAGGGGCCACTGTTTAAGAATAAGGGGTATGAGGGACAAAGAAACACTTTTTCACACAGTTGTGAGTCTGTGGAATTCTCTGCCTCAGAGGATGGTGGAGGCCGGTTCTCTGGATACTTTCAAGAGAGAGCTAGATAGGGCTCTTAAATATAGCGGAGTCAGGAGATATGAGGAGAAGGCAGGAACGGGGTACTGATTGGGGATGATCAGCCATGATCACATTGAATGGCGGTACTGGCTCGAAGGGCCGAATGGCCTACTCCTGCACCTATTGTCAATTATCTATGAGGTGAGAGAAGATAGTAACACATGTTAGTCCGGCAAGACTTGAATAATGCAGGGTCTCGACACAAACCTCTGACAATTCTTTCCCCCCCCCACTGATGCTGCTCGGCCTACTAAGTTCCTCCAGCATTGTGTTTTGGTCCTGCAAGATCCTGGAGGAACTCTCCAGATCCTACAGGCACCACACAAATGCAAGCCTCAAATAGTTCTCCATTTAACAGCTGCCCAAAAAATGCCCCTTTAAGAACCTGAGATTAGATCACAGAAGAAACAGTAAAATGGGTTTCACCACTGGCCAATTCCTGGGAGAGGTCGAGAAGAACGTATCAATAAACATGCACTGTAGAGCATCCTTCTTAAACTTGTCTGGGTTTGGAAATACATCTCTGCCTTACATTTGCCACGATAGCATGAGAAGTATGCTCATGAGAAGTTACTTAATGTATGAGAAGTATGATCTTATCCAATGGGTACACAACAGAGCCATTCTAGGCTCTGAGAAAGGACCCCAACTCAAAATGTTACCCATCCTTTGCCTACAAAGATGCTGCCTGACCCCTTGAGTTACTACAGCACTTTGTATGTGTCTTTGGTATACACCAGCATCTGCAGTTCCTTGTTTCTACAGAATCATATAAGGTTATTAAGGGTTTGGACATGCTGGAGGTCGGAAACATGTGCCCGATGTTGGGGGAGTCCAGAACCAGGGGCCACAGTTTAAGAATAAGGGGTAAGCCATTTAGAACGGAGATGAGGAAACACTTTTTCTCACAGAGAGTTGTGAGTCTGTGGAATTCCCTGCCTCAGAGGGTGGTAGAGGCCGGTTCTCTGGATTCTTTCAAGAGAGAGCTAGATAGGGCTCTTAAAGATAGCGGAGTCAGGGGATATGGGGAGAAGGCAGGAATCAGATTCAGATTCAATTTTAATTGTCATTGTCAGTGTACAGTACAGAGACAACAAAATGCATTTAGCATCTCCCTTGAAGAGCGACATAGCAAACGATTTGAATAAAAAATAATAAGTGTCCGGGGGGGGGGGGGTGGTGATTGGCAGTCACCGAGGTATGTTGTTGAGTAGAGTGACAGCCGCCGGAAAGAAGCTGTTCCTCGACCTGCTGGTTCGGCAACGGCGAGACCTGTAGCGCCTCCCGGATGGTAGGAGGGTAAACAGTCCATGGTTGGGGTGAGAGCAGTCCTTGGCGATGCTGAGCGCCCTCCGCAGACAGCGCTTGCTTTGAATGAGGTACTGATTGGGGATGATCAGCCATGAGCACATTGAATGGCGGTGCTGGCACAAAGGGTCGAATGGCCTATTCCTGCACCTATTGTCTATCATTCTTGGTGCAGACAAGTGTTAATCCGGGCTGCATCATCATTGTAACACTTGCTTTAATCTTCCCCTCTCTGCACCTTGCCTTCAAGTAACGTCCCTTTGGAGTGGAGTGGAGCTCATCTACAGAACAATTGGAAAATAATTTGAAATGCAACATTGGTGTGGCAGAACCAAGGGATTCCAACTTCAGTCATCAAGTTGCAAATGTTTTTTGTGCACATTGTGAAAATTAACTCAGAACCATCATCACTAACTCAGTGGGACATTTAACAGGATGGTTCAGACACACAACATCGACAAAATGATGGTCCTCTATCAACCTGCCCCTGGGGTATAACCTCTGACAATAAGGTTCCATAAGGAGAACCTGTGAACCTGTGAAAGGCCACCTCATATATTTTGAAAAATGGGGTGTTGGAGACTGAGGGGTGACCTTACGGACAAATGCAAATGTATTAGGGGCGGCCACGGTGGCACAGCGGAAGAGTTGTCGCCTTACAGCGTTTGCAGTGCCGAAGATGCGGTTTCGATCCTGTAAAGGAGACTAGTCTGACACACTGTAACCTTTACTAGAGTCTTTAATTTAGCACATGGCACACACGTCCCAGCACTGGCTGCACCCAGCCTTCAGGCGTACCAGGACAAAATGGGAGGAGGAGAAGGGAGGAGATCATAGTTATACTGATATGAGAGGGCGTGTTAATGGTGATGAGGTAGCTACATTATAGGTTGCATGCATAAACCATCTACAGATCCTGACTACGGGCGCTGGCTGCATGGAGTTTGTACATTCTCCCCATGACCCGCGTGGGTTTTCTCCAAGATCTTCAGATCCCTCCCACACTCCAAAGACGTACATGTACGTAGGTTCATTTGGCTTGGTGTAAGTGTAAATTGTCCCTAGTATGTGTAGGATAACGTTAGTGTGCGGGGGGTCGCTGGTCGGCGCGGACCCGGTGGGCCAAAGGGCCTGTTTCCGTGGTTGTATCTCTAAACTAAACTAAATTTAGATAGGTGAATAGTCACAGCCTTTTCCGTGGGATAGAGGAGGCTAAAACTAAAGGTCACAGATTTAAGGTTAGAGGGGAAAGATTTAAAAGGGACCAGAGGGGTGACACTTTTTTGTTTACATAGAGGGTAGTGCATACATGGAACAAGCTCCTAGAGGAAGTGGTAGAAATGGCCACAATTAATAAATTTAAAACGCACAGGTACATCTTAAGAGAGAGTTGGATAGAGCTCTAGGGGCTAGTGGAGTCAAGGGATATGGGGAGAAGGCAGGCATGGGTTATTGATAGGGGACGATCAGCCATGATCACAATGAATGGCGGTGCAGGCTCGAAGGGCTGAATGGCCTCCTCTTGCACCTATTTTCTATGTTTCTATGTACATCGATAGGCAAAGGGATATGGGTCAAATGAAGGCAAATTGGACTAGCTGGGCTAAGCATCGGGTTGAGCATGGACATGTTGGGATGAATGACCTGTTTCCATGCTGCACAGACTCTATGACTCTCTGACTATAAAGATTTGGCCTCTTCAAGCTTGTTCTTAAAAAACGTTAACTTCTCAGCATTGAGGTACATTTTAATATGTTTTCCTTCTGCCACACAGCCTGGAAAATAATTCACGTTCAACATTACTTGATAACTAATTTACAAGAATAGAAAAGGGGTCAACTAGGGGAAGTTCTATTTTTTATGCAAACACATGATAAGGCATGACTCATCTTTTTGGAACTCATTGTTTAACTTCCTTTTGTCAGATGGCCCCACTTAAAAGACTGTTTAACTGTCCTCAATTTGTCAAAGACAGCGCTTCCTTTCTGAAGCATGGTTTAGTCAAAGTGAAGTAAGCTCACTCATTGTTATTTTTTGCGCCCATCATTCCACCATTATCATCAAAGCGTTCAGCCCTGCAGCTTTGTTCTTTTAATCAAACACAGCGTGAACTCTTCCAGCAATTCTGAATGTTTGCTTTATAACAACTCTCCAGATATGTGCACTTTGACCCGAGATACTTAATTAAAGCTGTGTTGCGAAAGCCTTGTTCATTTTTTAGATTTTTTTTTAATCAATCTGTAAACTTTTCACACCTGCCAGCATATTCTAATTTCAAGAAACTTTAAACTAACATTTTATTGCACCTCTCAAACTGCAAGCTGACAACCACAGATTACAGCAAGGCTTAAATATAGGAAGAATATGTTATTTCCATACATCAACTTTATTGGTAAATTTAGCAACATATCAACCGACACACTCTGGAAACAATGGATGTTTTGTCCCCGTTTGATCCTCACACACAGTGTGAAACTATTTAAAGCTTTCTCTCCACTGTAGGTGCTTGCTCTAATGAGACAATAGTTTGAGGACAACAACATAAAAATGTTTCCTCAACACTTTTAGATATATAGAAAGCTGTCGGCTGATTGGATTTATGTAATGCTAATGTCGTTGCCTTAACTCTCATAGAGCAGGCAGCAGTTGTCAAAAACATGTTGCAGGCTATGTAGACACTTGTCTAAAGTTATGGAGTCATCAAGCAGGGAAATAGGTCCACCACATCCATGCAGAACATCACGTATGTCGGAAGGATGTTGGTTTAAACCGACGATCGACATATAAAGCTGGAGTAACTCAGCAGGTCAGACAGCATCCCTGAAGAAAAGGAGTAGGTGACGTTTCGGTTCGAGACCCTTCGTCAGACTAAAGAAGGTGTGGGAGATTGCAACCTTCACATGGTCCGCCCTGTTTCGACAAATGCAATCAACCCGGCGTGCACAATCAAATAGAACAAGTTGTCTGACAACTTTAGGCTGTGCACGCCATACGCAAGAAGAAGAAGAAGAGTAAAGAAGGGTCTCGATCCGAAACGTCACTTATTCCTTTTCTCCAGAGATGCTGTCAGACTCGGTGAGTCACTTCAGCTTTTTGTGTTTATGTTCGGAATATCATGTACCCATCCCATTTACCAGCACTTGGTCTGTAACTCCATTTGGACCCCATATTTGAGGAAGGATGTGCTGGCTCTGGAGAGGGTCCAGAGGAGGTTTACGAGAATTATTCCAGGAATGAGTGGGTTAGTATATGATGAGCGTTTGATGGCGTTGAGTCTGTACTTGCTGGAGTTTAGACGTTTGAGGGGAACCTCATTGAAACTTACAGAATAATGAAAGGCATAGATAGTGTGGGTGTGGAAAGGCTGTTTCCACTGAAGGGGGAAGCATAGGATCAGAATTAAAGGGTGCTCTTTTAGAAAGGAGGTGAGGAAGAACTTCTTTAGTCTGAGGGTAGTTAATCTGTGGAGTTCATTGCCACAGAGGGCTGTAGAGGCCAATTCAGTGGATATTTCTAAGACAGCGATCGACAAATTCTTGATTAGAACGGGTATCAAGGGTTATGGGGAAGGCCATTAAATTGGATTAGGAGGCAGAGATCAGCCACGATGGTGAGTTCCAGATTCTAACTTCTTTCTGGGTAGAAAAAAAAGGTTGTTTTTCAAGTCAAATGAATCTAATTACACCCAGTTTAGGGATAAAGGGGAAATCTTTTATGACCGAGATGCGAAAAACATTTTTCACACAGAGAGTGGTGAATCTGTGGAATTCTCTGCCACAGAAGGTAGTTGAGGCCAGTTCATTGGCTATATTTAAGAGGGAGTTAGATGTGGCCCTTGTGGCTAAAGGGATCAGGGGGTGTGGAGAGAAGGCAGGTATAGGATACTGAGTTGGATGATCAGCCATAATCATATTGAATGGCGGTGCAGACTCGAAGGGCCAAATGGCCTACTCCTGCACCTATTTTCTATGTTTCTATGTTTGTGATAATTAATGGCCAATACTTTTTCCAACAAAATGGAGATGAGTACCAAGACTACAAAATCAGGAGGGTAAAAGTTGTTTTTCAAAGGAAGCAGTAGCTGCCTTGAATGGAGACTCTCGTGATAAACAAATGATCAGTTGAAAAGCATTGATTTTCATTACGTTACAGGTAATGGCTTATTCTTTTTCACTCTTCTTTCTCTTCGGGGGGCAATGCCATTTAAAAAGGCAAACTTCATCCTGTTTAACATAATGTTACATCACTGGTAAAATCTATGGGATGCAAACGCCATAATCAGAAGTAGTTGGGCAGGAATTTTTCATGTGATGTTCATTCCACCAGAAATCCTGATCTTCAACAATAGTTTGATATCTCCCAAGATGAATCTCACCCCAGTTACTCCATCTTCTTCCTTCTCCAAACAGGCAAGAGGTACATAAGAATGAAAACGCACACCTCCAGATTCAAGGATAATTTCTACCCAGTTGTTATCAGGCAACTGAACCACCCTATCAACAACTAGAGTGTGGCCCTGACCTGCCATCTGCCTCATTGGAGACCTTGGACGATCTTTAATCGGACTTTACTGGACTTTATCCTGCATTAAATGTTATTCCCTTCACCCTGCAACTCATCACCGTGCATGGCTCGTATGTAATGATGTTTAATGATAGCACGCAACAAAAAGATTTTCACAGCACCTTGGTACACGTGTGACAATAAACTAAAATGAAGTAAACAAAACTAAACCATATAACCATATAACAATTACAGCACGGAAACAGGCCATCTCGACCCTTCTAGTCCTTGCCGAACACATAATCTCCCCTAGTCCCATACACCTGCGATCAGACCATAACCCTCCATTCCCTTCCCATCCATATAACTATCCAATTTATTTTTAAATGATAAAAACGAACCTGCCTCCACCACCTTCACTGGAAGCTCATTCCACACCGCCACCACTCTCTGAGTAAAGAAGTTCCCCCTCATGTTACCCCTAAACTTCAGTCCCTTAATCCTCATGTCATGTCCCCTGTGGTTTGTTTCCTTAATGTTTGCAGAAACATTTAGACAGGTACATGGATATGGTAGGGCTAGAGGGAGATGGGCCCAAAGCAACCAAGTGTAGATGGGGCATGCTGGTCGCTGTGGGTAAGTTGAGCCGAAGGGCCTGTTTCCTTGCTGTATGACTTTATGTATATGTGCTAGATCCTGCATCAAGGCTTTGACCAAAACTGGATTGTGAAAGTTAGAGGCTCTTCATGGACCTATCTGGGAGGAATCACGAGTTGGCAAGAAATGGTATCAGGGTCCTAAGCCACATCTTTCCTGCTGATTTCACCAAAAAAAGTGATTTTCACGGTCAAATATCTAATTACGTGATTGTGAAATCAAACAGTACAAATATTTTTTCACATTTTCCCGCAATGCTTCAGAAGTTGGCAACAAAAGGCTTTGGAATGTCCTGCAGTTATAAAAAGCATTAAATAATTGAAAAAATATATATTTTTTCCATGTCTTAATGCCAACTTGGAGAAACAAAATACAACACATAAACCGTGCGTACAACCTTTCCAACGCAGCCACCCACCCAAGTCCGCCAACACTTTCCTCTGACTCGGAACCACTCGGCCAACATGTCCTCGAATGGAAAACCAAAGTGCAGAGTAAATACAAAACACATTCCATGAATTCAAAAATGAAACATGGAATCTTTTGTGTCGAGCAGATCCATTTGTCAGCATCGTTAATCTCATGATGAAACTCTGTACTCGAGCCAAATTTCAGGCAGACCTTTCAGGAAATGAATTATTTACATAAACTATTTAATTAACTTTATATATTTAAAAAAAAAGGAAAAAGAACATCGCTTTGGTTTCTTGGTGAAAATCATGTCAACAAGGTACAAGTCAGGAACATGATGCTGTCCACTTGCCTCGATGAGTTCGCTCCAATTACACACAAGAAACAGGACACCTTTGAGGACCAAACAGCCCAGTTAACTTGTTCCCATCATAAACCATAAACATTCATTCCCTCTATCACAGGTCCTGGTCCTGATGAGATTGATTTCATGCATGTGAATAGGTTATTGCTTTTTAATAACACTATTATTAATAATACCTTGCTCTGGCCACTTAAATCAGTTGCCCTGGACATTTTATGACTGTTTTTACTTGTATTTTAATGTTACTTTTTACCTGCACTTTTTTAAAACTATTCGTACTGTTTCATCAGGAACTGGATTGTTTTTTTATTGTTTTTATTTCATGCGTGAAATGTTTAAGTTTTATGAGCGATGCTCCGGTATTCCCTGGGAAACGTCTTCTCATTTTGCACTGTACAACTGTTGCTTTGCAAGATGACAATAAAGGTTGATGATGAACTTTATGGAGTTAGATGTGGCCCTTGTGGCTAAAGGGATCAGGGGGTATGGAGAGAAGGCAGGTACAGGATACTGAGTTGGATGATCAGCCATGATCATATTGAATGGCGGTGAAGGCTCGAAGGGCCGAATGGCCTACTCCTGCACCTATTTTCTATGTTTCTATGATGATGATGACTGAGAAAAGATTGATTGAGAAGGAGTTATCTGGACTGGATTTGTCCCGTCTTTTATATCAGAAAATACATGCTTTTCATGCTATTGAGTAAATATATGCCTAAATATTCATTTTACTGTCTGGAGACAAAGCCTCAATACTACAGAGGGATGCTGCCTGGTTCCATAAGCTTTGCTGCTTGCTTCCGACAATGTTATTGCAATAGTTTAGTTTAGGCCCAAATGCAGGCAAATGGCACCAGCTCAGGAAGGCCGACATGGATGCACTTGGCAAAAGTGCCTGTTTCCACACTCGATAGCTCTATGACACCAATGACCAGATAATGGCATTCCTGCAGGAACAACCTGGGAACCAGTGAGGAAAGGAAAGTAGGAAAGACATTCTGGACCCAAGAGGGATCAAGAAATTCAAAACCACATACTCCAAAGGTAGAGGGAACAGCTATCCCTGGAGTTCGCAGCCAGAAATCCTTGCTGAGGGCCGAGTTGTACTTCAATGTATGACACACCCCCCCCCCCCCCCCCCCTCCCTCCCCCCCCCCCTAATAAATTCAACCCATCCACTAATAAAGGAGCAGCTCCATCCATGAGAAATTGCATAGCCTTGTGGATGCAACCTCCCTTCCATCAACACCATCGACACTTCACACTGCCTCTGCAAGGCCACCAGCATAATCAAGCACCCTGTCTCAACCCAGTCTCCCCTCTCCCATCAGGCAGAGATACAGAAGTCTCAAGCACATAATGCTAGATTCAGGGACATTTTCTACCCAGCTGTCATCAGGCAACTGAATGGTCCTCTCATCAACTAGAGTGCAGTCCTGACCACCCATCTACCTCATTGGAGACCTTTGACCATCTTTAATCGGACTTTATCGGACTTCAACATTATGGCTGTGCAGTAAATGTTGAATCCTTTATCTAGGTATGTTACAAAACCTACCTGAATCGTGGCTGAGCATCTGCCCCACCCCTTGTGTGTGATTTTGGCGCTGTTTAGAGGGGGCGGGTTTAAAACGCGATTTTTACTAGGCTGTTGCAATCGAAAATGTTCAGCCTAGTAAATCATTAACGGAAAATGGCTGAAAGACCCCGTCGCAAAAGGTATTATTAGTTTTTATGGCCTTGTAAAATAGTTAGAGTAGTTTAAAAATCACTCTCTCACTCCGCAACCTCTCGCAGCCTCAGGGTTTTATAAAGCAAAGGTATGTACCTTATTTTTACATTAAATGGGGCATGTATATAACCCTGTGTATAAAGTTTTCTATAGCGAGTAGTTCATTTTGTGCTCTTTATATCCCGCAGTATTTTTCTGGGCATTTGAGGGCACAAATCCAGCGCAATGTGAACATTCTAAACCAGCGCGTTCACAGGAACCCACTAGAAAGCCGATTTAAATTGACTTTAATTTACAGCAATTGAACACTAAATTCCTTCCATTTGGCCTATAAATTGATGTAAATGAGATTTAAAAATCATGTTTTATTGTGAATTATTTGTGAATATTATTTGGACACTTGGGCTATTTAAAAATGTTAATCATTTATTAAGAAATGGATAGATGTTTAGATCTAGTAAATTGAAGTTTGAAATTAGCTACAATTGGGTAACTAACTAATTATATGCTTTAATTTCAGGTCATCCAAGTTAGATTATTTTATATTTGTTTCAGAATGGTTCAATCTATGATAACTGAAAATATCATTCAGTTCTCTTAATTTTTAAGAAGGTTATGTGCTTTTGACTGTCCACGATCACAGCTTTTTTGTTATGTCCATAGAAAATCAATAGGGAACAAGATGCTAATTTCCGAGTATGAAAATGGCCATAACTTTTTTATTACTTGAGATATGAAAGTGAATTAGGTGTTTTTAAACTTATTGTTATGCTTTATCTGATGGGAAAATTGCAGACTTGATTTTTTAAATCTCAAAATTTTGTAACATTGCTACTTTATCTTGCACTGTGGACGGCTTGAGTGTATAAATGTACAGTGTTTTTTTTTACTGGATAGAATGCAAACAAAAGTGTTTTCACTGCACCTCGGTACACATGACAATAACAACCAAACAAACCATCTTCATTTCAAGCACTTGCTGCACCACATCCTGATTCTGTGTTGCTGAAACACTCACCCACACATTTCCCAACACGGACACATGATGGCCAGCTATACACCTAACACACCTCCCTCAAGCATTTGGAGATGAATAGCCTGAATGACCCGTAAAGCCATGACAACCGCATCCTTCACACAGACCACACAACATGCTCTGACGCACTCGCCCCTCTCCTGCAGAGTGATGCAAATCCAGATAGCAGTAGCCAGCTGGCAGAGGCAAGGCTGCCTATGTTCCCTAATATCCTCAGGAGTTAATCGTAGCCATTAAGAGAACAGCTGCTGAGCCTTTGGCCAGTATAGAATGAGTAAACTAAAAATAGTGACGTCGTCATACCTAACGCTCCTTGCCAAATCCCCTTTCCACATCTTTCCACCATTTGAGGATGATCTAAATACACGGGCTTAATTCCTCACCAACTTTACCTCACCTTCCCCTCACTGTAACGGGATTATTGTGCCCTTTGCTTTATATAGATAGCCAAGAGGTCCAAGTCGATTAAGTTAAACACCAAGAAGTCCCAGCCTGAAGAAGGGTCTCGACCCGAAACATCACCCAATCCTTCTCCCCAGAGATGCTGCCTGTCCCGCTGAGTTACTCCGGGGTTTTGTGTCTATCCCAGCAATGATACTCTGACAGCAACAGTGCCAGTCACCAGCTTAGTGAATGGCATTGTTTATAATCCAGAGCTGGCTGAGATGTGTGATCTGCAGGTTTTGAGACACCAGGTCTTGCTGGCATGCAGTCTCGGTACAATAAACCAGTAGCACACATTCCAAAACTCTGGAGGGGGAAACTGTGCATACGTTCTACCGCTAAGAGTTCAGATGGACAGGCTATAGAAGACCATAAACCATACGAGCAGAATTAAGCCATTCAGCCCATCAAGGCTACTCTGTCGTTCAATCATGGGTGATCTATTTTCCCTCTCAATCTCATTCTCCCGCCTTCCCCATGTAACCTTTCATGCCATTCTAAATCAAGAACCTATCAATCTCCGCCTTACAAATAACCAATGTCTTGGCCTCCACAGCCATGGAGATTCCACAGATTCAGCACCTTCTGGCTAAAGGAATTACTCCTCATGTCCATTTTCAAGATACGTCCTTTTATTCTGAGGATGTGCCATCTGGTTCTAGACTCTCCCATAACTGCAAACATCCCTTCGACATCCACTCTTCCATTAATGGAATATTTATTTATCATGAAGCCTGCCAGCAAGCCTGAGTTGATTGTCAAGATGCATGGAGGAGTCCATCTATCTATCTATAGATCTATCTATATAATATTAAAACTGTGTGTGTGTGTGTGTTTCTGCCTGACTTGTGGGTGCCAGCCTTTGATTCGCCAACACCAGACCCACAAACGCCCAGATTTTTTCCATTTCGGTAGAGATTTCACTTTTCATTCCAAGTATCCACTCCTGATTAAATTTCGTCGTGTTTATGTACACATTTTTAATAAAATCCTTCTCCCCCCCCCCTCCAACTCACTCATTTTGTCGCCTCTTGCTGGCCAGCGACCATAACGGCTGCTGGCGCCTGCATCTCGCCTCAAAGACGCCATTTAAAAGTGGGGGCTACGGGTAGGGAACGGCTGCGTTGGGGGAGCAGACTGAACTTGGTATAGTCATCAATAAAAACCCACATGATTCGGCACAGAGCTTGCTACCCATTCTCTTCAGCTTCAAGGCTAACAGCACATTGTGAGGCTGTGTCCTATGATCAATGTTACAACTTCTATTGCAACATGTTGCTACTGTTCAACATAATGGTGCAGCTAGTACAACTGTTCCTCTCTGTTCCATCGAGCAAAGATGTGGGGGCAGATAGGGTTAATTTTCCACCGTAAATTGCACTTAGTGTGGAGGGGAGTTGGTACAATCTGGGGAGAAGAAAATCGGATAAGGTAGGATTAGAGCAAATAGTTTCTTGATGGGTCAATGTTTCCTCCCTGTTTCTATCTGTAACCACATCGAGTGCCACAGTGGAGAATCAGGCTGCTGTTGTGCTAAAGGGCCTGTCCCACTTGGACGACCCTTTAGAAGACCCTAGACGAGTTGAAAAAAAAATGTCAAGGTCGAGTTGACTCGCCAAAGTAAAAGACATCCTACGACCTCCTACGACTATGTCTACGACCTCCTACGACCCCCCTTGACCTCAGTCTTCCACACCTAAGACCAACTACGACTAGCTACGAGTGGAAAATGATCACATGATAAAATGATGTCATGTTTGCATTTTTCTTTCTCGGGCCAGTTACCAACCTATGACTACCTACAACTATCTATGACTACCTACAACTGCTATCACGACCTACCTACGAGTAAAAAGTATCAATTTTTTCCATGCCGACCTTTTTTTTTTTTACTCGTGGGCATTTTTTATCAGGCTGGAAACAACGCCGCGACCTACTTGAGGCCACGAGTACACGGAGATCACTCACGAGGATGAGGAAGAGTTACTAAGACCTCCTACGACCTCGTGTGAGTCAAGGGCAAACTCGGCAGAGGTCGCGAATTAGTCGTGAAAGTGGGACAGGGGCTTTAGTTGTGGCAAGTTGCTAGTTGTTGTTGTTGCGCTAGGTCAGATCATGGGTTGCAGTACACAAACATGATTGGAAGGTCCAGCAGTCTCTAGACTAGACCATTGTCACCCACGCTGACACAGATCTAGGCAGAGAGATTCTCAAGATTAACCTTGCAGCCCATCTGTAGACATTTCAACTTAGAGCCAGCAGCCTTTCACATCCACCTTGCAGTCTCTGGAATAGTACTGCACATGAGCATTAGGGCTAGCGAAAGAACATAGATGGTAGATATATAGGAAGTGCCAAGGGTGTCTGGGTCTCACTGATTTGTGCGAATTTGAGTGGTACAGTGACGCAGCGGTAGAATTGCTGCCTCACAACGCCAGAGACCCGGGTTCTATCCTCACTACGGGTGCTGTCTGTATGAAGTTTATATGTTCTCCCAGTGACCTGCGTGGGTTTTCCCCGGGTGCCCCAGTTTCCTCCCACACTCCAAAAGACATGCAGGTTTATTGGTTAATTAGCTTGGTAAACTTGTAAATTGTCCCTAGTGTGTGGGATAGTGCTAGAGTAGAGGGTCATCACAGACTCGGTGGGCCGAAGGGTTTCTTTTCACGCTGTATCTCTAAAGTTTAAAGTCTAAAAGTACTATGCTGGGATTTAGTGAAGTAACATATTGTATCCACTTTACAATGGTTTCTATTTTTGTATTGCAGCCATTGTGACGATTGTCTAAAAAGGAGATGGTCAGATGTGGGAACGTTCGGGGATGGGAAGTTAGAGTTGTGGTCACTCTCAAAGTGGGGTAAGTTCCTCTTGGAGAGAGGGTCTGCTCTCCCCTCTTTTGTTCCTCTTGTTTCTGATCCTCAACTGCCCACTGACATCTGATAACAAGATCTGATCTTGAGCTGTGTAGCCCAAAGCAGACCAACACAAAACTCCAAACAAACACAGAAACGCTGGAAGCACTAATCCCTGTTAGAGATACATTTGTGAAGACCAATGTCTGACCTGAAATGTTAACTGATTTCTCTTCCATCAGAGACCAGTTAAGTGCATGAGTTCTTTCACCATTTCGGTTTCGTTTCGTTTTCCAGCATGTGGATTTTTATTTGTATCTGAGCACAAACTGTACAGCTGTGGTGCAGGACTGTTTCAGGATAGCCCAGACATCAGAAGAGCTGGTTCAGCATGTAACTGATCTGCACTATCAGATATCAAGGCTTTCACAGCACACTGTACGCATGCTGGGATGCACGCATGGTCTACGCAACCAGCCAGCTCGTCAGGCCTGGCTCTTGCTACCTAGTAAATATGTTTGGTATTGCTGAGGTGACTCCAAAGCAGCCAGCACCGTGGATAATGGACTGATGCAGAGCGAGGGCATAATGACTGCAGTTAGCATACCAGACACTAGCAGCCTAATGATGACAGCATGCTTGCTGGGCATGAAGAAGTAGAATACATTGTAACCCCAACCTAGGAACATTGGCATCCAACCTCCACCCCCCCCCCCCCCCCCTTGCAAAGCTATGTGAATGGGGTGGATTGCATTGTGCATTTGTAAAGTGTGCAGTTCTCAGGAAGCCACACGCTCTCTCCACCTCCTGCTTTCTTGCAAGATGGAATGAAGTTCTCCTTGAATGACGAACCTCCATAAAGTCCTGCATGCAATAGGATCTAAGATTAGCCCTAAGATCTAAAATTTAGATCTTAGGGCTAAAGGAATTAAGGGATATGGGGAAAAAGCAGGAACGGGGTACTGATTTTAGATGATCATCCATGATCACATTGAATGGCGGTGCTGGCTCAAAGGGTCGAATGGCCTACTCCTGCACCCATTTTTCTATGTTTCTATAAATGGAATTAAGTATTTGTCAACTCGGTAAGTTGCAACAAATACCTCCAGCTTCAGCCCTGTTCAACCTTATTCAGACCGTCCATGTCATTTTTTTTGCGATGAGATGACTGAATAGCTAACCACACATCTAACTCCCTCTTCACCATCCTCCTCCCACATGTTCCAGCAACCTCTCCTGCTCTGTGTGCCCGCTATTTTTTCCCTGAGAGATGCTGTGTTTCAATGGGGGAAATGCCGATTAATGCACCAATAACTGTGAACAACTGGTTATCCAGGTTCTTTTAAGTCAGTAATAAGCCCTTCAGCACTCACCACGCCACTCCCAGTGGACGTTTAAAGCTCTGTACAACAATGGAATGTACTAAATGTTTGTAAAATCAGGGCAAAGGCCGGAAGAAATCAAGCTGCAGCAATCCACTTGGATGGATTCTTTAAATAGCCTTAGTGCAGGACGTTGTGATTCCTGCTGCTTACGTATGTCCAGTGCCTTAACTTTAAGGGAGAGTTTTAACTGGGGTATTACGTGCCAAAATAGCAATGCTGGTGTTAAAGCAGCAATGTACTCAGACTGATATCATTCACTGCCTGCTCTATGTACTTACAGTAGTTGTTAAATGCAGGCATACTGACACTTTCTTCTTCTTCTTCTTCTTCTTCTTCTTGCGTATGGCGTGCACAGCCTAAAGTTGTAGGACAACTTGGTCTATTTTTTTTAAATTAATATTTTTATTTTTTTTTTTTTTTATTAATATTTTTATTTATAAAATACATTTATTGTATATGTTACATTTTAATTTTGACAAAAATGAAATAGAAAAAGAGAGAAAGAGCAAGAAAGAAAGAAAGTGAAAGAGATAGTGAATGTGTAAAAATAGAACTCCTAAACTACCAAAGAGTGTAGTCACAGAGTGAGTAAGTAGAAAATTAAAAAAAAAAAAGAAAAATAAGTTTTAATAAAAAGGACCAAATCGTGTTGATACACCTGCTTCATTTCTCACCACACCCCTACCCTGTCCATAAATCGGTTTCATTCCAAAGTTGTGTTGCACCATATTATCCTTGTAATTAATCGAAGAAAGGAGACCATATCTTTGAAAATTGCTCTGATTTTCCTGCTAAGACGAGTCTCATATCTTCCAGATGTAGCGTCTCAGACATGCTTGTGATCCACATTTTAAGAGTTGGGGTAGATGCATTTTTCCAAAATTTAAGTATGTTTTTTCGCCATTATCAGGCAATAATTAAGGACACGTCTTTGAAACATTGATAGCTCAGAGCAGGCTCCTGCTATTCCGAAAATAATCAATTCTGTGTGGGGGTCCAGTTTTGTTTTTAATAATTTTGAGAAAATTTCAAAGATTCCTTTCCAAAATGTAAGGAGTTTAATGCAAGAGGCAAAGCAGTGTATTATAGTTGCTTCTTGAGAGAGACATTTGTCGCAGGAGATACATTTGTTCTATTTGATCTTACTTGATTATGCACGCCAGGTTGATTGCATTAATCGAAACAGGGCAGACCACGTGAAGGCTGCAATCTCCCACCACGCTGACACTTTCATTACATATAAGATAATACTTGACACCATGTAGACTTCAGCCACTTGGGTCCCTGCCAACTCCCAAGGGAGCAATGTCATTATTCCCATTGCCTCTCTCGGTTTTTTCTTGTCTTCTCCCTCTCTCATACATGACAAATCAGCTCTCATCCATTCCTCTTGCATTAAGCACTCTATCGCTGCCCCCATTGCACAGGTTGTGCTTTCAGCCAGCAATGAAAATGTGCTACCTGTGATTGTGGGTGACACAGTGGCGCAGTGGTAGAGTTCTTGCCCTACAGTGCTTGCAGCACCAAAGATTCAGGTTCGATCCTGACTACGACTGCTGTCTGTATGGAGTTTGTACCTTCTCCCCATCACCTGCTTGGGCTTTCTTTGATATCTTTGGTTTCCTTCCACACTCAAAAACTGTACAGGTTTGTAGGTTAATTGGCTTGGTATAAGTGTAAATTGTCCCTCATGTGTGTAGGATAGTGTGCGGGGATTGCTGGTCGGTACGGACTCGGTGGGCAGAAGGGCCCGTTTCCCCGCGGTATCTCTAAACTAAACTAACCCACACTAGGAACTAATCTACAACATCTAATTAACCTACCAAGGTGTCTTTGCGATATGGGAGGAAACCAGAGTACAGAAAGAACCCCACGTGACCGTGGAGAGAGTGGAGGTTTAGCATAACCCTATTCATACCAAATCCAATTTGAAGCATAAATGTTGCATTCAAGTGTAAGTCAAAAGACTCGCTACAGTATGCAATCTGGTGCATACTGTAGCTCCCTTCTCCATTTTCTCCCGCACCCTCCCCCCTCGGTCGCTACACTCCCTCGCAATTTCTCACTCTCAGCTCTCACCAATGTTGGCAGCCCTGCAATCACTAGCATCAATCCTTGCTACCCTTCCACCAAACCTGGTCATGAATCAAAATCACAGGTAGTACATTTTCATTGCTGGCTGAAAGTATAACTGTTCAATGGGTGGCATGGTGGTGTCGCAGTTGAGTTACTGTCTTACCGTGCTTACAGCACTAAAGACCCAGGTTCGATCCTGGCTACAGGTGCTTGTATGTATGGAGTTTGTACGTTCTCCCTGTGACCTGCGTGGGTTTTCTCTGAGAACTGAGTCGTACAGGTTTGTAGGTTATTTGGCATAAATGTGAAAATTGTTCCAAGTGGAGGATAGTGTGGGAATTGCTAGTCAATATGAATTGGGTGGGCCGAAGGGCCTGTTTTCGCACTGTATCTCTAAAATAAAATAAACTAAAGCTAAATTACACACGTCTTTGGTGTTAAACACAATCAAAGCTTGCCATGGATACTCGCAATCAAAAGGCTCATCGGTTCCTTACAGGGCTGCAATAGAATATCAAGGCATAAAAATAAAAAAAATACACTGGCAATTGACATGGAGATCAAGACATGTTCGAATTAGGTTAAAATAAAACTGTATATTTCTTCTGCTTACCAGTTTCAGTTGTTTAGAAACATAGAAATTAGGTGCAGGAGTAGGCCATTCGGCCCTTCGAGCCTGCACCGCCATTCAATATGATCATGGCTGATCATCCAACTCAGTATCCCGTACCTGCCTTCTCTCCATACCCCCTGATCCCTTTAGCCACAAGGGCCACATCTAACTCCCTCTTAAATATAGGCAATGAACTGGCCTCAACTACCTTCTGAGGCAGAGAATTCCACAGATTCACCACTCTCTGTGTGAAAAATGTTTTTCTCATCTCGGTCCTAAAAGACTTCCCCCTTAACCTTAAACTGTGACCCCTTGTTCTGGACTTTCCCAACATCGGGAACAACCTTCCTGCATCTAGCCTGTCCAACGCCTTAAGAATTTTATAAGTTTCTATAAGATCCCCCCTCAATCTTCTAAATTCTAGTGAGTACAAGCCGAGTCTATCCAGTCTTTCTTCATATGAAAGTCCTGACATCCCAGGAATCAGTCTGGTGAACCTTCTCTGTACTCCCTCTATGGCAAGAATGTCTTTCCTCAGATTAGGAGACCAAAACTGTACGCATACTCCAGGTGTGGTCTCACCAAGACCCTGTACAACTGCGGTAGAACCTCCCTGCTCCTATACTCAAATCCTTTTGCTATGAATGCGAACATACAATTCGTTTTCTTCACTGCCTGATGCACCTTTGATGCGATTTTTAATTTTTTTTTTTAATTGCTCAAAAACGTTTATTATTGAATTCACCCAGTTTTGGCAACTGTCATCTCCCTGACACCAAGCTGAAAGCATTTGAATAGGAAAGGACTCTCAGATATCACAGTTCATATGCATGCAAACAGATAGAACAAAATAAAATAGAGTGGAAGAGAAGGAAATGTGCTTTGCACAGAATTAAAACAGGGTAGGAACTGTGATCCATCCAGACCCGTTACAACTTCTCCATGATTTCATCATAAATAACTATCTAAAAAGCAGATAAAGTAGTAATAGACTGAAAGGGAAATTTTCATCTTCGCCACAAACTATCAATTATAGGTCTGTGATGCTCCCTTTGATTATGCATACACTGCCATGCCATGCATACACTCCCATGCATACACTCCCATGCATACACTCCCATGCCATGCACACACTGCCATGCACACACTCCCATGCACACACCCCCATGCACACACCCCCATGCACACACCCCCATGCACACACCCCCATGCACACACCCCCATGCACACACCCCCATGCACACACCCCCATGCACACACCCCCATGCACACACCCCCATGCACACACCCCCCATGCACACACCCCCATGCACACACCCCCATGCACACACCATGCACACACTCCCATGCACACACTGCCATGCACACACTGCCATGCACTGGTGTCCTCGTGAAGATGTATCATTTTCAGACTCTTAAATTGAGGTTGTTTAAAACTGTGCAGACTAATCAACTGTAGATTAAAAGCAAAGTGAAATAAAATCAAATTGCACAGCTATCTGGAAATCCCAACTGGTGGACAAAGAGGTTTCATTTTCCCCATTTTCTCGAGGGAGAGAGAAAATTAAACGTTCAAAGCCTAAAAAAATTGACAGGAATTTTGATCATGCTAGTCCCAGTTGGGTGGGTCTGTCAAAACAAAGGACAATAAAACAGGAATGAAAGATGATGCAAGTGCTAATCAAAGAAAGAGCAGTAAGGTTATTTTGTTTTATCTGAACATGCTGCAAATGAGATAAGCAGGTTCCAGAGCATTAGCACTACATGTATTAAGAAGATAGCCAGCTAAAATATCTTTGGAAAAATGAGGAAGTGAAAAGTGAAAGTGAGAAATGAGAAGGAAATGTTGCGAATTATGGAACGTGGGACAAATGAAGGAATGTAAAGTACAGGTGCACAACCTTTTATCCGACGATCCAAATAACGAAAACCTCCGAATAGCGACATTTTTTCGGTCCTTGAGGAAAGGTCCTTGAAAACGTTCACCGAGGGCGGCCCGCAGAGGTGACAGCGGAACCTCCGGTCGGTCCTCGAAGAAAGGGGAACTAAATCCCCATTCATAAATGAGAAGGTGAGGGTATATTGCGCAGGAGGGTTAATAATTGACAATACGCTGCTGCCTGTCCACTGAGTTAAAAAGTTCCCACGGTAGACACGATACACAGTGTATCGTGAGTCTTGCATGGGAACTTTATAACTCAGCGGGCAGGCGGCAGCAGATTGTCGCTCCCTTCAGTTTCACCCCACCTACACCCCTCTGCTTCCCGGTCATGTGTGTGACCCCTTCCCTCCCCTCTCCAGCTCTCCGCTCATTGCACCGGCGCGGGGGCTTTGCACTGTCTTCACGTCGGCAATGCCAGCATACTGTGCCAGTCACCGGAGACGTCAGGACCAACGGGACACCGACCCCCAGGCCCACTGCAAGCACGGAGATCCCAGAGACCCACAGCCAGCAGCAGCCCAGCCCAGCCCCGCTCCAACTACAGAGGAACCTGGGTTGCAGATGACGGGGCGCAGCTCGGGGCGTCGTAGGGGCCCATCGGGGAGCGGGTTCCTGTTGGTCCTGACGTCTCCGACCACCTGCTGAAAAAACTACATTGAAGACTCAAACTCGCGACCAAGTAACTGCCAGGATCGAGGCACAAACTCGTGACCTAGCTCGGGGGATTCAAGAATCCCTGAGCTAGGCCGCCTAAGGGCATGTAGCCCCGCTAGGGTGACATGAGTGCGCGAGGTGATTCAATGCTGCGGTCACATTTACAAATTCAGGAATTCATTCAACACACTGCATTTCATACAGACATTTATTCTGCAAGAAAAAACGACATTGAAGTCTCAAACTCGCGACCGAGTAATTGCCGGGATCAAGGCGCAAACTCGCGACCTTGCGGATATGAGCCGAGCACTCTACCACTGAGCCAGCCATTAAAATCTACGCTAAAAAATTTCCATTCCGAAGGCCGACAAATTCTGAATTACGAAAAGTGTCTGGTCCCAAGGCTGTCGGATAAAAGGTTGTGCACTTGTACAAAATAGAAACAGATAATTACCGGTAAAACTGCAACATACAAACATAGAAAATAGGTGCAGGAGGAGGACCTTCGAGCCAGCACCACCATTTATTGTGCTCATGGCTGATCGTCCCTAATCAATAACTCGTGCCTGCCTTCTCCCCATATCCCTTGACTCCACCAGCCCCTAGAGCTCTATCTAACTCTCTCTTAAATCCATCCAGTGATTTGGCCTCCACTGCCCTCTGTGGCAGGCAATTCCACAAATTCACAACTCTCTGGGTGAAAAAGTTTTTTTCTCACCTCAGTCTTAAATTGCCCTTTATTCTAAGACTGTGGCTCCTGGTGCTGGACTCGCCCAACATTGGGAACAATTTTCCACATGCCACATGCTTTTAACCAGGGAGATTGAATGACTATTTAAATCTAACCAGGTACAGAAGAAGGCACAAAGGGTGGTGGAGGAAGAGATGGTTTAGTAAAGTGCAAAATTAAAAAAGGGAAATTCTAACATTTTATTACTTGTTGATACAAATGAGTCTATAGACCTTCCATTTCTAGGCCATTTGCTTGATGTTGCAGGAACATAAATCTCCTCTGTGAAAGGCTCTCCTAAATTTAAGCCCTCACTTTCACTTGCGAGTTAAATTGGTAAATAATACAAACACTGCAATGTGTTTAAAACCAAGTGGAGGGAGAGGACAGGATACAGTTTCAAACACCCTGTAATTGGCAGCTCACACCGTCCACCTTGGTTGTTACAAATAGCTGCATTATCTACACTTTAATTTGTGTGTCCAAGTTAAACATTTAGCAAGATCTCACTGTTTCAAATTAATCAAGGGTTTCAGGGAACAGCCATGAATGTGGAGCTGAAGCCAAGATCAGATAAGCCACATTTGAACCAAGTTTGAACCCATTGCTCAATTATACTGTTTAAGAAGGAACTGCAAATGCTGGAAAATTGAAGGTACACAAAAATGCTGGAGAAGGGTTTCGGCCCGAAACGTTGCCTATCTCCATAACGTTGCCTATCTCCAAACGTTACCTTCACTCCATAGATGCTGCTGCAACCGCTGAGTTTTTTCCGGCATTTTTGCGTACGCTCAATTATAGTGAAGAGGTAGGACTGGCTGGTATATTTTTAGGTTCAAATATGAATTGGGTTAAGTTGGAAGTGATGTTAAATTAAAAAAGACAAATCTGGAACCAACTCATGTTAAGTAACTGATCACTCTCAGAAGATTGGTTACTCATTCAAACATAGAAACATAGAAATTAGGTGCAGGAGTAGGCCATTCGGCCCTTCGAGCCTGCACCGCCATTCAATATGATCATGGCTGATCATCCAACTCAGTATCCCGTACCTGCCTTCTCTCCATACCCCCTGATCCCCTTAGCCACAAGGGCCACATCTAACTCCCTCTTAAATATAGCCAATGAACTGGCCTCAACTACCCTCTGTGGCAGAGAGTTCCAGAGATTCACCACTCTCTGTGTGAAAAAAAGTTCTTCTCACCTCGGTTTTAAAGTATTTCCCCCTTATCCTTAAGCTGTGACCCCTTGTCCTGGACTTCCCTAACATCGGGAACAATCTTCCTGCAATTATTTTCCTACATATTAATAAAGACCCAGCCTCTGGGCCTTTTATCTCTCTGACAACTCTAACGTTGGTTAGCCAGGTTTGGTTTCGTTTAGAGATACAGCACAGAAACAGGCCACTCGGCCCACCAAGTCTGTGCCGATCCCCGCACACTAACACTATCCTACACACACTTGGAACATTAGCCACTGGGAAGAAGGATCTCCTGTGGCGTTTTGTCCTGCATCTTGATGGAACCAATCTGTTGCTGAAGGTACTCCTCAGGTTGACCAGTGTGTCATGGAAGGTGTGAGCAGTATCGTCCAGAGAATCATATGATAACTATCATAAATAATGTGTAGGAAGGAACTGCAGATGTCAATTTACTTCGATGATAGATGCAAAATGCTGGGATAGCACAGCGGGTCAGGCAGCATCTCTGAAGAAAGGGAATAGATGACATTTTGGGTCAAAACCCTTCTTCAGACTGAAGTCTGGAGTCTGAAGAAGGTCACGACTTGAAACATCACCAATTCCTTCATCATAGAGAATGACTGTTTGTATTTTGAGTGGACAAGTAATTATTTTCTCCGTGTTATTTATATCCAACAAAACAGATGAATTCACGGCATTTCTACATAACCTAGCCACAAATATTGCGCAATGTCTACTTGCTGATCTTGGGCGGGGAATTGAGACAAATAAACTTATTTACTTATTGTTTGTGTAATGAATCCCACACATTTAAAAAAAATAGGAATTCACAGACATTACTTGAATTCTATAGTTTCTATTCACTGGCCTCCACCCTCCACCCATTCTGCTGCTTCAGGCATTTCATAAGATGTAGGCAGCATCTTTATCAGATTGCACACCACACCACGTGAACTGATGTTGGTTTATGAAGCCTTACACTGTAAATTGTTATGTCTATTATAAACTGCTGAATCAGCAACGTTGGAAAGAATGCAGCATTCAGAGGCAATTGTTTGCCTCAATAATCAGAAACTTTTGCCAAAGCTTTACAGAAGGAAGATGAGAAAATAATAAGAGGTAATATATACCACCTGGTCCCAGAGTGTTATTAATACTGCTATCTGAAGGGGGAGGAGGAGTAGCCAGAGGACAATGGAACCAACCACAACGCAGAGAAAGGAACACGTTACTGCGGAGTGAATATAAGAGGTTTGGAAAGAGGTTAAAAAATGACCTTATGTGTAGTAATCTCTGGATTACTCCCACTGCTGCAAGTTAATGAGAGCAGAAATAGGACAGGCCAAATGAATGTGTGGTTGAGGATCTAATGCAGGGTGTATGGATTCAAGTTCTTGGATTATTCTGGAGCAGGGCTCTAAACTTAAAGGGAGACCACATCCTGGGAAGGTGATTTGCCAATTTTACTCGGGAAGGTTTAAACCAGATTGGCATGTAATAACTAGAAACTGTAAAGAGGCAGATGAGAGGTTGGGGGAAAATACTGTTGCCAAAGCGAGCAAGGGAAGGGCAGTGGAGGCTGTCTGTGTGGACTTCTGGAAGGCCTTTGACAAATCCTGTGAGATAGGTTAGTGTGAAATGTTGGATCTCGTGGGATCCAGGAAGAGTAGGCTAATTGGATACTAATTGGATGAGAATGTACAAGGCATGGTCAGGAAGTTGGAAGATTACATTAAAATAGGAGGTATCATAGACAATCATTAATGGCATAGGTAGGATGAATGCACAGGGCCTTAAGGAGAGTCATAGATTTAAGGAGAGTCATAGATTGAAACAGTGTGGAAATAGGCCCTTCGGCCCAATTTACCCACAACGACCAACATGTCCCAGCTATACTAGTCCCACCTGCCAGCATCTGGTCCATATCCTTCCAAACCCGTCCTATCCATGTACCCTCAGATTCTTATTAAATCTTTTCCTCGTCAACTTAAAAGACGAAAGGGAAAAAGTGGATGGACGAGTTGGCCGAAGAGCCTGTTTTGTGTTGTATTACTATGAATTTGCAATTCTATGGGTAATTTTGCACCTGGGAATGGAACTACAAAGTCTGCAGAGTACGTAAAATTCTCCCATCTATTTTGAACGTTTTGTCTACCAACCATACAGCTTGCTTTCACACATTGCCAGTCAGGGTATAAGGAACAGCATGGTGAGAGTGGAATACTAAAGGGGGGGGGGGGGGGGGGGGGGGGGGGGGGGGGGGGGGGGGGGGGGAGAAATCAACCCTGCAAGGTGGGAAAGCAATGGAGAGACTAGCACAACTCTTTTCAAACTTGGTCCAATATATTTTTTAATATGCACATTTCACTCAATCAGACTGTTAATGGGCACTGCCAATTTTACAGCTGTTTGCATAGGAGGGATCTGATAAGATTCTGTAAGCAGACACTCCCATGTATTAATCTTCTGTTAACATTTGTTTGTTGATTTTTCCTTCAGATACTGACCCATTATGGTAGATCTAGATTACCAGCCTTCACTGGACTACATTCCCTTGGATGTAGTCAATACTTTGATAGTTTCAGCCTCGTCACTGAAACTATCAGTGATACTTTGATAGTTTCAGGGTCATCGTTTTATCATGTGATCATTTTTCACTCATAGCTAGTCGTAGTTGGTCTTTGGTGTGGAAGACTGAGGTCGAGGGGGGTCGTAGGAGTTTGTAGACATAGTCGGAGGAGGTCTTTTACTTTGATGCGTCAAGACGACCTTGACATTTTTTTCAACTCGTCTGAGGTCTTCGAAACTCGTGGATTGGGTCGTCCAAGTGGGACAGGCCCTTAACTGGTCTATAATTCCCCACTTTCTCTCTCGCCCCTTTCTTGAAAAGTAGGATAACATTAGCTACCCTCCAAACCACAGGGACCAATTCTGAAACTATAAACTATTCAAAAATGATCTCCAATGCGTCCACGATTTCTAGAGCCACCTCCGTGAGTACCCCGGGATGCAGACCATCAGGCTCTGGGGATTTATCAGCCTGTCCCATCATTCTACCCAATACTATTTCTCGCCTAATGCAAATTTCTTTCAGTTCCTCTTTCTCCCGAGATCCTCTGTCCTCGAGTACATCCTTAGTGAAGACAGAACCAAAGTACTGTTGTCCTTTGAAAATGTCTGAATCCTCTGGCTTCCCCCTGCTCTTTGCTGTGTTATACACCTTTTCTTTTAGTTTTATTCCATCCCTAACTTCCCATGTCAGCCACGGTTGCCTCCTACTCCCCTTAAAATCTTTCTTCCTCTTTGGAATTAAATGATTCGGGATTATGCCCAGAAATTCCTGCCATTGCTATTCCACCGTCATTCCTGCTAGGATCCTTTTCCAGACTCTGTAAAGTCAGAGGAAAGCACTTCTTAATGCCAGTCACAATGCATCTTGGATGCTCTCCTGCCCAATGTGGGAAAAATCACTGTCAGGTCAGCACTCGGAGTTGATGTGCTCCCTGGGTAGAAGAATAAAGAGAGATTCCATTTATGGCCTCCGGCCTTGATGCTGGCCTGAAGACCCATCCTCCACCGTCGCATCCACTTCAGTCCTTCAGAAGCGATTGTGCCTCTTGTACCTTGGCACCCAACCAGCCGTCTACTTCCCAAATCCATGTTCCCACGATCTTACAATATTGACCTTGTGTGTGTTGCCTGTAGCTCCACAAGGCCACACGGTAAACTTAAGCCTATATTTGGGACTCACTAGCATTTGTGACCCTCTTGGCAGATGTCCTATAGTACGGGAGTTGGCAAGCAGTCCAACCCTGCAATCCCTTGTATAGTTTTGTCCCTGGGTGCGATGGAGCTCTAATTCATAAGCATTACCAGTGTAGCAAGCTAGCATGAACTAAGAGATCTTTATCCCAAGCAAAACATGCGAGCGGATGGAACAAGTTTACATTACAAACACAATTCCTTCTCCTTGATTCAGACCACATTGAGGGGGGAAAGTTAATGCTTTCTCCTCCGTGACTAAAATCAACACTGAATTAGCTAAATTCAGAATCCATCTCCCCATCTCCATACTCTTACGGAAATTCACAAGCTTCCAGATTAAAAGGCAGTGACCTCTGGGTCTGCTGGCTGTCTCTCTATTGACCAACCTCCTCCCGGAAGAGCTTCAAAGTACCACCAGGAACCAAGTGGAAAATAATCAGAAAAAAATGTGCGTAGAGCCAAGAGAGAGGGTAGGAGATGGACACAAAATGCTGGAGTATCTCAGCGGGACAGGAAGCATCTCCGGAGAGGAACGGGTGATGTTTCGGGACGAGACCCTTCTTCAGATTGATGGTCTTGATCCGAAAGGTGACCCATTCCTTCTCTTCAGAGATGCTGCCCATCCCGCTGAGTTACTCCAGCATTTTGTGTCAATCTTTGGTTTAAACCAGCAATTGCACTTGTCAGAGCGAGCAGGAGTGCACTTCTAACCTCACCACAATAATCTGGGCCACGGTGTACTTGGGCCCAGTTAGCCGTCAGCCTCTAAATACTTTTACCCTCCACACTCTAGCTCACAAACTCTCAAAAACTAACTGATGAGCTGCATTGGTGAATTCAACACCTCAGTTTCCCCGTTTTAATCAAGCAGCCTATCGTCATGTTTGGCTTGGGTCTTTTGGTGACATTTTCAGGCATTGCTTTAGATTTCATCTTCCTTTGTCACTAGAATATTTCATGATCTTTTCCCCCTTCCCACCTCCTGGAGAGAGAATAATCCAAATTGTCCTCAGATAATCTTTTAAGCTACAAGCTTACGTGCCAAGTTTTAGACTCTTCGATATCCATTTGATATTGATGGCCCTCAGTCGATTTTAAATATGATAGCTGTCTGGTGATAGGGGTATTTACATCTCCGAGTTGACTGAAGCAGTGTATTCAAGAAACTGATATTTACTATAAGAATGTTTTATTTACATATTTTCATTCCGAGTCACTGCATATTAGTGTGTCTGGGATTAGTGGGCAGGAATTTCCTGCCAAGAGTGAGCCACCTGTGTTTACTGGTGCCTTACCCTCCAGGGCTGCACTCACTTGAGGTGCATCCACTAGCATCGCCTTTCTCAGGGAATCCCAAAACGAGTAGCAAGGCCTCAGATTTGTCAGGATCTTCCAATTTGTAAGTGGCTTCATGAGGACGGTCAGAACAAAGTAGAGAAGGCCCTGACACAACTTCCACACACAAACCCAACTACTACATTCTCAAATCATCACTTAGAAACATAGAAAATAGGTGCAGGAGTAGGCCATTCGGCCCTTTGAGCCTGCACCGCCATTCAATATGATTATGGCTGATCACCCAACTCAGTATCCCGTACCTGCCTTCTCTCCATACCCTCTGATCCCTTTAGCCACATCTAACTCCCTCTTAAATATAGCCAATGAACTGGCCTCAACTACCTTCTGCGGCAGAGAATTCCAGAGATTCACCACTCTCTGTGTGAATTTTTTTTTTCTCATCTCGGTCCTAAAAGATTTCCCCCTTATCCATAAATTGTGACCCCTTGTTCTATTAGAATTACAAACTTCATTGAATTGCCTTTTGATAAGAAATTGTAAAAGCACTTCAAAACAATGGAAAACACTTAAAAGCAACAACATGTTGTATTCAAGAGAGAGTTAAATGTAGCTCTCAGGGCTAACGGAATAAAGTGATATTGGGAGAAAGCAGGAACGGGGTACTAATTTTGGATGATCAGCCATGATTATATAGAATGGCTGATATATATATCGAAGGGCCAAATGTCCTACTCCTGCACCTATTTTTTATGTTTCTATCATATTTTAAAGTAAATCGAGGTAATTGTAGTACAATCAGCTCTTCTCAAGACGCTCCAGACGTCCATGCCGGCACATTTTTGTCCACGAGTCCTGAGATTCCTGATAGTTACAGAGGGAATTGCTCAGAACTACCCACATTTTTGGTAAATTCACCAAGGTTGCTAACAGAATTGCTACTCCCCCCCACCAAAACTGATCAATGATGATAAAAGGCCATTCTTATAAAAATGCTATGTCTTTACCTAAACTAAGGTCAGACCATTTTTATGAGATATATGTCATAAATATCTATATATTGTGTTTGTATGTGTTGGTTTATTATTACAGAGATACAGTGTATAAATTTGGTTGCATGCTATTCAGTATAATATACTGAATAGCATGCAAACAAATTTATACATCATTTGAATGGCATAATATACATCAGTACAATCAAGTCATACACAAATACAAGCGGTAGTGCAAAGAGAAAAATGCCAGCGTGCAGAATATAACCTTATGGCATTAGATATAATTTAGATATAATTTATTGCCACACAACCAGGGTCGGTGGAAATTTGGGTTGTCAGCAGCAGTACAATAATAAAGAACACACAACCACAATAAAACTGTAACACAAACATCCACCACAGCAATCATCACTGTGGTGGAAGGCACAGAATTTGGCCAGTCCTCCTCCTCCATCCCCCCCCGACAGGACCAGAGTCCCCCAGAAAGTGCAGATGAAGACCCCCCCCAGGCCCAGAGACCAAAACTGTACTCTGTAGTCTGATAATACTCCAGGTGTGGTCTCACCAACTTTTGCCCTGTACAACTGCAGTAGAACCTCTCTGCTCCTAGACTCAAATCCTTTTGCAATGAAAGCTAACATACCATTCGCTTTCTTTACTGCCTGCTGCACCTGCATGCCTACCTTCAATGACTGGTGTACCATGACACCCAGGTCTCGCTGCATCTCCCCCAATAAGGGTTTCCCAATCGGCCTAATTTTAAAGGAATTAGGGGGCATTAAAGTGACACTGAAGAAAGATATCAGCCATGATCTAAACAATTGGCAAATTGGGGACAAGGCGCAAATGCCAAGTGTTTGCTTTCATTTTTTTTTTTTTTTTTTAATTACGGCACTCCTGAAGATTTTTTAATGAATGAAATCAAGGCAGTAATCAAAACAAAAGCATGTCATCGGGTGTGGTGGGGAAATGGTTAAAATACAACAGCTGCTTTTGGGTACTGTTTAAATCCCTTCCTACTCCAAATAAATTTATGTTTTTTTTTTTTGCTTTATTAAGCTTTTCATTATTTAGCATGTCTAAAATAATCTTGACAAGCATGTTCAACAGCCCTCAAAAGGCATGTTGACATCATCTTCCAAGCAAGCTGGGAATCACAATGTCAGAGTCCAGTATATCCTGGTTTGTATCACAGGCCTATCCCATTTCTTATGTCGTGAATGTTGCTATTTTCAACCACCTGGTTAATTCTAGAATTGAAATTGAGCCAAGTATGATTGAACACGCTGCTACTGGTAGCTACTTTAAGAACTCAATCCCTGTTGCCACTTGATCTACTGTGGGCCATTTTACTGATCTGCTACTATCAATGGATCCTCAAGCAATAGATGCCACCAAAGCTGAACGTGCGCTGTATTTCTGCGTTCTCCCACTGAAATCAGTCAGATGTTTTTATTAATAAGTAATTGAAGTTTTACTTTGTATGCCATTTGGAAAAGGTAAATAATTTGAAACCACATTGTTTCCCTGCCTGTTTGGTACTGGAATACCATGATTTATTTCAGGCACTTATGTCAACAGTTAAAATTTAATATATGACATTATTTCTTGATTAAGGTCCAAATCAAACTTTATCCATAACAGCAAATGGAAATGTGATGTTTCATTTACTTGTGAATAATGAATCTTCATGGTTAATATTCTAACTTAACATGCACTACAATGCAATATCCTTATTATGAAAGTGAATCATAAAACACAGAGTTTGAAGAAATCCTGTGCATATATTAGTCTTATTGTCCTGACTAATGCTGAAGGCTCTGAAAAGCGTACGCATTTATTGTGTCTTTTCAAGGACAGTGATTGAGAATGACACAATTGAGTTGACACAAGTTGAATCGAGACTTATTTTAATTTTAAAAGTTGTTAGCTTGATAGAATTAATATTTCTTCATTTCTCCTTTTCCATGAAGGGGTAAAAGAGAGTTTGTGACTTTGCACTGTGTGCCAACATGTATCATAGCCATCTTCCTGTCAGCAATTATCATTCCTCAGCAACATGCTATTTAAAGCATGTATGTTAGTTCTAAATGGACAGTGGTGAGGGAGGCCACTGCAGGCAAAATCAGTAGGTAAGTAACAGGGAATGAAGGATATGAGTGCTATTGGTTAGAGCACAACTGGCAAAGCTGGTGAAAAGGCTTCATGCGAGGGGTGTGAGTAAAGGAATGATTCAGAAAGCTGTCAACTGTGAGTAAGCTGGGGAGTTGCCCCTTGAAATTACAAGGCAGGAAACACAGTGGATCCTGAAAGTGTGATGGGAAATGTCTACGTATCCATAGAGACAGAAAACATTGGAAAGAATCCGAACAATCAGGTCAAGACCCAGAGATATTAAAATCTTGAAATGCCTGCTTATAGGGTAATTTACTTCTCTTAAGACTGGATTGCCCAAACATTCATCCATCTATTCATGTTCTTTTGTTCTATGCTTTCAATAAAAGCTGTTCGACTTCATAGCAACAAGGCAAATTAAAGAGTACGGCATTTGCAATGAACCCATTCCAGCCTTCAGTGCGTATGGAGCATAGATCTTGTGTTGAAGTGAACAATTGATAAAATAGTACTTGGCAGAAGTAAACTTTAATCAGGTGCTCAAGTTGAAACACTGATGACAAACTTCAACCAGGGGCAAGAGTTGAAACATTCTTAATGTTTGTACAATTGATGTCCTGTTCCAATGTTCAATGACAAAACATAAGATAATCTCTATATTTACCCTGCTATAACTGTCTCTCTTGCTTTATAAAGCCTGGTTCTTTATCTTCTGGGAATGGAATTTCCAGCCGAGTTCTCCTAATCTTCCCATGCGAATTTATTCAAGACCACCAGCAATCCTAAAATAACTTGTACTGCTCTTGGCCAGACTGTGCTGAACTTAGTTGGCTGCCTCGCCTCACAGCCTGTGGTGTTCCCTCACCACTCCCTCCTGATAACCCCCATCCCCCAAACAGACTTCGCTATTCACCATTCAGGGGGCCAAGTGGAATGATGTCCACATCCGCAAAGCAGTACAGGTTCCAAGTGCAATGTGTAGGAAGGAACTGCAACTGCTGAGTTATACCGAAGACAGACACAAAACGCTGGAGTAACTCAGCGGGACAGGCAGCATCTCTGGAGAGTCTCCTCAGATCCTGGTGAACTTCTACCGCTGCACCATCGAGAGCATCCTTACCAACTGCATCACAGTATGGTATGGCAACTGCTCTGTCTCCGACCGGAAGGCATTGCAGAGAGTGGTGAAAATTGCCCAACGCATCACCGGTTCCACGCTCCCCTCCATTGAGTCTGTCCAAAGCAAGCGCTGTCTGCGGAGGGCGCTCAGCATCACCAAGGACTGCTCTCACATCAACCATGGACTGTTTACCCTCCTACCATCCGGGAGGCGCTACAGATCTCTCCGTTGCCGAACCAGCAGGTCGAGGAACAGCTTCTTTCCGGCGGCTGTCACTCTACTAAACAACGTACCTCGGTGACTGCCAATCAACAAGACCTAAGGACCTCTGACAACTGGCCAACATTTAACCGCTTTCCAAATCAATTAAAATATAGCGCACAAAAAAAAATGTTTCTCATGATATGTCAGTACACGCGACAGGAATAAACCAATACCATTACCATGTGCTGAACTCTGCAACCAGATGACTTACCAATGACAAACTAGGATAGTTCCCTCCATAATGGCCTGTTGTCCGTCAACTCAAAATGGCCATTCACAGAATTCCTCCTGTTCAATCTCCCATCCTGTACATTTCTCGCACTTCCTCCATTAACACGTCTGCATATTTCTTTTAAATTAACTATTGGATAGTGGGCATCACCGTGGAGTTCAGTGCTTGTGGCCGATCCGATTATAACTACATGTTAGACTACGGCAAGAGGGAAAGTGTGAGTGAACTGTTGTGAGATTTGGCCAGAGTGTGGCTTAAAGCCAGTGAGTTTCCTCACACTAATGCATGTCAGCAAATATTTTCTCACAATCACTCCTGTGTTTGTTTCCAACTTGTTTCATGCTTCCCACATTTTTGCTCTGTCTGGTTCTTTCATCTGTCTGGTCGTTTAGGATTTTGTTTAATCAACAACTTTCCTATGTTATCAAGAACAGACCAGATCAAATGTACATTTATTCTGCAAGAGTTCCAAAGTTGTTGGTCTAAATACAGTGCGTATGTCAGAGGGTACTGAAGAGCCGTTAGATATATCACTGGGTGATGGGAGTTCTTTTCACGTAACCAAGGACTACACCCATTTTAACACTCACGACCAAAGAAAATAATGGGATCTTTATATATTGATGCTTAGGTTTTGCGTACTGATTTTTTTTTCTCTACGATCTTTATCATTGGGAAACAAAACTTACAAAATTCTTAAGGGGTTGGACAGGCTCGATGCAGGAAGATTGTTCCCGATGTTGGGGAAGTCCAAAACTAGGGGTCACAGTTTAAGGATAAGAGGGAAGCCTTTTAGGACCGAGATGAGAAAAACATTTTTCACACAGAGAGTGGTGAATCTGTGGAATTCTCTGCCACAGAAGGTAGGTGAGGCCAGTTCATTGGCTTCATTTAAGAGGGAGTTAGATGTGGCCTTTGCAGCTAAAGGGATCAGGGGGTATGGAGAGAAGGCAGGTACAGGATACTGAGTTGGATGATCAGCCATGATCATATTGAATGGCGGTGCAGGCTCGAAGGGCCGAATTTCCTACTCCTGCACCTATTTTCTATGTTTCTATGTTTCTAAAAGCACTCAAGTAAATTACACATAGCTATGATGCTAAAATAAACAAAACATGAAATGAGCTAATATAATAAATCACTTAGCTTGTTGCAACGAAAGGCAATCACAAGGAAATAAATGTTTTAGCAAGTAATCCCCCAAATACTTTTATAAGATTACGCATTATGCATCTATAACTCCATATTATTACATTTTTAAGACCTTTCTGGTGATGCGTCTTCTTTAAATACATTAGCAACTTCAGAGAATCATTTGATGATCAGAATTGCAATACAACTGTCTCAAGATTTGGTGTCCATACAGCCTATTGATCAAATCGGGACTACAACATAGAAACATAGAAAATAGGTGCAGGAGTAGGCCATTCGGCCCTTCGAGCCTGCACCGCCATTCAATATGATCATGGCTGATCATCCAACTCAGTATCCTGTACCTGCCTTCTCTCCATACCCCCTGATCCCTTTAGCCACAAGGGCCACATCTAACTCCCTCTTAAATATAGCCAATGAACTGGCCTCAACTACCTTCTGCGGGAGAGAATTCCAGAGATTCACCACTCACTGTGTGAAAAATGTTTTCCTCATCTCGGTCCTAAAAAGATTTCCCCCTTATCCTTAAACTGTGACCCCTTGTTCTGGACTTCCCCAACATCGGGAACAATCTTCCTGCATCTAGCCTGTCCAACCCCTTAAGAATTTTGTAAGCTTCTATAAGATCCCCCCTCAATCTTCTAAATTCTAGCAAGTACAAGCCGAGTCTATCCAGTCTTTCTTCATATGAAAGTCCTGACATCCCAGGAATCAGTCTGGTGAACCTTCTCTGTACTCCCTCTATGGCATGAATGTCTTTCCTCAGATCAGATTCCTCAGAACATGTAGGTCAAAAAGTAACACAGCCAAGCTCAAGGTGGACCTGTTGACCATTTCCTTATCATTAATTCAGAGGGAGATCAATGCCTTCATTGGAAGAAATTATAATAACACCCCCCATCTGACATTTAGTACCAGTTTTTCACTCCAAGATCTTCAGTTTCCTCCCACACTCCAATGGCCTACAGGTTTGTAGGTTAATTGGCTATATGTGTAAATTGTCCCTTATGTGTGTAGGATAGTGTTAATGTGTGGGGATCGCTGGTCGGTGCAGACTCGGTTGGCCGAAGGGCCTGTTTCCGTGCTGTATCTCTAAACTAAATTAAACAGTTGCCATTGATGAATCTTTAACTTCAAGTAATCCTTGAAGATCAATTAAAATGGAGGAAAGAAGTTAATAATTAGAGAGAATAGGATCATTACGTACAGTTAATTTGCTTGTTGCTATGCCAGGAGATTTAACCTCCAACTCCGACACCACACATATGGCTGCAATACATATAATCAATAGCATCCACTGTTGCAACACACCAAGTTTTCTTTGGCCATGCCTCTGAGATCCATGCTTACTGTCACGAAAATGAAACAGCAAAATTTCAGGAACACCATTAATTCCCGGTTTTCCTTTAAAAAAAAATGGTGCATGTCTGTGGTGACATGTTGCAAACAGCACGACGCTAAATAATCCAATATAGCAGTTCTGAGTTTACCTCGATAAAAGAAACAACACAAACCAGTGCTGTAATGAACAAGCTGGATTAACAGCTGCGGCCCACCTGCAGTCCGTCTGTTTTTTTTCTTTCGTTTTGTTCCTTGTCATGTTTTAGTTAATTTTGTTTTATTAAGTTGTGTATGTGTGTGGGTGGGGTGGGAGAAACATGCTTTGGCCTCTTCCTTCGGGGGATGCGACTTTTTCTTCGGTCGTATCCCCCGTCTCCGTCTGCGCCGAGGCCTAATGGCGGAGCTGGCGGCAACGGAGCTGTAGCAGCGGCAGCAGCGGTGGAGACCCGGCTCGGCCCTGGAGCTGTGGCGGCGGCAGCGGCAGGGGCAGTGGAGACCTGACTCGGCACCGAAGCTGTAGCGGCGGCAGCAGCAGCAGTGGCAGCGGAGACCTGACTCGGCCCTGGAGCTGTGGCGGAGGCAGCGGCAGCGGCGGCGGAGACCCGACTCGGCCTCTGAGCTGTGGCGAGGCAGCGACCACCCGCGGAGTTTGAACGGTCGCCTCGGCGCAGAGGGAGAACAAAGAGGGAAGAGCCAGAGACTTTAAGATTTTGCCTTCCACCACAGTGAGGAGGTGTTTGGTGAACTCACTGTGGTGGATGGTTAAATTTGTGATGACTATGTGTTTTGTCATTTTTTTTAATTATATGTATGACTGCAGGGAAACAGAATTTCGTTCAGACCGAAAGGTCTGAATGACAATAAACAAATCTAATCTAATCTAAAAAAGCTGGATTAGCGCTATTGCATTTTTGTTTATTAAATTGTATACAGAGTACTATGTTTGCATGTTATCTTGTGCTGCTGCAAGTAAGAATTTCATTGCACTATCTTGGACATATGACAATGAATCACTCTTGACTCTTGATCATGTACAACTCTATCGGAAACTCTCAGACATTTATTGTAGGTTCCTTCTGCACAGCCCTATGAAAATCCCGGACCTGCCAAACCATACCAACAATGCAAGGATTGCAATAATTCAAAAAAAAAAAAAAAAAAAAAATCTGCTTTGGGTAACCAGAGATGGCCAATTAATATGACTTTCCCAGCAGGAGCTACACCCCAAGAACATCATTTTTTTTTAAAAAGGGGGGTATTGGTGGGTTAACGGCTGCAACCGTAAAAGCAAAAAGCCTCTAATTTGATCTTCTAAATTAAGAGTAAATTTATTCCATGACATTTGCCGTGATTTAACAATCTGAAAATGTTAATTGGCATCTGTCATTTGCAAGAACATTGAAACAAGAATAGGAGAGCAAATTGAGCTCATTTCCATCAGTAAACTGCCACCATTTTCCGTTTCACAGTAACAGATTGAATTACAATGGGTGCTGAAGGTCCACATGAACATCATGAAAGATATGATAATGTGTTAATCGATAGGATGCTGAAAAAATGGGAAAATCACTAACCTAATTGATAAAAGCACTGCTCCAAGACGTGCTTATATGTGCCTCTAAACAACCACCCTCTGAAACGCTGTAAATTGTACTTCCATTTCTTTTTCAGTTGAGGTAACTTTCAATACAGACTTTGTAGATGACTTGCAAAAATCCTTGTTACCACAGAGTAAAATTAATTTTAACTGCCAAGCAATATATCGAAAAGCTGTCAAACTGCCATTTCCGTGGATTGTGGAATTCAAACACGGCTGTGTAATTGTTCGTTAAACGTCAACAATTCACCTTCATTAACTTATTCAGTGTATAATACTCCATAAATATTTACAGAAATCTTCTTTTCGATTGTAAGGACATTTCTATGGGGTCATGAAAGCATTTTATCTTTAAAGTCATTAAATGTGGGATCTGAAAGTGAAATGAGCCTTAAATAGTTTCACTCAGGAATAAATTCTTTACACAGCCATGACATCTCGTATCAAACTACAATCTCTGAATAGAACAGATGACCCTCAAATGATCAAACATAAAAGTTGCCATTATCTTAATTCATCCAATAAATGCTGTAAATTTGAATGCACAGAAGGAGCTGTTAACAACGCAATCTCTTTCAAAAGTACGTCTAAGAATGATAAAAAGGTACTCACCGATATAAAGCGAAGAATCCCTCTTGCGTACATGATCATCAATGTAGGAGACTCCCAGTGGTTGAATAGGAGTTGCTCCAGCCCCAATGATAACCTGGGCTACAATAACCAGGACATACATCATGTTTGTTGTTTCCGTTTCTGCACAAGTCTTTAGATTCTTCTCTATCTTAATTTGTGTTTCCTCCAAGGAAAGGTTTGTGATACAGGTGTCCTTCAATGCGGATGTATCCACCTGCTTGTATTTATACTGATGGCTTAAAAATTCAGGCAGAGCACAAAACAAGGACCCAATGGCCATTATGATTCCACCGCAGCCTATCAGTCGCGGCCTATGACCCTTGCCACCGAAATAGCTCACCAACAAAATTATCATGAGGTTCCCTATCTCAAAGCTGCTTGCAATCACTCCCAGTTCCGTGCTATGCAGGTCGAACCGTCTCTCCAGTGTCGTTAGAATACTGACCTGTGAAACACATGAGAAAGAGCTTAATCAGTATCCAGAAAAATGTGGAGAATTAAGTTTAAAGAACAAGAACTTGCCCCCCCACCCCAGCCCAATTTGAGGAAGAATGTGCTGATACTGGAGAGGGATGAGTAGAGGTTTGCAAGAATGGTCCCAGGGATGATTGGGTTAATGTAAGAGGCTCTGGGCCTGTACTTGCCGGAGTTTAGAAGAATAATGGGAGGTCTCATTGAAACCTACCGAATAATACAAGGCCGAATAATAAAATAAAATAATAAAAGTGGACGTGGAGAGGATGTTTCCAATAGTGGGTATGTCCAGGACCAGAGGGCCCAGCCTCAGAATGAAAAGACTTACCTTTAGAATGGATACAAGGCAGAATTTCTTAGGCCAAAAGGTGGTGAATCTGTGGAAGTCATTGCCACAGACGGTAGTGGAGGTCATATCACAGAGTAATTTTAATGCAGAGATTGATAGGTTCTTGGTTCGTAAAGGCATCAAAAGTTATTGGGGGAAAAGGCAAAAGAACAGGTTTGGAAAATTAGATCAGCCATGAGTAGCAGAGGATGGGCCAAATGGCCTAATCCTGCTCCTGTGCCTTATGAACTTGGCTAATGATTAGTTACTCTTAAGGCTTGAGTCTATTTCACAGCATATTTTAAAACCTTTTGTGAAAAGTGGGTTATTTCCTGTTTGCAAAAGATTTTGTCATGTCATCATCCATAATTAGACGTGGTATGATAAAAGGGCACTGTGTATGGTAGCCATTTGATAATATTACAATAAAAAGGAGAGCTGCTGGAGGAACTTAATGAATCAAGCAGCATCTTTGGAGGGAAATGGACAGTCCAAGTTTCTGAACAAGACTACTTCTGGACTGAAAGAGCAGTAATAAAATAGTCAGTATAAAGAGGTGGAGTAGAGGGATGGGGAAAAAGCTGGCAAGCAATAAATGGTTACAGGTGAGAAGAGCCTGATAAACAGATAAGGCGTGGGGGAGGGAAGAATAGAGATGGTGTCAGAGACTGGGAGGTGATGAGTGACTAAGGGCTGCAAATTCTGGAATCTGATAGGAAAGTGCAAATTGGAACTGAATACAAAAGGATTGTGGCAGATGGGAACTAATAGAAGATGAGATGAGCATTGAGATGGGTGAAATGGAATCTGTTGAGAGGAGTGTGTGGGTGATGGGTGGAGTGTGGGTGATGGGTGGGGTGTGGTTGAATGGTGGGCCAACAGGATGTGGGTGATGGGTGGGGAGGGAAGTGTGGGTGATGGGCAGGGCGGGGGGGGGGGGGTGTGGGTGATGGGTGGAGTGTGGTTGAATGGTGGGGCGAGGGGGTTGGGTGATGGGTGGGGAGGGGAGTGTGGGTGATCGGTGGGGTGGGGGAAAGGGGATCTGGTGAGGAGTGCATGGGTAATGGGCAGATGGGGTACATTAGGAAAGGCGAAGGAATCAAGTGATAGGGCACTCGGGGCCTATAGTGGACAGAGGGTGTGTGAGAAGACCAGGCTCGATAGGAAGAAAGAGAAAGGGAGTGAGGGGGTTCAGGCTACCTGAAACTGTGGAATTAAAAGTTCACGTTATTGGGTTGCACCAGCAGAATATAAGATGATGCTCCCTGGCTGTGGTGTGGGCCAGGGACAGGCAGGTCAATGAAGGAATGGAAAGAGGAATTAAACAAATCCAGATCCACTATGTTTAAATGGCTCTCCTGGTTGTAAGCCATTTTAATTCCTCACAATCACATCTCCTCCCACTGCATACCCATGCCATGCCAGCCTGCCCACCTGCCAATGCTCAGCCGTCCCCTCCCACTGATGCCATCTTCCTTTCACCTTCCCAAATGTAAAACTGCAGCCTTAATTTATCTTAATTTATCACCTCCCAGCCTCTTCCACTATCTCTACCCTTCCCTCCTCCACCTGACTTTATTTCTTTTGACTATTTTCACCCATATACAATTGATTCAACAAAGATATCTTGCAACATAAGAAAAGCTGCCTTGATAAAGAGGAACCCAATTAACTATTTATATCTTTTTACTGCCAATTGACAAAGAACCAACAAACAATTAGCCAATGGTGTGAACTTCATAAAATCATAAGTGATAGGAGCAGAATTAGGCCATCAAATCCACTCCGCCATTCAATCATGGCTGATCTATCTCTCCCTCCTAGCCCCATATCCTCTGACACCTGTATCAATCAAGAATCTATTTATTTCTGCCTTAAATATATCCACTGATGGCCTTCTGTGGCAACGATGTTCACAGATTCACCACCCTCTGATTAAAGAAATTCCTCCTCATCTCCTTCCTAAAATAATGTCCTTTATTTCTGAGACTATAACTCTCCTACTAGTGGAAACATCCTCTCCCCATCCACCCTATCCAAGCCTTTCACTATTCTGTATGTTTCAATGAGGTGTCTCCCCCTTCCCCTCATCCTTCTAAACTCCAGCGAGTACAGGCCCAGTGCCGTCAAATGCCCATCATATGTTAACCTACTCATTCCTGGGATCATTCTCGTAAACCTCCTCCTGACCCTCTCCAGAGCCAGCACATCCTTCCTCGGATATGGTGCCCAAAATTGCTCACACTATTCCAACTGCGGCCTGACTAGCGCCTTATAGAGCCTCAGCATTACATCCCTTTTTACTTAGAATGATGAAGTGACCAGTAGAGTAATACCAGAGATATAATCATATAGAAAAACAAACTGCTACCATCACATTTTTGTAGCCAAAGTAAATCAAAAGATGAGGGCACCCCGTTTCAATCTATGACATGGAGCTGCTGTCAATATGTAATATGAGTTAACCGAATAAATACAATGAGATAAGGGAAATGATTGATACTGTACTAAACTATGGTCAAATAGAGGGTAAGAACTCTGCTGCAAAATACCATTCACAGAATAAAGAGAAGAAAACATTGAAACCAGCTGATGACAAGAGTTTGCAAAATGACTGCAATGTGAAGAGGAAATATTCTCTGAAGGCTGTGAGCAAATGATGCTGGTATGCACATCAATTGAAAATTAAGCTACATTCATCAACAATGTTTTTACACCTTCTTCTGTTTTGATTTTGTGACCAATCAACTTCTAATTTTATAAACTAATGACTAAAACGTGTAAAACCAAATTAAAATTTAATTTTCAACATTTTAGAGGTGCCGATATGCCGACCAATTGTATCGTCAAAAAAACAGCATTGCCCTCCAGTGACTTTGGTGTCAACTCTGCCCCCCGCACTCACTCGGCAACTGTCTGGTACCAATGGGCAACATATGACCATTCTCTACTCTTGGCCATAATGAAGAGTCATTACACCAAAGCTATCAGGCTGTGAACCAACATTTTAAAAATCTATCACTTCTCTGTTATATATAGTTAACTCTACTCATTCTCAGTTGAATTAGGGTTGGGATAATAATAATAATAATAATAATCTTATTTATATAGCACATTTTTAGTCAACTTGCATTGACCCCAAAGTGCTTCACATAATTACATTACATTTACACACAGGCAAAGGTGGGTGAAGTGCCTTGCCCCAAGGACACAACGACAGTATGCACTCCAAGCGGGATTCGAACCGGCTACCTTCCGGTCGCCAGCCGAACACTTAGCCCATTGTGCCATCTGTCGTCCCACAATGATCAGATGCTCCCAAAAGGTGTGCAAAAAATTCCTGGATTTCATACAAAGGGATTTTGTATTAGATAAGTAGCATTTATTTAGTACTCTAGTTACGCTGTTGTTTACAATTGCTAAGAGTTACAACCTCAATGCTTGACCAAGAAGAATGGTAATATTTGACAGGATAGAATACAATTGTTCTATTGGTAATTTCAGAGTTGTACCACATAAAACATAGTGAGGCTGGAGCTTTTACCTGCCTCTATGAAATGGATTCTGTATCCTAGACTAAAGACGCCAGAGCCATATTGACATTTGAAACGGATGAAAGTGCATTAAAATTACTGTTTTCTCAACTACACGAATTCTACAAAACTAGATGTAGAAGATCCAGGGCCTGATCAAATATATCCGAGGTCATTGTGGGAAGCCAGAGAGGAGATTGCCAGAGGCGTGGGTCAAGTCGTCTTTGAACACACGAGAGGTGCCGGAAGACTAGAGGGTGACAAATGTTGTGCCTCTATTCAAGAAGTGCTGACGGGAAAATGCTGGGAAATATAGGCCAGTGAATTTAACATCTGTAGTTGGAAAGTTACTGGAGAGTATTCTGAGGAATAGGTTACACAGGCATTTGGATGGGCAAGGGCTGATTAAGGATAATCAGCATGGGTTTTTACATGGTTAGTCATGTCTCACAAATCTGATTGAGTATTTTGAAGACGTGACCAAAAAGGTCGATGAGGGCAGAGCTGAGATGTTGTATATATGGACTTCAGCAAAGCATTCGACATGGTAGGCAGCTCTGGAAGTTTTGATTGCATAGGATCCAAGGATAGCTGAATGGATAGAAAATTGACTTCATGGAAGGAAGCTGAGAGTGATGGCAGAAGGTTGCTTCTTGGACTGTAGGCTTGTGATGAGTGGTGTGCCTCAGGCTTCAATGCTGGGCCCGTTACTGTTTGTTGTCTACATCAATGATTTGGATGAGAACATACACGGCAAGATTAGCAAGTTTGCAGATGATACAGACAGCTATATTTAAGAGGGAGTTAGATGTGGCCCTTCTGGCTAAGGGGATCAGGGGGTATGGAGAGAAGGCAGGTACGGGATACTGAGTTGGATGATCAGCCATGATCATATTGAATGGCGGTGCAGGCTCGAAGGGCCGAATGGCCTACTCCTGCACATAATTTCTATGTTTCTACACAAAAGTGGGTGGTTTTGCAGATGGTGAAGATAGTTGTGTAAAATTGCAGCAGGATCTTGATCGATTGGCCAGGTGGGCTGAGGAATGGTTGATGGAATTTAATATAGAGAAATGTGAGGTGTTGCTTTTTGGGAAGTCTAACATGGGCAAGACCCCCACAGTGAATGGTAGAGCTCTGGGGAGTGTTGTGGAGCAGAGAGATCTAGTAGGTGCAAGTTCATGGTTCCTTGAAGGTGGAGTCGCAGATAGATAGGGTAGTCATAAAGACATTTGGCACATTGGCCTTCATCAGTCAGAGTATTTATTGAGTATAGAAGTTGGGAGGTCATGTTGCAGTTGTATAAGACATTGGCGAGGCCACATTTAGAGTATTGTGTTCAGTTCTGGGCACCATGTTATAGGAAAGATGTTGTAAAGCTAGAACGGGTACAGAGAAGATTTACAAGGATGTTGCCAGGGCTAGAGGGTGTGAGCTCTAGGGAGAGGTTGAGTCGACTGGGACTCTATTCCTTGGAAAGGAGGAGGATAAGGGGCTATCTTATTGAGGTGTATAAAATCATGAGAGAAATAGATCAGGTAGATTGAGTCTCTTTGAGTAAGTGAATCGAGGGCCAGAGGATATAGATTTAAGGTGAAGGAGAAAAGATTTAATAGGAATCTGAGGGGTAACTTTTTCACACAAAGGGTGGTCTGTATGTGGAACAAGCTGCCAGAGAAGATAGTTGAGGCAGGGACTGTCCCAACATTTAAGAAACTGTTACATAGAAACTTACCGGTAGGCGGCGCGACTCTGGTCAGCAGCGGCCTCTGCAGCCTGTCCGCGTTTTTATTATTTTTTGTCTATGTTTATATGTAGTTTTTGTTATTTTATGTTGGGGTGTGTGTGTGGGAGGGGGGGGAAACTTTTAAATTTCTCCCTGCACTGGAGACCCGACCTTTTTTTCGTCGGGTCTCAGTTGTCGTTGAGGCCGCAACGAGGAGCGGCCTCCAACAGGAAGAAGCCGGGGACTCAGGTGCCGACTCACCGTCAACGTCGCGGGGATGGCCGAGTCCGGAGTGGGTGGAGCGGTGGAGGAGCGCTGCTGCTGCTGCTGCTGCTGCTGCTGCTACCGGAGAGTCGGAGGCTCCAACGGCAGGTCTGTGGACGGCGGCACCGGGAGCCCGCGGGTCCCTGGAGGGGGACCGCTTTTCGGGGCTCCTGCAACGGCGACTTCTCCCGCCCGAGTTGCGGGGTTGAAGAGCTCCTGGAGCAGGGCCTAACATCACTGCCCCGCAGGTGGCTTGGAATGGCCGCGGGACTCTGGCGAGCTTCACGCCAGGGGGCTCTATTGACACCAAGACCCGGTGTGCGACCTCGCAGACACCCGGCGTGGCATTTTAATGGCCGTCTGGGACAATTGCCATCGCCAGATGTTGGGGGCTTTGACTTTGACTCTGACAAGGATGTTGGGGGGGGGGTGAGTGCAGTGGAGAGATGAGTTTTTTTTTTGGCCTTGGAAATCACAGCTATGTGATGGATGTATTGAGGTGTGTAAAATTGTAAATTATGTTGTGTCTGGGGTCTATTTGTGTGTAATGTATGGCTGCAGAAACGGCATTTCATTTGGACCTCCAGGGGTCCAAATGACAATTAAATAGACTATTGACTATTGACTATTGACATAGGGACAGGTTTGGAGGGATATGGACCAAAAGCAGGCAGGTGGGACTAATGTAGCTGGGACATGTTGGCCGGCAAGTTGGGCCGAAGGGCCAGTTTCCACACTGTATCACTCTATGACTCTATAAGATGCAAGCACCCACATCAACAACAAATGACAAGCACTCCCAATGTCACCATTATTTTATCAGTAAGTCAATTATTCTACAAGTATAATAGAGGGTGTACAGACTGCAATTGTTTCAGGTATCAAACATCAGGCATATAAAGAGGAATCTTGAGTTTCTGGGGCCTAAAGGGGGTTATCATGAACTAGGAATTTAAATGCAACCACTTTTGGAAGGACACTGAACAGAATTTGTATTTTGGTGTCTGTGCATAGGTGCACACATTGTGCATAGTGAGTATTGGAAGGTGGAGCATGACAGTGTAACCATCCATCCCTCAGCGACTCAGTTAACAGGCTGTCAAGAGTCTGGGAACTTACATAAAATGATTCCATTTCACAATTACTTAAAAAAAAGTCAGTAATCTCAGTTAAGAGACCATTCAAAGTTAAATAAAAATTCAGAATCAGGAAATGATTCTAAGATCTTTACTACATTTGAATTGTTATGCAAGAACACTTCCCTTATTTCTCTGAGGAGTTCACATAAAAGTCACTGTTCCAATCAAAAAAGAGTGTTATTCCTTTAAAAACACTATCAAAAGGAAACTAGTCAGCTTATTTGCATCACTATGAACAAATAAAAATATCATGAATATTAGATTTCAGAGCAGCCCGTGTAACCTGCATAACCATGAAAGGTTCCGATAATTTGTGGGAAATGTTTTCGTCACTTCTACCCCAATTTTCTTTGAAAGACCACGTTCCAGTTTTCATTGATGGGTTAGTGGTGGAGTGAGTTAGCAGCTTCAAATTTCTGGGCATTAACATCTCAAGCCTGCACCGCCATTCAATATGATCATGGCTGATCATCCAACTCAGTATCCTGTACCTGCCTTCTCTCCATACCCCCTGATCCCTTTTGCCACAAGGGCCACACAGTAATGAGTATAGAGTGAGTAAAGCAGAGGGCTGAGCACGCAGCCTTAAGGTGCTCCAGTTATCGAGGATGACACATTTCCACCAATACGGACAGACTGTGGTCCGTGGATGAGGAAGTCGAGGATCCAATTGCAGAGGGATACGCAGAGACCCAGATCTGAGAGCTTGGTAACCAGCTTGATGGGGATGATTGTATTAAATGCCGATCTGTAGTCAATGAATAACAGCCTGACATATAAGTTTTTGTTGTCCAAGTGGTCCAGAGCAGAGTGGAGGGCCAGCGAGATCACATCCACCATTGATCTGTTATGGCGGTAATCGAACTGCAGTGGGTAAATGTTCTTGTCTTGTCACGCCATAATCAACCTCTCAAAGCACTTCATCACCACTGGCGTTAGTGCCACTGGTCAATAGTCGTTGAGGCATGTCACCTTGCTCTTCTTGGGTACCGGTATTATAGATGCCCTTTTAAACCAGATGGGAACCTCAGACCTCAGAAGTGAGAGGTTGAAGATGTCCGTAAAAACTCCAGCCAGTTGGTCCGCACAGGTTTTTAGAACACGACCGGGTATACCATCAGGTCCAGGCGGCTCCTGATTTCGCCTTGTAGGAGGTGATGACATTCAATCCATCAGGACAATGTTTCAAGAGGGTAGTACCTATCAAGGATCGGTGAAAGATAGTTGAATGCCTTCTTCTGGCTTCTGCTGTTGGGAAGTAGGTACAGAAGCCTGAAGTCACATACCACCACGATCATAAAAAGCTACTTTCCAGCAGCTGTCAGGATCTTGAACTAACCCTCATCCTAACTCGGTAACGGAATACTAGGGACCACTTCTTGCACTACCATGGACTTGTTTTACTTTCTGTGTGTGTTTGAATCATGAATTGATGAATCAAATTAATCAATTAACGGATTCAATTTCATTCATGAAATTGAAATTCATGATTCAATTTCAATCATCATTGAAACTATGATGAACTATTTTTCATAGTTTCAAAACGACAGACAGACAGACAGACAGACAGACAGACAGACAGACAGACAGACAGACAGACAGACAGACAGACAGACAGACAGACATTCAGACAGACAGACAGACAGACAGTATTGGATCAGATACTCCATGTGGGTGAAAGAGAAATGTTGCAGATGCCATTTTTCTTTCTGGGCCTATTAATAACCCCCAGTTTGTTGTATGGTACTACCTCAAGGTTGAGAAGACAGGGACAAATGATTGCAATTGCTATTGTCAATTCAATTCCCTGGATGCCTTCTAAGCCTGTGTGCCAGTGAACAAGCTGAATGATGCCATTGGCAAAACATTCTCATTCCTCACAGCAGATAGATCAATGATACATCAACACTCGCTTATATTAAAAAAAATTAAAACAGGCATTGAGGTGTGGTTGATAATTCTGATTTGTTTTGACTTTTACTGAAACAAATATATTTCCCTTCCCAGAGCATATATTTTTGAAATTTTGTATTTCAAGAAATCACAAAACAATTTTGCTATTTCTTACAGTTCCAACTTAGTTCAAACTAAGTTTTGTTCAATAGCACTTTCCCATCATCACCACTGTACTAAACAGGAAATACAATGCAACAGGTATAATACATACATATTATAGAATCCCAGCTTCTTCCAGCAGTGTCTCAAATGCCTGCCTGTTGGAGCACTAATTAGATAATTCTAGACCAAAATGTACTGATACACAAACTAGAGCTGGCCACCAGTTCTTCATCAGTGGTTATTAGGCAACGTCTGGACTCATGTAGTCCAATCAATCAGTTATATTCATCACATACACAATAAAGTGCAGTGAAATGAATTTGCCAGCAGCGGTACAATCAAAAAAGAACACACAATACACAATAAAATTTAACACCAACATTCTTCACTGTGGTGGAAGGTGCAAAGTACAGTCATTCCTCCTCCATTGCTCCCCCGTGATCGGGGCCATAAACCTCCGCAGTCGCCGCTGTGGGCAGCCAGATGTACAGGCCCCCTCGTCGGGATGGTAAGTCCCGAATCGGCACTTCCCTGCCGGAGACCACGGCTTCAGGATGTTGCAGGCCGCAGGCCGGCGGTCAGAAATCTTCCCTGGCTGTCCCCGGCGAGGAATCCTGCTTCGGATGTTAAGTCCACGTCTCTCCTGCGGCTAGAAGCTCCACAGACCACGGCTTCAGGATGTTATCGGCCGCGGGACGGCAGTCGGAGCTCTTCTCCAGCGATCCCTAGCGAGGGGTCCCAGGCACCGGACGCTGCGCTCGCGGCTAGAAGCTCCGCAGGCCGTGGCTTCAGGCTGTAACAGCCCACGGGCCTGCGATTGGTGCACTCCCTTCTGGTGACCCCGGCAAGGGCTCGCCTGCACCGCGATGAAAAGTCCACGTTGTACCCGCTGCTGAAACTCCAGGCCCGACTCCGGGAAAGGCCGCACCCATCCATGGTGTTCCATGTGTGGAAACGCCTCTTCGTTGTCTCTGTACTTTGTACCACTGACAATGACACACCAAAATTTAAAACACACATTTTCAAAAAAAACAAAAAAGTTGAAATGACGAAGGCTGCTGGAGGGAGCCGTGACATGGCGAAAAAGCTTCTCCTCTCCGCCTTAGAGATTAAATACAGGCTATAAGACGAAAGCGCTTCGCCCCCCCCTTTCCCCCCTCACAAACCCCCCACACAAGACACACCAACAGAGCCATTAAAACCGCTGCCGGTTGGACGCCTGAAAAAAAGTACAAAAAAATTTGATCATGATACGTATTTTTTAACACGCTGCTGCACACTGAATGGCACTGGTTGAGCAACTTTTTTTTGTTTCCTCTGGGTATGCGAATACTCAGGAAATGACAATAAAGATATACAATACAATACAATATACAATACAATACATCTGACCTCTCCCTATGTCACTGCACTAACCATTGAGTCTAGGGGCATCCCCTCCATAGCTGAGCTGAGAAACTGGTTATACTGTCTTTCACCATCACTTTCACTCCAATCATCTAACATTCCATGATATGGATCACCAACCTTCATTTGAAAGCTAAGATCAGATAATTATTTTTGTGTAGTTTTATTTATTTCGTTACAAATTTGTGATTTTTTAACTAACTAACATCAGTTTCACAAGTGTATCAATAAATGTTCTGTTTTATCTCGACTATATTATTTTTACTCACTCTTTTTTTAATAGTTTTCCTACATGCACAGCTCATCAGCATCATTTGGAAAGGGTGAGGATGCCTTCTGACAACGAAAAAGGTGCCTTGTGGCTACAAAAGGTTAGTGCAGCCACTAGATACTACGACAGCATGATCCTAGGAATGAGTTGGTTAACCCATGATGAGTGATTGTCGACACTGGGCCTGTCCTCGCTGGAGTTTAGAAGAATGAGGGGGGACCTGCTTCTTCTTCTTGTGTTTGAGGCAGCAGAGGTTATGTGGCCCTCCCGGCGCTGTAGCCAGTTCATTGTCCTGTTGTCGAGGGTCGTGAGGTCTACCCCTCCACCGGGGGGGCGGAAGACAGCGCAGTCGGAAATGACGTGCTGCTGCACTGTTTGATGGTCTGCTCCACACACGCAGGCTGCTGATGAACGCAGCCCCCCAACGATGCATGTTGGCGTTGAACCGGCTGACCCCTGTACGGAGCCGGTTCAGGGTGACCCACTCTTTGCGGGGGCAGGTCCGTGCCGGGTGGGGATGTGGTGTTCGGTGCAACAGTGAATTGAGGGGGGTCACAAAGTCTGTTGCCAGCTGGTTCTCCATGCTCCTAGTGTGTTGAAACCGGAGCCGCAGAGGGCGACTGCGTGACGGGAGAAGGGGCGACGAGATGACAGGCGTCGAGGTCCCAGTTGCTGTGAGTCCTGAGCGAGGTGGTGCAGAGGATGTTTGGCATGCGATGGGGCCTTGCACTCCGGCCTGTGGGTGAAGTACTCTCTGCAAAGTTTGGCGGGTGCGATACCTGCCAGCACCGACAGAAGATCCGTCGCAGTAGGACGTAGGCAGCTGGTGATGATCCACATGGTGTAATGGCGTCTAGCTTGCTAGTATGAGCGCTGCAGCGCCATGCTGGGGCGGCGTACTCAGCGGCGCTGTACACGAGTGCAAGAGCACTGGTTCAGAGAGTAGATGTCCTGGCGCCCCATGACGATCCAGCCAAGCAACGCAGGAGGTTGTTCCGCACCGAGACTTTAGCGCGGAGAGCTTCAATGTGTTGCTTGTAGGTCAGCTGCCAATCTAGTTTTACCCCGAGGTATGTAGGAAATGGGTTATAGGGTAGGGGTGACCCATGGCATCTATGTGTGGTATCTCAGCTGCACGGAGGCGGAGAGGAGAGCTCTTCAGCGCGTCGTCCACACAGAGCTACCAGCCTTGGAGGGCATCTACCACACACGGTGCCTCAGGAAGGCCATCAGCATGCATAAAGACTCCTCACACCCGTGTAACGGACTGTTCGAACTACTTCCCTCCGGCAGACGTTACAAGGCCTTCTACGCCAGAACCTCCAGACTCAGGAACAGCTTCATCCCCAGAGCTATAGCGGCTCTGAACCGGCCCTGCTGAATGCCCCCCATCCCCCCCCTGGACTGTCTCCCTCGGATGGTCACGTTGCACAGACACATCTGCACTTTAGTCTGTTTGAACTGTTTTCACTATTTTACTGTTCATTTACAAACCATGTTCTCGGGTTATCTGTATCTAAATGTTATTAGTTATTTATGTTATGACATCGGATGGAAGCTGCATACCAAATCTCGTTGCACTTATGTGCAATGACAATAAAATATATTATTATTATTATTATTATTGAGGGTGACGGTTAGCTGGCGTTGAGTTTCCTTGTTGTTCAGGTTAAAGGCCGTTGTGGTGGTTTTTGCCACACTCAGTTTTAGTCTCCAGATCTTAAGGTAGCCCACGACAAGTTCCATATCCGCTGAAATTGACCAACTCCTGTCCGAGTGCAGTAGGGCCAGGTCATCGGCGTATCTTTACTGGTGCAAGGTCGTGAGTGGCAGATCGCTGTTATAGAGATTGAAGAGTAAGGGGGCCAGTACCAAGCCTTGGGGGACTCAGTTTCTTCGGCATCGCAGTCGGCTAGATTGTCCATCGCTGGTCTTGGGTACAAGGACTGGACAAGCTAGATGCAGGAAAAATATTCCCAATGTTGGGCGAGTCCAGAACCAGGGGCCACCGTCTTAGAATAAAGGGGAGGTCATTTAAGACTGAGGTGAGAAAAAACCTTTTCACCCAGAGAGTTGTGAATTTATGGAATTCCCTGCCACAGAGGGCAGTGGAGGCCAAATCACTGGATGGATATAAGAGAGAGTTAGATAGAGCTCTAGGGTCTAGTGGAGTCAAGGGAAAAGGGGAGAAGGCAGGCACGAGTTATTGATGGGGACGATCATCCATGATCACAATGAATGGCGGTACTGGCTCGAAGGGCCGAATGTCCTCCTCCTGCACCTATTTTCAGTGTTTCTATGTTTAAAACTGCGATGTTGGCAAGGAACTGCAGTAAATGGCGGTCAGGAATGGGCGGAGGAGCTTCAAGATCAGGCCCTGGTGCCGCACTGTATCGTAGGCAGCGGTGAGGTCCACCAGTGGAACGCCCACCTTGTGACCCTTGTCGAAACTGTCTTCGATGTCATTGGTCAGCTTGACTATCTGGTGGGTTGTGCACCAGACAAAATCCAGCTTGTTCAGCGGGTAGTTGGGGGTCGACGATTGGATCGAGCCGGGGGGGGGGGACCCAATTGAAACGTACAGAATAGTGAAAGGCTTGGATAGAGTAGATGTGGAGAGGATGCTTCCACTCGTGGGAGCATCTAGGGCTAGAGGTCACAGCCTCAGAATTAAAGGACATTCGTTTAGGAAGGAGATGAGGAGGAATTTCTTTAGTCAGAGGGTGGTGAATCTGTGGAATGATTTACCACAGAAGGTTGTGGAGGCCAAGTCAGTGGATATATTCAACGCAGAGATGGATAGTTTCGTGATTAAACGTAGAAACATAGAAAATAGGTGCAGGAGTAAGCCATTCGGCCCTTCGAGCCTGCACCGCCATTCAATATGATCATGGCTGATCATTCAACTCAGTATCCTGTACCTGCCTTCTCTCCATACCCCCTGATTCCTTTAGCCACAAGGGCCACATCTAACTCCCTCTTAAATATAGCCAATGAACTGGCCTCAACTACCTTCTGTGGCAGAGAATTCCAGAGATTCACCACTCTCTGTGTGAAAAATGTTTTTCTCATCTCGGTCCTAAAAGATTTCCCCCTTCTCCTTAAACTGTGACCCCTTGTTCTGGACTTCCCCAACATCGGGAACAATCTTCCTGCATCTAGCCTGTCCAACCCCTTAAGAATGTTGTATGTTTCTATAAGAAACTTAGTACAGGTGTTAGAGGTAATGGGGAGAAGGCAGGAGAATGAATGGGGTTAGGAGGGAAAGATAGATCACCCATGATTGAATGGCGGAGTAGATGGGCTGAATGGCCTAATTCTGCTCCTATCACTTATGATCTTATGACCGGCAAGCATGAGGTGCAAGCTGGGTGACCCAGCCTAATGTGCCTTAAAATACCATCCTCAGCATTTACAATTGGACTTTCGGTGTGATGAATGGCGTGCCAATGAATAAACTGAAATATATAATTACAAAACACAGATGAAAGAATACGCCACAACAGAACTCATCCAGTGTGTTCATTGATCTAGACTACTGAGGTTACAGTAAAAAAAGGAGGAAAAGTTTCAGACAGATCTACACCTGAAGGTCTGTGAATTTATATCAAGGCAACAGTATAATTATGGCCAGGCCCTGCTTCCTTAAAGGGCCCGTCCCACTTTCCCGGGTTACAAATTCTCCCGAGTTTTCCCCTTGATTCAAACTCATAGAATGTCCGTATCGAGTCCGTAGGAAGCATCGTAGCGGCTCGTTATGCCAGCCGTGCGTTCTCGGGCATCAGGTAAATCGGGACGTTTTTTCCAGCATGACAAAAAAGTCCACGAGTAAAAAGATGGTCAGGAGGAGGAGTTCGTAGATCACAAAAACATTGATTTTTTTTAAAGGTTCTTTCAAGACATAGACATAGACATAGAAAATAGGTGCAGGAGGAGGCCATTCAGCCCTTCGAGCCAGCACCGCCATTCATTGTGATCATGGCTGATTGTCCCCTATCAATAACCGTGCCTGCCTTCTCCCCATATCCCTTGACTCCACTAGCCCCTAGAGCTCTACCTAACTCTCTCTTAAATCCATCCAGTGACTTGGCCTCCACTGCCCTCTGTGGCAGGGAATTCCATAAATTCACCACTCTCTGGGTGAAAAAGTTTTTTCTCACCTCAGTCTTAAATGACCTCCCCTTTATCCTATGACTGTGGCCCCTGGTTCTGGACTCACCCAACATTGGGAACATTTTTCCTGCATCTAGCTTGTCCAGTACTTTTATAATTTTATATGTTTCTATAAGATCCCCCTCATCCTTCTAAACTCCAGCGAATACAAGCCTAGTCTTTTCAATCTTTCCTCATATGACAGTCCCGCCATCCCAGGGATCAATCTCGTGAAATTACACTGCACTGCCTCAATCACAAGGATGTCCTTCCTCAAATTAGGAGACCAAAACTGTACACTCGGCAGAGGACTCGGGAAAGTGGGACAGGCCCTTAAGTCTCCTCATCTTTGGTATTGTTTTCTCCAAAAGTGTTTAACTCGTTAGTGAGTTCTAAATCATCAGAGCTGATGAGTAACACAGAGAGGAAAACTGAATAAGGAGAATGTTATTTTTTTAATTAATGGAAGATATGTCCAGCAGGATCTGTTGTGTGTGTTCCCCACCCAATAGCATCCATCAAACCCACTCTGAACTTTGTTTCAACCCTGACCAAGCAAGTTAATGTTCATAAAAGACTGCCCATATCTTCATGCACATTTACTACTGACTGTCCCCTCATTAGGAAGTCCAGAACTAGGGGTCACAGTTTAAGGATAAGAGGGAAGTCTTTTAGGACCGAGATGAGAAAATCAGTTTTTACACAGAGAGTGGTGAATCTGTGGAATTCTCTGCCACAGAAGGTAGTTGAGGCCAGTTCATTGGCTATATTTAAGAGGGAGTTAGATGTGGCCCTTGTGGCTAAAGGGATCAGAGGGTATGGAGAGAAGGCAGGGATGGGATACTGAGTTGGATGATCAGCCATGATCATATTGAATGGCAGTGCAGGCTCGAAGGGCCGAATGGCCTACTTCTGCACCTATTTTTTATGTTTCTATGTTTCTATTATATGACTTCCAACCCTCATTTTTTAAACATCTATTTAGTTGGCCTGACCTTTCAGAATGTTTTCAGTTTGTCCTGTACAAGTGCTCTACCTGCATCCGTACAGATCATACTACCACCACCTGCAGGTTCCCCTCCAAATCACACACCATCCTGATTTGGAATGTACTGGCTATCCTTCATCATCACTGGTTCTAAATCCTGGAATTCCCTTACTAGCAGCTATGTGGGAATGTCTTCCTCACAATGACTGATGAAGATGACTCATCGCTTCACTTTAAGACATGTAGGGGCAAAGAAAATCTTGCCAGCGACAGCCAAATCCCCAAAAATTAATAAAACAAACTATTCAATGTGAAAACATGACTACAAGGAGAACCAAAGTATTGTATGTCCCACACCTAATTGCTTCTATTTATGCATCTTATTTCCACCGTGGATTTAAATTTAATTTATCATTAATTTTACAAGCAATTCAAACATGTGAATGAACGACCTGATCAAAGATCATCTAGTAATCTACGTGACTGCTCGAAGAATTTCAGAAGACATTCAAAGCCACAACATTTTACTTCTGCGCTCTTCAGGAGAATATTAACAGAACTATAAAACACGTTCCCTCGATGCTCGTCACAATTAGGGATTCCTAGACAACTCTAGGCAAGGTTTCCACCTTTAAGCCTCACTTGTTTCTAAAGTTGTAGCAACACACGGTACATCTGTATGTTTTATGGAATCTATTGAAATCCCTTTCTTTTCTCAATCCTCCGTGTAATTTTGTTTTACAAATTCACGAGTTGCAACAGCAAACTAATACCAAACTCCGAGTTATAGTATTGCACTTCACGTCTCATTTTCTTATTCATAATTCCTTACAACATTAAAAGTGGCCATTCAGTCCACTGAGTCCATGTCAGCTCTCAAAGCAATTCCTTCAAACCTAATCCTCCACTTTGTTCCTTATAACCTCTTCTCTCCCACATGCCCATTAAAACTACATTTCCTAATACCCATACGTTCCTATTATTACCCCCGGTATTCTGGAGGCAATTTACATTGCCAGATCAACTAATAACCAACACTTCTTGCTGTTGTTAAAATCATGGGAGACCCCTTCCACCCCTGCAACAGACTGTTCCAGTTGCTACGGTCAGGCAAATGCCTCCGTTGCCATGCGGTGAGAACGGGAAAGGTTGAGAAGGAGTTTCTTCCCAGAGGCAATTCGGACTGTAAACGCCTATCTCACCAGGGACTAACTCTACAGAACGTTTTTCCTTCCATTATTTATTATGTAAAAGAATATGTGTGTTATGATTGTGTTTATAATTTTTTTTCTTTGTTTTGTTGTTTGTCTTTTGCACAAAAGTCCGCGAGCATTGCCACTTTCATTTCACTGCACATCTCGTATGTGTATGTGACAAATAAACTTGACTTGACTTGACTTGACTTGTGGGAAGAAACTGGACTATACACAGAAAATAATACAAATGAATATGTAAAATTATGAGAGGCATAGATAAGGTCGACAGTCAGAACCTTTTCCCCCCAGGGTTGAGATGGCCAATATTGGAGGACAAAGCTATAAGGTGAAGGGGGCAAAGTTTAATGGAGATGTGCAGGGCATGTTTTTTTGTTACACAGAGTGGTGCGGGCCTGGAACGCAATGCCAGGGGTGGTTGTGGAGGCAGATACGATGGTGGTGTTTAAAAGGCTTTTAGATAGGCACATGAAAGTGCAGGGAATAGAGGAAATATGGATCATGTACAGGCAGATGATTTGGCATCATGTTCAACACAAACATTGAGGGCGATAGGCCCCGTTCCTATGCTGGACTGTTCTATGTTCTATGTTAAATCCATGTGGTCACAGGGTGAACATGCAGACTCCACACAGACAGCTTTGGAGATCACAATTAAATTCAGTCTCTGGAACTGTGAAAGTGCTTCACTACCTGCGGCACCTCCATGCTATCCACAGAAGATAAACTGCAAACATTGCACATTGTGTTCCAAATGGAAGCAGCCAATGTGATGGAGTAATTCAGCGGGTCAGGCAACATCCCTGGAGGATGTGATCCAGAGATGCTGCCTGACCATTGAAATACTCCAGCACTGTGTTCCGAGCAAGATTCCAGCATCTGCAGTTCCTTGAGTTGGACAACTTTGATTTATAAACTGCCTTGACCAAAGCAAAACTTTCCTTCGCAAAACTTAGCTGCAAAATCAAATAAAAAACAACTCCGAGTCACAATATGAAGTATTATATCAAAATCTTAGACAAAGAGCGGCACGGTGGCACAGCGGTAGAGTTGCTGCCTTACAGCGCCAGAGACCTGGGTTCGATCCTGACTATGGGTGGTGTTGATACATAGTTTGTACGTTCTCCACGTGACCTGCGTGGGTTTTCTCCGAGATCTTCAGTTTCCTCCCACACTGCCAAGACGTATAGGCTTGTAGGTTAATTGGCTTGGTATATATGTAAAATTGTCCCTCGTGTGTGCTGGAGGACTGTGTTAATGTGTGGGGATTACTAATCGGTGCGGACTTGATGGGCCAAAGGGCCTGTTTCTGCTCCGTATCTCTAAACTCTAAGCTAAACTAAATTAAAGAGCATCTGACAGGAAAAGTGGCGATGGAGAGGGTAGGGTGGTGATTTTGGGAGATGACATTTCAGAGCTCAGGGCCAGGTCAGCTGAAGGCACAGTCACAAAAAGTGGAGACGTTACATTCTGGGATGGTCACATCATCAGGATTTTGGAATGCAGTTGGAGCTTCATAAGAGTGGAGATGTTTATTGGAGATGTACAAAGGAAGTATTTGAAAATGAGGATTTTAATATCAAGCCATCACTTAACCCAGTGTCAGTGTGGCTCAGCCCACATTGAGGTGGAAGGGTGAAGACATCATGATGCAGGTTTCTGAGTTTTGTTTGGCCTCAAAACTATAAGACATGGAATGTAGAGACCCTCTGGGAGAGCACTGGACTAAAAACAGACAATGCTAGAAATGCCAACTAGGTCAGGGAGCACCAACGAAGAGAGAAACAGAGCTATCATTTCAAGTTGACGACCTTTCATTTCAATTGGGAAATCTTTCACCAAAACAGGTTTTAAGATGCAGTGAAAGGTGAGGGAGGTGAGGGGTGGAAAAGTGAAAGACAAACTCTGTAAAAGGGTGAAGGACAGAATAGATGAAAGGACAGCAAGTGATGGTACTGCAAAGTGAAGACGGATAGTAACAAGAAAAGTAAATACATCTCATTTCCAATGTTTCCTGCACTAGTGAGACTGTCTAGGACCAGAGGTCATTGCCGCAGAATTAAAGGACGTTCCTTTAGGAAGGAGATGAGGAGGAATTTCTTTAGTCAGAGGGTGGTGAATCTGTGGAATTCATTGCTGCAGAAGGCTGTGGAGGCTGTCAATGGATATTTTTAAGGCAGTGTTGGCCTAATCCTGCTCCTATAACTTATGAAGATGAGCAATTCAGATTTCCAGCAGTGTTTTACTTTAATGTTTGAGTGTGGGCAGGTGATATTTCAGGTGCAATCCAGGATTTTATTTTTTAGTTAACTACCATGTTTATTCTTCACAAATTGAAAACTTTACATTGAGCGTACGTTTTTCTAAGCCTGTGACTTCCCATTGATCGCCCAGGTCCCAGCGGGTATGTTCAAGTGACAACTGCATTCATATATGGTAACTACTGAGACCAGAGTCAGGGCTCAGGGAGTGGGCCAATTGTGTGGCCACCGCCTAGGTCAAGGTAGGGAACGCTGGTCGGTTGTTGGTGGGCAGGATGTGCGGGCGGACAGGGCCAGAGTTGAGGTTGGGGTCGGGAGCACCAGGGTGCAGTTTGCACCCAGAGCTGGGCGTTGGAACACAGGTGGTTGTGCTGACAAACGTTGCTGCTCACTGCCTCAGTTGTAGTCACTCGTTAACAGAAGTCATGGACGATGAGAAAAGCCCAAAGCTAGTCAATCTCCTCCCTGCAGTAAATCTAAAGCAAACCGTACTTGTCTTGACAGGCTGAAACCGACAAGCTGAAACTTACATAGATGTTGTTGCACCCATGAAGGAATTGACCACAGTATTTCAGCGCAGACTTAGTAGCATTGCCAGTTGCAGCTAACTCTGTGTTATTGTTATCCATAGGAAGTCTGTGTCCTTATCACTCCTGGATAATGAGTATTGATATGAGATATGAGATAATGACAGAGTATATGACGTGATGCAAAGTGTATACGTATAAGTGAAATGCATAAATCATCATAGTTGAGTTGGCAAAGACTATATCTGTGGGACACTGTTTGTAAGCATAAA